>NC_052068.1:77730632-79048132 GCF_015852505.1 Tachyglossus aculeatus
ATTTCTCTGTGGAATATCTGATTTAAACATAAGCTTTGACCTACCACAAGACACACATTTCTGTTTTTCAAAAACATTTAACTTATTGGATAATTTTCCCGTTTTCTCTTTAGGTAAAAAAAGGAATTACCTGATAGAGTAATTAGGATTTTCTGTTCTCACTAAAGTTACTAAATCTCCTTAAAGCTACTGATTAAATTAGTCCTTACCTCCTCCTGAAATTTTTCTTCTAGAAAATTCATCTGATATAAAGAGTTCATAATAACAAAGTTACATTACTAATATCTAAAAATACAACTTTCCCTTATTTGTAATATATCTGTTCCAGTCTCTCAAGGCTTACTTATTCCATAACCTCATACCCTCCTCAGATCTTCCTATAAACAATGCTGCATTCCTGCTTCCCACAAAATATGAACTTCTGAGAGAAAACTTTTCTTAGAGATCACAGTTCTTGGTTTAAAAAGCTTTGTATTGTCTTTATCTGTTTAAAACTCCACTATTAAGTCACCCAACTCTTTGGCCCATAATTTCCAAAAGTCCTCAGCTACTTCGCATTCTGGTATCAAATCCTCACATTCCTACTTTCCTCACAACCCTTTCTTGGGAAAAATTTATTAGTATTTCCCCCCGGCCTTGGTACTTACTTTTGACCATTGGTTTACCATGCATGGTCAGCCAGACCACGGTCTTCTGGTCCCAACCAGAAGAAGCAGTGTGGCTCAGTGGAAAGACCACAGGCTTTGGAATCAGAGGTCATGGGTTCAAATCCCAGCTCCACCAATTGTCACTTTGGGAAGTCACTTAACTTCTCTGTGCCTCAGTTCCCTCATCTGTAAAATGGGGATGAAAACTGTGAGGCCCCCACGGGACAACCTGATCACCTTGTAACCTCCCCAGCACTTAGAACAGTGCTTTGCACATAGTAAGTGCTTAATAAATGCCATCATTATTACCCAGTATTTAACCAGTTTGAATGTTACTCTGATTTTCTCTACCACTGGACCCAATGTTGCTGCTTTTTTAAAATCTCTGGGCATAAAGTCTTCCATTTTTATCTCCTAATATCTCCTCAGGATTTTCCACTGTACTAATGAAAGAACACTGCCTTTATTTTTCCCTGTGCTCTGTAAGTTCCTTGCTTTGTAAGGATTTTTTCACCTTCCTGTAGTTTGTAAACTCCTTTTGAACAGGGATCACAACTACAGCTCTGCTTTATTGTACTTTCCCCTAGCACTTAGTATAGTGATCAGCACAAAATTAGTGGTCAGTAGATAACATTGATCAATTGATTATTTTTACGGCATTGAAATCTACATTCAAGCAATTAATCAATGATATTTATTGAGTGCTTACTGTGTGCAGAGCACTGAGTATAATTACAACAGAGTTGGTAGACAGGTTCCCTGCCTGTAACAAGCATTCACTGCTGATACTGGGCAGGGGTGCTGTGCAGGGTTCCTCAAGGACATAAGCTCAAGCGTCCGAGCAAATAACTATCCAGTGTTCGAATCCTTCTCAGTTGGAAACAAGGGCTGGTGGGAGTCCTGGGGGTGTCTGAGTGGGGCAGCTTTTCTTCCATGTGATGAGTTCTGGTGGTGGTGTAAGAGAAGTAGTGGAGAGCTCACTAGCTAGGCTTCAATCCACCCTCTAATTACTATAATTACTACAGACAAGCAGGATATCCTAGTGCCAAGAGCCTGGGCTAGAGGATGTGGGTTCTGATCCCAGTTCCATCACTTGTCTGCTGTGTGACCTGGGGCAAGTCACTTCACTTCTCTGGGCCTCAGTTACCTCATCTGTAAAATGGGGATTAAGATTGTGAGCCCCGTTTGGGACAACCTGAATACCTTGTATCTACCCCAGCACTTAGAATAATGTTTGGCACATAGTAAGCGCTTAACAGATACCATTATTATTATTATTATTATTACTATAAATAGATCAGCTAACTTCCTTAGATACACAAAGTTCTGAGCATATGTTCTCATAAGAAGCAATCAAGTTCTAGATATTCAGAAGTCTGGGACAGCCTCATTTCCCATTCCCTTCTGCATCACCCTGACTTGTTCCCTCTTCTCTCCCCCCACCTCCACCCCACTCCTTCCCAGCCCCGCAGCACTTATGTATATATCTGTAATTTCATTTATTTGTATTGATGTTCGTTTCCTCCCCTCTAGACTGTGAGCTTGTTGTGGGCAGGGATTGTCACTGTTTATTGTTCTATTGTACTTTCCCAAGCACTTAGTACAGCGCTCTGTACACAGTAAGCGCTTAATAAATATGATTGAATGAATGAATTTATAGGCAGCAAACGTTACAAGAATAAGGTTCCTACTTTCCCTTCAGTCCTTTACCTCAGTTCCACCTGCAGTAGGAATTTGAGCATTGTCACAGCCATGCTCTGAGGGAATCTAAGGCTTAAATAAGTGATCTCAGATAAGGATCAAAAGAGTGTGGTGTACTGGGAGAAGCCTCAGGTTAAGAGTTCAAGGACTGTGAGCCCACTGTTGGATAGGGACTGTCTCTATATGTTGCCAACTTGTACTTCCCAAGTGCTTGGTACAGTGCTCTGCACACAGTAAGCGCTCAATAAATACGATTGACTGATTGGGTCTCTCTTTGACAAATGCTTGTTGTAGCTTAGGCAAATCATGTACGTAGAGCCAGCTTGTTTTTTTCCCCCCTTTTCTGTGGGACCAGAAGTAAGATTATCCATCTTGAAGATTTGTTATGAAAACTATCAGATGAAAAGATGGCTCACATCTTCATCAGCATTTATTGAAACCCCTACAGTGTTGTATGCTTTGCTGGTATGCTGGGTGCTGAATAAATCCCCTCAAACAGGGAAGAAGGAACACTGAGGGCAGCACATCAGACCTTTCTAGTCAGTCAGTCAGATGTATTTATTGAGCACTTACTGTGTGCAGAACACTGTGCTAAGCACTTGGAAGAGTAAAATGTAACAATAAACAGACACATTCCCTGCCCACAATGAGTTTACATTCTAGATAAGCACATTCTGTGAGAAGAAGCATGGCATAGTGGATAGAGCATGGGCCCAGGAGTCAGAAGGTCTTGGGTTCTAATCCCAGCTCCACCACTTGTCTGCCATGTGACCTTGGGCAAGTCACTTCACTTCTCTGTGCCTCAGTTACCTCTCATCTGTAAAATGGGGATTAAGGCTGTGAATCCCACGTGGGACAGGGATTGTGTCCAACCCAATTGGCTTGTACAAAGCTCTTAACTAATACCATAATTATTATTATTGTTATTACAGTGGGAGACAGCCATCAATATGAATTAATAACAGATGTGTACATAAGTGCTGTGGGGCTGGGAGGGGGCTCCCACTCCATAACCACCTCCCTGACACTCCAGTTGATCCCCCAATCTGCTACTGGAGGATTTCTTCCTGCCTTCAAGACATCTCTATTTGGATGTCCTCCTTATCTTCCCACCTAAAGCCTGTCCTCCCCCTGACTTTCCCATTACTGTAGATTGCACCACCCTCCTTCCTGTCTCACTTCCCTGAAACCTTAGTATTATTCTTGACTCCTCGCTCTCATTCAACCCACATATTCAATGGTAGCAGTTTGGATGGAGAGGATAGGGCAGATTTCAGCTATGTCGTGAAGGTGGGACAGACAGGATTTAGTGATGGATTGAATATGTGGGTTGAATGAAAGAGAGGGGTCAAGAATAATGCTAAGGTTTCAGGGAAGTGAGACAGGAAGGGGGGTGGTGCAATCTACAGTAATGGGAAAGTCAGGGGGAGGACAGGCTTTAGGTGGGAAGATAAGGAGTTCTGTTTTGGACATGTTAGGTTCAATCCATCACTAAATCCTGTCTGTCCCACCTTCACGACATGATGTTCAGGGGCTAAATTCTGCCCTTCGATATGAGCATCCAACTTCCTGCTGGGGGATGAGAGGAAGAAAGGACTATTTTCACTCAGAAATAACGATGAAAATATACTTCTGCAAGGCCTTCCAGTAAAAGACCTGATAACAATACAATAATAATAACAATCATGGTATTTAAGTGCTTACTATGTGCCAGGTACTGTATAAGAGCTGGGGTTGACACAAGGTAATTGGGTTGGACACAGTCCCTGTCCTACATGGAGCTCACAGTCTTAATCTCCATTTTGCAGTTGATGTAACTGAGGCACAGAGAAGTGAAGTGACTTGTCCAAGGTCACACAGCAGACAAGTGGTAGAGCTGGGATTAAAACCCAGGTCTTTCTGACTTCCAGGACCATGCTCTTTCCATTAGGCCACGTAAGTAGTTTAGAGAGGTGTTGGGGGTACAGGGAAGAGAAGGGGGACAACCATTTCAGGGTTTCCTCCTTTCCGACAAGCACTCAACCAGTGTGTTCGAGCAATTGCAGCACTGAGCAAATGCCTTAATTACTAGGCAGCTCTTCAACCCCTAAGGAAAGGAGCATAATAATAATGATAATAATAATAATAATGACATTTATTAAGCACTTACTATGTGCAAAACACTGTTCTAAGCGCTGGGGAGGTTACAAGGTGATCAGGGTATCCCACGGGGGACTCACAGTCTTCATCCCCATTTTACAGCTGAGGTAACTGAGGCACAGAGAAGTTAAACAACTTGCCCAAAGTCACACAGCTGACAAGTGGTGGAGCCGGGATTTGAACCCATGACCTCTGACTCCAAAGCCTGGGCTTTTCTCACTGAGCCATGCTGCTTCTCATAACGTAGTGGATAGAGCATGGGCCTCGGAATCAGAAGGTCATGGGTTCTAATTCTGGCTCTGCCACTTGTCTGCTGTGTGACCTTGGGCACGTCACTTCACTTCTCTGTGCCTCAGTTTCCTCCTTTGTAAAATGCAGATTGATTCATTCATTCAGTAGTATTTATTGAGCGCTTACTTTGTGCAGAGCACTGTACTAAGTGCTGGGAAAGTACAAATTGGCAACAGAGACAATCCCTACCCAACAACGGGTTCACAGTCTAGAAGGGGGAGACTTCTAGAAGTCTAGAAGGGGGAGAATAATAAAATTTATTTATTTTATTTGTACATATTTATTCTATTTATTTTATTTTGTTAATATGTTTTGTTTTGTTCTCTGTCTCCCCCTTCTAGACTGTGAGCCCACTGTTGGGTAGGGACTGTCTCTATATGTTGCCAACTTGTACTTCCCAAGTGCTTAGAATGGTGCTCTGTACACAGTAAGCGCTCAATAAATATGATTGAATGAATGAATGAGACAGACAACAACAAAAAAATAAGTAGACAGGTGTCAGTAGCACCAAAATAGATAAATAGAATAATAGAAATATACACATCATTAATAAAATAAACAGAATAATAAATATGTACAAATATACACAAGTGCTGTGGGGCGGAGAAGGGGGTAGAGCAGAGGGAGGGAATAGGGGCGATGGGACGGGGAGGAAGAGCAGAGGAAAAGGAGGGCTCAATCTGGGAAGGGCTTCTGGAGGAGGTGAGCTCTCAGCAGGGCTTTGAAGGGGGGAAGAGAGCTAGTTTGGCAGATGTGAGGAGGGAGGGAATTCCAGGCCAGAGGTAGGATATGGACCAGGGGTCGACAGCGGGACAGGTGAGAACGAGGCACAGTGAGGCGGTTAGCGGCAGAGGAGTGGAGTGTGTGGGCTGGGCTGGATAAGGAGAGAAGGGAGGTGAGGTAGGAGGGGGCAAGGTGATGGATAGCTTATATCCACTCCAGCACTTAACAAATACTACACTTATTAATTATTATTAGTAGTAGTACATAACAGTGACCTATGGCAAATAGGTCTATCTGAGGTGCCTTAAGGTAGCTTTCTCTGGGGGAGAGGACCCTCACAAAGGCTATATCTGTTCCATGTTTGGGAATGTTGCAGGAACTGAGTCAGCTCTGATGGGCTTTAGATGGGTCTCTAGTTCTCTCTGAGACACTTCCTCCACCTTTAGTAGGCACTTCAACTGTTCTATCCCCTAGGGAGGTCCCTGAACTTGAACCAATTAGGGGGCTGATTTCACTTGCTTTTGAGGCCTCAGGGCACCTTCAAACCACCATGAGATTGGTATTGAGTCCGCAGAAACTGGACGTTTCCTACACTGTCCAAAATGAGCTGCCTTTGAAGATATTAACCAAGTAATCCTTTTAGCAGTCCCAGGAGGAAGGAAGCTGCAGGCATTGCTTTTTTCTAGTCGTATTTGTTTACTGCTTACTATGTGCTGGGCATTCTACTAAAAGCTGGAGTAGATACAAAAGAATCAGGTTGGACACAGTCCCTATCATCATCATCATCATCATCAATCGTATTGAGTGCTTACTATGTGCAGAGCACTGTACTAAGCGCTTGGGAAGTACAAATTGGCAATATACAGAGACAGTCCCTACCCAACAGTGGGCTCACTGTCTAAATAAGAGGAAGGATTACTCCCAGACTGAGCCCTCTCCTTCCTTTCCCCCTCCTCCCCCTTTCCATCCCCCCACCTTACCTCCTTCTCCTCCCCACAGCATCTGTATATATGTATATATGTTTGTACGTATTTATTACTCTATTTATTTATTTTATTTGTACATATTCTATTTATTTTATTTTGTCAGTATGTTTTGTTTTGTTCTCTGTCTCCCCCTTCTAGACTGTGAGCCCACTGTTGGGTAGGGACCGTCTCTATATGTTGCCAACTTGTACTTCCCAAGTGCTTAGTACAGTGCTCTGCACACAGTAAGCACTCAATAAGTACGATTGAATGAATGAATGAATGATTAATCCATCTATCAATCATTTATTTAGCACTTACTGTGTGCAGAGCAGCAAACAGAGTTGGTGGATACATTCCTTGCCCACAAGGAGTTTATGGCCTGGAGAGGAAGACAGGCATAAATATAAATAAATTACAGATATGTTCATAAGTGCTGTGGTATTCAAGGTGAATTAAGGGTACAATTCCAAATGCAAAAGTGATTCAGAAGGGAGTGGGAGAAAAGGAAATGAAGACTATGTCAGGGAAGTCCTCTTGGAAGAGATTTGCTCTTAAAGTGTTGAAGGATAGGAGAATGATTGTCTGGAGATATGCTTTCAGTAAAGGAGTTCAAGGAGACGAGAATGGTCGTCTGTGGATCTGAAAGGGGAGGGAGTTTCAGGACAGCAGCAGGATGTGGGCAAGGGGTTGGTAGTGAGATAGATGAGAAAGAGGTGCAGTGAGTAGGTTGGCATTAGAGAAGCAAAGTGCACAGGCTAGGTTGTAGTAGGAAATCAGAGAAGTAAGATCAGAGGGAACACGGTGACTGAATTTCAGGAGGAGTTTCAGTAAGGAGTTTCAGATTTTTTGTGGGGGAGAATTTAATCCCCATTTTGCAGATGAGGTAACAGAAGCACAGAAAAGTTAAATGATTGCTCAAAGTCATACAGCAGACAAGTGGAGGAGTTGGGATTGGAACCCAGGTCTTCTGACTCTCAGGCCCATGATCTTTCCACTGGCCACCTTGCTTGTATGTAAAAGGTTTTGCTATTACCTTACAATACAAGAAGAAGATGAGACTGATACCTGGAAAACAGGCCTAAACCAACACTACAGAAAAACTCACTGCTGAAGCTAGGAGTGGAGCAGAAGGCCCATCAATCAGTGCTCTGTGTAGTCATAATTAATCATATATCATTCAATCGTATTTATTGAGCACTTACTGTGTGCAGAGCACTGTACTAAGTGCTTGGGAGAGTACAATATAACAGAGTTGGTACACATGTTCCCTGCCTATTAAGATCTCAGTCATACTTAAAAACCTCCCATATAATAATAATGATAATTTTGGTATTTGTTAAATGCTTACTATGTGCAAAGCACTGTTCTAAGCACTGGGGAGGATAAAAGGTGATCAGGTTGTCCCATGTGGGGCTCGCAATCTTAATCCCCATTTTACAGATGAGGTAAATGAGGCACAGAGAAGTTAAGTGACTTGCCCAAAGTCACACAGCTGAAAATTGGCAGAGTCGGGATTTGAACCCATGACCTCTGACTCCCAAGCCCGTGCTCTTTCCACTGAGCCACGCTGCTTCTCTGAAGTGCCATTACTAGGTCAGTCAAGTAGCCTCTCCAAACCAGTCTCTTGTCTTGTCTTAAGCTGTTGAGTCATTTCCAACCCAAAGCGACACCACGAACACATCTCTCCCAGAATAACCCGCTCTCCCTCTGCAATCGTTCTGGTAGTATATTCATAGAGTTCTCTTGGTAAAAATCCAGACGTGGTTTACCATTGCTGCCTTCCATGCAGTAAACTTGAGTCTCTGCCCTCGGCTCTCTCCCATGCTGCTGCTGCCCAGCACAGGTGAGTTTTGACTTGTTAAATAAGATTGCCTTCCACGCACTAGCCACTTCCCACGCCAAGAATGGAATGGGTATTCCTCTGCTTGACTCTCTCTCCCATAGCCAAGACTGGCAGAGTACGGGAAATTCCCCAGGTGCAACCCTGAGAGGGGTTCCAAGCCCGTAGTTTCCTATAATAACAACATGATTCTTGGAGGAATCACGTGATGTTTGCCCTCCTTGACATCCACCCATTGCTTTTTAACATCCTTAAATATTTCCTTCCACATCCTTAACTGTCAATCAGTACTATTTCTGAGTGCTTATTGTGTGCAGACTACTTTAGTAAGCATTTGGGAAAGCACAACAGAAGGAAAAGAAGTGGTCCCTGCCCTCAAGGAGACTGCAGTCTCTTGGAGGAGACAGGCAGATAAACATTATTTACAAGTAGTGGGAGCAAGAGGAGGAACAAAGATAAAACTGGTAGCAGCAAGGATTGGTAAGGTTAAGATAGAAGAGGGGAGCTGTTGTGTTGATGTCATCTGGGAAGCTGGGAATTAAGTGGGGAAGGCTTCTTGGGAGGGGTGAGATTTTTAACTTTCTCTTTAATAATAATTCTCTTTTAGACTGTGAGCCCACTGTTGGGTAGGGACTGTCTCTATATGTTGCCAACTTGTACTTCCCAAGCGCTTAGTACAGTGCTCTGCACACAGTAAGTGCTCAATAAATACGATTGATGATGATGATGATAATAATTTATATATTATTATTAAACAATTTACTTTGGACATGATTTTATCTAAACCATTTTAGCCAGTACATAACAAATTCCACATCCTAACCATCCACCATGAGAAGTGATTCCTTTGGTTTGTTTGAAACTACTACTTTCTGGCTAGAGCAGGTGTCTCCAATCAGTGGTCTTTACTCAGTGATTACTGTGTGCAGAGCACCAAACTGAGTGCTTGGAACATTACAATACCAGAACTGGTAAACTTGATCCCTGCCCTCAAGGATTTTACAACCTAGTGGGGGAGGCAGACATTGGAGTAAATTTCAGTTAGCTGAGTATAAAGATATATACATAAGTGCCATGGGACTTGGTTCTTAAGGGTTACAGACTCATATGCATAGGTTGTGGAGAAGAGAAGATATATAGAGTGGGAAAATGAGAGGCTAGTCAGGGAAGGCTTCCTGGAAGAGATATGATTTTAGAACTTTGAATAATAATGATGGCTTTTATTGAGCACTTACTATGTGCAAAACACTGTTCTGAGTGCTGAGAAGATTACAAGTTAATCAGGTTATAATAATAATAATAATAATAGCATTTATTAAGTGCTTACTATGTGCAAAGCACTGTTCTAAGCACTGGGGAGGATACAAGGTGATCAGGTTGTCCCACGGGGGGCTCACAGTCTTAATCCCTATTTTAGAGATGAGGTAACTGAGGCACAGAGAAGTTAAGTGACTTGCCCAAAGTCACACAGCTGACCATTGGTGGAGGCGGGATTTGAACCTATGACCTCTGACTCCAAAGCCCGGGCTCTTTCCACTGAGCCACGCTGCTTGGGGCTCACAGTCTTAATCCCCATTTTACAGATGAGGTAACTGAGGCACAGAGAAGTTAAGTGACTTGCCCAAAGTCACACAGCTGACAATTGGTGGAACTGGGATTTGAACCCATGACCTCTGACTCCAAAGCCCATGCTCTTTCCACTGAGCCATGCTGCTTTTGAAGATGGGTAATGTGGTCGTCTGTCAGATATGATGGGGGAGGATGTGAAGTAAGATACCCAGCCTCCTTTTCTTGCTTTTATGGGATCTAGTGTCCAGTAATTCTTTGTTTGTCATTCTGGATTCTAGGGGATATCCTTGCAATGGATTTTACCAGGCAAAATCTACCCAAGAAGATATATTTCTTTTTCCTCGTGAAAGCTAGCTTCCATCGTTTGATCCTGTTTTGGACAGGAGACTTAAAGGGGAGGGAGATACTTATCGGTTATCCTGCTGTGAACTTTATACTAAATCATCAGGTCCAAGGTTTGGGGAATGTCATATTTTATATTTGTTTTGTTGTCTGTCTCCCCCTTCTAGACTGTGAGCCCACTACTGGGTAGGGACCGTCTCCATATGTTATCGACTTGTACTTCCCAAGCGCTTAGTACAGTGCTCTGCACACAGTAAGCGCTCAATAAATACGATTGAATGAATGAATGAGTTGTAACTAACAACTTTGAATCCCTCATCATTTAGTTATAATTTGGATAATTTTTTTCCCTGCAGAACTTGGCACTTGTTTACTCTGAAGCTGATCTAGTAGTAATTGTATTTATTAAGCAACTACCATGTGAAATGTACTATTTTAAGCACTGAGAAAATACTCTAGTGAGAATTACACCCGGCCCCTGGCCCTCAAGGGACTCACAGTTTCAAATTAAAGGTAGAGTGTGGTGATATTCAATTGTTCAATTCAGTCATATTTACTGAGCGCTTATTGTGTGCAGAGTCCTGCACCAAATGCTTGGGAGAGTAACAATAAACAGATACATTCCCTGTCCACAACAAGCTTACAGTCTAGAGAGGGGAGACAGACATTAATATAAATAAATAAATCACAGTTATGTACAAAGGTGATAGCATGGGCCTGGGAGTTAGAAGGACCTGGGTTCTAATCCCAGCTCTGCCACTTGTCTTTGATGTGACCTTGGGCAAGTCCCTTTATTTATCTATGCCTCAGTTTCTCATCTGTAAAAGGGGAAATAAGACCTATGTAATAGGAAATAAGTCCTATGTGGGATTTAGACTGTGTCCAACCTGATTACCTTGTACTGACCCCAGTACTTAGAATAGAGCCTGGCACGTAGTGTTTAAAAAAAAAGAACACACAGGAAAGATTAAACAAGAAAAAGAAAAAACAACATAAAACATAAGGACAATGATAAATACAATCAGAGCAGTATGGTACTGTTTCAGTCTTCTGGTCATTCAGAGTCCAATGGCCCTGATAGTAAAAGGGATGGGTATGGGCCTCACATTGCTGCTATCAATGTCGTCCAAGGGTCCAGTCATGACCAAAGCTTCCCCAATGTTCTAAAGTTTTGCAGATGCATTGCTGCTGCTCACCTCCCTCATCACCCTACTGGCACTGGGCAGGTTGAAGGCCCAGGGTGTTGTGTTTGGAGAGTGGCAGGCTTCCCCGGTGGTGGTTTCACTCAGGAGTATGGTGGAGTGTCAACTGACATTTTCTGGTCCACTTACTTAGGTTTAAAACTTCCTGCAGTTTCTCCTCATCTGCAGCATTTCTCCTGTCTTGAAGAGCATAATAATAATAATAATAATTGTGGTATTTGTTAAGCACTTACTGTGTGCCAAGCTCTGTAATAAGCGCTGGGGTGGATACAAGCAAATCGAGTTGGACACAGTCCCTATCCCACGTGGGGCTCAGAGTCTCAATCCCCATTTTATAGATAGGGAACTGAGATGCAGAAAAATGAAGGGACTTGCCTGGGGTCACACAGCAGACAATTGGCGGAGCTGGGATTAGAACCCATAACCTTCTGATTCCCAGGCCCGTGCTCTATCCACTACACCATACTGCTTCTCTGTAATCTGACATACTGATATCTGCAATAGTGTCATATGCACTCCTCCTTCCAGATCATTTGAAAATGGTAAATAAAACTAGTCTTAACTCGGATATCTGGGGGACCCACCATTTGCACTTTTCCTTCCTGAAAAGTGGTGGTGTAGCCCCAGCCTTTGTTTCCTACCTTCTAGCCAGTTTTTTATCCATTCCCTCTAATCCCACCTTTACCATTTTCCCAAAGCCATTGGTATAGAAAATAGCCACAGGCCTATGAAAATCTAAATGGAATGCTGTCCAGAGAGAAACAATGTGTTCTGTCCTGGAATCTGGGAGAATACTGGCTTGTGCAGCACACAGCCTTCCCTTGCCAAATTGACAGTCCAACAGCTATTCACATTGGGACTCTCAGGACCCCCTTCTGGGAATTGTCTTAAAAGAAAAGATGGAAATGCCTAACTCCTTGGGCTTCTGGACTCCTGAGGCTCCTGGATAGAAGTGAGAAGGACAGGTAGAAACACACAATCTTCCTACAAAAAAATAGGGTATGTAATATATATTATTGTCTGTCTACTGGAAGATGAGGTTTAAGTGTTTGGGAGTGATGGAAAAGGTGGATGGTCCCAATCACTACTGTGTGATCATCCCCATCATCTGTGTCAGGTGCATTTTGACCAGTATGGTCTGGTCGAACCACAAAATTCCTTGAACTAATTCATTCATTCATTCAACAGTTGTATTTATTGAGCACTTACTGAGTACAGAGCATCAATCTAGGCATTTGTGAGCTAATCCAAGGATTAGAGAGCTTCACAAGATTCTGGCCACTCCTTTTGATGCTGAATAAGTTGCCTCCTTGTCTGCAGCGGAGGTGTCTGTGCATATAGTGTTTTTCCTCTGTGTGTTTGCAAGAAATAAAAATATGTTTTTATTTATTTCACCCATGGTAAAGATGGTCAATTAGGAAAGAAAGGAGATAGAAATTAGGATAGAAAGGGGATATATTCCCAAGGTCTTGAAGGCTTCCCCAAACTATATGCAAACCAGCTGGTTTGCAGATGCCCTTTCAGAGTGGGGGAAACTCTCATTCAGAAACCCTGAGAAGTGAAAATGTGTTTTAGTAGGGTGTCTATACTGACTTGGGCCCTGGACACAAAAGGTTTGGTCAAAGCATGTGTGAAGCTCAGCCTGGAACAAAGGCTGGAATTGCATTGACTTTCAGCAGTGCATTTTGATATGTATAATGAGACTATAAACACTGGCAGAACATGCCAGAGCTTCACGTTCCTCTCAGCCACTGTACCCGCAAGCCCAGAATGTAATCTGGGCTCCTGGGATCTCTGCCACATGAGTTGGATGAGGAAAGATTCTCTCAGCCAGATCTCCAACTCTTTCTGACTCCAAAGGCAGTCTTGGGTCCATTTCACACGAACCCCTACCCATGCCTACCAGGGTGCACCAGAGTAAGAAGGATACCAGATTCAATAGTGTGGTTTAGTGGATAGAGCATGCGCATGGAAGTCAGAAGGACCTGAGTGTGTGACCTTGGGCAAGTCACTTCATTTATCTCTGTCTCAGTTGCTTTATCTGTAAAATGGTGATTAAAACTGTGAGGTCCATGTGGGACATGAAGTTTGCCCAACTTACTTGTATCTACACCAGGGCATAGTATAGTGCATGGCACAGAGCAAGCACTTAACAAATATGGAAAAAAAATACTATGATGCAATCAGGCCTTTCAGTGAGACTGTGCACTACATTTCAATGAGAAGAATTTAGTTTAGAAATGAGCAAGCCCTTTAGAAAATAAAAACGGAATAGATTTTTCAGCTTTAAAAAGCCCATACTTTGTCAAACATCGTGTGGATTTTAAAAAATTAGGTAAGAATCCTTTTCACATTTCAAAGATTTTATTTCTGCAATTCATATGAAACGTGAATAGCAGCCTTTCTGAGTTTGTGAACAGCACAAATGGTTAACTGAATGCTTGACAGGAATCAATCAGTAATATTTATTGGGCATCATCTGTGTGCACAGCATTGTACTAAATGTCTACTGAGCAGTAGAAGTTCATTCAATCATTTATTGAGCACTGACTGTGTTCAAAGCACTGTACTAAGCGCTTGGGAGAGTACAATATAACAGTAAACAGACACATGCCCTGCCCACACGAGCTTACAGCCTAGAGGGGGAGACTGAAGAGTTTAAATAGCAGGGTCCACTCCACTCCTGCTTGCACCACCACAGTATCTCTGTGACTAGGGGTGTCAATGACTAGATTATCATGAGTGAGCCATGCAAACGGAGCAGGGTGGGAAAGAGGGGAGGGAGAAGCAGAAAAAATAGGGAGTTGCTGTGATGGACAGGAAGATGGCAGGGGCAGTAGCAAAGGGATTGGCTGTGACTGCTGCTGGGACTCTCCCAGAGAATTCACATTATGTCATAATGCCTCTTCCCTGCACACAGACAGACTCTTGGGATCCATTTTCACTAGGTTTCATCGCGGTCTGGCTGTACTACGTAGAGCCTTAAAAATGTCTTAAGTTCATGGCTGCTTCATCATTCCAAAATCAGCTGCCCAACCAACTGTTTTCCTTCTCTAATTTTTTAAAGATGTTCAAAGTGAGAAAGTGGCCCAAAATAATGATAATTGTGGTATTTGTGAAACAGTTACTATATACGAACGCTTGCACTAGGTGCTGGAGTGCATACAAGATAATCAGGTCCCACATGGGGCTCATAGTCTAAGAAGAAGAGAGAACAGGTATCGAGTCCCTGTGTTGCCGATGAGGGAACTGAGGACCAGAGATATTAAATGACTTGCCTGAGGTCACACAGCAGACAAGTGGTGGAACATGGGATTAGAACCCAGGTCCTCTGATTCCCAGATAGGTGTTCCTTCCACTAAGGTTCTGCAGCTTCCCAGAAGAGTCAAGCAACTCTTGAAAAACTGTCAGAGGAAAAGAAGAAAGAGAAAATTGCTTCCATTTTCAGATTCGATTCCAGGGTCTGGCTTGACTTAAGTAGAACCGATTACACCTTTTCCCTCAGTATTCATGATGACATGAAATGCTCATTAACCAGGTTGGAGGTCTTGGTTTTAAACTGCAAGTGGATGGAGAGTATTCACCACAAAAAGTAGGGTAGGGACCGCCTCTATATGTTGCCAACTTGTACTTCCCAAGCACTTGGTACAGTGCTCTGCACACAGGAAGCGCTCCATAAATACGATTGAATGAATGAATGAATGATTTTGATGCTCTCTTTCTATGAACTTTTCTCATTGTATTGCCCAGTAAGGTTGGAATGCAGTTTCCTCTCTCGGACCATGAAGAAAGATGATGAAAGTTTGAAAGTTGGTTTAGAGATGTCAGAAGCCATTAATTTTCTTTTTCATAAACAGCAGGCAACTCCTATTCTCTGTAAGGGAGTAAAATCCATGTGCCCTTCATTACTTCTTAATTCCTAGTGGCCGACTTTGGCAGACACGAATGGTTTTTGGTGAAGTGTGAGTTAAACTACTAAATATTAACCTGGAATTAGAGAGCCTGCTATTGCCCAGGATTCTGATTCTATTGGAAAACCTGTCTGGGAATGCAAATGTCAAATCCATCTAGTCCTAAATACTTCTTTGGCTCAGTTCATCTGGAACTCATGCTTCATTCAGTAGAATTTATTGATCAACAACAGTGTGTGTTGGCATTGAGAAAAAAAACCCGACAGGGTCCCTACCCACAAAGAGTCTGGTCAGAAGGGTGGAGACTCAAGTTGACTGTGCGGAAGAAGGCAGTGGTAAAACACTTCCGTGTTTTTACTAAGCAAACTTAGTACTGGATACAGTACTGGAACAATTGCAGATGGAGGTGGGGTGTTCTGGGAGAGATGTGTCCATGGAGTGCCTATGGGTCACAGATCACTTGATAGCATAAGGCAAGACTAGATCAGATGAGGAAACAGAGACCCAAAGAAGTTGTTTGCCCAAGGTTCATACAGCAGGCTAGTGAAAGAGCCAGTACTAAATCCTGAGTCTCTTAGCTCTTTTTTATGGTATTTAAGTGCTTACTATGTGCCAGGCACTGTGCTAAGCACTGGGGTAAGATGCAAGCTCATCAGGTAGGTTACATTGACCTACCATGGTTGCTCCAGTGCTGCAACCAATGCCCTTGCGGATCCCACATCCGTTTTGGGGTGCTTGCAGTCAGAATACTGAGAGTTAAGTTCCCAGTAAAGAATGTGAAACAGCCCTTGCAAAACCAACCACTTTATAGTTCAGTGATGTGTTACTGGGTGACCAATCGATTATGTCATGATTTGCCTAAGGATAATGAATAAGTGCCTAGCTCCAGCCCAGGAGAAACCATGACGAGTCATAGTCATTTGAGTGGAATGAAATAGAGCAAGAACTAAGTAAGGCTACAGATAAGCACTGTAGCTGGATATTGAGGGCTTTGGAGGAGATTGAGGGATTAAAATCAAGGTCTTTCAGTTTGCTGAAAAAACTGATGATTGTTTTTTTTTTTTCTTTACCACTACGTTAAGGCCAAGTATCATTCCCTCTGCCTGGGCCAAACAGATATTTGAAATATTATCCTCTTTCATCCAAAACATTTGGCTGTGGCCCAAGAGTTGAAACTGAAGGGTTTCCAAAGTGGTCAACTCATACATACTATTTTATTTACATTTTATTTTTAGTGTTTAAACTAAGAAAAACAATCGTTATTTGGCAGGGCTGTTTTGTTAAGTAGAGACATGCCTCTGTGATCTACTCTTCTGGAATGGGTTCAATATGTTCATCATTTGAGCCTGCCCCGTAGCCATCCTGTCAACCTTTCCCTCCTGTTATATCCTTGTAAAAACTCTAGTGTCTCTTTTTTGGATTTTGAAAAACACTTTTCTTCCATGACTGTTCACTAAGGTTTTAGGATAAGACCCCTGTACCACTTGCAAACATGGAGGGGCAATTTAATTTGCCTTACTAACATCCCTTTTATCTTGGACAGGATAGTCACTTCCTTGTCATTAGTTTTAGAACATGAACTCTTAAAGAGCAGGGGCCATGTCCAGTTAATAATAATGATGATAATAATAATAATGATAATATTTGTTAAGACGTTAACAATATTCCAAACACTGAACTAAGTGCTAGGGTAAATACAAGATAATGAGGTAGGACACAGTCTCTGTCCTACGTGGGGCTCATGGTCTATGTAGAAGAGAGTAAGACTTAATCCCCACTTTATAGTTGAAGAAACTGAGACCCAGAGAACTGAGTGCCCAAGCTCACACAGCAAGTAAGTGTCATAAATGGGATTAATACAAATTAATACAAATGATGGCATTTGTTAAGCACTTACTATATCCCACGCACTGCACTAAGCACTAGGGTGGATACAAGAAAATCGACTTGTACATAGTCCCTGACCCATGTGGGGCTAAAAATCCCAATCTTCATTTTACAGATGAGATAACTGAGGCACAGAGAAGTGAGGGGACTTGCCCAAGGCCACACAGCAGACAAGTAGCAGAGCTGGATTTAGAAGCCATGACCTTTGACTCCCAGCCCACGCTCTGTCCACTACTCCATGCTGCTTAAAACCAGGTCCACTGACTTCCAAGCCCGCTCTGTGGGCAGCCCTACTCTCTCACCATCCAATGCTGCCCCTGTAGCTGAATGTCTCTGAGAGGGAATCTCTTGCATATTTGCACAGTTCATACATGAAAATACAATAGAACATTTTCTCCAGTTCCCTGCCATTCTGATGAGTGGATCCCAGACACCAATGACTAAGAGGGGAAAAGTGTTTCCCACCACCAGCAGAGAACGTAGGCTTGAGTGTTTTTGGAGTTGCGGAGATAGTTTGTGCTGAGCAGAAGTATATGGAGAATTTCATACTCTTCTCCAGGAGGAATAGAGCCGGGGGGAACATCTCCCGTTCCTGGACTGAACCAGTAAGAACTAGGAGGTCAAAAGAAAAAGAACAGAAAGGGGAATTACCCATTATAATGGTCACTCCGCATGGCACATTCCGTGAGTTCCTTAGAAACAAATTACTATATGAGAGCAAAACCACAGTTAGACCATTTTCTTTACATAAAAAATATGTATAATTGCATTCTTATTTCAAAAGAAATAGTACTCAATATACCTATATTATGTTGACATGGAGTAAGCAAAAATCTTTTTTTCTTCACATATTTTTGGTACACATCGGATTTTTACCTATTAGGTCAGAGTTGGTTTGACAAAGAGGGGACTCACTGCTTTCTAGATGTCCAGGCGACAAAGATAGGTGAAACAGCATAGCATAGTGGATAAAGCACGGGCCTGTGAGTCAGAAGGACCTGGGTTCTAATCCCAGCTCTGCCATTTATCTGTTGTGTGACCTTGGGAAAGTAATTTAACTTCTCTGTGCTTCAGTTACATCATCTGTAAAATGGAGATTAAGACTGTGAGTCCAACCTGATTAGCTTGTATCGACCCCAGTGCTTAGAGCAGTGTTTGATACGTAGTATTTAACAAATACCTTTATTATCATTATTATTAGGTGATACTTCTGGAGTGTATAAGGAATGGGAAAATGGGGGAAGCTGAGGGGAAATCAGGGGTCAAAGAGCAGAGATTGGTGGTGATATTAAAAAGGGAAGGAGAGCAGAAGTTACTTGGTGAAGAAGAGCAGAAACAGGGACTCTTCTGGATTCTATGATTCCAACTTGCTTCACCTAATAAGATGCTGATTAGAAAGGAAGGGGAAAACCTGGTTTTTGATTAGCTGGTTGGAGATGGGCATCATTTTGATTCTAAGCAGTACAAAGCAAGGGTTTGGCTGCTCAACATAGCATAAGAAAAAGATTAAAAACACTAATCATACTTCAGTCTTGACCCTATAAAAGCCTCACAGTGATGTCCTGAACTATATTGACTGCTTTCCAATAAATACTTCATCTGGTAAATTTACATCATTCAGCTTTGTTGATGCCTGCAGATGTCTCTTTGCTCAGTCTATAGAAGCAGATGAGAATCATTATATTTGCAATATTCTGAAACATAGTTTGGACAGAAGGGCAATTCCAGTGATTTCGAGGGTGATAGAAATTTGAGTTTGTAGTCTGGGTCCATTGAATAAAGTTGCATATTCAGCTGCTCTTCAGGTCAGCAACCTCAAGGTAGCCTATCTTTATTTTGCTCCAGTTATATTAATGTGTGGAATAAGGAATCATCACGATTTTTTTCCGGAGATGTTTTTTAAAAGGGTACTAGCAGGCTGCATCTAGACTTTGGAATCTTTAATGATAATAATAATAACAATAATAATAATAACAGTATATTTGTTAAGTACATACTATGTGCCAGGGACTGTTCTAAGCACTGGGTTAGATACAACATAATCAGGATGGAGACAGTCTGTGTCCCACATAGGGCTCACAGTCTTAATCCCCATTTTACAGATGAGGGAACTGAGGCACAGAGAAGTTGTGACTTGCCCAAGGTCACTCAGAAGATAAGTGACAGAGTCAGGATTAGAATCCAGGTCCTTCTGACTCCCAAGCTTGTGCTCTATCCACTAGGCCACGTTGCTTCTCCTTCCATTACTATGCATTATTTTCAAAGACTTTTTGCTTTAATTTACCCTGAAAGCTGATGTTTTTCATGCTAGCCCTCAAATCAAATATGAATGTTTGTTTCCTGCTGATTGATGCTAGCAATATTGAGATCTTGGGAAATCCCTGGTTCATCCATGTTGATCATTCGTTCATTCATTTAATTGTATTTGTTGAGTGTGTACTGTGTGTAGAGCACTGTACTAAGTGCTTGGAAAGTACAATTCAGGCAATAGAGACAATCCCTGCCCACAACAGGCTTACAGTCTAGAAGCAAACCTACTTATGAGGCCCTGCATCCAGCTCACCCCTTCCCACTCCTAAGATGTTGCTCAGGTCATTTCACTGGCTGGGAAATACTGTTCCTTTCCTCTCCTGTCACTTTCTCGTGCAAATCATGTCCTTTCTCCCTTTCAGAATAATGCTGAAAATTAATCTTCTCAATAAAGGCTTCCCCAGAAAACCCCCCACCTCGTTCCAATCCATCCAATAAATCTAGCTCTAATAATATCAGCCCTGTAAACCCAGCTGGTTCCTATAACTCCAATTACTTCCTCAGTGTTTGTGTTGATCTCTTTACTGTTGTTGCTGGCAATCAGAGAATGTAAGACTTCAAAGAGACTCTGAGAGAGTATAAGGGCCAGTTCTGTGCCTAATAAGAATTGTGGTATTTGTTAAGAACTTACTACATGTACAGCACTATACTAAATCCTAGGGTAGACATAAGATAATCATATCAGACACAGTCTCCCACATGTGGCTCAGAGTCTAACAAAGAAGGAGGACATGGGGTGTTGACTCCCCCATTTTACTGAAGAGGAAACTGAGAAACAGAAAAGGTCAATGACTTGCCCAAGGTCACACAGCAGGCAAGTGGCTGAGTGGGGGGTTAGAACCCAGGTCTTCTGGATCCCAGGCCAGCTCTCTGTCTACTGAGCCATGCTGCTTCTCATGGCCTAAATCATTCAGGAGACTCCATAATCTCCCTTGGAAGCCCTGTCCCACTGTTTTATTACCCTGATCACTAGTTCTGCATGTAAGCCTTGGACAATCATCTGAGAGAACAGAAAACAACTGAGAATCATCCTCTGAAATTCCCTCACATCCTGGAAGATAGTCATTAAGTCACTCCTTGGTCATCTCCTTTCAGCCTTGAACAAGCCCACTTCCTCCAAGCAGGTAAATACCACTGATTGATCTAACCTTCTCTCAGGGGATTTATTTTCCACACTTGAATCATTGCGATGCTTTTCTCTGGACTCTTTCCAGTTTCTCATCCTTTTGAAAGTGCTGAGACAGGGATGAGACACAATATTTTAACTAATATCTGACCAATGGAGAATAATTTCTACCTAGCCTTTGCTTGCCCAATCAGTCCATCATTGTGGCATGTATTGAGCACCTACTGAGTTCTAGATTCATTCATTCATTCATTCAATCATATTTATTGAGTGCTTACTGTGTGCAGAGCACTGTAGTAGGCGCTTAGGAAGTACAAGTTGGCAACATATAGAGACAATCCCTACCCAACAACAGGCTCAGAGTCTAGAAGGGGGAGACAGATGACAAAACAAAACAAGTGGACAGGTGTCAAGTCATCAGAACAAATAGAATTAAAGCTAAATGCACATCCTTTACAAAATAAATTGAATAGTAAATATGCACAAGTAAAATAAATAGACTAATAATTCTGCACAAACATATATACAGGTACTGTGGAGAGGGGAAGGAGGTAGAGTGGGGGGATGGGGAGGAGGAGAGGAAAAGGGGGGCTCAATCTGGGAAGGCCTCTTGGAGAAGGTGAGCTCTCAGTAGGGCTTTGAAGGGACGAAGAGAGCTAGCTTGGCGGATATGTGGAGGAAGGGCATTCCAGGCCAGGGGAAGGATGTGGGCCGGGGGTAGACGGTGGGACAGGCGAAAATGAGGTAGAGTGAGGAGGTTAGCGGCAGAGGAGCAGAGGGTGCAGGCTGGGCTGTAGAAGGAGAGAAGGGAGGTAAGGTAGGAGGGGACGAGGTGATGGAGAGCCTTGAAGCCAAGAGTGAGGAGTTTTTGCTTGATGCGTAGGCTGACAGGGAGCCACTGGAGATTTTTGAGGAGGGGAGTAACATGCCCAGAGCGTTTCTGCACAAAGATGATCCGGACAGCAGAATGAAGTATAGACTGAAGTGGGGAGAGACAGAAGAATGGGAGATCAGAGAGGAGGCTGATGCAATAATCCAGTCAGAATAGGATGAGAGATTGAACCAGCAAGGTAGCAGTTTGGATGGAGAGGAAAGGGCGGATCTTGGCAATGTTGTGGAGGTGAGACCAGCAGGTTGTGGTGACAGAGTGGATGTGAGGGGTGAACAAGAGAGCGGAGTTGAGGATGACACCAAGGTTGCAGGCTTGTCAGACAGGAAGGATGGTAGTGCCATCTACAGGGACAGGAAAGTCAGGGAGAGGGCAGGGTTTGGGAGAGAAGATGAGTTCAGTCTAGATACTGTGCTAAGCACTTGGGATGCTAACAGTGAAATGACATGACTCCTATCTCAAAGGAGCTTAAAATCTAATGAGGGAGACATAAAAAATTATTTACGGGTAGTGAGAGCTGGAATGGGGAGAATGGTTAAATGGGAAATAGTACAAATCCATCAGGGTAAAACAGTTGAACAAATAATTGCATCCACAGATAATGGGGTAAATGCTATATAGTGAAATTAAAATATACATATGAAAACAAATGATGAGGATAGGAATAAAATGCACAAGAGCAAAGAGTGGCATGTTATCAATTGGGAAAAACTTCCTGGGGGTGATGGGATTTTAGGAGGACTTTAAAGATGAGAAGTTGGTGGAACAAGTGAATTCTAGGCTGGAAGAACCAGCATGAGCAATGGGTGAAAGGTGGGAAGGTTGAGAGGGAGGAAATTTTAAAAGGTGAGCTTTGGGAGGAGTGAAGAATATGGTCTGGGGAGTAGCAGCTGAAGAGAGTCAATATGTAAGATGGAGCTTGCAAGGTACGTAAGATGTTCCTCCACAGCATCTTCAGACTCTCTGTCCAAACAGCCACTATGCTGGTCCAGGTACTGGCCAAATCCTGGCTTGAATACTGTATTGCTGATCTCCTTGCCTCCAATCTTGCCCATCTCTCCAATCCATATTTCATTCTACTACATGGATCATTTTTTCTGAAACTTCTGTCTGCACACATCATACTACTCCTCAAAAACCCACTCCTCAATAACCTACAATGGTTGCCCATTCCTTTCTATATTAAACAGAAACTCCTGTCACTAATTACACCTCTAATTCAGGGTATGTCATTGGGAAGATTGCTAAACTTCAGTATTTCCAACTAAAATGCATTATTGAGCACCTACTGCGTGCAGAGTGATGTGCCCTCTGTTCCTTCTTGGGCCCCGTGGGTGGGATCTTGATGCCATTGATGCCTGTTTGCTCATTTTGATGTCCATCTTCCCCCTTCTAAACTGTAAGCCCAGTGTGGGCAAGGATTGTCTATCTTTGTTGCTGAATTGGACTTTCCAAGCGCATAGTACTGTGCTCTGCACTCAGTAAGCGCTCAATAAGTACAATTGAATGAATGAATATGAAGCTCTTGGGAACATGCAATAAAAAATGATGGCATTTGTTAAGCTCTTACTATATACCAAGCATTGTACTAAGCACTGGGGGGGATGCAAGCAAATCGAGTTGGACACAATCCCTGTCCCTCGTGGGGCTCACTGTCTTAATCCCCATTTTATACATTAAGTAACTGAGGCACAGAGAAATGGAAGTGACTTGGCCAAGGTAACACAGCAGACAAGTGGTGGAGCCAGAATTAGAACCCATGACCTTCTAACTCCCAGGCCACTGCTCTATTTCACTACGCCATGCTGCTTCTCTACAAAACGTAGAAGACTTGGTCTCCAACTTTAGGAAGCTTACAATCCAGTGACTGACACAGACAGACAGAAATGGTTATATATACAGTGGACAGAGGGGAAAGCTAGTTATTGGTAGCAATCTAAGGAATGTGAAAAATTAATAAACAAATACATACATGGCTAAACAAAAGGGATAAATGCATCAATATATTGGACAGGCAGACACAAATTGTATACATACAATGAGAATGAGGGAAATCAGATACAAGTAGTAACAAGAAAAGTAAGCCAAAAAGTGAATAAATAAAGGAAATAAGTGAAGAGTAGCAGCAGGGCCCAGTGGAATAAATTCAGCCTGGAGTCAGAGAATCTGGACTCTGCTATATGTCTGCGGTATGACCTTGGGCAAGTCCCTTAACTTCTCTAGGCCTCAGTTTCCTCATCTCTAAAATAGGGATTCATTACCTGTTCTAACTTCTTTGATCATGAGCCCCATGTGGAATAGAAACTGTGTCCTGATTATTCTGGATCAACCTCAGTGCTTGGTATAGTGCTTGGCAAATATAAGCAATTAACAAATACCACTATTATTATGATTATTATTGATAAAGCCTTTTGTCTGCAATTGACCTTAGTAGACTAATTCAGTTTTGTTAGGGCATTATCTTTGACTACTATAATCAATCTGTCATTTAATCTGTTTAGTTCTTCCATCTGCCACATTTCCACAACCTGCTCCTTTCTTTTAAAGTAGATGACCATCACTCTGGTGGCATTTGTTGTATCCCACCTCAACTACTGCATTAACTTCCTCGTGTACTCCCTGCTTCCACTCTCTCCCTTCTTCAGTTCTTTGTTCTCTCTACTGCTAAAGTCATATTTCTTTTAAAAAAAACTGTCCTGTACATGTACCCCAACTCCTCAAAATCCCTAAAGTCCACCCATTCCTCTCCACACAAGCAGAAACTCCTCACCATCAGCTTTAAGGCATTCCATTAACTCTCTCCCCACTCTCTCCCTAGTGGAAAGTGCATGGGCATCAGAGAAACTGGATTCTTATCCCAACTCTGCTCGTATCTGCTGTGTGACCCTGGTTAAGTCATTTAATTCTTTGTGCCTCAGTTTTCGCATCTGAAAAATGGGATTTCAGTACCTGGTTTCTCTCCCACTTAGACTGTGGGCATCATATGGGAGAGGGACTGTGTCCAACCTGATAATCTTGTGCTTACCCTAGCACTAAATACAACACTTAACACATAGTAACCTCTTAATAAATCTCTTAATAAATACTATTACTACTTTTACTAATGCCCTTCAACCTTGCTCTTTTCCCACTAAAACCAGTTGGCATACTACATTTCTTTCTCATTCATTCATTCATTCATTCAACCGTATTTATTGAGCACTTACTGTGTGCAGAGCACTGTACTAAGCGCTTGGGAAGTACAAGTTGGCAACATATAGAGATGGTCCCTACCCAACAGTGGGCTCACAGTCTAGAAGGGGGAGACAGAGAACAAAACAAAACATATTAACAGAATAAAATAAATAGAATAAATATGTACAAGTAAAATAAATCAATAAATAGAGTAATAAATATGTAAAAACATATATACATCTATACAGGTTCTGTGGGGAAGGGAAGGAGGTAAGGCGGGGGGTGGAGAGGGAGAGAGGGGGAGAGGAAGGAGGGGGCTCAGTCTGGGAAGGCCTCCTGGAGGAGGTGAGCTCTCAATAGGGCCTTGAAGGGAGGAAGAGAACTAGCTTGGCGGATGTGGGGAGGGAGGGCATTCCAGTCCTCCCTCTCATTCTCATTCTCATCTCTGCCTAGAAGTCCTTCCCCCTTCACATCTGGAAGACCACTGCTCTCCCCATCTTCAAGGCCCCTTATGAAATCACATCTCTTCCTGGAAGCTTTCCCTGATTAATATCTCATCTCCATCCCCAGCTGCTGCATCAGGACTTCTACATCGCTTAAGGCACTTGTGTTCTCACATACCTCTGAACACTTATTTTAGTGTTCTTCACTAAAATAGGTTGTAAACTCCTTGAGCTGAGAGCCCGCTGGTGGGTAGGGACCATCTCTATATGTTGCCAGCTTGTACTTCCCAAGCGCTCTGCCCAAGCATACAGTGCTCTGCACACAGTAAGTGCTCAAGAAAATATGATTGAATGAATGAGAGATCATGACTACTAACTCTATGGTAGTCTCCCAAGTGCTTAGACTAGTACTCTGCACAGAGTAAGCACTCCATAAGTACCACTAATTGATGAATGTTTGGAGCAGGCACAGGTGCTCATCCATTATCCTACATTTCTGAGAGTGAGATCCAAAGTGGGCCTGAGTTAAAGTGAGAGGGAGGAGACATATCCACAATCCTCCAGGAGGTAAAGTCGAGAGACACCCTGGAAGAGGTCATGAGCAGATTCCCTAGTTTCCAAGCTGAAGGATACAGACAGCCTGTGTCTGTGAAATGTTTTGAAATCCCTAAAGGAAATTGTCACATGCATTAGTAACTATTTTACCTACTTGTGTTGAGCAAGAAGCCAGCTTACATGCCAAACCAGTTGAAAAACAATGCTGGTTTTATATTGTAGTTCCAGCGGATTTCCTGAGGCATTGGGTGATTTCTAAAAATCATTTTGGCCTGGGAATTTTTGTGTGAATGGTTGCAACAGTGTGCTGCTGGTCTTTCATTAAATTAATTTCAGAATCTAAGGATACTTTAATGATTTTACAGAGTAAAAAACCATGAAAAAGAAGAGAAAACATTTGCCCATTATTCTTAAACCGTAACGTAAGTGCTTAACAAATACTTTTGTTATTATTGTTATTCAGTCATTTCAAGAAAGACCTTAGAGTATTTTGAAGCATCTGAAAAGGACAGTTTATCAATGGTAAGAATTAGGATCAAAATGTAGTAATTTGGAGCTTAAATCTATAGAAATGCAGATTCAGCTATAGCTAAGATTGCCATCCAGTTTACTCAGACTGGCTGGAAGTTTTGAGGTTTTGTGCAATGGACACCTGATAGATGTTGCAGAATGCCTTATTTGGGTGTTTAGTCAGTCACTTGTATTTATTGAGTGCTTCCTGTGTGCAGAGCACTGTACTTAGTGCTGGGGAGAGTGCAATACAAGAATCAACAGACACAGTCCCTGCCCACAACCAGCTTACAGTAGAGGATGGTGTCTTGCCTGCCTGCACCAATCCAGGATTTCTGGCTCAACCTAGGGCTTTACCCTGCCTGACGCCCTCTTTTCAGGGAGTCTACAACCCAGCTCACACGCTTTGCTACTTGCTGCTCCTCATTCTTGTCACAGTCCTCTAGACTGTGAGCTCTTGTGGGCAGGGAATATGTCTGTCTATTCATATATTGTGTTGTCCACCCTAGCCGCATACTCCAGCAGAAGCGGTATTAATAATGATAATAATAATGATGGCATTTATTAAGCACTTACTATGTGCAAAGCACTGTCCTAAGCACTGAGGAGGTTATAAGGTGATCAGGTTGTCCCACGGAGGGCTCACAGTCTTCATCCCCATTTTACAGATGAGGTCACTGAGGCACAGAGATGTTAAGTGACTTACTCAAAGTCACATAGCTGACAACTGGCGGAGCCGGGATTTGAACCCATGATTTCTGACTCCAAAGCCCGTGCTCTTTCCACTGAGCCATGCTGCTTCTCTGGCAGCATTGACTGCATTTTCCCTAAAGGCTTAGCATAACCGACTCCATTGTGTGCAGGCTTAAACAACAGGATGTTTGAGGAATAGGCGCTGGCCCTAGTAAGATTCTGTAATACAGGAGGGCTGGCACTGATCAAAGTGGCTATGCCCTGTCTGAGACGACTCCATCCTGTGTGGGCCATAATAATAATAATAATAATAATAACAATAATAATAATAATGGCATTTATTAAGCGCTTACTATGTGCAAAGCACTGTTCTAAGCACTGGGGAGGATACAAGGTGATCAGGTTGTCCCACCGGGGGGGCTCACAGTCTTCATCCCCATTTTACAGATGAGGTAACTGAGGCACAGAGAAGTTAAGTGACTTGCCTAAAGTCACACAGCTGACAGTTGGCCATGTCTCCTGATAACAGGGATACTGCCGAAGTTTCGTGTACGGGAATCCTTTGTGTAGCTCTCAGATAGGGAACAAAATAAAGGGGAAGAAGTGGCTGGGTTCGGGGCTGTTCATCACTCGTACCTCTCGGGGGGTGAATGGGCAAGTGGTCAGCTTTCCTACCTCTACTGCTCTATCTGAACTCAGGTCTCCGAGTCATTTTTCCTATCTGTGTCACCACCCTGGGTTCTCAAACCCTCCGGCCGATTATAAACGGTTAACTTATTTCGCCCCCTACTTGTTGATAACAATTGTACTCTCCCAAGCACTTAGTAGAGTGCTTTGCACATAGTAAGCACTCAGTAAATACAAATGAATGAATGAATGTCTCGCCATCGAACTCTTGCTCATCCCTTCCTCCTGCTTGGAACTACCTCCCCCTTCACATCTGGCAGACCACTGCTCTCCCCATCTTCAAAGCCCTTCTGAAATCACATCTCATCCTGAAGGCCTTCCCTAATTAATCTCTCATCTCCCTATCTTATATCCTCATTCAAATGACACTTCAATACATCTGTGCACTTGGATTTTCACTCCCTCTTCCCCCACCTCTTTGTCAATAGCACTTACAGTACTCAAGCATGTATCTTTAAACTTTGTTCCTTCCCCCTCCTTGTAATTTATTTTAGTGACTGTCTTGTAAGCTCCTTGAAAGCAGGGATCTATCTACTAATATTATTAAACTCTTCCAAGTGCTTAATACAGTGCTCTGCAGAGTAAGCAACCAGTACATACTATTGATTGGAATTTGCTGCCAAGGGAAGTAAATCAGTTTACTTACTCTGGCTTTTTCTCTGAGGTAAGAACTAAGAGACATTGTCATAATGGTTTATATTTTTCTGCAGATAATGCTAAATTTAAACTAAACCAGATTTCTCTCCCACCAGATGAAATAGAGAAGCAGTATGGCCTGATGGAAACAGCAAGGTGCCTGGGAAGACCTGGATTCTAATCCCAGGTCTGCCACTTGCCACTTACATGCTCATGTATCCCGTATCTTAAAAAAAACTCCCTTGACCCCACAACTTCCTCCCATTATCACCCCATCTCCCTCCTATCATTCCTCTCCAAAGTGCACCACTTCCACCAGTTTTCTCCATGACCTCCTCCAATCTGGCTTCCTCCCCTTCAACTCCACTAAGCATCCCTCTCTAAAGACACCAGTGACCTCCTTCTTGCCAAATCCAAGGCCTCTACTGCATCTTATCTTCCTGGACCTCTCAGCTGCCTTTGAGACTGTTGACATTCTCTTGGAAACATCATCCAATCTTGGCTACACAGACACCGTCCTCTCCCAGTTCCCCTCCGATCTCTCTGGCCAGTCATTCTTAGTCTCTTTCATAGGCTCCTCCTCTGCCTCCCACCCCTTAACTGTGGAAGTCCGTCAAGCCTCTATTCTGGGTCCTCTTTTATAATAATTGTGGTATTTGTTAAGCACTTACTGTGTGCCAGGCACTGTACTAAACGCTGGGATGAATACAAGAAAACTGGGTTGGATACAGCTCCTGTGCCACATGGGGCTCCCAGTCTCAATCCCAATTTTACAGATGAGGTAACTGAGGCCCAGAGAAGTGAAATGACTTGCACAAAGTCACACAGCAGACAAGTGGCAAAACCAGGATTAGAGCCCACCACCTTCTGATTCCCAGGCCCATGCTCCAACCACTAGTCATATATTTTATTTCCATTTACATCCACTCCCCTTAGAGAAGAGCTTATCCCTCCCATGACTTCAAGTATCAACTCTATGTGGATGATTCCCAGGTCTGCATCTCCACTTCTGATCTCTCACCTTCTGAGCAGTTTCCTATTTTCTCTGTCCTTTAAGACATCTCTACTTGGGTGTCCTACTGATGACACAAACTTAACATGTTCCAAACAGAACTCATCCTCTTCTCACCCAAACCCTATCCTCTCTGTTCCTTTCCATCACTATAGATAACACCACCATCCTCCTGGTCTCACAAGCCCATAACCTTGACGTAATCCTTGACTCATCTCTCTCATTCAACCCACATATTCAATCTGTCACCAAATCCTGTTGGTTCAACTTTCATGACATTACTAAAATCCACCATTTCTTCTCCATCCAAACTCTGCCATGTTAATCCAAGCACTTATCCTTTTCTACCTTGATTACTACATCATCCTCCTTGCTGACCTCCCTGCCTCCTGTTTCTCCCCACTTTAGTCCATACTTCACTCTGCTGCTCCGATCATTTTTCTACCAAACCCTTCAGTCCATGTGTCTCCACTCCTCAAGAACCTCCAGTGGTTGCCTAGCCATTGCCACATCAAACAGGAACACCTTACCATTGACTTTAAAGCACTAAATCATCTTGGCCCCTCCTACCTTACCTCTCTGATTTCTTATCTCACTCAAGCCCACACATTTCCCTCCTCTAATGCCAACCTTCTCATTGTACCTTGATCTTATCTACCTCACTGAAGACCCTTCACCTGCATCCTGCCTTTGGCCTGGAAGTCCCTCTGTCTTCATATTGGACAGACAACTATTCTCTGCACTTTCAAAGCATTATTGAGGGCACATCTTCTCTAAGAGGTCTTCTCCAACAAAGCCCTCATTTCCCCTTCCACTCCCTTCTGCCTCACCCTTGCACTTTGAGTTGCTTCCTTTAGTCACCCCTCACTCAACCCCACTGCACTTATGAACATATCCGTAATTTATTTATTTATATTAATTTCTGTCTCCCTGTGTAGACTGTAAACTTGCAGTGGGCAGAGTGTATATCTACCAACTCTGTTATATTGTACTCTCCCAAATGCTTAGTACAATGTCCTGCACACAGTAAGCACTCAATATATTTGAATGATTGATTGCTGTCTGACCTTGGGCAAGTCACTGAACTTTTCCGTGCCTCAGTTCCCTCCTCCTCAGGTCATCTCAGGGGGATGAAATCTCCCCCTCTCTTAAACTGTGAGCTCCATGTGGGACAGGAACTGGGTTCAATTTGGTTATTTTGTACCTACCCCTTGGTCCAGTGCTTGGCACAGTGTTTGGCACAGAGTAAGTTTTTAATAAATGCCTTCATCAAGTCGGGAGAAAACTGCATCAGAAAGACCCAGTTGGCAAAGTATAATCAAGAAAGTAAAAGCTCTTTTCAAATCAAAGCTTCAAAAGGGTCATGAGCCCACCCCAAAAGTGATACTGGGTATGGTTAACAACAAGCACATCAGCATAACAGGGGATGAACTGTCTTTGAGAGTGTCCATTGTGATGGGGATGGTCTTTCCAGGCACATCAAGACCCACAGATAGATTTCACTGTCAGTGATGTCACCTCTGAATATGAAGGATAACAATCTTACTCTGGGAGAAGACAGAGCATTTTGCAGTGTGGTCATTGGACCACCGAGGTCTGTTTATACTTTGCATCCAAAAGTACACTCGGAGTCAAAATTGTTTTTATAAGAATGCACCGCTACTTATATAGATGAAGTCAGAGAAAATCAGAGTCTGAGGAACAAGATCTGGTTTAAGGACAACTATGAGGCCACTAGAGATGGGGAAACAGGCTTGCAAATAAATGAAGGAGTATTGTAAATAGAATTATATAGGCTTGATCATTTTTGTAAACTCTGTCCCCACCCATCTGCTGCCCCCTCCTTCTTACACCTCACCACCTCTCTTTTTTTGTTGTTGTTTCATGTTATTTGTTGAGTGTTTACTATGTGTCAAGCATTGTTCTAAGCTCTGGGGTTAATCAAGTCAGAGTCCCTCTCCCATGTGAGGTTCACAGTCTAAGTAGGAGGAAGAATGTTTATTGAATCCCCATTTTACAGATAAGGAAACCAAGGCACAGAGAAGTTAAGTGACTTGTCCAAGGTCAGAGCTGGGATTAGAACCCAGATCCTCTGATTCCCAGGTCTGTGTTCTTTCCACTAAGCCATGCACCTCCTCATCTTATTGAGTGCTTACTCATCTTATTGAGTGGGTAGAGAACTGTCCTAAGTGCTTAAAATAATGCAGTACAATAGAGTTGGTAGGCATGATCCCTGTCTTCAAGGAGTTTACAATCTAATAATGATTTTCTCATGAAAATCAATGGAGTGAGAACAAAAATGGAGCCTCCCGAATATCTTTCATGCCAGGTATTCTAATTTTCTCCTGACTTGGTTTCTGCCTGATTTTTTAAAGCTCTGGCCATATGAACATGAGCTTCTTCTATCTATGAGTGGTTTAACAACACATAGCAGGGAGAAATCTGATTCAGTAACCATACTAAAGTTCCTCATTTCTAACGAGGAAAGTATGGCCAAGCTCCCATCAGGTGAGAAAACACAGTAATCCCTGGGGGAAATGCGCCCCATTTGGGAGGGTTTCCAGGTCTCAGAGGGACCCCAGTAAGTGGCACACCGAAATAGTTCAGTGCACTTTGCAGTCTGAGTGGACATCCGTTCATTTGGCACAAAAAAGAAACAGCAAAAAGAGTGGAAGCTGGGAGGAGGGAGAAAGAATGTGCAAGTCAGAGGCTGGAGGAAATTTAAAATACTTTATCTCACATTCAAAGAATGGCAACAATGAAAATACAAAGCTCTGGCTTTTAGGCTCCATCCACATCCTTGGCATTTGGTTGTGGGACCATTCTGAGGCTTTGTGAATCTGTTCTTTGTGCTGCACTGTGCCTTGAACAGTCCCAATTCTAAATAGCATTTCCTCAATGCCACAGCTTTAGTGTCCTTAGCAAAGTTACATTCTCACTTCCATTTTTCTTGGAGCTTGGAGGCCGTTTTCATTGAAATACTTCCTGTTCAAAACTGGATTCAGGAAGGTCTATCTGGACCTCTAAGCTGCTCTATAATTGCCAGGTGATCTTAGAGTGAAATTATTTTCAAGCACAAGGGGCAGCTGAACTAGAAGACCTGGTTTCTCTTGTCTTTAAATGAAAACTGCTCTTGGAAATGTGTTTTTTGCTACAGAGGGTTGAAAACAGAAAATGCTTTTCTTTATCCATTTCTTTGGCTCTTTATTCTATGTAAGTGTGGGTTAGTTGAATGGGAATATGATTTATGCAGAGATGAAGTTACTCAAACTCAGATCTTCCAGTTCAGAACTTTTATCCTGCCAGACCACATTGTCTGGAAATTCTAAAAAAAAAAAAAAGTTTTGCTTTTTATGTTGGTTTTGTATTGTTTAATATTCTCTCTAAATTCACAGGATGGCAATTCCATTCATAAATACATTCTGATCTATCTCAATCTCATCAAAAGGCACTAGAGTCCAGTTCAAGGAGGTCACGATGCAATTTCATTGCAGGACTCCATAGATTAAAGCCAACATCTTGAGCTATTTCATAAATATTTTCTCAATACATATCTAGTTTTCCCTACTTAGACACGACTGATGGTCAGTTCACCTTTGCAGGTGGGTGTGGCTGAGAAAGCAGATATTGGACCCACAGTCCTGGTTACATTGTACCCACAAAAAGGCTGTCCCTTTTGTGTTATGTTAATTATTTGCAGTACCTAGCATTGTTTTCTCCTCTGTCTTCTTGCCTCATACTTTGACAAAGCTCTTGCTCAGCAAGAACCATTCCTTTCCTGATAGCAGTATACCATATTGGTCTATCTTCAGCAAATGACTCCCACTTTCAAACTGGGATGCAGTGTTGTCCAAGGCTTGTATTACCATGTTTTTATAGTGGTTCCTTTACCCTTCTTGTGTCTGTTTCCCAATTTCAGCTTTCCAGACAGCTGCTGTTTGGATGTCATTCTGTCGCTCATTCTTACTGAAACTGTATTAAAATGAGCAGAGCTTCCATGCTAGGTCACTGACTATGTTCCAGAACTTCATTGTTCATGATATTATCCTTTTTTTTAATGGTATTTGTTAAATGCTTGCTATGTGCCAGGCACTGTACTAAGCACTGGGGTAGATGCAAGATAATCAGGTTGGATGTAGTTCCTGTCCCACATAGGGCTCACAATCTTAATCCCCATTTTACGGATGAGGGAACTGAGGCACAGAGAAGTTAGATGACTTGCCCAAGGTCATGCAGCGGACATTCGGTGGAACCGGGATTAGAATCCAGGTCCTTCTGACTCCCAGCCCTGTGTCTACCCATTATGCCACACTGCTTTTCTCTTACCTTTTGAATTGAGTATGCCCCAGAGGACTCTGATAGACCTGTTCAAGGAGCTGGTTGTGGTGCCAATGTGGGGTTCAGAAACGGTTAAACAACACTGTGGTTCTTGACAGCTTCAGTTTGCTTCCAAGACTGATACCATGCTGACCACTGTCTTCCAAAAGATGTACTGGCCTTCTTGATTCAGTTTTCTACTTTTTTTGTCTATTACTGCATCATTAGTCAGTGGACTGCCTAAGTAACAGATTTGTTTGACAACATTTCAATACTGGTCAGCAAGGAAGAGTTGGGGCAAATGTTTAAGCATGGTGACTGTAAGCTGGTTGTGGGCAGGGAATGTACCTGTTATATTTTTATATTGTACTCTCCCAAGAACTTAGTAATAATAATAATGGCATTTGATAAGCACTTACTATGTGCCGAGCACTGTTCTAAGCACTGGGGTAGATACAAGGTAATCAGGTTGTCCTATGTGGGGCTCACAGTCCTAATCCCCATTTTACAGATGAGGTCACTGAGGCAAAGTAAAGTGACTTGTCGAAAGTCACACAGCTGGTAAGTGGCGGAGCTGAGATTGTAGCCCACAACCTCTGACTCCCAAGCTTTGTGCTCCTTCCACTAAGCCATACGGCTTCAACATCCAGTTAGTGTTCAGTGAATATGATTGATTAACTGACTGACTGATTGCATCTGACCTGATTGGCTTGAATCTACCCCAGTGTGTAGAACAAAGCTTGACACAAAGCAAGCATTTAACAAATACCATAAAAAATACCCTTGCCATCTTTTTAGAATTCCCTCCGTGTATTCTCAGTAAAGGCATAGCATCCTCTGCGTATTTTGGATGGTTTCATTGGAATGATGATAATAATAATAATTGTGGTATTTGTTAAGCACTTACTATGTGCCAGGCACTGTACTAAGCATTGGGATGGATTCAAGCAAATTGGGTTGGACACAGTCCCTGTCCTGTGGAAGGCTCACAGTCTCAATCCCCATTTTACAGATGAGGTAACTGAGGCACAGAGAAGTGAAGCAACTCCACTAGTGAGACTGAAAACTCCAGAGAAGCTAAATGGTTTCAGAGCAGGATCTTGGTTACATTGGAGTTGCCCCAAGCAACAATACCACCACATGTCCACATTGGTTTACTTTTTTTATTGGTTGCAAATTGAAAACCACCACATTGCCCCTTTGACTTTCACATCTGGGCATTGCAGAGAAATGAGAGGTATGAGTGGAATCGAAATTAATAAAGGAGAAAAATAATATCATCGACAGGGAAAGAATGTTGTTTATTGACTGAGAGCTAGGTTTCCTCTTCAGCAGTTATAGCCTAGACTTGCAAGATGGTACTTCTGGCAGTAAGTGGAAACTTTCAGAAGGTACTGGGGTGTCAGGATATCTCCAAAAGGAATGCCTGCAGCAGTCTGTTCTAGCCTCTCAAAAGTGGGGCCAGTTCAGGGTCAGTCTCATGGCTTTGGCCTCCCAAATGCTGTTTTCAGACCTTTAGGACGCCTTGTCCAAATAGCTTATTTATTCTTCCTTAATTTTGGAAGTGAATGAGAATTATCTAAACAAGGTTCAACGAGTATTGAATTGTATAATTGTAAATGTTTTACATATTTTGACATTTCTCAAATAGTAACTTTTTATGACAAAATCAACATTTTGTATATCACTGTGGACATAGAACTTAAAGAAAAAAGCTATTGTAAAGTAATCTCTCTCTTATGAAGTGTTTCTTTTGGAGCATTGTCAAAACATTATTTAGCAAAGACCATATTGTGTCATTTCATATGTGTTTAATTATTGCACACACATTCAGACACACGCACACATGCAAATGCACACACACACACACACACACACACACACACACACTCTCATACCTACACACACATTCATACCCACCTAGTCCAGTATTACAGAGTCGATCTGCAATAACAGGAAATCTTGAGCCATTTGTACTAAGTTACCTCTGTTGACCAAAACCAGGAAACGGTTCCAGCTCATTTAAGAGAAAAAGTTTAATCAGTGACAGCTATGTTAATACTCCCTCAGCTGGATTAAACTCAATTGCAAGCTAGTCAAGTCTCTGATTTGGAGCTATCTATCATAAGAATTGTGGAAGTGGCTTAGGGGTGCACATGTGATTTTGCATCATCTTTAGAACAGAAATTTATTAACCATATAAAATGCCAATAATACTAGTAACTGTGGTATTTGCTAAGCACTTATGATATACCAATCAGTGTAATGAGCACTGGTAAACAGAATTTGCAAATAGCATGAGTCTTCCTTTCTCCTTCTGGATCACCTTTATAAGACATTTTTGCTGAAATGTTTTTGTATGTTGAGCAAATGGGAAAAAATTGCAAGCATGCCATTAGGTCTGAGAGCAGAGTATGAAGGCTGGGATGTTGAAGGAGAGAAGGGATGAGGTAAGAAGGGGCAAGGTGATGGAGACCTTTGAAACCAATAGTGAGGAGTTTTTGTTTGATAAGGAGATTGATAGGCAACCACTGGAGATTTTTGAAGAGGGGGGTGACATGCCCAGACCGTTCCTGTAGAAAGATAATCCAGGCTGCAGAGTGAAGTATGGACTGAGAGACAGTAAGTTGGGAGGTCAGAAAAGAGGCTGATGCAGTAATCCAGTAGGGATAGGATGAGTGATTGTACTAATGTGGCAGCAGTTTGGTTGGAGAGGAAAGGGCAGATCTTGGTGATGTTGTGAAGGTGAGACTGGCAGACTTTGGTGATGGATTGGATATGTGGGGTGAATGAGAGAGCAGAGTCAAGGATGACAACACGGCTGCGGGCTTGTTAGATGGGAAGGATCGTTGTGTCATCCACAGTGATGGGAAAGTTAGGGAGAGGACAGGGCTTGGGAGGGAAGATAAGGAGCTCTGTCTTGAACATGTTGAGTTTTAGGTGGCGGGAGGACATCCAAGTAGAGATGTCCTGAAGGCAGGAGGATATGTGAGCTTGGCGAAAGGGAGAGAGAACAGGGGAGATGTAGATTTGGGTTTCATCCACATAGAGATGATAGTTGAAGCAATGGGAGCAAATGAGTTATCCAGGGCAATGAGTTTAGGTGGAAAATAGAAGGGGACCAAGAACTGAACCTTGAGGGGCCCCTACAGTTAGGCGATGAGAGGGGGAGGAGGAGTCCACGAAGGAGACTGAGAAAGAACAGCCAGAGAGATAAGGAGAACCAGGAGAGGACAGAGTCCAAGGTTGGATAACATGTTGAGGAGTAGGGGATGGTGCAGTGTGTGGCCCAAGTCAAGTGGCCAGGAGGAAAGTGCTTAAGGGCCTCCTACAATTTCTCACTTCCCATCCCACTCCCTGCCCTCACAGTGCCCCAACGACTAAGGAGAAATGCAACTTATTGCTCATTGATAGTCCACTCAAGAACGGATGTGGACAAGCAACAAAGTCAGAGGTTAGTTGAAGGTTGACCTTCATGGCCAGCTGGAGGCAGGGATTGCTTAATTCCTCCGAAATGAGAGATCCTTCTATACATTATTTAATATCCTACCCTACATTCCCCATCTCCAAAAATGGACCTAGAATCTGGCCTGCTTAATCTTTCTTCAAATGCTTATTTAAAGTTAATGTCCCAGTTTAGAGTAAGGTCCTGAAGGCAAGCGTCTACGTGCTCAATTTATGTACTGCTGAACTGTTATGATGAGGAACTTCATTTTTTATTGCTGTCCTCCCTCACACATCTAAAGGCATCTTGCTCCAGGAATTCTGAGTTGAACATAGGGTAAAATTCTCTCCATTCATTCATCATTATTTACTGAGACCTTCTGGGTGCACAGTACTTTATACTGGGTGCTCTGGGATTATTTAACTGAAATAAAAGATCTGGTCCTTGGTCCCTGCCTCCTAATGAATTTTTTTTGTATGATATTTGTTAAGTTCTTACTAGGTGGTCAAGCACTACTCTAAGGACTGGAATAGACACATGTTAATTAGGCTGGATACAGACCCTCTCCCAAATGGGCTCACAGTCTAAAGAGGAGGGAAAACAAGTACTGAATCCCCATTTTGCACCTGAGGAAACTGTGGCACAGAGAAGTTAAGTAACTTGCTCAAGGTCACACAGCATTCATTCATTCATTCAATCATATTTATTGAGTGCTTACTGTGTGCAGAGCACTGTACTAAATGCTTGGGAAGTACAAGTTGGGCAAGTTGGGCACAGCAGGCAAATGGCAAATCCAGGATTAGAACCCAGGTCCCTTAACTCCGAGACCTGTACTTTAGCCACTAGGCCACACTGCCCATTTTGTGAATTTACAAGCAAGAGGATGATTTAAGGAAGAAGAAACAATACTCCACTGGCCCAGATTTAAATGTGTTTGCTCATATTTATGCCAGTGAAAAATAAAGACTTACCAATTAGGGCATGAAAACAAAACAGAAATGACCACCCTTTCCCCTGATTATCCTCCTCAAAGCCTCTTTTCTGCTGCATCCAAGGACCTGCTTTAGGTTTTCCCTCTACTTCCATTTGTGACTTTCATCCTATTGTTCTGAGATACAGGAGTTGTTCCTCCTGTTAGTCTTCCTGTCCTTCTGTGCCCTTTCCCTTGATCTTGTGGACTGGGCTCCTTGTGGTGGAGCTGATTTCCAGAGCCAGGACAGGCCTCCTGAGAGGGTCACCAACTAGGGTGGCCATTGACCACTCTCCCAAATTCTGAACAAGGTGACACCCCAGTTGTCTCACACATTATGCCAGACTCCCTGCACAATATGATAGTCACAGGCACTACTTTGTGGAAGTCTGGTGGATATTGCATGATCCTAGTATGTTTTCCTGAGGTGCACTGAACTCCCCATCTGTGTTAGGGCCTCTGTGTCCCTTCCCAAGTTGGTGTGATGTTCTGTGCAGCGTTACAGCAGTGGAACTCGGTGGCAAGTGTTGAGACATGGAAAGTTCAAAGGTGAAAATTAGAAAAAAATGCACATGAAAACATCCAGTTCCACTTCAGAGCCAGATAAAGGTCAGACCAACCAACAACTGGACAACTGGCCATCCAAACCGTACCCCTCTGAGGTGTGCCTCAGCTTCCTTTGGCCCTAAGGAGTGGTATCCCTATTAGTACTCCAGGCCAGCAGTTCTAGTAATGCCCCCTCCACATCTGGCTAAGTCAAACATATTTATTGAGTGCTTACTGTGCGCAGTGCACTATACCAAGCACTTGGGAGAGTATAGTATAACAATAAACAGACATATTCTGTGCCCACAATGAGCTTACAGTCTAGAAGGGGAAAGGGTCAGGGGTGAGGTGAGTGAAGTATTAGCCACAGGCCCACAGTCACGACTGACCCAGTACCCACCATGGCCACTGCCACTACTGGCATCACTGAGCCGGCCCCTTCCTCACGACAACCAATTTCTTCTCCCCAAAAGGCCTATTCTTCCATCTCACCGACAGAAGATAATCCTCAAAGCCTGAAGGAAAGTAAAGAGAAACATTTCTGGCTTGTTGAAGGGCACAAAGTGAGTCCAAGAATTTCTCTTGCTTTAGGGACAGCAGTAGGGAATGTAGGCTGTATTTGGAAAGCTCATTAATACAACAGACCATAATATCCATCTATAGACTCTTTGGAAACTGTGGGCCAATTTATGAACTTTGTGTATAAACATTCATTTAGATGGTGGTCAGGAAGATGATGGAGCTCACATGTGGCCCCTTTTGATCAATGGGTTGCAGAGTGATTTGATTTAACTCCTAACCTTGAATTTTAACTTTGGTAATTAAAAAGTCCCTGGACGCCAATATTTTCAATTGTCCACATCAAGAATTTTCCATGTAAACACTGAAGTGTCCTATCTTTGTCTTTTGAGGCAAATGCCAGATTCCAAGACAGCCGGTATTCCTTAATGAGGGGATTTAGGGTTTTATTTGTGTGTTCAGATAAGATTAGCATCAGCCATTATCATTTCTGGCAATCTGCCTGCAGTAAGACTTTTTATTTTCACTTGAATTTATAGGCTTCTTCAGTTTATTGTTTAATCTATGGTTCTTACAAACAAAAGCACGAACCGTCTATGCATAGGCTGTTATTCCGTGTCTAAGTAGCGGCAGTTTTATGGCATGCAGTCAGCACTTCTGGAGTCTTTATAAAGCTCAATTGGTTTGCCAATATTTTACAGCAAATCTTGAGACAATTGCTGTAAGGGTTACAGATGAATGATTGCATATATGACAGTACTCAGTAAGCACACTCAAAAGTAAAGTGACTTTACTTGGAATTTGCATTAAAAGAATATCACAAGGGACTTGGGTCTTATGATTAACTTTAGCTGATTTCCTCAAAATGAAAATGGACAGGTCAGAAATGAGAAAGCGGAGTGGCTGAATGTTATTGAAGAAAATGCCGAATAGCATTTTCATAGGCTAGTGTATTAGCCAATTTGGCTAACAGTTTCAGCAAAGTCATATGTTCTTCAGTTAAGGGTCCAAAATTTCTTGTTGTTTCTTAGCTTCCAAGACTTTTCCCTGGAATTACTTCCTAGGGATGTACGATTTCAGAAGTAAGTTTAAAGCCTTTTTCTATCCCTTTTCATTGTTCTATCCAGCACCCAAAGCATTGCAAGGTTCAGGTGCTGTGCTTGTAGCACTAATGAGTGTAATAGGTGTGGATTGAGAAATTTAGTGGGGTGTGGTGAATGAAAGACAGCCATGGAAACAGAACCAGTTATAAAAGCCCCCAGCTTTAAAGCTGGCATATTTTGCCGAAAGAGGAGATCAAATATCTTTCTGGAAGAAACTTTCCATTGTTTTCCAAGGAAAATCAGTAAGACTAATTGAGGCAACCTAACAGAGCTAAAAATTAGTAGCCCAATGGGGCAGCTGGGCAGCACTACGGTTGTGGGCAGAGAATGTGTTTAATGTTGTATTGTCCTCTCCCAAGCACTTAATACGGTGCTCTGCACACAGTAAGCGCTCAGTAAATACGACTGAATGATTGAGAATGTAGTGAGGAGACATGATTTAGGAAATGCACAATTCACATTTCTCAAATGACTTCCAAGAAACCACTCAATCATCTGGATTCATTTATTCATTCAATCGTATTTATTAAGTGCTTACTGTGTGCAGAGCGCTGTACTAAGCACTTGTGAAGTACAAATTGGCAAAATAATAATAATAATCCCTACCCAACAACGGGCTCACAGTCTAGAAGGGGAAGACAGACAACAAAACAAAACAGACAGGTGTCGATACCATCAGAATAAATAGAACTATAGCTGTATACACATCATTAATAAAATAGAGTAGTAAATATGTACAAATAAAATAGAGTAATAAATATGTACAAATATATACAAGTGCTGTGGGGAGGGGAAGAGGGTAGGGCAGAGGGAGGGACGGGGGCAATGGGGAGGAAGAGGAGGAGAGGAAAAAGGGGGGGGCTCAGTCTGGGAAGGCCTCCTGGAGGAGGTGAGTTACAAACTTCTTAAGGACAGGGATCATAGCTATCAACTCTAGTTTATCATTTTCTCCCAAGAGCTTAGTACAGTGCTCTGCACACAGTAATCACTCAATAAATACCACTGATTGATTGACCAACAGTTTGACTCAGAGGAATGAGTCTTCATAGTAGCAGAAAGCTATTATGCAATTCCAGATTTATTCTGGGTGCCTCTGAGTTAAATGTCCGGGCACCAGGGAGTAGGAGTGGGTGAGGGGAGAGAGTAAGAGTATACAAGTCCCAACTCTGCCACACTCTGCTTTCTGTCTGATGTGGATATCAAAATTAGCAGCCACCAACAGAAATTAAAGGCAATTAGACCAAGAAGGCTGCCGTTTAGTTTGGAGGTGAATACAATGCAATTTGTATATTTATTTCCAGAAAATAACCTTTTCATTGAACCTAAACTTGGAAGGAGAGAAAATCTTGTGAAGCAGGAGGAAGAAAAGCCTCTTGGCTATTTCTGACACATGGAACCCTTCTTTTTCCCCATCAGTGGGACTTGGGTCAGACTTCCAGGACTCCAGTGAATGTGGATACTATTTCTCATTGTCTGCCCTCCTGCTGCTCTGTTCTTCGCTGGGTTCTCTGCTGCTGCTTCAGTCTCTTATTGCTCTGATTAAATGTGTCACTGGGTGGTGGGACTGGAGACTGATTTAGTAATGGTCAGAAGAAGGCATTCAAATACCATTTGTAGGCCAAGGCCAATGGTCCAACCAAGCCAATATTCTGTCTCTGGCAAAGACAACAGTATACTTAAAGAAACAGACTGATAGTCTTCCTCTCCTCCGTTAAAAAATATAAGCTTTCTGAGGGCAAGGACTCTGCCTCTTATTCAATCCTACCTTCCCAAGCTCTACATAACAGGGAATTAATTAATACTATTGATTGGCTAATTTTGATATTTAGGGGTGTTCAATGTAACATCCTGAACTTTCCCTCTAGTAATCCATTTTAAACTGCTCATCTCTGTATGTAGTCAAGCCCCTCTTGAACCTGCTGATACTTTGGGCTTGTACAAACAACTTCCTGTGGTAATGAATTCCATGTGTTTACCACCTGCTGTGTGACTAAGGGTTCTTTTTGTTTGTTTTGAGTTTATAGCCTTCAGGCCCCAATGCCTGCTCCCTCGGATTTGTGAATAGCAATGTAGAGTTGGCCCATTATACGTCCTTCATGATTTTGAAGTCATATCAGAAGGTCTTGTCTTGTTTTACGCTGGTCAGTTGTCTCCAACCCACAGTGACTCCATGGACACATCTTTCCCAGACTGCTCCACCTCCATCTGCAATCGTTCTGGTAGTGAATCCATAGAGTTTTCTTGGTTAAAAATACAGAAGTGGTTTACCATTGCCTTCTCCTGCTCAGTCAACTTGATTCTCCACCCTCGACTCTCTCCCATGCCACTGCTGCCCAGCAATTGTGAGTTTAGACTTGTAGCTGATTGCCTTCCACTTGCTAGCCACTGCTCAAGCTAGGAATGGAATGAGTATGTCTCTTCTTGACTCTCCCTCCGATAGCCGAGACTGGTAGAGTATGGAAACTCTTCAGGAGCGATCCTCAGAAGGTTATTGTATAGTAATATAGTCAGGGAAGCAGCGTGGCCTAGTGTATAGAGCATGGACCCGGGAGTAAGAAGGACCTGAGTTCTAATCACAGCTCTGCCACTTGTCTGCTGTGTGACCTCGGGCAAGTCACTTCACTCTTCTGGGCCTCAGTTTCTGCATCTATAAAATGGGGACTAAAACTGTGAGCCCTATATGGGACAAGGACTCCGTCCAATCCAATTTGCTTGTATCCACCCCAGTGCTTAGTACAATGCCTGGCTCATAGTAAGCACTTAAGAAATACCACAATTATTATATCCCCTCTCAGCCTGTGTCTTTTCAGACCCAGGTCCTAACCTTTTCAGTCTGTCTTCAAAAATTAGTCTCCATCCGCTGATCATCTTGGTTGTCCTTCTCTGAACCATCTCCAGCTCAGTGTTTCAAATAGAACTTCCTTACCATCAGCTTTAAATCACTCAATCAGCTCACCCACTACTATCTTACCTCACTGATCTCCTACTACAGCCCTGTCTACACACTTCGCTCCCCTAGAATCAGGTAGTTCACTGTTTCCCAATTTCGTCTCTCTTGCTGGTGATGCCTTTCCTACATCCTCCCTCTGTCCTCCTTCCCGCCTCCATATATGCCAGACCACCACTCTCCCCAGATTCAAAGTTTACTGAGGTCACATCTCATCCAAGAAGCCTTTCCCCCATTCCCTCCCCTTTCTGCTATCATCTAGGCAGTTGGATCTATACCCTTTGGGCACTTGTATTCACCCCAACCTCAGTCCCAAAGTCCTTATATGTAAATCCATAATTTATTCACATATATTAATGTCTGTCTCCCCCTCTAGACTTGTAAGCTTGTTGCAGGTAGGGAACATTTCTATCAACTTTGTTGGGTTATGCTCTCCCAAGTGTTTATACTTGATAAATACCATTGATTGATGAACATTCTTCCTAAGATGTGCTGATAGATGTAATTGTCTTTTTGTCTTTTGTAATTTGAAGACACCACTGAAGCAGGTGTGTGTCTCTCTGTCTGAAAAGATCAATGCCAGACCCAAAGTCCTGGCCACATTGAAAACACAAAATGTTGTCCCACTTTGATTTGTTATGTTCATTATTTTCAGTACATGACACTGTTTTCTCTCCTGCCTTCTTGTCTCTTATCCTTGGCCAGAGCTTTGGCTCAAAATGAAACATTCTTTTCTTGATAGCAGTATGCCATGCTGGTCTATCCTCAGCAACTGACTCCCAGTTTTCAGCTGGGTTGCAGCATTGTCCAAGACTTTGCTTTAATGTGTACCTAAAATATTTGATTCTAGTTTCCCAATTTCAGCTCTCTTTACAGCAGTCATTTGGATATCCTGCCGCCTCTCCTTCTCTTTACTTGTCCCACCCAGCATAGCTGGTTTAAGGTGAGCAGAGATTTGATGTTAGGATACTGACTGTGTTCCAGAACTTAATGGCTTGTGACCTGGTCTTTCCATTTGCTATTGAGAATGGCCATAAATGACTTTTGATGGAATTGCCCAAGAAGCCAGATATTACCCTTGTGTGTGTGGTCGAAGCCTCATAGCCATAGAGAACATTGTTCTAACCAGAACTGCATATAACATCCCAAGTGTGGTCAGGGTGTGGTTTTTTTTTTTTTTTTGCATTGACCCAACTATGCCTTTTGTTTGGTGTGGGGGATGCGGTCTTGTTAATCAGGCATGAAAACAATGCTCATGTTTTCAAATCATGACCTTGGGTCCTAGCTGAACCCTCCTCTTCCTCTCAGTGTACTTACTGACTGAGAAGCTAAAAAGACCGTGAATGATACTGGACTCAAACACAGGAAAAAGGACTGAGCACTCGAGGAGAATTGGTTCCTGCACCCAGCCTCCTTTTTTTTTTGTGAAAATGATCCAAATTGATGAAGTAATTTACCAATTTGGGTCATTTACTTTATGTGGAGTAAGATGGATGGGTTAACCCTCTCAGGAGATTCTGCCTTGGTGATCAGGCAGGGAATGTGTCTGCTACTTTGTTATATTACACTTTTCCAGGCACATAGTACAGTACTCTGCACTCAGTAAGAGCTCAATATATACAATTGACTGACTGACTGAGCTTCCTGGTCTCTCCTACTTCGTTCTCCCCTCTCCCTTTTTATTCTTTTTGTTCCCTTTTACCTACCCTCTTCATGGCTTTTAGAATCATTTCTCCATTTGTCCATGACTCCTGCCCATCCCCATCCCCTGCACCTCCTGCACCACAAAGCTCCTGCCTTTGAAATATCAAAGCTGTAGAAAAACTGAAATGGCATAAATTTAGGAATGAAATTGCCACTAGTCTTAGTTTAAAACATTTTAAAGTACATACAGTCAGTCTCCTAAGGAGGGAAAGGCAAGTTTATTTTCCCCATTTTGCTGATCTCTTCCTTCTCAAATCACAGGACACAGCTCTCCTAACATGTAAACTTGTTATGGGCAGGGAGCATTGCATGTAGTTCAGTGCTCTGCACATAGTAAGTGCTCAATAAATACCACTGATTGATCGATTGTCTCAAAGCCCTTCTAAAATGCCATGTTCTCCTGTAAGTATTTATTCCCCAATAAATTCCCCAGCCCCATACACTGTTTAAACCCATCAGTCAAATTAACACTTAGGAACGTATATCTACCCATCCTCAGAACTCTAGTGTGTATGCTTATTCAGTTCTACATTCAGTGATTTATTCTGATTATTAAGCATTTTCTGTCTCCCCTCCACCTTCCCCCTTAAGACTAAGCTACCTGAGAGCAAGGAATACGTCACTTCTTTATTTTGTACTTCCCAACGACCTAGTGCAGTGGATACTCAGTAAATAAATAAGAATTTTACACTAATGTAGTTGGAGAAACAGAGGGTCATAGAGGATGAGTGATTTGCCCAAGGACACGCCACAGGCAGTTGCATGGAGTTAGGATTCAAACCTAGGTACTCCGATACCCAGAACCATGCATTTTTTATAGTATTTATTAAGCACTTCACTATGTGTCAAACACTGTTTTAAACATTGCAGTAGATACAAGTTTATTAGATTGGCTACAATCCCTGTCCTGCCATGGGGTTTACAGTCTAAGTAGGATTTTTGGCAACATTCTAGTTTGACACATTAGGCCACACCACCTCATGTATCTAAGTGTATTACACTTTCAAAACAGAATCCATAAAATATCAATAGTAATGTTACTAACCTTTTGATGATTACTGGTTCAACCCATCTTGGGTCAATAATGGTAATCTGTGATACCCTTAGTAAGTACCCTGTCATCATGAAATCTGTTCCCCAACATAGTATTTTCAGCAGTCAACAGAATAATCGAAACTTTGGCCTTTCACAGCTTTGTCACATTAGTTTCTGTAATTAAGGACCCTTTGGTGGAATGCCGAGGAGGCAACTGACATTTGAGTTCATTTCCTCCTGTCCTTGTTCACTTGCAGTCTCCTTAAACTTGGTACTTGAAATTCTCGCCTTCCCTTTAATCACTGATGGGAGACAGGACCCAGCTGGGCCTAAAATTCCTACAGAAGCATTTTTTTTTAATCAGAGGAAGCAATTCCAATTCTAGAAGAACTCAGGGTGCTTTGTTTGTAATTCATACTTCTCAGCCAAATAGTACACATCTTAGCAACCCCAAGTTTGCAGGCTGGGCCCTTGGGAAAGATAGGAAGGAATGGGAAAGGCGATAGTTAATCAGAGGATGGAGGTTGTCTCAAAAAGGTCATCTCTCTATCTCTTCCCCCAACACAACAGGATTTTGTAACAGATGGACTGGTCTTTTCCTTAACTCTCAAGTTGTGTCCCTCTAGCTCTGACCTTCAGAAAGCTGAAGGAACTACGTGGAATGTGTTGTAATTTCTCAGATTCTGTAGCAGCATTATTTACTCAGTTATATTTATTGAGCACTTACTGTGTGCAGAGCACTGTACTAAGCCCTTGGGGGAGCACAATACAACAATAAACAGACATATTTTCTGCCCACAACAAGCTTACAGTCTGTGGGAGGAATTCATTTTTTGTCCATATGGAGTGACACGTTCTTAAGTGAAATCAGTGTTTTCACTGGATTTGAACATTAACACCTTCAGATGTTCTTGGCCCTGTGGACTTTTTAAACATTCTCCAATAGAGTATTTAGAATCAAACAACAGTTAAATTCCTGGTTCTAATGAAAGTCCTCAATGAAATACTTAACTGGAGTGGAGAGAGGAATCAGGAAAGTCGACGAAGTGCTCCTTGCTGACCTCCCTGCCTCCCGTCTCTCCCCCCTCCAACCCATACTCAACTCTGCTGCCAGGATCATTTTCCTTCAAAAACATTCAGACCATGTTTTCCCATGCCTCAAGAAACTCCAGTGGTTGCCCATCCACCTCTGCAACAAACAAAAACTTCTCACCATTGGCTTTAAAGCAGTCAAGGACCTTGCCCCCTCCTACCTCACCTCTCTACTCTCCTATTACAACCTAGCCCGCACACTTCATTCCTCTAATAGTAACCTTCTCACTATACCTCAATCTTGTCTATCTCACCACCGACCTCTCACCCACAACCAGCCTCTAGCCTGGAGTGCCCTCCCTCCTCATATCAGACAGATAATTGGTTTCCCCCACTTCAAATCCTTATTGAAAATATATCTCCTCCAAGAAGTGTTCCCTGACTAAGTCCTCCTTTCCTCTTTTCATTCATTCATTCAATCGTATTTATTGAGCACTTACTGTGTGCAGAGCACTGTACTAAACTCTTGGGAAGTACAGGTTGGCAACTTCTCCTACTCCCTTCTGCATCACCCTGAATTGATCCCTTTATCCACCCTCCCTCCCAGCCCCACAGCACTTATATATATATAACTTATATATATAACTTATCTATATATTTATTTAATTTATTTATATATATTAATGTCTGTCTCCCACTCTAGACTGTGAGCTCAGAGTGGGTAGGGAATGTGTCTGTTTTTGTATTGCACTCTCGCAAAAGCTTAGTACAGTGCTATTAAATGAGTGAATGAATGAGAAGCAGATGCAGTAGTCAAGGCAGGATAGGATAAGTGCTTGGGTCAACATAGTAGCAGTTTGGATGGAGAGGAGAGAGAGGACTGTAGCATTGTTGTGAGGATGGAACCAACAGGGTTTGGTTACAGATTGAATATGTGGCTTGAATGAGAAACAGGAGTCGAGGACATTTCCAAGGGTTATGGGCTTGTGAGTAGGGAGGTTAGTGGTATTGTCTACAGTGATGGGAAAGTCAGGGAGGACAGGGTTTGGGTGGGAAGATAAAGAGTTCTGTTTTGGAGATGTTTAGTTTGAGTTTAGATGCAACCATTATATGTTTTCAAAAAATATGGCTGTACCACTGGATTCTTTTTCCAATAGGCCTACATACAATTATAGTTAGGTCCCAATCTATAACAGATCTAATGTGATGGCGGTACCCTAAAATTAAGTAAAAGTCAGGCTGCAAATCACCCACTGCCCCCCAGTCCCTCAGTCCTTCCCCTCCCCACATCCTGAATCCAGCTCCTTTCTCTCATCTCTCCCCAGCTCCTCCACCCCACAGGACTCCAGTCTTTTTTTTTTCCCTGCATTCATTGTGAGCCCCAAGATTGTGAGTCCCGTGTGGGACATGGACTGTGTCCAACCAGATTAGCTTGTGTCTACCCAACTGTTTAGTACAGTGCCTGGCACATAGTAAACACTTAACAAATGCCATTAAAAAAGCACTTCCTACAGTGGTCCACACATAAAAAGGTGCTCATTAGCTGCTATTGATTGATTGAAAGAGGACATTCTGTGTATGAGGACTGCACCATGTGGACTACAAGAGCTTGATGGCCCTAAATCTCACAGATGCAACCAGCTATAGTAATGCCCCAGCTGCTATCCAGTGGCCTTACCAGCCTGCAGTGCCACTAACTGCAGGCGTGAGGAGAGGGTTGTTGGTGGTGGTGAGGATACCACTGAGTAAATCTGGAGTAGGGGGAGAATCCTGAACAGAGCCAAACCAAGCTTTGACCTGACCCTACTCACTTACTCAAGACCTATGTTATATGCCTCCTGATTCAAGACCATTTTTCTGGTGCACCAAGGAATGCTCAGAAGCTAGTAATGATCTGGAAAGGCCATGACTCTGGAGCCTGTAAGACATCCAGGGTTGTAATGTCTAATTCCTAATCCGCCATGCTACACCACAGAATCCCACCAATAAACACCACTCTTGCCTCCCTCAGCTTTTACTAGGGTCCCCCACTGAGAACCTAGCTCCATTTTCTTCCCTTCCACCCATTAGCTTGAAATTGATTTTTGTTTTAGGACTTGAGGTTTTTTGATGTGGCTTGCTTTGAACTTTTAAAGTGCGTCATGCCCCAAGGGGAACTGGAGTTTCTTGGCCTACAAAGTTCTTAGGTTTCCAAAAAGATTTGGGGCCCAGAGATGGTAAAGAGGAAGGTGGTCCCCATAAATTCATCTAATGGATTCTAAGACAAGCTCCTTGTGGGCAGGGATTATATATACTCGATTGTCCTCTCCCAAGTGCTTAATACAGTGCCACCCACAGAATAAGTGCCCAGTAAATACTATTGAGTGGTCACCTGAAAACAGAGCCATGGAGGGCTTGCAAGCATTGTGGCTGGCTAACAAACCCTTCCTCTGGGTGTGTGTGCAACTCAGAAATTAGTGTAAATAAATGTGGCCTGCTACTCTGATGTTTTCCTCTGCAGAATTCACTGAATCACTTAGCAGAACATATAGCTTTTACTCAAAATTCCCATGCATAATAGTATTTCAGCCAAAGCAACCAAGCTGGATCAAGGTTTACTATATTCACTGACCTTGCATGCCAATATGCAAGTTTCCCTTCCAAATCACAGTTAATTCCATAGGAGAGTTTTTATTTCCTAACAGGGGAGGGGAAAAAAATCCCACAGAACTTTGGGCATACCCTTGGAGGCCATGAATTCATTCTATTTAGGCTTCACAAATCAGAAGTCAAGGCAGCTGCAATGTTTGGGAAACAGTGGCAAAGAACCCTCAGAGTTACCAAGAATAAAGTAGTGCACCAGTCGGATTCCTTTTCCCATATTTTTGAATTAACCACGAATGGCTGTCTTCTAGGCTGGGTCTACTACATGCACCTAATAAAAAGTTATATTCCCAGAGACAGTACTCTTGCAGTCATTCCACATTTTCCTGCCAGCAATAGGGCAGAATCACCAACAACTTGCTTTTCTGTCAGTACAGAAGAGTGCTTTTGGGAGTGCGGTTTTAGTGAACTATTGGAAGGCAAAACCAAGAAGTCACTAAAAGTTCTCGCTTTGTTTCTGCTAATGAAAGTGGGTTGATTCATGGGCCACAGCACAACTCTTAGAACTGGGTCAAAGCACCCACCTGCCCTGCTGCTCGTAGGGAAGATGCATGTAAGAAAGCACTTAGTACAGTGCTCTGCATACAGTAAGCACTCAATAAATACAATAGACTGAATGTAAAGCATAGGCAAGTGGAGCCCACAGCACCAATGCAAACAGGCAACTGTCGTCTTCAGCTTCATCTCTGACTGAACCTTAGGCCGTCCCACTTCTCCCATTGCGTTTCTACAGAAAACTTGGCTTCTCGCAGCTCCAATCTTTGTCAATTCCCATTAATAATAATAATAATAATGATAATGGTATTTGTTAAACGCTTACTATGTGCAAGGCACTGTTCTAAGCGCTGGGGTAGATAAAGGTGATCGGGTTGTCCGATGTGGGGCTCCAGTCTTAATCCCCATTTTGCAGGTGGGTAACTGAGGCCCAGAAAACTTAAGTGACTTGCTCAAAGTCACACAGCTGACAAGTGGTGGAACCTGGATTAGAACCCGTGACCTCTGACTCCCAAGCCCGGGATCTTTCCACTGAGCCATGCTGCTTCTTTAAACCATTAAACCTAAGATTTAGGCTGCAATGTGGTGCCTTTCCTTTTATAGAATTTGAAATTGCCATTAGCTTTCAGATGACAATGAAGCCAAACCTGATACCACTAGCAGGTTTATATTAATTTGCAAGTTAAGGTGAGGATCAAGGCTTCAGTGCCATCCCATGAAAACATGATGGAACCAGCTGTGTCCTCCCGGTGGCTGCTTTTCCAAATTAGAGACCCTGGGAACTAGATATGCCTTTGTGAGTTAAATGAAGGCACAAAGGGTGAGGTAGATAATGAAAGATATTTTCTGTTATCAGCAAAGTGTTTACTCTGTGCAGAATACTGTGCTAAGCACTTGGGAGAGTACAGTGTAGTTGGTAGATGTGATCCCTGCCTCAAGGAGATTTTCACATCTATATGGAGTGACAGTGTTGACCTCAGCTAGGTTTATTAGAGTCCTCGGCTGACCCCTAAATCCTGTGTCTTCTCTCTCCCAGGACTGGCAGCATAATCTTGGCCAAACCATCTTCCCTTTCTGAACCTGTGTCCCCATTCATTCAAAAGAAAAAATCAGCACGAGCTAAATCATACATTTTTGTGTATGACGAGGTTGGCTGTGAGGACTAGTTAAACGTTTCGTAGTTTAGAAAGTGCACACCTTTAAGGTGTTCTAGAAATGCAGTGTGTGCTATTTTCCTGGTTTCGTTAGAGAGCACAGATAATCCTCGTATCAGTCTGGTCGTTGTTGTATTAGCATTTATTGAGCACCCACTTGAGGTATTTCCCTTTGCTGTGCTGATGGTCCAGTGGAACGAATGGGAAGCAGTGAAGTCTAGTGGATAGAGCACGGGCCTGGGAATCAGAAGACCTGGTTTCTAATCCTCGCTCTGCAACTTGTCTGCTCTGGGATCTTGGGCAAGTCACTTATGTTCTCTGCCTCAGTTATTTCATTTGTAAAATGGGGATTAAATGATCCTCCCTCTGACTTAAACTGTGAGCTTCATGAAAGACAAGAGCTTTGTCCAACGTGACAACCTTGTATGTCCCCCAGTGCTCAGTACAGCGCCAGGTACATTGTAAGCACTTAACAAGCACCATATTAGAAAAAAAGGGCTACATCGTGCATCTAGGTACTAGTCCTAGTTCTGACCGAAGCTGACTGGCTAACATGGGTGAAGATCATGCAGACATTTTGCAGTGTGCTGCCCCCCTGCTTACCAAATTGCCCATTGCCATCCATGCCCCAGTGGGAACATGCTAACAGGGATGAGAGAGTGCCAAGTGATTTTTCACATGCCTTGAATGCTATAATTAATCCCTCAGTGCAAGTTCCCATTCCCAAATCCTCAGAATGGAAGCTGTAAGCTCAGGGAAGGTGTCTGTTCTATTGCTGTATTGTCTTCTCTCAAGTGCTTAGTACAGTTCTGTGCACACAGTAAGTGCTCAATATATACGATTGACTGACAGACTCCCTGACTATTTCTGATGGATGACTCTAAGTTTCCAAGACTCCGTGTTGAGGAAATGTTTACAGAAACTGGTGTGGGAAGACAGTGTGGCTTAGCAGAATAATAATAAAATAATTATGCTAGTTGTTAAGCACTTACTATGTGCCAAGCACTGTTTTAAGCACTGGGGAAGATTCAAGTTAGGTTGAACACAGTCCCTGTCCCACATAGGGCTCCACTCCTAATCCCCATTTTATAGATGAGGTAACTGAAGCCCAGAGAAGTGAAGTCACTTACCCGAGGTCTCACAGCAGACATGTGGCAGAGCCAGGACTAGAACCCATAACCTTCTGACTCCAGACCAATGCTCTATCCACAAAGCCATGCTGCTTCTCAGAAAGCACATTGGCCCTGTAGGACACCAGAGTTTAAGCCCCATCTAAGGCTACTGCCTGCTGTGTTAACTCAGGCAAGTCCCTTAACTTCTCTGACCCTCAGTTTCTTCACCTGAAAATAGAAGTGACACCTGCCTTTCCCTATTTCAACAGGGATATTGTGAGGACAACATGAGATAAAGAATGTGGAAGCACTCTAGAAGAATAAAAACACTATACAAATGCATTGTATTATTATGATCATATCTAGTCTACTGAGCATTAACATCATTGTAGTAGCAAATAATTCCATTTTGCTAATTGAACACCAAAACTCTCAGGTCCTTTTTTTGGTCTTTGAGAGACTGAGGTCTTTAAAACTCATTCCCTACCTGTCTTTCCCTTGCTGTTTCAGCCCACAGCAGTTTTCAGGAGTAGGAAAGAATCTAGAAAGGCTGCATAATATTTTAATTATCACAGCTGTTCACACAGGAAATAGACATGGCTATCATATCTTCCAACATGGATACTAAGCTGAAAGAAACAGTATTACACGGTCGTTTTGCCTCTAAAGTGGGGAAGGGGTGGGGAGGAGGAGAGTAAAAAGGCTTACTGGTCCTCCTTCCCCCATGGATCCTCTCCTCTGGGGCCTCAGTCTTTGGCCTGAATGGAGCCCCAAAGTTTCTTCAAGATGGAAGTGGAAAAAAGGAAATCTAATCTGCATCTTCTCCCTGCAAACAAGGCGAGCTAATCAAATGGGCCTGGCCATTCTTGGCTTGGATGACTGTTGACTAAGCACATAGTCTAGCTGGAATTCACATTGGCTCCAGGAATGTAAGCATAGCCCCCCACCCCCTACATCCCCCCCATCTCCCTAAGAGCCTTGTTTCCCACACCATGAAATCATTATGTTCCATATAGAGGGCCACCCTCACCAGAAAGCTATTCTTCTGCTACAGTTTCCAGAAAGAACACTTTCATTTTAACGTGATTTAAAGGAGGAGTAACAAGGTGGGATGGAGAGAAGTTGATTAAAGAAAATGTCAGCAAAATATTAATTCAAAAGAGAAAAATCCTGGCTGGCCTGTGGAGTCTTAGATTAATCCTCCCAGGAGTCTGGCTTGGTTTGAGACTTTTAAATAGAAAGGAGACAAAGGCTTAGCAAAAAGAATAAAGTATGGGAGGATGGAAAGAGGGGCTGGAAAGGATGATTTATTCTACAAATATTTTATAGATCTGCAGCGTATTTCAGAATAACTTTCTCTGCCCAATCTATTTTTACTTTTCATTTTCATATATGCTTTTCCAGGTGTTCTCTTTCACTGGGGACTTAGATTTCTACCATAAGCAATATTAAGCAGCATTCACCCAGGTGATTATGGAGCAGCAAAAGGAATACCTTTAGAGAGGAAAACTATGTTTCTTAAACAGGGAGAGCCAAGATCTATATAGAAAAAGCCCCAAAAGTTATGAAGGTTCAAGAAAAATAAAAATAATAGCTCAGTCTCTTAAAAGGATTCTGAAGTAGAGATTTAATTTTTTCTGGCTTTTGTATTGCCAAGTCTCTGAAAACAAACCTGCATTTACAAAGCATATTTAAAAAATTATTATAAATTTCAATGCTATGGACTTGGAATAATTTTTCCAAGAAGTGGAAAGCCTTTGATTTAAATTTCTTAATTCTAATCGTCTCATAATGTTTACTGAACTCTCCAAGGCACAGAAGTGCATGGAGAAATCTTGCTTTAGTTAAGCTTGCTATTTAGGAATGTCAGTCAGACAATCATATTTATTGAGAGCTTACTGTATGCAGAGCACTGTACTAAGTGCTTGGGAGAGTACACTATAGCATTAAACAGGCACAGTTCCTGCCCACAATGAGCTTACATTCTAGAGGGGTAGTCAGACATTATTATAAATAAATAAATGACAGATATGGGCGTAAGTGCTGCAGGGCTGGGAGGGGGATGAATGAAGGGAGCAAGTCAGGGAGATGCTGAAGGGAGTGGGAGAAGAGGAAAGGAACTATTCAGTGCAAGGAATCCATCTCATACAATACAGATCACTTTAACATTAAAGAAACAAAAATAAATCAAGATAATTTTGCAAAACCTGAAATTAGTATGATCTTGTAATGGCTCAGTTATCTCCTGGTTTCTTTATTTTTCTTTTTCTCATTCACAGGAAGTCCCCATAGTATTTAGTACAGGTTTTCTGTCTTTCTAGTTGGATTATATGCTTGTTGACATTGGACACTGGGACTATTAATTAAAATGCCCCTCCATTGACTAGTAGAGTGGTCAGTACCCTTTGGATCTAATTAAATCAGTCATTAGTATTTGAGTGTCTGTTACGTTTTGTTAGCCCAGGGAGCAGAGCACTGCTCTGGTAGACAGGAGACCTGGACTCTAGCCCCACTTCAGCCTGCTGGTTAGCCTTCTAGACTATAAACTCATTACGGGCAGGGAATGTGTCCACAAATTCCTCTGTATTATACTCTCCCAAGTGCTTAATACAGTGTCTTGCACATATTAAGCACTCAATAAATTCCTGAACAATTATATAACAGAAGATGGGATGTTCTGAAGAGGGGGTGTCCATGGAGCCACTCTGGGTCAGAAGTGACTACAGAATTTGAAGATGGAGAAATACCATTGATCATTTCTGGTCCATCAGTGGTCAGTGTATTTATTGAAAACTCACTTAATACAGGGGTCAACAGCTTTTTTTCTTATAATGGCATTTTGTTAATTGCTTTCTCTGTGTCAAGTATGGTTCTAAACACTGGGATAGATACAAGGAAATCAGATTGGACACCCCTCAGAGCCCAAGTCAGAGGGAGGAGGATTTAATCCCTATTTTACAGATGAAGCAACTGAGGCACAGAAACATTAAGTGACTTTTTCTGCAGAAGAGTCAAGTTAACGGAAACCTTTGGGTAGTTGAGGTGTGCATCAGTACAGCATTACATGACATCATTACATCATAGTAACATTCACTCATTCATTTAATCATATTTACTGAGCGCTTACTGTGTGAAGAGCACTGTACTAAGCGCTTGGAAAATACAAGTTGGCAACAAATAGAGGCAATCCAATATAGTGACTGCTCTGCTGTTTCAGAGCAGCAGATGTTGTTGCCAGCAGGGAGGGATGGGAAGGGGATATGGGGAGGAGTAACAGAAAGAAAAAGAGGATGTAATGGGCTGGATGGAGTCCAGAAATCCAGTGTTTTTCATGGTACTTTCTTTTTGATTGCAAATAGGGACTGGGCATGATGGGGCACTGAGGTGGTGAGGGAATGGGGAGAGGAAGAGGGTGGCACACCTTAGCCCAAGACCCTGCTTGAAAGTCACATTTTGCTCCAAGAAGAATCAGAAATAATCCATGATCCAGAGGTGACTGATGCGGGTTGGGGGGTGGGGGCGTAAAGACTGCAGTGGTCATCATGTGCCTGCCTAGTTATGGGCAGAAGTGGAACTAAGCTGTGGTCACTTTGGCCATAAATGTGTACTGTACATTAAAAAAAAAACTTCTGAATGCATTTTGCATTGTGCTGCAGCCATGTCTATCTGTTTGCACATTGCAGTCTGTGCATGGCAGGGGAGAGAAAGTTCTAATTGTGTTTGCAAACCACTCTCAGTGAAATCAATTCTCTGCAGGCTCTTGGTGCTGAGGTCTCTGTGTGGCAATGGACAATGCACTGGCATTTAAAGCCCAGCACTTCCCCTTGGAAAAATCACTAGTTGTTCCCCATGGCTTTGAGAGCTAAGTGTATTGTATTAATCTCTCCATGCTATTGTTGAAGAAACTGCCTTGTTTGCAGACTTCCATTCACTTGTTACTGTATGCTTGTATTCCACCACTTTGTTTCCTTCATCTTGGAAATCTTAGGCTTCACCCAGTTGTCCCATAACATACATTCCCACTTGATATTTTAGATAGAATGCTGTTGAGGAAGTAGGGAATGTTCCTTGGCACTGCACATCTGTATGGTTTGAATGTGATGTGATTTCAAAAGAAGCAGTGGTGTATATCTGCGTGACATGGGTCCAAATGTGCTCTACATGAGCTTTTCTTAATGTGGGATTTGTTGAGAAGGTATCAACCAACTGACTGTATATCTGGAATGAACCAATAACAATTATGGCTTTTATGAAGTAGTTGCTATATGCTAAACTAAATGCTGGAATAGATACCACGTTATCCGACAGTCCTGTTCCATCGATGATTCATAAACTACCATATTTCCATTTTATACAAGAGAAAACTGAGGCCCAGAGAGGTTAAGGGACTTGTCCACAGTCAACCAGCAGGCTAGTGTGATTTCTGACTCCTAATCCTGTGTGAATGGAAGCCTTATTTCCCATTTCTGCCTTTCAGATTTTAATGGTTTGAGGATTTGATTTGCTTAACATGAAGATCTGTGGAAGTCTTAGCCATTTTATGAATGTTCAAAACAAGGACTCCATCTCAGGGAAGACAGGGTTTTAGAAACTTATCACCCACAAGCATCTGTTTTTTAATAAATGCCAAAGTCCTTTCTCCCTTTTATGAAACTAATTTGAGTACAGCCTAAAATCTCCCAATATTAAAATGGGGTTAGGTACAAGTCAGAATTGGGCTTATAGAAACATGCTGTACTTGTGGTATTTGCTAAGCACTTACTACGTGCCAGGAACTGTACTATGTGCTGGGCTAGATATAGGCAAATCAGGTTTGATACAGTCCCTGTCACACGTGGGGCTCACAGTCACATTCTCCAATTTACAGATGAGGTAACTGAGGCACAGAGAAGTGAAGTGACTTGCCCAAACTCACCCAGCAGACAAATGGTGGAGCAGGTATTAGAACCCATGACCTTCTGACTCCCAAGCCCTTGCTCTAGACACTTCCACCATGGTGCTTCTCTAATTGCTTCACAAATGACCCACAGCAATGCTTGAGCAAACTTCTAAATCCTTTGTGCTTTACACTCTGAGGGTAGATTAATAAAACATGGTTCAGAAAGCATCCCCCACATATTTCACACATTTTTTCTTGCTGATAACAAGAAAAAGAAGGCAGACTACTATCCTCTCCTTGGTGGATGGAAAAAAAGCTATGACATGTTTCCTTTCAGAAAATTGTTTAGGTAATTCTTTAAACACTGAAACTTCGAAGCTTTCTCCAGGGCGTACCAGGGAGACAGAGTACTACCAGGTGGAGGAAACATTACTGTTCCATGAACTTAAGAACTCACACAAGGCTATGTTGCAAGAATGCAAAAATAATTCTCATTTTCTGTGGAAAGATAACTTTATTGTTATCTGAATTATGACTAGCTTTGGGAGAATAGTAATTTGAGAATTAGGTGAGTTGGAAATAAAAACCTGCTCATGTGAGTTTTCTTTTTGAACTTTGAGTTTGGCTTGCATTTAGAAAATTGTAGACAAATGCCTGTCCTACTGCGAAGTCATAAGTCCTGTGGGCTGCTATCAATCAATCAATCAATTGTATTTACTGAGCATTTTCTATGCCAAGAACTGAAATAGAAGCTTGCCTATAAAGAACTCGACGTCTAAATGGGAAGACAGATATTAAAATGAATTACTAATAGGGGAATGGGAGCATATAAGGGTTGGATGTGAGGTGAGTATCAAGTGCTTATGGGGTACAGATCCCTCTAGATTGTGTGTTCTTTGTGGTCAGGGAACGTGTCTACCAGCTCTATTGTACTCTCCCAAGTTCTGCATACAGTAAACACTAGAATATCGTTAATTGATTGGTACAGCTCTAGATGCATAGGCAAAGTAGAAGGGAAGGCTAGTAAGAGAAATGAGGGCCTGGTCAGGGAAAACATCTTGGAGGGGGTGTGATTTTAGTAGGTCTTTGAAGATGGGGAGAGAGGTAGTCTGATGTGAGGGAGGAAGGATGTGGGCAAAGGGTTGTCAGCGAGTCAGATTAGATTATGTTATAGTGTGTAGGTAAGTGTTAAAGAAGTGAAGTATGTGGGTTGGGCTGTAGTTGGAGATGAGGGAAGTAGAGTACGAGAGGGAGAACTGAGTATTTTAAAACCAATGGTAAGGGGTTTCTGTTTGATGCAGAGGTGGATGGGCAACCACTGGAGGTTCTTGAGGAGTAAGGAGACATGGACTGAATCTATTTTTAGAAAAATAATCCAGACAACAGAGAGAAGTATGGACTGGAAGGGGAAAGAAAGGAGTCAGGGAGGTAAGCAAAGAGGTTGATGCAGTAATAATAATAATAATGATGGCATTCGTGAAGTGCTTACTATGTGCCGAGCACTGTTCTAAGCACTGGGAATGATACAAGGTAACCAGGTTGTCCCACGTGGGGCTCACAGTCTTAATCCCCATTTTACAGATAAGGTAACTGAGGCACAGAAAAGTCAAGTGACTTGCCCGAAGTCACACAGCTGGTCAGAGGTGGAGTCGAGGTTAGAACCCATGACCTCCGTCTCCCAAATCCGTGCTCTTTCCTCTTAGCCACGCTTCTTCCTTAGTCTTGGTGGGGTATAAGAACTTGGACCAACATAGGTTGTATGTATAAGAAGGGGAAAATTATAGAAATGTTGCAAAGACAGAACCAGCAGGTTTTGGTTACAGACTGAATATGCAGATTGAATGAGAGAGCTGAGTTGAAGATAATCCATGGTTGTGGGCACATGAGATGGAAGACAGTGATGTGGTCCACAATGATGGAAAAACCTGGGGGAAAGCAGGATTTGGGTGGAAAGATGAGTTCTGTTTTGGACATGATTAGTTTGAGCGGTCAGTGGGACCTCCCAGTAGAGACGTCCTGAAGGTAGGAGGAAATGTGGGACTTCAGAGAAAGAGAGAGGTCAGAGTCAGAGCTGAAGAGATAGATTTGGAAATCATCCACAGAGAGGTGCTATGCAAATACAGACCACAAAGAGGAGCACAGTCATCACACCTTGGTTTTATCTCACGTTGAAAATATCTTTTAAAATAGAAAATACCATTGTAAAGCCCCAGGATTTCTCAGAGGGAAGTTATGCAAGTGCACACCTTCTTCTATTAGAATCTAAGGAAGAAATGCTGCAAATGAAATACCAATATTTCTGAATATACGTTAATACAAATGTGATCTTTTTTCTGAAAAGCAAATTAAATAACATTAGAAATCCCAAGCAGCAAGTAACCACAGTGAAGTTATTTTCTGACCTCATTTTAGGGCTCCAAAGGAATCATGTTCCTCATATTCTTCGGTACAGTCAGTCTTCTGCAGTAAGAAGGGAGTGTGCCTAAGGAATTACAAGTTTACAAAAACTCACGGAAAACACTCACGCAGTGTCAGCCACTGCACATGTGCAAAACCATTTCTTCCAACACCACAGTGCATTGTACCGATACAGATGTGCACTGTTGTGGAACATGATATAATCAGTGCTTAGCACAGTGCTTGATACATAGTGCATGCCTAAAAATACCATGATAGTTATTATTGCATAACAGCATTCTGTAACAGAACAGATTGTATTTTGAAAAGCATTCCCACCATGAAATATTTCCTAAGGAGGAGCTGCCAGTACAACTTAAATTCAAAGCTGGGTGCTTTACTTAACAGCCAAAGTACAGGCTTAAAAACATTTTTGGAACTTAAGGAAAAGCATTGTTTTAAATTGCGGTCCATCTTGGAAACGGTGCCCCTGTGGATAGTCAGAATAATGAATGAGTCTGGCTCTTCCAGTGCCTCAAGTTTGATTTTTGGTAGTAAATTAGGCACTTTAAGGGGAGCATTAATTCTTTCAGACTACTGAGAGGCCAATTGGTGAACTGCTTCAACGTGGTTCTAGTGGCAAGAGCTAGGAGCTGGGAATGAAAGAAAAATCTGCATCCTAATCCCCCAGCTGTGTCATTAGCCTGCTGTGTGATTTAAGACAAGTTACTTAACCTCTCTGTGCCTCTCCTTAAAATCTTCGTCATTAAATGGTAATAATAGTAACAATCCCTGCCTCTCCCTAAGCCTCAGGGCTGTTGGGAGAACAAAATGAGTTAATTAATTTGAAAGTGCTTTGGGAAAATAAAAGTATTGTGTCGACAAGTACAAGTTATTATTACTAAACATTTTCAAGCCATAGTGCTACAGAGGGGAAACAAGGATGTCTTTAAATTTAGGGTTCAAGATAAAGAATTTACATCCTAAAGAGAGATTATATAATTAAACATATCTTTTTTTTTCTAATGATAAGGAGGATCAATGGAGATTAACTCTTATTCCCTCCTATTTAAACCATGAGCCCCATGTGAGACAGGGACTGTGCCAACTTGATTATCTTGTCTACCCCAGTCCTTAGTACAGTGCTCCACATACAGTAAGTGCACAATAAATATGATTGAATGAATAGCAAGTGCTTAACAAGTACCACGGTTAATTAATTAATTTAAAAGGTTTGATGAGAGCTATGTAGATTAATCCTTTGACCATCATGGGCATGGCAGGGTCCCTGTCCTGTGCCTAGAACTCTCTGCCCATTTCAAATCTACCAGACCGCAGTTTTCCCACTTTCAAAGACTTTTGGAATCTCACTTTCTCCAGGAAATATTCCCCAGTTAATTTTATTATTTTCTTAATTAACTGCCCTCACAGGCTCCCAGAGCACTTGTAGTTATATCAATTTATGTGCTCTTCTATTCGAACACTTAACCACTTTCCAGCTCTTCCTCCCATCCATAAATGATTTTGGGTTCATCTTCCCTTTTAGATTAATTGAGCCATATTGAAGACTCCCACATGCTTAGTATAGAGTGCTGCATATAGTAGGTGCTCAATAAATACTAGTGATTGATTGATCACCATATCTAGGAATAGAAACAAGAGAGAGAATGGCTGCGGATCACTCAATTACTGGTACTTACTGAGTGCTTGCTGTGTACAAAGCACTGTACTAAGTCGATTGTTACATAATAATAATGATGGCATTTGTTAAGCGCTTACTATGTGCAAAGCACTGTTCTAAGCGCTGGGGGGATACAATGGGATCAAGTTGTCCCATGTGGGACTCACAGTCTTAATCCTCATTTTACAGGTGAGGTAACAGGCTCAGAGAAGTTAAGTGACTTGCCCAAGGTCACACAGCAGACATGTGGTGGAGCTGGGATTCGAACCCATGACCTCTGACTCCAAAGCCCGGGCTCTTTCCACTGAGCCATGCTGCTTCTCTACATTACCACATGAGCATTTAGCAGTACAAAAATAGAGTTAGTAATATTCAGAAACTTTATATGTGTATTTGGGGAGGAAGAGGGATCTTGCGGTCTAGAATTCATTTCCAATGTAGAACTGATTCCTAATTTAGAACTCTGATATCTCCTTTCTGCTAACCCTTTTCAGAAATAGTATTATACAAATCCTTTTGAACTGTGCTTGCCTCATCAATACATTTTGTTGGTGAGACTCATCCAGGCTTAAAAGAGCACAATTTTTTTAAGTTATATTTGTGTTATAGTCACTATAGTCCTTATCCTGTCCTCTCAGGCATAATTTTGTTACTATTGTAGTTCTTGTTTTGCATTTTTCTGGCCCTTTTTCTCTGTTGAACTGTTTTGAAAACTCAAAGTTTGGCTTTATGGACTGCAAGCTCATTGTGAACACGGAATGTATCTGCTAAGTTGTGTTGTATTCTGCCAAGTGCTTAGTACAGTTCTCTTCACAGAGTAAGAACTCAGTAAATATGATTGATTGATTGATTATGGAGAACTAGTCATTTCTCAACACCTGATTTGTGTTCCAGTGGAAATAACTAAGACAGGGATGTTTGCCTGTGCAGGGAGCAGGTGCAATCATGTAAGCTGGGGCTTTCCAATTCTGGAGTTTTCATGAGCCCAGAATCGGCTATTCCCAACATAGATCAGATGTGAGCTCAGTGTGATGGTTCAGTCCTTGTGCCATAGCCCACAAACATGACTCTGCACCCAGCTGTTTCCCCTACCTTCTTGACCACCTCAAAGTTGGATTGTATCAATGTGGAAGGCTCATACATGTACACCCAATTTGAGCCTAGGATTTGTTACTACAATGGGAAGGCAGGAGGGGGGTTTGCGGGGTGGGAAGTGAGGGACTGAGGCCCACAGACTGCTCCTATTGTATCTTTAAAGCACTTATGCATAAAAAAATTGGAAAGCTTTACCTAGAAGCAGCATGGTTTAGTAGATACAGCATGGGCCTGGGAGTTAGAAGCTCATGTGTTCTAAGCCTGGCTCCACCACTTGTCTGCTGTGTGACTTTGGGCAAGTCACTTCACTTCTCTGTGCCTCAGTGACCTCATCTGTAAAATGCGGGTTGAGACTGTGAGCTCCACATGGGACAGGAACTGTTTTCAACTTGGTTTGCTTGCATCCACCCCAGCACTTAGTACAGTGCCTGGCACGTAGTAAGCACTTAACAAATACCATAATTAGTATTAGGGAACAAATCCATAAGTAGAGGTTTCAAACTTTGTCCTTTGTTGGTTTCTGACTACATTACTGCTTAATAAAAACTGTGGTACTTGTTAAGGACTTATTGTGTGCCAGGCACTGTACAAAGCACTGGGGTGTATACAAGGAAATGGGTTTGGACACAGTCCCAGTCCCACATGAGGCTCACAGTCTCAAACCCCATTTTACAAGTGAGGTAGCTGAGGCCCAGGGAAGTGAAGTGACTTGCCAAGGGTCAAACAGCAGACTAGTGGCAGAGCCGGCATTAGAACCCACAACCTTCTGATTCCCAGGCCCATGCTGTATCCCCTACACTATGCTACTTCCCCTTACCAGGCATGCTGTAGTGGTTGGACACTAAGGAGGAGGAGGAGTATTTATTGAGTACTCAGGTACTTAGGGAGTTGAGAATAACAAAGTGACACACTCCCTGCCCACAGCAAACTTATTCTCGAATGAGGGAGACAAACATAAAAATATTTAGAACTGGAATGATCAAAATAGCAAATTGAGTCTACATGCACATCAGTATGAAGGAGGGTGTAAAACAGTTCATTTAATTGTATTTATTGAGTGCTTACTGTGTGCAGAGCATTGTACTAAGCATTTGGAAAGTACAATACATGCTAAAGTTCGCTGAAAGAATGATATGGCTCAGTGGGCTGGGGAAATAATCAGATGTCTGTTGGAGGAGTTGGGGTTTTAGGAGGGATTTCAATATGGGGAGAGTTGTGGGCTCTCCAATTGAGGAGGGAGAGATTTCAATTTCCTCATCTGTAAAATGGGGATAAAACCACTCATCACCACAGCATTATTATTTAATCCATTTCAAGTCATTCACTGGAAAACCCTAACCTTATATTAAGCCCTTAACCTTTCCCATTATAGGAAGTAGCAGTTTGGAAATCAGCTGCTCACTTCTGCCTGCCGCCTTTGTTCATCTTTTATTGCCATATTATCTTAGCCTGGCATAGGGACCTGGACTTTACTGCCCTAGAATGCCCAGTGCCTTGCTTAACTGGCTGACCTTAGCTACCGCCAGTTGGCAGGATTTTTCTGGGTAAAATGAAAACCATATTGGATATACCCAACATGTCATATATCACCAAGAGCAACTGGCTGACAACATAGGTATTTAAAATGATTCTGGAATATAAGTAGTATTTTCCATATGACAAATGTGTTGCTATTTAAAATAAAATCAGTAGTAGACTTTGAGGATGCAAAATGGACAGGAAGAATGAAAAAATTTTGAAAGAGTACTTCGTATTTTTAATTTCTCAAATGCACAGTGATGGGGGAAAGTTATTTATCCTAAACTCAGCAGTGGAAAGGCACATTCAGTGGCATTCTCTTGGAGCATAAGAACATCCATGCACATGATTTAGCTTGTTAAAATATCTGTAGCTTCCAATGCCCTTTAAATTTGCAACGTTAGGTAGAAAGCACTCTAGCATGGCTGAGTCAGGGGCCTGGTGAGGGAGATAGGGATTTAAACAGCTGTGATTCAAAATGTTAAAAGTCAGAAGATTATCCTTTGTCATTAGGAATTAAGAAAAACCCCGGGTTAAAAGACAGCAGTAATCCACCGGCCTTTTGGAGAGATAAATTGTTCCCTTCCTCAGGAATTAAACATTCTACCAGAAATGCTGTCTCACCTCTAGACCACCCCATTGAGAAAAATTAAGTGACTGTTTATTCTTTTTTTAATGGTATTTAAGTCATCATCATCATCATCAATCGTATTTATTGAGCGCTTACTATGTGCAGAGCACTGTACTAAGCACTTGGGAAGTACAAATTGGCAACACATAGAGACAGTCCCTACCCAACAGTGGGCTCACAGTCTAAAAGGGGGAGACAGAGAACAAAACCAAACATACCAACAAAATAAAATAAATAGGATAGATATGTACAAGTAAAATAAATAAATAAATAAATAAATAAAGTAATAAATATGTACAACCATATATACATATGTACAGGTGCTGTGGGGAAGGGAAGGAGGTAAGATGGGGGGATGGAGAGGGGGACGAGGGGGAGAGGAAGGAAGGAAGGGGCTCAGTCTGGGAAGGCCTCCCGGAGGAGGTGAGCTCTCAGCAGGGCCTTGAAGGGAGGAAGAGAGCTAGCTTGGTGGAGGGGCAGAGGGAGGGCATTCCAGGCCCGGGGGATGACGTGGGCCGGGGGTCGATGGCGGGACAGGTGAGAACGAGGTACGGTGAGGAGATTAGCAGCGGAGGAGCGGAGGGTGCGGGCTGGGCAGTAGAAGGAGAGAAGGGAGGTGAGGTAGGAGGGGGCGAGGTGATGGACAGCCTTGAAGCCCAGGGTGAGGAGTTTCTGCCTGATGCGCAGATTGATTGGTAGCCATTGGAGGTTTTTGAGGAGGGGAGTAATATGCCCAGAGCGTTTCTGGACAAAGATAATCCGGGCAGCAGCATGAAGTATGGATTGAAGTGGAGAGAGACACGAGGATGGGAGATCCGAGAGAAGGCTGGTGCAGTAGTCCAGACAGGATAGGATGAGAGCTTGAATGAGCAGGGTAGCAGTTTGGATGGAGAGGAAAGGGCGGATCTTGGCAATGTTGTGGAGCTGAGACCGGCAGGTTTTGGTGACAGCTTGGATGTGAGGGGTGAATGAGAGAGCAAGAAACCATAGTAAGCATTTAAGTGCTTACTATGTGCCAAGCACTGTTCTAAGAGCTAGAATAGATACAGTTAAGCAGGTTGGACACAGTCCCGAGTCCACAGGGGGCTCCCAGAAGCGTGGTCTAGTGGAAAGATCACGGGACCGGGAGACAGCAGACGAGGGTCTAGTCTCAGCTCTGCCACATGTCTGCTATGGGACCTTGGGCAAGTCGCTTAACTTCTCTCTGCCTCAGTTACCTCATCTGTAAAATGGAGATCAAGACTGTGAGCCCCATGTGGACAGGGACTGTATCCAACCTGATTACCTCATATCTACCCTAGTGCTTAGAACAGTGTTTGGCACACAATAAGCACTTAAAAATACCACAATTATTGTTGTTATTAATTAGGAGGGTGAACAGGAATATTTAGGAGACTTCTCTGCACTGGGAGCATGTGTTGGTGCAAATTTATCTGGCACCAACACTCTCTGTTGAGATTCATCATCATTAATGTGGCATGTTTTAGAGCCCACCTTGACATGCTTTGAATTGGACCTGGCATAGTGCAAGTTAAACAGGTCTAAAGAAGCTTACTTTTTCATTCCAATGCCATTGACTCAGACAAAACCAGTTATTTCCTCAGCCCCAAAGTCATAGTTCTCATTTGACTCATTTTATAATGCTTTATTTTAGAAGTCTACATTAGGAATTCATTTTGGTGGTGACAGTGTTGATGACAAGATTCACCCACACTGAATCTTGTTTGCTGCAAGAAAAACCAGAGAAAATATCCAAACTTCAGGAATGGTTTACCTAAAACCCACCAAACTCAATTGGCCCCATTTTGAAAGGGTGCAATGATTGTAAAGAACTAAGATGTTGAAAACGTATACTATAATGGGGATTTTTGAGGATTTACCACATCTTTGTTGTCCTATGGAGCTTGGCAGTCTTGTTGAGCTAAATTTACACATTTTTCAGTGTACCAAATAATTGAATTTATATATTGTTACCCCCCAGCTAATGGACCTAATGGATTCCATGAAAATAGTGTTTTAAGTGAAAGAGTGCTAAATCAAGTATAGTTCTCCACAGGAAATAGTGTTAATTTCATTACTGCATTCCAAAGACCCCCACCCCTCCACCCAGCCCGACCTAAACAAAATGATATGAACAATGTATAAGCAGTAAAATATACAATATTTACATAAACAAATAATGCAATATTATGAATTAATAATAATAATAAAAGAATAATGATGGTATATGTTAAGCACTTACTATGTGCCAAGCACTGCTCTAAACACTAGGGTAAATACAAGGTAATCAGGTTGGCCCACGTGGGGCTCACAGTGTTAATCCCCTTTTTACAGAGGAGGTAACTGAGGCACAGAGCAGTTAAGTGACTTGCTCAAAGTCACACAGCTGTCAAGTCGTGGAGCCGGGATTAGAACCCAAGACCTCTGACTCCCAAGCCTATGCTCTTTCCACTAAGCCATGCTGCTTCTCACAGAATGGCATTTGTTAAGCGCTTACTATGTGCAAAGCACTGTTCTAAGCACTGGGGTAGATACAAGGTAATCATGGCGTCCCAGTAGGGTTCAGAGACTTCATTCCCATTTTGCAGATGAGAGAATTGAGACCCAGAGAAGTGAAGTGACTTGCCCAGAGTCACACAGCTGACAAGTGGCAGAAGTGGGATTAGACCCCACGACCTCTGACTCCCAAGCCCAGTCTCTTTGCACTAAGCCCTGCTGCTTCTCCAAAATTAGCATTTTGACATGTGTGAACACTTAATTTCCAAAGTGTTATCTCTCACATCATATTCAGCAAAAAGGCATCTTGTGCTAACATGCCAGAGAGCTGTCATCTTATGCTAAATAGCAAATAAACAGCTGTTGAAATGAGCTTTAAGCTCACAATTCAAATCAGCCAAAGTACTTCAAAACTTGAGGGGGGAGGGAAGGATGGTGTTTGAACCAAGATAAATTCTTCATATGCTGCTTAACCATGTGTCATGTCAAAGAGAGAGAGTGCTGAAAGTTATACCAGTTTTGTTATTATTATTATTATTTGTTAAACATTTTCTATGTACTAAAAGTTGAGGTGGATACAAGATAATCAGGTCAGAAACTGCCTGTCCCACATGGGACTCATAGTCTGAGTAGGAGGGAGAACAGGTATTGAATCCCCATTTTGCAGATGAGGAAATTGAGACTCAGAGAAGTTGAATTTCTTGACCGAAATCACACAGTAGACAAGTGGCAGATCCAGAATTAGAACCCAGGTCCTCCATCTCCCAGGTTGTCCTACCATGAAAAAGTGCACCTGCATGTGCTTTGTAAATATATTTTGTCTTCTAAAATAACCAGTCAATAGTATGCACTCACCTAGTAGAGATATAGCCTTATTATAAAATAGGAAGGCAGGATCATTCAAGCTCACTTCGATATTGACACTCCTCACCCTACATGCCACTTACATCTAATCTATATTGGGATTCCCCACCGGGTTTTATCCAGAATAAAGAGAGAACAGAACCATTAATCCAATACCAGCTTTAAAGGGCTTGTTGCTAAGAATAATTCCTGATTGAAAGTGCTTCTTAGTGTTATCCTTGCATGATTTAGAGAAAGTTGGAGACTTATTACCCTTTGAATGCCTAGATTTGGTGGTAGAAAACCCACTCATCTGCTGTGGAACCTTGGCCAAGTCACTTCAAAGTGCCTCAGTTATTTCATTTGTAAAATGGGGATTAAAACTGTGAGGTCCATGTGGGACATAGACTGTCCAACCTGATCACCTTGTATCTACCCCAGTCCTTAGAGCAGTGCCTGGTACATAGCAAGTGCTTAACAAATACCACTAAAAGAAAAATCAAGCTATGCCTGGAATTTGTGGAGTGAGAAAAAGTAATGCCTGCCAATTAGTGACCTCAGAGATAGTCTCATGAGTCTATAAAATAATCTTCCTAAAATATAATACTCACATTCTTAATTAACATCAATGAGGTTAGGAACACTGTCATAATTAATTAAAAGGACTGGATCACTTTTCACAAGGAGCTTACGGTCTATATGGGGAGACAGACATTAAAATATGGATAGCTTTGTTTTCGTTTGCTTTCACTCTGTTACAAATAACATTAAGATTGGTATTTTAGATTTTCCCTTCATTATGCACATTGTGCAGTTGGCTCACTGTCATTTTCCCAGATCCATCTCTCCTCATCATCTACCTTGCCTTCCAAGGATCTCTGCCTGCTCCTGCCCCACAGCTCAGTGGGTTTTGAGGCCATATCTCTGCACCTATCTAATGTTTATAAGCAGCTTCCCACAGAACCTAACTGGATTCAGGGCCGCCATCTCTCTCATTCCCACAAATCCCAAAGAGCTTCTGGGAGCTTGGTGGTGAAAGAGAAGTGTGACTGTAGAGCCTGTGTCCAATCTGATTATCTTGTATTTAGTGCTCGGTGCTTGGCTCATAGTAAATGTTTAATAAATACTACTATTATTGTCCTCCATTTGAGCAACAGGGAAATAGCCCCAGAGTAGAATGAGGGAAAGGAGAGGAATTGTCCCAGATCTGGCTCAGCAGGAGGGAAGTTGAGTATCTGAAAACCATGGAGATTAGGAGAGAAGTAGGCTCTTGGCTGGCTGGCTGGTAGAGCTTTCTAAAGTACCACCACACTGTGCCTTGATCTTGCCTGTCTTGCCACAGACACCTGGCCCACATTAGAGAAGCAGCGTGGCTCAGTGGAAAGAGCCCGGGCTTTGGAGTCAGAGGTCATGGGTTCAAATCCTGACTGCCACTTTTCAGCTGGGTGACTTTGGGCAAGTCATTTCACTTCTCTGTGCCTCAGTTACCTCATCTGTAAAATGGGGAGTAAGACTGTGAGCCCCCCATGGTACAACCTGTTCACCTTGTAATTTCCCCAGTGCTTAGAACAGTGCTTTGCACGTAGTAAGCACTTAATAAATGCTATTATTATTATTACTGTTATTATTATTACATCCTGCCTCTGGCCTGGAACAGCCTACCTCCTCAAATCTGACAATCAACTCTCCCTGTTCTTCAAAGCCTTATTGAAGGCACATCTCTTCCAAGAGGCCTTCCCAGACTAAGCCCCACTTTTCCTCATCTCCCACTCCTTTCTGAATCACCCTAACTTGCTCCCTTTGCTCTTTTTCCCCCTACTCCTAGCCCCACAGCACTTATGTATATATCTGTAATTTTATTTATCCATATTGATGTCCATCTCCCTCTCCACCCCCAGACTGTGAGCTCATAGTGGGCGGGGATTGTCATTGTTTATTGTTGTACTGTTCTCTCGCAAGTGCTTAGTACTATGCTCTGCACACAGTCAGTGCTTAAAAAATATGATTGAATGAATGAATGAATAGTTTGGGCAGAAGGTTAGGGGATTAGCCGATCCTTTTAATTATCTGCAGCCATGTTCCTCTCCCCAATAAAGTTAATTTAAATTGGGTGTATGGTGGCGTGAAATTCCACTCACGGGTCTGGAAATCAGAAGGTCATGGATTCTAACCCCAGCACAACCAATTATCTGCTACGTGGTCTTGGGCAAGTCTATTCACTTCTCTTCGCATTAGTTACTTAATTTGTGAAATGAGTTTGAAGACTGTGAGTCCTATGTAGAACAGGGGCGGTACACAACCCCATTTGCTTGTAGCCACTCCAGCACTTAGTACAGTGCCTGGCACAAAGTAAGGGCTTAACCAATATGTTAATTAATTAATATTTTAGTTTGATTCTTTTACAGAGATGCCTGAAACTCTCTCTGAGATACATAAGTGGCAAGTATTACTTTTTCTCATTTTACAGATTCCAGGAATCATTTGCATTACCAAATATATGGAACAACTTGGAATTATTATAGCATTTCACACTTGCAGCCATATTTGCCGTTCAGATGTGCCTGCATGGCTGAGCATCTACCTTTACTGAATTGGTAGAAAATTACAAATACAAGAAGGTTTTCCACCACTGACTTCTAGCCTTTGATAAAACTCACTTTATATTTTAGCCACCTGAGTCACAATAAAGTTAGTTCATTCCTTTCCTACCAAGCAATGTGGTTTAGTCTGAGCTGCCAAATAGCATCATTTTTTTGATGGAAGGAGAGGAGGAGAAATGGTAAAGGATTTGCCTAATATCTGCCTAAGTTGCCATAAGGCTTGGACCAAATCCTTTAACCTAGAAGCATCCAGGTCTTCGCATTAGTGGGCCAAATGACCAGTAATCCATATGTGTGTGGGTGGCATGAGTTTTTTTATTGATAACAGTGGTTTTGTTAGCCTGTTAACTATTCAAAAAGTAAGATTTTTTAACAGTAATAAAAGTTTAAAAAGCAATGTATTCAACTTCATTAGTACGAAAGTGGATGGGTACATGCCTAGTGTTAGCCAGTGATCAAATCAGTGACAATATCTGAACTATTCTGGAGAACAATGTGGTGTATTCAGTCAGGGTACATCTCAATTCTGACTGGGCCCTACTGCTCTACAAGTTCACATGTGCTAGCTAATGAGGTAAAACAAATTACATGCAGGAGAAAAAGTAGATATTTGTGGACAATCCCTGTCCATAAAGTAGCTACAGTTCATTTGGTAACTAAATTTATTAAATATCTACATTTTCTCTTATCTGTAATTTATTTTAATACCTGTTTTGCCCTATGAACTGTAGCTACATTGTGGACAGGGATTATGTCTACCACCTCTGTTGTACTGTGCTTTCCCAGGCGCCTCACTCCTCAGTCAAGTGAGCTGCAGTATGCTGGAGAGCCACCATGATGGACATTCCAACTTGGACCCTTCCCTAACCTCCGGCCTGGGGATACTAGTGGAGCACACCCTCTTTAGCCCTTCCTCCTCTCTTAAAAGGGACATGCTTCCAAACTAAAAGCATATTTCTTTGGTTCTTTCTACATTCAGCATGTGACCACTCTGCTGCCGAGTTTCTGAGGCACCATTAACTTGGTTATTGATAATGATTCCAACTCATGGAAGGGCAGTTATTTGTGCTGGAGTGCCACTTCTCTTCTTCTGTTTACCCATCAAGGGCTGGGGAATGGCTGCCTTTTGATTGTCATGGTTAAGAATGGTGGGGAAAAGGAGATTCATCCTCTCTCCCAGCCCCACAGCACTTATGAACATATCTAATTTATTTATTTATAGTAATGTCTGTCTCCTTAAGACTGTAAACTCATTGTGGGCAGTGAGAGTGTCCGTTTATTTTTATATTGTACTCTCCCAAGTGGTCAGTACAGTGCTCTGCAAACAGTAAGCGCTCATTATTATTATTATTGTTAAATGCAATTGAATGAATGAATGAATGAGTGAATAAATGAGACAACGAGGTACAATCCACTGAGTGTCTGGTTGCAATGGCCCAGGCCTGGAGCACGTAGTGTTACACAGAGCTGCATGTTCCCAGCCGCTGGTCAGTGTTGAGGGCCACGGCCAAATCCGAACCGGTGTGCTTTTCCCCTGTACTTAGGACAATGTTATGCACATTTTGCACAAAGACTGTTCTTCTCCAAATCTCCCCATCTGTCTGGGAAGATAAAGCTGGTTGTCTTAGTTGAGACAAAAACCATTGACGAAGAGATGTTGGATAATCAAAAGAAATTTGAAACCTTTCTGGCACAGAAATCCTGAACTGATGTATGATTTTTCTTTGTTCCATTAAGAATTATGGTTATGATTTTTTAAAATATCAAAGAAAGACTATAAATCTGTTTAAAAGAACCAAAAATATCCTGAGGGAAAGTGGGATAGCAATTAAAAAGGAGCCATGTTGGGATAGAAATTAAAAAGGAAAAACATTGATGTGCTTGTGTATTTTGGCAACAGATGATAAACATTTCTTTGAAGATTTAGCTGTTTTAAGCGAACTTGTTCATCCGTTTTACTACTATTTGCTATTGCTGTCCTCGTGCTGCCACGGAATCCTGGGCAGAAGTTTTACCCTTGACATTTTTGGTCAGTGGCATCATAAATCTAGGCGGGTGGGGTGGGGGAGTGTGTCTTCTTGATGAGATTCCCATTCTTTATGGGAAATGAAGCATTTTATTCACCATTTCCTTGCCCCAGGGTGAAGTGGTGATGCATCCTTTAACTAATTCCCACATTCCACAATAATGAGGCAAGAGTCAAGTGACTGCTTCTGGTCCAAGCGTACAGTGCTCTGCACACAGTAAGCACTCAATAAATACGATTGAATGAATTGAATGAAAGTGTGATGTTGGAGGCATCAAATAGGGCTTTGAAACTAGGTAGACAACATCCACTACAGGTCTCATCTTTCCTTCCTTGGTAGTCTAATGGAATATTGGTTCACTTTTTTGGGTACAAACATCAGAAAACTCCCATCCTTCAAAGCATCTCACATGATGATGACGATGATGGTGGTACTTGTTAAGTGCTTACTATTCATTCAACTATATTTATTGAGTGCTTACGCTGTGCAGAGCACTGTACTAAGTGGTTGGGCGAGTACAATACAACAATGAACAGACACATTCCCTGCTCACACTGAGCTTACAGTCTAGAATATGTGAAGCACTGTTCTAAGTGCTGGGGTAGATACAAGGTAACCAAGCTGGACACTGACCCAGTTCCACATGGGGCTCACAGCCTTTAATTTCCATTTTACAGATGAAGTAAATGAGGCCCAGAAAAGTGAAGTGACTTGCTCAAGACCAAAGAGCAGACAAGTAGCAGAGCTGAAAGAGTCTGAACTAAATTTAATTTCTAGAATAGAGTTAAATCCTACTTCAGTGCATAATTGGAAATGAAAGCAGGACCGGGAAAAGGCACCCACTCTGTGAGGGTGGGTGAAATAATAATAATGATGGCATTTATTAAGCACTTACTATGTGCAAAACACTGTTTTAAGCGCTGGGGAGGTAACAAGGTGATCAGGTTGTCCCACAGGGGGCTCACAGTCTAAATCCCCATTTTACAGATGAGGTAACTGAGGCACAGAGAAGTTAAGTGACTTGCCCAAAGTCACAAAGGGTGAAAGGAGCCATGGCCCTCATGGTCTTGACACTTTTGGGACAACACCATTAATTTTACCTCCACAGTCTTTTCAGACAGGAAGGGTATTATAACTAAACTTGCTGAGCAACCTAATACCCCCCACCCCAGCAGCTGGGGCCAGAGTCCTTGTAGGTGCTTTGGTGGCTGGACAGGGGCTGGAGCCTCTAATGTGGGAATGGGGGCTAGGCACAGACAGGGCATGGACTGGAATCTTTGTTTAGGCCTGTTTCCTTGCAGTGCATACACTCATTCACTATTACCTCATATTTACTGAGCACTTACTGTGTGTAGAGCACTGTACCAAGCGCTTGGGAGTGTACAATACAACAATAAACAGACACATTCCCTGCTAACTGTCTAGAGGATGAGCTTACAGTCTAGAGGCAAACAGGGACTGGGGTCTCCACAGCTCATAATAATAATTGTAGTATTTGTTAAGTGCTTACTATGCACCAGGCACTGTACTAAGTGCTGGGGTGGTTACAAGCAAATGGGATTGAATGGGACACAAGCTGAGTTCTTGGGGATGTGAGCAAGGGTGGGGTGTCAGCAGCATGATTGAGGGCTGAGGTTTCAGTGGCATGAGCGAGGGCTGGGGTCTCAGTGGTGCCAGCACAGGCTGGGCCCTTAGGACACGTGCAGGGTCTGTTGCATCAGTCCAACAACCACCTGTAACTTTTTAGCATTTTGATTCAATCCAACAGCCACTCATAACTTTTCAGTATTTTATTTAATAATAATAATAATCATAATGGTATTTATTAAGCACTTACTATGTGCAAAGCACTGTTCTAAGTGCTGGGGAGGTTACAAGGTGATCAGGTTGTTCCACGGGGGGCTCACAGTCTTAGTCCCCAATTTACAGATGAGGTAGCTGAGGCACAGAGAAGTTAAGTGACTTGTCCAAAGTCACACAGCTGACAACTGGTGGAGCTGGGATTTGAGCCCCTGGCCTCTGACTCCAAAGCCCGTGCTCTTTCCACTGAGCCACGCTGCTTCTACTTTCAGCACTTAAGTACATATATGACCTTTTGTCTATTCAATTACTTATTTACCTAGTTCATCCTGATATTTCTGCTCCCACTATTTGTAAATGTCTCCCTTATTAGATTTGAAGGCTGAGAACCTGTGTTTTAACCCTGCTGTTCTCTCCCTAGGGCCAAGTACAGTGTGTCATACTTGGGAGGCCTTAACAGAGACCCTTGTTGGATTGCTTAGCACTATTGGAGAAACTGCAGGGAAGACCATGGCCTAGTTGCAAGAGCATGGGATAAAGAGTCAAAGGACATGGGTTCTACTCCTGGTTCCGCCACTTGTCTGCTGTGTGACCTTGGGCAAGTCTTTTCACTTCTCTGTGACTCAGTTACCTCACCTGTAAAATGGGAATTAAGACTGTGAGTCCCACATGGGACAATGTGATTACCTTGTATCCTCCCCAGTGCTTAGAATAGTGCTTGGCACATAGTAAGCACTTAACGAATGCCATAATGATGATTATGAATTCTTAAGATGCACTCTATCAACTATGAGGCAGTGATATTTACTAAGCCACCAATAGATGAAAAGAAGTTTCCTAGATTATTAATGGGAAGCAGTGTGGACTAGTGGATAAAGCACAGTCCTGGTACTCAGAGGACCTGTGTTCTAATCCTGACTCTGCCTAACTCTGGCTCTGTGACCTTAGGCAAATCACTTAATTCCTCTGTGCCTCAGTTTCCTCAACTGAGGGGGTTCACTACCTGTTCTTCTTCCTACGTGGACTGGGAGTCCCATGTGAGACAGGGGCTGTGACTAACCTGATTAACTTGTATCTACCCCAGTGCTTAGAAAAGTGCTTGTAGCTTGTCACAGAGTAAACTCTTTACAAATACCATAATTATCAATTATTATTACTAGGCAGTAGTGTCAAAGGATAACAAAGGAAATTAGAAACTATGCTCCCTGCCCCTAAAAAACTAACGATCCCTAAGGGGAGTCTTATTGTGCACCCATTACATTCTAAAAACAACACATCCTTGCCTGGTTGGGCCAGTACCTGCAAAGGACATATCAGTGCAGATGGGTGCCCTGAGGATGCAAGATGGTTTCACTGGGCCATGCTGTCCAGTTTTTATTGGCTCTCCCTTGAAGGTGAATTTGCCTTATCTTCTGGAAACAAGGGGCATCTCAAGGATAAAGGGTTTCAAGGCACTGGGGTGTTTCAAGGCAATATGCCCTGTGTTCCAAGCAATACTGAACAGAGAGTCCATGCTAAGGCTTGTGGGCAGATGCCTCAGAAACAGTTATCCTCACCTCCAAGTATGGTGCTGTTTTAGGGTTTAAAGAAAATCAGAACCTTTTAGTGCAAATTAATCCAATAACTTGAAAAGGAGGTGTTGATTCCTCTTTCCATCTTAAACGTGTTTGGGTTCTAGTAGTATTTATTGCATCTGTTGAGCTGTTATTATTTAATGCCATTGTTTGGCTATTTTTTTTGCATTTGTTGAGGGTTTATTTTAACCCTTCTGAATTCCTATCTCTTCCAAATTTCCCAGATTATTCTTTTCCTCAGATCATATCCTCCCAACTACCTTTCAGTGCAATATACACTCACAGGCACCTTTAGCACTCATGTTCATATTGACATATATTCTTCAATTTAAACACGTATTTGTTTTCTTCTCCATCTTTACTGCTTTTCCTTTCCTTCTAATTGCAAATTAATTTGTGCTTGCTCACCTGTTAAGACTGTAAACTCTCTGAGGACAGGATTGTGTCTTCTATCTCTGTAATACTTTTCTCAAGTGTGCTTTAATAATAATGATAATAGTACTTGTTAAGTGCTTACTATGTGTTAAGCACTGTTCTAAGCACTGGGGTAGATACAGGTTAATCAGATTTGAAACAGTCCCTGTCCCACATGGGAATCACAGTCTTAATTCCCATTTTACAGATTAGGCAACTGAGGCACCAAGAAGTTAAGTGACCTGCCCAAGGTCCCACAGCAGACAAGTAGCAGAGCCAGGATTAGAACCCAGGTCCTTCTGACTCCCAGGCACATGCTCTATCCACTAGGCAACGCTGCTGTACACATAATACTGTTGACTGATTGATGGATGATGTGTGTCAAGCGCTAGACTAAGGGCTGAGAAAAGTGCAAGGCTATTGAATCAGATCCAGGCCTTGGCCCGCACGGGTCACACAATCTGAAAGCGTTGATGGAGAGGGGAGAGGTAGAAACACTGGGAAGGAAATAGTTAGGCACATTCAGTGGAAATGAAACCCAACTATACTACCATGCCAATAACAAGAAAAGCTGCTATTCATTATTGCTGGTCCTCTTGTTGGGAACGTCACAAAGTTCAAACTGTTTGGGAAGGCAGGGCACTCCCCACTGATGATGGCTGGGAAAGAAGCAGGAGGGATGTGGTTTCAGCCCCTCCCTCCACCCGTCCCTGCCCCTCTGACCCCCCCAGTTCGAGAGATGAAATGCTCAGACCCTGTGGGGGCAGCCAGCTTCTGTTGGTTGTACCCTCTTTAAATGAAACAGTGCTCAGCACATAGTAAGTGCTTAACAAGGTCACAAGGTGGAGAAGCAGCATGGCTCAATGGAAAGAGCCCGGGCTAGGAAGTCAGAGGTCATGGGTTTTAATCTCGGCTCCACCACTTGTCAGCTGTGTGACTTTGGGCAAGTCACTTCACTTCTCTGAGCCTCAGTTACCTCATCTGTAAAATGGGGATTAAGACTATGAGTCCCACGTGGGACAACCTGATCACCTTGTATCCACCCAGCACTTAGAACAGTGCTTCACACATAGCAAGTGCTGAACAAATGCCATCATCATCATTATTATTAATAATAAATGCTATTATTATTATTATTATTATGAAAGCTGGTGAGAATTTTAAACATCAACCCAAAACACCTTCTTTTATTCTTCTTCTATTTGGGAATGCCTCAAATTATACTTCAGTCTTGATATGGTCTCTTTAACTGTTGTACTGTTCACAACTGGCTTCAGTGGGAGAGTTTATTTAAACTAGTGTTTGCTCTCAGATAGGAAAAGTTGAAGAGTTTGTGTATTTCAGATTTTTTTCTTTGAAAGAACAAAAGTAGGTTCGTCTTTTGCAGGAATATTAAGAGCTTCAAATACTCTTAGTATTCCATTCAGCTTTGACCCGGGAGATAGTGGTTATTACCTGGTGATTTTGAATTTACCAAAATAATTTCAGCCTGGTTGATGATTCTGTAATTACCAGGTGCTGGCTTTATATCTATTCTGTAATTAGTTTTATTTTTAAATAATATTTTATTTAAATTTACAGCCAAACAATGGGAAAATAGCAGGACTTAGGTTGCTTTGACTATATTCAGCATGAACCCTAGATTAGATCCAATGTAGAGGTAACCACTTCCTTGGGAACATCACATTTTTTTCTGTTAAAAGTCTTGATGTGCCTGAGGAAATACAGATGTGTCCCTGCTTTTCAAATATGGTGACTGAAATCAATTTGGTGTATATCTAAGTGTGCTTTGTTAAATGCTGAAATTACCTGCACAATTGAGTTTTCTCTGTTGGTACTGCTATAACCATGAAAGTAGAGCCTAGGGATGCCAAAAAGGTATCGAGCATAGAAACATGAGGCAATGGGAAACAAATATACAGTAAAAAAAAGTGAAATGGAAGAGGTCTGCAGAATTTGGTTGGGCCCTGTTTGAAAAACGTGGGGAATCTATGTTGTAAAATATCTGGTGTTTATGAAATGTCATTACAAACGTGATAAACATTTGTCCCAGTTTCTTAGAGTGGTAGAACTAGAAATCATATGACACACCTATAATAAAGATGACACTCTATCCATTCCCATCCCTTTTTCTTTCTTTCCCACTCTTCCATGCTTCTCTCTCCTCCCAGCAGGGTGCAAAACACTTGACCTCATCGACTGTTCTTATCTTCTGATTTTTCCAGTTGATAGTCCCCTTTGAAGTTCAGGCCGTTGAAAGAAGCTATGAGATCATTTTGTCTTTTTCTGTGTTCCTCTCTTACACATGCAGCTGCAGACTGAAAATTTGGGCTGAAAATTTTAAGCTCTCGGGTCATAACCAATAAAGTTATTTTTGCACCCACGAGGCAGAATCAGTTGGATGAGCTTCCCTGGGTCTGACTTGATTGCGTAGTCCTGATTGTTGTGAGTTCCTCACATACTGAAATGGAGTCCCAAAGTGGAACCAAGTCCAGAGAACAGTGTGGCTCAGTGGCAAGAGCCCGGGCTGGGGAGTCAGAGGTCATGGGTTCTAATCCCAGCTCCACCACTTGTCTGCTTTGCGACTTTGGGTAAATCACTTCACTTCTTTGGGCCTCAGTTACCTCATCTGGAAAATGGGGATGAAGACTGTGAACCCCACATGAGACATACTGATTACATTGTATCTACCCCAGCGCTTAGAACAGTGCTCGGCACATAGTAAACGCTTAATAAATACTATCATTATTATTACTATTGTTATTCTTAGAAGACTTGAATGACCCCGGCTGGGATTCCCTTCCCATTGGTCAACCCATTAAGAAAGCAGGGGATCATTACAAATTTTGGGTTGTGCCAAAACTTCTGAACTCTTCTAAAGTCTGTCAGAACCCAGGAATGGAACAGAATAATCTCAGCTTCATTGGAGGAGTCTTGGAACCAGTCAATCAGTGGTATTCATTATTGAGCACATACTGTGTGCCGAGCGCGGTAACTGTGTGCCGAGCATGGTACGAAGTGCTTTGGTGAGTACGATACAACAGAGGTCATAGACACATTCCCTGCCCACAGAGAGCTTACTTACAGTCAAGAGGGGGAAACTGACATTAATATACATATTAGTAGAAATAAATAAATTATGAATATGTGCATAAGTGCTGTGGGGTGGAGGGTAAGGTATATATTCAGTACTTAAAGGGTACGGATCCAGATACTTAGGCAATGCAGAAGGGAGAGGCAGTAGGAGGAAAAATGGCTTAATTGGGAATGGCCAATTGGAGGAGATGTGATTTTAATAAGTCTTCGAAGATGGGGAGAGTAGGGATCTGGAATATGTGGAAGGAGAGGGAGTTCCTGGCAAGAGGGAGGATGTGGGCAAGGGGTTGGTGGCAAGATAGATGACACTGAGGTACAGTGAGTAGGTTGGTGTTAGAGGAAAAAGTGCATGAGCTGGATTGTAGTAGGACATCAGTGAGATAAAGTGGAAGGGGGTGAACTGATTGAGTACTTTAAAGCCAATCATCTAGAGAACTCACCTTCTCCAGGAGGCCTTCCCAGACTGAGCCCCTTTTCCCTCTCCTCCTCACCATCCCCCCTGCCCTACCTCCTTCCCCTCCCCACAACACTTGTATATATTTGTACAGATTTATTACTCTATTTTACTTGTACATAGTTACTATTCTATTTATTTTGTTAATGATGTGCATATAGCTATAATCCTATTTGTTCTGATGATTTCAACACCTGTCTACATGTTTTGTTTTGTTGTCTGTCTCCCCCTTCTAAACTGTGAGCCCGCTGTTCGGTCGGGACCGTCTCTATATATGTTGCCGACTTGTACTTCCCAAGTGCTTAGTATAGTGCTCTGCACACAGTAAGCACTCAATAAATATGATTGAATGAATGGATGAATGTTATTTATTGAGTGCTTACTGTGTGCAGATCACTTTACTAAGGCCTTGGGAATGTATGATAAGGATAAGGAGTTTAATGTGGAGGTGGATAGGCAACCACTGAAAATTATTGAGGTGTGGGGGGACGTGGGTGAAAGAGTTTTTAGAAAAACGTTCTGGGCAACAGAGTGAAGTATGGACCAGAGTGTGGGGAGACAGGGAGGTCAGAGAGGAGGCTGATGAAGTAATCAAGGCAGGATATGATGAGTGCTTTGATTAGCAAAGTTGCAGTTTGGATGGAGAGGAAAGGATGCATTGCAGTGATGTTGCAAAGGTAGAAGCAACAGAATTTGGTGACAAATTGAATATGTGTATTCAATGAGAGAAATAAGTGGAGGATAATGCCAAGGTTATAGGTTGGTGAGATAGGGAAGATAGTGGTGTTGTCTACAGTGATGGGGGAGGGTAGGATTTAAGTGGGAAGCTGAGTTTTGGACACATTAAGTTTGCGATGTCTTTTGGACATCTAGGAAGAAATGTCCTGAAGTCAGGAGGAAATGCTAAACTGTAGAGAAGGAGAGAGTTTGGGCTAGAGAGGTACATTTTGGAATCATCCTTATAGAGATGGTAGTCAAAGCTGTGGGAATTTCCCTCCCATTAGTTGGTTAAAGATAGTTGGGGCTATTGCAAGTTCAACCCCAATTCATCAGTGATATTTGCTGAGCACTTTCTGTTGTCAGAGCACTATACTAAGCACTCTGGAGAATTCAGCACGGCAGAGTTAGTAGACATGTACCCTGCCCACAATGAGTTTACAGCCTAGAGGGGTTGGCAGACATTAATATAAATAAATAATGTATAACCTGTAATTTATAGATATGTATATAAGTGCTGTGGGGCTGAGGGTGGGGTAAATATCAAATGCCCAGAGGTCACAGATCCAAATGCATAAATGATACTGAAGGGAAGAGACAGAGCCACCAATTTGTCAGTCAGTCAGTAGTATTTATTGAGCACTTACTGTGCACAGAGCACTGAACAAGTGCTGGGGAGAGTACAATACAACTTTAAACTTGTTAAAGGCATCCATGAGACACGTGGGCCTTTAGGACTCTCTAGATCATGTTCAATAGCATCATTGTGATGGCTAAAATCATATAAGTGGTGGATTCTGGGTCCTGCCATTCATTTGAATGAAAACAGCTTGCCCAAAGACGTGCAATGAGCTTGGACAGATGTCAAACATCTGGCTGAAATTCTAAGTTTAGAAATGTAAATGCTGCAGATAGTGAGAGGCACTATCTAAACAGACACATTCCCCGCCATTTCTCGGGTGGTTCTAGGTAGGGAGTATACTGAAGTCACTACAGGTTTGTAGGTCCCCTGAACTGGTTGCCTGAAAGTCAGATGTCAGTTCTTGATCCCCAAAATGCACAGCCAGCCCATTGACCTGGACTCCCCATCTATAACCAACCAAAAGAGACATCCATAGCCATGCTTTAGGGCTTCCAGAAAGGTCGCTTCTTAGCCCAGTTCATGGGAGTCTCTTACTCCTTCGAGAATGTATAGAGTCTTTTATTTAAATAACAAACATCTGTCCCTTTCCATTTCCTTCCTCTCAGCAGTTTCAGACCATATTTCAGGAAGTAATATTTCTTCTATCACCAACTGATTTGTCATTGTATAATAAGAGCTAGGGGAATCCAAGGGTATCTGAAGATAGCCATGTTCCCACCCTTGTCCCAATTAAACTTGTTAAAGGCATCCATGAGACATGTGGGCCTTTAGTACTCTCTAGATCATGTACAATAGCATCACTGAGATGGCTAAAATCATAGAAGTGGTGGATTCTGGGTCCTGCTGTTCATTTCAGTGAAAACAGCTTGCCCAAAGACATGTGGAATGAGCTTGGACAGATGTCAAACATCTGGCTGAAATTCTAAGTTTAGGAATGTAAATCCTGTAGATAGTGAGAGGCCAAGCACTGTAGGTCCAGAATGGGTAGTAAACGGGGTAATTGTGTTCAGCAGAAAACAGCTTTAGAAAGATAAGATTTGTTAGTATTTGCACATCCTTCTTGTGGTCTTTATTTTTTCCCCCTGCCAAATTTTGGTGTGCCACCTGATCTAGGCAATACTAGGCCTCCCAGATGCCAAAAAGCATGTAGCACTATGAGCTTTATAAATCATATTTGGATTTGTAAGCCTCCTTAAAAATTGTTCTCAATCAGTCATGGGAATAGAACCTAAAACAAGCTTGTTTATTAAGCAAGTGCAGGAAAGGAGATTTTTGGTTTCTTGAGGCAAATTTTTCATGGCATTTGTTAAGTGCTTACCATGAGCCAGAGAGTGTTCTAAGCACTGGGGTAGATAGAAGATAATTTGGTTGGACAAAGTCCATGTCCCTCATGAAGCTTACAGTCTTAATCTGCATTTTTCAGAAGAGGGATCTGAGGCACCAAAAACTTAAGTGACTGCCCAAGGTGACACAGAAGACAAGTGGCAGAGCCAGGATTAGAACCCAGGTCCTTCGGACTCCCAGGCCCAGGGTCTTTCCAGTAGGCCAAACTGTTATGCCCTAAATGGTCCATGAAAGTATTAACTTCAGATGAAAGAGAATATGCTCTTGAGATTAACTTTCGAGGATATTTTACTCCCATTTTACGAATTCATTCATTCAATTGTATTTATTGAGTGCTTACTGTGTGCAGAGCACTGTACTAAGTACTTAATGCCATGTCATTGCAGAATATGTTTTATCAAATTTTATGGCAGGGGGGTTGTAATGCAAAGACAGCTAAAGTACAAATATTGTCACCCCATCTGCCCAAAACAGAAATCAAGATTTTCATTCACTCCCATACCTAGCCTGAATTGCTAGGTCAGAGAAGGGTAAAAGCTTATAAATCTCCCACATGAGGGAATTTATAATTTATTTCCCAATTGTCTTGATTTTGATATGTTTGCCCTGAGGATATTGAATTCTATGGGTGAAATAGTATTAGGTTTGCATTTACATTTGTGAGTGTGGTTTGATTTAGAGTTGAAACACACTTTGCTGAGAGGATATTTTTCTACATCCAACCATGTCCTCTAAGACTAAAACAAAAATCATGGGTTGGCATTTAGAGATGAGAACTAGGAAATTCACTCTATAGGACCTGCCCCATTTTACCCCCCACATTCTCCACCCCCCCTCCCCCCCATTCCCCACCCTGTTCCCCAGGATCCAAACCCTAGAGTGATCTGCACATAGTAAACATTCAATAAAGACCACTGTTTGGGTGGGTTTCCTGTTGTCAGAGGAGTAGTGGGGTCACTTTATATAAGAAGCTAGAGTAGTCAAATGAAAAGCATCATGGCCTAATGGAAAAACCATGGGTTTGAGCATCAGAGGACCTGGGTTCTAATCCTATCTGTACCACCTGCCTGCTGTGTGACCTTGGGCAAGTCACAGACTTCTTAGTGCCTCAGTTTCCTCATCTCTAAAGTGGAGATTCGGTGCCTGTTGTCCCTCCTATTTAGATAATAATAATAATGATGGCATTTATTAAGCACTTACTATGTGCAAAGCACTGTGGTTTAGGAACCATGTCTGACCTGATTATCTTGTATATATCCCAGCATTTAGTACAGGGCTTGGCACATAAAAAGGACTCAACAAATACCACAATTATTATTTTATATTGTCAGTCACCATCTTCTTATGCAAACCAACACCATACCTCAGTGATCAGAACAGGACAGGTACCTAAGAGTGGAGAAAATAATGAGAGGTAGGTAGTCCACGTTCAATATGGGCAATCTCATAAGCTGTGTAATTAATCTGGACCCATCAGTGTTACTGCCAATTGATTGTAAAAACCCTCCATTAAATTGTATCAATCAATTAAGCAAGCAACTGTATTTATTGAGTGCTGAGCACTGTACTATATGCTTGGGAAAGTACAATATGACAAAGTTGCTGTGTTCCCTGCCCACAACAAGGCTAGGAGACAGACATTAATATAAATTATGGATATGTACATAAATGCTGTGGGGCTGAGGGAGAATAAAGAGTTGCAAATCCAAGTGCAAGGGTGATGCAGAAGGAAGTGGGAGAAGAGGAAATAAGAGCTCAGGGAAGGCTTCTTGGAGGAGATGTGCTTTTAATAAGGCTTTGAAGGTGGGAAGAGCTGTCATGTCAGATATGAAGAAAGCATTCCAGGCCGGAGGCAGGACTTGGGCTAGGGGTCGGCAGTGAGCTAGATGAGATCGAGGTACAGTGAATAAGTTGCTTTAGAGAAGCAAAGCTTGTGTTGTAAGTTCCCTGAGGGAAAGGACAGTGTTTTTTATTTTCATAGTGACAAAATACAGTGATCTGCACAATGAAGCAAAAAGCCCCAGAAGAGATCCATTGGATTATGACCATGGAAAGTCTATATGGAAAGACTTTCCTGTGGCCAGTTCCTAATGCTGGAGGCTGTAAGGATAGCCTGTGCTCCTCATCTAGCACCAGGTAGCTTCTTGAACTAAATGGGCAGGGCTAAGAAGACAAGTTTCCTCTTGAAGACAAGATTCCTCATGAAGAGTCCATCACCATCATATGTACACAAGGGCATGTTTGAAGGAATCTATCCAAGTTCCAACCATAGCTTCTGGCCAATTCAAATCCAGGTGATGTAGGGTCAGTTTTAGCCATTTGATTAGCAACATTTTTTTTCCAGACCAATTTACTTCAAGCAAGTTCCTTCTTATGTTAGGCTTGGCCGAGATAAGCTTAAAACTCCAAAGTAAGCTTGGTACCCTTGTATCTTTTTTCCCAATCAATCAATCAACTAATCAATTGTATTTATTGAACACTTGGAAAAGTACAATATAATAGAGTTGGTTTAAAGAATCCTAAAAAACCCTCCCTTCCCTCACAGTACCCTCCAATTATCACCTCATCTCCTTCTTATCGTTCTCCAAATTCCTCGAATGAGTTGTCTATACTCACTGTCCCCACTTCAACTCACTTCAAGCGTTGACCCCTTGTAATCTGGCTTCCACCCACTTCATTCCATGGAAACTGCCTTCTCTAAGGTCACTAATGACCTCCTTATTGCCAAATGTAATGGCCTCTATTCTGTCCTAATCCTCTTGACCTCTCAGTTGGCTCCAACATTGTAGACCATCCCCTTCTCATGGTTTCACTGTAACTGTCCTCTCTTGCTTCTCTTTTATCTCTCTGGCTGCTCCCTCTTGGTCTCTTTTGCCAGCTTTTCTTCTTTCTCCCACCCACAAACTTTAGGAGTCCCTAAAAGTTCAGTTCTGGGTCCTTTTGTATTCCATCTACACCAGCTCCTTTGGAGAACTCATTTGCTTTCACGGCTTCCCAAATCTACTTCTCCACCCTGATTTCTCCTTCTCTGCAGTCTTGTATTTCTTCTGCCTTCAAGGCATCTCTGCTTGGATGTCCCACTGACACATCAAACTTAACATGTTCAAAACAGAGCTCTTCATCTTTCCACCCAAATCCTGTCCTTCCCCATCTTTCCTATCACTATGAACAACATCATCACCCTCCTTGTCTCACAACCTCATAACCTTGGCATAATCCTTGACTCATCTCTTCCATTCAACCCCAGATTGTCACCAAATCCTGTCAGATCTTCCTTCGCAGAACTGCTAAAATCTGCCCTTTCTTCTCCATCTAAACTGCTACCATACTACCAACTCTATTGTGTAGAAGCAGCATGGCTTAGTAGAAAAAGCACTTGCTTGGGAGTCAGAGGTTGTGGGTTCTAATCCCGGCCCCACCACTTGTCAGCTGTATGACTTTGGACAAGTCACTTAAGTTCTCTGTGCCTCAGTTACCTCATCTTTTAAATGGGGATTAAGATTGTGAGCCTCACGTGGGACAACCTGATTACCTTGAATCTACCCCGGCGCTTAGAACAGTGCTTGGCACATAGTAAGTGCTTAACAAATACCATCATTATTATTATTATTACTCTCCCAACTGCTTAGCTTGGTGATCTACACATAACATATACCATTAACTAATTGATTGATCAGGTGGTAAGTGAGAAAACCAGCCATGTCAGAGCACATCATCATCCAAGGGGTGGCCTAGCAACTCTGGGAGGATTTTCTGTTCAGAACTTTTGAAGCACACCAGTTTCGAGACCCATGGTCTGTAAGGTTAAATTTGTCAGAAGGTTTCATTATCATTTGTTTTCACTATTATTTTATTCTTAACATGGGCAGGGGCAAACTCACAAAAAGTGTTTTGCTTTATGCTATGTTACGCTGTGGGTCTGATGTAGCTTCTACCATGTTACTGGCCAAGAGTGGCTAAGCAGCCTGGCTCAATGGCAGGAGTACAGGCTTGGGAGTCAGAGGTCATGGGTTCAAATCCCAGCTCTGCCAGTTGTCAGCTATGTGACTTTGGACAAGTCACTTACCTTCTCTGTGCCTCAGTTACCTCATCTGTAAAATGGGGATTAAGACTGTGAGCCCCACGTGGGACAACCTGATCACCTCATATCCTTCCCAGTGCCTAGAACAGTGCTTTGCACATAGTAAGCACTTAACAAATGCCATTATTATTATTATTATTACCTTAGTGGCCAAATGTCAGAAGCCGGTCCCCACAATACTGATACAATGGGGAAAGGTGATTTCACCAAGAGCTTGTGATCTTCCATCTTAAATATTCAGAAGAAAAATGCCTCCCCATCACTTCAAAAATAGTTAGGATGTGACCCAAGAAAATTCATCTGTAGACCACAAAACATATTGCTGCACTTCATCAGAGTATCTCACATTTCCTCCAGAAGGCCTTCTCTGATTACTCTCTTATCTTTCCACCCCATTCCCCTACCCCCTGCCATTACCACTTCAGCATTTCTGCATCAACTAAGCACTTGAGTACTCACCTTTATCCCATCACCGGAGTACTTACATATGCATTTATAAATTCTATTGTTTCTCCCATCATGTAATTTTAGTGTTGGAATCCCCCACTAATAATAATAATGATGGCATTTATTAAGTGCTTACTGTGTGCAAAGCACTGTTCTAAGCACTGGGGAGGTTACAAGGTGATTAGATTGTCCTATGGGGGTGCTCACAGTCTTAATCCCCATTTGGGAAAGTATGGGAAAGTATGTTTCCCATACTTCATGCTGCTGCCCGGCTTATCTTTGTCCAGAAACGCTCTGGACATATTACTCCCCTCCTCAAAAACCTCCAATGGCTACCGATCAATCTGCGCATCAGGCAGAAACTCCTCACCCTGGGCTTCAAGGCTGTCCATCACCTCGCCCCTTCCTACCTCACCTCCCTTCTCTCCTTCTACTGCCCAGCCCGCACCCTCCGCTGCTCCACCACTAATCTCCTCACTGTACCTCGCTCTCGCCTGTCCCGCCATCGACCCCCGGCCCACGTCATCCCCCGGGCCTGGAATGCCCTCCCTCTGCCCATCCGCCAAGCTAGCTCTCTTCCTCCCTTCAAGGCCCTGCTGAGAGCTCACCTCCTCCAGGAGGCCTTCCCAGACTGAGCCCCTTCTTTCCTCTCCCCCTCGTCCCCCTCTCCATCCCCCCATCTTACCTCCTTCCCTTCCCCACAGCACCTGTATATATGTATATATGGTTGTACATATTTATTACTCTATTTATTTATTTATTTATTTATTTATTTTACTTGTACATTTCTATCCTACTTATTTTATTTTGTTGGTATGTTTGGTTCTGTTCTCTGTCTCCCCCTTTTAGACTGTGAGCCCACTGTTGGGCAGGGACTGTCTCTATGTGATGCCAATTTGTACTTCCCAAGCGCTTAGTACAGTGCTCTGCACATAGTAAGCGCTCAATAAATACGATTGATTGATTGATTGATTGATTTTACAGATGAGGGAACTGAGGACCAGAGAAGTTAAGTGACTTGCCCAAAGTCACAAAGCTGACAGTTGGTGGAGCCGGGATTTGAACCCGTGACCTCTGACTCCAAAGCCCGTGATCTTTCCACTGAACCACATTCCTTCTCAAAGCTTCTCTCTGCTTCTCTTCTCTCTGCTTCACTAGATTGTAAGCTCCTTGTACTCTCCCAAGCATTTAGTATAGTGCTCTGCACAGAGTATAACTCAGTAAATACTTTAAACTGATTAATAAGAGTAAGTAAGTAACTTTGTGTATTAGGGGATATTCATGAATCACTTCTACATTAATGATAGTGACATTGTAGTCTAATGAAATAAACTTAACTTTATATGCTTAACCTTACTTTTGGGTTGTTTTACTTCTCTCCTTAAATGTTGATCTTTGGGCCTGTAGTTTTGAGACACTCCTGCTCATTTAATATAACCATCTCTGACTGTATAGCCATTTTTGTATGAGAATGTAATATATTAAACCTTTGTTGGCAGTCAACGTTTTATGATTTCACATTGGCCCACAAAAATCTATATTCCAGTCTTAGGCATAATGACAGAGGAACGGACTAATTAGTCATTTAGATAACACCTTTCCAAAAATGTGTTTTATGGAGGATTGCTTGGCTGAAAGTCATATGATGGTTTTTAAAAGCTAGTATAAATTTAACTTTATCACACTCTTCTGATATGTACCAGAGAAGCTGAATATGACAGCGGTGCAGTGGAATTATGCCATAATTTGGCATTTATAGACTTCTATCCAGCTGTTTCCCAAATCCTGAAGCTGATATTTCCAGGTATCAAGGTTCCAGGCATCAGGAGGACTGGTAGCTATGGTGCCTGCTGGGTTTTTGACTGGAGTTCCCTGAACCTGAGTGCAACAACAGATTTGTGTTTTGCACAATCAACAATCAATAATTAATGTTTGACGCAGCATGGCCTAGTGGAAAGAGCATGGGCCTAAGAGTCAGAGGGTGTGGATTCTAATCCCAGCTCTGCCGCTTGTCTGCTGTGTGACATTTGGTCAAATCACGTAACACCTCTGTGCTTCAGTTACCTCATCTGTAAAATGGGGATCAAGACTAAAAGCTTCATGTGGGACAAGGATTGTGTCCAAACTGACTACCTTGTATCTACCCCAGTGCTTGGCATATAGTGTTTAATAAATACCACAATTATTATTATTATTATTATTATTATTATTATTATTATTATTATCATTCTAAGACCTCCAGGTGCTCTTCACCCGTTCCCCTTCCCAACCATCTGGAATTTAGCATTGGAGGAAGTTATATATCCCGATGGTGTTATACCTTTTTATTATAGCTCTTGCCCCTTTCACAGGAGCTCAGGCCACTGTCTAACTTTACTGTTCCAATCTCTGCACTGGATCAGTAAAGGAAGGAGAGTCAACAGGTTTGCAGATTCTCCAACTTGGTCCAGCTCAGAAGCTGAAGCCCTTAGGTTCTGCAACATTTGCGGTGTGAAGCTCTCCTCTAGGAGGCAAGAGTTCCCGGGTCGGCTATTAGCTCAGTCTGCCTGGAAACAAGTTGTTCTTCCCCCTCTGTTCCCCTAGCCTTGGTTTCACTGACCTGGTACTCTCCTAGGTATCTTCCTAACTCACTGACCCCTCCTCAGTCTTCTCCACTGGCTCTTCTTTCTCCCCTCACTATGTAACTATGGTTTTTGTTTTTTTTAAATGGTATTTGTTAAGCACTTACTATGTGCCAGGCACCATACTAAGTGCTGGAAGAGAAACAAGTTAATCAGGTTGGACACAGTTCATGTCCCACATGGGGCTCACAGTCGTAATCCCCATTTTACAGGTGAGGACATTGAGGCACAGAGAAGTTAAGTGATTTTCCCAAGGTCACACAGCAGGTAAGTGGTGGAGCTGGGATTAGAACTCACGATCTTCTGACCCCCAGGCCCATGCTCCATGGCCACTAGGCCTTGCTGCTTCCCTGGTTGTCCCACAGAGCTGTTCTGGGTCAATTCTTCTCACTCACATGAATTTGTAATGGTATTTATTTATTAAGCTAAGCTCTGTTCTCTCAGGAAGCTCATCCACTTACATAGCTTCAGATAATAATAATAATAATGACAATTACTGTGGTATTTAAGTGCTTACTATGTGAAGTAGTGTGGCTTAGTGGATAGAGCACAGTCCTGGGAGTCAGAAGGTCATGGGTTCTAATCCCAGCTCCACCACTTACCTGCTGTGTGACCGTGGGCAAATCACTTAACTTCTCTGGGCCTCAGTTCCTTCATCTATGGGATGGGGATTGAGTGTGAGCCCCATGTGGGACTTGTATCTGATTACCTTGTATCTACCCCAGTGCTTAGAGCAGTGTTTGGCACATAGCAAGCGCTTAAGTACTATAATTATTAAATGCTATTTTAAACCCTGGGGTAGATACAGGATAATCAGATCAGACACAGTTCCTGTCCCACACAGGGCTCACAGTCTAAGTATGAAGGAGAACAGGTATAGAACCCCCATTTTACAGATGAGGAAACTGGGGCACAGGGAAGTTAAGTGATTAAGGTCATATAGTGGGCACATAGAAGAACTAGGATTAGAACACAGATCCTTTCACCTGCTTTTTAATTTCACATTTCCTCTTCATAACACCACATCTTTACAAACTTGGTAGTCAAAAAACTGAACTCCTGCATCCTGCCACTTGAAACTCCTCCTCCTTCTCCCTTCCCTTCCCTATCACAATTGACAAGACCATCAATGTCCTTATCTCAGAAGCACACAACCTAATGCCTCCTTTGACTCCCCTCTGTCTTTTACTTCCTCCAGTCAGTCTGTTCCCAACTCTTGTAGGTTTTTCCTCCACAATATTTCCCTCATCTGCCATTCCTTCTCTCTTTTCTAGCCAACACTCTTTACCTAACCGTATCACCTGCTGGTCTACTTTATCAGTCACCTTACTGATAGCCCTGCTTCCAGCTTCTTCAGTCAGCCTACACAAAGGAACCCAGGTTATCATGCCAATAACTTTCAATATCTACCCACTTCTCTTCTTAGCAAACACCTCACCATTTCCTCAATCCACTCTCCACCAGCTGTCTCTTTCCTATCCTTTGTCTTTCTTCTGCCATTATATTTCAGCTCATCCTCTTTGTTTCTCCCAATGTTACCTCTTCACTCTATTTTGTCTGGCAAACCACATACCTTCCCATCTTTAGAACTCTCCCAGAGAGCCACATCCTCCAGGTGACATTCCCTGACTAATCCTCACCACCCTGGTCATGTCATTATAACCAATATGGATATATTCGCTTATCAGTTTTTGTTTATTTTTGATTTTACTGGTTGTATCTAAGTTTTTCCCTTGTTCCATTTGTACAAATTCAGTTTTCATCTGCCACAATCCCCCAGTGGATTGTAAACTCCTCAAGGACAGGGATCAAGCACTCCCAAAAACTTAGTGCAATGCAGTAGAAGATCAACTGTGAGCCCACTGTTGGGTAGGGACTGTCTCTATATGTTGCCAACTTGTACTTCCCAAGCGCTTAGTACAGTGCTCTGCACACAGAATGCGCTCAATAAATACGATTGATTGATTGATCAACAAATATTGATGACAACGATGATGATGATAAGGTAGTAGCAGTACTTCTACAATACCCATTTGGTGGGTGGCATTGTATTAGGCTTTTAGGAAGTTCAGAATAATAAAGTGGAACATTCCCTTGCCCACAAAAGAGCTTACATTCTAATGTAGAAAGGAGGAAGGAAGGTGGAAGAATAAGAATCCCTGGCACTCACAGATGTCTGAAATGCTTCTAAATGAGATTTTCAGCTAAAGGTGTCATAAGTATAAAGATAAAAGGAGATGTTCTTTCTGAAAAGCTCTCTAACGCTTCACCCCTTAATCAAACAATTCAATTTGGCATCTCACTGGAGTTGTATGTAATGTAATGGATTTCTATATTGTTAGACAACGACTTATGACAGGTACCTAAGAATCCCCTTGGGGAAGCAGAACAGTGTGAGTTAAAAATGGATGGGTATCTTTGCCTTATGAAAAATGTCCTGAACTCCCTCTTGCAGAGAGATGGAAAAGATTTTTGAACAGGATCTGTTCTTCACAGAGCCAATTCTGCCTCTGTTTTTCCGCAAAGACAGAAGCCCTGCAGTTGACACCCGATGAATTGCTTTTGATGCATTTGAAGCAAAATGGAGAAAACACTAAACTGTGCTTTTTCCCAGTTCTTTCAGATGAAGCATTGCATGTATATGTATAGCTAGATAGTTATGTAACCAGGTGTGTAAAAAAGATGGGGGTGTTTTTAAACATCTATGCTTAGCAGCAATATTAGTGTTTTTACATTTTGGAGAGTGGTTGCTTATATTTAGAAATATAATTTTGGGAAAAAGGAGCCTTGTATTTAAAATCTACAGACTTCCGTTGTATTCTCCCAAGCTGTAGTTGAATGTCTCGCACTTAATAGGCACTTGGTAAATACAATTGACTGACCAATGGATGTTGTTAACAACTCAAAGTTTCTATTTCTAATTTTTATTTTAAATATATATACTTGATATAGTTATACTTTATTTTTAGTATATTTAATTTCCAGTTTATTTGAGGTTGCTAATTGTATTTCTTGAAGAGAATAATATATTGAATTGATTAAACATGGATATTGGAAGAGCATCTAATCCCGACACCACCGCTTGTCAGCTGTGTGACTTTGGGCAAGTCACTTAACTTCTCTGTGCCTCAGTTACCTCATCTGTAAAATGGGGATTAAGATTGTGAGCCCCACATGGGACAACCTGATCACCTTGTATCCTCCCCAGTGCTTAGATCAGTGCTTGGCACATAGTCAGCGCTTAACAAATACCAACATTATTATTATTATTACTATTATCAATTGGGCAACAAAATATCAGTGCCAATTTTTCATTTTGAGAGTTGGGCATAGCTGGGGTGGGATTTTATTCATGGAAGGGTGCGTTGGTTTGGCTTCAAGGGATAGGGCAGATGAGTTACCATTGCATGTTCCCTGCTCCACCCCCCCCCCCCCCCCACCCACCAAACCTTTCTCAAATGGCTGGGAGGGTGACTTCAACTCCATTTTCCAAATTTGAGATGCTCCCTTATTTTGCTCCTTCCCACCCCCCAGGTTAGTGTCTGTACATCCAGGCTCCACCTGGGTTTCTTGGATTTTCACTTTATAAAATTGAGCCCAAGAATGGGTCTTTCTCAAAGGGAGTTCACTAGTCTAAACTAGAGGTGGCCTCTTCAAAAGGCTAATGGTGGAAGAAGCAGCAGTTGATGAAGAGGCTTTCCAAAGAAGATTACAACTGTGAACAGCGTATGCAGAATTCAAGCAGTTTTAGGTAGAGAAATAGGATGTTGGACTCAGAACTCTTCCATTGTCAGGAAAGAAATAGCTATCAATAAGAAGATAATAATAATAATGGCATTTGTTAAGTGCTTACTATGCGCCAAGCACTGTTCTAAGCACTGGGGTAGATACAAGGTAATCAGGCTGTTCCACGTGGAGCTCACAGTCTTAATCCCCATTTTACAGATGAGGTAACTGGGGCACAGAGAAGTCAAGTGACTTGGCCAAAGTCACACAGCTGATAAATGGTGGAGCCAGGATTAGAACCCACAACCTCTGGCTCCTATACCCATGCTCTTTCCACTAAGCCATGCTGAATTTTTCCACAGTCCATCACAGTTCAGGCAACATGGGCTCCCCATCAGTTCTTCCATGCACTTCAGCCATCCTGGGATTTCTCATGGTTTATTGCTAGCTTCCTTTTGTCATCAGCAGGCTAGATTTCAGAGCTTACAAAACTGCAAATGACTTTTCTTTCAGGACCTCGGTATTAGCATCTTTCTCTAATTCAGAGGAAACCTAAGATTGCTTAAGAAACAGAAACCTAAACCTTGCAACCTGTAAACTCTAGAGAGGGCGTGGTGATGTAGTTGACATCACATACATTAAATCAAGCACATAACAAAGAGTAATGCTGTCATAAACACTATTTTGCAGTAATACACTGGGTTCTTTGACCCTAGAGTATTTGTCAGTTCAGGGGACTCCTATCAATCCCTCTTAAATGGAAACTGAGTATGAGCCCCTTGTGGGACAGGGACTGTGTTCAACCTGATAAATTTATATCTACCCCAGTGCTTAGAAGAGTGCTTGACACATAGTAAGTGCTTAACAAGTACTATAATTATTAATTATTATTACTGGACAGGGGAAAAACCAGTAGGAAACTGCACTGTCTGGTATGAAATGAGATAATTGGCCACCCTAAATGTCATCAGTAGGAAAAAAATTTTGGAAACATTTTCCAAGAAGGAACTTGGACAAGTTTGAGAAAACGCTCCTATTTTGGCACCTGCTGGTGGAGATAGGGCACACAAAATGAAAGTGGTCTATAAAGCTCTCGAGGTGAAGTGTAGACAGCTACATGGTTTGTATTAGCTAGACTATAACACTCCTCCTCAGCCCTAATATAAATCTGTCCCCAAATGACATCACCGTCAGTAAATAATTAGTGAGAGGCCTACAGCATTAGAGTCTCAACAAGGTTTGATTTAAAAAGGAAAGGTCCTCAACCACTAGAATCAGATATGGCAAACGGGGGTTACTGGGTACAGGCAGTAACAATAATCTTTTTAAAAAGTGAAAACGGCCTTAGGGCCTCTGGGAAACTTCTCCAGACAGAGCCATGAAATGAAAGCCAATTGAAGGGAAAGTTGGTAACTAAGCCAGGCAGACCTGAAGTAATGAGCCAGAACACGCTCTAAGAGAAACAGAATACTAAAGATGAGTCATAAAAGGAGGATAAACAAAGATAAACTTGGTGACCCCCAGAGAAAGCTTTTTCAGTACAGATCCTTTTACTTGTATCAATGGAATGTTAATGACCCACATCCATTCTCCAGGCACCTTCCTTCTATGCAGACCTTCTTCATCTATAACCAAGTCTTTCAGAAAGAATCAGCAAAATCCAGCAGCCATTGCCTATATGTTATCAGAGTGCCATTCCCCTCCTTTGCATACAGTTTCTCTTGTTTTAATGAAAGAGACAGATCTTTGCATTTATGCTAAGAGGGGACAGGGGAGGGATGGGAGGAATAAAGGAAGATAGCCTTTGGAGTGGAAACAGACCTTTTCTCCCTTGTCTCCCCCCCCCCCCCCCCCCCCAATATATCTCCCATTGTAATTTGGGGCTTTGGGGAAGCTGAGGAATAGCCCTATGTAATCTTCATCAACATAATTTATTAAGTCTCTTCTGTGGGTAGGACAGTGTATTGGTGTTGGGGGAACATTCAATAGAAAAAAATGCAACCATGGGGAATTTACCATTTCTGAAGCTGGTGACTGTGAACTATGTAACAATAGTTTCTCTCCTTCTACAGCCCAGCCCACATACTTTTTCTCCTCTATTCAATTCAATCGTATTTATTGAGCGCTTACTGTGTGCAGAGCACTGTACTAAGCGCTCTAGTGCCTCTGACCCCTAGCCTACATCCTACCTTTGGCCTGGAACACCCTCCCTCCTCAAATCTGACAGACAATCACTCTCTCCTACCTTCAAAGCCTTATTAAAGGCACATCTCCAAGAGGCCTTCCCAGACTAAGCTCCACTTTACCTCATCTCCCACTCCATTCTGCATCACCCTGACTTGCTCCCTTTTCTTTTCCCCCCTCCCAACCCCACAGCACTTATGTATACTTATGTATAATAAATTTTATTTATGTGTACTGATGTCTGTCTCCCCCCACTCTAGACTGCAAGCTGTGAGCAGGGAATGTCACTGTTTATTGTTATGTTGTACTTTCCCAAGTGCTTAGTACGGTGTTCTGCTCACAGTAAGCGCTCAATGAATGCTATTGGTTGAATGAATGAATGAACAGTTCCTGAGCTGTCATGATAAAAGGACTTTGTTCCCAAAGGAGCATGTTCTCATTACTTAGTGATTCTGCGATCCAAGCTGTAATCAGACACACCAGCAAATAAGCTACATCCTGAACTGACTGGGGAAGCCCTGTGAAAAGATGATGATAGTGATGGTATTAAGTGCTTACTGTGTGCCAAGCACAGTTCTAAGTGCTGGGGTAGATACAAGGTTGTCAGGTTGTCCCACATGGGGGCTCATGGTCTTAATCACCATTTTACAGATGAGGTAACTGAGGCACAGAGAAGTTAAGTGACTTGCCCAAAGTCACACAGCTGATAAGTGGCAGAGCGGTTTTAGAACCCTTGACTTCTGACTCCCAAGCCCATGCTCTTTCCATTAAGTCACAAAAGATCTGCCTGGAAGAAGCTATTTGGAGAGGAGAACTGTACGTGCACTGCCCTTTTAGGGTTAGGGGAAGTAGGGGCCATCCATTCAAGGAAAATAGCTAAGTGCAGTGCCTTCAGAAGTAGTAATTCCCAGGTTTGGAACTGGCACTGGAGTGGTAGTTTAAGGAGCAGAACACTCCACCAGCAAATATTGTGTTTACTTACATAATTGCCCCATTTTTCTCATAACATTTCTAACATTAAAACAAGGTGGGGCTATTACACTGTTCCTGTAAGAATGAAGTGTAGCAATAAGGGGAGGAGAAGAAAAGAGGAGGGGAAAAAGAAGATAAAAGGATACTTGAGACTGTCTTTTACTTCTAATTGCACTCTCCCAAGTGCTCCAAGGCACTCAGTGAATTAACTCCTTTTGTCCCTGCTGTGTTGTCTAATCTTCCTCCCCTGGCCCACAATGCCCCCACCCTTAATTAATTACCCCACCAGTTTTGCCAAACACTGTTCTTAGTGCTGAAGTAGGTACAAGTTACTCAGGTTGGGCAAAGTCCCTTTCTGACATAGCACTCTCAATGTTAATAGGAGGGAGTATAGGTATTGAATCCCCATTTTACAGATGAAGAACCTGAAGTACAAAGAAGTTAAGTGATTTGCCAAAGGTCACCCAGCAGGCATACAGCAAAGTCAGAATTAGAACTCAGGGCCTCCGAATTCCAGGACCATGCTCTTTCCACTGTCACATTACTCCTTCTCACCCTTCTACTCCTCGTCCTCCACTAGTGTGACTGCCTACTCAAAAATTACTTTATTTCCTGATCAAAAATTGCAGTGTGGCATATATGAAAATGTCTGGTGATTTTCCTTTTCTGTACCTTCTCTGTACCTCAGTACCGAAGCAGCATGGCATAGTGGAGAGAACATGGTCTTGGGGGTCAGAAAGTTCTAATCCCGCCTCTGCTACTTGTCTACCATATGACCTTGGGCAAGTCACTTCACTTCTCTGTGCCTCAGTTCCCTCATCTGTAAAATGGGGATTGAGACTGTGAGCCCCACGTGCAACAGGGACTGTGTCCAACCTGACTTAGTACAATGCCTGCCACATAGTAAATGATTAAAAAATGCCATAATTATTATTATTATTATTATCACCTTCTGTTCCTTCTGTTCAGAAGAAGCCCTAGTGCAGGCCCAGAAGTTGCCAGGGTCACCAAAAGTGTAGCCTGTCCACATCTTCCAAATCTGAAGGGTTGGCCCTGTGTCCAGTTAGGGGTAGACTCACACAGAGGCTTAAGGCATTAAATGAAAAAGGCAGAGGTTTCCACAAAAGGCCTAAGCCAGTCCCCACATCACAACACTTAAATAAAAATTGCAGTAAAAAGGAAATGAGGAACGACTGTCATACCATGAAGGCAATTCATAGCTTAATGACTTAACCACTTAAACAATAGCATTTATATTGAAATGGCACTAGTAGCCTAGAATGACAAGGGACAACCCTGCAATTTAGAAGAGTTTTTAACTGGCCACATAGACCAACTAGCATACCCAAAAAATAAAACCAATAATTCTGAAATGAGCCATGGTGATTGTGCAGTCCAGATTTCCTCCAGATTTCCTTGTTAACAAAGAAGTAAATACACCCCTGGCACGCACCGATGATCTTGAACCGGGGGCTGGGCAGGGAAGGGGATGAAATCCTGGCTCTGAACCAGAACCCAAATAGAAACCAAGCTAATTTTTAGAAAACAAACTTTAGAAAATGACTTGAAACAATTCCCTGCATCTGTGGATGAATTCATTGAGACAGAGGAACCTGATTTAACCTAGGAGAGTGTCATGTTATGAAACCAATCAAAGGAAGTCAGAAATTTGTGAACTCCTGGTAAATATAGGTAAATGGGAGGACTTGGAGTGGTCAGTGAGGGAAAGAGGGGAAGGGATATAAAGACCTCAGAAAGCGGTGCTCAGACAAAATGAAAAAGATCAAACTCCAACAGTCTAAATACTTTCAGGTCTCCTTAAAACAACCAGCCAAAGGTCAGAAGACAGGGCATGAAGCTTTGTGCCTGAACATACATCACACTTATCTGAAAGGCACATTAGTGCTTTGGAACGGTAGCAATTTCCCTAGGCCAGAAAGCCTGTTAGGCCTGATATTTGCCTTACTCTCAGAGGCTTAAATGCAAAACAACCTGTTGGCTCTCTATCTTATAGAGAGCCTCAGCCCAGAACCGTCATCGTAAATCAAGAGAGCAAGCTGCCGGCTGTGATCAGTACAAAGCGTGGGTGGAAATGAAATAAATTTATTGACAAGAGTCAACAGAAGTGGAGCCAAAACACTTTAAAACCTTGAATGCTTTTCTCTTTAACAGTTGGAAACAGTATTCCAGGTACTGGAAATGCCCTGCTGGGTTTGGGGGTTTGGGGCAGAAATAACAAATACTCCATTCAGATGTCACTTGTAGAAGGAAATGGGACTTTTCCAAGCAAGAGAGCAGTATCTTCACCAAGCAACATCTGAGCCACAATGAAAGCAGAGCATCAGGCCAGATTATACCATCACATGCAAGAATTTCCTGCTCTAGAAAATAATCAAGTTGAAAATGTCATCTGCATTTTTCCAGGCCACAGACTAACACACTCTGCAGAAAAAAGAAGCCTAAAGCAGAGCTTCAAAGCTACCAACTGCAAAGTCAGCCACAGGGTTGAGAGGTCACAGAGGAGGGGTGCACCATTTTCTAAGTCTGTGACTCCCCGAGGAAGGTGGGGGCTTCTGTGGGTCAGCCCTTGGCCATAATGAGTGGTCCGAAGCAAAGTGGGAGCAATTCTGGGAGGGTGGAAGGGTTGGGTGGTTACCTAGTGGGTGCCGATTAGACATTCTGGGCAGAATATTCCATCTTTTGGAGGCCCTATCTGGTCTCCTGGCAGGCCAAAGGTGGGACAAATTCTGGTAGCAAGAAAGCCCCCCTCCCACCAATCCATGGTGGTGATAGTGACGAATGATGATAAAAAGGGGAAAGGTCCTTTTCCTTAATCGGGGCCGAATAAGGTTCTACCTATCAGTATGTAATATGGCCATACCAGAAGCTCCTTTTCTTTCCCTCTCCAGTCTCCCTTCTTCCTTTTCCTCATCTCCCCATCTTCTCTTTTCTTCTCCTTCTCCCCATCTTCTCTGCCCCTCATCTCCTTTCTCTGATCCCAACTTCCGAAGCCCCCATCCCATCCGTGGTAACCAAATTTGGGAAGCCTTGAATTTAGTGATTGTCATTGTCCTGTTGGATTTCCTGTCTTGAACACGAGGGCTGGGTGGAAGGGAAGAGGATAAGAGCAGTGACATGGAAGGGCCCATGCTGACTCTCCTTCCTGAATTCCAGTAACAGAAACTCTCTCCCATCATCCTTGTTATCTTTCCCTTCACCCATCTCTTCCCTTAAGCCCTTCTTGTGACCCACTTCCCTCTCCAGCCCCTCATCCCCTCTCCCCTCCCCCCCTAAGAAGGATATGCATCCCTCATGGTGAGAATGGTCACACTGGGCAGGATTCTACTCCATCACCCAAAAAGTCAAAGGTGAATACCTTTGGAGTCATGCTTTGGCCTAAAGTGTTAGTAGAAAACTCCTTAGCCATGGTGACAACTGCAAGCCTCCATGGTGACTGTCACCACTGTTGCCACCACAACTGAACTGGTCCTCCCAGACCATGGGTGAAAGGGAAAAATTATTACTCATTTTGAGTCAGTAAATAACAATTAAACTGTGAAATAGTTATCTTTAACCTTGAAGACCACACCATTAGTGGTAGTGTTTCTTCTAATGGCAGATTGTCCGTGTCAGCTGAGCAGTTATTTGTTTGTGGTAGTGCTAGTTTGTATTGTACCATCCACATTCTCCATGCCTTCTTGGCCACAGGCTTCAGGAGATTTTCAGTCTACATACCCGCCTGCAGCATTTCAACACTCCAACCAAATTCAGTTTGAGCAAGAAACGTATTCCCTGGGTGGGAAATGGTTCACCTCATGAAGTGATTTTCTAGTTTAATTCCTCTCCTTGTTGTTGTGCTTATAAATCCCTTCCCCTTGGGTAATCATCATTCCTATGTCTTGAAAACATGCTTGGTTGTTAAGCAATATTTGTTTTGCTCACCCAGCTCATTAAGGGCATCAAAAAACAGCCCAATCTAAAAATAATTCTTAGAGAGAAAGCAACATCTGGATCTCAGAGGGGCCAGTAAGGAGTGCATTTGAAGTAATTCTTCATTCTCTCTGTATAAATTCTAATAGTTCCCATTAGATACAAAAGTTACCTTGATTCTAGTGCCTCTATTAAGGCAATCAAGTGGTTTAAATAGTTTTTTTCAAATTTTCATGGCTTCACATATATCAGTGAGGAATTCTGCTAGATGACCAAATATTTGCATTTTCTTTATTAAACATGTTCAAAAGAGAATATGGTTAGATTTGCTAAAAATAATTGTAGTAACACATTTGTAAAACTTTTTTTATTTTTCCAAAGCATTTTCACACCAACTACTGAATTTTATCCTCCCAATATCCCTCTGAGGAAGGGAAAGATAGGACTTATTTTTCCAATTTTTTAAATGGAGAGAGGTTAACTACCCAGCAGTCCAGTGGGAGAGCTGGAAATTGAACCCAAATTTCCTGACTCCCAGCTCCACAGTCTTGCCACTAAATCATGCATCCAATATACTTGGCCTTCAAATTTATTAAAAATAGAAAATTATTCTAGATTTTGTATATATATGCATATACATATATATACACATACGTATCAGGATTCAGCTTAAAAAGGAATGATTGTTCTAATACCTTACATTCCTTTGCAAATGTGTTACTCATTTTGAGTCTTTGCTTGTGAGACCAAGTTTATATTGTCTGTCAACAGATAATAAATAATCAAAGTCCAAAAATCTGCTGGTGGTTTTTTTTCTAAAATGGGAATATCAAGGTAGCTGCTAAATGCTGTGACAAATTTCACAAAGAGAACATTGTTAAGGAGAAAGGATAGGTCTTAATTCTCCATTGCTCTGATCCCCGTTTTTTTTTTTTTGGCTTGGATGAGGTACAGCCCTGGGTCTTTGTTCCTGTCAATCTCAGGCACAGATATGGCTGAGAAGAAATCCCTTTCCCACAAAAGAATGGAGAAGGGAAAGCTGATGGTAATTCTTGACAGTCTGATTGACGCAACTTTGCTTGGGTGACATTCGATGAAAGAGGTAGGTCCTGAGTAGGCATGTATCTCTTTTCATTTGGAAGCCCGAAGAAGTTGGTGGGAAGCTCAAAGGATGCTTTCTTCTTCTTTGCCAAAAGGTGTCAGTGACTGCTTTGCATGACATTTAGATTTAATCTTATGTGTGTATGGCAAGAGAAGTAAAAAAGATCATGACTTGTCATCAGTCTTGATTCGTGCCTGAAAGCAAGAAATCCTGGCTGATGCTGATCAGAAATATCAATCAATCAATCAGTGATATTGTTTGAGTTCTTACTGAGTACAGAGCACTGTTCTAAGTGCTTGGGAGAGTACAGTAGTGCTGTTGAATGAGATTTCTGCTTTTTAGAGGAAGAATGTCTGTAGATAGTATGTTCATTTAGGTAGATGGTGGATTGTTTGGGTTGCATGAGTAAATAATCCAGTATTTCTCATGCATCTTTTCTTTTAGAGATGCAGAGTTTTGCTCCATACCCACAACTGTTAGAAATATGTCCTTTCCATAGGAAGGAATCAGAGGGGAAGGAGAAGGGATCTCTAAGCTGAATAGTGAAGTGGGAGCTGTTTTGCATTGAGAATGCAGTAACCAGTAATTGACAACTACAAGAGGAGGCTGGCCCTGTCTCCTCTAGTTAGGTAATGTGAGGTCACCGCCCTTGGCTGCCCCTGCCTTTGCCCACTTCAGTTTAAGTTTTTTTCTGAGTTGTATGTGTTTCTCAGGGCCACTACTGATGTTCAGTTTCCATTGGTGGGCTTGCTCTCTGCCCTGTCTTTTGAAAGTCTCCTCTGTCGAGACCATGGCTGATCTTCCTTAGGCCTCTTTCACCCCCAGCTCCTTCCCCAGACTCCCTTTTGTGGAAGAAACTGGTGATTTTAGAAATTGAAGGAGGGCAAAGTTGGTAAGGGAAAACCACTTTTTGATTTATTCTTCAAGTTTTTCAAGAACGAGGTCAGTACTGCAACACAGTTCTCTGTCGGGGTAAAACTACTTTTCTCAGAGTGAATTTTATCAACTCTTGTTGCCTCTGTCTTAAATTCTGAAAAACCAAATTGATTTTGCTCAAATTCTGGGTTTTCCATGGAATACTCGCCATTTTTCTTCTGCTCCCTCAAAGTGACAAGTACTCTTCTTTGATTGTCAGCCTAGTTTTGCACTGGGGAAAACTAGCTTTTTTAATAATGATTTATTCCTGTAAGTTTAGGTTGCTATTGGTAACCCCATTTTAGATATGAGGCAATCAGGTTTTGGCGGGATTAAGTGTGTTGCAGTGAGTCCCCTTGCAATTTATAATGAAGGCCTCTAAAGCTCATAAGTTAATCAATGGTATTTATGAATTTCTGATGTGTGCAGAGAGAATATAAGAAGTAAAAGACACAAGAAGAGGACATCAGAAGTAAAAGACTGTCTCTGTCTCCATTAATTTGGTAATGCAATATGTGCAATCTATTTATATGCTGTATTAACAGCTTGATTTTATTTCCCTAATAATACTTTATTTGAGGTTATTCCTGCCAGGGCCCAGAGAAAAATGAATGTGTTTAATTAAAGTACAACCCCAGAATGAAGAGATTTTCAAAACAGAACAATATTCCTTTTCAGGAGATAAGGAAATAAAGCAGAACTAATAGACATCCAGGTTCTTAGAAGTTATGAGGTAAGGGATTCATAGAAGCTGTTAACTTCATAGCCTGTGCCCTTTCTGCTTCTGCTGTTCCCATCCACCCACTCTAACTGCCCAGGTTTTCTGTGACGAAGAAGCAGTTTGCTTCTGTAGGAACATCTAGGAGAGGTCAATCAATCATATTTATTGAATGCTTACTGTTCGCATAGCACTGTCCTAAACACTTGAGAGGTGTGCCAGAAATTCAGTTTTGGAGGCAGGGGGAGTTTGGAATGGAACACACAGTCACAGTTTTAGAGAAACTCACCACAGAGTGGGGACCTGAGAAAAGCAAGCATCTTGGTGAGGGAAAAGCTCGTTGTGGGCAGGGGTTGTCTCTGTTGCTGAATTTTACTTCCCAAGCACTTAGTACAGTGCTCTGCACACAGTAAGCACTCAATAAATATGATTGAATGAATGAATGAATGAATGAATGAAAAGAGAGGGAGGGGGAAGGATTTTCTTTGTTGCCCTGCTCTGGCCTCCTCTCAATGCTCCATTTCCGGATTCCTGGATCCCCAACCCGAGCCACCAACAGCGCCTGATGGAAGAAAATAGTTCTTAAACACAGGAGTTGAGATTATGGAGACGAAGAACAATGGGGCAGGGAGCCCTAACCATTAAGTCAGATCCCACAGAACACTCTTTGGCCTCATTAGGTTAAATCACCCTTTCTCTGGCAGGTTAGAATGAGAAGTGCTCAACCATGAGATGGTTGAGATGAAATGGAGTGCCGGCTATGGTTTTGTTTGCATATATTCAGCCTGACAAATTACAAACCAACCAGAAGAGAAAAATCTAGGTGGGAAGTCATATATTACTGGTTAGAATTAATCCACATAGGAAGTATGGACTTCCGCAACTGCTTGATAGATGGAAGTTGTTTTGGTGAACTATTTCTCCTCTTGGGATTTTTCACTTAACTTTTCTGTGGCTCAGTTTCTTAATCTGTGAAAATGGGAATAGGATACCTGTTCTCTTTCCGTATTAGAGAAGCAGCATGGCATAGTGGATAGAGCACAGGTCCTCCAAGAGGCCTTCCCAGACTGAGCCCCTTCCTTCCTCTCCCCCTCATCCCCCTCTCCATTCCCCCCATCTTACCTCCTTCCCTTCCCCACAGCACCTGTATATATGTATATATGTTTGTACATATTTATTACTCTATTTATTTATTTATTTATTTTACTTGTACATATCTATTCTATTTATTTTATTTTGTTAGTATGTTTGGTTTTGTTCTCTGTCTCCCCCTTTTAGACTGTGAGCCCACTGTTGGGTAGGGACTGTCTCTATATGTTGCCAATTTGTACTTCCCAAGCGCTTAGTACAGTGCTCTGCACATAGTAAGCACTCAATAAATACGACTGATTGATTGATTGAGAGTCAGGAGAACATGGGTTCTAATTCCACCTTTGTCACTTGTCTGCTGTGTGATCTTGGGCAAATCACTTCACTTCTCTATGCCTCAGTTACCTCATCTGTAAAATCGGGATTGAGATTGTGAGCCCCACGAGGGACAGGGACTGTGTCCAACCCAATTTGCTTGTATGCACCCCAGTGCTTAGTATAGTGCTTGGCACACAGTAAGTGCTTAGCAAATACCACAATTATCATTGGACTGTGAGCCCCATGTGGGACAGGAACTATAACCAATCTCATTGTATCTACCCCAGCACTTAGCATAGTGCTTAACATGTTCAGTTCAATTCAATCGTATTTATTAAGTGCTTACTGTGTGCAGAGCACTGTAATAGGCATTTGGAAAAGTACACTACAACAGTAAGCAGATACATTCCCTGACCATAACAAACTTGCAGTCTAGAGAGGGAGACAGACATTAATGTAAATAAGTATATAATACATATAATTTAATGATAGGTACATAAGTGCTATGGAGATGAAGGTGGGGCAAATATCAAATGCCCAAAGGACACAGATCTAAATGCATAGAAGGAAGAGCTAGCCAAGAGAGTTTAACAAGGACCATGGTTGTTATTATTATTATCATCATCATCATTATCGTTGTTGTTGCTACTTTTATTATTATCAAGTTACTATGGTATTTTATCCTGCAGCCACTGTCTTTATTTTTCAATAGAGTGAGTGTGGTATAATGAATTAGAAGGGGCTGGGAATTAAGAGACCTGGGCTTTAAGTCTAGACTCTACCACGTGCCTGGTTAAGACCTTGGACAAGTCACTTAATCTTACTGGACCTCAATTTCCTCATTTGCAAAATGGGGTAAGTAATAACTGCCTCTACTCCTCAGGGTTGTTGGGAGGAGAAAATGAAATGCGTAATGTGAAAGCACTTTGAAAAAATAAGAGTTCCATAAATGTATGGTACTGCAATATTATTATTATTGTCATAATCATCATCATAATCATCATTTTTGATTTATTCTTGTTCCTCAATTCTTAATTTTATCTCCAATTTTTGTTTCTGTCATTCTGAGACAATCTCTAAATTGAAAACAAATCAATGAAAAGTACAACTCTCCTGGCAACAGATCAAATACTTGAATTGGCCAAGTAGCTAAGACTCTGTGCCTTTGCCTAGTTTGCACCCTCAACAATGAAGAAAGGTTTTGGGGAAGAAATGAAGGTCACATTGGATCACTAGCTAAAGGAAGGGGAAGTAAAGCAATTTCACTGTGATCATGGAGGTAAATTATCTTGATAGTTCAGGTTGAAGAAACCCTTTTTGTCCTTTGTTTTGGCTTTTTGTATCTATTAAGCAGTATTTTACTGGGCACAATCTGTGTCCAAAATACCCCACTAGGCACTCGGGAGGGTATATCAGATGTAAAAAAAAAAAAGCAATCATTTTTTTAAATGATATTTGTTAAGTGCTTAATATGTGCCAGGCATTGTACTAAGTGATGGGGTATATGCAAGGTAAGCTGGATGAACACAGTCCCTGTCCTACATAGGGCTCACAGTCTTAATCCCCATTTTACAGATGAGATAATTGAGGCACAGAGAGGTTAAGTGACTTGCCCAAGGTTGCAGAGCAAGCAGTGAGCTGAACCAGGATTAAAACCCAGGCTCTGTGAACACCCACTGTCTGCAAATACTCCTTGTCATTAAATTGTGAACTCCTTGAGGGTAGGGAACATGTGTTTTGCTGCTCTTGTACTGTTCCAAGTACTCATTGCAATGTCAGTCACTCAGTGAGTATTCTATAAATAAATACCACTGATTAAGAAATAAAAATCCAAACCTTACAATCTGACTCTAAAGAGGCCTTTCAATCAATGCCTTCATTCCAGAGAAAGTCATTATTCATTATAGAGGTTTAGAAAGAGGAGTTTTGGCTTGTGTGTCACAATGCCGGGGAGAAATCAGATGTTCTCACTGATTCATAGATGAGTGGCTGCTTGGCTGGTCATGGGGCTTTGGGACTGGTTGTCCTGGAAGGCTCAGATGCTTTGGGTGCATATGTGAGTTAACACATGCACAACTGCCCAGCAGTAACATTAAGGGTTTAGTTTGTAGAGGGGCAGGGGCACAGTGTCCAGGTCTAGTTCACTGGAGAGAGTTGGACCATTGTCCAAGGAGTCCTGGAGGGAAGGGTGATTTGAGAAATTAAATGATTTACCCAAAGTCACACAGTAGTCAACTGTTTAATGAACACTTACTTTGTGCAGTTCAATCAATTGTTGGTATTTATTGAGGTCTTACTATGCACAGAGCATTGTCCTAAGTGCTTGAGAGAGTATGATAATGTTGGTAGACATGATCCCTGACTTCAAGGGGCTGTCTACTGTGTTAAGCACTTGGTAGAATGCAATATAATTAGTAGGCATGATCACTGCCCTTTAGCAGCTTACAATCTAGTAAGAGAAACAGACCCAAAAATAAAAAAAAAACAGGAGAAAGCAATAATAATAATAATAATAATAATGGCATTTATTAAGTGCTTACTATGTGCAAAGCACTGTTCTAAACGCTGGGGGGATACAAGGTAATCAGGTTGTCCTATGTGGGGCTCACAATCTCAATCTCCACTTTACAGACAAGGGAACTGAGGCACAGAGAAGTTAAGTGACTGGCCCAAAGTCACCCAGCTGATAAGTGGCAGAGCCGGGATTCAAACCCATGACTTCTGACTCCCAAGCCCGGGCTCTTTCCACTGAGCCACGCTGCTTCTCTGCAATAGAGTATAAGGACATGTACATAAATGGATTGGGTTGGACCCGTGTGCTAAGTGATGCAGAAGTGCTGCAGGGACAAATGGGGGAGACATAGATTGGGAAGATGACTGATTAATCAGGGTTGGCCTCCTGGAGCAGATGCAATTCAGAAATATTTTGAAAGTGGGGAGAGCAGTCGTCTGCTGGACATGAAGAGGAAAGGAAGTTCCAGGCTTAAATAAGAATGTGACCAAAAAGTTGGTGGTGGGAGAGATGAGAATTAGGTTCCATTAGTTGCTTGGCTTTGGAGGAGCAATTAATGAGAGAGGGGGTGTAGTAGGACAAAAGTGAGGATAAGGAGGAGGACATAGCTGATTGAATACCTTGAAACCTATAGGGAGGAATCTATGTTGGATGCCCCCAGGTATGGGCAATCATTGAAATTTTTTGAGGAATGGAGAGGTGAACTACATTTTAGAAAAAGATCTTGGCAGCAGAGTGAAGTGTTAACTGGAGACTGGAGAGACTGCAGACAGGAAATCATTTATTATTATTGCTACTATATAATAATGGTTTTATTTCTTACTCTGTGCTGGGTAGAGACAAGGTAATGAGGTTGGACACAGTCACATTCTCACATGGGGCTCACAGTCTGAGTAGAAGGGAGAACAGGTATTTAATCCCCATTTTACAGATGAGGAAATGGCAGTATAGAGAAGTTAAGTGTTGTGACTTGCGAAAGCTCACACAGAAGGCTAGTAGCAGAGCGCAGGTCTCCGGCCTCTCAGGACCATGCTCTATCTACAAGGCTATGCTATTTCCCCTAATAGGAAAAAAGGAAGAATCAAATTGTATACATCAAAAGGAACAGGTGAAAAAATATAGATACTAAATTATCTGGATAATTGTCTCAATTCCCCACTATGACTGTATAGGTACTGTTAGAGTTCATTCATTCATTCAATCATATTTATTGAGTGCTTACTGTGTTCAAAGAACTGTACTAAATGCTTAGAAAGTACAATTCAGCAACAAATAGAGACAAACCCAGCCCACAACAGGCTCACAGTCTAGAAGGGGCAAGACAGGCTGTTCTCTGCTACTGGTTAAATGGGCTTCATTCTTCCCTGTGCTAAAGTCACTGTTTGCAGCAGTGCACAGGAATCATTTAAAGGCCTCCCTAAATTCCAACATAACTATTTAATCGTATTTCTTGAGCGCTTAATATGTGCAGAGCACTGTACTAAGCACTTCAGGATACTAGTAACCTACGTACTAGTGAGATAAGTCTTATGTGGCTTTGGTAAGTCACTAATGCTCACTGTAGGTCAAATAATTCAATGTGTTTATTGAAAGGTGCAACATGAAATTGGCTCTCTGAAAGAAAAGAGGGTGGCTTCTATTGGTAGGTCTCAGATTTACAGGTACTCCAGTGGTATTCTGCATAGATTGTATAGAGTTACAAATACTTTATTGCTATGGAAACCCATGTGATTTAGCAAGAAAGAGACAATTTAGCAAGGGAGAGGTGATTCTTCCAACAAACCGTCCCCTTCTCTGGACAGTTTTCCTTCACAGGGTAAGACTCGTCTTGCTGGGAGTAAAATTCAGCATGTTTTTATATTGTTTTAAGAACAATGCATGGCTAGAATAGAGCATTTGTATTCTGAGGTGTTTGTTGGTTTAATCACGGTTGAACTAAATGGTTTATTCATAATAATAATAATAATAATGATAATAATAATAATAATGGCATTTGTTAAGTGCTTACTATGTGCAAAGCACTGTTCTAAGCACTGGGGGGGATACAAGGTGATGAGGTTGTCCCACATGGGGCTCACAGTCTTCATCCCCATTTTACAGATGAGGTGACTGAGGCTCAGAGAAGTTAAGTGACTTGCCCAAGGTCACACAGCAGACATTTGGAAGAGCCGGTATTAGAACCTATGACCTCTGACTCCCAAGCCTGGGCTCTTGCCACTGAGCCACGCTGCTTCTCTAGGTTTAGTACTCCTTGTGCATGAATGTAATACAGTCAGTTCTCCAATAATGTGAGGCTTACATTTCTAACAACCCTGTGTTCATAATAATAATGATGGCATTTGTTAAGTGCTTACTATGTGCGAAGCACTGTTCTAAGTGATGGGGGGGGATACAAGGTGATTAGGTTGTCCCACATAGGGCTCAAAGTCTTAATCCCCATTTTACAGATGAGGTATCTGAGGCCCAGAGAAGTTAAGTGGCTTGCCCAAAGTCACACAGCACACAAGTGGCGAAGTCGGGATTAGAACCCATGACCTCTGACTCCCAAACCTGGGTTCTTTCCACTGGGCCATGCTGAAAACTCACATTATAGAATACACAGTTTGATCAATGTGGGCCCCAGGCACATGGTTCTTTCTTCCAATATTGAATTGTGTTCTGCCCAGACACGTGTTATCAGAAGACCATTCCCTAATTTCCACAGCTCTCTATCCAAAACACAGAGTGAGAATATGCCTGATGGGAGAACTGACCAACCTGTAGATATTTATTTCCTCCCTAGACCAGCTCTTTGTTTCATTTTCAGTGTTTGAAAGATGCTGTTGGGTGATTAAGAGACTGGGACAGGCGATAGGATAAGGTTGCATTAAGCTACAGAAATTTGTCATCAAATCTCTGGCACTTATTTTGGCCCAAAACTCCATCACTTACCCAGCAGGAAAAGGATATGAGAGAAGCAGTATAGTCTAGTGGGCAGAGCACAGGCCTGGGAGTCCGAGGACCTGGGTTCTAATCCCTGCTCCTCCACTTGCCTGCTGTGTGAACTTGGGTAAGTCACTTAAGTTATCTGTGCCTCAGTTTCTTCATTTGTAAAATAGGGATCCTATATTTGTTCTCCCTTCTATATAGGGTGGGGGCCCCTTGTGGGATAGAGACTGACCATATCCAACCTGATTATCTTGTATCTATTCCAGGGCTTAGGATAGTGCTTGTTGTGTCATAGCAAATACCACAATAATCATTAGTATTATTATTGTGATTTCAAGAACTCTTATGTTTTCTGACCAAAACCAATTGGTCTGTTTTGAATCAGTCCCTCTGTTGACCCTCTAAATACTGAGTGATATCTGTTGAACCTTACTGACTTCTGCTCAGTTCATTTTTAATTTGCATCTATTTTGGCAAGCACAAAGTTTGAAAGATGAATGAACTAAAATAATGTTTAAACCCCCTATTGTGAGGGCATATTTTATTCAAGTACACATAGCGCATGTTTTTTCTCTGTTCTTTATTAAAAAGGATTTATTATGCATTGGATCTCAAGAATGTTTTGATCCCTCTGATGAAAGATGCTGGGTAAACAAAACTGGATTGGACTCAGTAGATCTCACGGCTTGCCAGCGGACTTAATACTGTTTGACTTAAGTGACATAGCAACAGAATAGCATCCAGCTGAAAGTACAAGGTCCTCACAGCACTGTTTTGGCCCTTCTTTTCTTCTGAAATGGAATTTATGGCTTTAAATCTAGAATGCATTCTTGTGTAGGAAATTGGCTCCTCAGAGCAAAGAGTCATGTAACCCTGAGAATTCCAAGAGCTGGGTTATGGTCTGCACTAGTGGGGAGGGGGATTTGTACTGCACTCTGGCTCACCTTTGTTTAGATAAATAATTGAAAGTGGGCCATCAGCAAGGCCCTGCCTTACAGGCTTGCAAAGGAATCTGGCTAGAGGATTCCCTAATTGAAAGCAGGAGATAGCAGAGCCTGGCTTCCCATCCCTCTTCTGCCTCCAGGATCCCAGGAGACAGGCCAAAAATGAGAACTGGCCTGAGGGCTTCCAGATAAGAGGGAAGGCTTAAGTCTTATCTTGCCAGAAGAGCAACAGTGTGAGCACAAATCCCACCTGCTTAGAGCAGAGATTGGGAAGGTGGGGTGGGTTTAGAATGAATTAGCCCACACAACTTAAAGTATCCAATCAATTAGAAGTAACATGGCTTAGCAAATAGAGCACATAGTAAGCATCAGTAAATATGATAGAATTGAATGAATGAATAGAGCATGGGACTGGAAGTCAGAAAGACTTGGATATTATGCCATCATAAATGCCATCATTATTATTACTAGTCCCAATTCTGCCACTTATTTACTGTGGGACCTTGGGCAAATCACTTCTCTGGGTCTCCGTTACCTCATCTATAAAATGGGGATTACAACTGTGAGCCCCATGTGGGACATGGACTGTGTCCGCCCTGATTGCCTTGTGTGTACCCCAGTGCTCAGAACAGTGCCTAGCACATAGCACTTAACAAATGCCAGAAAAAAATTATTGAGCACGTCCTGTGTGCAGAGCACTGTACTAAGTTGCTACAATACAATAGCGTTGGTAGACATAATCCTTGCCCGTGAGGAGTTTACAGTCTAGAGGAGGAGACAGACAGAATAAATTACAGAAAAGTGGAATAAAGAAAACGGGGCTTTATACATGAGTTAGTGCCTAGGGAATGTGAAATGTAAAGTATGTACATAGGAACTGCAGACCTTTGGGAGATGCAGAAGTGCCAAAGTGGCTATTGTGGGGGATATACATTGAGGAGATTAGAAACTAATCGAGAAAGACTTGCTGGAAGAAATGTAATTTCAGGAGGGTTTTGCAGATGGAGAGAGCTGAAGTCTGTCAGGTAATGAAATGGATGAAATTCCAGAAGAGGGAAGTATGTTCAGTTCGTATCTCCCTACACTTGAAGAACCTCCAGTGGTTGCCCATCAACTTCCGCATCAAACAGAAACTCCTTACCATTGACTTTAAAATACTCGAGCACCTTGCCCCCCCTGACCTCACCTCCTTGATCTCCTATTACAACCCAGCCTTCACACTTCACTCTTTTAATGACATCCTTACTTCGATCTCATCTATCTCACCACTGACCTCTCACCCACATCCTCCCTCTTCATATACAACAGAAGATCACTCTCTTCACCTTCAAAGCCTTATTAAAAGCACATCTCCTCCAAAAGCCTCCACTAAGCCCTCACTTCCTCTCCCATTCCCTTCTGTGCCATCTTTGCACTTGGATTGGCACCCTTTAGTAAACCCTCCCTCATCCCCACAGCACTTATGAACAGTACCCAAAATTTATTTATGTTAATGTCTGTATCCCCCTCTAGACTCTATGCTCATTGTGGGTAGGGAATGTGTCTACTAACTCTGTTATATTGTACTCTCCCAAGCACTTAGTACAGTGCCAAGCACACATTAAGTGCTCAATAATTGATTGATTAATGTGAAGAAAGGTCACTGGCAGAAGAGATGGAAATAAAGCAGTTAGCTTAAGAAGAAAGAGTGTGAGTTGGAGTGTTGTGGGAGAAAATGGATAAGTAGGAGGGAGAGAGCAGATTGAGTGCCTTGAAGTCAATGTCAAGAGAAATGAGCAACCATTTAAAGTATTTGAGTAATGAAGAGACATGCACACTGATGTTTTAGAAAAATGCACCAGGAAATTGGAGTAAAGTATGGGAAGTCAGTGAGAAAAATAAGGCAGTAATCAAGTTAGGACATGATAACTATTGCATTGTACTGTCCCAAATGCTTAGTACAGTGCTCTGCACAAGGTAAGAGCTAAAAAAAATCACTGAATGATTGTTAACTGTCTCAACCAGCATGGTGCGTGTTTAGATGGAGATGAAGGGGCAGCTTTTGGAAATGCTATGGAGGAAAAAAAACAATGTGACGGTGACAGATTGAATATGAAAGTTGAAAGACAGGGTGGAGTCAAGGATAATGCCAAGTTGGTGGCCTTGAGAGATAGGGAGAATGGTGGTAATGTCAATGGGGAAAGTTAAGTAGAGGAGGGGATTTGGGAAGAAGGATGATGAGTTCAGTTTTGGACATTTTGAGCTTGAGATCCTGGTGGGACATAAATGTAGGGACATACTAGAGGTAAGAGGAAATGTAAGATTGCAGAAGAGGAAAGAGGTCAGGACTAGTGAGATAGATTTTGGAGTCATATGTATAGAGGTGGTATGGAAGTCATGGCAGCAGATGTGCTCCTCGAGGGAGTGTAAAATTAGAACGGAAGGGTACTCAAAGCAGAGACTTGAGGGACACTCACAGATAGGGGGTAGGAGGAAGAGAAAGAAAATGAGGATTGGGCAGAATGGTGAGAGAAGAACCGAGAGAGAAATGTATCAGTAAAGCCAATGTTCGATGGTGTTTCAAGAGGAGGGAGTGGTCTAAAGTATTGAAGGCAGTGAGAAGTCAAGGAGGATTAGGATGGAGTGAATTCCATTGTATTTGGAAAGAAGATCATTGTTGACCTCAGAGAGAGCCATCTTGATGGAGTGAAGGGGGTGAAAACTAGATTGTAGAAGGTCAAGAAGAAATTTAGAGAGGAAGAGGAGGCAGTGGTGTGTGCAATCTGAGGAGTTTGAACAGGAATGGGAGATGGGTTAGTAGTGAAATATTGCAGTAGAGTCCAGAAATGGCCTCGAGGGGCTAGGGGGACACGGGTGTGTTTGAAGGGAAGAGGGGAAGGAGCCAACCAAGTGTGGGTAGGTGAAAATGGCAGTCAGGAAGCAGAGGTGAGCAGAAGAGGTCATGGGGAAGTGCCTAGTCCTGAGCGAGCATAGCTGCGAGGCCCTGTGCCTAGAAGACCACAGTCCAAGTTTCTCAGTTCAATTCTTAGCTTCCCTGATATACATTCTACACTAGTTTCCACAGAGGGTTACTCTACTACTGGTCAGGGTCCCCACAAAAACTTGATTACAGGCCCATGACTTAGACTTGATTGCATTTTCGATCATCTGAAATGTTTCTATGACAAGAATTTGAATAGGAGCACAAATAATGCCTTAGAAAGCATATCACTGCACTCTACACATTAAGAGCAGTGTGACATTAAGTGACAGGTCAGCTCTCTCTTTAGACAGACCTCCACTTTCTGGAGTGCTGCGGGGAAGAATCACAATATGATCATGGAATAATAATGATGGTATTTGTTAAGTGCGTACTATGTACAGCAGTATGTAGACTGACCAAGGTCCTGAGACCAACTGGAAGGTGAATTAATTCATTCATTCAATCATATTTATGGAGCACTCACTGTGTACTAAGCAGTTATACTCCACTGCTCCTGCTTTCTGCAAACTGCTAATGCTCATTGGCATAACCTGTGTCAGCTCTGATATCAGAAAGTGCAGAAAAGACTGGTGCAAGGGTTTACAGATGGAAAAGTACCTGTGTGGTAAAACTGCATGGTGGACCCTTTTTATTTGTAACCAAATTTTACTCTGGCTATGGATTGTTTCTTTTTTTAAAATGGTTCTTAAGTGCTTACTATGTGTCAAGCACTGTACCAAGCATAATTTATTTATTAATATCTGTCTCCCCCTCTTTACTGTTAGGTTGTTGTAGGCAGAGAATGTGTCTTTCAACTGTATTGTATTGTACTCTTCCAAGTGCTTAGTACAGTTTTCTGCATACAGTAAGCACTCAGTAAATACCATTGATTGATAAGTGCCGGGGTAGATACTAGATAACCAGGTTGAACACAGTCCCTCTCCCACATGGGGCTCACAGTCTAAATAGGAGGAAGTAGGATTTAATCCCCATTTACCAGATGAAGAAACTGAGGCATGGAAAAGTTAAATGACTTCCCCAAGGTTGCACAGCAGACAATGGTGAAGCTGGAATTAGAACCCAGGGTCTCTGACTCCCACTAGGAGTTTTTTACACTAGGCCATGCAACTTCTACTTCTATTGGATCTTACTTTTCTGAGCACAAAGCAGAAAGGACAAAGAAGGAGGGAGAAGTCCTGCAAAAAAACCGCAGAGAACCATTTGGAAAGAAAAGTCATGGCAGTGCCTAACGTAGTCTGTGGACTGGAGTCTGGGGATACCATGGGAAGCTAAGCCAGACTCAGGTCAGAGTGGTCCAGAAAACCTGTCCTCCAGGACTTCTTGGGACACTTCTTTAACTCCCTCCGGCAAGCTAGAGCTGGACAACGTGCCCCTTCCCCTCTGCAAGCTAAGCCCTTAATGCTACTGCTGTGAAGTTGCACATACGTGTTAACTCACACATGCACCCAAAGCATCTGTGTCTTCCAGGACAACCAATCCCAAAGCCCCATGACCAGCTAACCAGCCGCACACCTATGAATCAGTGAGCACATCTGACTTTTCCCCCAAGTTGTGTCACACAAGCCAAAGCTCCTCTCTCTTAACCTCTCTTGTAATGAACAAGATTTTCCTGGAATGAAGACTTTCAACAAATGGCCTCTCTGAAGTCGGATTGTAAGGTTTGGATTTCTGTTTGTTAATCAGTAGTATTTATTTATAGAGTACTTAGTGACAGGCATTGTAATAAGCACTTGGGTGAGCACAACAGCAGCAAGATACATCTTCCCTGCCCTCAAGGAGCTAAGTTTTATAACAAAAGGTGTTTACAGATAGTGAAAACTAGAGGAAGAATAAAGATAAAGAAGGGTGAAACATATAATTGAATAAAATTGAATATATGATTAATACATCAATAAAAACATATATATTTACATAAGTTTTAAAGATAAGCATAAAGTGACCAAATGCTAATTGTTCCTAACTGGGGAGAGGAGGTGGGATAATAATAGTAATAATAATGATGGAATTTATTAAGTGCTTACTATGTGCAAAACACTGTTCTAAGTGCTGGGAAGGTTACAGGAGTGATCAGGTTGTCCCATAGGGGGCTCACAATCTTAATCCCTATTTTACAGATGAGGTAACTGAGGCACAGAGAAGTGAAGTGACTTGCCCAGAGTCACACAGCTGATAATTGGCAGAGCTGGGATTCAAACCCATGACCTCTGACTCCAAAGCCCAGGCTCTTTCCATTGAGCCACGCTGCTTCTCTGTAAGAAGATTTTAAAAATGAGGAGAATTGTGTTCTGACAGATTTGGGGTTGGAAAAGAGTTCCAGGCTGTAGGAACAAGGCGAGCAAGAAGTTGAAGGTGAGAAGGTTGAGACTGAGATACAGTTAGAAGGTGAATTGGGAGGAGCAAAGATCGTGAAATGGGGAGTAGTTGGGAAAGAGAGACAATACAAAAGTTGGAGAGAGCTGATGTAAAATGGAGAATGTTGGTGGCATATTAACAGGGTTTCCCTGGATTAGAGAAAAATGCTACTGCAGACATCCTGTAAGGAAAGTGATTTACAGTTTACAAGCTCAGAATTTCTGCCTGTCTGTAAAATGAAGCTAGCCATATGCCATGAGAAATATCAGGCAGGAACTGAACCATATGTGAAATGGGGGTTAGAGGCTCTTATTTAATAATAATGATGGTATTGGTTAAGCACTTACTTATGTGCCAGACCACTGTACTAAGCCCCATGAGGGACAGGGACTTTCGTCCAACCAGATTATCCTATTTTTTCCCCACTGCTAAGTACTGTGCATATATAGTAAGCCCTTAATTTATCGTTATTATTATGATCGTTATCATTATTATATTGTTGTAGCTGTGACAACAGTATCTACATTGAATGGATGGTGAAGGGCTGCAGAAATGCCTGTCACATAGTTAAGCGCTTGACAAACACCATTATTATTATTTTTATTCTAGAACCAGAGGAAACTCTAGTCGAGGATAAAATTTAAGGAAGGGAAATTTACATTTATAAAGGATTTAACCTTGTGGCTGTTTGGGCCTAATAGCGGTGCCATTTAGAATGAAAAAATCTGTAACTGGTAAATGTTTATTTCTTTCTTTTTCTTTTTTCCGGTGTTTGTGCAACCTTTTGCCATATATGTTTTCCTCTGAAACACAAAATAAATAGCCATTTTCTTGTATATGGGAAATCCCCATCCTGGTTTAGACTCATGCTACCAGAAGAAGGGTCAGAAAGTCAGAAAGTCCTAGGTTAGTACACTGAACCATGACAGTTTTTAGTGCCAGTTTTGGAGATCACTTCCCAATCACTGGGAAGTGGCAAGGCTCTCCATCACCTCACCCCCTCCTACCTCACCTCCCTTCTCTCCTTCTACAGCCCAGCCTGCACCCTCCGCTCCCCTGCCGCTAACCTCCTCATTGTACCTCGTTCTCGCCTGTCCCGCCGTCAACCCCCGGCCCATGTCCTCCCCCTGGCCTGGAATGCCCTCCCTCCACACATCTGCCAAGCTAACTCTCTTCCTCCCTTCAGAGCCCTACTGAAAGCTCACCTCCTCCAAGAGGCCTTCTCAGACTGAGCCCCCTTTTCCCTCTCCTCCTCCCCATCCCCCCCCGCCCTACCTCCTTCCCCTCCCCACAGCACCTGTATATATGTTTGTACAGATTTATTACTCTATTTTACATGTATATATTTACTATTCTATTTATTTTGTTAATGATGTACATTTAGCTTTAATTCTATTTGTTCTGACGACTTGACACCAGTCCACATGTTTAGTTTTGTTGTCTGTCTCCCCCTTCTAGACTGTGAGCCTGTTGTTGGGTAGGGACCATCTCTATATGTTGCCAATTTGTACTTCCCAAGCGCTTAGTACAGTGCTCTGCACACAGTAAGCGCTCAATAAATAAGATTGAATGAATGAATGAATGAATGACATACTCTTGGGGTACTAGGCTGGGAAATATTCCCTAAAACAGAGTGAAAGATGAGGACCTCAAGTAACATAGAAATTCTTACTTGTGGAGTTGCTGTCTTCCCAAACCCAGCATGTTCTACACAGTTCAAATACTCTAAGATATTTAATTCTGTAGATTCACCCTCATCATCTTTCTGGAGCAAAGGGAGAAGCAACTTGGCCTAGTGGATAAAGCACTGGAATGGGAGTCAGAAGGATGTGGGTTCTAATTCCAGCTCCACCACTTGACTGCTGGGTGACCTTGGGCAAGTCAGTGAACTTCTTTGTGCCTCAGTTACCTCACCTGTAAAATGGGGATTAAGACTGTAAGCCCCATGTGGAAAAGGACTAATTAGCTCATACCTTGTCTTGTCTTATGCTGTCGAGTCGTCTCTGCCCCATAGCATCGCCATGGACATATCTCTCTCGGAAATCCCCACCTCCATCTGTGATCGTTCTGGTAGTGTATCCATAGAGTTTTCTTGGTAAAAATACAGAAGTAGTTTACCATTGCCTCCTTCCAAGCAGTAAACTTGAGTCTCTGACCTTGATTCTCTCCCATGCTGCTGCTGCCCAGCATGGGTGAGTTTTGCCTTGTAGCAGATTGCCTTCCACTCACTAGCCACTGGCCAAGCTAGGAATGGAATGGGTATGCCTCTGCTTGACTCTCCCTCCCGTAGTCGAGACTGGTACAGTACTGGAAACTCTCCAGGTGTGACCCTGAGGGGGGAGTTTGTACCTACCCCAATGGTTAATGCAATGCCTGTCACATAGTAAGTGCTTAATAAATACCATTAATTTTTTTTAAAAGAAAACAGAGGGAGGCTGGCTGCGGGAGAACCACCATCAGAAAGGAAAATTCTGTTTTTTCCTCACCTGGCCAGGGTGAGCCCATTGTTGGGTAGGGACCATCTCTATATGTTGCCAACTTGTACTTCCCAAGCGCTTAGTACAGTGCTCTGCACACAGTAAATGCTCAATAAATACGATTGAATGAATAAGAAACCTGGAAATTATGAAAGGAGAAGGGAATCTGACCTCTTCTTTGACTTCCCACACAGCTCCCTCCACTTGTCAGGGACAGCAGAGTGGTTCACCAGAGATTGAGGTTTGAAAAGTAATTAGATTGTCTGTCCTGCCTTTCTTTCTTTCCCTCCCTCTTCTCTCTATTTCTCTCTCTGTCTTCTCTAGACCTTCAATCCATCTCTTTATTCACCTAAATAGACAGTTTTTCAACTTGTCTGTCTACTGCCCAGCATGAGTTTAGTAGCAAATGTTTTGATATCTGTTATTGTAATTTTTGGCACCCAACCCACCTCTGCCCTGGCTCCTACTGCTGAGGTTTGAGGCTCAGACGTGGCTTTTGAGTCTACTGCTGAGTCTTCTGAGTCTACTTTGTCTTCTACTGAGTCGGAGAAGCAGCATGGAGTAATAGATAGAGCATGGGCCTGGGAGCCAAAAGGTCATGGGTTCTAATCCCGGCTCCATCACTTGTCTGCTGTGTGAACTTGGGCAAGTCACTTTGCTTCTCGGTGCCTCAGTTACCTCATATGTAAAATGGGGATTGAGACTGTGAGCCCACTGTGGAACAGGGACTGTGTCCAAACCGATTTGCTTGTACCCATCCCATAGCTCAGCACAGTGCCTGGAACACAGTAAGTGCTTAACAAAAGTGCTTAACAAATGCACTCTTCTGTTGAGTTCCAAGGCTCTGGGACAGCTATGAGCGTCAGTGTACCCACTAGGCTTGGGCCAGTTTTCACACTTCTGCACAAATAGCTTCCTTATGACATAATCATTCATTCATTCAATCGTATTTATTGAGTGCTTACTGTGTGCAGAGCACTGTACTAAGCACTTGGGAAGTACATAATCACTTCACGTTAGGGTAATGTATGTGGCATCACATGTATCTTTGGGTCCAGTGTGTTGGAGTGCTGATGCTGATCAACCTAACCAGGGTTTCCAGTCTTCCAGTTTTACCATGAACAATCTGCTTTTAAGCTGCTCTGTGATCTAGCGGCTTTCATGCCTGGTTTTGAATATGTTCAGTACTGAGCCTCCCTCCTCCGTGGTTCCCATTGGCCAGTTCTAGCACTTGGGTGTGGGGCTAGAGCTCAGGCAGAGCAGGGAGGGGAACACAAATGTCCGTTTCCCCTTTTATACTGTAAACTCGTTGTGAGCAGGGAATGTGCCTGTTATATTGTACTCTCCCAAGCGCTTAGTATAGTGCTCTGCACACAGTAAGTGTTCAACAAATACAAATGGCTTACTGACAAAAGTTCTGGAACAAGTTGGGGGTTCAGGTAACTCCCCAGAGAAATGCTGTAGGATCGTATGAAATCAATGACTTCTGCAAAATGGCCCAAGTGATGTCATTATGTGACACGGTGTACTCAGTGTAATGCCTCTGAAGTCTCGTGTGTCGCCATGGCCCACATTCCCAAGAGCCATCAGTGTTTTGTCCTGTACAGTGAAACCCCAATCTGATGATCAAAAATCAGCCCTAATATTAGCATTATACTGTGAACTCCTTGAGGAACAGGGTCTGTGTCTAATTTCCATTTGTATAATAATTATGCACTTACTATGTGTCGAGCACTGTTCTAAGCACTGGGGTAATAATAATAATAATGATGGTATTTGTTAAATGCTTACTATGTGCCAAGCACTCTTCTAAGCATTGGGGTAGATACAAGGTAATCAGCTTGTCCCACATGCGGCCTGTAGTCTTAATCCCCATTTTACAGATGAGGGAACTGAGGCACAGAGAAGTTAAGTGGCTTGCCCAAGGTCACACAGCAGACAGGTGGAGGAGCCGGGATTAGAACCCATGTTCTCTGACTCCCAAAACCCGTGCTCTTTCCATTAAGCCATGCTGCATGTGCTTTCTCAGTGCTTAGTACAGTACTCTGCGCACAGAAAGTGCTGGTAAATCCTATGACTACAGCTACTGTGCCTATGCACTTAAACCATTTCCCCTGAGCAGTTTGATATTCAACCCATCCCCACAGACAGCACTCTTGTACATATATCCTGCTGCTTCTCCTATCTGTAATTTATTTTAATGTCTGTCTATCCCTCCATTGTAAAGTCCTCTAGGGCAGAGATTGTGTCTATCAACTCCCTTGTACTTAGTACAGTGCTTAGTACAGTGCCCTGCACAATGCTCAGTAAAAAATAAATGATGGTATTTGGTATGTGCTTACTATGTGCCAGGCACTGTTCTAAGCACTGGGGTAGATACAAGATAATCAGGTTGGACATGGTCCCTGTCCCATAAAGGGCTCACAGTCTTAATCCCCATTTTACAGATGAAGGAATCAAGGCACAGAAAAGTGAAGTAGCTTGCCCAAGGTCACCCAGAAGACAAGTGGTGAAGCTGGGATTAGAACCCATGACCTTGTGACTTTCAGGCCTGTGCTCTATCCATTAGTCCATGCATACCATTGATTGATGATAGTGGATTCAAAATATATGAAATTTTACTCTACTTAGGGATTATTTGCTGCTGCATGCTGCATTCTCTACAGATCTGCTGTTTCCTTTACTTATTCACCACATTAACCAGAGAAGTGGAACGAGGCACCTTGATCTGCAATATAACTATGCTCAGCCATCGCATTTTCCTCTACCACAGTTTGCCCATTTATATAATTCATACTATGGTGCTGACCCACCTCAGCAGTTCAGTAGTTAGTAAAAATGAAAATAATGGAGTTTCTAGGAATACTTTTTATAGCTCAGTAATCCTTACAGTGTAACATAAGATAAGGAAGGATTATCAGGCTATGTGAGTGAATGCCTTTTAGAGCCGTAAAGCATATTTTCAGGATTTTATATGCCACGACCTAACAGGGAGCAGCTTCATTTTAAGTGCTCCTGATAGTTGGACCAGGAAGTCTAATAACCTCTATTTTCCAGTTATAAGCCTTTCAGCATCCAAGGTGCCAATCCCACCCCAAAGGGGCCATGGAGGTCTTTGTCCCCATGGCTCTGCCTCCCAGGTACCTGACAAGATGTGGAAGTTTCAGTCAGGGCTACAGATATCTAAAATGTGGCTTTCCTTTTTGTAGCCTGTCCTTATCACCCCGCAAATCCCTCAAAATAAAAAGTTTAAAAGTACTTGAGAAGCAATGTGGCCTAATGGATAGAGCACGAGCATCCAAACAAAAAGTTGGCCCCTCTGATTCTGGGTATACAAGGAGCTCAGATTAAAAAAATACCCAGTTAAAGCATAAATAAAATTGAAATACCTAATACAATCATATTCTATTCATAGCATATTTACAGCAAAGAGTAGCCAAATACAAATGCCTGTAATTTTGTATTTTGAAACAAATCCATATATCAGTCTTATTATTAACTTCATTTTGAAAGAAACCACAAAAAGATTCCTTTCCACTTGGAAAACAAAAAGCACACAAATGAAAGCCAAACAGAGATTAAGTACAACTTATCATCTTGAAGAAAGAAAACAGTGAGACATATGCTAATGAACATTGATGAAGTTGCCAGGAAAGCTTAGGATCCTGCAGCTTTAATGACAAATGTCTTTCCTTGAACTAAATCTTAGCACTCATCCTTTTAAACCCTCAGTATGTTGGCTTCCTCATCCATCTGGTTTCTTGTTGTTCTCTCTCAAATTTTTACTCTGTCTCTCAAATGTTCCAATAGACTAGCCATGACTAAGCCTTAATAACAATAGTAATAATAATAATATTTTATGGTATTTGTTAAGTGCTTTCTGTGTGCCAGCATAGTACTAAGCTCTGAGGTGGATACAAGCTGATCAAGTTGAACACAGTCCCTGTCCTCCATGAGGCTCACAGTATTAATCTCCAATTTACAGATGAGGTAACTGAGGGACAGAGAAGTTAAGTGACTTACCCAAGGTCAGATGGCAGATAAGTGGCAGAGCAGGCATTAGAACCCAGGTTCTTCTGACTCCCAAGTCTGTGCTCTATCCACTAGGCCATGCTGCTTTTGAAGTGCTTCTCAAGTGTATTTAAGTGTTTTTGTGTGCCAAACTCTGTGCTGAGTTCTGAGGCAAATGCAGTACAATCAGATCATCACAACCCCGCCACACATTCTGGGAGAGTTGTTATGCAGTCTCTATGGCCACATAGAGGGACATTTCACCTCTACCTCAGGTAAAAGGGCATTTATTTTAAGATACTTGGTAAGTGCTTATTTTATGCCAAGCAAAGTACTTAGTGTTGGGGTAGATACAAGATGATCAGATTGGTCACAGTTCCTATCCCACATGGGACTTGCAATCTAAGTAGGAGGGAGTAGGATTTAATCCTCATTTTACTGATGAGGAAATTGAGGCACAGAGAAGTGAAATGACTTGCTCAAGGTTACACAGCAGACAAGGGGCTTAAGTCTAGTGCGGTGTCATACTTTTTGTTGTTTTTAAGGCATCGGTACACTTCCTTTGGGTGTGTGGGCTAAAGGTCATGGCTGAAAAAAATGAACCTTCAGCTGTTTCAAGAAGGGAGGTTTTTGTACCATTTAGAATTAACTTTTACATTATTTAGTCCTATATCTATAATTAACCTTTAAAATCCAAAGCTCCCCCTGCCCCACACACTTTTAGAGAAGAAACAGTGTAATGAAGATCATATCAGCTGCTGTGGAAAGTCTGGTAACAATCTTCAGGGGAGAGAATTGGATCGCAACCTGGCTCAATGCCGTTAGGCCAGTGGAAACACTGAGCACTGGTGCATAAAGAATCAGGGCCTGAAAACTTGTGGTCATGTGTATGGAAACTGAGATCAAGGTGAAACAGTCAGTTTCCCACCCTGCTCCAGAATATTCCTGAATGGCATAGGAAAGGGGACCAAGGCAAATTTAGAGAATCCTAGAAGTGTGAAGAGCCCCCCTTGAAAAACTCAAGTCAACAAATTCCTTTACGCTACCTATTCAAAACTGCTCTGCTGGCCAACATTTTATCCCAGGGCACTAAAGGAGAGAGATAGGGTCAGCCATAAACACCTTTTATTTTTCTATGCCCTAAGAATGATTTCACTAGCAAAACAAATTGGGGAAGAAGATCTCTAAGATCCTTTATGACTATGCATAGGGACTGCCAGAGCAGAGCATTTCCCTGTTCAGTACTCTTCTGATTCTGAGCAATAGTTTGCCTTGACTTCCCCATTATAGTGAACTCTGGAATCTTTACAGCTGGAGAATGCAGTGACTGTCCAGTTCCCTTCTGCGCTGGTTGTCATTTGGCTATTTTTTGGAGAACAAGTAGACATCACATTGTCCAGCAGAAAAAATAATCCTTCTGCCTTATGGAAGCCCACTCAAGAGCTAGTGCAAGATGTGTACTTTTTTTTTTATTTAAAAAGGAAAAAATATCAACTGTTTCATGTAGGTGAGGGGTCACTTATCTTTCTGAGATGCATTTCCCAGCCCTGATTTTTCTATTCCATCCAAAAAGGAACTTGATGTGAACTCTATTAAGACTGGACCCATTTTAAGCCCCAACCATAAGAGCCTGCTGTTTCCATCTTTCAAGCTGGCGGAAAAATCCACTGTATTCTCTGATTGAGAACAGGCTTCCCAAACCCACAGCCCTGCATGAATCACCTGTCAGCATGTGGCACAAATGAATTCCTCACATCTGCATCTTAGCTTGTGTCTGGATTTCAGGCTGTGTCTGAGGAGACCTGGATCCTATTATCTGCCATGTAATCTAGGCCAGCTTCCTTGGGCTCCTTTGGCTCTAGACCTACACAAAATGTGCTTTAAAGTGGCAGTCTGTGGAAAAAGTTCATTTTTTCAGATAACAAATGCAACTAGGGTTTTTATTCAAAAATGTTCCAGAGTTAGTACCACAAGTCATAGGGGTGTAGCGTCACCTCAAATTTTACACAGAATACCCCACAAGGACAGCCAGTCAGTCATTCAGTCATATTTATTGAGTGCTTACTGTGTTCAGAGCACTGATCTAAGCACTTGGGAGAGTACAAAAATAAACAGACACATTCTCTGCCCAGAGCGAGCTCAGAGTCTAGAGGGACTTCTCATTAGCTCTCTTAATTGCTTTCATAAAAATAGAGTACTAAATGCTGATCTCTATAGTATGTTCTAGAAGGGTAGGCTATAGAAGAACTCAGGCACATTTTTCAGGTATCCCGTGCTATTGATGATTGTTGTTAGTAGTACTAGCAGTAGTATTATTAATCAGTCAACTAATCATATTTATTGAGCACTTACTGTATGCAGAGCACTGTACTAAGTACTTGGAAGAGTACAATATAACAGAGTTGATAGACACATTCCCTGCCCAGAGCAAGCTTACATTCTAAATACAAATATGTGCATAAGTGCTCTGGGACTGAGGGAGGGGTGAATAAAGACTGCAACTCCAAGTGCAAGGACAACACAGAAGGGAATTGGAGAAGAGGAAATGAGGCCTTCGTCAGGGAAGTCCTCTTGTAGATGTGCATTTATTAAGGCTTTGAAGGTGGGAAGATTGGTCATCTGTTGGATATGAAGAGGAAGGGCTTTCCAGGCAAGAGATGGGATGTGAGCTAGAGGGAGGTCAGTGGTGAGATAGGGTCGAGGTATAGTGAGTAGGTTTATTGAGTAGATTGACATTAGAGGAGCAAAGTGTGTAGGCTGGGTTCCAGTAAGATAATTACAGAGATATGGTGTGGTGGGGGGGTAAGGTGATGGACTGTTTAAAGCTGATGGTCTCAGCTCCGCAACATTGCCAAGATCCGCCCTTTCCTCTCCATCCAAACCGCTACCCTGCTCATTCAAGCTCTCATCCTATCCCGTCTGGACTACTGCACTAGCCTTCTCTCTGATCTCCCATCCTCGTGTCTCTCTCCACTTCAATCCATACTTCATGCTGCTGCCCGGATTATCTTTGTCCAGAAACGCTCTGGGCATATTACTCCCCTCCTCAAAAACCTCCAGTGGCTACCGATCAATCTGCGCATCAGGCAGAATCTCCTCACCCTGGGCTTCAAGGCTCTCCATCACCTCGCCCCCTCCTACCTCACCTCCCTTCTCTCCTTCTACTGCCCAGCCCGCACCCTCCGCTCCTCCACCGCTAATCTCCTCACTGTACCTCGCTCTCACCTGTCCGGCCATCGACCCCCGGCCCACGTCATCCCCCGGGCCTGGAATGCCCTCCCTCTGCCCATCCGCCAAGCTAGCTCTCTTCCTCCCTTCAAGGCCCTGCTGAGAGCTCACCTCCTCCAGGAGGCCTTCCCAGACTGAGCCCCTTCTTTCCTCTCCCCCTCGTCCCCCTCTCCATCCCCCCGTCTTACCTCCTTCCCTTCCCCGCAGTACTTGTATATATGTATATATGGTTGTACATATTTATTACTCTATTTATTTATTTATTTATTTATTTATTTATTCATTTATTTTACTTGTACATTTCTATCCTATTTATTTTATTTTGTTGGTATGTTTGGTTCTGTTCTCTGTCTCCCCCTTTTAGACTGTGAGCCCACTGTTGGGTAGGGACTGTCTCTATGTGTTGCCAATTTGTACTTCCCAAGCGCTTAGTACAGTGCTCTGCACATAGTAAGCGCTCAATAAATACGATTGATTGATTGATTGATTGATGGTAAGGATTTTCTGTTTGATGTGGAGGTGGATGGGCAACCACTGGAAGTTCTTTAGGAGTGGGGAAATGTGGACTGAATGGTTTTGTAAAAAAAATAATCTGGGCAGCAAAGTGAAGTATGGACTAGAGTAGGGGAAGACAGGAGGCTGGGAGGTCAGTAAAGAGGCTGATGCAATAATAGCAACATTAATAGTTATTAGTAATGTTATTATAATGGTATTATTTAAGCATTTAATGTGTTTCAAGCAATGTTCTAAACCCTGGGGTAGATACAAGTTAATCACATTGGACACAGTCCCAGTCTCATATGGGGTTCACAGCCTAAGCAGCGGGGAGAGCAGGTATTGAGTGTCTATTTTACAGTCGGAGAAACTGAGGCACAAAGATGTTAAGTGACTTGCCCAAGGTCACACTGCAAGCAATTGTCAGAGCCAGGATTAGGCCCCTGGTCCTCTGACTCCCAAGCCTGTGCCCTTTCCACTAAGCCAAGCTGCTTCTAGGGATGCAAGGCTTTCTTAAAAGGGCATCCCCAAGTCTGAGCCTGAGAGTACACATGATTGTAGCATCACTGCCAAATAAATGTTACTTCTAAAGCTTAGAGTCCTCCACTGGAGATATCAGTCTTTTGGTAGTTTTTATCACTGTTTATGTTTGGTGACCAGTGATATCCCCCTTCATATCTGAAGACCACCCACTCTCTCCAACTTCATAGCCTTATTAAAATCTTATCTCCTCCAGTAGGCCTTCCCAACTAAGCCCTTATTTCCCCTATTCCCTCTCTCTACTGTCACCTATGTACTTGGATTTATCCCTTTAAACACTTGCTATTCACCCCACCCTCAGCCCCATTGCACTTATGTACATATCTGTAAATTATCTTAATGTCTGTCTCCCACCCTAGACTCAAAGCTCCTTGAGGGCAAAGAACACCTTTACTGTTTCTCTTGTACTCTTCTAAGTGCTTAGTACAGTGCTCTGCACATGGCCTAATGGATAGAGAACGGACCTGAGAGAAGGACCTTGTGTCTAATATCGGCTCTACCACTTGACTGCTGTGTGACTTTGGGCAAATCACTTCACTTCTCTCAGTTACTACAAAATGGCAGTTGAGACTGTGAGCCCCATATTGGACAGGGACTGTGTCAGAACTGATTATCTTGTATCCACCTCTGCTCGTAGTACAGTGCCTGGCACATAGTAAATGCTAAACAAATACTATTAGTACTAGTAGTAGTAATAATAATATAATAATAATAATAATAATAAATACCACTAATTGACTGAAGGACATGGAGGCCAAGGGCGAATCATCATGCCATCACTGGGGATGACAGTCTCCTTGATCGTTTCACGCAGCTCTTTGCAGATGAATTGATAAATCTTCTATTGCTATCATCATATGAAACCAGAACTATGATGCACCCCAGAGCACTCTCTTGACTCGTCCCAAGCTAACCTTCTCACTGTACTCTGCACTCAGCTCTGTGCTCCAAGATCCCTTCTGCAACCCATTGTTCATGCCCTTCTTCCTATCGGGAATCTCCATCTCCCTTCAAACCCACCAGACCATAACCCTCCTGAAAACCCACCTCTTCCTGTCTGCCTGCCTGCCCCTTTAGATTGTAAACTACTTCAGAGCAGGAGCCATATCATTTACTTTCATTTTACTCTCCCAACTGCCTAATACAGTGTTCATTGATTGATTGATAAATATGATTGATGGTTGCAAACTTCCTGTGAGGGTGATAGTTGAGGACCTCAGTATGGAAACCTCAAGACCAAAAACCTGTTTTCAGGAAATGGTAATAGTGAGTGATTTGTGCAGCACTACTGCAGTTAGTAAGGAGGGGTTCAGTGTACACTACTGGAGGAGTGAATGAATATACAGGAGGTCCAGAGTTTTGCCCATAGAAATTCCATACATTGGTAAAGAACTACATAAAAAGTACAGAAAGATTAGATACTGTGGTAACAAAAACTGAGTATACACTTTGATTACATTAACCATGGTATTAGTCCTTTTAAGGGAATTCTTACTAGCCATGCATCACCAGAGAAATATTGATTCACAGAAATACTGAAGATAAGAAGCCCACCTTTTTTTTAATGGTATTTGTTAAGCACTTGCTATGTGTCAGGCACTGCATTAAGTGCTGGGGTAGATAATAGCTTGGACACAGTCCATGTCCCACATGGGACTCACAGTCTTAATTCCCATATTACGATGAGGAAACCAAGGCACAGAGAAATGAAGGGACTTGACCAAGGTCTCACAGTAGACAAGTGGTGGATCTGGGATTAGAAACCAGATCCATACTCCATCCACTAGGCCACTTTGGCAGACTAACCTAGCCCAGCCCTGTTTTGAATTGGTGTGTTCAGTCAAAGTTTTTGAATTGTTGCTAAGTAACATGCAATGGTACCTGAGTTGACATAATTGATGTTGGTGTTGCAAATGGATAGAAAAGCTTGACATCTCATAACAAACATTTCCACCATTCAGCCTTTATACTGCATAAATACTGCCCAAGACAGAAGTTAGGACACCAGTCAGAAATCGACTTAACATTAGACTTGAGAGAGAAGGAAGGGGAATGTGGGGGCTGTTATCCATATCCAGAATTTATCATGGGCTAGTAGGAAGTCTAGGGAATCAGGTTACTGCATTCTAACCCTGACTCTTTCATGAACATACTATGTAACAATGGGCAAATCACTGAACAAATTGTTGTGCCTCAGATTTCCCATCAGTTAACTGAGTTCTTGGCCAACTCAGGGTTGTTGTGAGTACAGAATGAAAACATTGTTATGAAAGTACTTTGGAAAATAAAACTACTCTGTAAATTCTAAGAATCATATACAGTAAAAATGAGCAGCCAAAGGAAATGTTCATGAATTATGCTTAAGTTATTTGATATTTATCTCCTCACCCTGGGCTTCAAGGCTCTCCATCCCTCACCCCCTCCTACCTCACCTCCCTTCTCTCCTTCTACAGCCCAGTCCGCACCCTCCGCTCCTCCACCGCTGATCTCCTCACCGTACCTCACTCTCGCCTGTCCCGCCATCGACCCCCGGCCCATGTCATCCCCCGCACCTGGAATGCCCTCCCTCTGCCCATCCGCCAAGCTAGCTCTCTTCCTCCCTTCAAGGCCCTGCTGAGAGCTCACCTCCTCCAGGAGGCCTTCCCAGACTGAGCCCCTTCCTTCCTCTCCCCCTCGTCCCCCTCTCCATCGCCCCCATCTTACCTCCTTCCCTTCCCCACAGCACATGTATATATGTATATATGTTTGTACATATTTTTTTAATCTATTTATTTATTTATTTTATTTGTACATATCTATTCTATTTATTTTATTTTGTTAGTATGTTTGGTTTTGTTCTCTGTCTCCCCCTTTTAGACTGTGAGCCCACTGTTGGGTAGGGACTGTCTCTATATGTTGCCAATTTGGACTTCCCAAGTGCTTAATACAGTGCTCTGCACATAGTAAGCGCTCAATAAATACGATTGATGATGATGATGATATTTATGAAAATCATCCCAACAGCACCACTGCAGTGTGTTAAAACTAATCTAGATAGTTGGCAAAGGAAGAGAAAATTCCCAGTGCCTAGTACAGTTCCTGGCACTTAGAAAACGCTTAACAGATACCAAAAAAAAACCCCAAAAAACTTTAGAGTAAATTGGGCAAAGTAGTAGGAAAGAGACCTATCACTTGAGAGAACTGTGGTGTTGTCTACATTGAACACAGACAGGTGACTAAATTGATCACAAACTTATTTCTGAAAAGGTTAATTGTAATTTACCTCTCCATGTTAGTTCAGTACTCTGCACACAGTAGGTAATCAATAAATACCAATAATTGAGTGATTGATTGATGTTATTTTTCTGAATTGTTTTCATTCTAACAGGAAAGTTAGAAAAAAGTCCTATGGTAGAAATGCTTCAAGCTTTCAGTTGATCTGGTATTTAAATATGGGAAACTCCGCAAGTTTTCCTTTGGTCAACTATCATGACGTCACTGTTGTGCCATCACTAACTAGAAATGATATCCTCATCATCTGGGGGGAAAAGTAACTATTATATTAAAATATTTTGATTAATCAACTGCCTTAGAGATTATTGTTTTGCCAAATTCAGAGTTTCCAGGGTTGTAATTGGCTTAAAAAATGCAAGTAGTTCCCAGGCTGAATTATTTACAATGATGGTAGCAATATGTCTAATGCAATAAGTGGGGTATATTTTCTATATTTTAACTCAATTCTGTCAAAATCTATTTCTCCCATGACACATTTATATATTTTGGATAAAATTCTGTTGGAGAATTAGGGGATGTTCTTGTCATAACACACATCTGCCTGGATAGAATATGATACTGTATTGGAAGAAATGGGTCATTGGTCACTGCAGGTGATTAACAGCACAGGATTCCTTAATGTAGGTGTCCTCAAGATCAGGCGTCTTCAAGGCGTCTTCAAGATATCCTTGAGATATCAGGGAACTGACTACTGTATAAAAATGCCTTCAATGACTTTCAAAAAGAAATAATGTTGAAAAATTGCATGAAAGTGAAGAAGCATTTTCAATTCCCTATTTTATTTCTGATCTGGACAGAGATTGGAGTACGTGGGCTGTTGAACTGGGAATTGTAATGTCCTGGGAAACACCTTCACTCAGCTTAATGAAAAACTTTTGTTTTATACTCCGGTGGAAATCCCACTGTTTATTTTTCCTCCAGGAAAACTTGATCCCCAAAGATTTTTTGATAACTTTTCATGTTTAAACAATAATGAAAATAAAGAGGAGGGTTTCATCCCCTTAGAAATTTGAATTTAAGCAAAAGAACATTTAAATCACCTCTAACCCTAAGAACCAGGGTTGACTGTGAATGACCTTACATTCCTGGCTACTGCAATAATGAGAGCATAATTTAATGTGCCTGGTCTTCTAATAACAAAATCCCACAAATCCAGATACCCCAATTTAGATGACAAGAAATATAGGCATAAACAATTGACTTGCTCAAGAAACATATAAAATCCAAAACAACCTAGAAGGGAATCAAGGACTCCTGACTACTCTCTAGGATTTTGATTTACCTTGTTTTCAGGGTAAAATATTTTGTCAGCCATTCAAGGATATTTACCACTGAACTTGTTCAGATCTGTCAGCATTTTTGGATCATTCTGACAATCCGGAGAGTATTTAATGGTAAGGGAAAACCATTTGGTCCGTTGAGTTTGCTTGGGTGGAAAGAGGCCCGGGCCTTGTCAAAACAGATAGCCCTTAATCTCATGGACATTGTAAAGACATGGTGCAAGGGATTAAGAAGGTTTAATAAGAGAAACTGAAACTACCCCTATGTATAAGTGCAGGCTGCTGTGCAGGTAATAAATTATCCTCGTCCCAGGTTGACTTGGGACTTAGTGACCTAGCATTCCTGTTGTCCTCTCCTTTCAAGATGTTTAACCTGTTTGGTCATTTTAAGTGACTATGTTGGGTTATTTTTAACACAACTGCTCTGTAAATCTTTCCCTGTACAACCCATTCAGACCAAAGAACAAGCCTCCACTGACGTTTTTACATGCTAAGTAGGACCATGGTAGGTAGTACAGTGCTCGGTATACTGCAAGCACTAACTAAATACCACTGATTGATTAATGGTGTCTGCTGAGCACCTATTGAATGTGATGTACTGTATTCACTGCTTTAGAAACTACATTAGAGGCAATAGGTACTTTCCCTACTCCCCAGTAGCTTACAATGTACTGGCCTTGGGTAGGGAGTGAGAGAGTGAGCTAAATGGCAGAAAGCGGTGGATTGCCCTTCATCCTGAAAACACACACACACACACACACACACACACACACACACACTTGCGAGACTATCCCAGTCTCAGCAGTAGTAGTAATAATAATAATGATGGCATTTTTTAAGTGCTAACCATGTGCAAAGCACTGTTCTAAGCACAGGGGAGGTTACAAGGTGATCGGGTTGTTCCACGGGGGGCTCACAGTTTTAATCCCCATTTTACAGATGAGGTAACTGAGGCACAGAGAAGTTAAGTGACTTCCCCAAAGTCACACAGCTGACAATCGGCAAAGTCAGGATTTGAGCCCATGACCCCTGATTCCAAAGCCCGTGCTCTTTCCACTGAGCCACGAGAAACAGTAGCATTCATTATGCACCCATTGGGTGCAGTGCACTGGACTATGTGGTTGAAAAATACAAAAACAAGCAAGTGGACACATTTCCTGCCCACAAAGGAGCATAAAATGGGGGCAACAAATACCAAAGTATTTACAAAATGAAATAAAGGTAATACATAATTGAATCTAAAATTGAACAAATTCAGTTACATGAGCAATGAACATGAATATAAGTGCATAAGTGCTAGTGGCAGCTGATAATAATAATAATAATAACGATGGTATTTGTTAAGCGCTTACTATGTGCAAAGCACTGTCCTTAAGTGCTGGGGAGGTTACAAGGTGATCAGCTTGTCCCACAGGGGGCTGACAGTTTTAATCCCCATTTTACAGATGAGGTAACTGAGGCACAGAGAAGTTAAGTGACTTGCCCAAAGTCACACAGCTGACAGCTGGCGGAGCTGGGATTGGAGCCCATGACCTCTGACTCCAAAGCCCATGCTCTTTCCACTGAGCCACGCTCCTTCTCCTGATGGATTTCTACTATTTGAAATGCTGGGAATTAATGGAGGAAGACATTTTGGAAGAGGTGGACTTGCAGGAAGGCTATGAATATTGGGAAAGCTGCTGTCTGTTGGATTTGGGACACTCAGATTTGCATGGTAGAAGTAGATTTGCATAGAGAAAGTAGTATAGCCTAGTACATAGAACACGGGTCTAGGAGTCAGCAGGACCTGGGTTCTAATCCAGCCTTTACCACTGTTTGCTGTGTGACCTTGGGCAAATTCTGTGTCTCAGTTACCTGGGTGTCAGAAAGTCATGGTTCTAATTCCGGCCACGTGTCTGCTGTGTGACCTTGGGCAAGTCATTTCACTTCTCTGAGCCTCAGTTACCTCGTCTGTTAAATGGGGATTGAGACTGAACCCCACATGGGATAGCGACTGTGTCCATCCCGATTTGCTTGTATCCACCCCAGTGCTTAGTACAGTGCCTGGCACATAGCTAAGCACTTAACAAATACCATCATTATCATTTTTTTCCAGTGCTTAGAACAGTGCTTGGAACATAGTAAATGCTTAACAAACACCAAAATTATTATTATTAACAAATATCATTAAAAAGTTTGTGGAGAAAAATATTTTATCCCTTGTTTCTCCATTGTGTTAAAAACAATATTATAAAAAAAACAACAAGAAGAAATGGAAATTGTTTTTACAGAGAAAGAACCCAACCTGAGGACTCTGGAATGAGGAGGCACTAATCATTTGTTTCTCCTGGGCCCCCCAGTGGGTCATTCCCACACCCCATTTTTTAACCCTCAAAATTGAGCCATTGAATCAAAGAATGAGTTTTCAGATAAAAAGGACTCAGGCTTTTCTACAATATGGAGCTGATGGTAGATTCATTCATGCATTCAATTGTATTTATTGAGTGCTTACTGTGTGCAGAGCACTGTACTAAGCGCTTGGGAAGTACAAGTTGGCAACGTAAAAAGACGGTCCCTACCCAACAACGGGCTCACAGTCTAGAAGGGGGAGACAGGCAACAAAATAAAACAACATGTGGACAGGTGTCAAGTCATCAGAATAAATAGAAGTAAAGCTAAATGCACATCATTAACAAAATAAATAGAATAGTAAATATGTACAAGTAAAATGAATGGAGTAATAAATCTGTACAAATATATATACAGGTGCTGTGGGGAGGGGAAGGAGGTAGGGCAGGGGGGTGGGGAGGGGGAGAGGAAAGAGGGGGCTCAGTCTGGGAAGGCCTCCTGGAGGAGGTGAGCTCTCAGTAGGGCTTTGAAGGGAGGAAGAGAGCTAGCTTGGCAGATGTGCATTCCAGGCCAGGGGAATGACGTGGGCTGTAGGACTGTAGGCTGTAGTGTAGGATGGCGGGACAGGCGAGAATGAGGCACAGTGAGGAGGTTAGTGGCAGAGGAGTGGAGGGTGTGGGCTGGGCTGTAGAAGGAAAGAAGGGACATGAGGTCGGAGAGGGCAACGTGATGGAGAGCCTTGAAGCCGAGAGTGAGGAGTTTTTGCCTGATGCATAGGTTGACTGGTAGCCACTGGAGATTTTTGAGGAGGGGAGTAACATACCCAGAGAATTTCTGCACAAAGATGATCCAGGCAGCAGCATGAAGTATAGACTTAAGTGGGGAGAGACAGGAGGATGGGAGATCAGAGAGAAGGCTGATGCTGTAATCCAGTCGGGATAGGATGAGAGATTGAACCAGCAGGGTAGCAGTTTGGATGGAGAGGAAAGGGCAGATCTTGGCGATGTTGCGGAGGTGAGACCGGCAGGTATACCAATGGATTGGATGTGAGGGGTGAACAAGAGAGCAGAGGCGAGGATGACACCAAGGTTGCGGGCTTGTGAGATGGGAAGGAGTAGATCATTGGTAAGAACAAAAGCCTGTAAAACCATTCATTCCTTAGCATTCATACATCCTCTAAATGCCCTCTTTTTTCCGGCTTTGAATGTTTTTCATGAATTTACTTCCAATTCTAGATTACATTTTAGTGATGTCCATGGCACCAAATGACAGTATTGTAGCTATCAATAGCTGGGGCTAGTATCTTTCCTTGAGATTGAATCTCTGAGTTCTGAATAGGGTCCAAGGTAGGGATGAAGAGGAAGTAGAGATCTGGGGAAATGGATTTCCATGCTAGTTCCTTGTAATCCATTTTCAGAAATACTCTCTAAGGCAACACAGTACTGGACCCCAGAGAGAGCACAGGAGGCAGTATATAGAGTAAGTTTCAAAAGCAGCTATTAAAGAGTTTGCTGCAGTGTAGGGCAACTCAGAGATGAAGAAAGGTATATCATCAATGGTATTTATTGAGAATTTTTACTATGTGCAAAGCACTGTATTTAGCACTTGAACGAGTTCAATAAAACAGAATTGTTAAGCATGTTCCCTTCAGACCTAAATAGGTAATATTTTTAAAATTTGGCCATATAGAAATAAAAACTTCAGTGGAAAATTCCCCAAGTCATTCAGCCATTATAGCAGGGACTCTAAATCCTGCCCATTTATTTAGCTGCTCAGAGAAACACAGCACAAACCCACCCCGCACATTTTTTATGGTATTTAAGTGCTTACTATTTGATTTAAGCACTGGGGTAGATACAAGTCAATCATTCAATGCATCTGAGATAATTTTTTCAACCATTACGTTCAGCCCAGGAGAGTGATATCGGTGAAGACATGCCTATCCTCTAGAATGAGACTCTCGAAGCTATTAGAAGTAGTAACAAAGGTTGCTCCAAAAAGCCCAGAGCATCAGAAGATCTACATTTAATTTCTGTGAACATCTCTGATGTTCTGTTGGTATGGACTCACATAAGTGACTGGGGAACCAATAATATCTGCTTCATGGCTGTGCTTGGAAAAACCAATTTGGCTGCTCATAAGAAGAGGTGGAATTTTTCAATAGCATGAAACAGTTTCACTTCTTTTCTTGCTGCCATAGTAATCTTTGAGCAGTAGTGAGTACCCAGGCCAGACCTGTGGCTGGGGAGCGCTCCTTGTCTCCTGTTCAGCTATTTCTCTCTTCAAGTCAAACGCGATCGGATTAGGTGGTTGGTACTTGTCACAGACTAACATCCTAATGAATTTCCTCCCCTATCTCACTTACAAATCCCTGCACAAAGTTGCAGTAATACCCTCTGCAGTTGTAGCTCTGTGACATCTGCTTATTACAGTGAGCCCACTGTTGGGTAGGGACTGTCTCTATATGTTGCCAACTTGTACTTCCCAAGCGCTTAGTACAGTGCTCTGCACACAGTAAGCGCTCAATAAATACGATTGATTGATTGATTGATTACGGTAGCTTCTGTCCCAAACAAACCATTTTTCTTCCCATTTTCAGGTGGTCAGGAAAACTTTTAAAGGGCATACCGGCAACAGTTTTAAGGAAGAAGCAGCCTGGCCTAGTGGAAAGAGTATGGAGTCAGAGGACCTGGGTTCTATTCCCGGCTCTTACAAATGCTTGCTGTGTGATGTTGGGCAAGTCACTTCACTTCTCCATGCCTCGGTTCTCCTGTTGGCTCTCCCATTCATACTGTGAGCCCCATGCGGGACAGGGACTGTATCTAACCTAAATCATTTAAATCTACCCCAGCATTTAGAACAGTGTTTGGCACATAGTAGGCACTTAACACATACCATTAAAAAAAAAATAGGACTTCAACCCACATCTCTAAACAGCTTCTGTAGAATCAAGTTCAAGCAGCATATCAGGACTCTTTTTGGATCCTCAGCCCAGTAGCTGGATAATGGAATCTGGCTGCTGTTAAAACCACCTTCCCTGCCCTCTCTTCCCCTCCCCGCAAACAAGAAGTCTGCATTCAGATTTTAAATATCAGTGATTAACTGCTCTGTCCTGTGGTTGATGTTAATGCCGTTGTTGTTACGCCTCTGCTATTGTAAATCAACAGTGGAATGTAACAGCCTGGGCTGAAATCAATTTCACATTTTATGGCTCCTTTGAGATTTCAATGCCAGTTTAAGTGAAGAAACAAAATTGCTGAAAAAGACACTAATATTACATTTTTAAACTCAAAATTCGGAATCTAGATGTGTGATTAGGCTGCTTTTAAAAATACAAAGGAATAATATATCATGGTGTAGCTTAGTCCCAGAGCTGGAAGCAACTGCCTGGAGATGGGGCAGAAACAACCAGATTTCCCACATTTGATGAAATACACAAATTTATTATGCTGGAGGAAATATTAATGTCCTTGCTTGCTTTCAACCAGTCCAGGATGGAGATATGCCTATCCCGTTCCTAAAGCTACCCAGGGAAGGAGTCTCCCATGGAAGTCTGTTCAGGTATTTGGCAATCCTCTTTATCAGAGGTTCTGAATATCAAACAGAAATCACCACTCTGGTTGAAGTTGACACTTATTTCCCCTTTGTTCCAGCCTCTGATGATACAGACCAGCTGGTTACCACCCTCCTTAAAATAAGCTGTCACCTAGCTGAAGACAGTGTCACCCTTCATCCTTCTTCCAGACCCAATCAGTCCAAATCCTTTAGCCTTTCCTCACAAATCCTGCTTTCCAGTTCCTCTGTTGCTCTTTCTGAACACTCTACAGTTTCCCAAAGACCGGTGTATGGCCCCAGCCTGGGCTCTCCACTCTAATAATGCTAATAATGGGAGGATTGTAAACATTGTAGAAGGATTGCCAATGAGTTCTTGAATGCCAGACTCTTTATTAATAAATCCCAGTGCTCTCATAACTTCTACTGAGCCCAACTCTTCCTTCCTCCTTCCTCAGAGGAGGACTTCATCTCCCAGACTAGAAGGGAAAAGGATCCCCTCATCCTGGATATGTTAGAGAAAAATAAATGGCCCCAGCGTCGTCTAGTGGAAAAAACATGCATCTGGGAGTCAGAGGACCTGGATTCCAGGCCTGCTGCTGACCTACTCTGTGACCTCAGACAAGTCACTTAACCTTCTTAACCCTCAGTTCCTTCAACTGTTAAATGGGGACAATAATACCTGCCCCTCCACACCTCACAAGGTTGTTGAGGACAAAAGGAAATATACATTTTTCTTTGGAAAAATAAAAAAATTCAACCATGCCAAGTTATTACTATTTTCTGCAATACTCTGGGGGTGTGTGTGGAAAGAAATGGCGGTAGCTGCACAATATTCTTATCGTATGTATTGGTGTTTGTTCTGGTCTCAATTAAGCACTTTCTATAGGCAAAGCACTACGCTAAATAAAGATAACAGAGTGGACACAGTCCCTGTCCCACAGAAGGCTCCCTCTGTAAGCTTGTTGTGGGCAGGGACTGTGTCTGTTATGTTGTTATATTGTACTCTGCTAAGCAGTTAGTACAGTGCTCTGCACATAGTAAGTGCTCAATAAGTATGACTGACTCAGCAGTAATAAATAACTGTGGTATGTGTTACATGCTTACTGTGTGCCTAACAGCGTAGTAAGTGCTAAAGTAGATACGAGTTAATCAGATCACACACAGTTCCTGTCCCACATGGGTATCACAGCCTAAGTAAAAGGGAGGTCAGGTATTGAATCTCTGTTTTACAGATGAGGAAATTGAAGCCCAGGGAAGTTAAGTGAGTTGCCCAAGGTCACACAGCAGGCTAATGGCAAAACTGGGATTAGAACCCAGGCCCTCTGACTCCCAGGATTGTGCTCTTTCCACTAGGCCACACTGCTTCTCTCAGAAGCACTCCCCTATTAATCTGCTTCGACACTAATGCTGGGTGGGCTTAGGAGGATTAGCAAGGGGAGGAGGTGTAGAGAACACTTAGTATCAACTGAAGCAGGTGTTCTCCTTCTGCCTCCGCTTTCCATCTCCTAAGAGACCCAGGGGCCAGAGAAAGTACTACCTGGAGACTGTCTCTTGCTTCTCCTCTATCTGTGGATCATGCTTCCTTTACCTAAAGATCCATGAAGTCCCTGCCACCAAATGCTAGATATCTGGGGCTCAGCCCAATACTGGTTCCTTTCCCCCAGGTCCAAGGCCAGACTTGAGCTTGGGGGTACCCCAAAATAGGTCCTTGGGGGCACTCTTGCAATTGTGCATTTTGTTCCCAAGGATGCTGGGGGTTATAGTTTCAGCAGTCCCATGTAAAGGTATTCCCTAGCTGCTGAACCACTCACTAGATTGAAATTAATTGTGGAAGTCAGAGGGACTGGACTGCCTGGTCTTCCTGACCTAGACTGAGTTGGTGTTGGGTTGATCCAGTCTGACTGGCTTTGGGTAACAATAATAATAATGACAATAATAATAATAATAATAACAATAATAATAATAATAATAATAATGGCATTTATTAAGCACTTACTATGTGCAAAGCACTGTCCTAAACTGCTGGGGAGGTTACAGGGTGACCAGGTTGTCCCACGGGAGGCTCACAGTCTTAATCCCCATTTTACAGATGAGGTAACTGAGGCCCAGAGAAGTTAAGTGACTTGCCCAAAGTCACACAGCTGATGAGTGGTGGAGCCGGGATTTGAACCCATGACCTCTGACTCCAAAGCCCGGGCTCTTTCCACTGAGCCACGCTGCTTCTCTGGTGATCCATGGGCCTGACCCAGGTCTGGCCTGGACACATTTGCTGCCACATGGAATGCCTCCTCCTGACCAATGGAAACATTTTTCACCCTGTTACCATCTGTCTTTTTGAGAGCTCACTCCCCACCAAATAAGAGGAGAGTTGGTCTGACTGTTGCAGTCTCACACTCTTCTTGTGGGCCACTGTAGCCCCCAAGTCATTTTCTAATATTGTCCTCCTGCTTTGTATCTGGGTTGCTTCTTTTGGTGTGCTAATTTTACCTGATATTCATTTTTTTCTTATGGTGCAGAAGCAAGAAGTAGTGTGACCTAGTGGATAGAGTATGGGCCTGGTAGTAAGAAGGATCTGGGTTCTAATCCCAGCTGAGCCACTTGTCTGCTGTGTGACCTTGGACAAGTCACTTCATTTCTCTGTGCCTCAGTTCCCTCATCTGTAAAATGGGGATTAAAACTGTGAGCCCCATGTCTGGCAGGCACTGTGTCCAACCTGATTGGCTTGTATCTGCGCCAGTGCTTAATACAGTGCCTGGCACATAGTAAGCACTTAAAAAATATCTTTAAAAAAAGGGTGCAATGGACTTTCTCCATCCTTCTCCCTTCTGATGGAGGCAGCAGGATGCAGGCTGTGGTACAGTCCTAACTTCCTCCTCCTCTCCCCATGGCCAAACGAATAACTAACTCTCAGGTAACCATTCACCTAGAGGTGTGGGAACCCCAAGGGGGCAAGGACTGTCCAGAATGTTGCCAAGAAAGGTTAGAATTCAGCTACAGCAAAGGCAGCAATGGGTCTTGTGTGAATCCCACACTGCATTGCCCTAGCCAGAAGGGTAAGGGGATTTATTTGAAAGCCAAACCTCCACGTAGAAAACATTTGAGGAGAGGGAAGAGAAAAATTCTAGAATCATCCAATCCATGACCATACCTTCTTCTCTCTTGCCTCTCATTCTTGTTCACACTCCCTTCCCCACCCTGCTGGAGTTCCTTCTCCCTCCTTACCCTGTTGGAGCTCCCTCACCCTTCATAGATGCACTGTGGTATAGTGGATAGAGCATGGGCCTGGGAGTAAGAAGGACCTGGGTTCTAATCCCAGTTCTGCCCCTTGTCTGCTGTGTGACTTTGGGCAAGTAACTACACTTCTCTGTGCTTCAGTTATCTCATCTGTAAAATGGGGGTTGAGACTGTGAGCCCCACGTGGGACAGGGACTGTGTCCACCTCGATTTGCTTGTATCCACCCCAGCACTTAGTACAGTAAGCGCTTAACAAAAAAATCATTAAAACACTAGATTTTGGCCTTCCCCAACTTCAAAGCCCTCCCGGTATCCCACCTCCTCCAGGAAGCATTCTCACTCAGCCCAGAAGGATGTGAGACCTGAATCCTCCATCTCTAAAGTGTTTATCTTTCAAAGGGCCCAAATTTTGTAGGTACTTTTTCTCTGAGGAAGACGAAATAGAATTTTCATCTAGCAAAGTTTAATAAACTGAAGAAATACTCAGAGGAAAACTTGTTTCATCCATTTCCAAAGTCTATTAGAAAATGTTCCCCAGGTTGTGCTCAAGCCCGGCTTTTCGGTAAGGAGCTTTACGTTTTCCATTAGCCATCATTGACTGGTGTTTTAATTTCCCAGCCAAGAAATTGTTAAATAGCAGGTGTCACCATCTCCACAGAAACAAAGCTCAATGCTGTCCTTTGCTTTTCATAAGTTGAATGGTCATGAGCTTCCAGCACCAGCAAAGAGCACAGATATAATTAATAGAGAAGCAGCATGTCTCAATGGAAAGAGCACAGGCTTTGGAGTCAGAGGTCATGGGTTCAAATCCCAGCTCTGCCAACTGTCATCTGTGTGACTTTGGGCAAGTCACTTAACTTCTCTGTGTCTCAGTTACCTCATCTGTAAAATGGGGATTAAGACTGTGAGCCCCCCCGCCCCGGGACAACCTGATAACCTTGTAACTTCCCCAGCACTTAGAGCAGTGCTTTGTACATAGTAAGTGCTTAATAAATGCCATCATAAGATATAATTAATAGTCTTCTTAAATATTATGAATGTTGCCACTGTGAGGTCCTAAAAAGAAGACAGAAGGAAGAAAAAAATGGTCTGAAATGTCTTGTGTGGTTTGCTTCAAGGGTAAACAGGGTGTAGTGGAAGAACATATGTTTCTGATTCTCAAGTCTAAATCACATTTAAACATATGGTTCTATTTTCCTGTTTCTAGTTAAAATAGCATATCTAAGGTATGGGCCTTCAAGATGTTTGATAGCATGTTAAAAGTGCAGTCTACTCCTCTGTGATGGAAGCACTTAAATTTCAGAGGCTGCTGTCCTTTCCAAACATTCAAAGGAATTGGGATTATCAATGTGACATAACCAGAAATAACCTGCCATTTTCCTATTAAATTAGATTAAAATGGAGTGACTGAATATGTTTCAAAATGTGGTGGCATTCTGATAGAAGATATGGCTTTTATGGTTGGCTTGGGATGGCTTTGATATATATGGATTTGTGGTTTAAAAATTAATATTCTCAATGTTGTTTCATCTTAATTGTCCAAATGACTCTAACACAGTGATCAAAGGATTGTGGTTAATGACACAAATTCATCCCCTGAATGACCCATGGCTCAACATAATTTATCATTATCTTGCACATAAAACAACCCTCAATTGAAAATGAAGGTTTAAAATAAACAATATATTATTCCCAACTATGGCAAAATAAACCCTGGGTGCACATTTTATACAGTCTCCAAGATTATGTATAATATAAATTATGCTGAATGCAGTTTGAGATGACCAGAGAGAAATCTTTGCCTTGTTATGCAAACACTGGTGCTTGTTACTCCCACAGACATTGCCAGGGGGTTTTATCTTCAGGAGAAAGAAATCAAGAAGGAAGAAGTTCAAAGGTGTATTGAGGATGAGGCCATTCTTATGTCTTTTGGGGCCACATATTTTCCAAATGCAAATTTTTTTTAGGGGAATGAGAAAGAAGAGCCAATGGTGAAAACTTGAGATTTTTCCCTAGAGCCGATGACCTCTGACAGAGTGAGCCTCAGAACCCTGTTGGAAAATGATCAATTAAGCAAGCAGCAATATTTATTGAGCACTTACTGTAAGCAGAGCACTGTACTAAGTGCTTGGGAGAATACAGTATAATAATAATTATTATTATTATTATGGTATTTGTTAAGCGCTCACTATGTGCCAAGCACTGTTCTAAGTGCTGGGGTAGATACAAGGTAATCAGGTTGTCAAACGTGGGGCTCACAGTCTTAATCCCCATTTTGCAGATGAGGTAACTGAGGCACAGAGAAGTTAAGTGACTTGCCCAAAATCACATAGCTGAAAAGCGGCGAAGCCGGGATTAGAACCCACGACCTCTGTCTCCCAAGCTCGTGCTCTTTTCACTAAGCCACGCTGCTTCTCCTTAAAGTGATTTAAGTGGAAGTTTTGTTTGAGGTGGAGGGAAATGGGCAGCCCTTGGATGTTTTCTAAGGGCAGAGAGTAGTGTGCCAACCATTGTTTCGGGAAATGTGGCAGCAGCATACAGTATACATTGAAGAGGGGAGAGGCAGGAGGCTGAGAGATGGTGAGGAGGCTCATACACAGTATTCTAATTGTGTTTGGAGCTGGACCTAAGGCAGTGGCTGTGCGAGAGGAATGGAAGGGCTGATCCTGTAAATATTGTGGAGGGAAAACTGGCAGGATTTAGCAGTTGACTGGCTATGAGAACTAAAAATAATAATAATTATTATCGTACTTGTTAAGCATTTACTATGTGCCAAGCACTGTTCCAAGTGCTGGGGTAGACACAAGGCAATCAGGCTGTCCCACGTGGGGCTCACAGTCCCAATCCCCACTTTACAGTTAAGGCAACTGAAGCACAGAGAATCAATCAATCAATCAATCAATCGTATTTATTGAGTGCTTACTGTGTGCAGAGCACTGTACTAAGCGCTTGGGAAGTACAAGTTGGCAACATATAGAGATGGTCCCTACCCAATAGTGGGCTCACAGTCTAGAAGGGGGAGATAGAGAACAAAACAAAACATATTAATAAAATAAATAGAATAGACAGGTACAAGTAAAATAAATAAATAAATAGAATAATAAATACGTACAAACATATATACATATATACAGGTGCTGTGGAGAAGGGAAGGAAGTAAGGCAGGGGTGATGGAGAGGGGAAGGAGGGCGAGAGGAAGGAGGGGGCTCAGTCTGGGAAGGCCTCCTGGAGGAGGTGAGCTCTCAGTAGGGCCTTGAGAAGTTAATTGACTTGTCCAAAGTCACACAGCTAGTGTCTGTAGTCACAATTCCTGCTGTCAAGGATCTTACGGACTTGAGAGGGAGTCAGAAATGAAAATAAATTAAAATGTCGAAGTCATGGTGCCGAAGCAAGAAGTGTGTTGTCTTAGGAGAATTTTCCTTCTCCTTTGACATGAATGCAGGTGAGGCTTAAGAGGATTTGAGGGGAGTCGCATCAGTGCTTGTTTCCCTTGCATGGATTGACTCAGGCAATGCAAAATTTAGGCCTCCAGGAGGCCAAGGCTACCCTATTTGCACTTGGCAACAGAGGCTGCCCTGAGATAAATTAAGACCCTGCTGTGCCCTTCTCCATCCTCCATTTCCAGGGTTAACACCCAGATGCTTTTAGTGTTTCATCGACTGAAGGAAGACGTAAAAATGGAGAATCAGGTTCTCCCAGTGTATAATCCCTTAGAGGAAGTTATCCAGTTAAAGGCTGGTACAGCAGCTCAGACTTCTTGGGACAAGGCTCATTGCTATCTAATAGTAATAATAATAACAATTGTGATATTTGTTAAGCTCTCACTCTATGCAAGGCACTGTTCTAAATGCTGGGGTGGGCACAAGCAAGTTGGATTGGATACATGGGGTTCACAGTCTTAAATCCCTATTTTACAAATGAGGTAATTGAGGCACAGAGAAGTGAAGCGACTTGCCCATGTTCACACAGCAGACATGTGACAGAGCCAGGATTAGAACCCAGGCCAGTGCTCTATCCACTAGGCCACACTGCTTCTGCTTCATCTCACGGGGCCATGGTACCTTGGCATTCCAAGCCCAGGGAAAAGCTTACCTGTTGCTCCAGTTTCATTAATCAATCAATCAACTGTATTGGGAAGCAGCATGGCCTTGTGGTAAGAGCATGGGCCTGGTTCTAATCCCAGCCCCACCTCTTGTCTGCTGTATGACTTTGGGCAAGTCGTTTAACTTCTCTGTGCTTCAGTTTCCTCAACTTTAAATGGGGATTAAATCCTACTCCCTCTATTTAGACTGTGAACCCCATGTGGGGCAGAGAAAGTGTCCAAACTGATTTTCTTGTATCTATCCCAGCACTTAGTACAGTGCTTGTCACAGAGGAAAGTGCTTAACAAATACCATTGTCATGATGATGGCGATTATGATTTTTATTATTAATTAAGCACTTACTGTATGCGGAGTCAATGTGCAAAGCATGTTTTTTACTGAATACTCCCTGGGTGACCAGTCCAGATGTTGAGCGGAAGGTCAGTAGGGCAGTCAACAGGGCAAGGGATTAATGAACCAACACAAGCTCCTCCACCTGGGCCTCAGCCTCTCAGTTTTCCCCCTGGAGATCCCCAGAGAGTTTAAATGGTCACAGTGAGTGAGAAACCTGGGTGCTACAATGATGGGTGATCTGATCTAGAAATCATTTCTCAAGTAAAATTGGCTGGTAAATGATGGGGAAAGTGTGAACTGAAGAAATAAAAAGAATTAACAAAATGCTTCTTGGGGTTAACCGCTAGGATAACAAGAATTGACTTTTGCTAGTCTCCATTTTCTTTTGTGGCATTGACCTTAATTAATTTGATTTTTGATTTGCTTTATCTTTTGCAATCTTAGAAAATAAATTAAACAAGGGCATGAGCTGTAATTTCTGTGAAAATCTTACTATCCCCTACTGGGTTCTTTCTCTTTCCATTATTAAATCCCACCCATTAAGTGAGACTTTTGAGTGAATAGTTTATTTTTAATTATGTCTAGGTGACATTTAGAGAAGAATAGCCATTTTTCAAATGCCATAGGTCATCTACAAGTCACATCTTTTATTTTATTTTTCCAGGAAAAAATGCTGCAAGGGTTATAAATTTGTCTTTGGACAATGCATTCCAGAAGGTATGTAATTTTAAAATTCAAAGTGTAACTTCAAAACTTCAAAATTTGAATCAGTTCATTTCTGGTCATTTGTTAACAATTTTTTGACACTAAATCTATTATTCTGCTCCAGATTTGCTTGGGTCCACACACTACACAATGTACCTAAATGAAGGTTGTGTTGAATCATTTTGGCGTTTCAGAAGCTAAAAATCCATTTCTACCTAAATGTTAAGGTCGGGTAGATAGATTATCAGGTAATTGTGCCATGAACTAGAACAGAGAGGTGATTTCTGCCTGTTGGAAACGTGGCCTTCCTAGTAGAGGAGGTTGCTAGAAATAGCTGTGTGTATGCCCCCGCTCCCATCTCTGTTCCTTAGCATTACTTCTGGTTCCACTATATTCCCTGTTCCTGCCCCATTCCTGCTACCACTTCCCTCCCCAGGTATGGACTCTGCCTTTCTCCTGAGCCCCCCAAAAGGGATGTCAGAAAATATTGACTACAGTGGTTCGTGGCTAGTGCCAAAAGGGAAAGGGATTTCAATTTGCACTACCACCAAAATTCCTAATATTGTGCATAAGGAAATAAATTGAACAGAAGAAAAACACTGAGTCACAAGTGTGATTTTCTTATCTGGTTAATGTTTAAAGTTCCATTGGTGGGGAAAGCAGAGAAAAAAATTGGATTATTTAGCTAAATTAAATAGTGAAGGGAGCTTCCGGTTGTCTCTGTATCTAACCAAACCTCAGGATAATGATTGAGGCAGCAGAGAGGCCTGGAAGTCAGTATGGTTAAGGAAACAACAGATTTTAGGGGGCTTATTAGCCAGATTGCTTCCTGGCCCTTCCTATGACCCTATCTCTGTCCCACCCAGAATCTCTAAACACCATAGCCAAAGTTTACAGAATCATAAAATTGGAAAGGTGTTTGAAAGGCCATCTGATCTCTCCCCTTGCATCCAGGTAGGTGAGTGCTGAGCTATGCAGGACAAGTGGGTGTCTATTATTTTAGCTTTCTAGGGATGAAAATGACACAATATTTCCTAATGGCCTGTTCCAGTATTTTATAATCCAGACATTTAAGAAGTTCTTCCTTTATGGCTATCCAAATGCTCTCATTCCGCAATGTAAGCCCTTGATTACCTTCTGGAATTTCTTGTTCTTTTTCCTCCTCCTTCTCTTAGTTGTAATGACATTTACTGAGTGTTTACTATTTGTAAAACACTGTGCTAAGTGCTAGGGCAGAGACAAGACAATCCCTAGCCTACACAGAATTCACAATCTAAAACACAGATATTTTATTCCCATTTTACAAATGAGGAAACTGAGGCACAGAAAAGGTAAGTGACTTGCCCAAAGTCACCTAGCAGAAAAGTAGCAGAGCTAAAACTAGAACCCAGAATTCCTTGTGGTACTTAAGTGCCTTCTCTATGCCAAGCACTGTACTAAGTACAGGGGTAGAAATAAAATAATCAGATTGGACACAGTCCCTGTGCCACACAAAGCTCACAGCCTAAGTAGAAAAGAGTAGGATTTAATCCTTATTCATTCAATCGTACTTATTGAGTGCTTACTGTGTGCAGAGCACTGTACTAAGCACTTACATCCATTCTCAAACATGAGAATGGGATGTGGGAAAACATGACGATATTCACGCTATCTGTACTATGATACTTTATTTTAAGAGGGAATTGAGAACCAGAGAAATAGTGTCTTGCCCAAGATCACAAAGCAGACAAGTGGCAGAGCCAGAATTAAAACCCAGGACCTCTGACTCCTAAACTCCATGTTCTTTCCATTTAACCATGCTGCTTCCTGATTCCCAGTTCCATCATTTTATTATTTTCCCTTAGGCCATTCTGCCTCCTAATTAATTCCTTAATGAATTTCCCTATTCCTTAATATTGATGACTTAAAATCTTTACTTATTCTCCTCCTTGGGGTTTGCCTGAGTGGCAACTCCATTCAAGCAGCTACTCTCCAGTACCCACTGATCGGGCTGGTTTAATCCTGTGTGTTATTACTGGAGTTGAGATTCATTGCAAATGTTGAGTGAGGGCAGTAGGGTACAGTAAGTCTCTGGCTTATGTTTGTCTCCCCCATTGGTGTGTAAAATGCTTATGGGCAGGGAATGTGTCACTTGCTTAATGTGTACTTCCTCAGCATCCACTACAGTACACTGCACAAAGTGGGCACTCACCTACTACTACTACTAAAAATAATGATAATAACTGTGGCTTGTTAAACCCTTGTGATGTGCCAGGCACTATACTAAGTGCAGGGGTGTATGAAAGCAAATCAGGTTGGACACAGTCCCTGTCCCACATGGGGCTCCCAGTCTCAAACCCCATTTTATTGATGAGGTAACTGAGGCCCAGAGAAGTTAAGTGACCTGCCCAAGGTCACACAGCTGACAAGTGGCAAACTTGGGATTAGAACCCATGACCTTCTGACACATGACCAAGCCCATGTTTTATTCACTATGCCATGCTGCTTGTCTACTACTACCACCAGTATTACTGCCCAAGATGAGAACTTTTGACAAGTAAATGGTCAGTTCCAGAGGCCCCTTTCTCATTTTCCACTTATTCATCCAGGAATCAAAAAGCGAAAAGGTGCAGAACTCTGCTTATCCCGGTGGGTCATTTGCTTCAGAGGAATCTGCTCATCTGGGGAAGCAGCATGGCTCAGTGGAAAGAGCCCGGGCTTGGGAATCAGAGGTCATGGGTTCTAATGCCGCCTCCACCACTTGTCAGCTGTGTGACTTTGGACGAGTCACTTCACTTCTCTGGGCCTCAGTTACCTCATCTGTAAAATGGGGATTAGGACTGTGAGCTCCATGTGGGACAACCTGACCACCTTGTTTCCCCCAGTGCTTAGAACAGTGCTTCACACATAGTAAGTGCTTAACAAATACCCTCATCATCATCATCTGGGGCCATTCGTCCCCCTGCCTGTCTTCTGGGGCCCTGCCTGTGGATGTTGAGAGTGCACAGTGCTGGCTGATATTTACCAATGGAAGGAGTGATAATATTTCATTCAATCGTATCATATTTATTAGGCACTTACTATGTGCAAAGCACTATACTAAGCGCTGGGGAGAGTACAATGTAACAGTCAACATTACTTATTAAGTACTTACTGTGTGATAAGTGCTAGGAATAGAAATGCTTGTAGGAATGTTGGCAATCACTCCATCTCATTTGAAGGGACTGAGGCCCAGGAGACCGTGTGGTCATTTAAACTGAGAAGATTTCTAGCCCCTTGCATCTTTCAGGCTGCCCCTTCTCACCCCCCACTACATGAGGAGCAATGTGGTTTGGTGGAAAGAGCACGGACTTGGGAGCCAGATGACGTGGCTCAGTGGAAAGAGCACAGGCTTGGGAGTCAGAGGTCATGGGTTCTAATCCCAGCTCCACCACTTCTCAGCTGTGTGACTTTGGGCAAGTCACTTAACTTCTCTGTGCCTCAGTTCCCTCATCTGTAAAATGGGGATTAAGACTGTGAGCCCCACGTGGGACAAACTGATTGCGTTGTATCCCACCCAGCCCTTAGAACAGTGCTTGGCACATAGTAAGCACTTAACAAATGCCATCATTATTATTATTATTATTATTCTAATCCCAGCTCTGCCGTGTGCCTGCTGTGGGACCTTGAGCAAGGCACCTAACTTCTCCGTGACTCATTTACCTCATCTGTAAAATGGGGATTCAGTACCTGTTCTCCATCCTACATATATATACTGTGAGCTCTGTGTGAGACAGGGACTGTACCTGACCCAATCATCCTGTACCTGCCTTAGCGCTTAGAATAGTGCTGACACATAGTGAGAACTTAACAAATAGCACAGTTGTTGTTACTGTGGCTCAGTGGCAAGAACCCGGGCTTGAGAGTCAGAGTTGATGGGTTCTAATCCCAGTTCTGCCACATGTCTGCCCCATAACACTTATGTACATATCCATAATTTATTTATTTAGATTAATGTTTGTTTCCCCCTCTAGGACCGTAAGCTCCTTGTGGGTAAGAAATGTGTCTACTAACTCCGTGGTATCAGACTCTCTCAGGCACTTAGTGCAGTGCACCATATACAGTAAGCGCTCAATAAATACCATTGCTTAATTGCTGTACATCCCCATTGTTGAATCACCATCGTGAATGTTGTGATTGCTATTATTGATTATGTGCATGCCCATTTTTCAGACTACGACGTATGTGCCGAGGCTCCTTGCGAACAGCAGTGCACCGATAACTTCGGCCGAGTCTTATGCACCTGTTACCCTGGGTACCGCTACGACCGTGAGAGACACAGGAACCGGGAAAAGCCCTACTGCTTAGGTAAGTGAAGGAACATGTTTTCTACTCCTGATCTTGATCAGGAAGGAATGTTCCATTTGTTGAAGTCTCTTCCTTTGGATGGGTGATTGGTAGACCAAGAGACTGAAGTTAAAGCAGTAACATTACTGTTGTGAGCAGGGAACCTGCCCTTTATATTGTTAAATTGTACTCTGGACACTAAGCTCATCGTGGGCAGGGAATGGGTCTATTATATTGTGCTCTCCCAGGAACTTGGTACAGTGCCTTGCACACGGTGAGCTTGCAATAAATATGATTGATTGATTTCCTGCAAATTGCAAATGTAATGGCACAGTAAAGGACAGTTCTGAACAGCTCACAGTGTGGAAGAGAGCCTTTTGCAAGTGTACAGCCACACTCCTGGATCTCACTGTGAGTGTTCTCATCTTCTATACAAAGGACAGATATATATTAATAGATATGTTTATGTTAAAATAGATGCATCATTAATATGGCCTGACCAAACTTTTGGCCCCTTTCCACAAGCAGTTATAATGTTTGGAAAATGTCTTAGTTGGAATCATCCCAGTGGTCACTGTTATGATTACATTAACGTATGATTAAAACCAGGATATCACAATTACTATAAAAGCCATCGGCTGCTGGGAAAATGTCATCACTGCAGCCTGCAGAAGCTCCTCTGAGATATTTATAATTGTCCTTCATAATCAAAGATGACACCAGTGCTGGTGAATTAACATGGCACAAGGGTAGATGAGAAGACTGACACAATATGGGCAGTCCTTATTACCATGGGCCCAACAAAACTTTGCCCTCGCATTGATGGGTTTGCTGGTTCAGGTGCCTGGTTTTCTTTCTGGTCGCTCTCTTAGTCTCATGAACCTGCCAGAGCTTCTGCTCCCAAAGAATGGCTACTTTTTGGATTGCAGTCTGCTGTCCTGTCTACTACATTGTCACTGACATTTGGGGGAGATGCTTAATGGTCTGAGTTGGGGCTTCATGGAGCCTAAAAGCATTCCCTCTGTTCCACCCAGCTTAGCCCTTTGCACAAAGTAAGCACTCAATAAATACCATTGATTGATTGACTGATTGATCTGAGTCCTGAAGGACTTGCAGGACCTCAGAAAGGCTTGCTGTTCTCCAGACATCCCTTTTCACTGCAGGGGGTGCCCGGATTCTCCGATTCCCCCTCTAGATTGTAAGCTCATTGAGGGCAGGGAATTTGTCTGATTATTGTTGTATTCTCCCAAGCGCTTAGCGCAGTGCTCTGCACACAGTAAATGCTCAGTAAATACGATTGAATCTTTCTCTTTTCGGCCCTCCCAAGCAGCGGCCATCTGGGTGTACTGTTGCCACTCATTCTGTAAGTATGTCCATCTCAGCACAACTGTGTAAGTTGAACTAGACTTCAGTGCAGGTGCGCTGACTCAGGGCCTTGTCTTCCTTCTTGATGTTGCTTTTTGGCTCATAGGTGAGAGGGATGGAGATTGATGGGGCATTGTCCAGAAGGATGGATGTGCTAATGGAGTTAACTTCATGGCCAAGTTAGAACTGCCAGAGTGGAGGCAATAATGATCAAACATCAGTTTCCCTGGCTTGGATGAGATCAGAAGACTGGACTGCAGGGTCTCAGAGCAAGTGCTGCCTCTCAGAAGGGAAGTGTCTAAAGGGACGAGGGAGATGGGGTAGAGATCAAGATGACTACAATAGGACCGTGGCCTACTTATGATTCTGAAGCATCAGAGCAGCAGTGTGAACACCTGAAAATCTCCCACTTCCCCAAGCAACATAATCAATGGCTCAGTGGAAAGAGCACGGGCTTTGGAGTCAGAGGTCATGGGTTCAAATGCCGCCTCTGCCAAATGTCAGCTGTGTGACTTTGGGCAAGTCACTTAACTTCTCTGGGCCTCAGTTACCTCATCTGTAAAATGGGGATTAAGACTGTGAGCCCCCCGTGGGACAACCTGATCACCTTGTAACCTCCCCAGTGCTTAGAACAGTGCTTTGCACATAGTAAGTGCTTAATAAATGTCATTATTATTATTATTATTATTTATCGGACACTTACTATATGCAGAACACTCAGCACCAAATCAGGCCCAGACTTCCCACTCCAACCTCCCTTCCTTGATTTCTCTTTGTCATTGCTGTTTGCGGCATTGTCCTCCCTGATTCCCTTTGAACCCTTTCATTAGGGAGCAGTTACCTGTTGTGGTCTCTCCAACAACCTACCCTTCTGCACTTGCTTCCTCATCATTTCCCACTGAGCTGACTTCTGAAACTAGGGACTCTCAAATGGTTAAGTGCTTAGTACAGTGTTCTACACACAGTAAGCACTGAGTAAATACCACTGATTGATTGGCTAAGTCCCTCAATTGCTTCCCCAAAAGATTCAGGATCCAGAATCAGGGTGACCCAGCAGAAAATCACCTCAAGATTGGTTGGGGCTAGCTTGATTGGGGCTAGCTTGTGTTACAGTCAGAGGCCCATTACTGAATGAAATTTTGTGATTGCAGTAAGAACCTTTCTGGCACTATTCACATAATAACTCCAACAGAAACCCAGCAGAGGAAGAAATAAAACAATTTATCAAATAGAAATGAGGAACAAATGGCAAAGGAAACTAAGAACAAAAAAGAAACAGGTTAATCTTGAGAGAGGGTTGGAAAGGGGCAATTTAGAACTGACTCAGAGGGCTCCACATAACCCCAGTTAGGAGTGTAACTCACTGAGGACAGGGACCAGTTTTCTTACCCTCCCAGGCAGTTGATTTCTGTACATAATAGGTGCTCACAAATACTATTGGTTAAACCTCTTCATCATTTATTCAGTCAACAACCTGGGTACCAATTGTATAATTTGTTATTGCATCCCCTTCTAAGGATAAGAATTACCTATGCCTGGAAAAGCAGGAGAATCTTCCATCGTGCCCAGTTACTGGGCAGTGCCTCTTTCTGGGAATAGAATTTCTGAGTGGGTAGAGTTCCAGGGCAGAGCTTCTATAGGATAGCAATGTCCAACCCAGGGATGCTCGTGGGTAAGGTGCAGCTAGAGAACAGGCTACCATAGATGCCCTCCTGGAGAGCTACCCTGAGATGCCCAAATGATCTCTGGAGTCATCTGATTCCATTAGTAATACTTCTGTGATAATAACTATTTACCAATAGATTGTGAGCCCCCCGGAGGGACAGGGTCTGTATCTACTTACCACTTTGTGTATTCTTTTCCAGTGTTTAATACAGTGTTCTGCATGTTAAGTGCTTGATAAACACTTATTGTCATGAGCCCTGCCCAGGGAATATTTCCCCACAGTATCAGGCACTCCACCTAGGAGCCCTTAACCAGAGATTTGACTCCCTCATTAATCCGGGTGCTCAAATGACATGTCAAAAAAGTAAACCAGACACCACAATTACAATGGAAAGCTTTATTTTAAACTAAAACAGGGGTTAAGCACATATGCGCGCACACACACACACACACACACAGAGCACAACACCTATAATTACCAATCTACCTGGTTTGCCCCAAGTCTTGGTGAAGATGGTAGTTTCAAGGAGTCAGACTGCCAACAGCTCGTCATCATCCTGGTTTTCCCCAAGTCTTGGTGAAGATGATCCCACGTTGGAGGAGTTTCAAGGAGTCGGTTGCCCACAGCTCATGGTTGTCCTGATTCAAGTCTTAGGTGCTGGGCCACAGCAGCTGTACATGACTCCATGCATGGCTTAGGTGGTTCCATGCTGGGCAAATTGGGCCAGTTCTTTCACCCTTTTATCCACTAGGCATACCAGGCCGGTTCTTTCCCCTTTTTATCCATTGTTCTCCAGGGATTGCACTGGGGGGCTGCTCAGGATTGCCTCTTGTCTTCCACTCATTAGCTTGTTACTGGGTAAAACAGAGAGGAGGGTGATCCCTCCCCCTGGGTTTATCCCACTGAGAGCATAGCCCCATCCAGCAGTTCTTTTCCTGCCCAGCAGAGCAAGTTATCCTCTCCTTAAGCCCTCAGCAAGACAGTTCAGTTCCTCTTCTCAAAACTCCTCAGGGAAATAATACAGTTTCTCCTCTAAATGGCCCTTTGGCCTTGTTGCTCCCTAAGCCAAGTAATACAAGATGGAGTCACTTTTGCCTTGTTGCTTTTGGGGTCAAATAATACAAAATGGAGTCAATCTCACTCACCACAGTTATCACTACTGCAAACTGTAAAGCTAGTTGGGGTTTTTTCATTTGTTTTTTATTTATGGTATTTGTTGAGAGCTTACTCTGTGCCAAGCACTGTACTAAATGCTGCAGTAGATAGAAGCTAATCAGTCCATGTCCCACATGGAGCTCACAGTCTTAATCCCCATTTTACAGATGAGGTAACTGAAGCACAGAGAAGTTAAGTGACTTCCCCAAGATCACATAGCAGACAAGTGGAGAAGCCAGGATTAGAACCCAGGTCCTTCTGAGTCAGGCTTTCCCTTCCATAGATAACATTGGAAGCATCCATATAATAATAATAATAATACTGACATTTATTAAGTGTTTACTATATGCAAAGCACTGTTCTAAGCACTGGGGGGGTTACAAGGTGATCAGCTTGTCCCACGGGGGGCTCACAGTTTTAATCCCCATTTTACAGATGAGGTAACTGAGGCACAGAGAAGTTAAGTGACTTGCCCAAAGTCGCACAGCTGACAATTGGTGGAGTTGGGATTTGAACCCATGACCTCTGACTCCAACGCCCATGCTCTTTCCACTGAGCCATGCTGCTTCTCATATCAGATGTGTCATCGTATTACCTGGACTGGCAACTGGCTTGAAGTGTGTGAAGGGAGGATTGTTGTTGAATTGTACTTTCCAAGCACTTTGCACAGTGCTCTGCACCCAGTAAGCACTCAATAAATACGATTGAATGAATTATGATACATAGGGTCCTCTCAGGGCTCCCTGTGTCCACAAGGACTGAGTTAACTGGAGCTGTGGTCCGGGATCTGGATCAGGAAATCTTCTGGGGAGTCCGGCTGACTTGGATTTGGGCTCCACCCTAGAGTAGTAGGTGGCAGAGTTCTAGTCAGTACATGTGGCTGTCTGAAGCCTCTGCTCCTGGCAGCTGGCACGTGGGGCCTTCCCCAACCCACAGTTTAATCTTGGAGGACTTGAAAGGTTCTTGAGACTCCCCCTCTTCCTGGACTGTGAAAACATTCTTGTTCCACCCTTATCAGCTTTCCCAGCCCAGGAAGAGCTTCAAGATGTGGAGGAAAGAGTTTGAATTCCGGGTCATTGATGAGTCACTTTTCCCTAGGAATCTTCCATGACACGGTTTCCCAACCACCAGTATTAAATGGCAACGCTGCTTCCCTGATGAGTTCACTGAGGGTGAGAAACTCATAAGCAGCTTGGAGTGAGTCCCTTGATGTCTTGATCTCCTCCTCCATGAAATGAGAGACCTCAGTCCATCTGTGTACTGCCAGGGTTTTTTTTAATTTTAATATTGGGGTTGTGTTCCCAAAAACCCTCATGTGATAAAAAACCCAACTTGTGCAAAGCCCAATATGGGCATGTGCAAACCCATTTCTTGCAAACCCACACCATGCTATGGCCAAATGTGTTGCAGGAAGAATGTTCCCTAATTCTTTAATAGTGCTCTGAGGCTATGACACATGAAATGAAAACAGGCATTTTTTTAAAAAATGACTGTACTGGAAATAAAAATGGCCATGCTGTGTAAATGCCAACTAGAACAGGTTTATGGTAAGGACCTTTCCAAGAACTGAAATATCCTCATGTATTTATAGTCGCCCTAATGGAAAATGCAGAGGAATGTACACTATCCTGATCAGTTTGCTGTTGGCTCTTTAACTACCCTCTTTTTGTCTTTTTGAAATTGGTTCCCACATAGATATCGATGAGTGTGCCACCAGCAATGAGACACTCTGCTCTCAGATCTGCATCAACACGCTGGGAAGCTACAGATGTGAGTGTCGAGAGGGCTACATCCGTGAAGAGGATGGAAAGACATGCACCAAAGGAGACAGAGGTAAGTGTTGCTTGGGGTGGATCTTGTGTCACCTGTTAGATCATTCAAATGAACCTAGACTCAGTGATGGAAAACTAAGGTGACCAAATTGGAGAGACAGCAAACTTGTGTTCTCATGAAAATTGTAACCGCAATTGGAAATACAGCCTGTGAATGCATTTTCAGGCTGTTAATATCCTTCACCACTGGATGTATTAGCAAAGGTCAGTTAACATTTGACCATTGGCAGGGCAAGTCAGCTTGGTTTTGAGGCAGAACACCAAGCTGGGGCCAGTCTGTGAACCAGGAATTGGAGAAATTCATAGGAATTATTAATTCCTAATTCTAAACTGTTAATTTCCCCTAGATTGTAAGCTCTTTGTGGACAGGGAACACACGTCTACCATGTCTGATTAGATTGTACTTTCCCAAGTGCTTAGTACAGTGCTGTACACGTAGCAAACAGTCAATAAATACAATTGATTGATTGAGAATTGTACTTCCATTTATTCCATCAATAATATTTACTGAGCACTTGCAATATGCAGAACACTTTACTGTCTAGCAAGGGAAACAGACACTTAAATTACAGTTAGGCGGAAATAATAAAGTATATTTGAGATATACATATGTGATATGGGGTATTGTGAGTAGGTAGTGTGAAAATCCTCAAGTGGCGGTTGGGGAGATGTGATCTGAGGAGCATAGAAATTAATCAAAGAGGGCTTCCTGGAAGACATGTGATTTCAGAAGTGCCCTGAAGATGGGAGAGAGCTGTACTTTACTGGAAATTAAGTGGTAGGGAGCTCCAGGCCAAGGGGAAGGGTATGAGGAAGACATCAGAATCAGGCATGAGTAGGTTAGCTTAAGAGCATGAGCTGAGGTATAAGACAGAAAAAAGGGTGGGTAAGTAGGAGGGAAGGAGCTGATTAATAATAATAATAATAATAATAATAATGGCATTTGTTAAGTGCTTAACATGCTTACTATGTGCAAAGCACTATTCTAAGCGCTGGGGAGGTTACAAGGTGATCAGGTTGTCGCACGTGGAGCTCACAGTCTTAATCCCCATTTTACAGATGAGGTAACAGGCTCAGAGAAGTTAAGTGACTTGCCCAAAGTCACACAGCTAAGTGGCGGAGCCGGTACTGCACTTAGTGCTTGGGCAAGTCCAATTACATTAGAGTTAGCAGAAACGGTCCCTGCCCACAAGAAGTTGACAGTCCAGAGGACTGGATGTATTGTTACGGATTACTTAAATAAACTTAATGGACTTCATAACAGAGGAGCTAAGTGCAACTAAAACTCTGAGGAAAGTCTCAGAATCCCAGGACAAAAGTAAAGGTGATCTTTCTCCTTCTCTGCAGTATCCTATTTCCTCCTGCCTTCAGCACATCTCTACTTGGATGTTGCTGTGGGCAGGAATTTGTCTGATTGTTGTTCTACTGTACTCTCCCAAGCTCTTAGTACAGTGCTTTGCACACAGTAAGCACTCAATAAATACAACTGAATGAATGAATGTCCCGCCGGCTTAACATGGCCAAAACGGAACTCCTCATATTCCCACCCAAACCGTGTCCTCCCTCTGACTTTCCTATCACTGTGAACAGTACCACCATCCTTCCTGTCTCACAAACCTGTAACTTTGGCATTATCCTCAACACATCTCTCTACTTCCAACCACATATTCAGTGTCACTGAATCCTGTCAATTCAACCTTCACAATATCACTAAAACCCACCCTTTCATCTCCATCCCAACTGCTACCATATTAATCCAAGCACTTATCCTAGCCGACCTTAATTACTGCATCAGCCTCCTTGCTGACCTCCCTGCCTCCTGTCTCTTCCAACTTCAGTCTGTACTTCACTCTGTTGCCCTTATCATTTTTCTACAAAACCGTTTTACCATTGGCTTTAATGCACTCAATTACCTTACCCTCTCCTACTTTACCTCTGATTTCCTACTAAAACCTGGCCCACACACTTCTCTCCCGTAATGTCAAATTATTCGCTGGCCCTCAATCTCATCTTCTCTCATCATCAATCCCTGGTCCACGTCCTGCCTCTGACCTGGAACTCCCCTCCCTCTTTGTATTCGACAGGCTACCCCTCTCCCCACCTTCAAAGTCTTACTAAAATCACATCTCCTCAAAGAGGGCTTCTCCAATTAACCCCTCATTACCTCTTCTTCCACTTCTGCACCGCTGTTTCACTTGGATTTGCATCCTTTATTCAGCACACCCTCGGCCCCACGACACTTAACGCACGTATCCGAAATTTAATTATTTATATCAATATCTGCGTCCCCCTCTAGACTGAAAGTGTTTTATGGGTAGGAAATGTGTCTTCCAACTGTTACACTGTACTCTCCCAAGTTCAGTGCCCTGCGCCCACTAAGCACTCAAAATAAACAACTGATTGTTCGATTGATTAAAGGTGACTCCAACAGGTTGTGCCCTGCCTACCGCATTAAGGGGCCTCAATCTCGTGTTCACAGAATATCTTCTGATTCCAGAGAAACCATAATTCAAGTTTCCTAATGAAATTATATTAGCAGTTCAGACAGGACTCTTGTTCATAAAAACAGCCAAAGCAGAGAGGAGGGAAAAGGAAAAATGGGGAAGACAAAGGAAAGGGAGAAAATGAAGGAGGATTTTTTTTGACAGGCAGTTCACACATAGATAATCGGGCGTATTTTTCTCACTGAATAGGAATGGAATCTTGCTGTAATGAACAACCCAGTTCCAGCATAGGCCATCATTAACAAGAACTGAATTGCTAAGTGAATGGTTTTTTTTCCACTGGAGTTAACTTCCAGTTAGAATGAAATTGATTGTTCAAATCATATACAAACACACTCTACTTCAATAGGCTTTCATCAGAACACTGTTAAAAATGGTGACACCCACAAAAAGATTGAATGTCTTAATAACAAAGGTCAGTAGTTTCTGCTTAATATGGAGATAAATGGGCAGCCATTGAGGATATTTGAGGAGTGGGTAGACATGCAGAATGATACAGAAAGCCAGGGAATTGAGTGATGCAGTAATTGAGTTGGGATGTAACAAGTGCCTGGAGTCCCCATTTGGAAGGAGAAGGGTTGACTTCTGGAAATTTTATGGAGGAAGAATTGATTAATTTGGTGACACCAGGGTTGAAAGAGGAGGTGGAATCAAGGACAGTGCCAAGGTAGCTGCCTTGAAAACTGGGGAGGGTGGTGGTGTTGTCAACTGGAAAGTTGTGGAGGAGAGGATTTGGGAGGAAAGATGAGGAGTTTGTTTTTTAAGCAACTTTTGCCTAAGGTGGGATGGGATGTAAACGTGGAGATCTTCTGGAGGCTGAAGAAGGCAGAAAAATAGAGCATTCAAGGCTAGCAAGGTAGATTTAACAGCTATCTGCATAGAGATTATAGTTGAAACCCTGAAAATGGTTTAACTCCCCAAGGGAGTGAGTGTTAGTTGAGAAGGTGACCCAAAATAAAGCCTTGAGGAACATCCACAGTTAAGAAGTAGGAGGCTGAAGAAGAAAAGAAAGATCCAGAGAGATGAAGAAGGGATCTTTGTTTCAGAAGAAGGGATCTTTGTTTCAGAAGAAGAGAGGGATCTCCAGCATCCAAGACAATCAGTAGTTTAAGGAGGATTAGGACAGAATAGTATCCATTAAATTTGTCAAGAAGGAAGTCACTAGTGATCTTGGTGATAACCATCTTGATGATTTGAAAGGGAGGGAATCAGGTTGAAGAAGATCAAGAAGGCAGTTAGAGGCGAGGGAGTAGAGACAGTAGGTGTATATAACCTGTTTGGGGAGTTTGGATAGGAATGGAAAGAGGAAATTGAGGCAATAGTTGGAAATATTACAATGAGGTTTAGGCATTTTTAGAGAGGGGAAATGTGGGCATAGTTGAAGGCAGAGAGACAGGAGCCATCTAAAAATGAAGAGTTGAAGATAGGGAAGAAGCAGAATGGCCTAGTAAAAAGAGCACAGGCCTGGGAGTCAGAAGACCTGGGTTCTAATACTGGCTCTGCCAATTGTTTTCTGTGTGACTTTGGGCAAATCCCTTAACTTCTCTGTGCTTCAGGTCTTCTGTTCTTCCTCCTACTTAGACTATGAGTCCTATGTGGCTTTTATCTCTTTATATCTATCCCAGTACTTTGAACCGCGTTTAACACATAGCAAGCTCTTTAATAAATACCATAAAAAAGAGAATAGGCACAAGTAGAAGAGTTAGACTTTGGAAGCTGGTAGGGCTATCCACTTGAGAGAGATGAGAAGATGAGAGGAAGGAGTCGGAGAGTTCATGGTTGGTGGTTTGAAATTGGTCGAGGTATTTCAGAGAGACTGGGGCATGGTATTCTTCAAATGTCTAATTAACTCTTCAGGTTGTGCTCAGCAGAGACAAATGTGAAAGCCAAAGGAGCAATGTGATAACGTGGGCTTGGGAGTCAGAGGACCTGGATTCTAATTCCTTCTCCGCCAAATGTCTGCAGTGTGACCTTGGGCAAGTTACTTAGCTTCCCTGTGCCTCAGTTTCCTCATCTATAAAATTGGGGATTCAATTCCTGTTTTCTCTCCTGCTAATACATTCATACTGAAAAATTATATGTAGACAAGCCCCTCCTCCCTAGGCAGGCCAATCCAAGGTCTGTGACATAAGACATAGGTAACTCAGTCCTTACAGTAGTCCAGTAATTCCACCTGGAATTTGGGGACCATGTGATTTCAGGAAAGCTGTGAAGAAACATTAACTGCTCAGTTGGACTGCTACTCTACCAGACCACAACAACACCTGCTCCTAGAATGGCTGCTGAATGTCCTCACAGATATCAGACACGGAGAACTAGGTGACATTGCATGTGTTAAGCTGGGCACATAGCATAACATAATGGCAGTGTGTATGGCATTTTGTAACAGTCCTCATGCTGCCACTTGAAACTAGAATAATTCCCTAGGGAGTCCCTTAGTCCCCTCTAATTTGCTCCAGAACCCTTTTATTTTCCTCCCAGGTCCCTCAGATTCAGGACTCAGCCACCAGAGCCAAGTTGGAGGGAGATTTGACTTTACTGGATGTAAATTGTCCAGAACCATATGACCACAGGACATGTGGCAGACCAGTATACAACTAACTGAATGGGCAGGGAACTCTGTGGCATTAAACTCTCCCAAGTGCTTAGTACGGTGCTCTGCACACAGTAAGTGCTCAGTAAATACCATGATTGATTGCATAGCCACCCTACAGTGCTCTGCACACAGTAAGTACTCAGTAAATACCATGATTGATTGAATAGCCACCCTACCTTGCTCTGCCTCAGCTCAGCCTGGTTGTTCAGAATCCCCTATAAAGAATGATCCTGTCACTCTCTCAGTCTAACTTGCCCTGCCTTCCAATCTTCTCTTTTTCTACCTTGCTCCATTGCTCCAGGGACACCTTTCAGAAATTGTTACTCATCTACTTGTGTGAGGTGTGTTACAATTTAGGGCAAGTGATTAGAAAAAAAAAAAAACTGACCACTTTTTTAATTATTTCAGCCTGTGAGTTTATATAGGGAGCGCTAACCTAAGATTTATCTTCAAGGATGTTTAGCATTTCGATTCCTCCACCAAAATTCACTTATTTTTAATTTTATGACATCTACTAAGTGTGGATTCTGTGCCAAGCATTATACTAATGGTGTTGATTCAAGATAATTAGATTAGTAACAGTCCCTGCCCCACAAAGGGCTCAATTGTGTTTAAAGATATAATCTCTTATAAGGGAGATGATGTATTTTTTCCTCAATTCAGTGAAATTTATTGAGCATCTATTCTGTATAGAACACAGCACTGAGGGCTTGAGAAAATTCAGTATAAGTGAAAGACACATTACCCTCCCTCATAGGACTTACAATTAGCATGCAATTCCATTGCCTAAAGTGGAAATGGAGATCCTGTAAACTGAAGTAAGATTTGATTCCAATGTTTAATGCTGGTGGCTGGTTTCCATGGCATTACTCATGGAAAATGTCCAGAATCCCAGTTTCACTGGTTTTTTCATAAAACTGACATTAGTATTCCCCCACTAGCAGCTGTAGTGAAAGTAGTCAATTGGTCTTGCAAAGCGTCCACAGGGAAGTAAGGAAGAGCAAGGACTACTGATCTCTGGAGTGCTGACACTGTTCCCCAACTGTTTGGGAAGTCAATGGATGGGTGATGCTCCTGGTTCTGAGTGGGATCTGGAAGGAATTTATTTTTTTATGGATAATCAATCAATATCATATTTACTGAGTGTTTACTGTGTGCCGAGCACTGTACTAAGCACTTGGGAGAGTACAACAGAACAGAGTTGGTAGACAGGTTCCCTGCCCACAACAAGCTTACAGTCTAGAAGGAGAGACAAACTTTAATATAAATAAATAAATTACAGATATGTACTTAAGTGCTGTGGGGCTGAGGGAGGGGTGAGTAAAGGGAGCAAATCCAAGTGCAAGTCTATCCAAGTGGATAGACATCACAAGCTCTATGGCTGCATCTGAAATGGAGTGGAAATGTAATGTTCATTTGGTGGAGGAAGGGAACAGAGAGCAGACTTCTAGAGCAAAGAAAAACGACGGTTGAAGAATATCTTTAGCACCTTCTAGGCCTACGTGTTTCTTGGCATAGCTAAAAAATGTACAGATTCTTCACTCAGTAAAATCACCGTGAAAGAAGCAAGCTGTTAGACCATCTGGGAGTGACTAATAAAGTCTAGCACGGCAGAAAAGCCTTAGAAATTTCCTCTGCTTTGGAATAACCAATAGAAAAAAAATAAACAGTTTATTACAATAATGTTTTTCCTAAGACATTATTATTAAGTATAAACATATGGGATACAAAAATCTTTTTCTTTGGTTTATTATGTTGCTTTATCCAATATCTGTAAAATTAAATAAGGTCACAGGAGTTTTCAATTAAACACAGACTCAGCTGGTTAGGTTAGGCAGGGGTGGGACTTTGCCCAGAATATGTGCCCTTTGATGATAGAAGGGTTACAGCCAGGTCACCTGATTGATGATTGCAAGCAAGTGGGAGATATAGCTGTTCAAGATGAGAGCTTCCTGATGGGCAAGGTGTTGTTCAGTTGCTTTGATTTTGGGTATAGATAAAAGATAATCAAAATGATGGCCTAGTGGAAAGAGCATGAACCTGAGTTCTAATCCTAACTCTGCCACTTGTCTAATGTGTGACCTTGGGTAAGTCACTTAACTTCTCTGCCCTTTAGTCTTCTCATCAGTAAAATATTCTCCCTCCTATTTAGACTGAGCCCCATGTAGGACAGGGACTGTGTCAGACCTGATTTACTTGTATCTTAGGACAGTGCTTGACACATAATAAGTGCCTAACAATTATTATTATTATTTTTAGTATTATTCTCCCTGAAAATGTGTTAGAGCCAGTTCAGTGAGTGCTAATATGCTCTGGACCCCATGGGGTAGCACTGGATGATGGAGCTATTTTATTAAGGGAAATGAAAATAACCAGTCTTGTAGCTAAACCAGCTTGACTCATGTCCATTCATCCTGCTTTTGTTTGTTTCTTGGAAATATATTCTATGACTTGCTTATATCACTGCTTGTTGTAGTTCACTGCAAGAGGTGTGCCAAGCATCTGATGATGATATCCATGATATCCAAACCACTGGGAAGCATAATAATAGTATTTGTTAAGAAAGAAACATTGGTTGGCTAAATATTAATGCCCGGTTTTTAAGGAGTCATTTTGATGTGTATATTTATGGTGCTAACCTTTACAGATGGAAGCAGCATGGCCTAATGGAAAGAGCACAGTCCTAAGAGTTAAAGGACCTGGGTTCTAATCCCAGCTCCACCACTTGTCTGCTCTGTCTCCTTGGGCAAGTAGTCACTTCACTTCTATGTGCCTCAGTTTCCTCATCTGTAAAATGACAAGTAAGTCCTCCATCTTCTGAACTTAAACTGTACTTGGCACATAGCAAGTGCTTAAAGAGTACTATATATTTAAAAACATGTAGTTCCATTGTTTTTGTAACACTCCGTAACATGTTTGAAGAGTATGTCAAATGCTTCTCTGGGATCCTGCAGTGACTGGGGTGGCCAATCATCTGGTTTTAAAATGGACAGTCCAGTTTTCAGCTTGTCTGTCCCTTGCCTGGTCTGGATTCAGAACTAGGTGCCTGCCTGACTGACTGACATTTTAATTTTCAGCCTGCAGCCTCCCTCTGTAATAATAATGAAATTATAACAACAACAATAATAATAATAACAGTAATGGTATTTGTTAAGCACTTACTATGTGCCAAGCTCTCAGGGAAATGCAAGATAATCAGGTTGGACACAGTCTCTGTCCCACATGGGGCTCACAGTCTAAGGTGTCCCATTTTCCTGATAAGGAAACTGAGGTACAGATAAATTAAGTGACTTACCCAAGGTAACACAGCAGGCAAGTGTTGGAGCCAGGATAAGAGCACAGGTCCTCTTACTCTCAGGCCTGTACTCTTTCCACTAGGCCACACTGCTTCCCATAGCTTTTGAAGCCCAAGTTCCCCAAAAAGGAATGCACTGCCTCTGGAGGAAGAGAGGGAGGCCATGGTACCTAGAGAAGCTCTCTAGCTTCAGGCAAATTCTGCCAGAGCAGGGCAGATCTGCAATCAATCAATCAATCAATCAATCGTATTTATTGAGCGCTTACTGTGTGCAGAGCACTGTACGAAGCACTTGGGAAGTACAAGTTGGCAACGTATAGAGACAGTCCCTACCCAGCAGTATCCACAAAAGGAGTATCTAAGTATCTAAAAAAAGGAGTATCCACATTGCTGGTTTTAATGCAAGTGATGTCACTTGAGCACTGGGGTCTGGGTTGTTTTGGAGAACTGATGCCCACAACCCTAACAGTGGCTAATCCTAATGGGTTTCCTAATAAGTGACAATTCTAACAGGTCTGACCTTAGTTCAGAAATCTTGAAATATTTCTATACCGCCGGCTTTGTCCTCCCTGCAAACGGTGCTTTCAAGCGGCCAACCACCTGGTCTGAAGTTGGCTTTGAGGCCTGGATGGGAACAAATTCCTCAGCTTCGCTGGTCCTCGGTGTCTTTGGACTTGAGAGTAACTTAACTGTGTGGTCTGAGCAGCTTTTGAGTGGTCGGGTCCGAAAAGAGCTACAACTCCCTGACATCATGTGGTCAGTTAATGTAATTGCACCATTCCTCAAGGTAATTCTAAGAAAAACGCATTGGGTATCATCTCTAATCGTTTCTTTTTCTTCCCAATCGACTAACTCAGCTTTTGAGAGCATCAAAAACAAATGTGAAGACAGCCTTTTACTCTGACTCTTAAACATGTTTAGAAAATGGTGCATGTTCTCCCTTCTATTATTTATTCATTCAATTGTATTTATTGAGCGCTTACTGTGTGCAGAGCACTGTACTAAGCGCTTGGGAACTACAAGTCGGCAACATATAGAGACGGTCCCTACCCAACAACGGGCTCATATGTGAGGGTACAGGCTGCCGCTGGACTTGAGACGCAATTGGTTTTTTTTCTTTTTTTTTTCTTTTCAATCGTATTTATTGAGCGCTTACTGTGTGCAGAGCACTGTACTAAGCGCTTGGGAAGTACAAGTTGGGAACATATAGAGACAGTCCCTACCCAACAGTGGGCTCACAGTCTAAAAGGGGGAGACAGAGAACAAAACCAAACATACTAACAAAATAAAATAAATAGAATAGATATGTACAAGTAAAATAAATAAATAAATAAATAGAGTAATAAATATGTACAAACGTATATACATATATACAGATGCTGTGGGGAAGGGAAGGAGGTAAGATGGGGGGATGGAGAGGGGGACGAGGGGGAGAGGAAGGAAGGGGCTCAGTCTGGGAAGGTCTCCTGGAGGAGGTGAGCTCTCAGTAGGGTCTTGAAGGGAGGAAGAGAGCTAGCTTGGCAATGGGCAGAGGGAGGGCATTCCAGGCCCGGGGGATGAAGTGGGCTGCGGGTCGATGGTGGGACAGGCGAGAACGAGCCACGGTGAGGAGATTAGCAGCATAGGAGCTGTGGGTTCCTCAAGATACCATCTAAAGTTGAAAGGTTGTAAGTCAGAATCAATTTTCTTTAAAAACAATGTTATAAATGATAAATTGGTTCCTGAAATAAAGCTGGATACCCCATTTTCAACAGTTATTCGGAATTCTGTACTCAATTACAAATGAACAGATTTGTCTACATCCCATGAGTCAATACCAGCTTACTGGGGCCTTTGGGGCCCGAATCTGTGACATCAGGTGTCACTGGCATAGAGCTGAATTCATTCATTCAGTCAATCATATTTATTGAGCACTTAGTGTGTGCAGAGCACTGTACTAAGCGCTTGGGAGAGTACAATATAATACGAACCTAGGTGCCGGTAGTTCGGGTATTCTAAAGGTGGGGCAGGAGTCCCCGGGCTTGTTGCACTTTTCCCTGGTTGGTTGATTCTCACTTAGCTGCTCCCTTTAGCATGTCAACCCTGCTGAACCAACAAAACTTTTTAAAGATCTGGGTTCGGGCAGGTCAGATCCCATGCTGGCAGTCAGGCTCAACCCAGGGAGGACGTTAAAATCTAGTCTTGTAAATCATCCTCCAAATACTCTCCTCACTTCTGCTTCCTGTGGCCTTTGGGAAGGGGCAGTTGTGTGAGAAACAGGATTGGGTGGTGGGGGTCTTTCCTAACTAAGCCTGCTATTTCCCCTAGCTGCCATCCCCTCTGCATTGACTCTGCATTTGGCTGTGTACCCCTAAGAACTTTGTTCTCTCAAAACCTTGTATTCAGGAAATCTCACACTGAAGTACTCAACTGTCCTGACACCCACAGTTCTTTCACTTAAACTCACTGTGGGCAGGGAATGTATCTACCACCTCTATTGTATTGTACACTCTCCACCACTTAGAGTAGTACTCTGCTTACAAAAAGCACTCAATAAATGCCATTGATTAACTGATTGTTTGATAACATGGCCCAAATAGGTATGTGTTGTCAAAAGAAGATCCCCTAATTCTCTAACAGTACCCTAGCCGCAGCCTGCAATAAAAACAGATCGTATGACAAAATTGAGTCTACACTCTGATTATCCCTTTTCATTAGCTACCCATATTGAGTTTTTAGAGGGCGCTTATTAAAATGATTTTGTACAGTAGCCCTAGGGTACTTGGATCTGTTCAGGATTACCTGAGGATTAGTCAGTATCTACCAGGATGGCGTATTCATTCTTTCATTCAATCGTATTTATTGAGTGCTTACTGTGTTCAGAGCACTATACGAAGCTATTGGGAAGTACAAGTTGGCAACATACAGAGACAGTCCCTATCAACAACGGGATTACAGTCTAGAAGTGGGAGACAGACAACAAAACAAAACATGTGGACAGTTGTCAAGTTATCATAATAAATAGAAATAAAGCTAGATGCACATCATTAACAAAATAAATAGAATAGTAAGTATGTACAAGTAAAATAGAGTAATAAATCTGTACAAACATATATACAGGTGCTGTGGGGAGGGGAAGGAGGAGAGGGAAGAGGGGGCTCAGTCTGGGAAGGCCTCCTGGAGGAGGTGAGCTCTCAGTAGGGCTTTGAAGGGAGGAAGAGAACTAGCTTGGCGGATGTGCAGAGGGAGGGCATTCCAGGCCAGGGGGAGGACGTGGGCCAGGGGTCGATGGCAGGACAGGTGAGAATGAGGTACAGTGAGGAGGTTAGCAGCAGAGGAGTGGAGGGTGCAGGCTGGGCTGGAGAAGGAGAGAAGGGAGGTGAGGTAGGAGGGGGCGAGGTGATGGAGAGCCTTGAAGCTGAGAGTGAGGAGTTTTTGCTTGATACGTAGGTTGACTGGCAGCCACTGGAGATTTTTGAGGAGGGGAGTAACCTGCCCAGAGCGTTTCTGCACAAAGATGATCTGGGCAGCAGCGTGCCATATAGACTGAAGTGGGAAGAGACAGGAGGCTGGAAGATTAGAGAGGTGGCTGATGGAGTAATCCAGTCAGGATAGGATGAGAGATTGAACCAGCAAGGTAGACAGAGCTGAGGGGGAGACATGAGAGACCAGAGAGACAGAGTGAGGGAGAAGACATGAGATACATCGGGGGGGGGGCGCTGAGGGAGGAGACATGAGAGACCAAAAAGAGTGAGGGAGGAGACATGAGAGACATCGCGGGGGGGGGGGGAGCTGAGGGGGGAGACATGAGAGACCAGAGAGACAGAGCTGAGGAGGGAGATAGGCCAGAGAAGGGGAGAGATGAGAGAGCAAGAGCTGAGTGAGAGAAGGAGAGAGACAAGAGAAACAGAGCTGGGGTGAAGAGAGACTACAGAGCAAGAAATGAGGGGGGAGAGAGACACCAGAGAGCAAGAGCTAATGGGGGAGAGATGAGAGACAACAGAGAGACAGAGCTGAGCAGGAGACATGAGAGACACCAGAGAGACAGAGCTGAAGGGGAAGAGAACCAGAGACCAGAGAGTGAGACTTGGGGGGAGAGAGAGACAAGAGAGACAGAGTGGGGGTGAGAGGGGGAAAGAGACCAGAGAGACAGAGCTGGGGGTGAAGAGAGACCAGAGAGGGAGAGACACGGGAGAGACAGAGCTGGATGGAGGTCCCAAAAGGTCCCCAGATGGGCTGTGCTGGGCGAAATGGGGACGGTGAGGCAGGCCTGGCCCGGAGGAGGTGGCTGGGGCTTGGGGGGGGCAATAATTAGAGGGGTGGAAGGGGGTGGGGGTCAGCAGGAGCAGCCCCCCTCTAGGACAGGAGACTCTGGGGGCTTTTCCACTTTGATGTCAATCACTGCAGCAGGAGTTAAGGAGGCCTGCTGGACTCTCACCTTCCCCTCCACCCCCCTACGAGGGGTCCAGGGAAGCCAGGATGGTGGAGGGGAGCCCAGCACAGCCCCCCTGCCGCCCACCTCTCCGCTTCACCCCGGGCGGGGGTGGCAGGATACTGTGGTCTTTGCTCTCGTCGGGGGTGCCATCCATCCCGGGCAGGGCTTCGGCCACGCGCCGGAACAGCTGTTTGACATTGTAGTAGTGGATAGAACATGAGCCTGGGAGTCAGGAGGTCATGAGTTCTAATCCTGGCTCTGCCACTTGTCTGTTGTGTGACCTTGGTCAAGTCACTTAACTTCTCTGTGCCTCAGTTACCTCATCTGTAAAGCGGGGATTGAGACTCTGAGGTCTATGTGGGACAGGGACTGGGTCTGCCTTGATTTGCTTGTATCCACCCCAGTGCTTAGTACAATGCCTGGCACATAGTAAGCTCTTAGCAAATACCATATTTTGGGGGTTTTTTTACCCCATCACTAAGAACACATAGGGATTAATAAGCACCACAAAAAAAGTTGCAAGAATGAGTATGAGAATGAGAGATCTACATCTCTGCCCCTGCTCTCTCCCCCTCCCTCCAGGCTCGCATCTCCTCCTGCCTTCAGGACATCTCCATCTGGATGTCCGCCCGCCACCTAAAGCTCAACATGTCGAAGACTGAGCTCCTTGTCTTCCCTCCCAAACCTTGTCCTCTCCCTGACTTTCCCATCTCTGTTGACGGCACTACCATCCTTCCCGTCTCACAAGCCCGCAACCTTGGTGTCATCCTCGACTCCGCTCTCTCATTCACCCCTCACATCCAAGCCGTCACCAAAACCTGCCGGTCTCAGCTCCGCAACATTGCCAAGATCCACCCTTTCCTCTCCATCCAAACCGCTACCCTGCTAATTCAAGCTCTCATCCTATCCCGTCTGGACTACTGCACTAGCCTTCTCTCTGATCTCCCATCCTCGTGTCTCTCTCCACTTCAATCCATACTTCATGCTGCTGCCCGGATTATCTTTGTCCAGAAATGCTCTGGACATATTACTCCCCTCCTCAAAAACCTCCAATGGCTACCGATCAATCTGCGCATCAGGCAGAAACTCCTCACCCTGGGCTTCAAGGCTCTCCATCACCTCGCCCCCTCCTACCTCACCTCCCTTCTCTCCTTCTACTGCCCAGCCCGCACCCTCCGCTCCTCCACCACTAATCTCCTCACTGTACCTCGCTCTCGCCTGTCCCGCCATCGACCCCCGGCCCACGTCATCCCCCGGGCCTGGAATGCCCTCCCTCTGCCCATCCTCCAAGCTAGCTCTCTTCCTCCCTTCAAGGCCCTGCTGAGAGCTCACCTCCTCCAGGAGGCCTTCCCAGACTGAGCCCCTTCTTTCCTCTCCCCCTCGTCCCCCTCTCCATCCCCCCGTCTTACCTCCTTCCCTTCCCCACAGCACCTGTATATATGTATATATGGTTGTACATATTTATTACTCTATTTATTTATTTATTTATTTATTTTACTTGTACATTTCTATCCTACTTATTTTATTTTGTTGGTATGTTTGGTTCTGTTCTCTGTCTCCCTCTTTTAGACTGTGAGCCCACTGGTAGGGACTGTCTCTATGTGATGCCAATTTGTACTTCCCAAGCGCTTAGTACAGTGCTCTGCACATAGTAAGTGCTCAATAAATACGATTGATTGATTGATTTATTGATTGAGTATAAAAAGTCCCGTTTGTTCCTGGTGTTTCATCACACTTCAGTTAGTCATAATTATTGAGCACTTACTGTGTGCACAGCCCTATACATACTTGTTATACACAAAGTATCATTGACATTTATGGGGTTTCTTTTGTTGTTAATTTGCTGTGAGCTTCAAATCTTTATCAAAATGTCAGTGCCTGCTTCCTATCTGGAGGTAGTCAGTCCTCTGAAATAATTTGTACCGACAATGACCAGCTTTGGAAAAACTGTATAAGGGTTTTGCTTCCCGGGATTGGGGAATAATGTGTAGTGTTTGAAAACTGGGCCTTTATGTGCACATGAATCATGCCTGGTTTATAGGACCTGCCTCTCAAAAGGCAACGATAAATGTACTTGCTTGCTGAGGTATCTGATAAACATCTACCCATATAAAAGAGATGCTAAAATCAAAACAGCTTGTTTGAAAAGGCTGCTGGGCCTCTTTGACACGCTCCCACCCCAATCCGTGGCACCTCGCTTGTAACCCTGAAATCCGTAACTCTGAGGAGCCTGTCTACTTCCCTCATACTTGTGCCGCCCTGCCTGGGCTAGCTGTGAACCTGTCTGACAGCTTGCACTAAGCTGGTTTTCCCTTTCAGGACAAGATGAGAAGGCTGAGAACATAATGAAGGCAGGATCGTGCTGTGCTACTTGTAAGGAATTTCACCAGATCAAGCAGACAGTTCTCCAGCTGAAACAAAAGGTATTCGCTCTTGACCAAAACTCGGTCGGAGAAGGAAAGTTGGCAGAACTGTAAATTAGAGACAGAGTGGAAAGCCACAGATTTCCAAAAACGGCACCTCATTATCCAACACATCTCTTCAGCACTGATGGTCACAACACTAAATGGTGATATCTCTTGGTTTCCCAGAAGCGCAGCACCTAACCAAAAATAATAAAATAAAATGAACAAAATATGCACAAAAAAATCCCCTCTTTCATCTCAAATTTGAGTCATTTAGGAGGCATGTGGCCTGGTGGAACAAGCAGGGGCCTGGGAATCAGAGAACCTGGGTTCTAATTCCATCTCTACCATTTGTCTGCTGTGTGACCTTGGGCAAATCACTTAACTTATCTGTGTCTCAGTTACTTAGTCTGTAAAATGGGGATTTAGGCGGTGTGCCCCTTGTGGGACAGAGACCGTGTCCAACCCAATTTGCATGTATCTACTCCAGTGCTTAATACAGTGCTTGGCACATAGTGAGTGCTTAATAAATACCGCAGTAATATTTTAATTATTAAGTAGCGTTAACATTGCAAAAGTGTTCAGTATGCGATCTGGTAGTTCTGGGGAGGGGCTACTTAATGCCCATGTACAAGTTTACTGTTGCACTCAGCCATGGTGGCCTGAAAAACATTAGTGGCTCCACCACTTGTCAGTTATGTGACCCTGGGCAAGCCACTTCACTTCTCTGTGCCTCAGTTACCTCATCTGTAAAATGGGGATTAAGACTGTGAGCCCCATGTGGGACATGGACTGTGTCCCACCTGATTATCTTGTATTTACCCCAGTTCTTAGTACAATGCCTGGTACATAGTAAATGCTTAGCAAATACCAAAAAACAAAACAAAATCCACACATAGAGGGAGGAGGGTGAAATGAGGCATGATGTGTAGTAGAGAAAAAGGAGTTAATGTAGTAGCATCAACATCTGCCCAGTGTTTCACACCTCTAACATGTGAAAATAGTTTTAAAGTATTGCTCACTTTATAGCCAGTGTTCTGCTCAATAGGGAATATTGCACACTGGATAGGATGACTGTCAAAGTAGACATTAAATAGTGAATGCTAATGATCCTTTTACTGCCAATAAAATCTATTTGGCTGTGGATAATTCCCAACCCTGCCTGTGTTCACTCACAGCTAATAATTTTCTGCCCAGGAAATTGGTTGCCATTCAGTAGGTGTATAAATGTGTTCCCACAGGAGGCAAATGGTAGCACAGTGGTGTTTGCATTGTTGTTGTTTGCGTGGGAAGGCAGCAGGGCCTTTTTGGCCTCTCCCCCACATCTAAGCTGCCTTCACAGGAACTCTCCCCACACTGCTCTCCCAAAATGTGCTCAGAGCTAGAAAGGAGCCTGCTGTGGGCATGGGTTTCAAGACGGGGGGAGAGAGAGAGACAATGTCTTTTGGCCATGGATTTCTCTGTCAACTGTGCCTTCAGAAGCAATTCACACTCCAGTCTAGTTACCGAATAAGTCATGCTATGCCTGGAGTTAAGGAAACGATCACATATACCCACACATATGTATACACACATTTGCCTCACACCCACACAGTGATGTGCATTTCCCCACCAAGAGAATGTGCTCATGGAGTGGACCAGAGCCTCCTTAGTTGTCGGCTTCCACAAACTTCTCTACAGCCTCAGTCCTGCCTCCAAATTCCGGTTGTTTTGGCATTGGAGTTTTCGATTTTTCCCTCTCCTGCTCCTGGGGCTGGTCTCTTTCTTCTTGGGCTCCCCGTGGAGGTGCCAACTCCAGAAAGTAAAATGTGTGGCAGAGTTTCTATTCTCACCTACTGCTGCTGCTCTGTTGGTTTCTGGGCTTTTCATAGTTCTTCCCATGGTGTCTAGCAACTCTGTTATATTGTACTCTTCACACAGTAATCACTCAGTAAATACGATTGATAATCATCATCATACTCTGAATTACATGAAATTGCTGAGCACTTTTACTTTCCAAAACCCTTTCACATCAATGATTTCATTCTTCTCTCAACTCATTATGAGGAAGAGACAGGTATTATTCTCCCATTTTATTAATGAGGAATTTGGGGCACAGAGAAGTTATGTGATTCATTCATTCAATCATATTTATTGAGTGCTTACTGTGGGCAGAGCACTGTACTGAAAAAGCATGGCTTAATGGAAAGAATATGGACTTGGGAGTCAGAGGATGTAGGTTCTAATCCTGGCACTGCCATTTGTCTGCTATGTGACCTTGGGCAAGCCACTCAACTTCTCTGTGCCTCACTTACCTCATCTGTAAAATTGGGGATTAAGACTGAGCCCCATGTGGGACAACCTGGTTACCTTAGAGAAGCAGCATGGTTCAGAGGAAAGAGCATGGGCTTTGGAGTCAGAGGTCATGGGTTTGAATCCTGACTCTGCCACATGTATGCTGTGTGACCTTGGGCAAGTCACTTAACTTCTCTGACCCTCAGTTACCTCATCTGTAAAATGGCGATTAAGACTGTGAGCCCCACGTGGAACAACTTGATCACCTTGTATCCCCCCCCCAGCACTTAGAACAGTGCTCTGCACATAGTAAGCACTTAATAAATGCCATTATTATTATTATTATTATTATTATCTATCCCAGCACTTAGAACAGTGCTTGGCACATAGTAAGCGCTTAGCAAATACCATCATTATTATTATTATTACCATCTCCCCAAGGTTTTCCTCAGGCAGATATGTGGATGAGGCAAGATTTCAGGATATCTTTGACACTGTTTCCCTATTGCATTGCTATCAGGCAAGATAGTCTAATTCCTAGTATTTAAGACTTTACTTATTGAAAACATGTGAAAATTTACAAGAACATATGGGATGATTTTGTAGGCTCCTTTTACACCAAATGCCAGAGATCTGCATAAACCATATCTATCAATCAATCAATGGTATTGAGCACCTACTGTGTGCAGAGCACTGTACTGAGCACTTGGGAGAGTATAATATAACAGAGTTTGTAGACATGTTTCCTGCCCACAATGAGCTTGCAGTCTAGAGCTTATGGTCTGTCTATTATACTGACCCAGAAAGGATGGTGGTTAGGTGTTTCAGGAGCTTCAGGAGTTTATGACCAATCCTCATTTAATAATGATGGTATTTGTTAATAATGATAATGATGGCATTTGTTAAGTGCTTACTATGTGAAAAGCAGTGTTCTAAGTGCTGGAGAGGATACAAGGTGATCAGATTGTGTTAAGTGCCAAACACTGTTCTAAGCACTGGGGTAGATATAAGGTTATCCAGATGGATATAGTCCCTGTCCCAGGTAGGGCTCACAGTCTTAATCTCCATTTTACAGATGAGGTAACTGAGGCACAGAGAAATTAAGTGACTTGCCCGAGGTCATACAGCAGATGTGGCGAAGCGGAATTAGAACCCAGATCCTTCCAACTCCCAGGCCCCTGCTCTATCCCCTAGTCCACACTTTTGCTTCTGTTCTGTGGAACACCTGAGAGGCCAAGGAGAGAGCCAGCATAGGGAGAGCTTCAGGGTACAGTGGTGTGCTGGAGAGCTCTGGGGACTTATGCAGAGCTCACCGTCAGGCTTATCCCTAGGCCAAGGGAGGGTCTGGCAGAGAAGGGAGCTTCAAAACTGGTTTCTTTCCATCCTTCTGCTGCTCACCTCCTGATCTTCCCCAGACTGGTTGTGTCTGGATGAGCAACATCCTTTTTACAATTTCCCCCTTCCCCATCACCACCACCCCAACAACAATTTAACTTGGACCTTGACTTAGGGAGATAGGGAAACAGAGATAGACACAGATAGTATCTCCAAGGAGGGCTACTTCAATGATTGGACCGAATGACTGTCCTTAGGAGCTGCTCCATAGCCACGGAGGTGGGGGCAGGATTGGGGGGCAGAGAGGGGTCCACCTTGGACAATGAAAGAACCCATTACAGCCATGTGGGGGTTGGCTTGGGAATGGGAAAAGACAGTCATGAAAATGTGGGACTCATTCACTTGAAGGCATCCCTGGACTGTACTACTAGAGGGAGCCTTAGAGACTAGCCACGCATTCTGTTGCATCTGAAAGAATTCTGTGAAAGACATTTTCACATGAGACAGAACATGCTGAGGATACCAACTACTGGATTATGGAAGAGCCTTCCAATAGAGTTTGTCATTTTGAACACATCAGGGCCAGACATGGAAAATATATTTATTATTATCAGGTGGGTTTTAGGGAGACCCTGAGGTATAGTGACTTTTTGCAGCCTATTTTATAAAGTTCAATCCTTCCACGAAGCATCTTGAAAATGGAGTTTTTGAAAAAAAATTTAGGGAACATTTTGGAACCATTTTATTGTTAGAATGTGAATTTAGAGTTGAGTGAAAACTCTCAAGCGTCATGGATTCAATTCTATGAATTGAGGGAATTGTCCAATCCTTGGGGAAAATGGTGAATATTTTCTAAAGACCAGTTTAAGCATTTGTGGCAGTTAGCTGAGTTGGTGTCTTCCACATCTTTGCTTTTTAAAATTCACTTTGACTGAATAAGAATTCCCAAATTAGCCTTTTGGCTCTTAGAATGAGCATGATCGAGTAGAAGCATCCAAATGTTTTGTTTTTGTCTGACTCTAGAATCCCACCACAAATGGAGAAATAAATTCCCCAAGTGTGACTAATTAGCTTTGGCTTTAATAAATTGACCTCTAAAGTAATCAAGGAAAGACCTGGAAATTATTCACCAAAAAAGTCCCTTCATATTCTTCATTTACAATCTAGCAACACTCTTGGGACTTCAAGGCTCTCCATCACCTCGCCCCCTCCTACCTCACCTCCCTTCTCTCCTTCTACAGCCCAGCCCGCACCCTCCGCTCCTCCACTGCTAATCTCCTCACTGTACCTCGTTCTCGCCTGTCCCACCATCGACCCCCGGCCCACGTCATCCCCTGGGCCTGGAATGCCCTCCCTCTGCCCATCCGCCAAGCTAGCTCTCTTCCTCCCTTCAAGGCCCTGCTGAGAGCTCACCTCCTCCAGGAGGCCTTCCCAGACTGAGCCCCTTCCTTCCTCTCCCCCTCGTCCCCTTCTCCATCCCCCCCATCTTACCTCCTTCCCTTCCCCACAGCACCTGTATATATGTATATATGTTTGTACATATTTATTACTCTATTTATTTATTTATTTTATTTGTACATATCTATTCTATTTTATTTTGTTAGTATGTTTGGTTTTGTTCTCTGTCTCCCCCTTTTAGACTGTGAGCCCACTGTTGGGTAGGGACTATCTCTATATGTTGCCAATTTGTACTTCCCAAGCGCTTAATACAGTGCTCTGCACATAGTAAGCTCTCAATAAATACGATTGATGATGATGATGATGTAGTGCTCACCCTGTAACATGGAATTTCAGTCCTGTGCTACAGGCATCAGAATGAGACTACTAAAGTATGTCAGGATCAGAGACAATTTACATAGATAGAGACTCAGAGTAATCTAGTGGATAGAGAACAGGCCTGGGAGTCAGAAGGACCTGGGTTCTAATCCTGACTCTGCCTCTTGTCTTCTGTGTGACTACGGAAAAGTCTCTTCACTTTCCTGTGCCTCAGTTCCTTCATCTGTAAAATGAAGACTAAGACCGTGAGCCTCATGCGGGACATTCAGTCTGTCCAAGCTGTTTATCTTTTATCTACCCCAGCACTTAGTACAGTTCCTGGGACAAAGTAAGTACTTAACAAATGCTATAAAAAAATGAAGACTTGTTAAAATACAGAAGTGTAAAAGTTGCCCCCAAATGGGAAACAAACTGAAGCCCTGATATTGGTTCTTTCCTCTTGTTTCAGATTGCACTGCTGCCAAACAGCGCTGTGGACCTTGGCAAACATATCCCAGGAGATAAGGCCCTGGCATCCAATGCCTTTCTACCAGGACCTCCTGGGCAGCCAGGAGGTCAGGGACCTCCAGGTGAGTGAGATGAGAGGGCTAAAAATTCCAGTGGAGAGGGATAGGGGAGTTAGAAAATACATTTGTTTGCATACACCACTGGTATATGGTGTATGTATCTGTTGGTGCTTTGAGAAAAAGTAATTGCTGGGGTGCCAACACTGTGTCATACACATGGGAAATTTCAATAGTTGAATAAGCCTTCTTTAGATGGAGGAGATTCACCCATTTATTCCACTGAAGGAAATTAACTGGGGAAAGAGGTAGGATAAGGACATAGAAAATCACTTTAAAAAACAAAAAATTAAAGTTTGTTATTATTACTAGCTGCCCTTCACCACTCAGGGCTTCCTTAAATGGCTTCTGCTTTCTCTTTCCTTCTTTGGTCCTAAGACTGTGGATTTCCAGTAAATTTGGCAGTCCTGAAGACTATAAGCTCCTTGTGAGCACGGACCACATCTACCAACTCTACTGTACTGTACTTTCCCAAGCATATAGCACAGTGCTCTTCCCACAGTAAGCACTCAATAGTAAGCACACAATAAATACTACTGATATATTGTTTAGCCCCAGTCTTCAATCTGCATCACTGACCAAAATGGGAAATTGACTTTCTACTTTCATCTCTCCCCTAGATTATACTTTTTTCCAGCTGCCATTCTTCACATCTGAATCCTGTTGTGAATATGCCTATGATGTACTTTGGTGCTGTCTACAGAGCCTCTTATTTAAGCCTTAGAATTTATCAGTGAACGTCATGTCTTTTCTCACTAATTGACTTCTCCATCTTTCTTTCACCATGCTGTCAACTCTTCTGCTTTATTTTGGCGTGGTGATGGAAGCTTTCTCTGAGATACCAACATATATAATCCAACCCTGACAAGAATCAGCTGATTATAGAACTGAGGAGATAAAAGTGCATTTTAGAATGTCTCCTCCACAAATTTGTTTCCACCTCTTGATTTCTGCCATCTGGTTTCTGACTTGAGCTGTCCGAGGTACTGTAAATGGCCTTTTTCTATCCATTCACTACATCAATAGTTTGTCTCTATCCTTTGTTTAATTCTTTGCCCTGTATCTGCTTTCCCCTTTATTTCTACTGGTTCTTCAGTCTTTGTTCCAATTGCTCTGGCCTAGTTCTATGCTACCCTCAATTCCTTTGGCTGGGACTTGATAAAGATATTTATTAAGCATTTGCTAGGTGCCAAGCATGGGGATTACATCTGGTGTTGATACAAAATAATCAGATCAGACACAGTCCCTGCCCCCATAGAGATCACAGTCTAAGAGGGAGGAAGAACAGCTACTTTATCCCCATTTTAAAGATGAAGAAAGTGATATCCAGAGAGGTTGTGACTTGTGCACCATAACACAGAAGAACTCAGGTCTTCTCCCTCCCAAGCCCATGCTCTTTCCAGAAGGCCACACTGCCTGTTCAAGAAGCTGGAATGCTAAGGCTTTTCCGTAAGCTACACTGGTATTCTTATCTCATGTATGAATCCAGATGATTTAATTTTAAGCTCCAGCAAATGAAGATTCGGGTAATCACAATGAGGCAAAATTGATGCATATTCATGTCAATACCCATCCTCTCCAACATGTTCAGCTCTTGCCCTTAATTGCATATCCAGCTGCCTAATGTAGGGGGAATTCTGCAGACTACATCTTGCTGCTTTAACTAAATAATTTGAATTAAATTTGGGGGATGGCCTTCATCCCAGATGCAGCATAGTAATTAAGAATTGGAACCAGAATTGTGAAATGAACTGACAAGTTTATATATTGAAAAAAAAAAACAAAGAACTTTGGTCTAAGGGTCCTTTGCACTGATGCCATGATAAAGTTATCAGATTCCTAAGTGGAATAAATCAATAAATAATAATAATAATAATAATAATAATTTGTTTTTTCCCAACCCCTGGAGACCAGGATTTAAAGAGGAGGATGAGAAAGGGATACAAGAACTAGGGCAGGATAGTGTGAGTGACAACATGGAGAGAGAGGGAAAGTGGGACTATGGAGAGAGGGTGACATTATTAAGTGATTACTATGTGCTAAGAACTGGGGCAGATACAATAAAAATCAGATCGGACACAGTCTGACCCACATGGGATTTAGATAAGGAAACTGAATTACGGGGCTGTTAAGTAACTTGCCCAAAGTCACATAGCAGGGGAATGGCTGAGCTGGGACTAGATTTATGTTGCCACCTAGTTCAAAAGGTTCTGGAATGTGCCCAAAACTCCCATCGAGGACCAGTGAGTACAGAGCTTAGCACATAGTAAGTGCTTAGCATACCATCATTATTATTTGTGGGGTTTTTGTTGTTGTTTATGGCATTTGTTTTGCGCTTACTATGTGCCAGGCACCGTTCCAAGCGCTGGGGTAGATACAAGGTAATCAGTTTGGATGCAGTCCATGTCCCTCATGAGGCTTAACATCTTAATTCCCATTTTGCAGATGAGATAACTGAGGCACAGAGAAGTGAAGTGACTTGCCATGATCACATACCAGACAAGTGGTGGAGCTGAGACTAGAAGCCAGGTCCCTTTGACTCCCAGGTCCATATGCTCTAGCCACTAGGCCACACTGTGATTGTAGTTCAAGAGGCTCCCGGCTCTGCCACTTGTCTGCCATGTGACCGTGGGCAAGTAACTTCACTTCTGTGGGCCTCAGTTACCTCATCTGTAAAATGGGGATTGGGACTGTGAGCCCCACATGGGACAGGGACTGTGTCCAACTTAATTTGCTTGTATCCACCCCAGCACTAAGTACAGTGTCTGGCACATAGTAAGTGCTTAACAAATGTCGTTATTATTATGATTAATAAAGCTCCTTCATTTCTTTTCTTCTCTTCCTCACTGCCCTGCAACTGCCATCACCACTTCAGTGGAAGGTTTTCCACCCTAAACACATAAGAATCTAATAGGTCTCACTTTGGGCCTTCTGAGAGGTGAGATGGAACCCCAAAAAGCATGATCGTCAAGCTGAGCTTGAGATATCTGGTCACTTTAATTGAACGAGAGGTCTTCTCAGCTAACAGAGATGGAGATGATGTATTCTAGCCTGAAACCTGCTCCATCCTGTCCAGGAAGTAAATGGATAAAAGAAAAGAGTAAAGTAGCATTTTGAGGAATCTTCTCAAAGGGGTTGGCAAGAGGAGTGTTCCAGAAAAGAAGCTCTCAGACACCCTGCTGTATTAGCTTAAGCTGTCTGGCATAGTGGATAGAGCATGGATCTTGAAGTCAGAAGGTCTTGGGTTCTAATCCTGGCTCTGCCACGTCTGCTCTGTGAACTTGGGCAAGTGACTTCACTGCTTTGTTCCTCAGCTACCTCATCTGTAAAATGGGGATTGAGACTGTGAGCCCCACGTGGGACAAGGACTGTGTTCAACCTGATTTGCTTGTATCCATCCCAACACTTAGTACAGTGCCTGGCACATAGTAAACACTCAACAAATGCCGTAATTATTATTATTATTATCTCCTACTCTAGCCTGTAAGTTCATTGTGAACAGGGAACCTGTCTACCAATTCTGTTATATTGTACAGTTACAAGTGCTTAGTACAGTGCTCTGCACACAGTAAGTGCTCAATAAATATAATTGGCTGATCTGTCAGGCTTTTTGATTCATGGCTGTGCTTTGATTGTAGGATCACCTGGACCAAAAGGAAGTCCTGGATTTCCTGGTTCTCCCGGGCCTCCAGGGCAGCCAGGACCCCGCGGATCAATGGGACCCATTGGGCCATCTCCTGATCTGTCCCACATCAAGCAGGGACGAAGAGGCCCCGTGGTCAGTATCCCTCCCCTCTGACCACACCATTCACCACTGCTCCCTTTCAAGTTTTTCAACAGGAGTTCTTTGTCTTCTAGGGTCCTCCAGGGGCTCCAGGAAGGGATGGCTCCAAGGTGAGTTTCACACATCTTTTCTTTTACCTTGCTAGATGTGATTTTTCTTAGTTCTTTTCCAGAACCCTTCCACCTCATTGTTTATTTCTACTAGGAGCTAATTCAACTTCAAACTTCAAACATGCTTAATGGTTCCCGGAACATTTCAGGAAAATGAGCCAAAGAAGGCTCCTGCCCAGGTTGAAGAGATCCTGAAAAAATCCTTCCTGAATCAGAAGGACACAGGCTTCTTTTTCCTGATCATTCAGGAAGTCATAACGGGATGTACTTTTTCATTTAACCATCGCCTTTGGATTGCTCTTTCTGAGTTTCTTGATACGCTGACTCCAGGAATGGGTTAGCAGTTTCACTCTGAGAAGAGTAATTTGACACTAAAAAAAAAAAAACTTTAGAAAGTTTTCAAGTTGGTTCACGGAGCTGCCTGGAAATACTTAGTTTCTTTGGTATGAATTGGTTTGAAATTCTATGGTCTGTGGGGAAATCTGAACAAGAGACATTTGACCCAAACATATGGGTACCAAAAAGTGGTCTCCTGAGATATGGTTCTAGTTTTACATTTGCTTTCAATCACAAGTGTTTAAAAAAGATAAAAATTGAAGAAATATCCATATGTTATAACAACCCACTCCCCTTTTTGATTTTTTTTCCTTAGGGAGAGAGAGGTGCTCCGGGACCAAAAGGGTCTCCTGTAAGTAGTATTAGCAAATTCTCCGTCTCAGTCCTTACTTCACTCTGATGCCTGGATCACCTTTCTAAAAAAAAAAAAAAAAACCCACTGCTCAAGACCCTGCAGTAGTTGCCCATCCACATTAAACTCCTTATCATTGGCTTTGAAACCCTCGATCAGCTCATCCCCCCTTCTCTTACCTCGCTGATTTCCTACTACAACCCAGCCCTCACACTTTTTCTCCTGTAATACCAATCTACTCACTGCATCTCAGTCTCATCTATCTGGCCTTGACACCTTGCTCGCCTCCTCCCTCTGTACTGGAACTCCCTGCACTTCTTTTATGACAGACCACCACTTTCCCAAAAGTGGAAAGTGACCACCACCATTCAAAGACGTATTCAAACCTCATCTCCTCCAAAAGGTCTTCTCGACTGAGCCCTCATTTGCCCTTCTCCCTTCTGTGTCACCTGTGCACTTGGACTTGTACCTTTAAAGCAATTGATGTTCAACTCACCCTCAGCCCCACAACACTTATTACATATCCATACTTTATTTTAATATCTTTCTCCCCCTCTAGATTGAAAACTCCTTGTGGGCAGGAAACATGTCTACCAACTCTGTTGTACAATACTCTTCCAAGAATTTAGTACAGTGCTCTGCACACAGTAAGCTCTCAATAAATATCACTGACTGATTAGCAACTCTGTTTAAACAGTAGAATACAGTGTAAAAAGTTTACAGCGGCCCTCTAATAATGCCTTAAATTTTGTCGAGTGCTTTTTTCCAAAGTTCTCTCTCATCCATTCTCACTTTATCCTCACAAAAGCCCTGTGAAGTAGGAAGAGGCAAGTATGGAGGAACAGAAGTTAAATAACTTGCCCAAGGCCCCACAGCAGGTCACTGTTAAAGATGGGATTAACAACCTAGATTTTCTGACTCTCAGATCCATGCTCTCTAATAATCCAGAAGGACTCAGAACCCCATTATTCTGAATAGAGATTTGTGGCCCTGAAAAGATATACTGAAAGCAATGCAGCATTTTCCCTTAAACTGTGGCTATTCACTAAATGGATTGACCTCTGCAAGAGACACACCAGGTTCCTATCTATGAATCTCCCAGAAAACTGATAGAGTTGAAGCTCTTCCAAAACATGTTGAAGTCTTCCAGCCTGTAAGCTCTTTGTTGATAGGGAACATGTCTACCAACACTGTTATACTGTACTCTTCCAAGCATTTAGTACAGTGCTCCTCACACAGTAAGTGCTCAATAAATAAGATTAAGTCAAACTCTAAATAAGACAATTAGCTCTGATGTTTCTGTTTTCAGACATTCACTGACTGGAATTCATTAAGCACCCAAATGCATGAGTTCCTGAGCTAGATCTTTTTTAAGAAAATTATCTAGTGTCTTTGATCTTAGTATGTAACACAGCTGATAATGATCATAATAAATTTGTTAAGCACTTACTATGTGACAAGCACTGTATTAAGTTCTGGGGTAGGTAAAAGATATTCAGATTGGGGACAGTCCTTGTCCCACAAGAGGCTCTTGGTTTAAGTAGGAGAGAACAATTAGTTAATCCCCATTTTACAGATGAGAAAACTGAGGCACAAGTTCTGATTTGCCCAAGGTCATATGTCAGGCAAATAGCAGAGATAGGATTTGTTTTTTGTTTGTTTCATTTTTTTTTTATTTTAATGGTATTTGTTAAGTGCTTGCTACATGCCAAGCACTGAATTAAGCACTGGGGTAGATACCAGCTAATAAGTGGAACACAGTCCATGTCCCACATGGGGCTCACAGTCTTAACCCCCATTTTACAGATGAGGTAGCTGAGGCACAGAGAAGTTAAGTGACGTGCCCAAGGTCACACAGCAGACAGGTGGCGGGGCCAGGATTAGAGCCCAGGCCCTCCGACTCACCCACCCATGTTTTTTCCACTAGGCCACCCTTCTCCGTATTGATGGGGGAAATGACAGAAAAGAATTAAACCAAAATCGGCTGTGCAAATGTTAAACAGAACTAAGTCCATGTTCTCTGTTGGAAATAGTTAACTCCTAAAGGACAAGGATCATCCTATTTAACTTGCTTTCAGCTGCACTGGTGATTCAATAAGTGATGATATGATTAATATTGCATTTACATTAGAGACCAATGCCCCCCCCCCCCCCATTTTCTGATTGTGTCAGCTATATGAGGAAGAAGGTCTCAAACTGAAAGTCTTTGCAAGTCACCCATTTTCTATTTTCTTTTCCAAAGAGAATTCCTTCAGAGATTTCCCATTTTTTCCCAAAATAGCTCAGTTCTCTTGTGGATTTCACAATTTAACTTTTTCCTGGCTACAAAAAAGTCACACTTTCAATTTAAATGATTAAAGTTGTAAATTATTAGCAATTGTTTTAATACTGTGTTTACTATCAGTAGCACTATTCAATACTTTGATCCCTATGAAATCTCTTTCCAGTTAATTTTATCAGCTACCTCTCCAAGCCCCTGCTAAAAACAAATTTATTCCACTCTTAATTGGGGATGCCAGATTTCAGATATGAGAATACAGGATACCTGGTGTAATTTGGCTTTCCCCTCTCTCTCTTCTCCTTGGCAGAGATAGAGATTAAATGATTCGTTTATAATAAGACTTTCTTGGGAAATGGAACAATCCATCAGTGGTATTTATTGAGCACCTACTGTGTGCAGAGTACTGTGCTAAACATTTGGGACAGTACAACAGAGTTGGTAGACACATTCCCTGCCCACAACAAGCTTACAGTCTAGAGGACAAGTCTACAGTGAAATGAAGTGTACCTGTTTGGGGTTTTTTTGCTTTTGTTTTTATGGTATTTGTTAAGTGCTTACTATATGTCAAAAACTGTTCTTAAGCGCTGGGGTAGGTTCAGATTAATTAGGTCAGACACAGTCACTGTCCCCCATGGGGCCTAAAGTCTAAGTAGGAGGGAGAAATGGTATTAAATCCCCATTTTACAGTGAGAAAACTGAGATTTAGAGGAGTTAAGTGACTTGCCCAAGGTCACACAGCAAGCAAGTAGCAGAGCCGGGATTAGAACCCGGGTCCTTCTAACTCTCAGGCCCATGCTCTTTCTGCTAGGCCAAGGTGCTTCTCATACATGGAGACCCCATTCCTACCTGCCTCATTAAGTTACCAAAGGCTACAGTGACTTGGGGAAGCCCCTGCTAAAGCTGTTATCCACAGAATTTCAGTTCCCTTAGCTAATTTCAGCATATTTTCCCCCATCAAGTTAACAGCTACTGAGCTACAGTGCATTTTCCTGAGCCGTCCGCTGGGGTTAAGGCCGCTTTTTTCTGGCACTGACTCTTGCTGACATCTGCAGGGTCCCCCAGGCTCCTTTGACTTCCTGCTGCTGATGATGGCTGACATCAGAAATGACATCGCCGAGCTGCAGGAGAAGGTGTTTGGACACAGGACTCACTCATCAGCAGAGGAGTTCCCATTGCCCCAGGAATTTTCCAACTATCCTGAAACTATAGACTTTGGCTCTGGAGAGGATTACCAGAAAAGTGCTGCCACAAAAGACTCAAGCGCACACAAAGACTTCTATCCATAGCGAGGCCTAGGAACTTACTTTAAAAGAGGGGGCGGGGGTTGGGGAAAGGTTTCCATTCTAAAATTGAACATTGTAAAAAAGTGCACTGGTAATAGGATGAAAAAAATAGATGTTTATTTTCTCCATTTTGTTCGTGCTTTGTCCTCTTTCCCTTCTCCCTAAATGCTGTGTTTTCAGAGCCGTGCACTAAATGCAGTGGAGAGGGAATCAGCTACCTTGGGTGTCTCCCAGCTTGAGCCAACCAGATTTCTATGTATGGAAACTTCAGTTGACTGTCTCAAAAGAAATACATTAAATCCTTAGAGATGTGACCTGTTATGTTAGAGCCAAGGTGAATGTCAAAAGTCATTAAGAGAAAAAAGCTAGGAGACATCCAGGAAAATGCCAAAATGATTCCCTCAAAAAGAATTTTCTCAAAAATATTATGCTAGAGTGTCAGAGTAAAAGTCAGGTCCCTTCACTGAAGGGGGAGAAAAAAGTCTGGGCTTTTGGGATGATGGGGAGTGAGAATCTGGGTAATGTAAGAAAAGGGAACGCATTGCAAACCATATTTACTTCTGAACATGATGCAGTTTAGGAGACAGCAGTAACTGTGGTCAGGAATCAGCATCAAATGGTGAGACAGGAAGAACTACTGTAAGGTACTAAAATGCAAAGTGGTCCACTGGCATCGAAGCAGTGCTCAACATATCACCCTCTCATTGGGCCAGATGTGTGAGGAGAATGGACAGCATCAAGACCCCCATACAATTGTCGGGTGGTGAGCTGAAGTGAAGTGCCTATAAATGAGGAAATAAGCATTTTAAAGATGAATAAAAACATCAGAGGTTGACACAGCTGGGAGACAGCAGGAAACACACATTTAGAAATAGAGGACTCTTAAATGAGCTGCAAGAAAATGGGATGTGAAGAGGCATAAACAGAAATGCCACCAGGCATTATGGGTAGAAATAATGCAGCGTAGGAGATCTCCTCTACATGCACAGGGTATAGATTATTAGGTATCCATTGAACTTATCAGTACAACTATAAATGCTGCTAAAAGTTCACCAACAGTAGCATCAACTTTGAGCCCCAAATGATGGGCATATGCACACATTCATGGCAGTTATATTGAAATTCACCTAAAATGGTTATGTTTTACAAAAGGATTTTTGAGTCATGGTCAGATGTTTGTACATCTCCTTCGATAACTGCATCTTGTTCATCATTCAGTCATTGGAGAGTAACTGTGACTCTTGAAGAAGCATGGTTCTGCTCTAGAAGAAGGACACTCATTGGGTTCTTTGGCCAAGGAGTTATTGATCTGAGGAAAGTAGGTCTAGAAACTGGCCAAAGCCAATGAACAGGAAGATTTCCTTATCAGCAAACTGAATCAGTTACCTCTGCAAATTAGCACTTCTGAAAGCTCTCCTCTTGTCTGCATAAATGGGAGAAAAATCAGCAGGGAGATGTCTTTTTTTGGTCAGCGAGCTGAGTGTAAGCTGCCTCTGTAAAGAGTTCTCTCCCCTTTAGTTGTCAGGTTTGGGCTACAGCTTCTACCCCGGGAAGGTGTCACCTTTCTTTGATTCTTGTTCCTTTTTCAGCCGTCATGGTATTGACGGAAAAGAGGTGGTTCCGAATGGTACAGTCCTGGGAACAATCCCATAGCATCCACAGCAGGAGCCTGTGAGGGATGTCAGGAGTGAATTCATTCAGGCACCCTTGGACCTACTCTGCCATTCCACCTTTCTGAATATCCTTTCTGCTTCTTTCTTTGTTTCAGTCAGCGCAAGAGAAGCAGCATGGCATAGAGGATAGAGCCCAGGCCTGGGAATCAGAAGGTCATGGGTTCTAAGCCTGGCTCCACCCCTGCTGTGTGACCTTGGGCAAGTCACTTCACTTCTCTGTGCCTCAGTTACCTCAATCAGCAAAATGGGGATTTAGAGTGTGACCCCCAAATGGGACAGGAAATGTACCCATCCCGATTTGCTTGTATCCACCCCAGTGCTTAGTGCAGTGCCTGGCACATAGTAAGTGCTTAACAAATACCATAATTATCATTAATTATTAAGACTTTGCCTGTCAACTTGATTCCCTTGTTAATGTGAGGCTGCACCCTAATCTTTCACCATACTACTTGTCATTCCCACTACTGCAAATGGTTACGTGCCTTACTCCACTCCACGCATTCACTTGCATCTGTTCAATCAAGTGCATTTATTGAGTACGTACCATGTGCAGAGCACTGTTCTAAACACTTGGGAAAGTACAGAGTTAGTAGAAATGTTCTCTGACCATAAGAAGGAGTTCAGTCTAAAGAGGAATTTGTAGAGCCCTCAGTGGCCGGCATCTTTATGGCTGGTAGTCATTTGACCTTGACATTTGTATTAATGTGTAATTTTTGATATTCACCAACTTAGTCATGTAAAAGGAAAAGCTACCATTTCCCATTAGAGTGTAGCACCTTTGAGGGCAGGAAATGTATACTTTGATTGAAGTCTCCCAGGCACCTACCATATTAGGAGGTGCTCAATAAATACCACCAATGAACTGATTATGGGAGAGTTTTAAAACAATTAAAACAACACCTCTCCATCCCTTGCAAAAAGAAATATGACAATCAGAGTCCATCATCAACAGCAGACAAGTGGCGGAGCCAGAATTAAAACCCAGGTCCTTCTTACCCCCAGTCCCATGCTCAAGCAAAGCTGCTTCTCCAAACAGGTTCTCTATACAGGTCTTAACCCAGGGCTTCTTACCCAGGGATAGCTCCAAACCAGACTTTTTTTACAGAGCTCAGGAAGAAAAGAATATTATTTTTGAATAAGTTACTTGGACAGAATTTCTTAATTGGCCTTAATGGAATTCCCAAAACCTGTCTCCCTTCCAGTGACTCTCCCATACTCCCTAGGCCTCGTTGATTCATGACTGCACAACCTGCCAACTCTTGCTTTCAGACAAAGCAGCTGCTGATTTCCTTGGGGAATATATTTAATGTTTTGCTTGTTGTGGAGCGTGGTATTTAAAGGGTGTGGATGGATGAATGCAGAAGCAAACTATGCACAAACTATTTGAAAAAGTATTAGATCTGCCTTTGATTTCCCCAAAATAAGGAATGGCATTGCTTTTCTCATATCTACAAATCATGTGCTATTGGAAATGTATTCTTTTCTGTTATCCCATAATGGGTAAAGAAAAGGTTAATATATTCAAAGAATATAAACTTAACTGAGTCTTCTTTAGCTAATGTTGTGTGGACAACTGTAGAAAAACTCAGTTCTCCTTATTTTGGGGTGGTGGGGAGTGGGAATCTCAACCTGCCGGTTCAGGTTATTATACTATGCAGAATTGTTATTGCAAAGCCTGCTAAAACACAGGTTACAGGCCTGGATGCTAAATGCGCAATGTTAAACACCCAAATTAGATTTTTTTAAGAGGCCATGTGATACAGAATAGGTCATTTGCTTAACCTCCAAACCATGTTCTAGCTTGAAATCAAGCTTCTGTATATGTAAAAACATTAATGGTGCCCTAAACCCTGTTTAAAATTGCTTTGGTCTGAATGGTGTACTTTCACTAAATCACACTGTCTATTTTAAGGTAAGAAATTGAAAGAATAAAAACCTTTACAATCAACTTACTGAAGCAGTGGAGATAATCTAGATGTCAAGTACTCTATACTCACATAATCCAGATTCAAAGTGCTTGAATTTAGACTTAAGTTCAAAGACATCTTCCTTAAAGGGAAATAGAATATGAAAAGTCCCTAGGACTGACATAATCTTGCTGAAATGCTATTCTATCACATAGCTAATTTTACTGTAAAGGAATATTACTAAGTCTGAAAAGATTAGTCATTTTATTAACATGGGCAGTAAAGAATAATGTAATGAATCCATCAGCAGGAATGTTTCATAATGAGAAAACAAAAATTTCCAGTTTTAAAAAACATTGGATGATGGCATTGATAAAGATCAGTATAATATTTATATTGTCTCTAGGTTTTACTTTCCAATCAAGTAAAACCGCTTCTTAGGAAAAAGTTATATGCAACCACGAAAGTCCTAAATTTGGAAAAAAAATCTTACAAGTGGTGTCCTACTCCTCCATGATTTGCAAAGTTGTCAAATGAAAGTCCCCAGGGGTTGTACTTGCATAAAGCATCTGTTTTTATTTGCCAAGTGATGCACAAGCTTTGTTATATTTCTCCTTGTTTGTAATTTGCATATAAAACTCTAGAGCTGATATTCAGAAGTTATGAATGTGATCATTATAAAACATTTGAATATTATGTATTGCTTAATAACAAATATATTTTTTTATGGTTGTGTGGTCGTATTTTGTTACAAACTCAGTTCCCATAGAACAGCCAAGTTTTGGCAGAATAAATAAGGAAACAGGGAGTGAAAGAAGATGGATATTACTTACCAGCAAGAACAAAATGGATATCCCACATCCTACTTGTTTGCCTCTTGGATTCTCAGTGTGCTTATAGCCCTTTAACTCCCAACATTATGGTTTTAGTGAGCTGTGGTATTTATTGAAGGCATACTCTGTGCCAAGCACTTTGATAAGCACTGAAGTAGCTAGAATAATAATGATGGCATTTATAAAGCGCTTACTATGTGCAAAGCACAGTTCTAAGCAATGGGGTGGTTACAAGGTGATCAGGTTGTCCCACAGGGGGCTCACAGTCTTAATCCCCATTCTATAGATGAGGTAACTGAGGCACAGAGAAGTGAAGTGGCTTGCCCAAAGTCACACAGCTGACAATTGGCAGAGCCAGGATTTGGACCCCTGATCTCTGACTCCAAAGCCCGTGCCCTTAGAGAAGCAGCATGGCTCAAAGGAAAGAGCCTGGGCTTGGGAGTCAGAGGTCATAGGTTCAAATCCCAGCTCCACCAATTGTCAGCTGTGTGACTTTGGGCAAGTCACTTAACTTCTCTGTGCCTCAGTTCCCTTATCTGTAAAATGGGGATGAAGACTGTGAGCCCCATGTGGGACAATCTGATCACCTTCTAAGCTCCCCAACGCTTAGAACAGTGCTTTGCACATAGTAAGCGCTTAACAAATGCCATCATCATCATCATCAGGTACCATCTCTGTCCCATAGGGACAGCAGGTATCATCCCTAATTTATAGATGAGGAAACTGATGCTAAAAGAGATCATGTAACTACCCAAAGATCACGTAACAGACTAATGGCAAAATTGAGCCTAGAACCAGGTATCTTAACCCATGTCCATGCTCTTTCCATGCGGTAAGGGGCTGGAAACTTCATTGTTCCAGAAGGTAAGCAAAACGTGTACCAACTATTCAGGTTTCAAAGAGCCATACAATTTATGACTGTCACATGACCTGATAAGAGCCTGGTGCAATTTACAACAGCACTACAGTGTGGCTGCTTTATATCAATAGCTGCTGCTGCTAGCAGGGGTGGAGTTGGGAGTGTTGGGGTCGGAGGGTGGGGGCAGTGGTGGAAATGGGCAAGCACTGTTCAAATGAGCCAAAACTGGTGGTGCCCCTTCCAGTTGCCCAGATCTGCTTCCTTCCACCTGCTCTGCTCAGCGGGGCTACTCTTTACTTCCTCAAAAATCTCCAGTGGCTACCAATCAATTTGCTCATCAGGCAGAAACTCCTCACCCTGGGCTTCAAGGCTGTCCATCACCTCGCCCCCTCCTACCTCACCTTCCTTCTCTCCTTCTACAGCCCACCCCGCACTCTCCGCTCCTCTGCCAGTAATCTCCTCACCGTACCTCGTTCTCGCCTGTACCGCCATCGACCCCCGGCCCATGTCATCCCCCGGGCCTGGAATGCCCTCCCTCTACCCATCTGCCAAGCTAGCTCTCTTCCTCCCTTCAAAGCCCTACTGAGAGCTCACCTACTCCAGGAGGCCTTCCCAGACTGAGCCCCTTCCTTCCTCTCCCCCTCGTCCCCCTCTCCATCCCCCACATCTTACCTCCTTCCCTTCCCCACAGCACCTATATATGTATATATGTTTGTACATATATGTTACTCTATTTATTTATTTATTTATTTTACTTGTACATATCTATTCTATTTATTTTATTTTGTTAGTATGTTTGGTTTTGTTCTCTGTCTCCCCCTTTTAGACTGTGAGCCCACTGTTGGGTAGGGACTGTCTCTATATGTTGCCAACTTGTACTTCCCAAGCGCTTAGTACAGTGTTCTGCACACAGTAAGCACTCAATAAATATGATTGATGATGATGATGATGACTCCTCTTGCCCTCCCTCCACCACCCACCCCCAGCAGCAAATCTGCTGCTGCTGCTCTGGCACTGTGTGTCTTAGTGACATTGAGTGTTATAGGGTGTTTGAGGAGGAGGGATTTGGTGAGCTTGGCCACCTCCCTTAGCCAGAAGCCCTGCTCGAGTTATATTTAGCTCTGGAAAGAGCCTGATATGGCTTTAGAGCCTTAGCTTTCAGGCCCTTACTCTAGACCTTGCTGTTTTCAATAAAATCAAGGCTAAGGAGTAAGCCCATCTGCATGAAATGCACTGCCAAGCAAAGGGGTGACTTCTAGATTGTGTAGTGATGTCTGTCTTCCTTCTTCTAGACTGTGAGCCCATTGTTGGGTAGGGATTGTCTCTATTTGTTCCTGAATTGGACTTTCCAAGTGCTTAGTATGGTGCTATACACACAGTAAGTGCTCAATAAATATGATTGAATGAATGAATGAACAATACTATAAAAAGGGATGATATCTAGGCAAGCAGCATGGTGTAGTGATAGAGCACAGGCCTGGGAGTCAGAAGGTCATGGGTTCTAATTCTGGCATGGCCACTTGTTTGCTGTGAGACCTTGGGCAAGTCACTTTACTTTTCTGGGCCTCAGTTACCTCATCTGTAAAATAGGGATTGAAACTGTGAGCCCCACATGGTTCAGGGACTGTGTCTAACTCGATTTGCTTGTATCCACTCCAGCACTTAGTACAGTGCCTGGCACATAGTAAGTGCTTAACAAATACTATCATTATTATTATTTTATTATTGACAGGCATTGTGAGACTCCACAGGAAACCTAAATGACACTGAAACATACCCTACACCCCTAGAACCATATTCCATATGCAGTATTGAAGGTTTGTCATCATTAACAGTTTTTGGTGGTCCTGTTAATGTGGAGCTTTGTACGAAGTGGGCAATTGAAGCCAAACTTAGCTGGCATTGAATCAACACATAATTACTGAGGACAAATTGCATATCTGACATTATGCTAGGGATTGTTCAAAATCTTAACTACAGACATCGAATCCCAGATCACTAAAGGCTTAGGGTATAGACCCATAGGCAACCCTGAGAAGAAACATGTTATCAGGTAAGGGCATATAAACATGACAACACAAGATGCCTAGCACCAGGTAAGCTTGGAACCATGTAGAGCAGGTTAAACATAGAGGTCTTGTCTTGTTCTATGCTGTCGAGTCATTTCTGACCCATAGTGACACCACAGCTCCCCCAGAACGCCCTGCTTTCCATCTGCAATCGTTCTGGTAGTGTATCCATAGAGTTTTCTTGCTAAAACTACAGAAGTTGTTTACCATTGCCCCTTCCTTGCAGTAAACTTGAGTCTCAGCGCTCAACTCTCTCCCATGCTGCTGCTGCCCAGCACAGGTGAGTTTTGACTTGTAGCAGATTGCCTTCCACTCCCTAGCCACTGGCCAAGATAGGAATGGAATGGTTAGGCCTCTGCTTGATTCTCCCTCTTGTAGCCAGGACTGGTAGAGTGCTGGAAACTCTCCAGGTGCAACCCTGAGAGGGGAAAAATAGCAGTAGGGCTTGGCTAAATTAAATGAAGAATTAACTGACTCTGCAGACACAAGCCAATGCCAACCTTGGCTGGAGGTAGTGGTGGGTACTTGCAGCTCCACAACAGTAGTTGGCTTTATGTATTTGGGGTTAAGGGCAAAACACACTCACTCAATAACCATTAGATGGTAAGATTCTTGAGAGTAGGGATCATGTCTACCCACTTTATTGTATTTTATTGTAGAGAAGATGACCTCCTGGAAAGAGCTTGGACCGGGTTGGGAGAGGACTTGGGTTCTACTCCAAGCTCTGCCATTTACCTGCTGTGTGATTCTGGGCAAGCCACTTAACTTCTCTGAGCCTCAGTTCCCTCATCTGAAAATGGTGATTCATTCCCTGTTCTCACCCCTACTTAGACTGTGAGTCCATGTGGGACTTGGTTATCCTGTAAAGCTGCATGGCTCTGTGGAAAGAGCACAGGCTTTGGAGTCGGAGGTTGTGGGTTCAAATCCTGGCTCCGCCACTTGTCAGCTGTGTGACTTTGGGCAAGCCACTTAACTTATCTGTGCCTCAGTTACCTCATCTGGAAAACGGGGATGAAGACTGTGAGCCTCCCGTGGGACAACCTGATCATCTTGTAACCTCCTCAGAACTTAGAACAGTGCTTTGTACATAGTAAGTGCTTAATAAATGCCATTATTATTATAACTACCAACTGATTGAGCAATCATCAATATCGAACACCTACTGAGTACAGAGCACTGTGCTAAACACTTGAGAGAGTATATCAGTTTTGGTAGATATGTTCCTTGTCCATTAAGAGCATACAGTTTAGAAGGGGATACGGATATCAATATAAATATATAAATTACAGATATGTATTTAAGTGCTGTGATACTGAGGGAGGGATGAATTAAGGGTGCAAATCCAAGTGCAAGGATGACAGAGAAGGGAGTGGGGAAAGATGGAATGAGGGCTTAGACAGGGAAGTCATCTTGGAGGAGATGTGCTTTTAAGAAGTCTTTGAAGGTGGGGAGAGTGATCATCTGTCAGATATGAAGAAGAGGGGAGTTCTAGGACAAAGGCAGGTTGTGAGTGAGAGCTTGGTAGAGAGATCAGATTGAACTACAGTGAAAATAGGTTGGCACTGGAGGAATGAAATGTGTGGACTGGCTTGTAGTAGGATACCAGGGAGGTAAAGTAGGAAGGGGTAAAGTGATTGAGTGTATTACAGCCAGCGGTAAGGAGTCTCTGTTTCATGTGGAGATGGATTGGCAAGCATCAGTGATTCCCGAGGAGTGGAGAAACATGGACTGAATGGTTTCGTATTAAAAATCATCCAGGCAGCAGAGTGAAGTATGGACTGGAGTGGAGAGAGACAGGAGTCAGGGAGGTCAGAAATGAGGCTGATGCAGTAAAGAAAGCAGAATAAAAATAAATGCTTGGATTAACATGGGAGCAGCTTGAATGGAGAGGAAAGGGTGGATTTTAGTGATGTTGTGAAATGGTAGTTGAAGCTATTCAAGTTCTCCGAGGGAGTGGGTGTAGGTGAAAAAATAATATGACTCATAACTAAGCCTTGAGGGACTCCACAATTAGGGAGTGGGAGGCAGACTAGGAGCCTGTGAAAGAGATTGAGAATGCTTGGCCAGAGAAATAGTAGGAGAACCAGGAGAGGACAGTGTCAGTGAAGCCAAGCCCATTGCTTAGAATGGTGGTTGGCACATAGAGTGCTTAACAAATACAACAATTATTATTACTTCTCACCAAATGCTTAGTGTGCTCTGCACACAATAAATGCTCAATAAATACCATTGATTGATCAGTACCAGTCATGGGAAAATTCCCCCTGTCTCTGGCTGCTGTGCTGCTTTAATTTCGTGAAGCTCAACTCCATCTTCTAGTCTAGCCCAAGCAGTATGATAAGGAATGATTTCAACCCTGTATTTCCCAGATGGCTTAGCATTCAAGACACCTCAAAAGATACATCAGCACTGATGGGGTTTAGGGCAGAGTAAGAGAGTCAGGCGAAGGGGAAAAAGTATAATCAATGATACTTATTGAAAACTTCTGTGTATAGAGCACTCTGCTAAGCACTTGGGAGAGTACAATACAATATAGTTGGTAGACACAATTTTTGCCTACAGTAATAATAATAATAATAATGATGCTGGTATTTGTTAAGTGCTTACTATGTGCCAAGCACTGTTCTAAGCACTGGAGTAGATACAAGGTAATCAGGTTGTCTCACTTGGGGCTCACAGTCTTAATCCCCCTTTTACAGATGAGGTAACTGAGGCACAGAGAAGTTAAGTCACTTGCCCGAGGTCACACAGCAGACAAGTGGCGGAGCCAGGCATAGATCCCACATCCTCTGATTCCTAAGCCCGTGCTCTTTCCACTAAGCCCACACAAGGAGCTTACAGATTTGTGAAAGGTACTGACTGAGGGTGAGAAACTGTCACCCTCTTCTCTCCAAAATACATTTTAGGTACTGATCAGACATGCTTGTCCAAGACTATTTAAATGTGTAAAATATCTGGGTCCCTGGGAACGAAATTTCAAATTTTCCACTGGCTCAGTGATGCCAAAGGAGTAACTTAATTAGACACAGCCTTTCTCAAGAACACAGCTATAGTGTTTTATGAAATATTATTCTGCAAGTTGTCCCATTTTGATACTCTTCACAAACCACTTCTCTTGGTCACAGATGCTACCAAATCCTCCCTGAGTGTGAGAAGTTTTAAAGTTCATGACTTGACATTCTCCCTTCCTCCTTTCCTCACTGATCTCCTGCTACAACCCAGTCTTCACACTTCACTCCTCTAACACCCATCTATTCACTGTATCTCAGTCGTGTCTATCCTGTTGTTGACCCCTTGTCCCTGTACTCCCATAGGCCTGAAATGTCACTCCTCTATCTAGTGCTAACCTTCTCACTGTGCCTCAATCTCATCTTTCTCACTGCTGACCCCTAACCCATATCCTGCCTCTGGCTTGGAATGCCTTCCATCCTCTAATCTGAAAGACATTTACTCTCCCCCACTTCAAGCCTTAATGAAGGCATATCTCCTCCAAGAGGCCTTCCCAGACTAAACCCACCTTTCCTCATCTCCTACTCCCTTCTGTGTCACCCTGATTTGCTTCCTTTGCTCTCCCCCGTCCCAGCCCCACAGCACTTATGGTATCTCTGCACACAGTAAGCACTTAATAAATATGACTGATTTAATATCTTTATTTGTATTTATTTGTATCGATGTCTGCCTCCCCCTCCTCTAGACTGTAAGCTTGATGTGGGCAGGGAATGTGTCTGTTTATTGCTGTATTGTACTCTCCCAAGCACTTACCGCACACAGTAAGTAAGGACTCCATAAATATGATTGAATGAATGAATGAATGGAACTCTCTTCTCCAACACTTCATCATTCTCCCCACCTTTGTAACCCTCTTAATATTACATCTCTTCAATGAGGCTTTCCCTAACCCGGCCTTCATTTGCCCTAGCTGCCCTCTCCTGTGTGTTAACTATATATTTGGCTGTGTTTCCATTAAGTCCTTTGTTGCTCACCCTAGCTTCCCAGAATTTATGTACAAATCCTTATGCTCAGACAGTTATTTTCCATGTCTAGAATTTGTTTTAATGTCTGTCTCCTCATTATACTTTAAGCTCCTTGTGGATTGGGTTCATGTGTACCAATTTCATTGTTGGATAATCGATAGAACACCAGCCTGGAAGTCAGAAGGATATGGTCTCTAAATATGGCTCTGCCACTTGTCTGCTGTGTGACCTTGGACAAGTCTCCTAACTTCTTTGTGCCTTAGTTACCTCATCTGTAAAATTGAGATTAAGATTGTAAACCCCATGTGGGATATGGACTGTGTCCAACCTGACTAGCTTGTATCTATCCCAGCGCTGAGTACAGTGCCTGGCATATAGTAAGCACTTAGCAAATACCTTTGAAAAAAGAATCATGTCCAAGTATGGAAAAAAAAATCTATGAGGAAAGGAATAAGAGGTTGTGGTAGAAGTTTGTCCAGAGGGATTTCCCTTTTCCAGAGGAAGCCCCTAAACTCACCAGGAGAAAGTAATGATCCACCAAAATATTTCTTTGACCAAGAGTCCTACTTAATCCCTGGGATCAACCATGGGATCAGTGATTCAAGTGGGGCAATACTGAAAGCCACAGCAGTTAGTCAATGGTAGCACTTATTCATTCATTCAATCATATTTATTGAGTGCTTACTGTGTGGGAGCACTTAAGTGCTTGGAAAATACAATTCAGATATAGAGACAATCCCTGCCCACACTTGTTTGCAGAGCACAGTACTAGTTGCTTGAGAGAGGGCAATAGAGATCACAGACATGGTCCCTGCCCACAAGGAGCTTTCAATCTAGTGGGGAGGCAGGCAGGCACAAATTATTTACAATTAACAAGAAGATAGGGAAGAACAAATATTCCACTGAATATGTGAATATTCAGAGCACAGAAAAGTCAATGTATAAGTAAATGGGGGAGTTCATAAGTTGATACATAAATGCTGAGGATGACTAATATATTTGATTTTCCCACCTCAGATCCACTTCCATCCTGTTACAGTTCCTTCGCTCATCCAAATCCCAGTCACCCTCTGGACCCGATTCTCTTTACCTGCTGTTTGAATAACCCCTTTTTTTCCCAAAAGCTCTTACAGGGCCAGGTTCTGACATTTGCTCACCCTGAGATGGGAACAAATTGCTGCCCTCTAATAGAATGATAATTTCTCCAGAAAGCTGCAAGTTTTCAAGTTTCTAGTCACTCCACCGAACTCCCTATTCACCCCCAGCCCACTCTGCTGACAATGCACTTTGAGATGGCCACCACTTCTGTTGCTTATGGTTTGAAGGTGGTCACAGCCTCATTCTCACCTCTCTTCAAATCCCTACATTGGGCTCTCTAACCCTCCTTCACCCCACACACTTTGAGCTTCTTGAAGGCAAGGATCGTGTCTACCAAGCCTATTGTATTGGGTTCTGCCAAGTGCTTAGTTCAGAGCTCTGCACAGAGTAAACACTCAATAAATACCATGAATTTGGGGTTTATTTGGAAAACCAGAAAGAGAACCACACCCATGGAACTCTCATTTGTTTTTATAAGTGGGCTGCATGATGCAGAAAGAAAGGAAGCCATTTCTAGTTAAATTAGAAGGTAGAAGAAAAAAAAAGAAACCATGAGTATGTTCTTGACTTTTTTGGCTTTTCCATGTCTTTCCACAGTAATGTAGTAATGTGTTAGGTCCGCTGGCCTCAGCTGAGTCATTTCTTTATCTGATTGATGTTGACCTTTCTTTCCCCCTCCTCACAATGTGTTGGAGATAATAGATACCATCTTGCTGAGCAACAATCATTCCATGTTACTGGTGGATCATGAAGTGTGGAATACACTTTCTATGCACTGACTGGTTCGTTTATTTACAATATGGTAAAGGGGGTTTGCCAAAGTCAGCAAAGCCATCTAAAATATGGAGAACCATATGCTGTTAATTTGCCTTCTGAAAATCTGGAAGAGTGAAAAGGTGTCACAAATTGAATTAGTTTCAGATTATTTAAAAAGGAAACAACAGCTGGAAACCATTGCATAAAGTCCACTTCAAAAATGTATTCCAATAACAAGAGCCAAATGGATTTTTCTTTTCATACCGACACTCCAGTTTTGTCTTATAAAATGTTCACCGCTTTGGTTCTGAGACCTTCAGCCAGATCGACATATAGATTGCATATCATGTTCACACAGTGTGTGGGTGAAAGCATTTTTATTTGAAGTGATTTGTTTGTTTCCTTTCAAATAAAACTGAGCCACAGGATGCTGGCATCCTCAGCAAGATATTTTGGGTGGCACTAAAGCAAGCCTGGGACTTCATTGGAACAGAGACCCAGATAATTCTTGCAGAGTTTTTCTTTGAAAGGGGTAAAAAAAAATACCTTCTGTAATGATCAAGTACAAATCATTATGTTAGAATGGTACCCCAAGTTAGTTGAGGGGAAAATGCCAAGTGTGTGGTTCAAAAGCCCCATTTCTTGGGGGTCTTTCATTTCCTTAAGGAGCCCTCAGCATGACTCCAGCCCTGAGTTGGACAATGAAATGGGGGTTTCCTCAGAGAGAATCCCCAGAAGGTTCCTCTGTGTTCTAGAAACAGGGCAGAGATTCACTCCTCGTTTGGAAGAGCTGCATGGTAGGGACAGGAATATTATTTTTCTTCCATCCCCTGAGATCCTGAATTGTGGGATTCGCTCTCCCCTCCGCCCCCCAACCCACCTCAGTGCACTGTCACCACCACACAACTTCCCCTCAGAACACGAGGCAGGTCCACCACCTCAAGAAGACCCAGCATTTGTGTCGATAACGCTCCAATCTCACACATGCCTCTCCTTCTCTTGCACAGAAGCTCTACAGTGCTGCCGTTTTACACTTTACAACCCAATTTTTTATCTTAGACCAAGTCAGTGCCATTTCTACTCCCACCCATTTTGGTGCACAGTAATTTAATCTTTGTGCTGGCTGAGAAGTCACGTTTTCCAAGAGATCTCCAAAACCCCTCTCCTGAGTGAAGTATTTATTTCTTGGTTTTGGTTAAGCTTCAAAGCCTGCTCGGGAAATAGTTGAGACTGCTTCTAGCCAGGCTGTTTGTTTTCAAGCTTCACTTGCTGTTCCTTTGTTAATTTTTGTGATTCTGTTTTTACTTTTTGACACAGGGAACTGAAACTGTGAGCATGAGCCCACTCATCTCTAGCTTGGGGGATGAGAAATAATTGCTAAGAACACACTGTACTTGACTCGTGGCCTGATCTCCCACCATTACTGGAATAAAAACTAAGACAAATTCTTTTGTCTTTGAGCTACAACATCCTGTTGTCATAAACACCGTCCATCAAGGTTCCAAAGCCATATTTCCAGAGAAAGCAACCCTCTCTGCCATGCCTTGGCCAGTTTTTCACAATTAAAGTTACCTCGGGGAGCACATGTGTAGCAATCCAGGACCAGACGTAGCAAGAGCTTTCATTTTGATGCTGGAAAAAGATAGGAAATTAAATGCACATGTGACAAACTAAGTGCTGGCTCAGTTTTGTTTCAGCATGGAAAAAGCCCACCACACAAACATATTTGTGGCTTTGCCGAGAAAGATATTCTTCTGAAAGTTTTCAGAGAGTAGGATGTGGGGTGGAAATCAAGATTATTCTCAAGGCACGGCGAGGTGTAAGAGCGATTTTCTAGACCTCCCTGGGTTTGCTTGACTGGGGTCACTTTGCTTTTGAGCCCGGAGAAGAAATTTTGGAGAGAAAAATTCAGCCTCAACTATTTCATTCTGGCCAGATTCAAGTTCTCATCCAAATGTCAGAGATAGAATAAGATCCAGGCCAGGGAGGACATTCTAGCATAATTGTCTTTACCAAGGAGACAAGCTAAAAATGAAGAGTTTTCAAGATATAAAGGAAAAGGGTCTAAGGCTACAGAACAGTATGGTAACCACCCACAGCTGAGACCTGTTTATTCCAGAGACTCCTGCGGTTTCAGATGCTCATGATCATGTTCACTGTCTCTAGCACCAACTCTGCTTGGCAGAGGAAAGGTGAGTGATACACTCTGGATCAGATTTGTGAACTGAAATCCTACCTTTTATAAATCTCTTCCAACTCATTTATTTATGTAATGGAACTGGAACTCATGGGAAGGGCCGGACTGACAGCCAGCCATCTCTTCATGTGGGTCATAAAAACCAAAGGGTCAAGATATTTTTCCTATACTCAATGGTATTTAATGAGCATCTACTGTGTGCAGAGCACTGTACTAAGAGCTTGGGAGAGTACAATTCAACAGAGTTGGTAGACCCATTCCCTGCCCACAGGGAGCTTATTTAGAGGGACGGACAGACATTAAAATGAATTATGAATGAACATGGAGGGGTTATTATGGCACAGAATTTGGATTGGTAAATCCAAAATCAAAATTAGGGAAGCAATGTGGTCTGTCTAGTGAAAAGAGCATGGACTGGGAAGTAAGATGATCTGGGTTTTAATCCCAGCTCCACTACGTGTCTGCTGCATGACCTTGGGCAAGTCACTTAACTTTTCTGTGCCTCAGTTACTTCATCTGTAATATAAGGATTAAGACTGTGAGCCCCAAAAGGGACATGGACTGTGTCCAACCTGGTTAGCTTGTATTTACCCCAGTGCTTAAAACAGTGCCTGGTACATAGTAAACAATTAACAAATACCAAAAAAAAAGGGGGAAAAAAAGGAGAGTAGGAGACCAGTTAAGCCCACTGGAATCCCTGGGAACAAAGTGGAAGATCTTCCTAATGTTTCTGGCCCATTGGTTTTCTCTTTAGAAATGAGGAAGAGAGGTGGGGAGGACCTCACAGGACTGTCAATTGATCCCATTCCATTGGAGTGAACTGGAAACTCTGGTCTTCTTTTTTAAACACAATCTATGTGTCAAAGCACTATTCTAACCACTATTTTATTTTATTTTACTTGTGCATATTTACTATTCTATTTATTTTGCTAATAATGTGCATCTAGCTTTACCTCTATTTATTCTGATGACACCTGACCACATGTTTTGTTTTGTTGTCTTGTCTCCCCCTTCTAGACTGTGGGCCCGTTATTGAGTAGGGACCGTTGCTATATGTCACCAACTTGTACTTCCCAAGTGCTTAGTACAGTGCTCTGCACACAGTAAGCGCTCAATAAATACGATTGAATGAATGAATGAATTTACAAGTTCCTCACATGAAAGTCTGCAAAAGTAATGTTATTTATTGACTTGATGATGGTGATGGTATTTGTTAAGCACTTACTATGTGCCAGGCACTGTACTAAGTACTGAGGTGGATACAAGTAAATCAAGTTGGACATAGTCCCTGTCCCATGTGGGGCTCACAATCTCAATCCCCATTTTACAGATGAGATAACTGAGGCACAGAGAAGTGGAGTGGCTTGCTCAAGGTCATAGAGAAGACATGTGGCTAAGCCAGAATTAGAACCCAGAACCTTCTGACTTTCAAGTCCATGCTCTATCCATTATGTCATGCTGCTTCTCACTTACTGTGGACCAAGTGTTGGGGTGAATACAAGAGAAACAGATCAGAAAAATGTCCTTCCCCATACTGTATGACCTAGTAGAAAATCAATCAATCATACTTGTTGAGCGCTTACTGGGTGCAGGCCACTGTACTACACCCTTGGGGGAGTACAACATAACAATATAGCAGTCATAGTCTCTGTCCGCAACTTGCTTACAGACTAGAGGATGAGTTTACAGTGTAGAGGAGAGCAAGGACTTTGAGTCAGAAGACCTGGATTTTGATCTCAACTCCACTACCTATGTGACTTTGTGCAAGTGTCTTGACTTCTGAGTCTCAATTTTCTCATCTGTAAAATGGGAAACAGCATTTCTTCCTATGAGCCCTCTGTAGGACAGACAGTGTCTGATCAACCTCAGCATTTAGCATAGTAAGCAATTAATATCACAATTATTATCCCAGTCTAAGAGGTAGAGAGAAAAGATATCTATTTTATCCCCATTTTATTTATGATAAGTGAGGCACAGGGAGGTTAAGTGAGTTATCCAAGGTCACATGAGTCCAGTGCCAGAGTTTGAATAAATTCTGGGGCTCCTGACTCCCAGTACAAATTCTTTCCATGAAGCTATCTTATTTCTGCTTCATCCAGTGGTCGTGCACCTGAATGAACCCCAAATTAGAAAATATCATGGAAGAATCTCATAGGAAGAGCTTAAACAACACCAAATAAATCAGGATGAAAAAGCTTGCTTAAATAAGAGATACTGTGATTGAAACTAACACCAATAAACAAGTGGTGTTTGAATCGTGTGTATATTTGGTTTCCAGATTGTTTTAACTTTTCAATATTTAACAACACTAAAGCCTCAGAAAAGTAAACATTAAGTGTAACCACAGGTGGCATAGTTTGGAAAGCATTTTTTATTTCCTCACCGAAACAAAGTTTGCAAATCCTCTTTCGAGTCAAACTCCTGACCGTAAATCCCTCGCTGATGTCAGTGAGTGAGTACTTATCATGTTCTGGCCGAGCTGCCACTGCTGAACAGTTTCAGAGCTGTATCCGGGAACATGTCTTTTTATTGTTATTTGTGCTCTCCCAAGTGCTTAGTACAGTGCTCTGCACATAGTAAGTACTCAATAAATACGATTGAGTGAATGAATGAATAGTAAGTGTTCATTAAATACAATTGAATGAATGAATGAATGCCTTTAACAGTGGGTGCCATGGTGCCCCCTCCCTTACAGGGATAAAGAGAGGAAGAGACCACTTGCTGGACTTTGTGAGGGAAAATCCAAGGAAAAAAAAATAATTATGGCATTTGTTAAGCACTTACTATGTGCCAGACACTGTTCTAAGTGCTGGGGTGGATGCAAGCAAATCAGGTTGGACACAGTCCCTGTCCCACATAGGGCTCACAGTCTCAATCCCCATTTTACATATGAGATAACTGAAGCATAGAGAAGTGAAGTGACTTGCCCAAGGTCACAGAAGAGACAAGTGGCAGAGCTGGGATTAGAACCCATGGCCTTCTGACTCCCATGCCTGTGTTCTATCCACTACACCATGCTGCTTCTCACATCAGACATGATGACGGATGTCTGGAGACAGAATAGTAGGCAAGTTAAAGGAATGGCACTGCCCTACCACTCCAGCAGGTACTGTATCTTTTATTGTACATTCCCAAGTACTTCATACTATGCCTGGCCCAACTTGGCACTAGTACTATTGGCTGAGCAACACCCAATTGGTGACCAAGAGAATTAAATGTCCACTAGGCATTCAAGAGAGCAAATTATTCCTTACTTCAAATCCCTGAAGGGAGCAGATTCTACAGGAAGGCTGGAGAATGTGCAATGGCCCTGAGCTGGATGAGTGGAGGAACGTGTAATCTATTCTCCAGCCCTCACCTTGGACCCTGACTCCCTGCTCTTCAGGTCTAGCCAGAGAGACAAATAAGTCAGAAGGGGCACAGTGATGCATCATTTTACCGGTGCCTGTTCCATTGGAAATTCCTCCTCTTGGGCAGGGAACGTATATACCAATTCTGTTATTTTCTACTCTCCAAAGTGCTTTGTGCTGTGATCTACACAATGTAAGCACGCAATAAAAATGATTGATGGACTGATTGATTGATTGATTGAAAAGTGGATGTACTTTATTATATTTTTTCACCCTGATCTGAACTGCCTGGGCCTGAGACTCCATAGCAGCTCGGAGCCTGGGTTGCCCCTGACTAGCAGAGTGTATGCCAAGAAACAGACTTGGCTTGGACCCGGAACTAGGCCTTCCCCAAGGCCGATGTCTCTCTGCAGCCAGCCAAGAGACAAGTGGCCACCAGCAGGGTCATCAGCAGACCCCCTGCCCCTGTAGGAATTGATTTAGGTTTTCAGCCCTGGGTCTAACCCTTAAAGGTAACAGGCCGTCACAGTTGGTCATGACTCTGGTGTATAAAGGGAGGCATTTTTCCAGTCAAATCAGCAGATGGAGCAGTTGAATTGCTGGGTTTTTTTCAGCCTTTGCAGTCCCAGGGAGAAGGCCAACACCACCGAATCCTGCTTTTGTTCCTCGCCAGCTCGTGTCAACCCTAGAGGCTAGGGATTTGACTAAATGAAGGCGGAGTCAGCCAAGACTGCTGCTTCAGAATATGTTCAGACATTTTATCTATTTCCACGGGGACCTAGAGCTGTTTTGTCCATCCAAATCCTTACTGATGGCATGTTCTAAACCAGAAGCCAGTTAAAGCAGGTGATAGCTATGATTCCTGAGGCAAATAGATCTGATAAGAACCTCAGAAATTAAAAAAAAGCATGTAAAAAGGTATTACAATGATTAGAGCTGAAAGAAAAAGAGTAGAGAAAGATGGGAAAATTATGAACACAGTCTGAAGCAAACAGAAGCATCTGCTAGGAATCGAACAATAAGAAAACTGTTTGTGGCCACAGTGGAAGCAGATATGCGAAGAGGTGATGGAAATGAGAAAGGAATTGGATAGAGAAGTGACATAGGGTAAAAGGGAAGGGAGAGAAAGGACAGAGAGAGAGAGGGGGGAAGAAAGAAAAAGGACTATGTTCATCCTCAAAGGCATTTAGGAGATGCTTAAGCAATCTAGAGAAAAAGCCAATATTCTTATTTTCATTGGAAGACATGACTCAAGTAATGTTTTGTATTTCCAGTAAAACTGTAGGAACCACCACAACTTCTGTGCCTCGGGGGAAGAATGATGAACATAATCACAGAACCACAAAGTGGATCTGGATTAGTAAGTGATCAGCTCTGCCAATTTCTGCTGGCACAGCTGCAGCAAATTCATTTTAATAAGAATAATGAAGTGGAAAGTTTCATCTAACTGAAATGCTGAGCTTTTAAGGGAAGAAGATCCCTAAATTCTGTACTAATTCCCACTATGGCTGCTTTTCAAGGTCAAGCTCATTGCTGGTGAAATATTAATACTAAGGTCTAGAAGTATGTGGTTTTTCTTTCCTAGTCTGCTTGTTTATGCTTTCATGACACTCTATTTTACTGCACCATCAACTCACTTGTCAGCTGCAGTTCACAGCTGCACTTTTTGAAAAGATTTTTCAGTGGGAAAAAAAAATCTATTTTTGACCTAAATCTTAAGCGGACAGAATAACCTTCATAGCAAACTAACATGAACCAATTTAGCTGTCTTCAGACAGATGGCACTAATCTTCCCTCAGCACTCTCTTCAAGTATCATGATTGACAGACTAAGCATCTACTTGATAGACTGCAAAGCCTTGCCCCACTCTGCCTCAAGACTCTGTTCTTTACCCTGCTGCCTCTTGGGCCCCAGAGAAGCCCCCAGAGAGGAGGAAGGCTGGCAGTGGAGTGGAGTTGGGGGTGTGCCATCCCTCAGTATGTCACCAAATCCTATCAGTTCTATCTTCTCAATATCTTTAAAATCTGCCCTTTCCTCTCCACCCAATCTACTGCCACACTGGTGCTGTGGTTTAAATCCTGCCTTGATTATTAATAATTGTGGCATCTGTAAAGCACTTACTATGTGCCAGGCACTGTACTAAAGTGCTGGGGTAGATAGTCTAGATAAAGTCCCTGTCCCACATGGAGCTCATAGTCTATGTAGTAGGAGAAACAGTGTGGCTCAGTGGAAAGAGCACGGACTTTAGAGTAAGAAGTCATGGGTTCAAATCCCAGCTCTGCCGACTGTCAGCTGTGTGACTTTGGGCAAGTCACTTAACTTCTCTGTGCCTCAGTTACCTCATCTGGAAAATGGGGATTAAAAAACGTGAGCCCCCCCATGGGACAACCTGATCATCTTGTAACTTTCCCAGCGCTTAGAACAGTGCTTTGCACATTGTAAGCACTTAACAAATACCATCATTATTAACAAGTTGCAATTGAGGAAACTGAGGCACTGAGAAGTTAAAGTAACTTGCCCAAGGTCACACAGCAGTCAAATGGTGGAGTGTGGATTAGAACTCAGGTCCTCTGGCCCCCAGGCCCATGCTTTATTAACTAGGCCATGCTGCTTGTTGAAGTACATGATGAAGTGCATAATGAAGTACAGCTTCATTATGTATTTGGTCCTGTTTCCCTTAGGCCCTTTGATATTCACTCCTCCTTCAGCACTTAAAACATATCCATCTATTATTTATTTTAATGTCTGTCTCCCCATCTAGTTTGTAAGATCCTTGTGGGCAGGGATCATCTGAACCTACTCTTTCGTAGCATTTAGTACAGTGATCAATAAAACCATTGATTGATTGATTAAATACTACTGATCGCCTTCACACAAAGAGATCAAATGGCTGGGGAAGGCTACCCTTGTCTTATTCCCAGATGAGAACAAAAGGGTTGCAGCAAAAACTGCCCAAAGGGTATCTCCTACACCACCAGGATCTGCTGAAAGACTAAAATCTGAATTTCAAATCAACATAATAGATACTCAGTAAATACTATAACTACTATGTTTAATAGACAAAGAGATGAGTAGATAAAATGTATCTAATTGTACATATCTATCTTTTGCTTTACCCTCTCAGGATCGCACCTGGATACTTTCCAGTACTCTACCAGTCTCGGCTACAGGAGGGAGAGTCAAGCAGAGGCCTACCCATTCCATTCCTAGCTTGGACAGTGGCTAGCAAGTGGAAGACAATCTGCTACAAGTCAAAACTCACCTGTGCTGTGCAGAAGTGGCACGGAGAGAGCCAAGGGTGGAGACTCAAGTTTACTGCGCAGAAGGAGGCAACGGTAAACCATTTCCATATTTTTACCAAGAAAACTCTACAGATATACTACCAGAAAGATTGCAGATGGAGGTGGGGCATTCTGGGGGAAATGTGTCCATGGAGTCGCTATGCGTCAAAAATGACTCGACAGCATAAGACAAGACCTTTTGTTTAGGAAGAATAGGTTATTGACAGCAAGGTCTTAGCCATATGGAGGCAGGCGTGACTGAAAGGACTGGTGTTCATTCAATTAATTCATTCAATCATATTTACTGAGAGCTTACTGTGTGCAGAGCATTGTACTAAGTGCTAGGGAGAGTACAATATAACAATAAACAGACACATTCCCTGCCCACAATGATCATACAGTTTAGAGGGATGTTTACAGTCTAGGGGAGCTATCTCTTCCACACTAAGCAATCAGAGATCATCCTTCCCCACTCTGACACACTTGCTATTCACTGCTCTTGGCTCTGTTTTTCAAATCCATCTCTTGGAATCACAATCTCCCTAAAGTCTCTGCTTGAGAACAACCCTCTCCTGAACGCCACAGGTCAGGCTGGTCTGGCGTGGTCTCCCAGTAGTCCCCAGCTTTATGATCAGGTGCTGTTTGTAGTAATAATAATAATCATGATATTTGTTAAGCGCTTACTACGTGCCAAGCACTGTTCTAAGCACTGGGGTAGATATAAGGTCATGAGATTGTCCCACGCGGGGCTCACAGTCTTAATCCCCATTTTGCAGGTGAGGGAACTGAGGCACAGAGAAGTGAAGTGATTTGCCCAAAGTAACACAGTAAAGTGGCAGAGCCAGGGTTAGAACCCACGTCCTCTAACTCCCAGGCCCATGCTCTTGCCACTAAAGCACGCTGCTTCTTTACCTCTATAGCAACAGAAGCTGAACGGCTCTGCTCACAAGTGCTTTAATGCTCACTAGGCCTTCACAGAGCCCTGATGAAGCCACAGACCTTGGAGACAGGAGCTCTGTTCCCTGCAGGAGTCGAGGAAGGGCAGAAACTACCAGAGACTCTGTAAAAGGTTTGGGTGCTCCAGGCCTGTGGGCCTACCTTCTTGAAGGGCCAGCGAACAGGTCTGTGGACCACCATAACAGTGTGACTGTTGAAGCAGTGTAGCTTAGTGGAAAGAGCATGGGCGTGGGAGTCAGGGGACGTGGGTTCTAATTCCAGCTCCGCCACTTGTCTGCTGTGTGACTTAGGTCAAGCCACTTAACTTCTCTGTGCCTCAGTTACCTCATCTGTAAACTGGAGGTTAAGACTGTGAGCACCACGTGGGACAACCTGATTACTTTATATCTACCCCAGAGCTTAGAACAGTGCTTGGCACATCAAAGCGCTTAACAAATACCATAATCATCATTATCATCATCATAACAGAGGCCCCATCCCATGTCTTTAGAGCATTCAGAATGCTGGGGAGGGTACCACCTCTCGCGTGAAGCAGTAAGGAGTCCCCCACTGAGAACTGTTTACTTACAACATTTGCTTGATGATTTTGTAACTTTTCTTTGTTCTGAACTTCACTTTCATTGGTCTATGTATCTGTCTAAATCATTTAAATCAGTAGCCTCTGGTGGTACTATGACTGCTTGAATCAACTTATGGATAGCACATAATTAAGAGCTTAATAGATAACCTTACTACTAAAGCTACTTTAAAATTCACAGTCCACGTTTCCTGCTGGGGTTGCCCCAGTTCAGCTCTCGGTCTAGCAGCTGCTTAGGTAACTGGTCATCAGCCATCTTATTCATAGAACAACCTTAATGAAGCTCTACCGAGATGAGCATGGCCTTAACTCTGGTGAACAGATGGCATTCCAGGCCCTCATTATCAGTGATATTGCCTTGCCATTTGAGGCTGAATCTAGCTTATGAATGGTCCAGGGGCACAAGCAAAGACCTGGGAAAGCGAAGACTTCAGTTCTGACCCTGGCCCTGGAAGAAGTTTGTAATGCCTTCAGGGGCTCGGCCATCAGTGGTGCCGATTTCTGACCAAAGAATCACCAAGGGCAGTACTCAAACAACATTTTCATGCAGAAGTGAGCCAAATAAAATAAAACCTTTGAGTTACTGGTGCACGAAGAATCAGCCACACAGAGAAGCAACGTGGCAGAAGTGAGCCAAACAAAATAAAATCTTTGAGTTATTGGTGCACAAAGAATCAGTCATACAGAGAAGCAGCATGGCTCAGTGGAAAAGAGCATGGGCTTTGGAGTCAGAGGTCATGGGTTCAAATCCAGGCTCCACCAATTGTCAGCTGTGTGACTTTGGGCAAGTCACTTTACTTCTCTGGGCCTCACTTACCTCATCTGTAAAATGGGGATTAAGACTGTGAGCCCCCCGTGGGATAACCTGATCACCTTGTAACTCCCCAGCGCTTAGAACACTTCTTTGCACAAAGTAAGCACTTAATAAATGCCATTTAAAAAAAATTTAAAACTCATACTAACTTTACTTCACTGTAACTCTAAACATGTTTAAAATGCCTTCACCCCCACCTTCCATGGCAGCAATTTTAAATGCTATTCTCCTTCTCTGCTGACTCTAAAGAGGAGCCAAGCCTCAGTGATCCTTGAGGAGGGCAGGGATCTCCCTCAGTGAAGAGGTGGGGCTACCCTCCCTGGGAAGACCAGGGCAAGCTTTCCCTGGTCTGAATCACACAAGGTGGCCTGTCGGAGTAGTTTGTGTCTAGACCTACCTGAGCCTGCCCACTGGATTCCCTCTCCTCTAACTCCAAGGTGGGAAAATAGGCCTATGGCCTTCTGTGAGTCAGCCTCCACCCACCTCAAGGAGGGCCCTGGCCCTAAAGCAGGCTGCCTATCGTCAACTCCCACTGCCTTGGTAGGCTGGAAGGACCCCAGGGATCCTGTGCCATTCCCTTTAGTCTTTAGGAAGGTTGAGGCAGTAGTGCCGCACATGGTAGAAAGTCTGTGCTTTATAGGGGTGCTCAGTGGGGGTGCCCCCTTAACTCAGGGCACTGGTTTTAAATGCCTTAACCCAACACCCCAGCTTTAGAGTCACAGTTGGTTCCAAAAAGAACCAGATATGCCTGGTTGACAGAGGTTGCTGACCCCTTAACTATGGCATTCTGTGAGGTGGACAGGCCCTGCAGAGATCCTGAAAAAATAGCCAGTAAAGAGCATCTGCTGGATTGATGATGCTATGGCACAGCATCAGCACAAATCGACGCAGTCAGTTTGGCTAGAAGAGGGCCCTGCATATTAAAATCCTTTGCAGATTGCAGTGTGCTGTTCTTCTGCCTGCCAACTTGCTGGTTGCATCCTCCCAGAGCGGCATAGAGGAAATGCTCTGACTTAAATTTCACTTCTTCCCTCTAATGCACCTTCCCCGGCTGTTCCTGCCACACTCCACACAGGCAGGAGAGGGCACCAATGTATTGTCCATTTCCTCAGCACAAACTGGCGCTTCCGCAGCCCTCTGCTCACCTCCCTTCCCATCCTCTGCATCTCTGATCCCATTCAATCATGCAATTTAATTTCCTGTGTGACACGGTCTCCTCAGATTTGGAGATAACTGCTGAGAAGAGTTTGAGGAATAAACTGATTCTAAGTTTGGGGTGGATAATAATAATAATGTTGATGGCATTTATTAAGCGCTTACTATGTGCAAAGCACTGTTCTAAGCACTGGGGAGGTTACAAAGTGATCAGGTTGTCCCACGGGGGGCTCACAGTCTTAATCCCCATTTTTAGATGAGGTAACTGAGTCACAGAGAAGTTAAGTGACTTGCCCGAAGTCACACAGCTGACAAGTGGCAGAGCCGGGATTTGAACCCATGACCTCTGGCTCCAAAGCCCATGCTCTTTCCACTGAGCCACACTGCTTCTGATGTTTTGATGGTGGTGGTAAGGAGAGGAGAAGAGAAATGAAAATAAATCTCAGTGGATTTATTTTCACATTTTATGAGCAAATATTAACAGTATCATTTATAATTTAAACATATAGAGGCTTGATAGTGAGGATTTGGGGGTTACAATTAACCTCAGCTTTTCTGGCCAAAGCATGGAGACAAGGTGGCAAGTCCTAGGGCTTGCTTCCTCAATGCTGCTTCCTACTCCTGATGACTGGAGGGACTGGCCTTCTGACAATCTCCAGCCACTGTCCACCTGCCTAAGCTTCAGGGCCCACCTGAGGCTGACCAGCCTAGCAGCAGGAGAAAGGAAGGAAGGGAGGGAAGAGAGGTAGAAAAGTCTGAAGTCATATGTCCATAATTCTCTCCACTTCAAAGATTTGCTTTCTTCACCCCCTACTGTCTAGCTTTCACTCTTCACGCCTACCAAGCTCCCATTATAAGTGCACCTCATTGTCTATTCTCCAGCCTCGGTACCCTTGTTCACACCCTTTCACCTGCCCATAACTCCTTCCCTCTACAAATCCACCAGACCATAACTTTCCTCAGCTTCAAAGCCCATCTCTTCCAGGAAGACTTGTTTTATTAATCCAGCACCCCAAGTCCTGTCAACCCAGCAGCCAGCTTTAGCACTTACCTGTAATCAATTATGCATCTATTTCACCTTGATATGATTCATTCATTCATTCAATCGTATTTATTGAGCACTTACTGTGTGCAGAGTACTGTACTAAGTGCTTGGGAAGTACAAGTTGGCAACATATAGAGATGGTCCCTACCCAATAACGGGCTTACAGTCTAGAAGAGGGAGACAGACAACAAAACAAAATATATTAACAAAATGAAATAAATAGAATAGTAAATATGTACAAGTAAAATAGAGTAATAAATCATCATCAATCGTATTTATTGAGCGCTTACTATGTGCAGAGCACTGTACTAAGTGCTTGGGAAGTACAAATTGGCAACATATAGAGACAGTCCCTACCCAACAGTGGGCTCACCGTCTAAAAGGGGGAAACAGAGAACAAAACCAAACATACTAACAAAATAAAATAAACAGAATAGATATGTACAAGTAAAATAAATAAAAATAGAGTAATAAATATGTACAAACATATATACATATATACAGGTGCTGTGGGGAAGGGAAGGAGGTAAGATGGGGGGGTGGAGAGGGGTACGAGGGGGAGAGGAAGGAAGGGGCTCAGTCTGGGAAGGCCTCCTGGAGGAGGTGAGCTCTCAGTAGGGCCTTGAAGGGAGGAAGAGAGCTAGCTTGGCGGATGGGCAGAGGGAGGGCATTCCAGGCCCGGGGGATGACGTGGGCCGGGGGTCGATGGCGTGACAGGCAAGAACGAGGTACGGTGAGGGCCAGGGAGGGCCAGGGAGGCAGAGGCAGGGGCAGACCGTCAGGGCCAGGGGGGCAGAGGCAGACGGTCAGGGCCAGGGAGGCAGGGGCAGGGGCAGACGGTCAGGGCCAGGGCGGCAGAGGGGCACGCGCAGACAGTCAGGGCCAGGGAGGCAGAGGGGCAGGGGCAGACGGTCAATGCCAGGGAGGCAGAGGCAAGGGAAGACGGTCAGGGCCAGGGAGGCAGGGGCAGATGCAGACAGTCAGGGCCAGGGGGGCAGAGGGACAGGGGCAGACTGTCAGGACCAGAGAGGCAGGGACAGGGGAAGACGGTCAGGGACAGGGAGGCAGGGGCAGACGGTCAGGGACAGGGGGGCAGAGGGGCAGGGGCACACGGTCAGAGCCAGGGAGGTAGAGGCAGGGGCAGACGGTCAAGGCCAAGGAGGCAGAGGCAGGGGCAGACGGTCAAGGCCAAGGAGGCAGAGGCAGGGGCAGACGGTCAGGGCCAGGGAGGCATAGGCAGGGGCAGACGGTCAGGGCCAGGGAGGCAGAGGCAGGGGCAGACGGTCAAGTCCAGGGAGGCAGAGGCAGGGGCAGATGGTGAGGGCCGGGGGGCAGAGGTAGGCTGTCAGGGCCAGGGAGGCAGGGGCAGGGGCAGACTGTCAGGGCCAGGGAGGCAGGGGCAGGGGCAGACGGTCAGGACCAGGGAGGCAGAGGCAGGGGCAGACAGTCATGGCCAGGGAGGCAGAGGCAGGGGCAGGGGCAAACGGTCAGAGCAAGGGAGGCAGGGGCAGAGGCAGGCGGTCAGGGCAAGGGGGGCAGACGGACAGGGACACACTGTCAGGGCCAGGGACGCAGGGGCAGGGGAAGACGGTCAGGGCCAGGGAGGCAGGGGCAGACGGTCAGGGCCAGGGGCAGACGGTCAGTGCCAGGGAGGCAGGGGTAGGGGCAGATGGTCAGGGCCAGGGAGGCAGGGGCAGACGGTCAGCGTCAGGGAGGCAGAGGGGCACGGGCAGACAGTCTGGGGCAGGGAGGCAAAGGAAGGGGAATACGATCAAGGCCAGGAAGGCAGGGGCAGACGGTCAGGGCCAGGGAGGTAGGGGCAGACGGTCAGGGCCAGTGCGGCAGAGCGGCAGCAGCAGACGGTCAGGGCCAGGGCGGCAGAAGGGCAGGGGTAGACAGTCAGGGCTAGGGAGGCAGAGGCAAGGGAAGATGGTCAGGGCCAGGGAGGCAGGGGTAGAAGCAGGCGGTCAGGGCCAGGGGGGCAGAGGGACAGGGGCAGACTGTCAGGACCAGGGAGGCAGGGGCAGGGGAAGACGGTCAGGGCCAGGGAGGCAGAGGCAGGGGCAGACCGTCAGGGCCAGGGGGGCAGAGGCAGACGGTCAGGGCCAGTGGGGCAGGGGCAGGGGCAGACAGTCAGGGCCAGTGAGCCAGGGGCAGACGGTCAGGGCCAGGGCGGCAGAGGGGCACGCGCAGACGGTCAGGGCCAGGGAGGAAGAGGAGCAGGGGCAGACGGTCAATGCTAGAGAGGCAGAGGCTAGGGAAGAAGGTTAGGGCCAAGGAGGCAGGGGCACAGGCAGCCGGTCATGGCCAGGGGGGCAGAGGGACAGTGGCAGACTGTCAGGGCCAGAGAGGCAGGGACAGGGGAAGACGTTCAGTGCCAGGGAGGCAGAGGAGCAGGGGCAGACGGTCAGGGCCAGGGGAGCAGAGGGACAAGGGCAGATGGTCAGGGCTAGGGAGGCAGAGGCAGGGGCAGACAGTCAAGTCCAAGGAGGCAAAGGCAGGGGCAGACGGTCAAGGCCAGGGAGGCAAAGCCAGGGGCAGACAGACGGTCAAGGCCAGGGAGGCAGAGGCAGGGGCAGACGGTTAAGGCCAGGGAGGGAGAGGCAGGGGCAGACGGTCAAGGCCAGGGAGAGAGAGGCAGGGGCACACGGTCAAGGCCAGGGAGGCAAAGGCAGGGGCAGACGGTCAAGGCCAGGGAGGCAGAGGCAGGGGAAGACGGTCAAGGCCAGGGAGGCAGAGGCAGGGGCAGACGGTCAAGGCCAGGGAGGCAGGGGCAGAAGCAGGCGGTCAGGGCCAGGGGGGCAGAGGCAGGGGCAGATGGTCAATACCAGGGAGGCAGAGGCAGGGGCAGACGGTCAAGGCCAGGGAGGCAGAGGCAGGGGCAGACGGTCAAGGCCAGGGAGGCAGAGGCAGGGGCAGACGGTCAAGGCCAGGGAGGCAGAGGCAGGGGCAGATGGTCAAGGCCAGGGAGGCAGAGGCAGAGGCAGACGGTCAGAGCCGGGGAGGCAGAGTCAGGGGCAGACGGTCAAGGCCAGGGAGGGAGAGGCAGGGGCAGACGGTCAAGACCAGGGAGGCAAAGGCAGGGGCAGACGGTCAGGGCCAGGGAGGCAGAGGCAGGGGTAGACGGTCAAGGCCAGGGAGGCAGGGTCAAAAGCAGGCGGACAGGGCCAGGGGGGCAGAGGCAGGGGGAGACGGTCAATACCAGGGAGGCAGAGGCAGGGGCAGACGTTCAGGGCCAGGGGGGCAGAGGCAGGGGCAGACGGTCAATACCAGGGAGGCAGAGGCAGGGGCAGACGGTCAAGGCCAGGGAGGCAGAGGCAGGGGCAGACGGTCAGGGCCAGGGAGGCAGAGGCAGGGGCAGACGGTCAGGGCCAGGGAGGCAGAGGCAGGGGCAGACGGTCAGGGCCAGGGAGGCAGAGGCATGGGCAGACGGTCAGGGCCAGGGAGGCAGAGGCAGGGACAGACGGTCAGGGCCAGGGAGGCAGAGGCAGGGGCAGACGGTCAGGGCCAGGGAGGCAGAGGCAGGGGTAGATGGACAGGGCCGGGAGGCAGAGGCAGGGGCAGACGGTCAAGGCCAGGGAGCCAAAGGTAGGGCCCGACAGTCAAGGCCAGGGAGGCAGAGCCAGGGGCAGATGGTCAAGGCCAGGGAAGCAGAGGCAGGGGCAGACGGTCAAGGCCAGGGAGGGAGAGGCAGGGGCAGACTGTCAAGGCCAGGGAGGCAAAGGCAGGGGCAGACGGTCAAGGCTAGGGAGGCAGAGGCAGGGGCAGACGGTCAAGGCTAGGGAGGCAGAGGCAGGGGCAGACGGTCAATGCCAGGGAGGCAGAGGCAGGGGCAGACGGGCAAGGCCAGGGAGGCAGAGGCAGGGGCAGACGGTCAAGGCCAGGGAGGCAGAGGCAGGGGAAGACGGTCAAGGCCAGGGAGGCAGAGGCAGGGGCAGACGGTCAAGGCCAGGGAGGCAGAGTCAGGGGCAGACGGTCAAGGCTAGGGAGGCAGAGGCAGGGGCAGACGGTCAATGCCAGGGAGGCAGAGGCAGGGGCAGACGGTCAGGGCCAGGGAGGCAGAGGCAGGGGCAGACGGTCAGGGCCAGGGAGGCAGAGCCAGGGGCAGACAGACGGTCAAGGTCAGGAAGGCAGAGGTAGGGGCAGACGGTCAAGGTCAGGAAGGCAGAGGTAGGGGCAGACGGTCAAGGCCAGGGAGGCAGAGGCAGGGGCAGACGGTCAGGGCCAGGGAGGCAGAGGCAGGGGCAGACGGTCAGGGCCAGGGAGGCAGAGGCAGGGGCAGACGGTCAATACCAAGGAGGCAGAGGCAGGGGCAGACGGTCAGGGCCAGGGAGGCAGAGGCAGGGGCAGACGGTCAAGGTCGGGAAGGCAGAGGTAGGGGCAGACGGTCAAGGTCAGGAAGGCAGAGGTAGGGGCAGACGGTCAAGGCCAGGGAGGCAGAGGCAGGGGCAGACGATCAGGGCCAGGGAGGCAGAGGCAGGGGCAGACGGTCATGGCCAGGGAGGGAGAGGCAGAGGCAGACGGTCCAGGCCAGGGAGGCAGAGGCAGGGGCAGATGGTCAAGGCCAGGGAGGGAGAGGCAGGGGTAGACGGTCAAGGCAAGGGAGGCAGGGGCAGAAACAGGCGTTCAGGGCCAGGGGGGCAGAGGCAGGGGCAGACGGTCAATATCAGGGAGGCAGAGGCAGGGGCAGACGGTCAAGGCCAGGGTGGCAGAGGTAGGGGCAGACGATCAAAGCCAGGGAGGCAGAGGCAGGGGCAGACGGTCAAGTCCAGGGAGGCAGAGACAGGGGCAGACGGTCAGTGCCAGGGAGGCAGAGGCAGGGGCAGACGGTCAAGGCCAGGGAGGCAAAGGCAGGGGCAGGCGGTCGAGGCCAGGGAGGCAGAGGCAGGGGCAGACGGTCAAGGCCAGGGAGGCAGGGGCAGAAGCAGGCGATCAGGGCCAGGGGGGCAGAGGCAGGGGCAGACGGTCAATACCAGGGAGGCAGAGGCAGGGGCAGACGGTCAAGGCCAGGGAGGCAGAGGCAGGGGCAGACGGTCAAGGCCAGGGCGGCAGAGGCAGGGGTAGACGTTCAAGGCCAGGGAGGCAGAGGCAGGGGCAGACGGTCAGGGCCAGGGAGGCAGAGGAAGGGGCAGACAGTCAGGGCCAGGGAGGGAGAGGCAGGGGCAGACGGTGAGGGCCAGGAAGGCAGAGGCAGGGGAGGACGGTCAGGGCCAGGGAGGCAGAGGCAGTGGCAGACGGTTAGGGCCAGGGAGGCGGAGGCAGGGGCAGATGGACAGGGCCAGGAGGCAGAGGCAGATGGTCAGGGCCAAGGAGGCAGGGGTGACGGTCACGGCCAGGGAGGCAGACAGGCAGGGGCAGATGGTCAGGGCCAGGGGAGCAGAGGGACAGGGGCAGACGGTCAGGGCCAGGGAGGCAGAGGCAGGGGCAGACGGTCAAGGCCAGGGAGGCAGAGGTAGGGGCAGACGGTCAAGGCCAGGGAGGCAGAGCCAGGGGCAGACGGTAAAGGCCAGGGAGGCAGAGGCAGGGGCAGACGGTCAAGGACAGGGAGGCAAAGGCAGGGGCAGACGGTCAAGGCCAGGAAGGCAGAGTCAGGGGCAGATGGTCAAGGTCAGGGAAGCAGAGGCAGGGGCAGACGGTCAGGGCCAGGGAGGCATAGGCAGGGGCAGACGGTCAGGGCCAGGGAGGTAGAGGCAGATGGTCAGGGCCAATGAGGCAGGGGCTGACGGTCAGGCCCAGGGAGGCAGACGGGCAGGGGCAGATGGTCAGGGCCAGGGGAGCAGAGGGACAGGGGCACACGGTCAGGTCCAGGGAGGCAGAGGCAGGGGCAGACGGTCAAGGCCAGGGAGCTAAAGGTAGGGGCAGACGGTCAAGGCCAGGGAGGCAGAGGCAGGGGCAGACGGTCAGGGCCAGGGAGGCAGAGGCAGGCACAGACGGTCAGGGCCAGGTAGGCAGAGGCAGGGGCAGATGGTCAGGGCCAGGGAGGCAGAGGCAGGGGCAGATGGACAGGGCCGGGAGGCAGAGGGAGATGGTCAGGGCCAATGAGGCAGGGGCTGATGATCATGGCCATTGAGGCAGACGGGCAGGGGCAGATGGTCAGGGCCAGGGGAGCAGAGGGACAGCGGCACACGGTCAGGGCCAGGTAGGCAGAGGCAAGGGCAGACATTCAAGGCAAGGGAGGCAAAGGTAGGGGCAGACGGTCAAGGCCAGGGAGGCAGAGGAGGTGGCAGACGGTCAATACCAGGGAGGCAGAGGCAGGGGCAGATGGTCAAGGCCAGGGAGGCAGAGGCAGGGGCAGACGGTCAAGGCCAGGGAGGCAGAGGCTGGGGCAGACGGTCAAGGCCAGGGAGGCAGAGGCAGGGGCAGACGGTCAGGGCCAGGGAGGCAGAGGCAGTGGCAGACGGTCAAGGCCAGGGAGGCAGAGGCAGGGGCAGACGGTCAGGGCCAGGGAGGCAGAGGCAGGGACAGACGGTCAGGGCCAGGGAGGCAGAGGCAGGGGCAGACGGTGAAGGCCAGGGAGGCAAAGGTAGGGGCAGACAGTCAAGGCCAGGGAGGCAGAGCCAGGGGCAGACGGTCAAGGCCACGGAGGCAGAGGCAGGGGCAGATGGTCAAGGCAAGGGACTGAGAGGCAGGGGCAGATGGTCAAGGCCAGGGAGGCAGAGGCAGGGGCAGACGGTCAGGGCCAGGGAGGCAGAGGCAGGGGCAGACGGTCAGGGCCAGGTAGGCAGAGGCAGGGGCAGACGGTCAGGGCCAGGGAGGCAGAGGCAGGGGCAGATGGACAGGGCCGGGAGGCAGAGGGAGATGGTCAGGGCCAATGAGGCAGGGGCTGATGATCAGGGCCATTGAGGCAGACGGGCAGGGGCAGATGGTCAGGGCCAAGGGAGCAGAGGGACAGCGGCACACGGTCAGGGCCAGGTAGGCAGAGGCAAGGGCAGACATTCAAGGTAAGGGAGGCAAAGGTAGGGGCAGACTGTCAAGGCCAGGGAGGCAGAGGAAGTGGCAGGCGGTCAATACCAGGGAGGCAGAGGCAGGGGCAGATGGCCAAGGCCAGGGAGGCAGAGGCAGGGGCAGACGGTCAAGGCCAGGGAGGCAGAGGCAGGGGCAGACGGTCAAGGCCAGGGAGGCAGAGGCAGGGGCAGACGGTCAGGGCCAGGGAGGAAGAGGCAGTGGCAGACGGTCAAGGCCGGGGAGGAAGAGGCAGGGGCAGACGGTCAGGGCCAGGGAGGCAGAGGCAGGGACAGACGGTCAGGGCCAGGGAGGCAGAGGCAGGGGCAGACAGTGAAGGCCAGGGAGGCAAAGGTAGGGGCAGACAGTCAAGGCCAGGGAGGCAGAGCCAGGGGCAGACGGTCAAGGCCACGGAGGCAGAGGCAGGGGCAGATGGTCTAGGCAAGGGACTGAGAGGCAGGGGCAGATGGTCAAGGCCAGGGAGGGAGAGGCAGGGGCAGACGGTCAAGGCCAGGGAGGCAGAGGCAGGGGCAGACGCTCAGGGTCAGGGAGGCAGAGGCAGGGGCAGATGGACAGGGCCGGGAGGCAGAGGCAGATGGTCAGGACCAAGGAGGCAGGGGCTGACGGTCAGGACTAGGGAGGCAGACAGGCAGGGGCAGATGGTCAGGGCCAGGGGAGCAGAGGAACAGGGGCATACGGTCAGGGCCAGGGAGGCAGAGGCAGGGGTAGACGGTCAAGGCCAGGGAGGCAAAGGTAGGGGCAGACGGTCAAGGGCAGTGAGGCAGAGCCAGGGGCAGATGGTCAAGGCCAGGGAGGGAGAGGCAGGGGCAGATGGTCAAGGCCAGGGAGGGAGAGTCAGGGGCAGAGGGTCAAGGCCAGGGAGGCAAAGGCAGGGGCAGAGGGTCAAGGCCAGGGAGGCAAAGGCAGGGGCAGAGGGTCAAGGCCAGGGAGGCAGAGGCAGGGGCAGATGGTCAAGGCCAGGGAGGCAGAGGCAGGGGCAGAAGGTCAAGGCCAGGGAGGGAGAGGCAGGGGCAGACAGTCAAGGCCAGGGAGGGAGAGGCAGGGGCAGACGGGCAAGACCAGGGAGGCAGAGGCAGGGGCAGACGGTCAAGGCCAGGGAGGCAGAGGCAGAGGCAGACGGTCAGGGCCAGGGAGGGAGAGGCAGGGGCAGATGGTCATGGCCAGGGAGGGAGAGGCAGAGAGATGGTCCAGGCCAGGGAGGCAGAGGCAGGGGCAGACGGTCAAGGCCAGGGAGGCAGAGGCAGGGGCAGACGGTCAAGGCCAGGGAGGCAGAGGCAGGGGGAGACGGTCAATACCAGGGAGGCAGAGGTAGGGGCAGAAGGTCAAGGACAGGGAGGCAGAGGCAGGGACAGACGGTCAATACCAGGGAGGCAGAGGCAGGGGCAGACAGTCAAAGCCAGGGTTGCAGAGGCAGGGGCAGACGGTCAAGGCCAGGGAGGCAGAGGCAGGGACAGACAGTCAATACCAGGGAGGCAGAGGCAGGGGCAGACGGTCAAGGCCAGGGAGGGAGAGGCAGGGGCAGATGATCAAGGCCAGGGAGGCAGAGGCAGGGGCAGACGGTCAAGTCCAGGGAGGCAGAGACAGGGGCAGACGGTCAATGCCAGGGAGGCAGAGGCAGGGGTAGACGGTCAAATCCAGGGAGGCAAAGGCAGGGGCAGGCGGTCAAGGCCAGGGAGGCAGAGGTAGAGGTAGACGGTCAATACCAGGGAGGCAGGGGTAGAAGCAGGCGATCAGGGCCAGGGGGACAGAGGCAGGGGCAGACGGTCAATACCAGGGAGGCAGAGGCAGGGGCAGACGGTCAAGGCCAGGGAGGCAGAGGCAGGGGCAGACAGTCAAGGTCAGGGGGGCAGAGGCTGGGGCAGACGGTCAATACCAGGGAGGCAGAGGCAGGGGCAGACGGTCAAGGCCAGGGAGGCAGAGGCAGGGGCAGACAGTCAAGGTCAGGGGGGCAGAGGCTGGGGCAGACGGTCAAGGCCGGGGCGGCAGAGGCAGGGGTAGACGGTCAAGGCCAGGGAGGCAGAGGCAGGGGCAGACGGTCAGGACCAGGGAGGCAGAGGCAGGGGCAGACGGTCAGGGACAGGGAGGCAGAGGCAGGGGCAGACAGTGAGGGCCAGGGAGGCAGAGGCAGGGGCAGACGGTCAGGGCCAGGGAGGCAGAGGCAGGGGTAGACGGCTAGGGCCCGGGAGGCGGAGGCAGGGGCAGATGGACAGGGCCGGGAGGCAGAGGCAGATGGTCAGGGCCAAGGAGGCAGGGGTGACGGTCACGGCCAGGGAGGCAGACGGGCAGGGGCAGAAGGTCAAGGCCAGGGAGGCAGAGGTAGGGGCAGACGGTCAAGGCCAGGGAGGCAGAGCCAGGGGCAGACGGTCAATGCCAGGGAGGCAGAGTCAGGGGCAGACGGTCAAGGCCAGGGAGGCAGAGGCAGGGGCAGATGGTCAGGGCCAGGGAGGCAGAGGCAGGGATAGATGGACAGGGCCGGGAGGCAGAGGCAGATGGTCAGGGTCAAGGAGGCAGGGGCTGACAGTCAGGGCCAGGGAGGCAGACGGGCAGGGGCAGATGGTCAGGGCCAGGGGAGCAGAGGGACAGGGGCAGACGGTCAGGGCCAGGGAGGCAGAAGCAGGGGCGGACGGTCAAGGCCACGGAGGCAAAAGTAGGGGCGGACGGTCAAGGCCAGGGAGGCAGAGGCAGGGGCAGACGGTCACGGCCAGGGAGGCAGAGGCAGGGGCAGATGGTCAAGGCCAGGTACTGAGAGGTAGGGGCAGATGGTCAAGGCCTGGGAGGGAGAGGCAGGGGCAGACGGTCAAGGCCAGGGAGGCAAAGGCAGGGGCAGACGGTCAAGGCCAGGGAGGCAGAGCCAGGGGCAGATGGTCAGGGCCAGGAAGGCAGAGGCAGGTGCAGACGGTCAGGGCCAGGGAGGCAGAGGCAGGGGCAGACGGTCAAGGCCAGGGAGGCAGAGGCAGGGGCAGACAGTCAAGGCCAGGGAGGCAGAGGCAGGGGCAGACGGGCAAGACCAGGGAGGCAGAGGCAGGGGCAGACGGTCAAGGCCAGGGAGGCAGAGGCAGGGTCAGACGGTCAAGGCCAGGGAGGTAGGGGCAGAAGCAGGCGGTCAGGGCCAGGGGGGCAGAGGCTGGGGCGGAGGGTCAGTACCAGTGATTCAGAAGCAATGGCAAACGGTCAAGGCCAGGGAGGCAGAGGCAGGGGTAGACGGTCAAGGCCAGGGAGGCAGAGGCAGGGGCAGACGGTCAAGGCCAGGGTGGCAGAGGACGGGGCAGACGGTCAGGGCCAGGGAGGCAGAGGCAGGGGCAGACGGTCAGGGCCAGGGAGGCAGAGGCAGGGGCAGACGGTCAGGGCCAGGGAGGCAGAGGCAGGGGCAGATGGTCAGGGCCAAGGAGGCAGGGGCTGACAGTCAGGGCCAGGGAGGCAGACGGGCAGGGGCAGATGGTCAGGGCCAGGGTAGCAGAGGGACAGGGGCAGACGGTCAGGGCCAGGGAGGCAAAAGTAAGGGGCGGACGGTCGAGGCCAGGGAGGCAGAGCCAGGGGTAGACGGTCAAGGCCAAGGAGGCAGAGGCAGGGGCAGATGGTCAAGGCCAGGGACTGAGAGGCAGGGGCAGATGGTCAAGGCCTGGGAGGGAGAGGCAGGGGCAGACGGTCAAGGCCAGGGAGGTAGAGGCAGGGGCAGACGGTCAGGGCCAGGGATGCAGAGGCAGGGGCAGATGGACAGGGCCGGGAGGCAGAAGCAGATGGTCAGGGCCAAGGAGGCAGGGGCCGACGGTCAGGACCAGGGAGGCAGACGGGCAGGGGCAGATGGTCAGGGCCCGGGGAGCAGAGGGACGGGGCAGACGGTCAGGGCCAGGGAGGCAGAGGCGGGGCAGACGGTCAGGGCCAGGGAGGCAGAGACAGGGGTAGACGGTCAGGGCCAGGGAGGCAGAGCCAGGGGCATACGGTCAAGGCCAGGGAGGCAGGGGTAGAAGCAGGCGGTCAGGGTCAGGGGGGCAGAGGCAGGGGCAGACGGTCAATACCAGGGAGGCAGAGGCAGGGGTAGACGCTCAAGGCCAGGTAGGCAGAGGCATGGGCAGACGGTCAAGGCCAGGGATTCAGAGGCAGGGGCAGACGGTCAAGGCCAGGGAGGCAGAGGCAGGGGCAGACAGTCAATACCAGGGAGGCAGAGGCAGGGGCAGACGGTCAAGGCCAGGGAGGGAGAGGCAGGGGCAGACGGTCAAGGCCAGGGAGGCAGAGGCAGGGGCAGACGGTCAGGGCCAGGGAGGCAGAGGCAGGGGCAGATGGACAGGGCCGGGAGGCAGAGGCAGATGGTCAGGGCCAAGGAGGCAGGGGCTGAAGGTCAGGGCCAGGGAGGCAGATGGGCAGGGGCAGATGGTCAGGGCCAGGGGAGCAGAGGGACAGGGGCAGATCGTCAGGGCCAGGGAGGCAGAGGCGGGGCAGACGTTCAGGGCCAGGGAGGCAGAGGCAGAGCCAGACGGTCAGGGCCTGGGAGGCAGAGGCAGGGGCAGACGGTCAAGGCCAGGGAGGCAGGGGTAGAAGCAGGCGGTCAGGCTCAGGCGGGCAGAGGCAGGGGCAGACGGTCAATACCAGGGAGGCAGAGGCAGGGGCAGACGGTCAAGGCCAGGTAGGCAGAGCCAGTGGCAGACGGTCAAGACCAGGGAGGCAGAGGCAGGGGCAGACGGTCAAGGCCAGGGAGGCAGAGGCAGGGGCAGACGGTCAAGGCCAGGGAGGCAGAGGCAGGGGCAGACGGTCAGGGCCGGGGAGGCAGAGGCAGGGGCAGACGGTCAAGGCCAGGGAGGCAGAGGCAGGGGAAGACGGTCAAGGCCAGGGAGGCAGAATCAGGGGCAGACGGTCAAGGCCAGGGAGCTAGGGGCAGAAGCAGGCGGTCAGGGCTGGGGCGCAGAGGCAGGGGCAGATGGTCAATACCAGGGAGGCAGAGGCAGGGGCAGACGGTCAAGGCCAGGGAGGCAGAGGCAGGGGCAGATGGTCAAGGCCAGGGAGGCAGAGCCAGGGGCAGACGGTCAAGGCCAGGGAGGCAGAGGCAGGGGCAGATGGTCAGGGCCAGGGAGGCAGAGGCAGGGGCAGATGGTCAGGGCCAGGGAGGCAGAGGCAGGGGCAGACGGTTAGGGCCAGGGAGGCAGAGGCAAGGGCAGATGGACAGGGCCGGGAGGCAGAGGCAGATGGTCAGGGCCAAGGAGGCAGGGGCTGACGGTCAGGGCCAAGGAGGCAGACAAACAGGGGCAGATGGTCAGGGCCAGGGGAGCAGAGGGACAGGGGCAGACGGTCAGGGCCGGGGAGGCAGAGGCAGGGGCAGACGTTCAGGGCCAGGGAGGCAGAGGCAGGGGCAGATGGACAGGGCCGGGAGGCAGAGGCAGATGGTCAGGGCCAAGGAGGCAGGGGCTGACAGTCAGGGCCAGGGAGGCAGACGGGCAGGGGCAGACGGTCAGGGCCAGGGGAGCAGAGGGACAGGGGCAGACGGTCAGGGCCAGGGAGGCAAAAGTAGGGGCGGACGGTCAAGTCCAGGGAGTCAGAGGCAGGGGCAGATGGTCAAGGCCAGGGAGGCAGAGGCAGGGGCAGATGGTCAAGGCCAGGGACTGAGAGGCAGGGGCAGATGGTCAAGGCCTTTGAGGGAGAGGCAGGGGCAGATGGTCAAGGCCAGGGAGGCAAAGGCATGGGCAGACGGTCAAGGCCAGGGAGGCAGAGGCAGGGGCAGACGGTCAGGGCCAGGGAGGCAGAGGCAGGGGCAGACAGTCAGGGCCAGGGAGGCAGAGGCAGGGGCAGACAGTCAGGGCCAGGGAGGCAGAGGCAGGGGCAGACGGTCAGGGCCAGGGAGGCAGAGGCAGGGGCAGGCAGTCAGGGACAGGGAGGCAGAGGCAGGGGCAGACAGTCAAGGCCAGGGAGGCAGAGCCAGGGGCAGACGGTCAAGCCCAGGGAGGCAGAGGCAGGGGCAGACGGTCAGGGCCAGGGAGGCAGAGGGACAGGGGCAGACGGTCAGGGCCAGGGAGGCAGAGGCAGGGGCAGATGGACAGGGCCAGGAGGCAGAGGCAGATGGTCAGGGCCAAGTAGGCAGGGGCTGACAGTCAGGGCCAGGGAGGCAGACGGGCAGGGGCAGATGGTCAGGGCCAGGGGAGCAGAGGGACAGGGGCAGACGGTCGGTGCCAGGGAGGCAGAGGCAGGGGCAGACGGTCAAGGCCAGGGAGGCTAAAGTAAGGGGCGGACGGTCAAGGCCAGGGAGGCAGAGCCAGGGGTAGACGGTCAAGGCCAGGGAGGCAGAGGCAGGGGCAGATGGTCAAGGCCAGGGACTGAGAGGCAGGGGCAGAAGATCAAGGCCTAGGAGGGAGAGGCAGGGGCAGATGGTCAAGGCCAGGGAGGCAGAGGCAGGGGCAGACGGTCAGGGCCAGGGATGCAGAGGCAGGGACAGATGGACAGGGCCAGGAGGCAGAGGCAGATGGTCAGGGCCAAGGAGGCAGGGGCTGACGGTCAGGACCAGGGAGGCAGACGGGCAGGGGCAGATGGTCAGGGCCAGGGGAGCAGAGGGACAGGGGCATGCGGTCAGAGCCAGGGAGGCAGAGGCAGGGGCAGACGGTCAAGGCCAGGGATGCAAAGGTAGGGGCAGACGGTCAAGGCCAGGGAGGCAGAGCCAGGGGCAGATGGTCAAGGCCAGGGAGGCAGAGGCAGGGGCATATGGTCAAGGCCAGGGAGGGAGAGGCAGGGGCAGACGGTCAAGGCCAGAGAGGCAGAGGCAGGGGCAGACAGTCAATACCAGGGAGGCAGAGGCAGGGGCAGATGGTGAAGGCCAGGGAGGGAGAGGCAGGGGCAGACGGTCAAGGCCAGGGAGGGAGAGGCAGGGGCAGACGGTCAAGACGAGGGAGGCAGAGGCAGGGGCAGACGGTCAAGGCCAGGGAGGCAGAGGCAGGGGCAGACGGTCAAGGCCAGGGAGGCATTGGAAGAAGCAGGTGGTCAGGGCCAGGGGGGCAGAGGCAGGGGCAGACGGTCAATACCAGGGATTCAGAGGCAGGGGCAGACGGTCAAGGCCAGGGAGGCAGAGGCAGGGGCAGATGGTCAATACCAGGGAGGCAGAGGCAAGGGTAGACGGTCAAGGCCAGGGAGGCAGAGGCAGGGGCAGACGGTCAAGGCCAGGAAGGCAGAGGCAGGGGCAGACGGTCAGGGCCAGGGAGGCAGAGGCAGGGGCAGACGGTCAGGGCCAGGGAGGCAGAGGCAGGGGCAGACAGTCAGCGCCAGGGAGGCAGAGGCAGGGGCAGATGAACAGGGCCGCGAGGCAGAGGCAGATGGTCAGGGCCAAGGAGGCAGGGGCTGACGATCAGGGCCAGGGAGGCAGAGGGGCAGGGGCAGATGGTCAGGGCCAGGGGAGCAGAGTGACAGGGGCAGACGGTCAGGGCCAGGGAGGCAGAGGCAGGGGCAGACAAAAAAGTCCAGGGAGGCAAAGGTAGGGGCAGACAGTCAATGCCAGGCAGGCAGAGCCAGGGGCAGCCGGTGAAGGCCAGGGAGGCAGAGGCAGGGGCAGATGGTCAAGGCCAGGGAGGCAAAGGCAGGGGCAGACAGTCAAGGCCAGGGAGGCAGAGGCAGGGGCAGACGGTCAATACCAGGGAGGCAGAGGCAGGGGCAGATTGTCAAGGCCAGGGAGGCAGAGGCAGGGGCAGCCGGTCAAGGCCAGGGAGGCAGAGGCAGGGGCAGACGGTCAAGGCCAGGGAGGCAGAGGCAGGGGCAGACGGTCAAGGCCAGGGAGGCAGAGGCAGGGGCAGATGGTCAGGGCCAGGGAGGCGGAGGCAGGGGCAGACTGTCAGGGCCAGGGAGGCAGAGGCAGGGATAGATGGACAGAGCCAGGGAGGCAGAGGCAGATGGTCAGGTCCAAGGAGGCAGGAGCTGACGGTCAGGACCAGGGAGGCAGACGGGCAGGGGCAGATGGTCAGGGCCAGGGGAGCAGAGGGACAGAGGCAGATGGTCAGGGCCAGGGAGGCAGAGGCAGGGGTAGACGGTCAAGGCCAGGGAGGCAAGGGTAGGGGCAGACGGTTAAGGCCAGGAAGGCAGTGCCAGGGGCAGACGGTCAAGGCCAGGGAGGCAGAGGCAGGGGCAGACGGTCAAGGCCAGGGAGGCAGAGGCAGGGGCAGACAGTCAATACCAGGGAGGCAGAGGCAGGGGCAGACGGTCAAGGCCAGGGAGGCAAAGGCAGGGGCAGACGGTCAAGGCCAGGGAGGCAGAGGCAGGGGCAGACGGTCAATACCAGGGAGGCAGAGGCAGGGGCAGATTGTCAAGGCCAGGGAGGCAGAGGCAGGGGCAGCTGGTCAAGGCCAGGGAGGCAGAGGCAGGGGCAGATGGTCAAGGCCAGGGAGGCAGAGGCAGGGGCAGACGGTCAGGGCCAGGGAGGCAGAGGCAGGGGCAGACTGTCAGCGCCAGGGAGGCAGAGGCAGGGATAGATGGACAGAGCCAGGGAGGCAGAGGCAGATGGTCAGGGCCAAGGAGGCAGGAGCTGACGGTCAGGACCAGGGAGGCAGACGGGCAGGGGCAGATGGCCAGGGCCAGGGGAGCAGAGGGACAGGGGCAGACGGTCAGGGCCAGGGAGGCAGAGGCAGGGGTAGACGGTCAAGGCCAGGGAGGCATGGGTAGGGGCAGACGGTTAAGGCCAGGAAGGCCATGCCAGGGGCAGACGGTCAAGGCCAGGGAGGCAGAGGCAGGGGCACACGGTCAAGGCCAGGGAGGCAGAGGCAGGGGCAGACAGTCAATACCAGGGAGGCAGAGGCAGGGGCAGACGGTCAAGGCCTGGGAGGCAAAGGCAGGGGCAGATGGTCAAGGCCTGGGAGGCAAAGGCAGGGGCAGACGGTCAAGGCCACGGAGGCAAAGGCAGGGGCAGACGGTCAAGGCCAGGGAGGCAGCGGCAGGGGCAGATGGTCAAGGCCAAGGAGGCAGAGGCAGGGGCAGACGGTCAGGGGCAGGGAGGCAGAGGCAGGGGCAGACTGTCAGGGCCAGGGAGGCAGGGGCAGGGGCAAACAGACAGGGCCAGGGAAGCAGGGGCAGGGGCAGACGGACAGGGCCACGGCGGCAGAGGGGCAAGGGCAGATAGGGCCAGGGAGGCAGTGGCAGACGGTCAGGGCCAGGAGGGCAGAGAGGCAGGGGCAGACGGTATATACAGGTGCTGTGGGGAGCGGAAGGAGGTAGGGTGGGGGTATGGGGAGGGGTAGAGGAAGGAGGGGGCTCAGTTTGGGACAACAACAAATTATATCCTTGTGGTTGAGCTTAGTCCCACTATTTCATTCATTCATTAATTCAATCGTATTTATTGAGTGCTTCCTGTGTGCACAGCCTTGTGCCACTATTCATTCATTCAATAGTATTTATTGAGCATTTACTGTGTGCAGAGCACTGTACTAAGCGCTTGGGAAGTACAAATTGGCAACAGATAGAGACGGTCCCTACCCAACAACGGGCTCACAGTCTAGAAGGGGGAGACAGACAACAAAACAAAACAATTAGAGTGGTGTCAATACCATCAGAATAAATAGAATTATAGCTATATACACATCATTAATAAAATAAAAAGAGTAATAAATATGTACAAATATATGCAAATGCTGTGGGGAGGGGAAGGGGGTTCAGCAGAAGGAGTGGGGGTGATGGGGAGGGCAGGAGGAGCAGAGGATATTGGGGGTTCAGTCTGGGAAGGCCTCCTGCAGGAGGTGTGCTCTCAGTAGGGCTTTAAAGGGAGGAGGAGAGCTAGTTTGGTGGATGTGAAGAGGGAGGGCATTCCAGGCCAGAGGTGGGATGTGGGCCAGGAGTTGATGGTGGGACAGGCGACAACGAGGCACAGTGAGGAGGTTATTGGCAGATATTTGAAAATATCTGTCTCCCAGATTACTTTGTAAATTCCTCGAGTGGCTCGTACTTCTGTTGTACTCTCCCAAGTACTTAATATTGTAGATTGATTGACTGATTGATTGGTTGACCTGACCGTGCTGAGGCTGGGTTTCTGGGGTGGGCTTGCAGAGAAACCCTCTCCAGTGTTTTTTGATCTTCCCAGCTCTGGAATTGCCAATGAGAGATGAAAGCATAGCCAGTCACCTGTGGAAACGTGACCCAAACATTTTCCATGGAAAAAAAAATGTATCTTATCTTGTGCTAACCCATCTACTACCTCCTCTTTTTACCATAAATTAACCATAAGTGTTAACTTAGATGTTGGAGGGAGCCAATCTTCCCTCTGCAGGGCATCTATCCAAAGCAGGGGATTGGGTAGGGGCCCACTGTCCTCTCTGGAGTGTCAAAAGCTCTCAGTTCACATTCTGGCTGCCCAGAAAGGATAGAGAGGCATTTTATTGCTCCATAGAGGCTGGGAAAGTCTGTCTGGATCCTTGCTCCCCTTCTGGGCCCAAATTCCACTAGTTCTGCCTGGGCCTTTCACCCATTTTCAGGAGGGTCTGAGCCCATCTCTCAATATTTAAGAGGATAAATCTCAGCCTGTGGATCAGGATTGATCTACTTCCATCTAATAACAATAATAATAATAATAATGGTATTTGTTAAATGCTTACTATGTGTCAAGCCCTGTTCTAGGCACTGAGCTAGATAAGATAATCAGGCTGTCCCACATGGGGCTCACTGTCTTAATCCCCATTTTAGAGATGAGGTAACTGAGGCACAGAGAAGATAAATGACTTGACCAAAATCACAAAGCTGACAAGTGGCAGTCAGGGATTAGAACCCACAACCTCGACTCCAAAGCCCATGCTCTTTCCACTAAGCCACATTGCTTCTGCTACCTAACAATAGTAACTCTAGGGACTATGTCAGACATGGAAAAGTCCCCTTCCAATTAGCACTCTACCTAAATTGAATTCTCTGGATCCAACTTCTCAAGAGAGCAAGGAAAGAAATTTGGAGATCTGCCTTCTATTTATTTCTACACTGGCAATGGGAAATTAGACTGGGAAAAAACCTTAGACGTTTTGGTTTTTCAGGAGGAAAATAATCCATCTTGCCAGTATAGAAAGCAATACATCTGTTAGAGCTTTTACTAATAAGAGATTTTGCTTGAGTAAGAGGCAGCATCATCTAGTGGAAAGAGCATGGGCCTGGGAGTTCAGAGACCTGGATTCTAATCTCAGCTCTGCCACTGGCCTGTTAAGTGACTTTGGGCAAGTTATTCAATCTCTCTGTGCCTCAGCCTCCAGATCTGTAAAATGGGGTTAATTACCTGACTCTCCATACATCCTAGATTTTTTATGGGCAAAATGAATTAATGGATCTGAATGTGCTGTGGGGAAAGAGAAAAAAAAAAGATCAAAGCTTGGTACAAATGAAAATTTTTATTGAAAACAGACCCTGATAATCCTTGGACAGACCCCTTGCTTTCTTCATCTGTAAAATGGGGATAATGAGTCCTCTCACTTACTTAAAAGGGCTTTGTGTTAGTGAGATAATGCTTGTCAAGGACTTTCAGTTACTTGGAAGAAAGAACCTGCATGTGTGTAGTTTGGTACAATAGAGAAGCATATTTTCAGAATTCAAAATACATCACAGTGGATTTATTTATCATCAGTAGATTTTCTTGAACTGTCACTCCTCAACTCACCCCCATCCTGAATTGTTAAATATCATTTTCTAGCAAGGAAGACTTACTCTCCCCACCCAAGACTGATTCCTCGATTCTGTGTGCCATGCTGTAAAAATGTCTTTATGTAATGTAGAATGATTTGTTCTCCAGCAGTCTTTCTTGGAAGTGTACAGAAATTTGAACCTCCAAATTCTCTAATGAACGAAGAGGGGGAAATCTGAAAATTTAGAAATATTTAGGATTATTCATAATTTCAATCAATCGTATTTATTGAGTGCTTACTGTGTGCTGAGCACTGTACTAAATGCTTGGAAAGTACATTTCAGCAACAGATAAAGACAATCCCAACCCAGCATCAGGCTCACAATCTAGAAGGGGGGAGACAGACAACAAAACAAAACAAGTAGATGGGCATCAATAGCATCATATAAATAAATAGAAAAATAATAATAATGGCATTTATTAAGTGCTTAACTATGTACCAGGCACTGGTTAAACTTTGGCTTCTCCCAATTTGTGCTTTTTAACCCCCGTAGTTGGCGTTTGGAAGTCTGAACCATTAGGATGCTATTCATTCATTTATTCATTCACTCATTTAATCGTATTTATTGAGCATTTACTTTGTGCAGAGCACTGTACTAAGCGGTTGGGAAGTACAAGTCGGCAACATATAGAGACGGTCCCTACCCAACAACGGGCTCACAGTTATGATCATCTTCTACTTTGGGTCTTATCCAAGAAACAAAAATGTTTGCTGGTGTAGGAAGGAAGGAAGGAAGAGAGAAAGAGAAAGAAGAAGAGAGAAAAAGGAAAGAAAGAAAGAAAGAAAGAAAGAAAGAAAGAAAGAAAAAAAGAAAGAAAGAAAGAAAGAAAGAAAGAAAGAAAGAAAGAAAGAAAGAAAGAAAGAAAGAAAAAGAAAGAAAGAAAGAAAAAGAAAGAATGAATCAGGTTAACAGCCGCGGCAAATGCTAAGTTCCCAACAGAACAATGTGCAAGGCTGAATTTATGTAGCAGTGATTGCCATGTGTGTAAATACAACTCCATTGTGTTGTAAACAAAAATTAAACTCCATTGCTTTGCAGTACTGAAGTTGCCATCAATTCACGAACTAGAGAACAACACACAGGACGCAGTTAATAGCCAGCAGACTAGTGAGGCTGGGCTTTGAAAGCATTTAATATTCACTGAAGTGCTGCTTGTGCCCAATTATAACTCACTACTTGCCATCTTAATAATTTAAATCTGTCCGCCCCTCAGGGGGAAAAAAATTCACTAATCAAAGCCATGAATGCACCTTTTTACTTTTGACAGCATTAAATTAAAGCTAAATGGGAGATGTTGAATGAGTTACTGTGTAAGAATAAAAGCATTAATGAGGTAATTTCATTATCGAGACTCATCCAAGCCTATGAGAAAACAAGGGAAGTAAATGGAGAGGAAAGCTACTGAGGAAATTAGGGTTCCTTCCACACTAATTAATGTTTTGGGGGCATTTAGTACAGGCACCAAATTAACTGCTCCAAAGAACTCTCATTGACAAAAAAATACATTGTTGCCCTCCCATGTAATTAGAAGACAGTACAACTAGAACACTTAATGAGTGTAAAGCCAGCCTTTAAATTATTCCTCTTGGCCACTGAAAACATGCTGTTATGGAGGCCTAAGTTTAAGGCAGCTCTAAGCATACAATACAGGATTGTTTAGGTCCTTCTGCTCTGTGAGCTGTGAACAGGTAGCGGCTGAATGAGGAACTATGAGACTCCTGGGAGGCCTGTCTTCCCAGCAAAACAGTCTTAAATGCATCCAAAAGGAAGAAAGAAAGGTGAATAGATCCAGCACAGTGAATGCTCAATGCTGTCTTAAGTGATTACATGATGTTGTGCCACCCCCTCTCATTGAATTATCTTTACACTGCTTTTGTCTCCTCTAATTGGAGCTGATGAGGTGCTAATTGGTTGCTTTTTTTCCTGGAAAAAAAAAAGCACACTCCTTAAACACTGGCAAGCAGAGTGAGACAGTGTGAGTGGAGTTAATGAGGGTTTAGGCACTCCCTGCCCGACCTAAGCAGCACCCCTTCTTTTACCTAACTCCCCGAGGTGGAGGGAGGGAGTGGAGATTTTTATAAAATAAATCATTCGATAGAGTTGGATTTGGCGAGAGAGAACGCTTAGTCTGAAACTGATGAGTGAAACCATATTTAGACTGATGAGTTGCAATGAAGGGTCAGCACAGTGCGACACATTTGGCTGGATAAACTTCCTTCGAGACCCTGAACCACAGTACTTCTGCTTTAAAGTTTTTAGGCTTTCTCTGCTCTTCAACATTTTAACAGGCTTTTGGATTGGAGCATTAACATGACGCAGGCTTCTCAAATTTCCTTGAAAGCTTCTCCTGATTCCGCTAAAACCCTAGGCACAGGCGCTCGTTTTTGATTCTAGAGAGAAGTTTTGTCGTTAAAACTCTAATATGATGGTTTCATTAAATAACTGCTAAAAAAAAAAACACGTAGCCAACAGAAGAATTCTCAGAGAAAGCCACCTTCCATTAACTTCTCTTTTAATAGCAAATGTGAAATATCTCACACAGCACTTGCAACCGAATAACATTTTAGATTCACAACATTCCTGTGAGTAGGAAAGAATATTATTTTCCCATTCTTCAGGGAAGGAAACGAGATGTAGAGAAGTGAAGTCACACAGCAGGCCAGAAGTAGAGTGGATATTAGAACACCAAGTTCTAACTCTCAAAGCTAATAGAGAGAGAGGATGGAGGGATGAAGGAGTTTTGTCTTGGGGCAGTCTCCATCTCTGAAATGTTTATGCTGAGTATTGAGCTAAGAGCTGGAGTAGATACAGACACAGTAAGCATCATAATCATTTTGACAAAAATACCATTGATTGTTTGCTCTGTACACAGTAAACTTGGTTGATATTAGATACAATCCCTTTTCTCGAGGAGCAGACCTTAAAATCAACAACAGATAGGAGGAAGCAATAGAGAATAAAGATATATACATTTGTAAAACGGGGGTAAGGGGAGGAAATACCCAAGTAGAGGTTGGGGAATGGATATACGGTGGTGAGATGGCAGTTTAAATAGTGATGGCCTCCAGAAGGAGATGTGATCTCAGATGAGCCTGGAATACAGGGAGAGGGGTTGAGGTGACAGGGAAAGAAAGGTCAGAAGTTGGCAGTGGGAGAGATGAGAATGAGGTACAGTGAGTTAGGCTAAGTTGAATGAAATGTCCAAGCTGGTGTGTGTTGGGAGAAAAGGGAGGATAAGTGTGGGGTGAAGAGAGTTTGTTGTTTGAATCATTCATTCAGTGATATTTATCGAGCACTTACTGCATGCAGAGCACTGTACTAAGCGCTTGGGGGAGTACAATATAACAGAGATGGTAGACATATTCCTCGCCCACAACAAGCCTACAGTCTAGAAGGCATGCTTTAAAGTTGGTGTCAGAAGCAAGGATCTGATTAGCCCTCGGAATGGGAGGATTTCCTTGTAGTTCCTACATACTTACCTTATTCATGCCTCCAGTACTAGGCTTACTATATTTAACTACATAATTCACTTTCTAACTCCTGTTCAGCTTGTTATCCAATGGGCCCCTGGGTATTTTTCCTATATATCTGCCCAGAGTGAATCTTTCTCCATCTTGTAGTTAAGCTATTTGTTTGTCCTTCCTGGGTGTGGTTGTCCTGTCCCTGTTCTGACTAAACTTCATCCTTTACTGTTCCAATCATTTCCCCAATTTATTCAGTACTGCTGTTATCAGGTTCAGATGAAACACATAACCAGACACAAGATTCTGACCACAACCATAGCCTAAAATGGATGATTGCTTCTTCCAGACGTGTACCCCTCTTTCCGGTATGGATTTAAGTACCTAAAATAGGAATTTACTGGGAAAAAAAATAAAAAAACCCTTCAGTTAATAGGGAAGACAGGAAGGGGGTGGGAACTGGTCCAGCAGAAATTGAAGGAGGTATGAACAGGGCTACAGGAACTGGACAAAACTCAAGAGTGGCAGTGGCAGTACACCAAAAATCTGGGGGTTGGAGGAAGAAGAGGCAAGGGAGAAATTGGATCTTTTCCCAGGATCTCTGCTGCTCCTTCCTGAATGGATGTTGATCCATCAGAAACTCCCAAACGTTAACAGGAATTTGCTAACCAACTAGCACAGTCGACATTAATGTTCTACCCTACAGTCTGAAACAGATCAATGGGTAACCGAACTGAGTTTGACTCTCCAGCCACAAGTGCACCCATGTAGAAATTTCTTCAGTTCTGTGATAAGCATGCAGTGCAAACATCAGGGTGGGTTATCTCTATTGTGTCTCCTTCATCTAGAACACCTGCTACCCAAATAGTAGTTTGACAGGACTTGTTCTTAAAAAATAAAAATAATTTTAAAAGTAAATAAAATCTATGCTAGGTGTCATCCACTACCTGAGGCTTGGGCCTGCATTACCATATTTTCTGTCCAGGGTTCACTACCCAGATCTCTTATACCTCAGGCAATGGTATTTATTGAGCACTTACTGTATGCAGAGCACTGTATTAAGCATTTGGGAAAGTATGACAGAGTTGGTTGATGTGATCCCTCCCCACAAGGAGTTTATAGTCTACCTTCCCAAAAAGCCTCTTCAGTACTGTGATTGCTGAATTCATAATATTTCTTTCCACTGAAATTCTGAATTCTCTTAATCAGTCAATTGCATTTATTGAGTGCTTACTGTGCACAGAACACTGTACTAAGTACTTGGGTGAATGCAATATAACAGAATTGATAGACATGTTTCCTGTCCACAAGGAGCTTACATTCTAGAGGACTGTTGATTTTATTAAAAAACAGCATGGCTCAGTGGAGAGAGCAGGGGCTTGGGAGTCAGAGGTCATGGGTTCTAATATCGGCTCTGCCACATGTCTGCTGTGTGACCTTGGGCAAGTCAATTAACTTCTCTGAGCCTCAGTTACCTCATCTGTAAAATGGGGATTAAGACTCTGAGCCCTGCATGGGACAACCTGGTCACCTTGTATCCCCCCACAGTGCATAGAACAGTGCTTTGCACATAGTAAGTGCTTAACAAATGCCATCTTCATTATTATTATTAGTTCCTCCACTCCCCCCAAGGCTAGTTCCCACCTTTAGATTCTCAATTATCTCTTTTGAAAGCATCTGATGATGAAAAGCACCTGCTCTACTCAGTTCCTCTATCTTTAGCACCAGAAATGTGTCCTCACTGCATTTCAAGTTGTGATCTTTTGTATTGTTGCTCCAGTTACTAGCTCCAAAATTAATGCCTGCATGACCACTAAGCTTTCTTCTTGAACAGCAGTGGTAAATTGTCCAAACAATGACCATCTTCTTCTTTTGGTCAGGTTTATAATAGACCCTTCCATTTGATCAGGTCCTTGTTAACATTTTTTCTCCTCAGAGATTTTCCACCTACTGTTCTTCCCCTTCCTTATTGGCTGTGGGTACATGATAACTCCAAAATCCGAGATAACTGGAATGATGAAAATAGCTGGTCTGGCAGGAAAAGGAAAAATTATGGATTTCAAGTGATAGTCAAAGGCCTGACTTCCAACACCTCTTTTTCATTTTCCTTGCTCTGGCCAACAGTGCAAGTCATCTCGGGGTTCCCCTCACTGCCCTTGCCACCGTTTCAGGGATTTCTTACTACTACCTTGGAAGTTGAATATTTTAAGCTCCTAAACACTGCCCTTATTTGTGATTATAAGGTCAAAGAACTCAAGTTAGAGCCCTTGTTTAGTATTCAACTGTACAGCCTTACCTGCTTCAATTCTTACAAGTCAACTCAGAAAGCCAAGGATTACCAGAGACCATAACATCTTTGTGCCAGCAACCTCTGGCACCCTCAATATGGTTCATTCATTCATTCATTCAATGGTATTTATTGAGTGCTAACTGTGCGCAGAGCACTGTACTAAGCGCTTGATTGTGGACCTGCCTCTCAGGAGAAGCAAGCATAAGCCTGAATGGCAAATCAGGTCATAAGAGGGACTGAAAAAAGGGATACGAGTCTTCTTTAAAAAAGAAAAATTACAAACAAAGCCTGATCTCACAATCTGAGCTGAAAATATATGGTTGGTGTTAGCAACAGTGATTTGGACCTTCCCAAGTCTGGTGAAGTAACTTGCCCTGAGTGATGGCTACAACCTCTCTCTCAGTGCTTTTCTTTCTCGTAACCAGCTATTGAAGCACTCCTCTCCTATCACCAAATCATTAAATAGCAATATAATTGGTATTTCCATTTCCCTGATTCCAACAAGGTTGTGGAGCCAGTTACCATTCCCAGCTCATTAACTGACTGACCTCAGCGTCAACACCCCCGTTCTCTGGGGTTACCTTGGAGACAAAGCTTCCTGTGTGTAATCCAAGATTATCTAGCTCTTTATCCTGCATGTGACCCTTAATTACTTGCCAAATTAGAATGGTTTTCTGAAAATCACAAGAGGAGGTTAATATGTTCTTCCAGAGCTGGTCAAGCTGAGATGACACTAAATTCACAGGGAATTCAAATTACATGATCCCTGAAGGCGTCCTTTTCAGAAAGAAGATGAACTCTCCCCGCGGGAGGCAGGGCGCCTGGATAAAGCTTCTGTCACTCTACTTTCCTCAGCCCGCTTTTCTAGCTGCTGCTTAATCTGCTCAAAACAATTCACTAAATCAATATCGAGCAGATTAATTATGCTTCTGGAGCCTCTGTCCATTTGTCTTTGATAATTAACATTGCCATTGAAAATTAAGTAATAGTCCAGTGTGCTGTCTATCAGTGTGGAATGAAGAAAGGAGAACTAGGGCAGATCAACATAGGCTAGAAGTGGACTTGGTAGGAAAAAAACCCCTGAAATTGCCACCCTTATAGAAACAGTCTTCCTCTCTTGGACCTTGCAGAATGTTAAGACACTTTGGAGTTGGTCCCAGGGAAAGTAAAGGAGCCCCTCCACGTATTCAGATTACAGCTCTAGTGATTGTATAACTTTTAATATCTGAAAAGGAGCAAGATTCCAACATTAACTCAAGTGCTTAGTACAGTGCTCTTCACATAGTAAGTGCCCAATAAATTCATTCATTCATTCATTCAATCATATTTATTGAGTGCTTACTGTGTGCAGAGCACTGTACTAAGCACTTGGGAAGTACAAGTTGGCAACATATAGAGACGGTCCCTACCCAACAACGGGCTCACAGTCTAGAAGGGCGAGACAGACAACAAAACAAAACATGTGGACAGGTGTCAAGTCATCAGAATAAATAGAAATAAAGCTAGATGCACATCATTAACAAAATAAATAGAATAGTAAATATGTACAAGGAAAATAAATAGAGTAATGAATCTGTACAAACATATATATGTATATAGGTACTGTGGGGAGGGAAAGGAGGTAGGTTGGGGGATGGGGAGGAGGAGAGGAAAAAGGGGGCTCAGTCTGGGAAGGCCTCCTGGAGGAGGTGAGTTCTCAGTAGGGCTTTGAAGGAAGGAGGAGAGCTAGCTTGGCGGATGTGTGGAGGGAGGGCATTCCATTCATTCATTTATTCATTCATTCATTCAATCGTATTTATTGAGCACTTACTGTGTGCAGAACACTGTACTAAGCGCTTGTGAAGTACAAGTTGGCAACATATAGAGACGGCCCCTACCCAACAGTGGGCTCACAGTCTAGAAGGGGGATACAGAGAACAAAACAAAACATATTAACAAAATAAAATAAATAGAATAAATATGTACAAATAAAATAAATAAATAATAGAGTACTAAATACATACAAACATATATACATATATGCAGGTGCTGTGAGGAGGGGAAGGAGGTAAGGCGGGGGGGATGGAGAGGGGAATGAGGGAGAGAGGAAGGAGGGGGCTCAGTCTGGGAAGGCCTCCTGGAGGAGGTGAGCTCTCAGTAGGGCCTTGAAGGGAGGAAGAGAGCTAGCTTGGCGGATGGGCAGAGGGAGGGCATTCCAGGCCCGGGGGAGGACGTGGGCCAGGGGTTGACGGCGGTACAGGCAAGAGCGAGGTACAGTGAGGAGATCAGCGATGGAGGAGCGGAGGGTGAGGGCTGGGCTGTAGAAGGAGAGAAGGGAGGTGAGGTAGGAGGGGGCGAAGTGATGGAGAGCCTTGAAGCCCAGGGTGAGGAGTTTCTGCCTGATGCGCAGATTGATTGGTAGCCACTGGAGATATTTGAGGAGGGGAGTGATATGCCCAGAGCGTTTCTGGACAAAGATAATCCGGGCAGCAGCATGAAGTATGGATTGAAGTGGAGAGAGACACGAGGATGGGAGATCAGAGAGAAGGCTGATAGGATGAGAGCTTGAACGAGCAGGGTAGCGGTTTGGATGGAGAGGAAAGGGTGGATCTTGGCAATGTTGCGGAGCTGAGACTGGCAGGTTTTGGTGACGGCTTGGATGTGAGGGCTGAATGAGAGAGCGGAGTCGAGGATGACACCAAGTTTGCGGGCTTGTGAGACGGGAAGGATGGTAGTGCCGTCAACAGTGATGGGAAAGTCAGGGAGAAGGCAGGGTTTGGGAGGGAAGACAAGGAGTTCAGTCTTGGACATGTTGAGTTTTAGGTGGTGGGCAGACATCCAGATGGAGATGTCCTGAAGGCAGGAGGAGATGCGAGCCTGGAGAGAGGGGGAGAGAGCAGGGGCAGAGATGTAGATCTGGGTGTCATCAGCGTAGAGATGACAGTTGAAGCCATGGGAGTGAATGAAGTCACCAAGGAAGTGAGTGTAGATCGAGAACAGAAGGGGACCAAGAACTGAACCTTGAGGAACCCCTACAGTAAGGGGATGAGAGGGGGAGGAGGAGCCTGCAAAAGAGACTGAGAATGAATGACCGGAGAGATAAGAGGAGAACCAGGAGAGGACAGAGTTTGCGAAGCCAAGGTTGAATAGCGTGTTGAAGAGAAGGGGGTGGTCCACAGTGTTGAAGGCAGGTGAGAGGTCGAGGGGGATTAGGATAGAGTATGAGTCGTTGGATTTGGCAAGCAGGAGGTCATTGGTGACCTTTGAGAGGGCAGTTTCCATGGAATGTAGGGGATGCCAGATTGGAGGGGGTCGAGGAGAGAGTTGGCGTTGAGGAATTCAAGGCAGGACGTGTAGGCGACTCGTTCAAGGAGTTTGGAAAGGAACGGTAGGAGGGAGATAGGGAGATAACTAGAAGGTGAGGTGGGGTCAAGAGAGGGGTTTTTTTAGGATAGGAGGGACATGGGCATGTTTGAAGGCAGAGGGGAGGGAAGCAGTGGAGAGTGAGTGGTTGAAGATGGAAGTTAAGGAGGGGAGAAGGGATGGAGCGAGAGATTTCATGAGATGAGAGGGAACGGGGTTAGAAGCACAGGTGGCCGGAGTAGCACTTGAGAGGAGGGAGGAGAGCTCTTCTGAGGATACTGCTGGGAAGGATGGGAGAATAGCAGAGAGCGTTGAGAGCCGGGAGGTTGCAGAAGGGGTGGGGGAGTGACTTTGGGGAGCTCAGACCTGATGGATTTAATTTTATTAATGAAGTAGGAGGCCAGATCGTTGGGGGTGAAGGAAGGAGGAGGGGGAGGAACCGGGGGCCTGAGAAGGGAGCTGAATGTACGGAAGAGCTGACGGGGTTGATGGGCATGGGTGTCAATAAGGGAGGAGAAATAGTTTTGTCTGGCAGAGGAGAGGGCTGAGTTAAGGCAGGAAAGGATAAACTTGAAGTGAATGAGGTTGGCATGGTGTTTAGACTTTCGCCAGCAGCGTTCAGCAGCTCGAGCATAAAAGCGAAGGAGGTGGACAGTGGCAGTGATCCAGGGCTGTGGGTTAGTGGTCTGAGAGTGGCGAAGGGAAAGGGGAGCGAGCGAGTCTAGCTGAGTAGACATGAGCCGGGGGTCGACAGTGGGACAGGCGAGAACGAGGTACAGTGAGGAGGTTAGCAGCAGAGGAGCGGAGGGTGCGGGCTGGGCTGGAGAAGGAGAGAAGGGAGGTGAGGTAGGAGGGGGAGAAGTGATGGGGAGCCTTGAAGCAGCGAGTGTGGAGTTTTTTCTTGATGAGTAGATTGATTGGCAGCCACTGGAGATTTTTGAGGAGGGGAGTAACATGCCCAGAGCATTTCTGCACAAGGCTAATAAAGTGTCTTTTGACAGATTTCACCAGTTTTACTAGATTAGTATTTTGCTAGAAGGCCAGACACTGTTTGGATAAGGGGTTTTGGCAGTTTTAAGGTATACTAAGAACTACAGCCAAAAATCAGTTTTCAACTGATTTTCGAGGTTTTACATACCAAGATCACCAGCCACAAATATCTGGGCACCCACAGCATTATGTTAAGCACTATTTGGGTGCAAAGTGTCTAAATAGGACTTTAAAAAGAAGTAAAAGATCTGAGTTCACTAATTCCACATCTTCGTTTTCATAAGTACTGGACAAAATGCAAGTCACAGCAGCAGGGATTCAATCAGAGGAGCAAAATGGATGAAGTTCTGGAGAGTTTAGTTTATTAAAATCTGGAACCGGTTGCTGAGCAGTCTTCAAAACTAAAAGATATTTCCATCTGAACTGGTGGAGTTCTCAGTACTGATGTTGCCTTTCCTAAGTCTCAGCCAGGCTCTTCCTTCCCATGGATCAGGGGTTACTCTCCTTCAGTCAGCCAGTCAGTCAATCCTAAATCTGCCTAGAGATAGAAGGATGGATTATATGATCTGTTGGAATCTCTTCAACTACTTTAATTACTTCCTCAAATCTCCCAGAAGGAAAAATAAAGAAAACTGGTCCTCATCAAGGCACTTGGCTAAGCCTGGAGAAATAGAAAATTGTATTATTAAAACTATAAACCCACCCAAATCATCAACATACACAGTTGCTGAACATGCATTACTATAAACATGACTTTTTATTTTTGAGGTCCTCCAACAATTTCTTAACCTAGTCCAGCACTGAATAACTTTCATAGTCACAAATCCTTTCCTTCTGTGTAGTCTAAATTCTTCCTGTGGCTTCTGGTTTATTTTCTTAATTTTCAATCCACAGCAAAGATGAAGGACAAAAGATGAAGGACAATGTACAAATTCTTCTAATTCGGGCCTCATCAGCGATTAGAATGCTTTACCAATATTTAGAAATCATTTTCCCCCTCCTACCTCACCTCCCTTCTCTCCTTCTACAGCCCAGGCCTGCACCCTCTGCTCCTCTGCTGCTAATCTCCTCACCGTGCCTCATTCTCACCTGTTCCGCCATCGACCCCCAGCCCACGTCCTCCCCCTGGCCTGGAATGTCCTCCCTCCGCACATCCACCAAGCTAGCTCTCTTCCTCCCTTCAAGGCCCTACTGAGAGCTCACCTCCTCCAGGAGGCCTTCCCAGACTGAGCTCCCTCTTTCCTCCCCCCCTCCTCCCCCTCCCCATCCCCCCCCTTACCTCCTTCCCCTCCCCAAAGCACCTGTATATATGTATATATGTTTGTGCGTATTTATTACTCTATTTATTTTGTTTGTACATATTTATTCTATTAATTTTATTTTGTTAATATGTTTTGTTTTGTTCTCTGTCTCCCCCTTCTAGACTGTGAGCCCATTGTTGGGTAGGGACCATCTCTATATGTTGCCAACTTGTGCTTCCCAAGCGCTTAGTACAGTGCTCTGCACACAGTAAGCGCTCAATAAATACAATTGAATGAATGAATGAATTCTCCCAAAGAGAACTTTATGAGAAGTGGGAGAGTCTTTTCATTGCCATTTTCTAGGCGAGGTGGAGGCAGTAGAGAACTCAGTGGTGAATGCAAGTTCTGAACCAGCAAGAGAGCTCAGTAATGCCATTACCCTCTCAACCCACTGAACATATTTGGCACTGGCCCAAAACAACTTCCCCCATGACAACACCCACCTCCCCAAAACAGAAGCCAAGCAAAACATTACTCCCAAGTGAGGAGAGCATTCTGAGAATCAGAAGTCCTCTCTAAAGAGTGTGGTGCTGGGAAGCAGAAAAACAAATAGCTGAAGAGGAGAAATTCTCCCACTCCCTTCTGTGTCTCCCTGACTTGCTCCCTTTATTCATCCCCCTCCCAGCCCCACACCACTTATGTAAGTATCTGTAACTTTTTTTATATTAATGTCTGTCTCCCCCTCTAGATTGTAAGCTCATGGTGGGCAGGGAATTTGTCTGTTTATTGGTATTTTGTACTCTCCCAAGTGCTTAGTACAGTGCTTTGCATAAAGTAAGCGTTCAATGAATATGATTGACTGATTGACTGACAGGAGGAGAGTAACTCCTGATCCGTGGGAACGAAGAGCCTGTCAGAGACTTAGGAAAGGCAACATCAGTATTGAGAGTAAGCAGCAGGCAGACAGCCTCGAGTGGAACAAGAGGAATCAAGTCAGAAAATAAAGCAGTAGAAAAAACAGAGGCCAAGTTGTGCAGAACAGAGGCGGTCAGGGTAAATGGAAAGAAGCAGCCTGTGACGGGAGGCTCAAGCCTTCCTTTGGCAACAGTTCAGATTCTCCCCATGTTCACATGTGAAGGCATCTGGCATACAAAGCAGTTTCCCACATCTAAACCCTAGAGCAGGTTGCAGGCTTCTCCTGTCAGGGGCCAGAGTTACCTGTAGGGCAGCCGGACTGGCTGCCAGAGACTGCAGGGTCAGATTCACTGTGGAATGTTAAGTGGAGCTTCCCACCACAATTAACAGGTCTAGAGAGGCTAGGGAGGTATCGGGATTTAATAGAGCCCAGTATGCATATGTTCAAATCCCAAGGAACACCCAGATCTTTAACTTTCCTCCTCCCCAGGATTGGGAAGCAAAGAGACCCCAAAGCAGAACTCTGCCCCTGGGGCCCTCGTTCTTCTTCTACTACCACCTCCCCCTTCCCTGTTTGCATTTTTTGGTTCAGTTCGCTGTGGCACAGCGTGAAAGACAAAGCAAGAGACACAATAGACAGTCCACTGATCAGTCACTAATATTTGAGTGCTTGTTTTGGGCAAAGAACTAAGTGCTTAGGAGAGCACATTAGACTTAGTAGACGTGATTCCTAACCTCATGGAGCTTAAAATATAGGAAGGGAGACAGATGCTAAAATAAATGTCAGGTTGGGGGAAGCAAAAGAATATAAAGGTGTGCTTATGAGTCCTATGGGGAGTGGGGGTGGGCCAGACTTGAGAACCCAAGAGATGTTAGAGTGACAGTTGGGGGCTGGAGGAGAGATTGATGAGAGAAGGCCTCCTGGAGTTGTGACCTCAAAAGAGTTCTGAAGATGAAGGAGCAGTGGTCTCCCAGATGTGAAGAGGATGTTCCATGCAGAAGGGAATGAACAAGAGGTCAGTGGAGAGAAAGACAAGAATGAGGCATAGTGAGTAGGTTGGCTTGAGAGAATCAAAATGGTTCCATTGTGGATGGAGAGAGGCATATCAGTCTTTTGTGGCTTCTGAGAACACATGGATCTCAGGCAATTCCAGGTTCTCCAAATCAGAATTCCCAGGGCCTTATATAATGGCTCTCCTAGTTTTATTTAGTGGGGCCCCAGATGACCATAGCATTAATAATCTTAATTATAATAATAACGTTGATATTTATTAAGTGCTTCCTATGAGTCAACACTGTATTAGGTGAATATACGATAATCAGGTAGGACACAATCCCTGTCCCACAGATGAAGAAACTGAGCCACTGTTAAGTTAAGTGGCTTGTCCAAGGTCACACAGCGGGCAAGTGTCAGAACCAAAATTAGAACCCATGTATCTTCCTTTCCATCAAAATGCAGAGCTGGCACCATAGTTGCTCATAGATGTTAACTGTAAAAAATGGAGAGAGAGAGAGAGAGAGACAGACAGACAGACAGACAGACAGACAGACAGACAGAGACAGAGAGAGTGTCCCATTATGGACTGGATTCTGAAGAGAGTGATAAGGGTCCACATTCTAAATGCAGGGACCAAAGAATAGCAATTTATTCCTGGTCATGAATGTATTATTATTAGTAGCAGTGCTGATAGTAATAGTATTTGTTAAGTGCTTATTGTGTGCCAAGCACTATACTAAGCACTGGAGTAGATAAAAGAGAGAGCAGACATGTGGTCTATTGCATGATAGGTCCTGAACTGGTAATAAATAATGATTCCTCTGTTCATGGGGGTTTCTACTCTCAATAAGGACTCTCTCCATTTCCCTGGGCTGAAACTTTAATAACCACATTTATCCTTGAGCTTTCTGCCTTTGTCATTCTCAGGGAGCCTCAGGAAAGATGTGGCCTAGAAGAAAAAGCACAAGCATGGTAGTAGAGGACCTAGGTTCTAATCCTAGCTCTGCCACTAGCTTGCTGTGTGACCTTGAGCAAGTCACTTATCTTCTCTGTGTCTCAGTTTACTCACCTGTAAACTGGGGATTTAATACCTGTTCTTTTTTTTAATGGCATTTATTAAGCGCTTACTATGTGCAAAGCACTGTTCTAAGCGCTGGGGAGGTTACAAGGTGATCAGGTTGTCCCCCGGGGGGCTCACAATTTTAATCCCCATTTTACAGATGAGGTAACTGAGGCACAGAGAAGTGAAGTGACTTGCCCAAAGTCACACAGCTGACAATTGGCTGAGCCGGGATTTGAACCCATGAACTCTGACTCCAAAGCCCGGGCTCTTTCCCACTGAGCCACACTGCTTCTCCGACTTCTTCCTCCAACTTAGGTTATTGCCTCAGGTGGGATGGGACTGTGGCCAACCTATTATCTTCCACCTATCCTAGTACTTAATACACTGCTTGGCACCTAGTACGTGCTTAACAAATTTTATTATTAGCAACCTGAGTTAAATGCTGCCCCTTTCCTCTTTGGCTCCATGCCACCTTGAGAGACAGTCAAGACAGATATAGAGACAACTCAAGACAGATATAGAACCCAGGGGAGCTATCACTAGATAGGAGTCCTCCCTCACCTTACCCAGATGAGGCTGATTTTGACTGGCACCAAATGAATTTGGTTAGAATTGGATTTAACAATAATAATAATGATGGCATTTATTAAGCGCTTACTATGTACAAAGCACCATTCTAAGTGCTGGGGAGATTACAAGGTGATCAGGTTGTCCCAGCAGGGGGGCTCAGAGTCTTAATCCCCATTTTTACAGATGAGGTAACTGAGGCACAGAGAAGTTAAGTGACTTGCCCCAAGTCACACAGCTGACAACTGGCAGAGCCTGGATTTGAACGTATGACCTCTGACTCCAAAGCCCGTGCTCTTTCCACTGAGCCACGCTGCTTCTCATAATACCAGTGAATCAAGCAGTATTTTTTGTGGTATTTGATAAACACTTGTTATGTGCCAGACACTGTACTGAGCTCTGGAGTGGACACAGGCATATCAGGTTGGGCACAGTCCATTACCCACTTGAGGCTCACAGTCTTAATCCCCATTTTATGGGTGAGGGAATGGAGGCACAGAGGAAGTAAAATAACTTGCCCAAGGTCATACAGCAGACAAGAGGCAGAGCCAAAATTAGAACCCAGGTCCTTCTGACTCGCGGGCCCATTTCTTCTTCAGTATGGTATTTGGTATGAGGCTTTCAATCTGCTAATTTGGGCACAGCCCACCGATCTGCCCTCCCTTCTGCAAAACATGTAAATGTCTCCAGGACTCAGTGGCTTCCCTTGAAAAGTGGAGAGACAGCATGCCGTGGGAATGTTGTGAAACTTAGCTTTTAGTCATCTGTCTTTAAGCACCTACGTGCAGAACGCCGTTCCAGGATCCGGGAGCACATAGACTGAAGTAGATGATCTATTCTGTGCTTGAGGAATATTCAAGCAATTAGGGAGTTCAGATAATGGCAGTTGTAGAGGGAATAACTGCTTAAAATAAAGTGTAACAGGATCATAACCAACCTGAATAGAATTCTAGCCAATCAGTGGAATTTTTTGAATGCTTACTATGTGGTGAGCTGTGTACAACAGAGTTAGTTGACATGATCCCTGCCTGAAAAGAGCTTGCAATCTACTTTACAATCACTCAGTAGCCACCCTAGGTAAGTATCCTCTTTAACTGCAGTGAGAACACACAGTATACACTGTATACTGTACACAGTATATATTTTGGCAGTGCCTGTCTTATAGCAGGATGACTAAAATCAATTGTGAATCACATCTACCTTTTGTTCACTTTCCTTGGACTCTTTAAATTTTGTGTTAGCCAATTGCAGAGTATCACATTGTCCTGAAAAGCAGAATTATCCTCAGTTACAAATTTTATGTCCCTGCCATGACATCTTCAGTATTGGGCAAGGGACTGACTATATGTACTGTACAACATTCATCAACTGAGCGATGGGTTCAATATTTTTATTTGTTGCCATTGCCAAATAGAGTTGCTGGAAGACTATAAGGAGATTATTCCAGTAATTAAATTTAGTACTTAGCTGGTGGGACTTTACCCAAGCCATATTTGGCTTTGAGTTTCAAACTGCTAATTAGTGATTTCATAATTGCCATTAAGAGTTGTAATCTTAATGCTGTATTCTAAAAGTCAATTTACATGTGGGAAAGAGCTAGTTCAGGGAAAAATTGTTTAAGTGCTTTTGTAGCTAGATTGGCAGGGTGTCGATTTTGCTGCCCTCTGGTACTCAGAAGTACTCTTTTGAACTATTTGACTGATATCGAAACCCTTGGGGTGTGGGTTGGGGAAAAGGAGATTGGTTTGCACTTCAAGCAAAAGCCAAACTGTCAAGTGTTTTAGAAAGAGATAAACAGTAGAAGTCTAAAGATAATAAAACTTCTTCTCCTTCCCTCGACAAAGAAGGAAGAGGTGGAGGAGGAGGACAAGGAGGACCACCTGATATTCCTATGCAACCACAGTGAGGGAGCGTTGTGTGATGTTTGGCTCAGGATATGTATGGGGGAGGGCTCCAAGGTGGGGCAATGGCTGTGTGATGCTGGAGAGTCTGTGCTGACTGCAATCTTCTTCTGCTTTATCTCAAAATGTTGCATTGCGTTGGAGTAAAGGGCAAGGTGATGCAGGCTGCTGCCACCAAGGCACGTACCAAAGTCAGACAAACCAGAAATGAAGGAGGGAGTGCCTTCCTGCCTCCAGCTGCCTAGGGAACATTGCCAGATGCTCAGATGCTGTAGATTAAACAGTGGTAAGGACTATGTCAAGGCGTAGCAAACGTGACCATGGCTGCAGGAGGCCTCAACTGGAGCTGTTAAAGCACTTCCCTGCTCCTCTGCCAGGAGGGGGAATGATCTCATAACAATACTACTATTATTGGCATTTGGTATTTATCTTACTAAATGCCAAGCACTGTTCTAAATGCTGGGGTATATTCAAGGTTATGAAGTTGGACACAGTCCCTGTTCTGAATGGGGCTCACAGTCTAGTTAGGGGGGGAGTAGGATTTAATCCCCATTTTACAAATGAAGACACTGAGGCACAGAAAAGTGAAGTGACTCCCCCAAGGTCACACAGCAGACAAGTGGCAGAGCCAGGATTATAACCCAGGTCTTCTGACACTCAGGCCCATGTTCTTTCCACTAGGACATGCTGCTTTTTGGTGTACAGGATCACCCTGGAATCATTTGACAAGATAGTTGCCACTCATTTTGGGAATAATGATAATAATAATAATTTTAAAATAGCATTTAAGTGCTAATATTTACCAAGCGGCAGTGCTGAGTGGGGTATATATGATCAGATCAGATGGAATCCCAGTTTTACATGGGGCTCAGTATTTAAGGTGGGGAGAAAAAGTATCTTTTTTTTTTCTTATTGGCATCTGTTAGGTGCTTACTATGTGCCAGGCACTGTTTAAGTGCTGGGGTAGATACAAGCTAATCAAGTTGGACTCAGTCAATGTACCACGTGATGCCTACAGTCTTAATCCCCATTTGCAGTTGAGGGAACTGAAGCACAGAGAAGTTAAGTGATTTGCCTAAGGTCACACAACAGACAAGTGGAGGAGCTGGGATTAGAACTTGTTAAGCATTTACTATATGTTAGGCAGTGTACTAAGTGCTCGGGTAGATACAGTGGAATCAGGTTGGGACACATCCCTGGTCCCCCATGGGGTTCATTGTCTATCTAGGAGGGAGTGGGATTTAATCCTTATTCAACAGATGAGGAAAAGGAGGCACAGTGCGAAAAAGTGACTTGCTCAAGGTTCCACAATAAACAAATGGCAGAGCTAGGATTAGAATTTGAGTCTCCTGATCCACATTTTGTGGTGGGGTTTTCAGGACAGATTTAGGGCAGATTGCGGACAGAGATGGGATGTTTCAAGGGCAGTAGGTAAGAAGTAAAGCATATGCATGGGGGAATTCAAATCGACATAGAAGTAGCTTAACAGTCAGTCCTTTCAGCATCCCTGAGAGCTAGATCAGTGGAGGGGAATGAGAAGGATTGCCCTGAAGATTCTCTAGGTCAGTTAATTCCACCTTGAATTTGTAACACACTCCATTATTATTTTGTCCTCACAGCATATCTCTTTGAAAGGGGGAAGCAGGTATCCACGTTTTACAGACAGAAAACTGAGACCTTGGTAGAGGTCATACAGCAGCCAAGTGGCCAAGCTGAGTTTCGAATCCAGGTCTTGACTCCTCAAAACCGAGCTCTCTCTACGAGGCCGGGTTACTTCTCCCGATCTAGTTTTTAATCCCCCAGTCACTTAAATGACTGTTAGTGTGTTTTTTATATTTATAGCCTAACCAACCTCCTCTGAAACACTCTTATCTTTTGAACTTTTTGTTTTCATTTAAATGTACCTGGCATAAAAAGTATGTGACTAGAATGCTGTCTAGCACTCATATGATGTAATATAATTGATAACTTTTGGAGTGGCTTCATGCCCTGATTGTGGTTTCCCATTCTCACCCAATTCCAAGTTACTAGGTCAAAGTAGCAATGCATCCTAATCCTGGTAGTTCCAGAGAGGCGAGTACTGTAAAATGGATGATGGCGAGTTTTCACAACAGATTATTTTCCTCTTTCTAATGCAATCTCTAAATGTGATTCCTTAGATTTCTGAATTTTCTACAAACAAACCCCTCTTAGAGGGAATTTGTACAGCTGCTCTATGAAGACTGCCATCTGGTTGGTAGAACAGTAGTTGGTGCTTTAGACCAGGGAGACATGATCCTCTGCTATAACTTGGGGGGACAAGTTTACAGAGGCCCTGTCCCTTAGGGGGCTCACAGTCTATGTAGAAGGGAGAGCAGGCATTAAATGCCATTTTACAGTTGAGGAAATGGCAGCACAGACAGTTTAAGTAACTTGCCCAGGGTCACAAGCGTGTGGAGCTGGGATTAGAACCCAGCTTCCTGTCCCCAATCAGTGTTTTAAACCCCGACCCTTTTTTTCACTCTCACAGCCCAGTCACTGACCTTATTCTCAATACACCTTAGAAATTGCTATTTCTACATGTAAATATACAAGCAGTGTGGCCTAGTGGAAAAAACACAAGCCTGGGAGTCAGAGGAGCTGGGTTCTAAACTTGGCTCCACAACCTGTTTGCTGTGTGAGCTTGGGTAAGTCACTTAGGTTCTCTGTGCCTCAGTTTCCTCAATGGAGGAAAATGGAATTTTTAACACCTGTTCTCCCTTCTATGTAAAGTGTGAGTCCCCTGTGGGACAGGGACTCTGTCTAACTGATTAACACATATCTATCCCAGTGCTTAGACTAGTGTTCAACACATAGTAGGCACTTTTATATGGTATTTGCTAGGCTCCAGTGCTTAGAACGGTGCTTTGCACATAGTAAGTGCTTAATAAATGCCATCATTATTATTATTATCCAACAGATAATTACTCTCCCCCCACTTCAAAGCATTAGTGAAGGCACATCTCCTCCAAGAGGTCTTCCCTGACTAAGCCTTCTTTTCCTTTTCTTCCACTCCCTTCTATGTTGCCCTGAGTTGCTCCTTTTAATCACCCCCCCTCCCAGCCCTAAGTACTTATGTACGTACCTACAATTTTATTTATATTAATGTCTGTTGTCTTCCCCTATGGACTGTAAGCTCACTGTGGGCAGGGAATGTGTCTGTTATATTGTTATACTGTACTCTCCCAAGCACTTAGACCAGTGCTCTGCACATAGTAAGAGGTCGATAAATACGATTGACTGACTGTCAGCAGGCGTGTGGCAGAGCTGGAATTAGAAACCAGGTCCTCTGGCTCCCAGGCCTGTGCTCTTTCCACTAGACCAAGCTGCTTCTCCAAAGACATCTCCTGAAAAGTGTTTTTAACCTCTCATCAGTGCATTTCAATGTAATGTGAAGTAGAACATTCCACTAACAAAACAGAACCACTTGGCAAACCCACAAGTTCAAAAAAAAAAGCAATGAATCTGTTCTTGTAGCTCATAAGAGCAAGCCTAACCAAAAGTAAAACTTCAAAAATTTAAACCTCGTTTGAGACATTGAAGGTAATTATACAAAGTCCCCTTACCAAAAATCCGTACACTGATTTCATTGCTAGTTTTCCCTTAATAGAAGGGTAATCATTTCTTTACATGATGAATATGATGCAGTTCTTTATTCCTTACCACACCTCTCAGGTGTTCAAAGGAGGCCACATTTACATTACAGTAATTACCTAAAAATAGCAGAGGTGAAATAATTGGACTGACAAGCTTTAAATTCATTTAATCCTAATTAGCAAATTAGCAGTTATATTTAGATAGTACTCTCAGAAGTAACCTGAAGCTAATTGTTACTTCTATGACTTTACAGAGGCCCTGACAACCCAGTGAATTCCACTTGCTAAAAAGGCGGCACCTTTACAGATTGATGCCTTTTAGAAGCCTATATTTACTTTCTGTAGGAAACTGTTCATTTGAAAATGGTAGACACACATTTTAGACGTTTTCTGATCATGTACTGAGGACATAAACCACACAGATACGTTTGTGGGAGTAGTAGTAATAGTATTTATTAAGCCCTTATTATGTTCAGAGCACTGTACTAAGCCCTGAGAAAGAATGTGTAGACAGTCCCTGTCCCTTGGGAGGCATTAAAGAATAAACACTGACAGCTTTACAACAGACAGGCAAGACAGATTGATAAATGTGCAATCAACACAAATATGTACAGACAAATACAATGATGATAAGAGTGTTTTGAAGGAGTAAAATAAATCAGGTGTGTAGGGAATTAAAGCTGGCGCTGCTTCCTAGTCTCTGAGGTATCTATTTTGAGAAAATGAGGAATGTGGTTTGACAAATGAGGTTTCCTAAGCCACTTGACTCCAGAAACTCCTCCATCGTCTCAGCCTTTCCACCTTCTCACTACTTAACAGATCACTACACATGCAACTGCTCTTGTATGTGTAGTTCTTTCTCTCACTTACATTGACTTTTGTTTGTCCTCTCCCATTTTATAAATTCCTTGAGGGCAGGGAACGTAGCCTTGCTTTATTTAACTCCCACCGCAAGTAGCAGAGGCCTGTGCTTACAGTAGTCACTCAAAGTGTACTGGTGCCTGGCATCTCTGCAAGGAACAAAGTGGATGATTGATAACCTTTTTCTCCACTCTGGTGAGGACAGGCCCAGCCTGACTGATTGACTGACTAACTTGTAGACAGATTCCCTACATCTTTCCAATAGGGGAGAGAAAGGATTGGAACCATGTCGCCCACTCTATTCTTCCTAAACTAGCCTTCTAATTGCTCCTCAGTCTCTGCTCTCCCACTACCTACCTCTAGTTTCTGCCCTGCCCCTCCTTGGGACTTTGTCCAACTTCAAATCTCCCAGACCACTGGACCCTCCATCAAAATCCTCCCCAAATTCTATCTCCTCCAAGAGGCCTACCCTAATTAATTCCCACAACCACAGCTCTTCCTCCCCTAAAACTACACTTAGCACTCATATATGACACATTTCCTCATCTATCGCTCCCTGTTCTCTCCGTTGCCTCTTCTTGTTTTCCCTCCTACTCTTATTGTTTGTAAATAATTTCTGCCAGTCTCCATTAGAAGGCTAGCATCTTGAGGGCAGCGACTGAATCTTTTGCCCCCCATTGTACTCTGCCAAACAACTAATATGTGTCTGCACCCCAAATCCTTTTACCACCTAGATATCGAAGAATATCAAAAATATCTGAAAAGGGGAACCAACAAAGAATGTGTGGATTATTAAAGAATAATTAAAGACTTAAAGAATAAGTGTGGACCCTCTCTTGACCCCACCTCACCTTCTAGTTATCGTCCCATATCCCTTCTACCATTCCTTTCCAAACTCCTTGAACGAGTTGTCTACACTCGCTGCCTAGAATTCCTCAATAACAACTCTCTCCTCGACCCCCTCCAGTCTGGCTTCCGTCCCCTACATTCCACGGAAACTGCCCTCTCAAAGGTCACCAATGACCTCCTGCTTGCCAAATCCAACGGCTCCTACTCTGTCCTAATCCTCCTCGACCTCTCAGCTGCCTTTGACACTGTGGACCACCCCCTTCTTCTCAACACGCAATCTGACCTTGGCTTCACAGACTCCGTCCTCTCCTGGTTCTCCTCTTACCTCTCCGGTCGTTCTTTCTCAGTCTCTTTTGCAGGCTCATCCTCCCCCTCCCATTCTCTCACTGTGGGGGTTCCCCAAGGTTCAGTGCTTGGTCCCCTTCTGTTCTCGATCTACACGCACTCCCTTGGTGACCTCATTCGCTCCCACGGCTTCAACTATCATCTCTACGCTGATGACACCCAGATCTACATCTCTGCCCCTGCTCTCTCCCCCTCTCTCCAGGCTCGCATCTCCTCCTGCCTTCAGGACATTTCCATTTGGATGTCTGCCCGCCACCTAAAGCTCAACATGTCGAAGACTGAACTCCTTGTCTTCCCTCCCAAACCTTGCCCTCTCCCTGACTTTCCCATCTCTGTTGACGGCACTACCATCCTTCCCGTCTCACAAGCCCGCAACCTTGGTGTCATCCCCGACTCCTCTCTCTCATTCACCCCTCACATCCAAGCCGTGACCAAAACCTGCCGGTCTCAGCTCCACAACCTTGCCAAGATCCGCCCTTTCCTCTCCATCCCAACCGCTAACCTGCTCATTCAAGCTCTCATCCTATCCCGTCTGGACTACTGCATCAGCCTTCTCTCTGATCTCCCATCCTTGTGTCTCTCTCCACTTCAATCCATACTTCATGCTGCTGCCTGGATTATCTTTGTCCAGAAACGCTCTGGGCATATCACTCCCCTCCTCAAAAATCTCCAGTGGCTACCAATCAATCTGCGCATCAGGCAGAAACTCCTCACCCTCGGCTTCAAGGCTCTCCATCACCTTGCCCCCTCCTACCTCACCTCCCTTCTCTCCTTCTACAGCCCAGTCCGCACCCTCCACTCCTCCACCGCTGATCTCCTCACCGTACCTCGTTCTCGCCTGTCCCGCCATCGACCCCCGGCCCAAGTCATTCCCCGGGCCTGGAATGCCCTCCCTCTGCCCATCCGCCAAGCTAGCTCTCTTCCTCCCTTCAAGGCCCTGCTGAGAGCTCACCTCCTCCAGGAGGCCTACCCAGACTGAGCCCCTTCCTTCCTCTCCCCCTCGTCCCCCTCTCCATCCCCCCATCTTATCTCCCTCCCTTCCCCACAGCACCTGTATATATGTATATATGTTTGTACATATTTTTTACTCTATTTATTTATTTATTTAATTTATTTGTACATATCTATTCTATTTATTTTATTTTGTTAGTATGTTTGGTTTTGTTCTCTATCTCCCCCTTTTAGACTGTGAGCCCACTGTTGGGTAGGGACTGTCTCTACATGTTGCCAATTTGTACTTCCCAAGCGCTTAGTACAGTGCTCTGCACATAGTGAGCGCTCAATAAATACGATTGATGATGATGATGAAGTGTGGATCACCTGTTCCAATTTGAATAATTTCAAAATGGATTTTTTTTTCTTCTCCCTTTTGGCTCCTTGATGGCACAGGGGCTGTAGCACCGCTCATTGGCATATGCCTAGAAGTAGATATAACCCTGACATGGTGCTAGTCCCACTAGGGGTATAGAGTCTAGACTGCAGTGTGCCTCTGGACGAGACTGAGCTTTGCACCTCTTAAAGTGGCACTCTTCTCACCCGAGGCGCAATGGGGAGAAGGAGGGGGTACAGGACTGCTGTTTGGTGTAAGATCCCTCGAAGAACAAAATAATATTAATTATGGCATTTATTAAGCACTTACTATGTGCAAAGCACTTTTCTAAGCACTGGGGAGGTTACAAGGTGATCAGGTTGTCCCACAGGGGGCTCACAGTCTTCATCCCCATTTTACAGATGAGGTAACTGAGGCACAGAGAAGGGAAGTGACTTGCCCAAAGTCACACAGCTGACAATTGGCAGAGCCGGGATTTGAACCCACTCATTCATTCAGTCGTATTTATTGAGCGATTACTGTGTGCAGAGCCCGTACTAAGCGCTTGGGAATTACAAATTGGCAACATATGGAGAGTTGAACTCTGACTCCAAAGCCCGTGCTCTTTCCACTGAGCCACGCTGCTTCTCTCGACGCACATCGTTAACAAAATAAACAGAATAGTAAATATGTACATGTAAAATAGAGTAATAAATCTGTACAAACATATATACTGTTGCTGTGGGGAGGGGAAGGAGGTAGGGCAGGGGGGATGGGGAGGGGGAGAAGAAGGAGGGGGCTCAGTGTGGGAAGGCCTCCTGGAGGAGGTGAGCTCTCAGGAGGGCTTTGAAGGGAGGGGGAGAGCTTGATTGGCAGCCTCGGCCCCGCCCCCTCCGTCCCAGCCAATCAGCAAGCGCCCTGTTACGAGCCGCTGGGCGGGGCTCGGCGGTGGGCTAGAAGGCGTGGCTTCGTCGGCGGGCTAAGCCACGCCCCCTCCATCCCAGCCAATCATAGAGCGCTCTGTGGAGGGCCACTGAGCGGGGCTCGGCTGCGGGCAAGGGGGCGGGGCTTTGTCGGCGGGCTAGGCCCCGCCCCCGCCGTCCCAGCCAATCAGCAAGCGCCCTGTTGCGGGCCGCTGAATGGGGCTCGGCGGCGGGCGAGGGGGCGGGGCTTTTTCGGCCGTCTCGTCCCCACCCCCTGCGTCCCAGCCAATCATAGAGCGCTCTGTGGAGCGCCGCTGAGCGGGCGTGGCTTTGTCGGCGGTCTGGGCCCCGCCCCTTCCCTCCCAGCCAATCATAGAGCACTCTGTGGAGGGCCGCTGAGCGGGCGTGGCTCCGTCGGCGGCCTCGGCCCCGCCCCCTCCGTCCCAGCCAATCATAGAGAGCTCTGTGGAGGGCCGCTGAGCTGGCGGGGCTTTGTCGGCGGCCTCGTCCCCGCCCCCTCCGTCCCAGCCAATCATCAGCAAGCGTCCTGCGCGGGCCGCTGAATGGGGCTCGGCGGCGGGCAAGTGGGCGGGGCTTTGTCGGCTGTCCAGGCCCCGCCCCTTCCGTCCCAGCCAATCAGAGAGCGCTCTGTGGAGGACCGCTGAGAGGGCGTGGCTCCGCCGGCGGTCTCTGCCCCGCCCCCTCCGTCCCAGCCATTCACAGAGCGCTCTGTGGGGGGCTGCTGAGCGGGCGGGGCTTCGTCGGCGGGCTCGGCCCCGCCCCCTCCGTCCCAGCCAATCACAGAGCGCTCTGTGGAGGGCCGCTGAGCGGGCGGGGCTTCGTCGGCGGCCTCGGCCCCGTCCCTTCCGTCCCAGCCAATCAGCAAGCGCCCTGAGCGGGCCGCTGAATGGGGCTCGGCGGCGGGCAAGGGGGCGGGGCTTTGTCGGCTGTCCCGGCCCCGCCCCCTCCGTCCCAGCCAATCAGCAAGCGCCCTGCGCGGGCCGCTGAATGGGGCTCGGCGGCGGGCAAGGGGGCGGGGCTTTGTCGGCTGTCCAGGCCCCGCCCCCTCCACCCCAGCCAATCAGCAAGCGCCCTGTTGAGGGCCGCTGAATGGAGCTCGGCGGCGTGCAAAGGGGGCGTGGCTTTTTTCGGCGGTCTCGGCCCCGCCCCCTCCGTCCCAGCCAATCAGCAAGCGCCCTGTTGCGGGCCGCTGAATGGGGCTCGGCGGCGGGCGAGGGGGCGGGGCTTTGTCGGCCGTCTAGGCCCCGCCCCCTGCGTCCCAGCCAATCAGAGAGCGCTCTGTGGAGGGCCGCCGGGCGGGGCTCGGCGGCGGGGAAGGGGGCGTGGCGTCGGTCCCGGCCAATCAGCGAGCGCCCTGTTGGCCGCGCGCTCCCCCGCCCCTCCCCCCCGCGGCTGGTCCGGCGGCGGGCGGCCCGGGCCGGTCGGGGCCCAGTCCCCAAGATGGCGGTGTGCGTGAGGAGGGCGTCCCCGGCCGGGGCCCGGGCGGCCCGAGGCGCGCTGCTGTCCGCGCTGCCGTGCGCTCTCCTGCTGCTGGCGGTGGGCCGCCGCGGGGAAGCGGGGGCGGCCGAGGCGGGAGGGACCCCGGGGGCCCCGGGGGCCGCACCCCCGCACCGCCGCTTCGAGTACAAGTACAGTTTCAAGGGGCCTCACTTGGTGCACAGCGACGGGACCGTCCCCTTCTGGGTGCACACCGGAAGTAAGTCACCACCACACACCACCCCGCCCCCCGTATGGTCCTTCCCCGGCGCTTAGCACAGTGCTCTGCGCACAGTAAGCGCTCAATAAATACCATTGAATGAATGAATGCCTGTTGGCTCGTTTTGCCCTCTTGTCTCCCCCTTTCTGGACTGTGAGCCCGCTGTGGGCAGGGATGGCTCTCTGTTGCTGAATGGCCCTTCCCCAGCGTTTAGCACAGTGCTCTGCGCACAGTAAGCGTTCACTAAATACCACTGAATGAATGAATGCCTGTTGGTTCGTTTTGCCCTCTTGTCTCCCCCACTTCTGGACTGTGAGCCCGCTGTGGGCAGGGATGATGTCTCCTTTGTTGCTGAATTGTACTTCCCCAGCGCTTAGTATAGTGCTCTGCACGCAGTAATCGCCCAATCAGTACCAGTGAACGAATGCCTGTTGGCTCGTTTTGCCCTCTTGTCTCCCCCCTTCTGGACTGTGAGCCCGCTGTGGGCAGGGATTGGCTCTCTTTGTTGCTGACTTGTCCTTCCCCAGCGCTTAGCACAGTGCTCTGCGCACAGTAAGCGCTCACTGAATGAACGAATGCCTTTTGGCCCGTTTTGCCCTCTTGTCTCCCCCCCCTTCTGGACTGTGAGCCCGCTGCGGGCAGGGATGGCTCTCTCTGTTGCTGAACGGTCCTTCCCCAGCGCTTAGCACAGTGCTCTGCGCACAGTAAGCGCTCACTAAATACCACTGAATGAATGCCTGTTGGTTCGTTTTGCCCTCTTGTCTCCCCCACTTCTGGACTGTGAGCCCGTTGTGGGCAGGGGTTATCTCTCTTTGTTGCTGAATTGTACTTCTCCAGCGCTTAGTGCAGTGCTCTGCACGCAGTAAGCACCCAATCGATACCACTGAATGAATGCCTGTTGGTTCGTTTTGCCCTCTTGTCTCCCCCCACTTCTGGACTGTGAGCCCCTTGTGGGCAGGGGTTATCTCTCCTTTGTTGCTGAATTGTACTTCCCCAGCGCTTAGTACAGTGCTCTGCACGCAGTAATCGCCCAATCGATACCAGTGAACGAATGCCTGTTGGCTCGTTTTGCCCTCTTGTCTCCCCCCTTCTGGACTGTGAGCCCGTTGTGGGCAGGGATTGGCTCTCTTGGTTGCTGACTTGTCCTTCCCCAGCGCTTAGCACAGTGCTCTGCGCACAGTAAGCGCTCACTGAATGAACGAATGCCTTTTGGCCCGTTTTACCCGCTTGTCTCCCCCCTTCTGGACTGTGAGCCCGCTGCGGGCAGGGATTGGCTCCCTTTGTTGCTGAATGGTCCTTCCCCAGCGCTTAGCACAGTGCTCTGCGCACAGTAAGCGGTCACTAAATACCACTGAATGAACGAATGCCTGTTGACCCGTTTTGCCCTCTTGTCTCCCCCCTTCTGGACTGTGAGCCCGCTGTGGGCAGGAATTGGCTCTCTTTGTTGCTGAATGGTCTTTCCCCAGCGTTTAGCACAGTGCTCTGCAGACAGTAAGCGCTCACTAAATACCACTGAATGAATGAATGCCTGTTGGCTCGTTTTGCCCTCGTGTCTCCCCCCTTCTGGGCTGTGAGCCCGTTGTCAACCCCCACCACCCCCGGGCCCCGTATTGATGGCCAGTTGTTTGGACTTCCCCGGCACTTAGCACAGTGCTCTGCGCATAGTAAGTGCTCAATAAATACTATTGAATGAATGAATGCCTGTTGGCTCGTTTTGCTCTCTTGTCCCTCCCTTTCTGGACTGTGAGCCCGTTGTGGGCAGGGATTATCTATTCTTTGTTGCTGAATTGTACTTCCCCAGCGCTTAGTACAGTGCTCTGCACGCAGTAAGTGCCCAATCAAAACCAATGAATGAATGCCTGTTGGCTCGTTTTGACCTCTTGTCTCCCCCCTTCTGGACTGTGAGCCCGCTGTGGGCAGGGATTGGCTCTCTTGGTTGCTGAATTTTCCTTCCCCAGCGCTTAGTACGGTGCTCTGCGCACAGTAAGCGCTCACTAAATACCATTGAATGAGCGCTCACTAAATACCATTGAATGAATGAATTCCTGGTGGCTCGTTTTGCCGTCTGTCTCCCCCCTTCTGGACTGTGAGCCCGTTGTGGGCAGGGATTACCTCTGTTGCTGAATTGTACTCCCCCAGTGCTTAGTACAGTGCTGTGCACACAGTAATCGCTCAATAAATTGAATGAATGAATGCCTGTTGCTCGTTTTGCTTTCTTGTCTCCCCCCCTTCTGGACTGTGAGCCCGCTGTGGGCAGGGATTATCTCTCTTTCTTGCTGAATTGTACTTCCCCAGCACATGGTATAGTGCTCTGCACACAGTAAGCGCTCAATAAATATGATTGAATGAATGAATAATAATAATAATGATGGCATTTAATAATAATAATAATAATAATGGCATTTATTAAGCGCTTACTATGTGCAAAGCACCTTTACTATGTGCAAAGCACTGTTCTAAGCGCTGGGGAGGATACAGGTGATCAGGTTGTCCCACGTGGGGCTCACAGTCTTAGTCCTCATTTTACAGATGAGGGAACTGAGACACAGAGAAGTTAAGTGACTTGCCCAAGGTCACACAGCCGACAATTGGCGGAATCGGGATATGAATGCCTGATGGCTCGTTTTGCCGTCTGTCTCCCCCATTCTGGACTGGGAGCCCGCTGTGGGCAGGGTTTATCTCTCTTGGTTGCTGAATTGTACTTCCCCAGCGCTTAGTACCGTGCTCTGCACACAGTAAGCGCTCACTAAATACGAATGAATGAATGAATGGCTATCTCTAATCCCGAGCCTTCTGCCCTCGTTGAGTGCAGGTGGCTGCCGATACTTGTACTTCCCAAGCACTTAGTACAGTGGTCTGCGCACAGTAAGCGCTCAATACATACGATTGAATGAATGAATATCTGAACCCATTGTTGGGTAGGGATTGTCTCTATTGCTGTACTGTACAGTGGTCTGCACACAGTAAGCGCTCAATAAATACGATTGAATGAATGAATATCTGAACCCGTTGTTGGGTCTCTATCGCTGTACTGTACTCCCCAAGCGCTTAGTATACTGCTCTGCACACAGTAAGCGCTCACTAAATACGATTGAATGAATGAATGAATGGGTATCTCCTCCTCCACCCCCCTTAGGGCACCCTCCAAATCTCTCCTCCCACCAGCGCTTAGAACAGTGCTTGGCTCATAGTAAGCGCTTAACAAATGCCATCATTATTATTGACTTCATTTCTGCTCCCTTCACGGCTTCCTCCACCGCAATAAAAGCTCTTATTTGTTGCATCATGCTGTAGCCTCTCTTTGCCCCGCCACGTATTGCACTACCCTCCCCCCTCCTATTTTTTTTTTTTTTAACCTCTCCATTCACACATTCTCCTGCCGTAGAACCCGGGACAGGGTTTCTCAGGGATCCAGCCGGGGGATTCAAACCGATCTTTCCCAGCCCTACCTTCCCACCTCTTTGCCCCCCTTATTCCCACTCCAATTTTTCCCCCCACCCCCAATTTCCTTCCGCAACACCAATGGCCTGGTGGGTTTTATGCTTGCTTAGGTAGCCTATTTAAAGAGAATCCCCCAAAAGATCCCCTTCCCAGTTGGTTTGAAATGCAGCCCCCATTTGGTCTTCTTTTAATGCCTAGCTTGGCCTTTTCTCTGGCCCTTCAGATGGTTTCTTCCAAGGGCTTAATTTTTAATAATAATAATATTGTATTTGTTAAGCGCTTACCATGTGCCGAGCACTGTTCTAGGCGCTGGGGTAGATACAAGGTAATCATGTTGTCCCCTGTGGGGCTCACACTTTTAATCCCCATTTTTCAGATGAGGTCACCGAGGCCCAGAGAAGTTGTGACCTGCCCAAGGTCACACAGCAGACAAGTGGCAGAGCCCGGATGAGAACTAAGCTACGCAGAGAAGCAGCGTGGCTCAGTGGAAAAAGCACGGGCTTTGAAGTCAGAGGTCATGGGTTCAAATCCCGGCTCCACCACTTGTCAACTGTGTGACTTTGGGCAAGTCACTTAACTTCTCTGGGCCTCAGTTCCCTCATCTGTAAAATGGGGATGAAGACTGTGAGCCCCACGTGGGACAACCTGATCACCTCGTAAATTCCCCAGCGCTTAGAACAGTGCTCTGCACATAGTAAGCGCTTAATAAATGCCATTATTATTATTATTATTTATTATTATGCTGCTTCTCTTGACCAACCCACTTCTCTCCCTGACCCCGGAGGGAGAGAAAACGTGTACCCGTCTCCCCCCACCCTCGCCATCTATATGGGATCCTGATCCAGTCCTTGTTCCTTTATTAGCGTTCGACTTTTATTCTGCTAACACTTTGTATTGGATCCGGGAAGAGTTTATCAGGGAGGAGACGTTGGTAAGAGCATTTGCTTTGAGCGAGAAACTTCAGGGTAGTGGTGATGTGTCACTGTTGACCCAGAGTTCAGGCGGGGACACATTGTGTTAAAGTGGCTGGCCCGGAAAGGCCACCTGAATGAGCAGCTACGGTTTTAAGTGTGAAATTGCAGTGAAAGCTAACCGTTGGGTTCGTGGCACTGTGTTCAAGGGAGTCAGTTTGCTCAAGTGAGTAGCTTTTGTGGAGCAAGTGACTGTCTCGGGCGAAATGCCGAACTTTTTGAAGGTGGCTAGTGACAGCAGCAAGGTTAAAACACTTCTGAACAGAGCCGTTCAGTTTATCATCATCATCATGTCGTATTTATTGAGCGCTTACTATGTGCAGAGCACTGTACTAAGCGCTTGGGAAGTGCAAATTGGCAACATATAGAGACAGTCCCTACCCAACAGTGGGCTCACAGTCTAAAAGGGTGCTATAGAGGCAAAGAAGCAGCGTGGCTTAGTGGAAAGAGCACGGGCTTAAGAGTCAGAGGACATGGGTTCTTATCCCATCTCCATCACTTGCCTGCTGTGTGACCTTGGGCAAGTCACTTCACATCTACAGTGTGGCTCGGTGGAAAGAGCATGGGCTTTGGAGTCAGAGGTCATGGGTTCAAATCCTGGCTCTGCCAACCATCAGCTCCTCACCCTGGGCTTCAAGGCTGTCCATCACCTCGCCCCCTCCTACCTCACTTCCCTTCTCTCCTTCTACTGCCCAGCCCGCACCCTCCGCTCCTCCACCACTAATCTCCTCACCGTACCTCGCTCTCGCCTGTCCCGCCATCGACCCCCGGCCCACGTCATCCCCCGGGCCTGGAATGCCCCCAATCCCTCTGCCCATCCGCCAAGCTAGCTCTCTTCCTCCCTTCAAGGCCCTGCTGAGAGCTCACCTCCTCCAGGAGGCCTTCCCAGACTGAGCCCCTTCTTTCCTCTCCCCCTCGTCCCCCTCTCCATCCCCCCGTCTTACCTCCTTCCCTTCCCCACAGCACCTGTATATATGTATATATGGTTGTACATATTTATTACTCTGTTTATTTATTTATTTATATATTTTACTTGTACATTTCTATCCTACTTATTTTATTTTGTTGGTATGTTTGGTACTGTTCTCTGTCTCCCCCTTTTAGACTGTGAGCCCACTGTTGGGTAGGGACTGTCTCTATGTGATGCCAATTTGTACTTCCCAAGCGCTTAGTACAGTGCTCTGCACATAGTAAGCGCTCAATAAATACGATTGATTGATTGATTGATCAGCTGTGTGACTTTGGGCAAGTCACTTAACTTCTCTGTGCCTCATCATCATCAATCGTATTTATTGAGCGCTTACTGTGTGCAGAGCACTGTACTAAGCGCTTAAAGCACTGTTCTAAGCGCTGGGGAGGTTACAAGGTGATCAGGTGGTCCCACGGGGGGCTCACAGCCTTCATCCCCGTTTTACAGATGAGGGAACTGATGCCCAGAGAAGTGAAGTGACTTGCCCAAAGTCACCCAGCTGACAAGTGGTGGAGTCGGGATTTGAACCCATGACCTCTGACTCCAAAGCCCGGGCTCTTTCCACTGAGCCACGCTGCTTCCTCGCCTCAGTTACCTCATCTGTAAAATGGGGATGAAGACTGTGAGCCCCCCATGGGACAACCTGGTCACCTTGTATCCCCCCAATCAATTAATCAATTGTATTCATTGAGCGGTTACTGTGTGCAGAGCACTGTACTAAGCGCTTGGGAAGTACAAGTTGGCAACATATAGAGACAGTCCCTACCCAAGAGTGGGCTCACAGTCTAGAAGGGGGAGACAGAGAACAAAACCAAATGCTTTGCACATAGTAAGCACTTAATAAATGTCGTCATTATTATTATTATTATTATCTACACTTCACATCTACAGAGAAGCAGCGTGGCTCAGTGGAAAGGGCCCGGGATTTGGAGTCAGAGGTCATGGGTTCAAATCCTGGCTCGGCCACTTGTCAGCTGTGTGACTTTGGGCAAGTCACTTAACATATCTGTGTCTCAGTTCCCTCATCTGTAAAATGGGGATTAAGACTGTGAGCCCCACGTGGGGCAACCTGATCACCTTGTAACCTCCCCAGTGCTTTGCACATAGTAAGCGCTTAATAAATGCCATTATTATTATTATTATTTTCTCTGTTCCACAGTTACCTCATCTGGAAAATGGGGATTAAAAGTGTGAGCCCCACGTGGGGCAACCTGATTACCCTGCATCTACCCCAGCGCTTAGAACAGTGCTTGGCACATAGTAAGCGCTTAAGAAATACCATTATTGGTGTTATTATCATTAGAACACAGATCCCCCTAATTCTGGAGTGACTGAACCTGACATTTGTAAGGGACCCAGTTGTTAGAATAACAAGGCTTTGGAGGACTGGCTCACTTTTTAAATCATTCAGTCGTATTTATTGAGCACTTAGTGTGTGTGGACTTGGAGGAAACACTGGGGAACCAAGAGATCTGTGCTCCGCCCTAACTACCAGGGTCAGTGACAAAGGTCAGAACCTCTTTGCACTCAGATGGGCAACAGTTCAAGTTTCCTCCTCAGCAGTATTGGGGATAATGATAATGCAGTGCAGTAGTTGATCATTCTTAAGTGCTGAGAGCAAGGTACAGGCTAACTTGGGTGGAGCACAAATGAGGAGATTAGAAAGATAGGGGAGGGAGGCAGTGTGGTCTATTGGAACAAGTTTGGGATTAATAGTCGAGACAGTCTATCCCTCCTCTACCTGTGTGGTAGTCACTTAACCCTTCTGAACCTCTGTTTCCTCAACCTCTAACTCCCTCCTTCACCCTCTGCAGTCCAGTTTTCACCCCCTTCACTCCACTGCTCTCTCCAAAATCACTATTGACTCCCTTCTTGTCAAATCTTGGCTACCTTTGACCCTCCAGACCTCTCCCTTCTGTTTTTCTGACTGTTCTTTCCAGGTTCTCTTCTTACCTCATAAGTTTTTTTTGGCTCTTCCTCTGCCTCCCGCTCCTTAACCTGGAGTCCCTCGGGGCTCGGTTCTGAATCCCTTTCTCTGTTTAATCTGTACTTGCTCCCATGGCTTCAAATAATAATAATTGTGGTATTAAATGTTTACTGTGTGCCAGGCACTCTTCTTAGTGCTGGGGTGGATACAAACAAATTGGGTTGGACACGGTCCCTGTCCCATACGGGGCTCACAGTCTTAATCCCTGTTTTGCAGATGAGGTAACTGAAGCACAGAGAAGTGACTTGTCCAAGGTCACAAACAATTGTTGTATTTAAGTGCTTGCTATGTGTATTTAAGTGCTTACTATGTGCCAAGCACTGTTCTAAGTACTGGGGAAGATACCTCATTATTAGGTTGTCGCACATGGGGCTCACAATGTTAATCCCCATTTTACAGATGAGGTAATTGAGGCCCAGAGAAGTTAAGTGACTTCCCAAAAGTCACACAGCGGACAAGTGGCAGGGCCAGGATTAGAACCCAGGTCATTCAGACTCTCAGGCCCATGCTCTATCCACTAGACCACACTAGGAGTAATAGTATTTATTAAGTGCTTATTGTGTGCAGAGCACTGTACTAGGTCCTGGGAAAGCATGAATAGTGGGGAAGTTGTCATAGTCCCAGATATACTCAACTAGTCCTGACTTCTTTCCTCTTCTGCAATTTTGCACTTTCACCTTCCTCCAGGCCTTCTCTATGTGGATGTGTCCTAACATTTATTATTTATAAATAATAAATATTTATTTATTTATTTTACTTGTACATATCTATTCTATTTATTTTATTTAGTTAGTATGTTTGGTTTTGTTCTCTGTCTCCCCCTTTTAGACTGTGAGCCCACTGTTGGGTAGGGACTGTCTCTATATGTTGCCAACTTGTACTTCCCAAGTGCTTAGTACAGTGCTCTGCACACAGTAAGTGCTCAATAAATACAATTGATTGATTGATCTCAAGCTCGTAACTGAACTGATTTTTCCCTCCCAAATCTACTCCATCTGGCTTTCCCGTCACTGTTGGCGAGAAAAAACCCAACATCCTCCCTGCTCCAGACAGTCATTATCCTTGACGCCTCTCTCTTTCAACCCCCCATGTTCAATCTGTCACCAAATTCAGACGGTTCTTTGTCCAAGACTTCCAGGATCCATTCCTCCTTTTCCTTCTAGACTACCTCATTTCTGGTCCCAGCCCTGCCACAGGTACAGTATCAGCTTCCCCTTTGATCTTCTTGCTTTTGGTCCTTTCAATCAATCAATCAATCAATCAATCAATCGTGTTTATTGAGTGCTTACTGTGTGCAGAGCACTGTACTAAGCGCTTGGGAAGTACAAGTTGGCAACATATAGAGACAGTCCCTACCCAACAGTGGGCTCACAGTCTAGAAGGGGGAGACAGAGAACAAAACCAAACATATTAACAAAATAAAATAAATAGAGTAGATATACAAGTAAAGTAAATAAATAAATAAATAAATAGAGTTATAAATATGTACAAACATATATACGTTTCCCAAGCATATGATTCCCCAGAAGGCACACGATGCTTTCCGGATTTGGGAGAATGGGTAGCAAGTTTCGACCGCTATGAAATGGTATTGCTTCCTGAAAGGTGGGTCCCATTCTTTACCTGTGAGCTTTCCCTCGCCACTTGTAGGGCTGTGTTGAATCAGGGTTTATGTCTATTGCCCGGTCACAGTCTCTGATGGCAGCGTTGGGTCTCTGCAGTTTCACGAAGACACTTGCTCTCTTCCCGTACAAAATGGCCAGCCGAGGATTCAGCTTGATGGCGTCTGTGAACAAGTCAATGGCTTTCTGAAGTTCCTCAGCATTTAAGGCATCAGTGGCTGCACCCTTCTTTTCATTGGCCTGATACATCATCTCATCTGTCACCTCTGCATTTTCATTACCCATTTCTTGGGGATCATCTGTGTCTGGTTCAGTCACGCCCTCATTATCAATTTCTAGGTCACTTTCTTCACTCTGTGGCTCTTCTGCTTTAACTTGTTCCTCCGGCTTTTTCTCCTCCTTGACTTTTTCTCCCGATGAAAACCGAGGAGGAGTGGGCGGTATCGTGCCACCCATGCTTTCCACCCGTTCGCGGAGGAAGCGCAGCTCCGGGGCAGTCCCACATTTTTTCTGAAATGTCAGTCTACATGGCTCCTACTCTGCAAAACCCTCCAAATGTTGCCTTTCCATCTCCAAGTTAAAAGGAAACTTCGGAGTATCAGCTTTAAGACTCTCTTTCCTCTACTTATCCCCACTCCTTTCCCACGACAACCCAGTTCTCAACGCTTTGTTCCTCTATTGCCAACGTACTCACTGTGTCTTGCTGTCATCTCGGCCACACTCTCCTGCTTGGAGTTCCCTCTCTGTATCTTGTAGACCACTGGTCTTTCCATCTCTTCAAAGTCCTTTTGAAATCACATCTCCACCTGGAAGCCTTCCCTGATAATTATTTCATCTACCCATCCTCTTTCCTTCCAAACTTCCTCTTTAGTCTTAGCACTGGGTACTCACTACTGCTTCCCTCTTCCCCTTATATAGCACAATGTACATACCATTATACTCTACTCAGTCCACCTTTTTGTAATTGTCTCCCTCCACTAGATGGTAAATTCCTGGAAGGCGGGGATCATGTCTACTGATTCCGTTGTACTCTTCCCAAGTCTTTGCTCAGTACCCTGTTTGCAGCAGTTGCTCAATAAATACTCTTGACTTGATTACCAGAGGATAACTATTTTCTAACACATTGATTTTTACCAAATTTTCTCACCCTAAGGCACTACAAAGTAACACAGTCATAGATGCAGTTTTTTTCCTTGATTGGCTGCGTCCCATTGAAACATCTCATGTATGCTTTCTGTCTTAAAGCATTTCCCCTTGACTTTTATTCTAGATGCTATACCCAGTGCAGATCAGATTCGAATAACTCCATCTTTAAAAAGCCAACGAGGATCTGTGTGGACAAAAGCAAAATCTACATTTGAGAACTGGGAGCTTGAGGTGACCTTTCGAGTGACTGGAAGAGGTCGGATTGGAGCTGATGGACTGGTATGGAAATTTAACTTAGATAAATGTAAATGAAAATCCCTGCTTCCCCCAGGGGACATTCCCTGGCTAATCCCTGTCTCCATGATAAGGTCATCCCATTAGCCACTTCTGGTGTTTATTTATTCCACTTATTTTTTGTTTGTTTGTCTTACCATGATATACATGTGATTCAATGCCTGTTCTCCCCCCCTACTTATCAATCAGTCAATCAATCGTATTTATTGAGCGCTTACTGTGTGCAGAGCACTGTACTAAGCGCTTGGGAAGTACAAGTTGGCAACATATAGAGACAGTCCCTACCCTACAGTGGGCTAACAGTCTAAAAGGGGGAGACAGAGAACAAAACCAAACATACCAACAAAATAAAATAAATAGAATGGATATGTACAAGTAAAATAAATAAATAAATAGAGTAATAAATGTGTACAAACATAAATACATATATACAGGTGCTGTGGGGAAGGGAAGAAGGTAAGATGGGATGGAGAGGGGGATGAGGGGGAGAGGAAGGAAGGGGCTCAGTCTGGGAAGGCCTCCTGGAGGAGGTGAGCTCTCAGTAGGGCTTTGAAGGGATTGTGAACCTCATATAGGTCAGGGACTGTGTCCAACCTAATTAACTTATAGCTACCCCAGTGCTTAGAACAGTGCTTGACACGCCCACTGTTGGGTAGGGACTGTCTCTATATGTTGCCAACTTGTACTTCCCAAGCGCTTAGTACAGTGCTCTGCACACAGTAAGCGCTCAATAAATACAATTGATGATAGTAAGCACTTAACAAATACCATAATCATAATGAAGTGTCTACCTGGCTTCCCTATTAGTAAACTCCTCTAGGGTGGGGACTGTAGCGTTTTTTACTTTTGTGTTCTCTTGCACCTCTCATTCCCTAACCTTGGTTGTTCCACAGGGAGTCTTCTGGATTCCTTACTCTTCTTGCTCCACAGTCCCGTCTTTGGGGAGCTCATTGATTCTTCCAGATTGAGCTACTGCTTCAGGAGAATTGGCTTCCAAATCTGGCGCATCGGCCCCAACCTTTCTCCTGCTGCACAATTTCACATTTCCTCCTGCTGCCAGAATATTTCCCCATAGATGTCCCTCTGGCATCTTAAACGGAACATGACTAAAACTAAACTTCAAATCTTCCTTCCTTAGGGTACCTTCCCCACCAACAAAATCTGACAGGGCACAGCCTTTCCCAAAATAATAATAATAATAATAATAATGTCATTTATTAAGCGCTTACTATGTGCAAAGCACTGTTCTAAGTGCTGGGGAGGATACAGGGTGATCAGATTGTCCCATGTGGGGCTCACAGTCTTAATCCCCATTTTAAAGATGAGGTAACTGAGGCACAGAGAAGTTAAGTGACTTACCCATAGTCACACAACTGACAATTGGTGAAGCCGGGATTTGAACCCATGACCTCTGACTCCACAGCCTGAGCTCTTTCCATTGAGCCACACTGCTTCTCTATGTTCAGTAATAATAATAATGGCATTTATTAAGCACTTACTATGTGCAAAGTACTGTTCTAAGCGCTGGGGATGTTACAAGGTAATCAGGTTGTCCCACGAGGGCTCACAGTCTTTAATCCCTATTTTACAGATGAGGTTACTGAGGCACAGAGAAGTTGTGACTTGCCCAAAGTCACAAAGCTAACAATTGGAGGAGCCGGGATTTAAAGAACCCATGTTCAAAGTCTCTCAGAAATTCCATCTTCTGACTATCCTGAGTAATTTCCCCCTTCCAGACTGTGAGCCCGTTGTTGGGTAGGGACTGTCTCTATATGTTGCCGACTTGTGCTTCCCAAGCACTTAATACAGTGCTCTGCACCCAGTAAGTGCTCAATAAATACGATTGAATGAATGAATGAATTTTCTTCTCCCCAGGTTGTGTCCTCCCTGCAGTTACATACTCACTGCCACCTGTGTGTATGTGTCTGTGTACACATATATGTGTTTATGCAATCTCCTATTTAAGCATTTATTCATTTATCCATCTTTTCATTTTCTCTTCCTAACCAAAAGTAATTTTGTGTGTTTCTCTTCATTCAGTTGTATTTATTGAGCGCTTACTGTGTGCAGGGCACTGTTCTAAACACTTAGGAGAGTGCAATATAACAATAAACAGTCATTCCCTGCCCACAACCAGCTTACAGTCTAGCTTGGGGTCGGGGGAGACAGACATCAATACAAATAAAGTACAGGTATGTAGGAAAGTGCTGTGGGGCTGGGAGAGGGGAGGAGCAAAGGGAGTGAATCAGGGTGACATAGAAGGGAGTTGGGGGGAAGGGGTTGGCCTGGGAAGGCTTCTTGGAGGAGATGTGCCTTCAGTTAGATTGTAAACTCCTTGAGGGCAGTGACTGTTTCTATTACCTCTGTTGTACTCACCCAAGTGCTTGGTAGTGCTCTGCACATAACAGCTCAATTACTGATGACAATTTCCAGCCTCCAATTTTTTCCTCTTTGTGTATTAACAGGCAATCTGGTACACAGAAGCTCAAGGCTTGGAAGGGCCCGTATTTGGAGGTGCCGATTCTTGGAATGGTGTTGGAATTTTCTTTGATTCCTTTGACAATGATGGCAAGGTTTGTTTGAAACTCTTCTATCAATCAATCAATCAATCGTATTTATTGAGCGCTTACTATGTGCAGAGCACTGTACTAAGCGCTTGGGAAGTACAAATTGGCATCACATAGAGACAGTCCCTACCCAACAGTGGGCTCACAGTCTAAAAGGGGGAGACAGAGAACAGAACCAAACATACCAACAAAATAAAATAAGTAGGATATTGCTAGGATCTAATCAGAGTTGTCCATTTCTAATCGACTTTATCACCCGCCAGTGAAGCCAGAACCATAAGCAGCACAGCCATGCACACCTAAAGGATGACTTTGAGCACAAATAATTATTAAAACTTGGCAGTGTGAAGACAATAGAACACTTACCCTTGAAATCACTATCAGGAATATTTATGTACTTGTAGCATTTTCATATGGAACCACTCATTTATTAGTAACTATCAGCTGACACATGTAGATGGTACTTAGAGTTCTTTGCATCTAAACAGTCCTCCCAAACTAGATTAGTATGCGATATCATGCTATGAGAAAATATTTGATTTGGTTGTGTTCTTTCATGGTTTCCTTTCTCGCTGTATTCTTCACAGTTTTTAACTTTATTTTTCTAAAATCAACTCAGTAGTTAATATTTGCATAGTCAAGATAACATTTCTGTTAATCTCTCATAAAGCATTAGAGTCCAGGCTGTTTATTCATTCATTCATTCTTTCATTCATTCAATCGTATTTTTTGAGTGCTTACTGTGTGCATAGCACTGTACTAAGCGCTTGGGAAGTACAAGTTGGCAACATATAGAGACGGTCCCTACCCAACAGCGGGCTCACACTCTAGAAGGGGGAGACAGACAACAAAACATATTAACAAAATAAAATAAATAGAATAAATATGTACAAGTAAAATAAATAAATAGAGAAATAAATATGTACAAACATATATACAGGTGCTGTGGGGAGGGGAAGGAGGTAAGGCGGGGGATGGGGAGGGGGAGAGGAAGGAGGGGGCTCAGTCTGGGAAGGCCTCCTGGAGGAGGTGAGCTCTCAGTAGGGCTTTGAAGGGAGTCCTTTAGTTTAGTCCTTTGAAGTGTACCCAAACAGTATTAATATGAATATATAAGCTTTCCTTCCTATGTGAGGCTTTTAAAAACCACCAATGTTCATAAAAGTTAGTGAAACTATCTTGAAAGTTAAAGGCTGCTCCCTTGACTGTGTAAAGTGGTTTGCTTAAATATGGAAGCCTTCAAGTTTCTCTCTCATTGCATGGATTGGTTAAATAAATGCTTGGTAAGAATTTCTGTCTTTAGGTTTTGCTTATTTCTCTTAAACAACCATTTGGTCTGTTATATATTATATATGGGTATCTGGGAATATAGTCTCTAGTGTATGGAGGGTGTCATTTGTTTCCTTTTCGCATCAAAACTGTCAATTTCAAAATAGCTTATTTTTTGGTTCATTTTTATTATAACCACTCATTCTGTCCTGTCTGTCACACAACGTAAAAGGAAAAGTTTTTCACATCGAAAGATGAATTGTGTTCTGACAAGCATTGTTTCATGGTGTTTCATTATAGTGAAATTGGATCCAGACTCTACAAATATGGCAGTAAATGCTATTGACCATTTTAAAGAACTGTTTGCATTAGTTCTTTTCCTTGACCATTTTGCATCTTCTTACTTCTTTAGTTAAAAAGAGGCAACCAAAGGTATCCGTCCGTGGTTATTTAAAAAAAAAAACAAAACCTCAGCCAATCCTGAAATTTGTTTAGTATAGTCAGCATATGTTTCAGAGCCCTCTGTGAATATGCCCCTCCACTAAACATTTGGAGACTCAACGAACATGAGGGTAACTTGGCCGCTCCTTTAAGGAGTTAAAACCTGTTTTAACTATCTTGAAACAGGTTTAAAGGCAGGTTACAGTATTGGCCTGCTTTCAGAGGTTGTCTGTCCATGTTTTCACCACTGCTACTTGTTAGTTTTTAAGACTGCAGATGACCAGTTTTAGGACTAATGGTACAATAGCAAATGCCATTTAACATTTGAATCTGATTTTTGTTTTTAGAAAAACAATCCAGCTGTGGTGGTTATAGGTAACAATGGGCAAATCCTTTATGACCACCAAAAGTAAGTAAGCATGTTAATCCCTGACTCTGTTTTCTTTTTATAAGCACTATAGCACATTTAGCCAATGTTGTTACAAATATGGGTAGTCAATATGAAATAATGTAATTGTGTCCTGAGGTATTTATGTAGTGTTTTGTGCAAAATTTGAACCTTTTATTCACTCTTTAAAGCTTTCCTCTTTGTAAATAACCTCATGATTTCTGCACAATGACTACTAACACATTAATGCATTTTTTTAGAATTGGTCTTCTAATCAAGAATAGCCCATATATTATCCATAGGAGATATGAAGAATTACTGGAAAATCATAGTATAAACAAAATGTTATCTGCTTCCAGTGCCAGGCCTGGCCATTCATAGTATTTTACTTCCTTACTGCTTCCTCTGACAGCCTACTCACTGCCATGGCAGAAACGTGGCTGGCAAGGACAAGAGAGGGCACATGGCATTACGGAAAGCATTGTCCCTGATTCCCTCACACCAGATCTCGGTCCCCAAGTTTTCGTAACTGGGCCGAGGCCCATCTCGAGTCTGGAGGGAGATTTCATCTATCATCTCTGTAAAGTAAAAATATAATGCCGTCCCCAAGACCATCTTCTAAACAGCAATTAAAAATTCATTCATTCATTCATTAAATCGTATTTATTGAGTGCTTACTGTGTGCAGAGCACTGTACTAAGTGCTTGGGAAGTACAAGTTGGCAACATATAGAGACGGTCCCTACCCAACAACAGGCTCACAGTCTAGAAGGGGGAGACAGACACCAAAACAAAACATGTGGACAGGTGTCAAGTCATCAGAATAAGCAGAAGTAAAGCTAGATGCACATCATTAACAAAATGAATAGTAAATATGTACAAGTAAAATAAATAGAGTAATAAATGTATGCAAACATATATACCAGGTGCTGTGGGGAGGGGAAGGAGGTAGGGCGGGGGGGAGCGCCTTTGTACTTCCCAAGCGCTTAGTACAGTGCTCTGCACATAGTAAGCGCTCAATAAATACGATTGATGATGATGATGAGCAAAGGGTGCGGGCTGGGCTGTAGAAGGAAAGAAGAGAGGTGAGGTAGGAGGGGGCGAGGTGATGGAGAGCCTTGAAGCCGCTAGTCCTCTGTTTCTTTGGGCAAATTATGTTCCCTAACATTAGGCGTAATGCCTCTCGGTGATGATGAAGACTTTTTGGGACAGCAGAATTGTCAGCCTAGGGAATTCCCAGCATCTGTCTGATTGTGACCCAGATATGCCCACATTGCCATATAAATTGTTATTTTCCTGTCAACAACCAGCTTTCTTCTTAATATCATTTTTTTCCGGGGGGTCGGGGTGGGGGATCTGAACACCTTTGTACTTTGTACAAGTGCACCCCGTAACTAGTTCGGTGTTTTCTGGAGAGACCAGCAGCACTTCTGATCTTTACTGATACAGAGCAGGAGCCATGTTTCAGGGTTCCACTCTTTCAGATGAAAAAACTTTGGGTCTATCATTCTCCAGATCTTAACCATAGACTTATCTGCCATATCAGTATACTGGGTACGGAAAGACGTCTGCATGAATGAGAGGAAAACTTTTGAAAGTCTTGTTTTAAAACACAGCTATTTGATCATGGTACTGGTTTGTTCAAAGATTGTCAGCGTGCTGTAAAGTTTTTCATATGGTCGGATATGGTACAAGTGGCTGTCTGAGGGTCGGGGCTGTTTTTGTTTCAAAGTAAGCTCTGTAAGCATCTCATTCAATCCTGGGCAAGTGACTGAAACCACTGGGGGCAAGGAATGGGTAACACTTTCTCCTGGTAACCAATACATTTTGTTCTCCTGAAGGGAAGGGTTGCATTCTTGCAGAACTCCTCAGTGAGGAAAATTGTGTTGGCTGTAGTCACTGCATCATGCACAAGCATTTTTCTGACCGTGCAATGCACTGTATCTAGACAGGCTTGCTTTGTTGGGAGAACATTCCCTAATTCTGCCATCTTATTTGGTCTAAAATGGACTGTGGAAATGCTCATTTTTTTGAATTGTGTGTATACATTAATCCTGACTTGATAGTTTCACCAAAAATGTTGGGGGGAGTCTTACATTTCAGCTATCTGCCTTCACCTTAGAAGACCATCCCTTATTCTTTCTAAAGTTATTCTAGTCAGAATCTAGGAATTCTTGGTCATATATTAATGCTGAAATATGTTAGATTTTTTTACTGATCAAATAGATTTCTTCTTAGACTTTTCCCTTCTCTGCCCCCCTCATTACAGTGATGGTGCCAATCAAGCACTGGCAAGTTGTCAGAGGGATTTTCGTAACAAGCCCTATCCTGTTCGTGCAAAGATTACATACTACCAGAAAGTGCTAACTGTAAGTAATCCATCAATAGCACCTTTTGAATTATATGCAAAGCACTGTATAATGATCTTAGGAAAGTGTGCTAGAATATACATGATCCTTGCATTCGAGAAGCTTACAGTCTCGTGGGGTGTTGAGAGATATGGATGCCTTTTTATATTGCGTTTTATGAGCATTTTAGTCTATGTTTAGCATTATGCTTTTTTTTAATTTGGGGTTTTTTTTTTAGTATTGATTAAATACTTTGCTCCAGGCACTCTACTACTCGCTCGGGTAGATACAGGCTAATCAGATTGGACACAGTCCATGTCCCACATGGGGCTCATTGTAATCCTTATTATATAGGTGAGGTAACTGAGGCATGGAGAAGTTAAGTGACTTTCCCAGGGTCACACAGCAGACAAGTGGAGGAGCCAAGATTAGAACCAAGGTCTTTTTGATTCCCGGTCTGAGCTCTATTCATTAGGCCATGCTACTTCTCTGTTTTATTATTTGGTCTTCCTTCAGAGAAGTACGAAGTACAAGGTGATTCAGTATGTGTGTATCAAAAATCCTTTGGCTGAATTTTTCTTAAGATCATACTCATCACCAGCCAATCCAGTTAAAAGACCAGCATCTTCTTTTGAGGGGCTACAGCAGCATTTATAGAGCACCTGCTGTGTTCAAAACACTGTATAGATGCTTGGGGAGCACCCAAAAGAAAAAGGAAGTCACTTTTGTCTGCAAATAATCTTCTTACATAATAATGTACTTGTTACATGCTTACTATGTGCCAAGTGCTGTACTAAGTGTTGGAATAGACACAAGATAATCAGGTCGGACCCAGTCCTTATCCCCCTGTCACACGTCCACCTCAGTGCTTAGTACAGTGCCTTGCATGTAATAAGTGCCTAACAAATGCCATAATTATTACTGTTATTACTATTATTACTAGGTGGAAATCTTGGAAGTGATGTGAAGAGAAAGTCGACAGCATTTGGTGATAGATTGAACAGTGGTGAGGAAAGAGTCGAGGGTAATACCAGGGTTGCACAAGTTTCAGAGGGAAGGGTAGGGAGGTGTTAAGTGTGATGGGGGAAAGTTAGGAGGAGTAAAGGATTTGGAAAGGAATTCAGTCATCGACATATTGAGGCTGAGTTACCAGCAGGATATCCACCTAGAGACGTCCTGGTGGCAGGAGGAAATGTCATGTGAGACAGCGGAAGAGAGAGTTCATTACCAGAGAGATAGATGTGGGAATCATCTGGAAAGAGGTGGTAGTTGAAGCCGTTGAAGTGAGAAGGGAACCTAGATTAAAGCCTTAGGATATAGCACTTCTATCATAGGACAGGGTCTTTTATCTACATCAAGGAAACGTAGTTTAGACAAAACAATTACTAACAGGAAAGAGTTACCACGACAGTGGGAAGACAGTAATCCTTAACAAGTAGTCATCTGAACCAAGTCGATTGAGATAATTAGCGAGGAACTTCTAAATAGCAAAATAAATTTAGATTAATACTTGTTCAATGAAGCTCATTTGGTCAGTGGTATTTATTGGATGCCAATTTTCTGAACTGACCTCCCTACAATTCAGATATTCTGTGCCCTGTCTGAGTTTAAAAATTGCACCTACAATTTTAACTTTTAATGTTGACAAATATCCTGTTCTGCCTCAACTCATGTTTTTGAACCCAATTTGGATATGACATGGTGAAAGCGTGAGGAAACATTTTTCCCTACATCACAATTATGTTCTGGTGTAATAGGATCCATGTGACACAATTAGATTTGGTGCAGAAGAAAACTATTACAGACGTGAGCCTGGTGTTAGTTAAGGTGTGTGTAATGCTACTACAGTTTCAAGCCTCTACCTCAGCATTATCATGCCGTGCAATATTTTTTTTTGCAGCTTTATGATATTTGATAGAGTTAAGGTGTGGCAGTGGTATAAAGCATTCTGGATGTAATAATATTGCCATAATGTCGATCATGGGATGTCTTGGAGCCATTTACTCATAACCCATCTAATTAATTCCCATCTAATCTATGGTTACTATTGTGTGACCCCTTTCCCCCTAACATAAAGTTCTTTAGGGACCCAACCTTTAGAGAGGTGCTCCTTGTATTTGAAACAGTGAAGCAGCATGGCCTAGTGAAAAGAGCACAAGTCTGGAAGTTAGAGGACCTGGGTTCTAATCTCAACTCCCCATTTGCCTGCTTTATGACTTTGGGCAAGTCATTGAACAGTTCCATGCCTCAGTTTCCTCATCTGTAAAATGGGGAATAAATGCCAGTTCTGCATCCAATATAGGATAGGGACTGTTTGATGTAATAATCATGTATCTACTCCATTGCTTAATACAGTACCTGAGTATTGTGTTATTTATTAAGTGCTTAATAAATATGATTTTTTAAAATTTATTTTATCTACTGAGGTTATTTTAAGGTTCTTTTTTTAGAATCCCTAATTGCGATGTGTCTCCCAGGTGATGATCAATAATGGCTTTACACCCAATGAAGATGACTACGAGTTTTGTGCTAAAGTGGAAAACATGGTCGTCCCTGCACAGGGACACTTTGGAATATCTGCAGCAACAGGAGGTCTTGCAGGTGAGTTAGGTAGCTCTTATATTGAAAATTACTTTTAAATGTTTTAGGCAGAGCATGCCTGTCTGATGTCACTTTATAGTTGATGAAGTCTGAAGCTGAATTGCTTAGCCATGAGTTAGGGTATGAGGAGTCTTTCACTAAGCTGCATCCATTCTAAAAGGGGAATGGAATTAATCCTACACGATAGTTACCCACCCTTCAATAAGGAAACATTCCCCTATTTCATTGTGAATGTGATCTTCATTTCCATATCACAGTTGGCATTCTCACAGACTGAGCAAAAAAACCCCAAGATTGGAGATATAGTTAACTTGGGTTAATACACCTGAACTCTCTGAGGTAGCCAGGTTATATGTGCATAGTGGAATAGCAGTATAAAACAGCTTTTCGTGTTATAAGGAAGCCTCACTTTTACATTATCTGTGTTTTTAGAAAAAACTAAAGCATGTTAAAAACATAGTTCTACAGTGGTCAATTCTTTCTACCTTGGAGTGAAATTATAAATGACTAATTAAATCCAAACAAAAGATAACTAGTGGCTTAGGAATAACTAAGTCCATTCAATTTTACCGTAATACGAGCTTTTACTACACATTCTGGCTAAAGCATAATGGCAAAGCTAGGGAATGGTCTTCCAAAAATATGAGCATGTCTAGATATTGCAGTGTGTAGTGTCAGAAGAAATATTTGTGTGCATGAATGCAGTATTCAGCACAATTCTGCAGTTGAGCTCCTTTATTGCAAGGATCTGCAAGATTGCATTTCCTGCATTGTGGGAGAACTGGATGTGGGTTTCGGCTTAGACAGCACACCTTGCTCCTTTGAGTAGTAGTTTAATGGTGACAATATAGCCTGCACTTACGGAGCCCATTGTTGGGTAGGGATTGCCTCTGTTGCCAAATTGTACTTTCCGAGCGCTTAGTACAATGTTCTGCATACAGCAAGCGCTCAATAAATACAATTGAATGAATGGATGAATGAATATAAGTGGGTAACCCACAGATGAGGATTAATGAACTTTTAGGATGACTATGAAGCTTGTAATGGTTGCATAATTTTCCAACTATTTTTTTCATTTAGATGACCATGATGTCCTATCTTTTTTGACTTTCCGGTTGACTGAACCAGGAAAAGAAACAGTGAGTGTGGTGTACTTTCAGTTTAGCTTGTGAACATATGCTGTTGCTAAATCCAGAGTTAATTGCATTTTCCGTGTGTAATGCTTCATAGGCCCAGTCTGTACAGGACGAGGGGAATATGTGGAAACAAATCCTCTATAATTTTTTTTTTTTTTTTTGCAGGGGGCAGGGAGGGTGAATTTTGATTGGAACCACCATAACCCTTCGTACCAAACAGATAACTGAGGAGAGAGAGACCACAAAATAGACTGGGGTTAGAGCCCTATTTGGAGCACATGGGCTGGGATGCGTGGCCCTCCTGCTGGGCTTGGATTCCTCACCCTCCTTCCCTTTGTTTAAAAATGGCAGGGGCTAGAGGAAGCTGTATTTGTAGCAGATGAAGTCCTGACACATGTGCATAATGAGCGTGTGGATATGTGGTCGCATTCCCCTCCTTTCTCTCCTGTTTTCGTCATCGCAAATGTGAAAGCCAGTAGGACATCCTGGGCTGGGTTTGGTCACTCTAGCCCTCAGGCCCAACTCTGACCGAAATCTGGGCTGGGACAGCCATGGGCTTCGGTTCTTACAAAATGTAAATCTCAAAGCTGTAGCCTTCTTCCCGTACTCTGGGGAGGTTTATGGCATTCTTAGTAATCTGGCAGCAGGAAGAGAGCTCGTGGTGGGCAGGAATGTGTCAGTTTGTTGTTATATTGTACTCTCCCAAGCACTTAGAACATTGCTTTGCACACAGTAAGTGCTCAATAAATATGAATGAATGAATGAAAGAGAGGAGCAACCCAGAGCACTCAACGTTTGGACAGTAGCTGTCAGGTGGGTGAACTCCTCCAGGGCAAACAGGAAACACATACATTTTTGACTGCTTAGGCTAGAGAAGCCATTTGTTAACCTTTCCAACATACTAATACGAAAAGTGGACTGTTGTCAGTCTGTCTTTAGATTGAATGAAACTTTGCACCATTGAGTCTCTAATAATAGTAATTGTGATATTTGTTAAGTGCTTACTATGTGCCAAGGACTGTTCTAAGCATTGGGGTAGATACAAGGTAATTAGGTTGTCCCATGTGGAGCTCACGGTCTTAATCCCCATTTTACAGATGAGGTAACTGAGGTATGAAGAAGTGAAGTGATTTGCCCAAGGTCATACAGCAGACAAATGACGGAACCAGGATTAGAACCCACATCCTCTGAACCCCCAAGCCCATGCTCTTTCCCCTAAGCTACGCTGCTGATCTAGACTGTAAGCTCCTTGTGGGCAGGGAGTGTGTCTACCAACTCTTGCACTGTACTCAAATACCACAATTATTACTCTCCCAAGCACTTACTATAGTGCTAAGTGCTCAATAGATACCATTGACTGGTGAAGGAGCATGGAGGTTGTAAATACCTTAGATTTTGCACCATTGCAACTTAATGATAATGTTGAAATCTCTGTAGAGATCATTCGTCTTTGATCGGCTTTTTCTTGTCAATTTCATACTCTAAAAGCCTCCAGCAGATGCAGAAATTCCTGAAAAGGAAAAAGAAAAGTATCAGGAAGAATTTGAGCACTTTCAACAGGAATTGGATAAAAAGAAAGAAGAGTTCCAGAAGGAACACCCTGACATTCAAGGGCAGCCAAGTAAGTTCAAAGGAATGTGAACTTGCTCCCTATTAAGGGGATGCATGTGCTAATTGAGGGGGACCAGGACATTTCTGCCTTGAGTATTAGCTGTTGGCAGCTTTCATCTTGCGTCTTTGGGGACCAGGTTGGTTGCTGTGAGCAGAGGTGAACTTTGGAAAGGCCCTTATTTAGCCTACAAATGCATTGGACCCAGTGCACTGCACTTAATTTATTGGAGGGGTGGAATTACAAATAACATTTTTTGCTTCGAAAGAACTAGAAAGGCTGTGATAGGAAGAAACCATTGCCAACAAATTTGATAATGGGAACTTGTGAGTTCAGCCCACTTATCACGAGATCTGTCAGTCTTACTGTTTGGCTTATTCTGTTGCCCAGTGTCTTCATGTAAAATCAGAAAAATATTTGTAAAAAACATAGAAATTTAGAGACAATTATGAGGCACAGTGCTGTGCTTTGAGAAAAAGCTTTATATACGTGTCAGTTATTGAGAGCACTTCAACCCTGTATTTTGGGCCTTTGCTTTTCAGGCATCCGAAATAAGAGAGAAAAGCCACAAAAATAACTTGAATTTTCTGAGTACTGTCTCTTGGGGAAAAAAAAATGAACTCTGCATCAGAATACTGCACAAATGATTTGTATTCAAGAATGATAGTCCAGATTTGTAATCTACATTAGCTCTTCAGCATATATTAATGGGTTACACAGTTATTGGAAATACACTTCAAAGTGCTACAGGAGCACAGTTCTTGTATAACGACATCAGTAGGAGTAGCTTGAGTAATTTGGAGCAAAATTTCTTTTTGCAGCTGACGATATGTTTGAGACAGTAAGTGACCGCGAGCTAAGACAGATCTTTGAAGGGCAGAATCGCATTCATCTCGAAATCAAGCAGCTTAACCGACAGTTGGATATGATTCTTGATGAGCAGAGAAGGTATGTCACTGCCCTGACAGATGAGATCTCTAAAAGAGGAACTGGCATCCCAGGGCACCAGGGACAGGTGAGCTTACAATTGTGTATAAATATCTTAACTTTTAGACGAGAGAGATACTTGCTGCTCCGTAGCAGGTGTAGCTATGGAGACTTGATCATCAGAGTGTGGCTTCTTGTTTCAGGTCTCACAACAAGAACTGGACACTGTGGTGAAAACTCAGCAGGAAGTCCTAAGACAAGTGAATGAAATGAAGTAAGTATATAAATAGTAGACGCTACTGTTAAAAGATAAATTTCTTGTACTAAAACCAGGAGTGATACCATCAATCCATCAGTGATATTTGAGTGCTTACTGTGTTCAGAGCACTGTATTAAGTATTTGGAAGGATATTATTGTTATTATTATTGTTGTTGTATTAAGCACTTATTATAAATCAAGCTCTGTTCAGAGTACTGGGATAGGTACAAATTAGTCAAGTTGGACATAGTCCCCGATCCATATGGGTAGTACAGTCCTACCTGTCAATTAACCCCTGTGGTTGACCAAAAAAGCCCAGAATATCTGTGTTGATACTAATCAAAATCCATTAAGGGTGGGGACATTGAGTCACTTTTGATAAAAAAAAAAAAAACTTACCTATACATGGTATAACCAATGAACAATACTGTCTGCACAGCTACAAATATGAAGAAGGGTGTTGTAGATAAACATGATGAAAATGGTGGTAGATATGGACATTTTGGCTTCTCATTTGATGCCTATTAAAACAGGAGCACATTTATTAGCAATACCCAAACAGCATTCTCTATTTATGATTTTAGAACCCAGTGGAAATGGTTATAATAATAACATATTCAGATCTTAAGGCTACCCTGTCATTTAACTCAGAGAAAGTGTGGCAACAGCTTCTGGAAAGGAAGGTTTGAGAACGAAGATAACTACAGCAAAGAACAGCACAGAAAATTATTGCAAATTGATTTGCCCACTCCTATCCCAATTTTTTGGATACAGCTGGTTAGGGGAAATAACAGCTTTTATTTCTGAAATAAGAACAGGGTGGTAGAAGAAAGCAAAACCTCTCTACGGTGTGGCTTTCAAAGTATTTTTTACAAGGCCCAAGAAGCAGCTATTTAAGATAATCTTAAAAAACCCCACTATATTTTAAACTCAATTGAAAGGCTCAAATAGGAAAAAAAGGAAGATTAAATGGAAGGAAAAGTAAATAGAAAAAAAGCGGTGGAATAAGTGCCAAAAGTGGCTAATGGGATGACCTAATGGAGATTAGGATTAGTAAGGGAATGACCCTTGAGGGAGTGGGAGTTTTTCATCCCAGTGCTTAGTAGAGTGCCCGACACATAGTAAGTGCTTAACAAGTGCCATAATAATAATTCATCAATCGTATTTATTGAGCGCTTACTATGTGCAGAGCACTGTACTAAGCGCTTGGGAAGTACAAATTGGCAACATATAGAGACAGTCCCTACCCAACAGTGGGCTCACAGTCTAAAAGGGGGAGACAGAGAACAAAACCAAACATACTAACAAAATAAAATAAATAGAATAGATATGTACAAATAGAATAAATAAATAAATAAATAGAGTAATAAATATGTACAAACATATATACATATATACAGGTGCTGTGGGGAAGGGAGGGAGGTAAGATGGGGGGATGGAGAGGGGGACGAGGGGGAGAGGAAGGAAGGGGCTCAGTCTGGGAAGGCCTCCTGGAGGAGGTGAGCTCTCAGCAGGGCCTTGAAGGGAGGAAGAGAGCTAGCTTGGCGGATGGGCAGAAGGAGGGCATTCCAGGCCCGGGGGATGACGTGGGCCGGGGGTCGATGGCGGGACAGGCGAGAGCGAGGCCCGGTGAGGAGATCAGCGGTGGAGGAGCAGAGGGTGCAGGCTGGGCTGTAGAAGGAGAGAAGGGAGGTGAGGTAGGAGGGGGCGAGGTGATGGACAGCCTTGAAGCCCAGGGTGAGGAGTTTCTGCCTGATGCGCAGATTGATTGGTAGCCACTGAAGATTTTTGAGGAGGGGAGTGATATGCCCAGAGTGTTTCTGGACAAAGATAATCCGGGCAGCAGCATGAAGTAGGGATTGAAGTGGAGAGAGACACGAGGATGGGAGATCAGAGAGAAGGCTGATGCAGTAGTCCAGACGGGATAGGATGAGAGCTTGAATGAGCAGGGTAACGGTTGGGATGGAGAGGAAAGGGCGGATCTTGGCAATGTTGTGGAGCTGAGACCGGCAGGTTTTGGTGACGGCTTGGATGTGAGGGGTGAATGAGAGAGCGGAGTCGAGGATGACACCAAGGTTGCGGGCTTGTGAGACGGGAAGGATGGTAGTGCCGTCAACAGAGATGGGAAAGTCAGGGAGAGGGCAAGGTTTGGGAGGGAAGACAAGGAGTTCAGTCTTCGACATGTTGAGCTTTAGGTGGCGGGCAGACATCCAAATGGAGATTTCCTGAAGGCAGGAGGAGATGCGAGCCTGGAGAGAGGGGGAGAGAGCAGGGGCAGAGATGTAGATCTGGGTGTCATCAGCGTAGAGATGATAGTTGAAGCCGTGGGAGCGAATGAGGTCACCAAGGGAGTGCGTGTAGATCGAGAACAGAAGGGGACCAAGCACTGAACCTTGGGGAACCTCCACAGTGAGAGAATGGGAGGGGGACGAGGAGCCTGCAAAAGAGACCGAGAAAGAACGACCGGAGAGGTAAGAGGAGAACCAGGAGAGGACGGAGTCTGTGAAGCCAAGGTCAGATAGCGTGTTGAGAAGAAGGGGGTGGTCCACAGTGTCAAAGGCAGCTGAGAGGTCGAGGAGGATTAGGACAGAGTAGGAGCCGTTGGATTTGGCAAGCAGGAGGTCATTGGTGACCTTTGAGAGGGCAGTTTCCGTGGAATGTAGGGGACGGCAGCCAGACTGGAGGGGGTCGAGGAGAGAGTTGTTATTGAGGAATTCTAGGCAGCGAGTGTAGACAACTCGTTCAAGGAGTTTGGAAAGGAATGGTAGGAGGGATATGGGACGATAACTAGAAGGTGAGGTGGGGTCAAGAGAGGGTTTTTTTAGGATGGGAGAGACATGGGCATGTTTGAAGGCAGAGGGGAAGGAACCAGTGGAGAGTGAGCGGTTGAAGATGGAAGTTAAGGAGGGGAGAAGGGATGGAGCGAGAGATTTCATGAGATGAGAGGGAATGGGGTCAGAAGCACAGGTGGCCGGAGTAGCACTTGAGAGGAGGGAGGAGAGCTCCTCTGAGGACACTGCTGGGAAGGATGGGAGAGTAGCAGAGAGTGTTGAGAGCCGGGGGGATGGAGAAAGGGGGGAAGAGACTTTGGGGAGGTCGGACCTGATGGATTTAATTTTGTTAATGAAGTAGGAGGCCAGATCGTTGGGGGTGAGGGAAGGAGGAGGGGGAGGAACCGGGGGCCTGAGAAGGGAGTTGAGTGTACGGAAGAGCTGGCGGGGGTGATGGGCATGGGTGTCAATAAGGGAGAAGAAATAGTTTTGTCTGGCAGAGGAGAGGGCTGAGTTAAGGCAGGAAAGGATAAACTTGAAGTGAACGAGGTTGGCATGGTGTTTAGACTTTCGCCAGCAGCGTTCGGCAGCTCGAGCATAAGAGCGAAGGAGGCGGACAGTGGCAGTGATCCAGGGCTGTGGGTTAGTGGTGCGAGAGCGGCGAAGGGAAAGGGGAGCGAGTGAGTCTAGCTGAGTAGAAAGGGTAGAGTTGAGAGCAGTAATCTGATCATCAAGACTGGGTAGAGAGGAGAGGGCGGCAAGGTGGGGTGTGAGGCGCTCCGAAAGATGGGTGGGGTCCAGAGAGCGGAGATCTCTGTGAGGGAGTAATACGGATTTACAGGGGAAAGGAGTGTGAGTGAGGAGGCAGGTGAGAAGATTGTGATCAGAGAGAGGGATTTCAGAGTTGGTGAGGGTGGACACAGTGCAGCGGTAGGAGATGATGAGGTCGAGGGTATGACCAAGTTGGTGAGTGGGTGAGGTGGGGTGGAGGAAGAGGTTGGCAGCGTCAAGGAGAGATAGAAGGCGGGCGGCAGAGGAGCGTTAGGGATATCCATGTGGATATTGAAGTCTCCGAGGATCAGAGTGGGCATGGAGAAGGAGAGAAGGAAGGTGAGGAATGGGTCAAAGTCATTAAAGAAGTTGGAAGTGGGGCCTGGACGGCGGTAGATGACCGCTACAAGAATCTGGAGGGGGTGGTAGAGGCGAATAATGTGGGCTTCAAAGGAAGGGAAGGAAAGGGAAGGAGGAGGAGGGATAGTGCGAAAGCGACATTGGGGGGCGAGAAGGAAACCGACACCTCCTCCTTTTCCGGTGAGTCTGGGGGAATGGGAGAAGAAGAGGCCTGCACTGCAGAGAGCAGCAGAAGAGACCGTGTCGTCTGGAGACAGCCAAGTTTCAGTTAGGGCGAGGAGGAGTAGAGAGCTGGAAAGGAATAGGTCCAGGATGAAAGGGATCTTACTTAAAATGGAGTGGGGGTTCCAGAGGCCACACTTAGCAGCAGCTGTCGAGGGAGGGGAGGGAGGGGGAAGGGTGCGAGGGGTGGGGAGGGTTTGGATTGGGATGAGTTTGCGGGGGCGTGGGCGGGGAGAGTGGGAAGGGGGGTGGCGATGGGAGAGGAGAACTGGGATGGGGTGGGGGCGGGGAGAAGGGGAGGGAGGGGGCCGGGAGGGAGGAGCGGACGGCTGGCGCTGGTAAAGAGGAATCCTTGGTAGGGGGTGAGGGGGAGTGGTCTTGGTAGGGGAGAGGGAGGGAAAAAGCTGGGTGGGAGAGGGGAAGGGGAAGGTGAGGAATGGGAATGGCAGTTGGGAGCAAGGGAACTGAAAGTTCATGGTGAGGTCAGCAGGGCGAGTGACAGTACGGTGGGAGGTTAACAATTGAGATGCAGAAGCAATAAAACAGTAGCAATGATATAAGTAGGCGATGGCATCACAGGGTGTAGTTAAACAATCAATATGCTATGGCAATAATAAAATTGGCAGATAATGATGTCACAAAGAGCAGATACAAAATATTAAGTGCTGGAGTAGGGTGGGTCTGTTAAGGGTCTGTTAAGACATGTTGAGCTTTAGGTGGCGGGCAGACATCCAGACGGATATGTCCTGAAGGCAGGAGGAGATGCGAGCCTGGAGAGAGAGGGAGAGAGCAGGGGCAGAGATGTAGATCTGGGTGTCATCAGCGTAGAGATGATAGTTGAAGCCGTGGGAGCGAATGAGGTCACCAAGGGAGTGCGTGTAGATCGAGAACAGAAGGGGACCAAGCACTGAACCTTGGGGAACCCCCACAGTGAGAGAATGGGAGGGGGAGGAGGAGCCTGCAAAAGAGACCGAGAAAGAACGACCGGAGAGGTAAGAGGAGAACCAGGAGAGGACGGAGTCTGTGAAGCCAAGGTCAGATAGCGTGTTGAGAAGAAGGGGGTGGTCCACAGTGTCAAAGGCAGCTGAGAGGTCGAGGAGGATTAGGACAGAGTAGGAGCCGTTGGATTTGGCAAGCAGGAGGTCATTGGTGACCTTTGAGAGGGCAGTTTCCGTGGAATGTAGGGGACGGCAGCCAGACTGGAGGGGGTCGAGGAGAGAGTTGTTATTGAGGAATTCTAGGCAGCGAGTGTAGACAACTCGTTCAAGGAGTTTGGAAAGGAATGGTAGGAGGGATATGGGATGATAACTAGAAGGTAAGGTGGGGTCAAGAGAGGGTTTTTTTAGGATGGGAGAGACATGGGCATGTTTGAAGGCAGAGGGGAAGGAACCAGTGGAGAGTGAGCGGTTGAAGATGGAAGTTAAGGAGGGGAGAAGGGATGGAGCGAGAGATTTCATGAGATGAGAGGGAATGGGGTCAGAAGCACAGGTGGCCGGAGTAGCACTTGAGAGGAGGGAGGAGAGCTCCTCTGAGGACACTGCTGGGAAGGATGGGAGAGTAGCAGAGAGTGTTGAGAGCCGGGGGGATGGAGAAAGGGGGGAAGAGACTTTGGGGAGGTCGGACCTGATGGATTTAATTTTGTTAATGAAGTAGGAGGCCAGATCGTTGGGGGTGAGGGAAGGAGGAGGGGGAGGAACCGGGGGCCTGAGAAGGGAGTTGAGTGTACGGAAGAGCTGGCGGGGGTGATGGGCATGGGTGTCAATAAGGGAGGAGAATTGTTATTATTTGCCTAAAATACATTTTCATTCAATAGAGTTGGTAGACAGTCCGTGTCCAGAAGAGTTTTAAATTCCTGAGGAAAAGATTGACCTTAAAATTGCAGCTAGGGGAAGTGGCAGAGTATAAGAATAGATGCCTGAGAGCTAGGAGTAGGGTCTGAGTTATCAAAGTGCATTAGTGCGTACAAGTGTATAGGTGACACAGAAGGGTGGGGATATGAGGGGTAGTCGGAGAAGGCCTGTTGGAGGGGATGTGACTTTTAGACTGTAAAGTTCATTAAGGGCAAGGAACATGTCTAATAAGGAAACGTCCAACTTTTTGTTAGCCACCATTTTTTTAAGATCGTGCATCCGCTGAATGCCAGGGACTGTGTAATAATTTCCACCTTTGTATTCTTTCCTAACTCTTAGTTCAGTGGTCTGCACACAGTAAGTGCTTAAATCTTAGGGAGTTCCAGGCCGGATGGAGGACATGGGGAAGGGGTCCGCAGCAAGCAGACGAGATCGAGGTTCAATGAGTAGGATGGTATTGAAGGAGCAAAGCATGTGGACTAGGTGGCAGCAGAAAATCAGCGAGGTAAAGTGGGGCGGAGGCAAGCTGATTGAGTGCTGAAAAGCTGATAGTAAGGAGTTTTGTTTGCAGCGTTGGGAAGTAGAGAGATGTGGGATGAATATATGTCTATATATTTTAGAAAAGTGATCCAGACAGCAGAGTGAAAATAAGGACTGGAATAGGGAGACACAAGAGGCAGGGAGCTCAGTAAGAATGCTGATGCAGTAGTTAAGGCAGGTTATGAGAAGTGCTTGAATTCATTCTCCCCCTCCCGACCCCAAAGCCTTATTAAAATCAAATCTCGGGCTCTTTCCACTGAGCCACGGTGCTTCTGTAAAGCTAATTGGGTTGGAAACAGTCCATGTCCCACATGGGGCTCACATTCTTAATCCCCATTTTACAGGCAAGTTAACTTTTGGGCATTTTTTTTGGTCTTCTGCTGTTGAGACATCTCCGACTCATAGTGACGCCATGGACAATAGCTCTCCCAGAATGCTCCACCTCCATCTGCAATCATTTTGGTAGTGTAGCCATAGAGTTTTCTTGGTAAAAATATGGAAGTAGTATACCATTGCCTCATTCTGTACAGTAAACTTGAGTCTCCACCCTCGACTCTCTTCCATGCTGCTGCTGCCCAGCACAAGGGAGTTTTGATTGTAGCAGATGGCCTTCCACTCGCTAGTCACTGCCCAAGCTAGGAATGGAATGGGTATGCCTCTGTTTGACTCTCCCTCCCACAGTCGAGACTGTTAGAGTACTGGAAACTCTCCAGTTGCGACGCTGAGAGGGGTAACTTGAGGCATAAAGAAGTTAAATGACTTTCCCAAGGTCACACAGCAGAAAAGTTGGAAAGCCAGGATTAAACCCAGACCTGTGCTCTATTCACTTGGCCACACTGCCACACAAGACATTTACATTAATACTTTTGAAAGAATCAAATGGAATATGTTTAACTCAAAATTGAATATTTAAAATTTTGATAGAAATGGAATAACCTTAAAGTAACCTAAATTTTTGGAGTGTTTGAGTCTAAAAAAGTTTTTTACTCTGATACTTGCAAGATGTGAGACTCTTTGAAGAAGCTTCAAAGCGGTTATTCCCAGATGTTAAATTTTGCCAACAGTGTTTTTGTTTTGAAGGCAGTGCTACAGAGCCTCAAATCATTTTTTAAGTAGGTCATTTTTGTTGGATGAAGATTATAATTATTTTTTTTCCTTCCAGAAATGCTTTCATTTTAATAATCTTAGCAAATCTCTAGTCCAAATTTCTTGTTAACATTAGTTGCCTGTTTTTCTTTAATGTCTGATGCGGAGTGATCTTGCATGACATCTTATTTTCTACTTAAAGAAATGCCTTGTTCATTTTTTAAATGTAAAAAGCTTTGCTGTGTCTTTTCATGTCAAGATGTGTTTCTTAATCACGATTGCTTGCCATAGTTCACTGCGTAGGCTTCTGTAAAAACCATAAGCTTCTCAAAAACTGAGGCCACAATAGAAAAAAGTATATCTTCCTCCCATCAACACCCCCCCCCCCCCCCCCCCCCCCACAAGTCAATTTTTATGTTTCTTGTCAGTACTAAGGGTATTTTCTGGACCCGTACTATTTTATAGTCAAGATTAAAAGTGTATGTTTTAAAAGAAAAAAAAAGTGCCACTGCTCGAAATGAGCACCTGTAAGAGAATATGCATGTGGGGTCGCTGGTAGTATAGGTGGGCACAGGGGTCACATTGCCACTAGGGAAAAGGCCCAGGTTGCCTAAGAGGTTCCCAGGCTGGACTAGGGACTTAGTCTTCACAGTGAGGCAAGGAGTGGAGCAACCACCTTCCTCCTCCTCCAGCCACCTTCCTTTCTGACTGCTAGTGACTAAGAGAGCGCTTAACAAATGCCATTATTATTATTATTATTATTATTATTATTATGAACAAATACCATAATTATATTGTACTTGGCCATTCACCCTGTCTGTAACTTATTTGTCTGTCCCCACCTCTAGACTGTAAGCCTCTGGTTGGCAGGGATCATGCCTACAAATTCTATTGTACTGTACTCTCTGAAGTGCTTACTTAATACAGTGCTCTGCGTATAGTAAATACTCAATAAATACCAATGACTGAATGAAAAGACAGCAAGGGGATGACTAGCACTGCCACCAAGTGAGGGTGCTGCCCCCTTGCCAGCTGAAGGGGCAGCCACTGCAGCAAAATAATTTTTGTACCTGAACAGCCATTCCAGGGTTTTCTTTCACTGGAGCAGGCGAATTCTTGTTTAGTACTTTAAAACTCATGGTGTTATAGTAAAAAATTCATATTTGACCTGATTTCAATATTGGGAAGGCAAAGCTTTCTCTATTGCTTTAGGATGATCTATTTTATATCATTCACATCAGGTAATGGCGAAGTGTAAATAAAAGGTAGTTAGTTCCACCTAAGAGACTTTAGTCTTTATTTGTAGCTTATTACAGGCTATTTTAATTTTGGAAACATGAGTGACATTCTCTAGACTACCTTAAAATCAGTGGAATTGAGCGGTCCGGGTTCTAACCAGTGAGGTCAAACCATATGGGATTTCTTCCTCTCTTAAAAAGGGTAGATGATGATCTTTTATTTTTCTGAGAATATTAATCCGTCATTTATTGAGTGTGTACTGTGTGCAGATCACTGTACTAAGCATTTGGGAGAGTACAATTAACGGACACAGTCCCTGCCTACAATGAGGTTACAGTCTAGAGGGGAAAACAGACATTAATATAAAGTACAAATGTGTATATAAATGCTGTGGGAACTGGTCGGGGGAGGCTCATGAATAAAGGGAGCAAATAAGGGTGATGCAGAAGTGAGTGGAAGAAAAGGAAATGAGGGTTTAGTGAGGGAATTCCTCTTGGAGAAGATCTGCCTTCAATAAGGCTTTGAAGATGGGGAAAATAGTGGTTGGATATGAAGAAAGAGGGCATTACAGGCCAGTGGCAGTATGTGGGCGAGAGGTTGCTGGCGAGATAGATGAGATCTAGGTACAGGGAGTAGGTTGGCTTTAGAAGAGCGAAGTGTGTGGGCTGAGTTGTAGTAGGAGAGCGACTAGGTGAGTTAGGAGGAAGCAAGGTGATTGAATACTTTTAAAGCATATAGTCAGCAGTTTCTATTTGATATGGAGGTGGACAGGCAAGCACTGGAGGTTATTGAGGAGTGGGGAAGCATGGACTGAACATTTTTGTAGAAAAATGATCTGTGCAGTAGAGGGAAGAATGGACTAGAGTGGGGAGAGACAAGGCAGGGAAGTTGGCGAGGAGGCAGGATAGGAGAAGTCGTTGGATTAACATGGTAACGGTTTAGTTGGAGAGGAAAAAGTGAATTTTAGCAATGTCGTGAAGGTTGAACCAACAGGATTTAGTGATTGACTTTGGGTGTGGAATGAGAGAGAGGAGTTAAGGATAGCACTATGGTTATGGCCCTGAGGGACAGAAAGATGGCGGTGCTCTCTACAGTCATGGGAAAGTCAGAGGGAGGACACAGTTTGGATAGGAAGAAAAGGAGCTCTGTTTTGGAGATGTTAAATTTGAGGTAATGGCAGGACATCCAAATAAGAGATGTCTGGAAGGCAGGAGGAAGTGCTAGACTGTAGAAAGGGAGAGAGATCAGGGCTGGAGGTGTAGATTTGGGTATCGTACGCATAGAGGTGATAGTTGAAGCCATGGGAGTGAATGAGTTCTCCAAGGGAGTGAGTGTAGATGGAGAATAGAAGGGGACCCAGAACTGAACCTAAAGGGACTCCAGTGAGAGGGTGGGAAACAGAGGAGGAGCCTGTGAAAAAGACTGAGAATGAGTGGCCAGAGAAATAGGAGAACCAGGAGAGGGGAATGTCCATGAAACTGAAGTTGGGTAATGTTTCCAAGAGAAGGGAACATTTAAAACACTTTGCTAGACTTTTATTATTCTAAGAGTACAGTTGAGGCGGAAAACAGCCTATGATAATGTAAAGTGTCTTTATATCGTGAATTTGGCTGACTTTTAGAAAAACTTTGCAAAAGAATAGAAAACTCTTAGGAAAAGATCATATGGTGGCAGCAGTCTTTTTTTTTTCCTTCCTCTTCCTTCATCCCACTGAAGTAAACAGTCCTTATTTCCTTTCAGTTTCAAGCAGTGATGAGCTTCGAACTCACCCCACACAGGCTTTTGATTTTACTCCATCTTTTAAAAAGTCTCTCCACTTTCCACCCCCTAACGTTTATTGGGCATGGACTACAATTGTGTGGTTCTTATTGGCCTACCAGCCAATAGGCTAGTAGTCTGTTCTAGGATTTTTTTTCTTGAGGCTGATGGTGGCTAGACCTATATCCACAATACCACTAGTCTTTTAGGAAATTTCAACAACTCTCCTAGAAAGAGTTTTATTCCACTTTAAATTGTGTGGAATAATTTTCTTGGTTGTACAGTTTAAACTCTCCCAGTCATTGTAACAGGCCGTGGTGGATTACACACTTGCTGCTGTTTATCAACAAATTGAATCAGACTCTGAGTCTCTATTGTTACCTTTTTAAGAGGTTTCTGTGGAAATCCTTAGATCTGGAATATTAGGGATGAGACGTTTTGTTCTTTCATTCATTGAGTCATATTTATTGAGTGCTTATTGTGTGCAGAGCACTGTACTAAGCACTGTTCTCCAATACCATACAACGGGAGAGCAGTGTGAGTCATGTAACGTCTTAGTTGCTTCAGTGGAGTAGTTTGTTGATAGGGCTTAGGGCAGAGTTGAAGTAAGCTGTTAGCTGAACAAATTATCATGTCAAGAAAATCCAAGATGCAGATGCTAAGATTGATGGAGCAGAAAATAATAAAGAAGGGATTAGCTTCAACATGGTGTAAATATTTTATCTGTAGACTTTAATCCTCTCTGTAATTGAAAAGAAGCATCCAATAGAGGAAATCGTGTGAACATATTGAATGAAATGTCTTCCTATTTACTTAACTGTTTAATGGACAAATGGCAAATAGTAACAGTCAATGACATGTAACTTCTTATAAAGTTAATTGGTGGGGAATTAAAATTTGTAGTGACGGTGGTGTGACTATTTCCAAATTCATCAGCTCCAACAGCAATAAATTTTTGGAAATCAATCAATCAATCATATTTATTGAGCACTTACTGTGTGCAAAGCACTGTACTAAGCGCTTGGGAAGTACAAGTCGGCAACACATTGAGACAGTCCCTACCCAACAGCGGGCTCACAGTCTAGAATTGAATGAATTTCTCCTGTAAAAGGTAATCATAAAACTGAGCAAATCTTTCCTTATCCTTAAAGCCTCTTCATTTCTTCTTACTACATTTATGTTTCAGAAACAGCTTTTGGCTTCCTTTAAATAGAAAAGCATTATGCAGTATTCATCTTAATGCTCTAGGTCAAACCAACACGCTTTGAGATAACTTAGCCAAAGTGGCCATCTCTCAACTATGCCTTTGGAAAAAAAATAATCATGTGTTGTTGCTTAACATCCTGTTAAATTTACCTATTTAGGATCTCTTCTCAAAATAAGTCCCCAAGCAGTCCTTAAAAAGGTGCAACAAGCTGATCTTAGAAATGAACCTATAGACATTTAAAATGCTTTAACGTCATAAATCTTTTATGTGCCTTGTCATTAAAGCAGTTGATGTAACAGGATTTTCTTTTCTAGGAACTCCATGAGTGAGACCCTCCGATTGGTCAGTGGAATACAACACACTGGATCTGCAGGAGGAGTTTATGAAACAACCCAGCACTTCAATGACATTAAAGAGCATCTTCATGTAGTAAAGAGAGACATAGAACACTTAGTTCAACGAAATATGGTAACTCCTATCCTTCCACTTGTGTGTTGTTTGAGGAGCAGTGTAGTTCAGTGGAAAGAGCATGGGCCTGAGAGGACTTGGGTTCTAATTCCGGCTCTGCCGCCTGCCATCTGGATGACCTTGGGCAAGTCACTTAACTTCTGTGCCTCAGTTACCTCATCTGTAAAATGGGGATTCAGTACTTCTTCTCTCCTACTTAGATTTTTGAGCCCTATAATGGTACAGGAACTGTGTCCACCTTGATTAACTTGTATCTTCTACCCCAGCACTTACAACAGTACTTGAGACATAGTAAGCTCTTAAGAAACTACAGTTATACTACTATACTAGAAAAAGTTGAGACTTCAGTCTTGGTTGAATTCAAATTATTTTCAATAAAGCCTGGGCAGTGGTGGGTGTGACCCTGTTCTGTTTGCTCTGGGCCCCCCAAATTCAGAAAGATTAATGATTTCTCCAAGCATTTCTAGGAAAAACAGAAACCAAACTAAACTGTTTGAGCCCTATTTGGCCTCTGGCAAGACAGAATCAGTCCTCAGTATTTAAATGCTCATTGTGTGCAGTCTATTGTCCTAAATCCTTAAGGATTAAGGACGCTGAGGTTGTCTCTCTCCTTTTGTAGCTTAGCCTGAGCTGTCCAGTTTGCCCCTTAAGGAAACCCTAGTCCCAACTGAAACCTTTAATTCCGATCCGAGGGTTGCGGCAAAATGAAAGTGTTTTTTTAATAGAATCAGGGGTTTTAGTAAAATGCTAGAAAAGATGAGTAAAACCAGTGGGGAAAAGTTGGTTGAGCATTGATTGGGAGCCTATTTGAGCCTTTCAATTGAGTTTAAAATGTAGTGGGTTTTTTCGCTTAGAACAGTGCTTTGCACATAGTAAGCACTTAACAAATACCATCATTATTGTTATTTTTTTTAAGATTATCTTAAATAGCTGCTTCTTGGGCCTTGTAAAAAATACTTTGAAAGCCACACCATAGAGAGGTTTTGCTTTTCTTCTACCTCCCTGTGTTCTTATTTCAGAAATAAAAGCTGTTGCTTCCCCTGACCAGCTGTATCCAAAAAAATTGGGATAGGAGTGGGCAAATCAATTCGCAGTACTTTTCTGTGCTGTCCTTTGCTGTAGTTATCTTCGTTCATTCATTCATTCAGTTGCATTTATTGAGCGCTTACTGTGTGCAGAGCACTGTACTAATCAATCAATCAATCGTATTTATTGAGGGCTTACTATGTGCAGAGCACTGTACTAAGCGCTTGGGAAGTACAAGTTTGCAACATATAGAGACGGTCCCTACCCAACAGCAGGCTCACAGTCTAGAAGGGGGAGACAGACAACAAAACAAAACATATAAACCAAATAAAATAAATAGAACAAATATGTACAAGTAAAATAAATAGAGTAATAAATATGTACAAACATATATACATATATACAGGTGCTGTGGGGAGGGGAAGGAGGTAAGGCGGCGGGCGGGGGGAGTAGGGGGAGAGGAAGGTCGTTCTCAAACCTTCCTTTCCAGAAGCTGTTGCCAAACTTCCTCTAATTTAAATGGCAGGGTAGCCTCAAGATATGAATCTGTTATTATTGTAACCATTTCCATTGGGTTCTAATTCTAAAATAATAAATAGAGAATGCTGTTTGGGTAATAAATGTGCTCCTGTTTTAATAGGCATCAAGTGAGAAGCCAAAATGTCCAGACCTACCACCATTTCCATCATGTTTATCTACAACACACTTCTTCATATTTGTAGCTGTGCAGACAGTATTGTTCATTGGTTATACCATGTATAGGTAAGGTTTGTTTGTTTTTTTATCAAAAGTGACTCAGTGTCCCCACCCTTAATGGATTTTGATTAGTATCAACACAGATATTCTGGGCTTTTTTGGTCAGCCACAGGGGTTAAGGTATTGAAGGGGGACCAAAGCCTTGTGGAATCTAGATGGTAAGGTAGGTAGTGCCCAACTTCTGTGACACCACTTGAAATTCAGAAATGTCTGAAAAAACGAACTAAGTCTTCTAAGTCGGTTTCAGGCCATTCATGGTCTGACTTGCGACTTCTTATACCTAAAATCACATTATAGTGGTGATGAACTTTGAGCAGTTTCAGGTAAATTTCCTGTGTAATGTTAACAAACTACTGACACTTGGAGAATTATAGTGTGATCCCAAATGCAGCTGGCTTGAATTGACAGGAATTGAAAACCAAAATTACTCCAGACTGAATGGTGGTAGCCAAGATGGTATGCTGAAACTGAACTTCGATATGGAGCCGTGATTAGGAAACCATGGCTGGCCAAGGAAGCCTGGGAAAATCTAGCATCTGGTTTCAGAAAAATAGGACACCCAAGTCATTTAAACAGAAGGCAGGGTGTTAGCAAAATTAAGGCTAATTCACAGGAACGGGCTTTTCCAGTCCATCGTGCTAATCATAGAGAGATGCAGGTGTTTTGTTTTTTTTTATCAAATTTTAAGGAGCCTTCAGATAACTTTATCAGGCTTTTAGAATTTGTTGGGCACTGAAAGTATCTGAAGTGAAAAGCATGTGCACATGAATTGAAGATGCCCTTATTTGAGTAATCTTGACATGTGCTTTTCCATTTCTTTTCATGTCATATTTATTGAGTGCTTATTGTATGCAGAGCACTGCTAAGCACTTGGGAGAGTACAATATAAACAACATAATGTTTAGTGCTGAACATAGGGATTCTCTTAATGATTTTCATGTATTCTCTTTTAGGAGTCAACAAGAAGCAGCAGCCAAAAAATTCTTCTGAAAGCCCTTTCATTTGTGTATGTGTACATTATGTATGTATGCACAGAACTCTTACTTCTGTAAATGAGGGAATTTTGAAGTGTTTAAAATGCATCAATATTCTAAATTATTAAAATTTTGTTACAATGAAGTATTTAGTTTAATATTGGTAAGAGTAACCCTGAAACCAATGAGGACTGCAAGGGAAAATTGAGCAGAGCCATGTAACACTGTATTGGTGAGAGACCCATTTTCAGTGGGAGTGGGGGATTTGAGTGCACAATTCCAAGTATTGTTCTGCACATCTGATTCCCGATGGCAACAGCTCACTTCCTATAAGTCTGGTGTCATAGGCTCTTTATTTCAAAGAATAATTTTGTAAAGAATAAAGTCCAACTAGCTTATCAAGTCTGTCAAAGTAGCGAGAATTATTATGGAGGGTCAGATTTTCTGTTCCATGACCCAGTTTGGCAATCTTCTTTATAATTTTTTTTTGAAATCACAATTTCCTTAGCCCAAATAAAAACTCTTGTACATGTATAAAAGGATTTCTTGGGTTTCATAAGATTTGTAAAGTGATTTTTCTCCTCTGGGTATCCAGTAATTTGTATTTAAAAATGAGGTTGGCAAAATGGTTTTATTGAGAACGGTTTTTGTGATATGAAATCTCAACATTTTACTAAGTGACTTATTTCAAGACAGCCCATTCTCTTGAAAGTCTCTTAGAAAAAATATGTTAGTCTAAAGTGTCTTTTGCATTTGAATTTACTCCAGAATTTGAGCCCAGTTCGAGAAAGGTGAAACTATGGAGAAGCCCTCCTGAGAAGTGAGGCAAATAGCCTCTTGCTTAAGTTTTCCTCCCGTGAGTGGAGTGGTTTGGCCTTTCTGCCAATGGAGTTCTCTACCATTTTCATTCCCTGTCCAATTTGAGGGTAGAGTACCAGATGGGAAGAACCCCTGTTGCACTTCTACAGTGCTGCTGCTCTATTACCTCCCCCTGCCTCAAAAAATTGAGGCCACGGTGTTGCCTCTTTGAATCTCCAGCTCTGGTACATTGTAGCAATAGTGAATTAATGCTGGATAAATTCTAAGTGCTCCAAACTCAGAATGACTCATTCACTTCATTTACATACTAAGTGTAAATACTTCTTATAGTGTTTTGAGGAGGTTTTTTTTTCATTAAAATGTTAATGCTTTGAAGTTCATTTAAACCTAATTCACGTCTAGGTCACTTCTGAGACACAGTAGTGATGTATTTGCTTTTTATCAGGCCCAGAGGAATTTTAGTATTATCAGAAGGGCTTTAGGATGTAATATGCAAAATCGGTGAATCATCATTTTAAGAGAAAATGCTGCCAAATTCAGTGTTCTGAAATCCATGTTCTCATCGTGCCTGCAATACTGATGTAATTCCAGATCTATGCAGCATGTTTTTGACAAGTGAATGCTTCTGAATGTAGCTAAGACAAGAGGGCTGTCTGTGACCGATCACTTCATACTGATCGTGGTAACTTCTAAGCTCCTTATTTACCTGCAAATAACAATCCTTAAAATATCAGAGTTGATACCGTTATTTGATCTTAATTTGGAGTATTTTATTTTGCCCCAAATTTATTGAAAATAACTTCTGAAGAAATTTCAGCTGAACACAGTCACTTCCAAGAATTTTTAGCTTGTGTCACTCCAGATAATGAAATACGATTACTCACATTTCACACCAGCAAGTACAGGTGCCTTGGACTAGAACTATGTTGGACAATTTCAATATTTAAGTTATTGTATTTAGGAGGTCATTTTTTGAAATGACAGAATATTATGGCTAGCTCTTAGTTACCATAATGTAATTTGAGAGAGGTTAATCAATAGTATTTGTTGAGCACCTACTGTGTGCAAGCACTGTACCAAGTGCTGGAGGGGTAACGCTCAATATATTACCTCATTCAACTAAAGTGCACTACTACTAGTATGTGAGACTTCCTGAAGGTTGCTTTTACTAAGAGCAATTGCGGAACTGCATTATTAACTGAAGAAACTTTACAGAGTATTTGCCTCTGCCTCTTAATCGTCAGCTCAGCCATGATTTTGCCTCTTTCACCTGCTGACTTGGCTTCCTGTCCCTATCCAACTGTTTTTTAACTCCCAAGCAGCGGTAGCTAACTAGGATATGGGGCATTCATGATAATGGTTGTGCACTTTGCCTTAATTATTAAAAGTAGATTTGTTTTCAAGCAGAAACCAGGAAGAGGGTGGGGTGAACCAAATAGATTCAGGGCATTCACAAATTCGTTTGGAAAAAATGGGATTTAAATTTTGAGACTTTGTGACTGAATCTCCCAATCCATGGGTTCATTACAAGGCATAATGAACACATGATTCAAAGGGGACAATACATTTTAGACCTAGTGTAAAATTATTTGCAACTTTTTAGATCTGCTTTGCCTATTTAAAGTGAAATTCTTTTACTAATATTCCTGTAAGATAGAAAAGATTTTTCTATTGTCAATTTCAAATGGAAAATAGACCTCCTAGTTGGTTTTGGGGGCGTGTTTTCCGTCAACACTCGCTGGAATTAAAAAGCAGTAACCTTATTCAAATAAAGAAATATTTTAGTAAATAAGTTTCTTCTTCTTTGAAGTCTAAGATTATTTTGGTGTTTTGGCTAAATTTGATTTTATTTCAGCAATTATTCATTCACTCCTGAGGAATATTAGCATCCAGACTAGGATTCTGTTTTTCCATCTTCCCTGGACTTGTGATGGGGAGAACGATGGTGTTGCCTACAATGATGGGAAAGTCAGGGTATGGACAGGATTTTTGGCCCGGGGCGGGGGAGATAAGAAGCTGCAGTAAAGTCTATGTTTTAAAAACAAAATTTTTAAAAACATAAGACTTCAACATCACATGGCCTACCTTTACCTTTTTTTTTACAGTGTTTAAGTGCTTACTATGTGCCAGGCACGGTACTAAGTGCTGGGGAAGACATATAGTTAATAAGGTTGGACACAGTCCCTGTCCCACATAAAGCTTATAGTCTTAATCCCCATTTTGCAGATGGGGTAACAGGCACAGAGGAGTTAAGTGATTTTCCCAAGGTCACACAGCTGACAAGTATGGAGCCAGGATTTAGAACCCAAGTCCTTATGACTCCCAAGCCTAGTTAGTGGACATGATCCCTGAACTTGAGGGGCTTACAATTTTGTGCTACAGCTCACCAGCTCTTGTCTCCAAAATAGAGTTCTGAAGCTAATTTATGAGGCCAGAGGCTGAAGCTTAATTTGTTCCCCATTAAATTACACCCAGGTTTAACGAGGTAAAGCCAAAGAACTATTAAGCTACCTGCAAAGACATCAGAGTTCAGTGAAACAGGGTGCTGGAGTAAAGGGGTTCTTTTGGCATAATGAAGAAATCTAGTTTCCAGGTCTCACTGAGATTGCTTCCAAAGGCATGCTGGACTCAGCAGCTGGAGCTTCGCCATGCCATTCTTTTGGTTTATTTGTTGTTGGGTTTTTTGGTGGTATTTGTTAAGCACTTATTATGTTCCATGCACTGTACTAAGCCCTGGATAGGTACAAGTTGAGAAGCAGCATGACTTTGTGGAAAGAGTACGGGCTTGGGAGTCAGACGTCATGGGTTCTAATCCTGCTCCGCCGCTTGTCAGGTGTGTGACTTTGAGCAAGTCACTTAACTTCTCTGTGCCTCAGTTACTTCATCTGTAAAACGGGGTTTAAAACTGTGAGCCCCACGTGGGACAATCTAATAGCCTTGTATCTACCTCAGCGCTTAGAAAAATGCTTGGCACATAGTAAGTGCTTAACAAATACCATAATTATTATTATTATTGCAAGTTAATCAAGTTGGACACAGTCCATGTCCCACATGGGGCTCACAGTATCAATCCACATATTACAGATGAGGGAACTGAGGCACAGAGAAGTTAAGTGACTTACCGGAGGTTACACAGCAGACACGTGGCAGAGCCAGGATTAAAACCCAGGTCCTCCCTGGCCCGTGTTGCTGCTTATTATGATTTATTTCATTTAATGTTTCCTGATGAAGTTCTCTTGGGCTGCTGATTGAGATTTTGGGTGGGTTGCATAAAGGTAAATTAAAAGACTAGACCCCATGGATCCTTTTTCGTCGAAATTAGTGGAGCATTAACATAGAAAGCAGTCAGTTGCATCTAATGATTTTATTTTTTTTAAGTCATCTGAACCATCTGTCTCTGTACACTAAGGAGTTCATCACTTTAATCCAGATTATGACCGGCAACCATTCAGACATCTGTTTTTCTGTGTCAGACTGCCCTTGAAGAGCCAGAGAGGCTGTAGAAAGCTCTTGGTGGCTCAATTCCTACTGCTTCTAGGGGACTCTCCTCGGGATTTGGGGGGGTCTGGGTTTTGGTTTTGACTTTCCTTCAGAAGAAGAAAATGTCTTTCTTAATGAAAAGCATGCTGAGTAACCAAGTAAAGAATTTAGGACTCGGCCGTGGCTCTGAAGAAAGTAAAGAAGAAGGAGGGGCCTCTGACCCCGCTGCCACAGCAGGAATGACTAGAGAGGAATATGAGGAATATCAAAAGCAAATGGTTGAGGAGAAGTGAGTACGTGCTACTTCATTCCCTTTTCAGTGCAGCTTGACTCTCGGATCCCAACCTTCCCTCCCCCCGGGGGGTGGGGACTGGGGGGGGGGGCGGGGGTAATTCTCTCCTCCACTTTCAAAGGCCACTTCCCCCTCTCTTTTCAGGAAGCTGTTTTTCTTCATCTACTCAACCCAGAAAAGAACCATTTCCAGTGTGACATGGGGCAAAAAAGCTTCGCCACCTCCCTTCCCTCTCCATCTTTAAGGATGGAATTCCTATCACCTCCACCACCCTCCCAGGGGGCTGCTGCTTGGATGGAAGTGGGGACAGTACACTTCAGGGACTTGGAGTGGGGGCCTTTAAGACTGAACGTAACAGGGAAGAATATTCAGATTGCTCTTGAGGAGCTGAAAGAAAGTGGTTGTTGCCTTGCATGCTCCTAGTCCTCAGCAAAACTCATTGGAGGAATATGAAGTTTTCTTCCAAGAACTCAGCATTTTTCAAGAGAATAATGACAATGTGCCTGTGACACTTTAGATAACCTTAAAAATTAGAGAAAGACCACGCTTTTTCAAATCATAGACCCAAAGGGCTCTCAATGAGTCCTCCAATACTGATGTCTTAGTACTAGCTAAATCTAATCTGAACTGCAGAAGTTTTCCTTTTACTTTGTAGGCAAATGTAATTAAACAATGAATTTATAGTCTACTTAGAATTGAAATAGGATCCAACCTTTAGAGCTGCCGCAGAAAAGTTTTCCCAAATCACCCACTTACCAGTGAAGGTATTTTCTTAGTGATCAGTTACATAATGGTTGTCTAAATCCTGCAGCTAAGGTGATTATTGGTGAAAAGGTTAAGGGGCCTGGGGCACCCAAGAAGCCAAGAGTAGACTGTATTTAGTGTAAGCTGTCTTAATTGTGTGGTGGTAGCGGACTGGGAGGAGGTGTCGCCTCTTTCTTTGGGTGGAGGGAGATGTAGTCAAAGGAAAAGTGAATGCACCAACTTAGAGATGCTGATAAACTCAATAAGCCATCTGGAGAGGGGGAAGTATTGAAATCAATCCATTGTATTGAGCACTTTCTGTATGCAGAGCATTGTACTAAGCCCTTGAGAGAGTACAATATTACAGAATTGGTAGACACATCCCCAGCCTACAATGAGCTTACAGTCTGTGAAAAGTCTACTCAGCTCCAATCAAATGTTTTGGGGCTGTGGTAGAAAAGCATATAAATAACCCTCATTGGCAAACAAGGATCCTAAGGAAACAAATCCCCTGGAGAAGCATCCCCCCGACCGGTTTTCAAACTAGGTGGGAGCAACAGAGAGCTGCAATGAAAGTTTGGCCCATCCAAAAAAAGGGGGGACCAAAGAAGCAGTGTGGCCTAGTGGATAGAGGACTGGGCTGTGAGTCAGAAGGACCTGGGTTCTAATCCTGACTCTGCCATATGTCTGCTTTGTGACCTTGGGCAAGTCACTTAACTTTTCTGTGCCTCAGTTCCCTCATCTGTAATATGTGGATCGATATTGTTAGCCCCATGTGGGACATGGAATGTGCCCAACTTGATTAACTTGTATCTACCCAGGGCTTAGTGCAGTGCCTGGAACATAGTAATCACTTAACAAATTTTGTCATTATTATTATTTTATTATTATTTGGTCCTCTGTAAGTAACTACTTCATTCCCCCAAGCAAGACAAGAGCATCTGGCTAGGTGGCTAATGCTCTAGTCTCATTTAGTTTTGAGCAGGTGAGGGGAGGGCCTGCCTGAGGGTTTTACCCGCAGTTCCTCAGGAAGTTGATGGCTCAGCTGGAGCTAGGAGTCAAGACTTCACCCTCCCTACCATTTTTTCAAGTTCCGGGATATTCATCTGTGGCTCCGGAGGAAGGGAAACACCAGTCAGCTTTCTCTGTGCCTGGAGGTGATACAGGTGATATCTATGCTGAGAGCCAGGGACTGACAGGGAGGGTGCAGTCTCCCGGAGCCAGAGTCAGCAGGCTACCTCAGCCCAGCCTGGGACTCCTGGCAGGGTTGATCTCATTATTTCCACCTCAGAGTTTTGCTGTCTAAGGTCGTCGATCCCAGGGTGCCGGACTTGGCAGGTGCAGTCCCGCTCACCATACATCTTGCCTCAAAAGCCGCCTCCTCTGAGAGAGATTCCCCAACTTATCCCCACCTCTCTGGTCATAGCATCTGTCAGCCATCCTTAGCACTGATGTGTGATGTGGCAAGCACAGTGGGAAGCAGCATGTTGTAGTGGAAAAAATGCAGCCCTGGGAGTCAGAAGACCTGTGTTCTAACCCCAGCTTCACTGCTGTATGACCTTGTGTAAGTCACTTCACTTCTCTGTGCTTCAATTTCCTTAACTGCAAAATGGGGATACAATACTTGTTCTCCCTCCTACTCAGACTGTCAGCCCCATATGAAACAGGGATTTTATCCAGCCTGATAAACATTTATCTACCCAGCACTTAAAACAGTGCTTGATACACAGAGAGGCAGTGTGGCTTAGTGGAAAGAGCCTGGGCTTTGGAGTCAGTGGTCATGGGTTCAAATCCAGGCTCCGCCAATTGTCAGCTGTGTGACTTTGGGCAAGTCACTTCACTTCTCTGTGCCTCAGTTACCTCATCTGGAAAATGGGGATTATCATCATCATCATCAATCGTATTTATTGAGCGCTTACTGTGTGCAGAGCACTGTACTAAGCGCTTGGGAAGTACAAGTTGGCAACATATAGAGACAGTCCCTGCCCAACAGTGGGCTCACAGTCTAAAAGGGGGAGACAGAGAACAAAACCAAACATACTAACAAAATAAAATAGATATGTACAAGTAAAATAGATAGAGTAACAAATATGTACAAACATATATACATATATACAGGTAAATACATATGTACAGGATTGACTGTGAGCCCCCTGTGGGACAACCTGATCACCTTGTATCCCCCCCAGTGCTTAGAACAGTGCTTTGCACATAGTAACCACTTAACAAATGCTATTATTATTGTTGTTATTATTATTATGATTGTTATTATTATACACAGTAAGCACTTAGATACCATAAAAAAGTGTGGCAGTTTACATTATCCATTTATTCAGTAGCTTCTGATGTACTTTTTTGTTACCATGTGTACCTCTGCTTTTACTTTCACTCCCTGCCTGCTTTCACTCACTCCAAGTGTCAATCTCACTGAAGGACTGTGTTATGTTTCCAATTCCTTGACTGGAAAGTCCAGCATCATTTATAGTATATATACTGTCCAGGAGAGGAGTCACTAGGTGAGACTGGACAGCCAGATAAAGGATGGCTTCTGGAAACAGGATCAAACAATCAATCAGTTATGTTCATTGAGCATTTACTGTGTGCATATTAAGTTGTTGGAGGAGTATGATCAATCAATCAATCAATCGTATTTATTGAGCGCTTACTATGTGCAGAGCACTGTACTAAGCGCTTGGGAAGTACAAATTGGCATCACATAGAGACAGTCCCTACCCAACAGTGGGCTCACAGTCTAAAAGGGGGAGACAGAGAACAGAACCAAACATACCAACAAAATAAAATAAGTAGGATAGAAATGTACAAGTAAAATAAATAAATAAATAAATAGAGTAATAAATATGTACAACCATATATACATATATACAGGTGCTGTGGGGAAGGGAAGGAGGTAAGACGGGGGGATGGAGAGGGGGACGAGGGGGAGAGGAAAGAAGGGGCTCAGTCTGGGAAGGCCTCCTGGAGGAGGTGAGCTCTCAGCAGGGCCTTGAAGGGAGGAAGAGAGCTAGCTTGGCGGATGGGCAGAGGGAGGGCATTCCAGGCCCGGGGGATGACGTGGGCCGGGGGTCGATGGCAGGACAGGCGAGAGCGAGGTACAGTGAGGAGATTAGTGGTGGAGGAGCGGAGGGTGCGGGCTGGGCAGTAGAAGGAGAGAAGGGAGGTGAGGTAGGAGGGGGCGAGGTGATGGAGAGCCTTGAAGCCCAGGGTGAGGAGTTTCTGCCTGATGCGCAGATTGATCGGTAGCCATTGGAGGTTTTTGAGGAAGGGAGTAATATGTCCAGAGCGTTTCTGGACAACGATAATCCGGGCAGCAGCATGAAGTATGGATTGAAGTGGAGAGAGACACGAGGATGGGAGATCAGAGAGAAGGCTAGTGCAGTAGTCCAGACGGGATAGGATGAGAGCTTGAATTAGCAGGGTAGCGGTTTGGATGGAGAGGAAAGGGCGGATGTTGGCAATGTTGCGGAGCTGAGACCGGCAGGTTTTGGTGACGGCTTGGATGTGAGGGGTGAATGAGAGAGCGGAGTCGAGGATGACACCAAGGTTGCGGGCTTGTGAGACGGGAAGGATGGTAGTGCCGTCAACAGAGATGGGAAAGTCAGGGAGAGGACAAGGTTTGGGAGGGAAGACAAGGAGCTCAGTCTTCGACATGTTGAGCTTTAGGTGGCGGGCGGACATCCAGATGGAGATGTCCTGAAGGCAGGAGGAGATGCGAGCCTGGAGGGAGGGGGAGAGAGCAGGGGCAGAGATGTAGATCTGGGTGTCATCAGCGTAGAGATGATAGTTGAAGCCGTGGGAGCGAATGAGGTCACCAAGGGAGTGAGTGTAGATTGAGAACAGAAGGGGACCAAGCACTGAACCTTGGGGAACCCCCACAGTAAGAGGATGGGAGGGGGAGGAGGAGCCTGCAAAAGAGACTGAGAAAGAACGACCGGAGAGATAAGAGGAGAACCAGGAGAGGACGGAGTCTGTGAAGCCAAGGTCAGATAACGTGTTGAGGAGAAGGGGGTGGTCCACAGTGTCAAAGGCAGCTGATGTAACAGAATTATAGAGTTACAGGGAAGTAGCATGGCCTAGTAGATAGAAAATAGGCCTGGAAGTCAGAGGACCTGGCTTCTAGTCCTGGCTTCACCATTCTTCTGCTGTGTGACCTTGGATGACTCACTTTACTTCTCTGTGCCTCAGTTACCTCATTTGTAAAATGGGGGTTGAGACTGTGAGACCCATGTGGGACACAGACTGTGTCCAACCTGATTTAGTGTACCTCTCCCAGGGTTTACTAAACGCTTAACCAATACCATTAAAAACAAACAAGCAAGCAACAAAAAAGAAATTTGCTTTATGCTGAGGCATCTCCTGTGCATTAGTCCACCTCATGTCTCCAAGGCCTTTCAATGGAAATGAATTGAGAGTGTTTGAGGTGCAAGAGGAGAAATTTGCTTCATGCAAATAATCTCCAGCTTTCATTTTCCTACCCAAGGTCTTCAAGGCCTTCAAAGAGAATATTTGAGGTGAAAGGGAGAAAAAATTTGATTCATGCAAACAACCTCCAGGTTCAATTTCTCTATTGAGATCTTCTATGCCTTGAGAGAATATTTGAGGTGCCCAAGGAGAAATTTGCTTTGAACCAATAATCTTGTTTTCTCTATCTAAGGTCTTCAAAAAGCCTGGGCTTAGGAGTCAGAGGTCATAGGTTCAAATCCCGGCCTCACCACTTGTCAGCTGTGTGAATTTGGGCAAGTCACTTAACTTCTCTGTGCCTCAGTTACCTCATCCGGAAAATAGGGATTAAGACTGTGAGCCCCATGTGGGACAACCTGATCACCTTGTATCCTCCCTGGCGCTTAGAACAGTGCTTTGCACACAGTAAGTGCTTAACAAATGTCATTATTATTATTATTATTATTATTATTATTATTATTATTATTATTCAAGGCTATTAAATAGAATATTTGAGGTGAAAAAGAGGAAATTTGCTTTACACGAAAAGACCCTTGCTTTACATGAAAAATCCCTTGCTTTAATTTCTCTACCTAAGTTACTCAAGGCTTGAAAAGACAATATATATGGGGTATAAAAAAAATTCGAATTTTGCTTCATGCCAAAACTTTCCTGCTTATTTGTTCACCTAAGGTCTTCAAGGCCTCAAAAGCCTTTGAGGTCTTTTAACTGAGAATGAGTAAGAGAGTACTTGTAATGTAAAAGGAGAAATTTGCTTCATGAAAAAATCTCCAGCTTGTGTTTCTCTACCTAGGGTCTTCAAGGTCAGAAAAGAGAATATTTGAGGTGAAAAAATGAGAAAGTTGCTTAATGTAAACCATCTCCATCTTTTCTTTCTCTACCTAAGGTCATCAAGACCTCAAGAGACTAACTGAGGCGAAAAGGAGAAAGTTTCATGCACACAATCTCCAGCTTGTATTTCTCTAAGGTCTTCAAGGCCTCAAAAGAGAATATTTCAAGTGGAAAAGGAGAAATTTGCTTTGTGTAAACAATTCCCTGCATTCATTTTTCTAAATAAGATCTTCAAGGCATGAAATAATAATATATGTTAAAGAAGGAGAATTTTGCTTAATGAAAAAACTGGCCTGCTCATTTGTCCACCATAGGCCTTCAAAGAGAATATATGAGGTGAAAAATGATCAATTTACATCATGCAAACAGTCTCCAGCTCTTATTTCTGTAAGATCGTCAAGGTCTTTCAAGAGAGCGGTTTAGTGAAAAGGGAGAAATTTGCTTCATGTGGTAGTAATATCTTCTGTTATTACTCCACTTCAGGCCTTCAAGGCTTTTTACCTGAGAATGAATAGAGAACATTTGAGGTGCAAAAAGAGAAAGTTGCTTCATGCAAACCATCTCCAGCTTTTATTTTTCTAAGATCTTCAAGGCCTTAAAAGGAAATGTGTGAGGTGAAAAAAGATAACATTGCTTCATGCAATCTCCAGCTTTTATTTCTCTACAAAAAGGTCTTCAAGGCCTTAAAAGAGACTATTTTAGGTTAAAAAAAATTGCTTCATGCAGTTACACTTCCTATGCGTTACTCCACGTCAGGCCGTCAAAGCCTTTTAATTGAGAATGAATAGAGAGTTTTTGAGGTGTAGAAGGAGAAATTTGCTTCATGCGAACAATCTCCAGCTTTTATTTCTCTACCAAAGGTCTTCAGGGCCTCAAAAGAGAATATTTGAGGCTTAAAAGAAGAAATATGGTTCATGAAAACCATCTCCTTTCTGTCATTTGTCTACTTAATGTCGTCAAGACCTGAAAAGATAAAATTTGAGGTTAAGAAGAAATTTGCTTCACGCAAGCAATCTCCTACTTTTATTTCTCTACTACTTAAGGTCTTCAGGGCCACAAAAGAGAATATTTGAAGGGAAAATGGAGAAATTTCCTTCATACAAAATCATCTCCTACTTTCATTTACCTAATGTCTTCAAGAACTGAAGAGAGAATATTTGAGGTTTAAAAGGAGAAATTTACTTCAGGCAAATAATCTCCTACTTTCATATCTCTACCTAAGGTCTTCAAGACCTAGAAAGAGAATTTTTGTTTCAAAAAAGGTCAAGTTTTCATCATGCAAACAATCTCCTGCTTTTGTATTTCTACCTGAGGACCGGGTAAGGTAATATATTGGGTTAAGAAAAGAGAAGCAGCATGGTTCAGTGGAAAGAGCATGGGCTTTGGAGTCAGAGGTCATGGGTTCAAATCCCAGCTCTGCCACTTGTCAGCTGTGTGACTTTGGGCAAGTCACTTAACTTCTCTGGGCCTCAGTTACCTCTGTAAAATGGGGATGAAGACTGTGAGCCCCCCGTGGGACAACCTGATCACCTTGTAACCTCCCCAGCACTTAGAACAGTGTTTTGCACATAGTAGGTGCTTAATAAATGCCATCATCATTATTATTATTATTAGATATTTGGTTCATACAAAACCTCACCTCATTATTTTCCCATCTAAGGTCTTCAAGACCTGAAGAGAAAATGTATGAACTGGAAATGGGAAACTTTGGTTCATGCGGAAACATCTCCTGTACATTAGTTCATTTAAGGCCTTCAAGGCCTTTTGAAAGACAATTAATACAGAATATTGGTAGTGTAAAGGAGAAATTTGCTTCATGCAAAAACATCTGCTTTTATTTCTCCACCTAAAGTCTTTAAGGCCTGAAAGAATATTTGAGGTGAGAAAGAAGGAAAGGAGATGCAGAAACATCTACTGTGCATTAGTCCATCTGTGGTCTTCAAGTCCTTTTAATAGAGAATATTTGAGATGAAAAAAGGAGAAAATTGCTTCATGCAAACACTCTCCTAATGTTCTGTTTCAGGTGTTCAAGGCCTGAAGAGAAAATATATGACCTGGAAAAGGAAACATTTGCTTGATGTGGAAACATCTTCTGTGTGCTAGTCCTTTTTAGATCTTCAAGGCCTTTTATTAGCGAATGAATAGAGAATATTTGATTTGAAAAAGGAAAATTTCCTTCAGGTAAACTACCTCCTGCTATAATTTTGTTACCCTAAAGAATTCAAGCTAAAGTAATCCTAAAGTAATCATAGCTGCACCACTTGTCAGCTGTGTGACTTTGGACAAGTTACTTAACTTCTCTGTGCCTGTTACCTCATCTGTAAACTGGGGATTAAGACTGAGCCCCAAGTGGGACAACCTGATCACCTTGTAACCTCCCCAGCGCTTAGAACAGTGCTTTGCACATAGTAAGCACTTAATAAATGCCATAATTATTATTATTATTCAAGGCCAGAAAAGAGAATATTCTGGTTGAAAAAGAAATTTTCTTCATTTGGAAAAATCTTCTTTTTATGTCACCTCTCGATTTTAAGTCCTTTTAACTTGCAAATGAACAGAAAATATTTGTTACGCAAGTGTAATAAGTTGCTTCATGAAAAGAAAATATATCCCACCTATTTTTCCTCCTATGGTGTCCAAGGCCTGGAAAGACGATACTTATGAGTTGGGAAGGAGAAGTTTTGCTTCATGCAGAAAACGTTACTGTTTGTTCCTCGGCCTTCAAAGTCTTTTATAGAGAATTTAGAGAACATATACAAGGTGGAAAAGGAGAAATGTACTTCATGTGAACAATCTCCTGCTTGAATTTGTCTACCTAGGTCTTCAAGGCATGAAAAGACAATATATGAGATTGAAAAAGGAGAAATCTGCTTCATTCAAAAACTGGCTTGATCATTTTCCTACCTAAGGTCTTCAAGGCCTGTAAAGAGCATAGATGGGGTTATAAAAAGTAGATATTGGCTTCATGTAAACACTCTTCTAATGTACTGTCCAAGGTCTTCGAGGCCTGAAGAGAAATAAATGAAACCAGAAAAGGAAAAATTTGCTTCTTGCAGACACATCTCCTATGCATTTAGTCCACTTCGAGTCTTCAAGTCCTTTTAATTGATAGTGATTCAAGATTATCAGAGGTGAAAAAGGAGAAATTTGCTTCATGCAAACAACCCTTCTGCTTTTATTCTTCTACCTCAGGTCTTCAAGGCCTGAAAAGAAAATATTTGAAGTGGAAAAAGGGAAATTTGCTTTTCGCAAAATCCCTCCCATCAATGTGTCCACCTAAGATCTTCAAGACCTGATGAGAAAATATATGAACTGGAAAAGGAGAAATTTTCTTCATACAGAAATGTCTCCTGAAAAGAACTGCACCTGCAGCCTTCAAGGCCTTTTAATTGAGAATGAGTGAAAAAGGAATTTATATTGATGCCTGTCTACTTGTTTTATTTCGTTTTGTTGTCTGTCTCCCCCTTTCTAGACAGTGAGCCCATTGTTGGGTAGGGATTTTCTCTGTTGCCAAATTGCACTTTTCAAGCACTTAGTACAGTCCTCTAAACACAGTAAGTGCTCCATAAATGTAACCAAATGAATGAATAAGTGCTGTGGAACTGAGTGGGTTGAATAAAGTGCAAAGGTGACACAGGCTGGAAAGGGATTTGAGGAAATGAGTCCTTAGACGGGGTAGGCCTCTTGGAGGTTATGGGATTTTAAATTAGGTTATGAAGGTGGGGAGAGTGATCATCTGTTGGATATAAAGGGGGAGGGAGTTGCAGGACATGGGTGATGGGTTGGAGGAGAGATAGATGAGATCGAAGCATAGTGACTAGTTTGGCATTGGAGGAGTGAAGTGAGCAGTCAGGGTTGTCGAAGGAAATCAGTGAGATAAGATAGGAAAGGGCAAGCTGACTGAGTGCTTTAAAGTCAATGTTAAGGAGTGTCTGTTTGATGTGGAGGTGTATGGGCAATCACGGGAGGTTCTTTAGAACTGGGGAAACATGGCCTGAACGGTTTTTCCTTGTTTCAGAGAGTCCTTTCATCACTCCCTCTCTCTGTTCCATGAACTTCCCCTTCCTGCCACTCTGGCCTGTAGCTGGGGAAAGACCAGACATGTGATTGGCAGGTGGAGTAGCCCATGCGGGAGGATAATAATAATAATAATAATAGTTATTATTATCACGGTATTTGTTAAGTGCTTACTATGTGCCAAGCACCATTCTAAGAACTGGGGTAGATACAAGGTAATCAGGCTGTCCCATGTGGGGCTTACAGTCTTAATCCCCATTTTACAGATGAGGTAACTGAGGCACAGAAAAGTGAAGTGACTTGCCCAAGGTCAGCTGCTCTTGCGCAACACAAGAGACCAGGACAACAAAGCTTGGGTGAATGGGTCTCCCTGCTCTGTGGTGGCATCTTTTCTACATATCTCTCTCCCACTCTTCTCTCTCATCTCTCTATCCATTAATTACAGGAATAATAATTCTGGTATTTATTAGGCCCTCACTATGCGCCGAACGCTGTACTAATGCTGAGATAGATACAATGTAATCAGATGTCATGATCCCTGTCATATTAGTCACAATCCCTGTTTTACATGGGACTCATAGACTAAGGAGGAAAGAGAACAGGTGTAATAGTTATTAATGATAATTGTGGTATTTGTTCACTCATTCAATCATATTAAGCACTTTCTGTGTGCAGAGGACTGTACTAAGCACAGTGCTTACTTATATTCCAGGCACTGTACTAAGTGCTGAGGTGGATACAAGCAAATCAGGTTGGATGCAATTCCTGTCACTCATTCAGTTGTATTTATTGAGTGCTTACTGTGTGCAGAGCACTGTACTAAGAGCTTGGAAAGTACAATACAGCACTGAAGAGAGACAATCCCTGTCCACAATGATGCATACAGTCTAGAGGGGGGAAGCCCGCATGAGGCTCACAGTCAATCCCCATTTTACAGATGAGGTAACCAAGCACAGAGAAGTGAAGTGACTTGTCCAAGGCCACGCAGCAAACAAGTAATGGAGCCAGGATTAGAATCCAAGATCCTCTGGCTCCCAGACCTTATCCACTACACCATGCTGCTTCCCGATTAGGAAGCTGAGGTGCAGAGAAGTTAAGTGACTTGTCCAAGGCCACACAACAGGCAAGTGGCAGAGCCAGGATTAGAACTCTCTTTTCACTGGTTGTGTTCCTCTGTCTCCTTCTTCTACCTCCTTTCTGTCTCTCCTCTCTCTTTCTCCCTCGCTTTCTCCTTTTCCTTTCTCTTTCTTTCTCTTTCCTTCTCTCTCTCCCTTTCTTTCCCCCCATTCTCTTGCCTCTGCCCAATAGCATAATAATGATAATAATAGTATTTGTTAAATGCTTACTAAGTGCCAAGCACTGTTGTAAGCACTGGAGTAATCAGGTTGTCCCACCTGGGGCTCACAGTCTTAATCCCCATTTTACAGATGAAGGAACTGAGGCGCAGAGAAGTGAAGTGACTTCCCCAAAGTCACACAGCAGACAAGTGGCAGAGCTGGGATTAGAACCCATGACTTCTGACTCCCAAGCCTGTGCTTTTTCCACTGAGCCACGCTGTTTCTCTAAGGGGGACTTATAATAACAATAATAATATTGATAATAATAAGGATGGTATTTATTAAGTGCTTACTATGTGCAAAGTACTGTTCTAAGCTCTGGGGAGGTTACAAGGTGATCAGGTTTTCCCACAGGGGCTCACAGCCTTAATCCCCATTTTCCAGATGAGGTAACTGAGGCACAGAAAAGTGAAGTGACTTGCCCAAAGTCACACAGCTGACAATTGGCAGAGCCGAGATTTGAACCCACTACTTCTGACTCCAAAGCCCGGGCTCTTTCCACTGAGCCACGCTGCTTCTCTGCTGCTGCTGCCGCTGCTTCTTCTAAGCTACCACACAGCTTATGCACTCGATGGGGGCTGGGTATGAAGGGAGGTAGTGATTTTGCAGTTCATCAGTGTTAATTGCTGGGATCAGGCCTTCCAAATCCAACCCAGAGATAGAAATCTAGTGATGCTGCACTCTGTTGCTCCCTGCTTTGAAGCCCCTGCTGTTTTGGAGCTCTGGTCTGTCTGGTTATGTGGAAGACAACAGTTTAGGTTTTTTAATTTTTTTGTGGTTTTTCTTTGTTTAATTTTCATTTCTTATAGCTCTTCTCTCAGTTTTCGCAAGAAAATGAGAAAGACCCCAGCTTCCCAACTCTGACTCAACCACTCTATTATACAATAAATACCCCCTCTGGACTGTAAGCTTGTTGTGGACAGGGAATGTGTCTGTTTATTGTTGTAGTCTATTTTCCCAGCTGCTTAGTACAGTGCTCTGCATACAGTAAGCACTCAATAAATACTATTGAATGAATGAAATGTGATTGAATGAATTGAATGAACAAATGAATACTTAATAATTGTGAGCCCCTGTGAGGGACAGGGACCGAATTTCATTCCCACCTGTGTATTTTCTCCCAGTATTTAGCACAGTGCTTTGCATAGAATAAGTGCTTAATAAATACCACTACTACTAACAGTGGCTTACCAATGGCTGAAGGCCCAGTGGCTTCTCCTGCTGTTGAGATTTCAGAGCTAGTTTGTTCTGTGACCACAAATTGCAACCATTCTCCATATCAGCTATGCTGCAATATTTGCCCCTGGGGTACTGAATGAGAGAGTGTGGACTTTTTAATGGTATTTGTTAAATGCTTACTATGTGCCAGGCACTGTACTAAGTGCTGGGATAGATACAACTAATTAAATTGGACACAATTCCAGTTCCATATGGGCTCACAGTCTAAATCAGAAGGAGGAAAATTTAATCCCCATTTTACAGATGAAGAAACTGAGGCATAGAGAAGTTACTTGCCCAAGGTCATAAGAAACAGCAAGGCCTATAGGAAAGAACACCCTCCTGAGAGTCAGAGGACCTGGCTTCTAATCCCTACTCTGTCACTTGTCTGCTGTATGACCTTGTCCAAGTCACCTCACTTCTTTATGCCTCAGTTATCTCATCTGTAAAATGGGGATTAAGCTTGTGAGCTCCATGTGGGACAGGGACTGTGTCCAGCCTGATATCTTGTACTACCCCAGTGCTTAGTATGACACCAGTGCTTAGTGCTTAGGACAACTCCTTGAACAAGTCATCTACACACGCTGCCTCGAATTCCTCAACACCAACTCTCTCCTCGACCCCCTCCAGTCTGGCTTCCGTCCCTACATTCCATGGAAACTGCCCTCTCAAAGGTCACCAATGACCTCCTGCTTGCCAAATCCAACGGCTCATACTCTATCCTAATCCTCCTCGACCTCTCAGCTGCCTTTGACACTGTGGACCACCCCCTTCTCCTCAACACGCTATCCAACCTTGGCTTCACTGACTCCGTCCTCTCCTGGTTCTCCTCTTATCTCTCCAGTCATTCATTCTCAGTCTCTTTTACAGGGTCCTCCTCCCCCTCTCATCCCCTTACTGTGGGGGTTCCTCAAGGTTCAGTTCTTGGTCCCCTTCTGTTCTCGATCTACACTCACTCCCTTGGTGACCTCATTCGCTCCCACGGCTTCAACTATCATCTCTATGCTGATGACACCCAAATCTACATCTCTGCCCCTGCTCTCTCCCCCTCCCTCCAGGCTCGCATCTCCTCCTGCCTTCAGGACATCTCCATCTGGATGTCTGCCCGCCACCTAAAACTCAACATGTCCAAGACTGAACTCCTTGTCTTCCCTCCCAAACCCTGCCCTCTCCCTGACTTTCCCATCACAGTTGATGGCACTACCATCCTTCCCGTCTCACAAGCCCGCAACCTTGGTGTCATCCTCGACTCTGCTCTCTCGTTCACCCCTCACATCCAAGCCGTCACCAAATTCTGCCGGTCTCAGCTCCTCAACATTGCCAAGATCCACCCTTTCCTCTCCATCCAAAATGCTACCCTGCCCATTCAAGCTCTCATCCTATCCCGTCTGGACTACTGTATCAGCCTCCTCTCCGATCTCCCATCCTCTGGTCTCTCCCCACTTCAATCCATACTTCACGCCGCTGCCCGGATTGTCTTTGTCCAGAAATGCTCTGGGCATGTTACTCCCCTCCTCAAAAATCTCCAGTGGCTACCAATCAACCTATGCATCAGGCAGAAACTCCTCACCCTGGGCTTCAAGGCTCTCCATCACCTCGCCCCCTCCTACATCACCTCGCCCCCTCCTACCTCACCTCCCTTCTCTCCTACAGCCCAGCCCTCACCCTCCCCTCCTCTGCCACTGATCTCCTCACTGTGCCTCGTTCTCGCCTGTCCCGTCATCGACCCCCGGCCCACGTCGTCCCCCTGGCCTGGAATGCCCTCCCTCCCCACATCCGCCAAGCTAGCTCTCTTCCTCCCTTCAAGGCCTTACTGAGAGATCACCTCCTCCAGGAGGCCTTCCCAGACTGAGCCCCCTCCTTCCTCTCCCCCTCCTCCCCCTCTCCATCCCCCCTGCCTTACCTCCTTCCCTTCCCCACAGCACCTGTATATATGTATATATGTTTGTACATATTTATTACTCTATTTATTTATTTATTTTACTTGTACATATTTATTCTATTTATTTTATTTTGTTAATATGTTTTGTTTTGTTCTCTGTCTCCCCCTTCTAGACTGTGAGCCCACTGTTGGGTAGGGACCGTCTCTATGTGTTGCCACCTTGTACATCCCAAGCGCTTAGTACAGTGCTCTGCACACAGTAAGCGCTCAATAAATATGATTGATTGATTGATTGATTAGTACAGTGCCTGGCACATATTAAGTGCTTAACAAATGCCATTAAAAAGAAAAAGAAAAAAGGAAATAAAGGGCTACACAGCAGACAAGTAGAGAGGTTGGGATTAGAACCCATGTCCTCTGATTCCCAGGCCTGTACACTCTCCACTAGACCACTCTATACAAACTACCACAGTTACTGTAAAATCAACTGAAGTCCATGTTCTACTGTCAATAAAACATAACTTTCCCCCTTAGCAAGCCACTTGTTCTTGAGAATACTCTTCAATGATAATTGGCTAGAAAACGTGCTTGACTATATCTTCATATCTTCATGAACAAACTGAGCAGATATGAAAGATATTCTCTCAAAAACACATTCATGGATACAGTATCCAACTTTCAATTGGAGAACTCTCACCTATTAGTCTCTCACCTATTACATTATTACGTTATGTAATAATGTTAATAAGGTTATTATGCCTCACCTATTTATAAACTTCTCGAGGGCAGGGAGTGTGTTTTTTGACTTTTATTGTATTCTTTCAAGCAGCACTTGGCAAACAGTAGGCATTCAATAAACATTGATGCTGATGTTTTTCATTAAAAAAATTAAAGGAAATGTCAAGCAACTTAAAAAGAGGTAAAGATTTGATCATTTCCTAAAGGAAAGTTTTAGAGTTAACCTGATATGAATAATAAGAATCTTAGTCCAGGCTGAGATTTTTCACTGATGGAGGTCTCAGGACATGGGACAAATCAAAACTTAAGTAGAAGCTTTGAAAGAATGTGATGAAGATAATATGTTGGCTATGTCAGGTTTTCATATTCCTGTAGTGCTGTCAAAAAATTATAATAGGAAAAATCTCAAGCATTCATTCATTCATTCATTCATATTTGTTGGGTGCTTACTGTGTACAGAGCACTATACTAAGCACTTGGGAAAATGTAATACAGCAATAAAGAGTGACAATCCCTGCCCACAACGAGTTCTCAGTCTAGGGGGGTGGAGACAGACATCATTACAAATAAACAGATATCAGTATAAATAAATAAAATTACAGATATATGTATATAAGCACTGTGGGGCGGGGGGAGGTAGAGCAAAGGAAGTAAGTCAGGGCAATGCAGATGGGAGTGGAAGGTGAGGAAAAAATGGGGCTTAGTCTGGGAAGGTCTCTTGGAGGAGATGTGCCTTCAGTAAGGCTCTGAAGGGGATAAGGTGGGGTGGAAGAATAATTGTGTGCCAGATTTGAGGAGAGAGGGTGTTCCTGGCCAGAGGTAGGACGTGGGCCAGGGGTTGGCGGCGGGACAGGTAAGATCAGTGCACAGTGAGAAGGTTAGCACCAGAGAAGCAAAGTGTGCGGGCTGGGTTGTAGAAGGAGACAAGTTGAGGTAGGAGGGGGCGAGGTGATGGAGGGCTTTAAATAATAATAATAATAATAATTATAATGGCATTTATTAAGTGCTTACTATGTGCAAAGCACTGTTCTAAGCTCTGGGGAAGTTACAAGGTGATCAGGTTGTCCCCCGGGGGGCTCACAGTCTTAATCCCCATTTTACAGATGAGGTAACTGGGGCCCAGAGAAGTGAAGTGACTTGCCCAAAGTCACACAGCTGACAATTGGCAGAGCCGAGATTTGAACCCATGACCTCTGACTCCAAAGCCCGGGCTCTTTCCACTGAGCCACGCTGCTTCTTTAAAGCCAACAGTGAGGAGTTTTTGCTTAATATGGAGTTGGATAGGCAATCACTGGAGAATTTTGAGGAGGGGGGTGACATGTCCTGAATGTTTCTGTAGAAAGATGATCAGGGAAGTGGAGTGAAGTATGGACTGGAGTGGGGAGAGGCAGGAGGTTGGGAGGTCAGAAAGGAGGCTGATTCAGTAATCTAGATGGGATAGCATGCATGATTGTATTAACGTGGTAGCAGTTTGGATGGAGAGGTAAGAGTGGATTTTATCGATGTTGCGAAGGTGAGAAGCACAAACTGAAGTGTTAGAAGTTATTTTTCTTAATCTTTTTCAAAAGATGTTAACATTCTAGCAAAAAAACAAGGTGGATGTAGCTCATGGACTCTGTTTTTGCTTTCCTTTGCTGCTCTCCTATCACATCTGTAGTTACTAAAATGATCCTAATCTCTCCCTTCCCCATGTACAGATAATTCATTTCAAATTAATTAATCATGCTTCATAATGCATTCTTGGATACAGTCCTGTCATTCCAATAGAGCCAAATCTCTCATTATCCCTGGGCAACCCTTCACCCTACACAATAGAACAGCTGTAATACATGGGAATGGACATTTTTCAATAGAGCACCAAGATCAATCGATTAATCAAAAATATGGGTTAAGCCCTTATTCTGTCCAGAGCACTGTACTGAGCACTTGGGGCAGTTCCTCAGTCTTAGTAGAAACGATCCCTGTGGTGAGGGGAGGTACAGATGGTGGGGAGGCTGCAGGAATCTTGGCTTTGGAAAGAAGGCCCCACTCCACTACCATCACCCCTTGAAGTGTAGCCATAGACTCACAGTGCAGTGGCTGGGATATCCTCAATGGGTTTCCCCTTCCCAACTGTTCTTACCTCCACATCGTTCTGGAATCTCCCCCAGTCTTAGATCTGATGCTGCCTTTTAACTTTCAGGATGGAGAGAGATGCCACATTTGCCCACAAAAAGGCAGAGCGGGCCTGCCTCCGGGTCCACCTCAGGGAGAAGTACAGACTCCCGAAGGTAAGCATTGCAACACGACATGACCAGGGGGTGAAGAGACCCCACACAAAGAACAAGGCTTGGGGCTAGAAGGATCTGAGACATGTTGCTCTGGTTTTTAACAAAGGAAGAATGGGAAACAATGCCCACCAGATCAGTACCCCAGTAAAGCAATCAGATTCTGATCCAGTCCCTCACGGCTGATGGGAAAGCAGGCTCAGGTTGCAATGGTTGTCTATGTTAGACATCTTCTTCTCACATGTTTAAAAGTCTGAAAGCTCGTTCAGCTGGTTCAGTCATTGAATAGTGTGTTATTTTTTCTAGAAAATACAACTGCACTCTTGTTCAATCATTATTGGTTGTAGTGCACCCACTGAGAGCATGGCCCTGGACTGAAGGCCATATATGTATTTATTTATTTATTTATTTATTTATTTTACTTGTACATATCTATTCTATTTATTTTATTTTGTTAGTATGTTTGGTTTTGTTCTCTGTCTCCCCCTTTTAGACTGTGAGCCCACTGTTGGGTAGGGACTGTCTCTATATGTTGCCAATTTGTACTTCCCAAGCGCTTAGTACAGTGCTCTGCACATAGTAAGCGCTCAATAAATACGATTGATCATATGTAATATTGTGATATTTTAAATTCTGGCCTAAATGGTCAGCTTTGGACTTCCCCTCATGTGCTCTTCCTCACCCTCATCTCCACCCAGTTGGCAGAGCCTAGTTGTGTAGGTTAGACTTCTGCTTACGGCAGAAGTGAGTTTGAAAGGACAGAATAATTTAAAGTACTTTATGTGAGCAACTACTGCCTGAGAACTACATTTCCCAGAATCTTCTGAGAGTGAGAACCAGTCATCCAGCTAGGCAGACCCTTTAAATTCTGGAAAGGGAACTATCTTTCTGCCTTCCTTTTTCTCTCTCTCCCTTCCTTCCTCCTTTCCCCCTTTCTTTCTCCTTCCCCCCTTCCTTTCCTCCCCTTTCTTTATCTCCTTCTCTGCATTTCTCCTTCTCTCCCTCTCTCCCTTTCCCCTCTCCCACTCCCCATTCTCTCCTTCTCTCCCTCTTTGCCTTTCCCCTTCTCTCCCTCTTCCCCATCCTCTCCTTCTTTCCCTCTCTTTCTCCTTCCCTCCCTCTCTCCCTTTCTCCCTCTCCCATCCTCTCCTTCTCTCCCTCTCTCTCTTTTTCCCTCTCCCCAGCCTCTCCCCCTTTCTTTCTCCTTCTCTCTCCCCTTTCCCTCTCCTCCCCTCCCCCTTTCCCTTTCCTTCTCCTCCCCCCTCTCCGCTCCAGCTCTCTCCCTTTCTCTCCTTCTCTCCCTCTTCCTCCCCGTCCGCTGAGTCACAGCTCTGGCAGCCTTGCTGGATAGGATAGTCTTCTCCACATGCTGACATGTAAGTATACACACTCAGAATCATGTCTTTGTCTCTAAGGAAGTTTGCTTGTGCATTAATGGTAGTCTACGCGTATATCAAAGCCTGTATATTTGGTGGAGAGTAATTGTGTGATTCTAGTATGGCTGCCCTCCATTTTCTTTCCCTGAATATTGAAAGAAACATCTGTGAGTTCTGAGTGTTTGAGAACTGTATGGAGGAATTATAATTTTTTCTCTGGCTCCTCCACACTGGTAGAAGAGCTTTCACTGAATGCTCTTGGATGTCATTGAAGTCCTGTGACTTAAGAGATTGATCTTAGCCATGTTAAGGAACTCCGAGTCCAGCGCAGTAATGATGCAATCCCATGACTCTCTTGATCCTCGGCACCCTGCAATAGCCATCTTATCTCTTTGGGGATACCTAATGCTAATATGTTATTCATTTAGTCATTGAGTTAATTTGTGCTGTTAATCAAAACTTGCATAATTGTCAGAGGACTGTTTCTATGTCAGTCGGCACCAGTGCTGCCTGACCTTGACTGCAACCTTTTGTAAATGAGCAGGGCCAGTGTCCTTGAATTTGCTTTGTTCAGGAACATCTAGAATGCTATCCCAAGCAACTAAGGCTTTTACCAGTGGTAATGATAGGACTCTGAAACTCCTTGCAGAACCATTCAGCCTCCTTTAAGTATTTTTTTATGGTATTTGTTAAGTGCTTACTATGTTCCAGGCACTGTACTGTGCCCTGGGGTAGATAAAAGCTAATTAGTTTGGACACAGTCCTTGTCCTATGTGGGTTTCACAGTCTTAATCCTCATTTTTTACAAATGGGTTAACTGAGGCACAGAGAAGTTAAGTGACTTGCCCAAGGTCACAGCAGACAAATGGTGGCGCTGAGTTTAGAACCCAGGTCCTCTGACTCCCACGCCATGCTCTTTCTACTCGGCTATGCCGGGTCCTCTAGTTTTTCTTTGAATGGAGCATCCAACTTCACATCTTCTGAATATCCTCACTTTGATAAAATGCCCCAGTGGAGCCTTGATTACTTCTACAGGATATGAGACCAAAGGCTTATGAGATCAAAGACTACCAATATGCCCATTTTCCCCAGAACCCGCAAGAGGCCACCTTCACAGGATCCAGACAGAGGAATTCAGGGGATGGAGAGGAGCTTACTCTCCCAAACCACAACTAAGACAGAAAAACTCAGCTAGAGGAGAGAGGCCAACTGACATCCTCCCTGAGGTACTCACAGGTCAGGTGTGGGGTTCTAGAATAGGCCATTATGGGAAGAGATGTAACTTTTGGGTATGACTGAAAGAAGCATAGCTTAGACCCTCAGTGAATACTCCCTTTTTGTTTTTTTTTCATTCACATTTTTCAGTGTTGGCTGAGTTGGAAATAATGGCAGGTTGGACTTGTGATGTGTCCAGTGAATTCAAAAGTACCTAAAGCAACTCTTCAGGTGGCATTTGTGTAATTGCTGGTGATCACAGACTGGGGTCCTAATTCGACCATTAATCCTAGAAATGTAATTTTTTGATAATCAGCAAAGGAGCAACTTTCCATCTTGCTTTTTTATTGACATATTTCACTGTTGGCTGAGTCACAGGTGATGGTATGTTAGCAATCCCTGAAGTTTGTCCAAATGCATTCAATGGATTCAGGGAGTAACTAAAGCAAACATTTAATCAATCAATCGTATTTATTGAGTGCTTACTGTGCCCAGTAAGGTACAACAGAGTTGGTATGCATGGTCCCTGGCAACAATGAGCTTACAGTCTAGAGGACTGTAAGCAGTTTTTCAGATGGCATTTGATTAATTGTTGGTGATCCTGGAATAATCCATTAGTATTACCTTTGAAATTCTTTGATATGAGGCAGAAGAGCAACTTTAGAACACTGGAGGATCCTCTCCTTTCCATTTCACTCTTGATGGAGATGGAGGTTGTGGTGGTTTAGGTCTCCTGACCATCTTCTCAATGTCCTTAGTGAATCCTCTGATTGCCTCTGAGAGTTCTCATTCAGCTCTCTCCCACTACAACCCAGCCCATACTTATTGTTCCGCTATTTCCAACCTACTCACTTTGTCTCACTCTCATTTCTCTCATCCTTGCTCACGTTCATTCATTCATTCATTCAATCCTATTTGTTCATTCATTCATTCAATCGTATTTATTGAGCACTTACTGTGTGCAGAGCACTGTACTAAGCATTTGGAAAGCACTTATCCCTCCAGCCTGGAACTCCCTCCCCCTTCATATCTGGCATATGAATCAATCAGTTATTTTTTATCTAATTGAACATTTACTCTGTGCAGAGCACTGTATTAAGCCCTTGAGAAGAGATCACTCTCCCCATCTTCAAAGCCCGACTAAAAGTTCATTTCCTTCAGGATGCCTTCCCTGACTAATCTCTCATTTCTCCATCCTGTTTTCCCCTCCCTTCTCTGTCATTTATACCCCTTAAGCACTTAGGTACTTACCCCCACCCAACACTTGGTATATATCCTTAAACTTAGTTGCCTCCCTTACCTGTAATAAATTTTAAATTCTGTCTCCTCCACTAAACTGTAAGCTTCTTGAAGGCAGGGATCATGCCTACTTACTTTATTGTACTCCCCAGAGTGCTTAGTACAGTACTTGACACAGTAAGTGCTCAATAAATACCAGAATGATTTATTGGTCTCAATCCAGGGACCACTGACCCTCTCACCTGGAAGAACACTATAGGCCCAGTGGGCAGGGGGTGGGGGAGGAAGCGCAACATACCTCCAAGGGACCCCATCTGTATTTGGCTTGTAAGATATTTTTCCTGCTTACTGTCGTCTAATAATGTTTCCCATTCAGTAGGAATCCTGAAAAATAGCTGGCTAACATGGGCAGCAAAGACTAGAGTGGCAACCAAGATGATCACTGCTGAATCCCTGCCAGTTCACAGTGCCTTGGCACTATGCCATAATCACTTGGATCATGATTGGATGTTGAACATAAAAAATCTATAAATACAAAAAATATATTAAAATTTGTAGATATAAAAATCTATGTAATACAATTGAATGAATGAATACATGTAATAATAAAAATAATGGTGGCATTTGTTAAGCACTTACTATGTGCATATGTACCTCTGGCTCCCAAGCCTGTGCTCTTTCCACTGAGCCACGCAGCTTCTCTATAATGATGGCATTTGTTAAGCACTTACTATGTGCCAAGCACTGTTCTAAGCACTGGGGAGGATACAAGGTAATCAGGTTGTCCCACGTGGGGCTCCCAGTCTTAATCCCCATTTTACAGATGAGGTAACTGAGGCACAGAGAAGTTAAGTGATTTGCCCAAAGTCGCACAGCTGACAAGTGGTGGAGTGGGATTAGAACCCAAGACCTCTGACTCCCAAGCCCGTGCTCTTTCCACTGAGCCATGCTGCTTCTCAAGAATATATATATGAATACATATTCATATATTTGTGTGCCCTTTGTAATATGCTGTACTCTCGCTTGCCTACAAATTAAGACTGTGAGCCCCATGTGGGACAGGGACTGTGTCCAACCTGATTAAATTAAATCTACCCTAGTACTTAGAACAGTGCTTGGCACAAAGAGAGAGCTTAACAAATACCATAATTATTATTATCCCTGCACTGGCAGGGACGACAGTGTAAATGGTTCTGAGGAAGCCACGAGCATTTTTTTAATGGTATTTGTTAAGTGCTTACTCTATGCCAGGCACCACGCTAAGCACTGAAATGGATACGTGATAATCAGGTTAGACAGAGTCCATATTCCACATGGGGCTCACAGTCTTAATCCCCGTTTTTACTGAGGCACAGAGACATGAAGTGACTTGCCCAAGATCACACAGGAGACAGGTACATATTTATTATTCTATTTATTTTATTAATGATGTGTCTAGCTATAATTCTATTTATCTCTTTTGATGCTATTGATGCCTGTCTACTTGTTTTGTTTTGTTGTCTGTCTCCCCACTTCTAGACAGTGCGCCCGTTGATGAGTAGGGATTGTCTCTATCTGTTGCCGAATTGTACTTTCCAAGCACTTAGTACAGTGCTGTGCACACAGTAAGCGCTCAATAAATACTATTGAATGAATGAATGAAGTGGCAGAGCTGGGATTAGAACCCAGATCCTTCTGACTCCCAGGGCCGGGCTCTATCCATTAGGCTACGGTGCTTATCTAGTGTTGTAATCAGTCCCTTAGAGCAGGTTCTCGGTCCTGAAGCCTGGACAGGAGAATTCATCCATCCAATTCTAGGCCGAAATGCTAAGCACAAAACAGTCCTGCCTCCGAATGGAAAGTGGATGGAGGCTTCGCCTAGCGACTGGTTCCCATGGTAACATTGTCCTGGGCTCTGTCTCTGGGCACCCTCTGGTGTTCCCAGGATGAACAGGCAGGCAGGAACACAACCTAGCCAAATTTAGCGGGAATATACAACCCTTCTGAGCCAGACAGATATCCATAATCAATCAATAGTATTTACTGAGTGTTTGCTTTGTGCAGAACACTCTACTAAGCCCTTGGGAGAGTACAGTACAACAGAATTGACAGAGAGGTCCCCTGCCCACAATCTGAGGAATGGTCCCCAAATCTCTGTCCAAGAAGGTGGGTAATTGCACGTTATGGTCAGATGACTTTGTGGAATATGCAGCAGGAATATGCAGACTGATTGCTGTTTTGAAACTGTGCAGTATTCAGTGAAACTGTGATCCGGTGGAATAGGGGTCACAGGCAGGTCACTATTGTGAAAATGGCCTGTTTGGCCAACTTGAGGAAGATTGGGCTATTGTTTCCTCAGTGACTTTGGGTCCAAGAAACTCACTAGAGCGTGAGGATTTCAGTACAACAGAGGTGTTAGGCACTATCCCTGTCCATAAAGAACTTACAATCTAGAGGGGGAGATAGGTGTTAAAATAAGGATAAGGGACATAGTAGAGTATCAAGGATATATATCCTTGCATCAATCAATCAGTCAATCATATTTATTGAGCGCTTACTGTGTGCAGAGCACTGTACTAAGTGCTTGGGAAGTACAAGTTGGCAACATATAGACACAGTCCCTACCCAACAGTGGGCTCACACTCTAGAAGAGTGGGCTCACAGTCTAGAAGGGGCTCACACCTGTATATATGTATGTATGTTTGTATGTATTTATTACTCTATTTTATTTGTACATATTTATTCTATTTATTTTATTTTGTTAATATGTTTTGTTTTGTTCTCTGTCTCCCCCTTCTAGACTGTGAGCCCACTGTTGGGTAGGGACCGTCTCTATACGTTGCCAACTTGTACTTCCCAAGTGCTTAGTACAGTGCTCTGCACACAGTAAGTGCTCAATAAATATGATTGAATGAATGAAATGAATGAAAAGGATATTTTCATAAGTACTGTGGGGCTATGGTGAATATCAATGTGCTTAAGGGATATACAACTTTCTCCATACTGCCTTTCTCCTCTTCTGTACTCAGGCAGATATTGAGAGGAATCAGTCAATATCCTGGGGGTGAAAGCCTTTCATATGTTTGAAAACTCTTTGTAAATAGCCCTCAGCCACCTCTTGGAGTAATAGTAGTAGTAATAGTTGTAGTAGAAGTAGTAGTAATAGTAGTAGTAGTAGCAACAGCATTTATTGAGCACCCACTGGGTGCAATGCATTGTACTAAGTTCTTGAAAAGTTCAAAGCAAGTGACACAGTTTTTGACCACAAAATGTTTACACTCATATGGAGGAGACAGGCATTAAAGTATTTAGAGAGTAATCAAAATAAATAATTGCATGCACAATTGCATAAGCACATATACCTACATGTTGAGGATGGCATACGTAAATAAGTGCTAGAGCTTGCTAGGAGGTTTATACTGTGCAGTTCTCGGAATTACTTGGGGAAGATATGTTGGAGGGGGTGGGCTTTCAGGAAAGCCTTTGACCTTGAGGAGGGAGTTCCAAGAAGGGGGAATAGTGCGTGTGAGGGGATGGAGGTAGGAGATTCGAGAGTGAGGAACAATTAGAATATCTTGGAACAAAAATAACTGTTTGGGGAGTAGTGGGTGAAGAGAGCATATATGTGATAGGCTCCCTGTGGGAAAGGATCATGTCCACCAATTCTATTGAGAAGCAGCATGGCCTAATGGAAAGAACACAGAACTGAGAGTTTCTAATCTCAGTTCTGGCACTTTCCTGCTTTGTGATGATGATGATGATGATGATGATGGTATTTGGTAAGTGCTTACTATGTGCCAAGCCCTGTTCTAAGCACTGGGGTAGATACAAGGTACAAGGTAGATTCAAGGTTGTCCCACATGGGGCTCACAGTCTTAATCCCCATTTTACAGATGAGGTAACTGAGTTTCAGAGAAGTTAAGTGACTTGCCCAAGGTGTCACAGCTGATAAGTGGTGGAGCCAGGATTAGAACCCATGACCTCTGAATCCCACGCTTGTGCTCGTGGGAGCTTGTGATCCTGAGCAAATCAGTTCACTTCTCTGGGCCTCAGTTTCCTCATCTGTAAAGTAGGAATTCAACACCTGTTCTTCCTCACCTTTAGACTATGAGCTCCACATGGAACAGGGACTGTGTCCCCTCTGTATCGTACCTATCACAATGTTTAGTACAGTGCTTGGCACATAATATGCACTCAATCAATATAACTGATTGGGGAGATGGAATTAATTGGTGGAGAGCCTTGAGTTTTTGCTTATTGCAGAAGGACAGGGAACACCACGGAGGGCCTTGGAGAGCAGAGAGATGTGTGCTGAGGAGCTCTGTAAGAAGCAGCGTGTCTTAGTGGAAAGAGAACAGGCCTGGGAATCAGAAAGACCTGGGTTCTAATCCCGTCTCTGCCACTTACCTGCTGTGAGACATTGGACAAGTCACTTAACTTCTCTGTGCTTCAGTTTCCTCAACTGTAAAATGGGAATTCAATACCTATTCTCCCTCCTACTTAAACTGTGAGCCTGATGTGGGACCTAATTATCTTTTATCTACCCCAGCTTAGTACAGTGCTTGGGACATAGATAGTGCTTAAAAAATACCACTAGAGCAATGCTCCAAAAAGAAGATAGATAGGAGAGCTATAGATTGGATAGATCTATATACAGATATAGATTGGAGGCAGGAGAGGGTGATAGAATAATCTAGTTGCAATGTAATCAGAGTTTGACCAAAGCGAAAGCTGTTTGGTTGGAGAGAAAGGGGTGGATCTCTCTTCATTTTCAACCTTTTTGTCATTTCTTTGCTGTCTTCTGAACTCCCTTCAAATCTTCCAGGACCTGGAGCCTAGAACCTGTCCTAGTTTCCCAATGAGAGTAAAGCGTGCCAAAACACGAGGATAGGGTGCTCACTGACGGACCTCATGAATTCCAGATAGAAACACACTCCATGCCATGCCTCTAACAGAACACGATGGATATCACAGGTGCCATTTTACATAAGTATGCCCAAGTTTGGTCTATCCCAGAAGACCCCAGACACCCCTCCACTTGCTCTAGAGGTTTCATCCTCCCCCCAGGCCTGTGTCAGAGCCGTGGAACTGAGCAGTAGAACCACACGTGGCACTTGTAATTTAAATTGAGCATCCTTCTCATCTCTTTCACCATCAACCTCTTGATCAAACCCTCCCTCCAGCCTGGAACTCCCTGCCACTTCATATCCAGCAGACCACTGCTCTCCTCATCTTCAGAGTCCTTCTGAAATCACAGTTTCCCTAGGAGAATCCCAACTCCACCATTTGTCTGCTGTGTGACCTTGGCCCAGTCACTTACTTCTCTGTCCCTTTACCCATTTGTAAAATGGGGATTGAAACCGTGAGCCCCAGGTGGGACAGGGACTGTGTCCAACCCGATTTTCTTGTATCCACCCCAGTGCTTAGTAAAGTGCCGGGCACATAGTAAGCACTTAACAAATACCATTATTGTTATTATTGTTCTTAGTATTAAGACCTTCCCTGATCAATCTCGTATTTCCCCACCCTATTTTTTCCCCTACTGCGTCACCTATACACTTGAGTCCTCTCACCCACTAAGCACTAATGTACACTCACCCACTCCTTCCCCACCACAGCACAAATGTACTTATCATTCAACTGTGGTGCTTCCCCGGACTGTAATTCATTTTAGTGTCTGTCTCCCTGGCTAGACTGTAAACTCCTTGAGTACTGGGATCATGTCTACTAACTCTTTTGTCCCCCCCCCCGCCCCCCCACCAAGCATTTAGTACAGTGCTCTGCCCAGAGGACATGCTCAGTAAATATTATTGATTGATTGATTTAAAAAGCCCAACATAAAAAGGTCCAGTCCTGTATAAGTACCGGAAAGGGCTAAAAACAGAGCTGAAAACGGAATTTCCCAGGATGTAACGGGATGAACGGGATGGGGGAAAGAAAACTTTCAAGTGTTAGAAGATTTTTGTTTTTGTTTTTTTAAAATGGTATTTGTTCAGTGCTTACTATGTGCCAGTCACTGTTCTAAGCATTGGGGTAGATACAACTAATCAGTTTGGATTCAGTCCATGTCCCACACCACCGCTGAAATCTCCCAGGTCACTAATGGCCCCTGAACCGCAATGTAGAGATCCCAGCTCAGGTCAACGGAGAAGGGGCCTCCACATTAATTAAGCAGCAGTAATGAAATTAACAATCTGCAGGGAGTTCAACACACTCAAAAATGGCCTCCACTAACAAGTGATTAATCCCCCAGGGGATTTCATTCATAATTGCTTAGGGTTCCCAACCCAGAGGTTAAATGGCAGCAGGGGCAGAGAGGCAGGGCTCAGTCCCCTGGAGCCTCCTCCTTATTAAGAGGGGACTTTGAGGAAAAACGGCTTCCTGGGAGCCGTCAAGTCTGGTGATTATAACGCTGCTAAACCTTGGCTTCAGGCACTGATTTTCTACATGAGTCAGGAAAGAGGGGGATGTCTGATATAAACAGTCAGAGCCCTGAACTTTTAGGGGAAAGAAAACTTTCAGGTGTTTTTTTGTGTGTTTTTTTTTAAATGGTATTTGTTCAGTGCTTACTATGTGCCAGTCACTGTTCTAAGCACTGGGGTAGACACAACTAATCAGTTTGGATTCAGTCCATGTCCACATGGGGCTCACAGTCCTAGTCCCCATTTTACAGATGAGGGAACTCAGGTACAGAGAAGTGAACTGACTTGCCCGTGGTCACACAGCAGATACGTGGCAGAGCCTCAATTAGAACCCAGGTCCTTCTGATTTCTGGGCCCATGCTTTAACCACTAGGCCAAGCTGCTTGGAAAGACCTGGCCATGATTCCCTTGGCTGATCGGGTGTAGAATTGTCCTTTGTCTTTGAAGAAGACACTTGTGATGGCGAGATGCAGTTGTTATGTGTGGGTGTGGCTGGAAAGATTGCTGTTGTGACCGCAGCTTCTTTCACACTGCGCCCACAGAAAAACTGCCCCGGGTTTGCAGCTGCAGGGGTCACATGTAGCCCTGGGCACTATTTTTGACTGCCGCCTGGACCCTTGGTGTGAATGGCTTCAAAACTCTCCATCACCTGGCCCCCTACTACCTCAACTCCCCTCTCTCCTCTACAGCCCAGTCGGCACCCTCCGCTCCTCTGCTGCTAACCTCCTCACTGTGCCTCGTTCTCGCCTGTCCCGCCGTCGACCCCTGGCCCACGTCTTCCCCCTGGTCTGGAATGCCCTCCCTCCATACATCCGCCAAGCTAGCTCTCTTCCTCCCTTCAAAGCCCTACTGAAAGCTCACCTGCTCCAGGAGGCCTTCCCAGACTAAGCCCCCTTTTTCCTCTCCTCCTCTTCATCCCCCCCACCCTACCTCCTTCCCCTCCCCACAGCACCTGTATATATGTTTGTACAGATTTATTACCCTATTTATTTTACTTGTACATATTTACTATTCTATTTATTGTGTTAATGATATGCATTTAGCTTTAATTCTATTTGTTCTGACGACTTGACACCTGTTCACATGTTTCGTTTTGTGATCTGTCTCTTCCTTCTAGACTGTGAGCCGGTTGTTGGGTAGGGACCATCTCTATATGTTGCTAACTTGTACTTCGCAAACACTTAGTACAGTGCTCTGCGCACAGTAAGTGCTCAATAAATACGATTGAATGAATTAATGAATGAGGCCTTCTTCACAAGCAGCATGGCCTAATGGATAAAGCATGGGCCTGGGAGTCAGAAGGGTCTGAGTTCTAATCCTGCCTCCACCACTTATCTGCTGTGAGACCTTGAGCAAGTCACTTCACTTTTCTGTGCCTCAGTTCCCTCATCTGTAAAATGGGGATTAAGACTATGAGCCCCAGTGGGACATGGATTGGGTCCAACATGATTAACTTGTATCTACCTTAGCACTTAATACAGTGCCTGGCACATAGTAAACATTTAACAAATACTGTTGAAAAAGAAAAATGCCCAGAAATGTTTGAGGCAAACAAGTCCCTTCCTGCTCCACTGCATTCTCACCAGTGGGCGATGTGGCGCAGTGGAAAGAGCCTGGGCTTTGGAGTCAGAGGTCATGGGTTCAAATCCCGGCTCCACCAGTTGTCAGCTGTGTGACTTTGGGCAAGTCACTTAACTTCTCTGTGCCTCAGTGACCTCATCTGTAAAATGGGGATTGACTGTCAGCCCCCCATGGGACAACGTGATCACCTTGTAACCTCCCCAGCACTTAGAACAGTGCTCTGCACTTAGTAAGTGCTTAATAAATTTCATTATTATTATTATTATTATTATTATTTTCTTGTACTGGAGCTGAATTACAGCCAGATCAGCTTACTTTCAGCCCTGATTAAGGTACTGCAGCTGCCTTCTCACTGATCTGCCTGGCTCCAACCTCCTCTGGTTTGATTTGAATTCCCCACTGCTGTGCATATCATCTTCTTGTAGCCCCATTCAGCACACATCTCTCCACCCTTCAGAAGCCTCCAGTATTTACCCATCTCCTTCTGTACAAACAGACGCTCCCTACTAAGGGCTTCAAAAGAAGCAGCATGGCCTAGTGGATAGAGTATGGGCCTGGGAATCAGAAGGACCTGGGTTCTAATCTGAGTTCTTCCACTTGTCTGCTGAATGACCTGGAGCAAATCACTTAACTTCTCTGTGCCTCATCTATAAAATTGGGATTAAAGATTGTTAGCCCTGTGTGGGACATGGACTGTGTCCAACCCTAATGTCTTGTACCTACCCCACTGCTTAGAACAGTACCTGACACATAGTAAGCACTTAAAAAATACCACAATTATTATTATTATCATTATTATTCAAGGCTCTCTACCAGCCTTATCCATCATATACGTCAGCTCACTATACCAGCTACTCCCCAGCTCACACATTTTGCCTCTTCAAAGCACACCTTTTAATTGTCCTTTGCTCTCGGCTCTCCTGCCTCTAAGCCATCACTCACACTGTTCCCCCATCCTAAAAATCCCTCCCCCTCACCAGACCACAGCTGCCCATCTTTAAAGCCTTCCTAAAATCCCACTTCCTCCAGGAAACCTTCCCAAAATAATTCACAACATCCTAGGGACATCGCTTCAACATCTATCCTTAGCTCTATCCCGTCCTCAACACTCATGCACATTTACATATTTATATTTATTAATAATAATAATTGTGGAGTTTGGTCAGCACTTACTGTGTACCAAGCACTGTACTAAGTTTGCAGGTAGGTACAACATCGTTAGGTCAGATACGGTCCCTGTACCTCATGGAGCTTGCAGTCTAAGTGTGAGAGAGACCTGAACTGGCTGTAACTCAGCTCCAGTATAAATTACAGATTTAATTTTGTAAATTCAAAGATTTATTCAGTAGTTTCATCCTGATGTGTTTCACTATTTCCTGCTATATCCTTGTTCTTCCTCTGGCTTGTGATACCTGTAAATATTTTTTGTCTGTCTCTTCTATTAGACTAAGCTCCTTAGGAGGAGTCTCTCTTCATTCAAATTTGCCAGACCTTAGCTCTCCCCTTAGTCATAGCCCTTCTGAAATCCCACCTCCTCCAGAGGCCTTCCCAATTACGTTTTCTTCTCCCCAATCCAGTTCACATCCTCCCAATCATCTCTGCACTTTTGATCCACCTCAGCATTTATTCACTCACAGCGTCCCTTAGTGATTTCATAAATATTGATTCACATACTTGACTACTTAAGTTCATCTTTCTAACTGTAAAATTATGTTGTGTCTATTTCCCCTTTAGATTTTAATCTTCTTGGGGCAGGGATTATGCCTCCTACATCTACTGAACTCCCAGGACCCTAAGTACAGTGGTCTTCACATAGTGAGCACTCAATAAATGCAATTGATTGATTGCTTGTTTAATTGAGAGCAGGGAATCTAGATCTTGTTACTGTTGTAATTCTCCCAAGTGCATTATACAGTGCCTAGCCCTCAATAAATACCATTAATTGATTGATTAATTAGGGGAAAGCTAGAAACTCAGGCCCAGAATAAGAGGAAAATAGCAATATGACACATTAACTTTGTCCATTTTTGTACGTATATTACTTTGACCTGGACCTAGCTCCATGAGGGTGTGAGGAGGCCAGGAAGTTCAGAGTTGTGACCCCTTCAGAGGTCACACACCTACCTAAAAGAGGCTCATCTCCAATCGCCCCAGTACCCCCTTCCCTTCCCATGCATCCCTGCCTTTTGGTTTTGTCTCAGGCAGTTCCAGGATTACCCACCGAGCTTCCTGCTGGTTATTCAAATAGTCATCCTACCTTTGCACTTTCTCTATGGCTCTAATAATAGTCATCATTGTCATCATCATTACTTGTTAAGCTCTTACTATATGCCAAGCACTGTACTGAGGGCTGGGGTAGATAAAGGATAATTAGGTCCCACCAGGGGCTCACATTCTCACCTTCTGGCTCTGATCTCCATGACTGGAAAACCTTGGAAACATTAATGACAGTGAGGAGAGAAAACAGGGCTTGGATTTTGGTCGTCTCCGTGAAACTGATTCTAGTAAACTGATTCTAGGAAACCAAGGGCAGTGGCAGTTGGATTAGGCGATTCAAAGTGTGAGCTAAACTGAGAAAGAAGTCAGACTCAGATCAAGTTCAGGCAGATAGTCTGTTGGTACAAACTGGCAACAGCTACAAAACAGAATATCTGTGCACATCTCTAATTCAAAGTCTTGGATCCCACTCTGGGAGGCTGGAAATTGATGATTATATTTTAAAACCCTGATCTAGAATACGGAGAAGAAAAGCTTTAAAATGACCTTTAAATGTTCTTTAAAAGAAGGTAGTGTGAGAGCGTATGGAAATATGGTTAATGTCCTATTGCACTCCAAGCCACCTTTTATTTAATGGCATTTGTTAAGTGTTTGCTATGGAATGGCACTTAGTAGCTCTCCCAAGCACTTATCACAGAGCCCTACAAACAGAGAATGCTCAATAAATGCCATTGATATTGATATATATGGCTTCTATATCACTGGGGAAGATGAAAAGTAATCAGCTAGGACATAGTCCCTCTCCCCACATGGGACTCTTACCACCATTTTACAGATGAAGTAACTAAAGCACAGAGGAGTTAAGTGACTCGCCCAAGATCACACAACAGACAAATGAAGGTGCCAGGATTAGAGCCCAGGTCTTTTTGACTCCTGGGCCCGCAGTCTCTCCACTAGGCCACACTGCTTCTCCATCAGATAAGAAGACAGAAGTGCTCAGTGAACAAAGAGTAATTAGCAGCAGCATAATTTCCAAGTCCTTAGCAATGTTGATTAAGACAATGCAATATTTAACTACTAGTTCTTGGAAAAAGAGTGCCAACTTATCTCTATAAAGTTTGTGAATTCCAGAAAAATCCTCGAAAGTTGGAAATTCTTGATTAAAATCAGTTTATTTGCTGACACGCAGCAAGAAAAATTGATAGCAGTCCTGAATGACTCTTTCCTGGTAAGATACAGAAAAAAAAGTTTACGAGCTCCAGAAGTCCGCATTTTTTCATTGGGGTTCATTCATTAGTTTGTCCAGATTCTGGACCTCCCTCGATCACTGGAGCCTTTCCTGCTACTTGTATAGACACATTCATATTGGTCCAAAGCCTCAGCGCCTTCACTGAAGAGCTGAAACAAGCCATTAATGCTTGTCTTTGATGTGAGATCTGTGTCAAAATATCCTGTGCTTCAAAAAGTTGGCTCTGTCAGGGGTCAGCAGAAAATTTGGACAAGATGGTTGTTGATTTAATTATTGACATTAGTCTGGGAGGACTTTCAGCAAGAAACAAGCCGATATAATGCTCTGTGTTTAAACCCCATTAAAATGTCTTTCATTGCACAACCGATTTTTCTCACTTTCTCCTTCTTTCCTCCTTGATCCCATTCCCATCCTTGGGGCTCCCATTTCCCATCTGGGTCCTCTTTATCCCATTGACAAGTGCGGCAACAGTCTTCTGATGATGTGCAGGGCAGATCACCTCTCTTGGGATATGGTGTCTCCAGCACCACTGTCCTTCCCCCAAAGGCTGGGGAACAGACGGGGCAGCACCCACTCAAGTAGAATCAAGGCCTTTCCAAGGTTTTCTAATCCCTCTGTAATGTGGAAAAGAGCAAGGAGAACTTAGTGCAAGACACACTGGTGATGATGAAGCAGCATGGCGGAGTGGATAGAGCATGGGCCTGAGAGTCAGAAGGTCACGACTTCTAATCCCGGCTCCGTTACTTGTCTGTTGTGTGACCCTGGGCAAGTCACTTCACTGCTCTGTGTCTCAGTTACCTCACCTATAAAGTGGAGATTGAAACTGTGAGCCCCACATGACACAGGGACTATGTCCAACCTGATTTGCTTGTATCCACCCCAGTGCTTAGTACAGTGTCTGACACATAGTAAGTGCTTAACAAATACTATAATAATAATAATTATTATTATTCTCTGTGCCTCAATTACCTCATCTGTAGAATGGGGATTGAGACTGTGAGCCCCATGTAGGACAGGGACTATGTCCAACCCGATTTGCTTGTATCTACACCAGCGCTTAGTACAGTGCTTGACACATAGTAAGTGCTTAACAAACACCATAATCAACATCATCATCATCATCCAGGGAAACCCAAGCACTTTAGAAAGATCTCAGCCACAGTCCCCCAGCTGCAAATCTATTTTCCCTCCCAGGGATGGCCTGAATAAATGGAGTAATGGAAGCAATGCACCCCACTCCTATGTCCCCAGAATTCATTGAATCATAGTGATGGTATTTGTTAAGCACTTATTTTATGTTGTCTATGCACCTGGATCTGTGCCCTTTGGACATCGATAGTCACTTATATACATATCTGTAAATTATTTATATAGTTGTCTGTCTCCCCTTCTAGAACGTAAACTCAGCGTGGGCAGGGGAGATATCTACCAACTCTGTTGCACTGTACTCTCCCAGGCACTTAGTAACTCTCCCAATCACTTAGCACCAGTGCCCTGCACACAGAGAGATTGATTATCAAGCACTATTCTAAACTCTGGAGTAGATAAAAGATCATCAGGTCAGACACAGCCTCTGTCCCTCATCAGGTTCACAATCTAAAATGAAGAAACTGAAGCACAGAGAAATTAAGTGACTTGCCCAAGGTTACACAGCAGGCAAGCAGCAGAGCCAGGATTAGAATTGATCCCAGGTCCCCTGACTCCAGGGCCTGTGCCTTTTCCACTAGGCCACACTGGAAAGGACTCTTTTATGCAAGGCCTCCAATCACTCCTAATTGGATCTGAACTGATTCCATTGTATCTATCCTAGTGCTTAGTACAGTGCTTGACCTATATTGCTATTATTATTATTCCAGGAATGCTTTGGTATTGATCTCCGAAGACCCTATTCTGTTTTGTTTCTGATATTGATTTCTGCTGCACTCTTTATGATTTTACCTTCCTGTTTGTGGTGTTTAATGTTTGTATGTTTAGGGGTTTGTATTTGCCTTTTTCTCACTTTAGAGGGTAAACTCTTCAGATCAGGCATTGCATCTTGCTCTTCTTTTGTAACTCTCTTTTGCCCATTGTCAGACAGTGCTCAGTCCGCAGTGAATCCTTTGCTGAAGTTGTAGCCATCTCAATAATTGGAACTGAAGTTAGGAGACAACTGGAGATATAGCCCTTGGAGTTTTTTTATGTTATTTATTAAACATGTATTATGTACCTGGCACTGTACTAAGCTCTGAGGTAGATACAACTTATTAGGTTGGACATAGTCCCTGTGTCCTTCCTGTGATAGTCCTCACAGTCTTAATCCCCATTTTACCGATGAAGAAACTGAGGCACAGAGAAGTCAAGTGACTTACCCAAGGTCACGCAGCAGGCAGGTGACAGAGCTAGGATTAGAACCCAGGCCCTTCTTACTCCCAGACCCGTGCTCTATCCACTGGGCCATGCTGCTGCTCATTGATTAGGGGTGACATTGGTAAGTGGCTAGTACTTACCCAATTTATAGATGAGAAAAACTGGGCCCATAAAAGATAGCCCCTTGCACCACAGAACAGCGTGGCTCAGTGGAAAGAGCACGGGCTTTGGAGTCAGAGGCCGTGGGTTCAAATCCCAGCTCTGCCACTTGTCAGCTGTGTGACTTTGGGCAAGTCACTTCACTTCTCTGGGCCTCGGTTCCTTCATCTGTAAAATGGGGATGAAGACTGTGATGTGAGCCCCTCGTGGGACAACCTGATTACCTTGTATCTACCCCAGCGCTTAGACCAGTGCTTTGCACATAGTAAGCGCTTAACAAATACCAACATTATTATTATTATTATTATGAAATTGTGACCACACCAAAAAGCCCACAGCTCTTTATTCTAAGTTTCTTCCTCTTCTGCTTGTTCTAGACGCATTAGATATGGTACAGACTTGGAAGAAAGGTGGTGGAAGCGAGTGGGATAAGACTTTCTGAAAGGTTTTGCTCCCACTGTGAGACTCACCAGGAGGGGCAGCTTTTCCACCTGGACCCAGAAATCAATCAATGGTATTTATTGAGCGCTTAGTATGGGCCAAGCACTATACTTGAGCGCTTAGGAGAGTACAGTACAACAGAGTTAGTAGACCTGTTCCCTCCCCACGAGGAACTTATAGTCTAAAGGAATCCAGCTGAGGATGGCCTGGTAAGGACCCCCTTCACACACTAGTAACTAGACCATGAGCTTGCTGTGGGCAGGAATGTGTCTGTTTGTTGTTCTATTGTTCTCCCCTAAGTGCTTAATACAGTGCTTTGCATACAGTAAGTGCTCATTAAATATGCTTGAATGAATGAATAGGCACACCTTTTGTTCTTTGATCATTTGGGAGCCTGGCTTGGCTTGGATTTTTCTTGTGTACAGTTCATCCTGACGTGACTGTTTTGGATCTTTTTTGAAAAAAAGAAAAAAAATCCGATCCTGATTTTGAAAGTGCTGAAGCGGGTGTGTGAGAATGGGTTTTGTAAATTCTCGAGACCAAGCACCATGTCTCCTGTTTCCTTTGGAAGGCTCCTTGGGGCTCAGAATTATGCATACTGCCCTCTGTGAGCACTCAGCCTGTTGACTCACAAGCTGATGGTTTAGAATGGGACTTGCATAGGGAGAAGCCATTATATCACTCTTCTCCTTATTAAAAACACCCAGAGGCTAATAAACTAATGTAATGTCCCATAAATAAACAAATTAAAATGGAAGATTGACCAAGAATTTGGGTTGGGATGTGGGGAGAATTGGCTAATCAACCCTCACAGCAGTTGGATGAGGAACTTATTAACCCTCTAAGTGCACTGATCAACCACAGGGAAGTGGCTATTACATTGCGTTATTGGGCACCCTTCATTTTCCAAAGTGAATTTTTCATTCTTGCTATAGAGAAGAGAAAGTTTAGAGAGAGTTTTCTGATTTGTTTCTTCACCTCTCTCCCACCCAGAGACGACAGACCTTACCCTAAGGAAAGGAGATTTGTATCTATTTGTGGATCTATTTCTGCTGTTAGGTGTAAGTACAAAGCAAAGAGAAATAAGGGGAGGTAGAATACTGTGTTGGGTTAAGAATTTAGGAAGTCTTCCAAAATGGCTCACCAGCCACAACCTCTCACCTGCCTTTCAATCCCATCTCTACATGACTAACTTTCTCGCACCTCAAACAGCTGAACTCCTCTTTCCTTCTAAGCCACTTTGTCTGCTTAACTTTTCCATTATGATGGACATATATTCGCCTCCTTGGCATTGTTTTTGATTCCTCATTTTCCAGATTCTCCATTCTTCTCCACTCTTATGGTCACCTCCCTTGTTGGAGCTCTTGTCACATCATAAGTGTATTTATTACTGTAATGGTCTCCTTCTTGGCTTCCCTGCCTCCATCCTGAGAAGCAGCGTGGCTCAATGGAAAGAGCATGGGCTTTGGAGTCAGAGGTCAGGGGTTCAAATCCCAGCTCTGCCAATTGTCTGCTGTGTGACTTTGGGCAAGTCACTTAACTTCTCTGTGCCTCAGTTACCTCATCTGTAAAATGGGGATGAAGGCTGTGAGCCCCCTGTGGGACAACCTGATCACCTTGTAACGTCCCCAGCACATAGTAAGTGCTTAATAAATGCCATTATTATTATTATTATCCTCTCCCCTTTTCAGTCTATCCTACATACAGCTTCCCAGGTCACCTTCCTATCTGTACCAAACCACATTCCTCCCCACCTTCAAAGCCCTCTTAAAAAGCTGCCTCTTCTAGGAGGCATTCCATTCCATTCATTCATTTATTCAATCATATTTATTGAGAGCTTACTGTGTGCAAAGCACTGTACTAAGCACTTGGGAAGTACAAGTTGGCAGCATATAAAGACAGTCCCTACCCAACAATGGGCTCACAGTTTAGAAAGGAGAATTCCATAATTAGCCCCCACCTTCTGAATCATGTCATTCCATCTGTCAGCCATTCTTAGCACTCATGTAGTTATATATTTGTGTATGTATATATATATATTATATATATATGTTTGTATGTGTATGTACCTATATATACATGCCAGTATATGTATATTTATCATTACCTACCTACCCTTTTATACATCTATCTTCATCTGTCTCAAGCTAATGGCCTTATTATCAGTTCTATCTAGTTCTTATTATTTATTCCTACTGTATGTTTGCAATTTGTGCCTACCTGTCTCCCTCATGAGGCTAAAAGCTGCTAGGGGGTAGAACCTTGCCTTGTACTTCTGCTCTATGTTCCCAAGTCCTTGGTATAGTGTTCTGCATACAAAAGCTCAATAAGTACTGATGATGGTGATGATGATGATGATGGTGGTGATGATAGTGAATGAAATCACCAGGTGAACCACCGATGTCCCAGTTCTGTCTGTCTGTGACAGAGCCATGCACAATTAGACATGTTCCACCTGAAAGGCAATACTGTGTTGTTTGGGCAAAAGCATTCCTCTACCTGGTATTCTTTGCCTACTGAAAGTTGGCAAGGGTGGGAATCTGGCAAAATGGAAGACTTTTGTCTGGAAATCTCCTCTTGATTTGACAGGGCTGGCATTGAAAAAAGAATTCTGTTGGCACTTTTTGTGGAGTTAAATTGGGGCCCATGTTTGGGGGACAAATATTTGCCCTTACACTCTAGTTAATTCCTTCCTAAAATGTGTGGTGTTGTTCAGACTGTAAGCTCATTGTGGGTAGGAATATCACTGTTTACTATTGTGTCATAATTTCCCAAGTGCTCAATATAGTGCTCTGCACACAGTAAACACTTCATAAATACAACTGAAGGAATGAATGATTCAAGTGTTGTGACCAATTGCAAAGCACTCCTGCAGTGCCTGATTAGTGAAAACCTTGAGGGGGTGATTGGTAGACTTTCTGAAGCAAAAGTCATTACTTTAAAGAATTGTTGTAGCAGGATTATCTGGATGAGGTTGACATCTATATTCATAAATGCACAGTGTGGCCAAGAAGCATAGTTGTTACTGCTACATTAGTTCGGGCAAAAGCATCTCTTCTCATTTTTTTCTCTCTCTTTGTTTTTCTTGGGGATGGGTGTGCAGAGTGAAATGGATGAGAACCAGATCCAGATGGCTGGGGATGATGTGGATTTGCCAGAAGACCTCCAGAAAATGGTGGATGAAGATCAAGGAGAAGAAGAAGACAAGGATTCCATTCTAGGACAGTTACAGAATCTCCAGAACATGGACATGAACACGCTGAAAGAAAAAGCCCAGGCCACCTTCACTGAGATTAAGCAGACGGCTGAGCAAAAATGTTCGATGATGTAAGAGAGAGAGGGTGGGGGTGGGAAGGGAGGAAGAGATGTGAATTGGAGAATTTGCTGGTTCCCTAAGGCTACCAGCCAAAGGAAAGTCAAAGGCAAATGACAGGATTCTATTTTTTTGATTATCCAGAGTATCATGCATGTAAAACTAATGCAGAGAGAGTCATGTCACAGTGTTAAATCTTTAGAAGTAAGTAGGTGAAAGTAGTAGAATTGTCTACCCCACCCTGTAGCTCACCTAGCATGCTGTTAACCTGAGTAAATTTTAAATCATAAAACAAGTGTGTTAAATTTCAACTTCGAAAGGGTCAGATAAGTCATATCTCCTCAGTAGTCTTTGATTAATGAAATACATCCAGTACTGCTCCCCCAGATCAGCATAACCCTTCAACCCCGTAATACTGGGCACCAGCATTATTTGATTAACCAATCTATCATTAGCATTTATGGAGCACCTTCTCTGTGCAGAGCACTTAAAAAAGTACAATAGAATTAGCAGACATGATCTCTGCCCTCAAGGAACATACAATCTAGCAGGAGCATTTTAGTAGTTTAGATACAGGGACATTTTCCTTAATTATAAGTCTTTGGTGTTTTATTTGACTGGATAATTGCAATAAGGTGGACCTGACCCATCTTACATGTTCATTATCTAAAAAAAAAAACAATAAAAGCAGAAAAGATGGTAAAATGACACTTATACCAAAGGCATCTTTGTGTGTATGTGTGAGCGTGTGTGTGTGTGTGTGTGTGTGTGTGTGTGTGTGTGTGTAGGATGGTCCAGGAGTGTCAGTTCCACTCCAGTATGATGATGACCATCCTTAACCTGAACCCACATCCATGAAGGAGGCAGCAGTAACCCAAGTATTAAAGATAACTAGGTCCTGAGGCAGCCTTTCTCCGGGACTTCCAATTCAGATTTCATTCATGAGTGCGTGGAGCGAGCGTGAGTTTGGAAGATCATTTTTCATTAGGAAATTCTATGTCTGGCCTGAATCTGTAGAAGCAGGCGGATCTCGACAAGTGCCAGAGCGACCAAACCTTGGATTTTCCTGTGCAGGCAGCATTGACGTTCTGAATGTCTCCCGCTGCTTATATCATCTTCAGGCCAAATATTAGGCTCTGCTACCAGACACCCACCTGATTGCCTAGAGAATTACAGGCTTTTCCACCCCCTTCTAGCCATGACTCTCCACTTTGCTAACTTTCAGAGAGATCTCAAGGCAGAGCACCAGAGTCTGGACAGACTTGTGGCAAGCACAAGCCCGGAGGGTCAGGGGTCTTCCAGCATGCCCAGGTGGAAACCTGTTGAATAGGGGCCTCCCTGGGGCCATTAGTAGAAACAGTTTCCCAACAAAGCATCCTGCCCAAATAGACCTAGCCTATTTCTTTATAGGCTTTCTGGGTGGAATCGATAAAGCAAGAACAATTCTATCATCACCTTATGGCTAACCAACAAGTGAATTGGACCTTGTTTGTACCATGAAAGTGCAGCTGTAATCTCTGAAATTAGTTTTTCCCACACAGCAGATGTGGCCTTTGTGCCAGTTTGTTTGTGCCTTTTCTTTTCTTTTTTGTTTTTAATGGTATTTGTTAAATACTTACTGTGTGCCAGGCACTGCATTAAGCACTGGTGAAGATACAAGCTAATCAGATTGGACACAATCTCTGTCCCACACAGGGCTCACAGTCTTAATCCCCATTTGACAGATGAGATAACTGAGGCACAGAGAAGTTAAGTGACTTGCCCAAGGTCACACAGCAGAGAAGTGGCTGAGCTGGGATTAGAACCCATGACCTTCTGACTCCTGGGCCTGTGCTGTATCCACTAGACCACACTGCTTCTCTCCTTGCTGCTGTCTCAATGCTGCTTCATTGCACAAATGCTGGGTTCAGAAAAAGAACCATGTTCTACCATTTTCCAGAGTTTCCCGGGCACTTTCATAATCCAAATTATCCAGTCTCCTGGACCGAGAACTCCTGAGAATTTGCTGCCATAATTTAGAGAAAGAGCTTGCTCTGGCTGAGCCACAGACCGAGTTCTTCAACCCCTTTACTGCAATGCTATTGTTTACCATATTGGGAGAGAATTCTGGGAGGGGATCCTCGATTCTGACCCAACAACAGAGCAGAGAGATATTCTAGGTCTTGGGGCTCTGAACTGTCGCTGTTCATGTGGCACTAGGCAGGTGTTACAGAAACCCAGGTTTGATTTTGAAGAGAAGACAACAGAAATGATTATCTTGAGAGCACAAGGATGAGGCCACTCTGGATCCCTGGATTCCCCCATCATTGGGCTGCTTTGTTTCAGAATGGTATGGGTGTGAAAGTTGACCTAGCGGATGATCCAGGGCAACCAAGGCCTTGGAGCCTACTGGAAAGCAGCAGTCTGATCCTTGAGTGAACCCCAGTGGATCCCCTGAGATCACCTGAAGGTAAGATTACTGTCCCTGAGTGACCCCCAAACTCCCTGCAGTCACATTAACACTAAGCAGTGTATTTGCTGCCCCAGCTAAACCTCTAAAAGTCCATATCACTTTCATTTTCCTGATATTTAGAAACTGGGTCTTGGGGCTTTTAAACAGCACTGATTGTTCTTTAGAACTTGGCTCTAATGGGATTTCACAGGACAGAAGCACAGACCCACAAGATCTTGCAGACTCCACTTGTCAGAGAGGGTGAGATGCAGATAGAAACTGAGACTGGGAGTCAAGGAATCAGTCATATTTACTGAGCACTTACTGTGTTGCAGGGCACTGTACTAAGTGCTTGGAAGAATACACCATAACAATGTAATAGACAGATTCCCTGCCTAAGAGAGTCACAGGGCTCCATTTCTGCTCCTTGGGCATCCTATTGCTTAGCCCTGAGCAAGTCATTTTACCACTCTGTCCTCCCCTTGTCTCTCTCAGAGGGCTGCATTTAGAGGAACGATGAGCATCTTAAGGTACTTTAAGATGTTTCCCCAAAGTAGAAACATGTTATTTTAAATGCAAAGTATTCCCATTAGTCTTAAGTTCATGGGGAAACGATGCCCAGAGATACAATTAAAACCTTGAAAGAAGTGGAAGGATCAATCTAATAAATCTGAAACCTTGGGACTTGATGTAACTTCCAGGTACCTCTTTAACCTAATCCAAGGACAGATGAGCACTTGGAGGCAGTAATATGTCTTTCCTATGCCTCCCACCAAAGGCCCCTACTCCATGGTTCTTATGTAAACTTCATAAACTTCACTCCTCTGGAGGAGGTCACTCAAAGATGTATTGGGGCTCCAGGCCTGCCCATGAGAAGACTGTATAGGTGACTTTTTCCTCCTGTACAACTGACATATTGTATAGCCTTGTCCTCAAACACAAATGCAAGCAGGCAATGTCTTTTTCATCGGGAACTTGAGAAAAATGCAATAGAAGAACCCCAAGTGATGCTGTGCCTTCATTTTCAATTATCATCCATGAGTCTATGACATAGCTGACTGATACAATAATCACCCTATTTGTGAGTGAGCCCCCTCCGCCCCCGCCAGGACCCAGACATGGTTTTGATGATTTAGATTGTAAACTCCTCAAGGGCAGGGCACCTACCAGTGCTGAGGACAGTGCTTTGCACATAGCAGGAACTCAATCAACACTGTTGATGATGTGTTGGTGATGATGGTGCCTCTCCTCTTGTTCCTGAGAGGGAGAGGCAAGGAGAAGCATGGTCATTGTTGCGGGGAGCGGGGAGAGCATACTGAAATCCTAGCCCAGGGAATTAGCAAGAGAGATGGCTTGAGAGGGAAAAGAAAGGAAAATATTGTCAGTATTCCATTTATAAAAGAGAGAGGAAAGCCTTCAAATTAACATTAGAGCGAGGAACTATTCCTGGCAAGTTTTGTTCAATGTATGTTACTCTGAGAAAATCAGACCACTAAAAATTAGACCAAATCATATTCATTCAGAAAACTGAAAAAAAAAGTGCTTCTGCTGAACATTTTGGACTAAATCCAAATTGGAGTAGTACATCCACTATTACCCAGTGGCAATTATACGAGTAATTCAGATCAAAAAAGCACCACTTTGGCCTGAATTGACCAAGTAATTGTGGAAAAAGCAGGGCTTTAGTCTAAGTCACCTAGTTTGGCTGTCTACACTGCACAAACCGGGTCCTGGCTGATGTTCCACTTTACGACACTTAGATCTCCAAAGGACATAGGGTGGACATAGGGTGTCTAAATTAAAGGTGAGCACAGCTGCCTCCAGCGTTTCCCACAAAGAGAATGTCCATTTTAGGATCCAGTGTTCTCTGGGATCTTTGCATCATTCGAGATATTACAAATTCATCCTTCTTTTCTGTTTGGCCACAAGGAAGAAATGCTTCAAGAACATGTGAAAGGTAATTTAAGGGTAATCATCGCCAGTGCCATTTACTGCAAGTACTTCCAACAGCCTTTAAATAAGAGGGATTAAAAAAAATATCCAAAACAAACTAGATATCTTTCTGAGACAGTTTCAGCACATTCACTGAATCAATCAATTGATTAATTAATCAATCAATAGTATTTATGGAGCACTTACTGTGTGCCGAGCACCATACTAAGTGCTTGGGAGAGGACAGTGCAACACAGTTGTTAGACACATTCCCTGCCCACAACAAGCTTATAGTTTAAAGGTGAGTTTTCAGTCTAGAGGAAGCCACAGAAGGCTATACTTGACTGATGAACCAAGAAGCAGCGTGGCTCAGTGGGAAAGAGCATGGGCTTTGGAGTCAGAGGTCATGGGTTCAAATCCTTACTCTGTCAATTGTCAGCTGTGTGACTTTGGAAAGTCAATTAGCTTCTCTGGGCCTCAATTACCTCATCTGTAAAATGGGGATTAAGACTGTGAGCCCCCCGTGGGACAATCTGATCACCTTGTAACCTCCCCAGCACTTAGAACAGTGCTTTACACATAGTAAGTGCTTAATAAATACCATCATTATTATTATTATTAAGGGCTTGGGCATGAAGGAAGTATGAAATAGCATGCTGGCATATAAAAGAGCTGAAACCACCAACTCTCAATTTCTCAGTGGTTGATTATCCCATGTACTGTACTCTCTCGAGTGCTTAGTATAATGCTCTGTACATAGGCAGCACTTAATAAATACCATTGATTAATTGACTGAGATTTTTGTTCTCTTGCTTCTCTGTTTTGCACTTCTTGCTATGAACTGTATCATTGGCTATTTCTTCCACTCCCAGATGGTTGCAGGATGAGCAGTGGAGGGGGTATTTAACTCTGGCAAGAAGTGGAAAAGTCATTGAAATTATGGCTGAAATGAGATTTTTGTAATTATCTGTGGATTTCTATATCCTTGCTGTCATCATTGGTACAGGTTATTAATAGAAAGTAGGCACCTATTAAGCACTTGACAGATATAAGTATCATTATTTTGGTTATTGAGTAAGAAAGTTTAATCTTCAATGGTCAAGAGCTTGAGGTCTCATGATCCAGTGACATTAGGGAGGAACAAACCCAACTTCCTTGCCCCTGTCACCTGCTCTAACCACAACATCACACCCTCGCATTTCCCTGCAGACCTTGAAAATGCCATTTCATACGTTAGAGAATAGTCAGAGTCAATGAGAATTATCAAAACATTCCTAAGGCAGAAACACCTGGATGGAGGAACAGAGTTTCAGCTGAAAGCTGAGCCTGATCTATAAAGGCAAGTTGGTTTTTTTCCATTTGACCCCATATGGATCAAGTCTTCTGGCCCAGATCTTCTGGTAAGAGAAATATCTTTTCCTACTCTGCTTCGTGAACTGCTGACAATACTTTGACTGCGGAAAGGCTCCCACTGTCCTAGTCTGCCATCTCTGTGATTGTTCTGAAATCCTAGTAAAGCCCCAGTCGGATCTAAATTGTATGTCTCCCAAGATGTCATGGAAACAATATCTAATTCTATCCAGGCACATCACAGCTTTCTGCCCTGATCTCTGTCCTTTTGTTCCTAAAGACCAGCACAAACTTTTGCAAGATCTTAAACAAAATGCTTAATAAGACTTTCTCCCCTGCCCAGGCCATTAAACCCGACCCCACATTTTGCTGTGGCTTGGAGTCCAGTAGTGAGGAGAGGGCGCTGGAGATGAGAATGATTATTTAGCAAGAAAAGATGTAGGCATCCCTCAGCCTCTAGTGCCTGGTGATCTGAGATTCCCCTATCAATCATTCAATCGTATTTAATGAGCACTTACTGTGTGCAGAGCACTGTTAAAAGCTCTTGGGAGAACACAGTGTAGCAGCGTTGGTAGACACATTCCCAGCTCCAAGGCACTTATATATGTATATATATATATATCTGCAATTTATTTATATGTTTATGTATTTATTTATTTATAGTAATATTTGTCTCCCCCTCTAGACTGTGAGCTCATTGTGGACAGGGAATGTTTCTGTTTATTGTTACATTGTATTCTTAGTACAAGCGCTTAGTCCAGTTCTTTGCACACAGTAAGCACTTAATAAATACGATTAAATGAAAGGAATTTACAGTCTAGAGGAGGACCCAGCACCTCTGCTTGTAAAACAGACGCGAGGTGGCCTAATTTTTGTGAGCTAATGTGAGTTTCCCTCCTCTGGTCTCCCACCAACCCTGAAATGAGCAGCCCCAGAAGCCCAGGCCTGCTGTGGTCAAACCATCCAAGTTGCCTTTCCGGGAGCCCTAATATTAAACATTCATCTTCTTCCACCCCGAGTATCTTTCTACACTAGACATGGCAGAGTCCTGAGTGGCAGGAGTCACAAGGAGAGTCTCTTTCTGACTTCAGCAGAGCTGGCTTTAAGTTTGGGGTTACTGCGAAATTAACACTTCAAAATAAAACTGTATTTGAGAAAAGTGCATAGTCATTGAAATGTAAAAGAAATGAATCAGAAAGAGGCAGATCTTAATCATTGCTCCCCTTTAATATCTTGCTCCTCAAGTTGAACGATTTCCCATTGTGCCTCAGTTTCCCTGGCAGTAAGTGAGAGCAGTCATTCTAGTAGATTATCAGTGACAAGGGAGTAGTGGGAAAAGTGAAGAACAAAAGGTTAATAAGAAGCTTTGAATTCCAGACTTGAAAGCTGCTGTTAAATTCACAGAGGTATTTACTTTCTATTATTATTTTGACAATTTACATACTAGGCACTAATCCATACTTTTCTTAGAAAGCACATTTATCTTTTTTTATAAGGGTAATTTATTTTTCAAAAAATAAAAATAGTAAGCACATTTAAATATATTTAAAGCTTTTGACCCTTGAATTAAGGTGGGTCATGGAGCATCTTGAAAATCTCACTGAAAGCAACTGGTGGTTAAAAGGGGCTAATTAGATTCATCAGCACATATAGGATCAAGGTGTTTAGGGCTTAAAGGGTCAAAGGAGAAAATGCAATAAAACCACCAAATAAATGCTTATAAGATTCCATTAAGACATGAGGAAGGGTGGGAAGTAATACAGAACTGCAGGAGAATTGTAACCATAGCTTTGAAAATGAAAAATGTGCTCTGGGGTCTTCTGCCACCACATGAATAATTTTAGGGGCTTGGGTTGCAGTAGGTTGCTGAAATATCGTGATTGGAGGACACTGAGAGACTGTTACTGCGTTCAGGGAATGCTCACATCTAAACCAGGAGCTCAGAGCTACACTCAGTTCTGATGCCAGCCCAGTGGAGCGGCATGGAAACTCTACTGGGGGTTCAGGGGATGTGAGGGGCTATGTGTGCAAAAAACTGGAGACAGAGACTGTGCCCTCTAGCCAGATAGGCCACCACTAGAGCAGAGGTCCATTCTCCCCGATCTTTGCTTCTCCTGCAGACCAGCAGTCCTGTTCCACAGTGCCATGGCACATAGTAAGTGCTTAAAACCTACCATTTTTTTTTTTTAAAAAAAGCAGGTTGTGGATGGAAAGTTGGGAAAAGCTTGATTTCTTTCTCCCCCATCCCCATGTCAGATGTTCAACCCTTGGGGATTTATCTCGAAGCTGCATGAGGGAGCAGGGTGCGGAATACCATGATGGGGCACCATGACAATCCAGAAGAGGAGAGCCAGTTCGGGCTATCTGTCACTTGCGGCCGGCTTCCAGAGGCAGAGATTCCGGAAAGGGGCGGATTGCAAGCCACCGTTTGGTTTTGGAGGAATCCGAATATCAAAAGGTAATCTGAAGTCTTTCATTTACAAGCAAAATGCCTCACCCTCTTCTTGTTTTGTTCTCAGCTCTTGAGTCCTGGGCAACATAATCCTCTCCGTACTGTCTCTCATCCCCTTTCGTAGCTCACATTTCAATGTCTCTTACCATGCTGGTCTTGAGCCCAGTGGATGAAACATTTGAATTAAGTTTATGACCAGTCCCATTTTACATTTCATGGTGGTTCCCCCAGCTGGAAACTCCCATTCTCCCCACATCAGATACATCACAGCTCTCCTCACATCCAAATCTCTCCTCTCCTAAAATCCCCACACCTCCAACAAGCTTTTTTCAATTAATTTTCCAACACTCTGAGCCACAGCATCCTTTCAGTGTACCTGAGAATTTATGAATTTGTTTACACCCTCCTTAGCAATCATAGTTTAATTTTAACCTCTCTAATTGTAAATAGTACTTCCCAAGTGCTTATTACAGTGCTCTGCACACAGGAAGCGCTCAATAAATATGAATGAATGAATGAATGAATGAATGAATGAATGAATGAATTTGCCTCCCCTCATTGGTGGATAAGGTTTTTCTGGTCAGAAAATATATAATGTGGTTATTCTGTACTTTCTGAGTGCCTACTACAGTGCACTTCACCAAGTGGGTGCTCCTAAAATGCTGCTGCTACTCTTGCTACCACTACTACTACTACTACTACTACTACTACTACTACTACTACCATCACAACCTTTCATTCATTCATTCAATCGTATTTATTGAGCACTTACTGTGTGCAGAGCACTGTACTAAGTGCTTGAGAAGTACAAGTTGGCAACATATAGAGATGGTCCCTGCCCAACAGCGGGCTGATATCTACTACTACTACAACTACTTTGATAACTATTACTGCCTAGATAATTACTACTACTACTACTACTACTACTACTACTACAATTACTACTAGTATTACCTTGAGGGCTACTACTACTACTAGAGAATTAGTGTGGTCTTGTGGAAAGAGCACGGGCCTGAGAGTCAGAAGGACCTGGGTTCTAATCCTGACTCTGCCACTCATCTGGCTTGTGACCTTGGGCAAGTCACTTAACTTTTCTGTGCCTCAGCTACATCAGCTGTGAAATGGGGATTAAGCCTGTGAGCCCAATATGGGACAGGAAGTCTGTCCAGCCCAATTTGCCTGTATCTACCCAGCACTTAATACAGTACCTGGCACCTAGTAAGCACTTAACAAATGCTACAATTATTATTACTAATACATCAAAAACTACTACTATCTCAGTAACTACTAATCAATCAATCAACCAATCATATTTAGTGAACACTTACTGTGTGCAGAGCACTGTACTAAGTGCTTGGGAAATTACAATATATTAGTATAACAGACCCATTCCCTGCTCATAACAAGTTTACAGTCTAGAGGGGGAGACAGACATTAGTATAAATAAAGAAATAAACTATGGATATGGTCAATTCATTCAATCATATTTATTGAGTGCTTACTTTCATTTATTCAGTCATTTGATCATATTTACTGAGTACTTACTGTGTGCAAAGCAATATACTGAGTGCTTGGGAGAGTACAATAGAACAATAGACACATTCCCTGCCCACAATGAGCTTACAGTCTACAACTACTACTACTACTAATAATAATATTATTAATATTAATAATATTTGGTATTTGCTAAGTGCTTACTATGTGCCAAGCACTGTTCTAAGAGCTGGGGGAGATATAAGGAAATCAGGTTGTCCCACATGGGGCTCACAGTCTTAATCCCCATTTTCCAGATGAGGTAACTGAGCCTCAGAGAAGTTAAGTGACTTGCCTAAAGTCACACAGCTGACAAGTGGTGGAGCCGGGATTAGAATCCATGACCTCTGACTCCCAAGCCTGCACTCTTTCCACTGAGCCACACTGCTTGTCTGTAGTAGTACTGCTACTGCTATTGCTACTATTAATCAATCAATTGTATTTATTGAGCACTTACCATATGCAGAGCACCACATTGAGTGCCTGGGAGATAAACCTAAGAGCTGTGGGGATGGGAGGGGGGACGAATAACGGGAGTGAGTCAGGGTGATACAGAAGGGAGTGGAAAGAAAGGAAAATAGGGTTTAGTCACAGAGGGCATCTTGGAGGAGCTGTGCCTCAGTAAGGCTTTGAAGAGGTGGGGGGAGTCAGATATGAGGAGGGAGGGCATTCGAAGCCTGAGGCAGCATATGGGTGAGATAGACAAGATCGAGGTACATTGAGTCGGTTGAAATTAGAGGAGTAAAGGTGCAGGCTAAGTTATAGTAAGGGAGTAGTGAGGTGAGGTAGGAGGGGGCAAGGTAATTGAGTGCTTCAGCGCTGATGGTAAGGAGTTCCATTTGATGCAGAGGTTGACGGGCAACCCCTGGAGGTTCTTGAGGAGTGGGGAAACATGGATTGCATAGTTTTATGACCTGGGCAGCAGAGAGAAGTATAAACTCTTCATTTAATCATATTTATTGAGCTCTTACTATGTACAGAGCTTACTAAGCACTTGGGAGAGTACAATATTACCATAAACAAACACATTCCCTGCTCACAACAAGCTTACAGTTTAGAAGGGATGGAAAGAACAAAGACAGAAGGCAGGGACAGGAGACAGGGATGTCAGCAAGGAGGCTGATACAGTAATCAAGGCAGGGTTGGATTAATGTGATAGGAGATTGGATGGAGAGGAAAGGGAAGATTTTAGCAAGGTTGTGAAGGTTGAACCAACAGGATTTAGTGATAGATTGAAAATGTGGGTTGAATGAGAAAAGGAGTCAAGGACAATGCCAAGATTTTGGGCTTGTGAGACAGGAAGGATGGTCATGCTGTCTATAGTTTTGGGAAAGTCAGGGGAAGGGTAGGGTTTGGGTGGGAAGATCCAGATCTATTTTGGACATATTAAGTTTGAGGTGACGGCAGGACATCCGGGTACAGATGTCTTGATGGCAGGGGGAGATGCAAAACTGCAGAAAGAGAGAGAGATCAGGGCTGGATAAGTAGATTTGGGAATCATTAGTAGTACTACTACTACTAAACTGAGTTCCAGAAAGGTGAAGCACCTTTTCACCAAAACCAAATGCTGACTGAGTTGGTAAAAAGAGAAATTGCTCCAAGGACATAAATGCCTAGTTCTCCTTGGGTCACATGTCCTTCCACTTGGAGAGCAGGGGAAGGACAAATCTGTCACCAGGCAGAAGGGCAGTGGAGGAGGAGGAGGTTGCCAAGGGGAGGAACCAGGGATTTTCAGCCTTAATACTAATAGGATCCCTGGAGCTCAAACTCATCATCCCATCAGGATAAATGTCTCTGGAGTTCCCTCCTAAGTAATCTGAACTCAATTAGACTAATTAGAAAACAAGTAAAGATAGATTACATTAATATAGCTTTACTTCAAGCAACTCAAAAAACTGTTCTGTCTTGGAAAAACCAGCAGCTTTGAAGTTCTCCAATTTCAAACCTCCATGCCTATAGCTGAGCCCCAGGGGAAGACACGTTAGGGTACCATCTCTTCTGCACAACATTTTGCAACTATGTGTAAGAATTCCAGAATTTATAAATGCCACCCAAGCATTCCAGGTCTATGAGAGGAAGCAGAGTTGAAGTTGATGACAATTGTGATATTTGTTCAGCACTTACTATGTGCCAAGCACTATTGTAAGTGCTGGGGTAGATACAAGGTAATCAGCTTGGACACGTTCCCTTTCCCACATGGAACTCACAATCTTAATCCTCATTTTACAAATGAGGTAATAAGGCATGGAGAAGGGAAGGGACTCGCCCAGGGTCACACAGGAGATATGTGGCAGAGCCAGGATTAAAACTCACATCCTCTGACTCGCAGGCCCATTCTCTTTGCACCAGATCAGGCTGCTTTTCACTAGGCCAGATCAATGCAAATCAATTTGGGAATTCTGGCATCTCCATTTGAGAACAGTGGCTGCATCAGCAGGTCTCCTGCCTTAGTGCAGATAGGCTGAAATTGGGTTAGACCAGCAGCAGAGGAACCCCATTCCTCTAGACCATAAGCATGTTGTGGGTAGACAACGTATCTACCAACTCTGTTGTATCGTACTCTCCCAAACTCTTAGTACAGTGCTCTGCACACAATCAGCATTCAATAAATACAACTGATCAATCGATTGATGGTGATGCAGACAAAATCTATAATCTTCCATAAATAGTCCTACTCTTCCTGCATTTCTGGGCAGAGAGGTGTGACTGGATCCCTGCCTACAAATGTCTCAAACAATCATTTAAGGACTCTGCTCTGAGAATTTGGAGTTCAAATCTGGCAGCAGGGCAACATGAAAAATTAAATTAGGAAACCAGTGCAGTCATTTCTGATTTTCAAGTCTCAGAATTTTCCCAAAGTTTCCTGATTGGGAAACAATAAAAATTTTAGAAGAGGGCAAACCCCTTCCTAATACTGCACAGGGCTTGCAAAGTGAGGCTGTGGAGAATGCCAACAAAGAAAATACTATTTGCTCAAAAGCATTCTTTTTCAAGTCCCAGGTTCTTTACCCAAGTTCTTTGCCCAGCGCTCTTGCTTTCTCTTCATTTTTCTTTTCCAAGTTGAAAAAATTATCACCTTATTTGCCCATTGAGGACTCATTGCAACCAGGCACAGGATGAGCTGTATACTGTTTGACATGGGCATCTTTCCCACCCTCCACTAACCTACTAAGAATCTTCCTCTCCTTCTGAGAGAGACATGCTATAGTAGTAAGATAGGAACTTTGATAGGAACGATAACTCTTTCAGGCCAGACTTTTCAGTGTGTTGCAGTAGTCTTGAATCCCTCCCCAAAGTGCCTACCTTTCTACCAGGAAATAACTTTAGACACTGGGAAAATTGGAACCCACAAATGATATTTGTAATAATCATGTTCTATTTATGATTGTTATTATTATTTAGCTCCTCATTCCAACACCTGAGGTTATTTTATTGAAATGCAAAAATTTCAGAGGCAACTTAATCCAGAACCATTATCGAGCCTCCCAGAGTACTACAGTTTTGCAGTTGTTTAGAGTGAATCGTGGACAGTAGAGTAGTAGATGAGAAAGGTGGCTGGGATCACTTCTGCAAGTTTGGATAACCGGTCCTGTCAGCTGAGTGGAGGAGGTGGCGGACATCCCTGACCCATCAAGCATTGGCAGGCTGGGGGAATTGCCTTGATGAGCTTCCAAAGTGAGTCAGTCAGTCATATTTATTGAGTGCTTACTGTGCGCAAAGGAGTGTACTAAAAGCTTGGGAGAGTACAATATAACAATGTAACAGACATAGTCCCTGCCCACAGCAAGCTTACAGTTTAGAAGGGGAGATAGATAATTAATATAAATGAATAAAATGACAGATATGTACAGAAGGGCAGAGGGCAGTCCTCCCCGCCCACTTGGCAACCGAGAATGCCACTTTCTCAGTGGGCACATGCCTGTCAGCTGAGTTATACGGAAGCTTCCCTCCCACTCACAGAACTACGTAGGCATGCACTTGTCTCCATCCATGGATGGCTAACCAGTTGAAGAATTAGCCAGCTGGTTGGTCAGTTTCCCCACTTTCAGTTAGTTGGCTCTCAACTGAACCACAGGCTCAATGGAAAGAGCACGGGCTTGAGAGTCAGAGGATGTGGGTTCAAATCCCGGCTCCACCAATTGTCAGCTGTGTGACTTTGGGCAAGTCACTTAACTTCTCTGTGCCTCAGTTACCTCATCTGTAAAATGCGGATGAAGACTGTGAGCCCCACGAGGGACAATCTGACCACCTCGTATCTTCCCCAGTGCTTAGAACAGTGCTTTGCACATAGTAAGCACTTAACAAATGCCATCATCATCATCATCATCCTCTTTGAATGTCCAGTTGGGCCGGGCCCAGTGGTCAACCTGAGAAAAACACTCCTGAAGTTGGGCCACTAGATTTGGCAGCCCCTCTCACCCTCTTCCAGACTAAGCTATTTCTCCTGGCAGACTGAGCTTTGTGGAGGCCCTTTCTATCCTCAATACACTTCCACTCATGTTAGAGGTTTTATTCCTCCCTTCTCCTCACATATCCCTGTTCTTTCAGTCAGTCAAGCATATTTATTGAACACTTACTGTGTACTAAGCACTTGGGAGAGTACAATATAACATTAAATAGACACACTCCCTGCCCACTTTCTTTCTGCCAGTCTGCTCTTTTTCCTTTCTTCTCAGACTGGCCCCTCTGAACCCCAATCCTAATACCCAATGCCCACTCGATCCTTGCCCTCTTCCCCCTACCCCGCTCTACCCACCCTCTGGCCCCACCACACAGATACCCTCTGGGTGATAGCTCCTGAGTTAAGCACCCATTCCTGAGCCATGTCTTCCCAGAAGTTGCCCCAATGCCAGAGAAGTTGACATGTGCCCCTCAGGCAGCAGACATGGGAATTTTTGCTTGTCGTTTTCCTTTCATCCATCTAATGAATCAACGAAGGAAATAACAACCTGGGTTCAGAAGCCAGTCCCAGTGCTGATGGAGAAGTGGGCCTGATTGTGTGGCCCGTGTAACTGCTGTAAAAATGTAGCTCCAAATTAGAAGAATTAGGGACATTGCAAAGTCCATTCAGCTCCACTAATAGAGTTCTTGGGAAATACACATGTAGATTAGACCCTAACAATGACCCCCGGCTGATTGCTTTGAGTACTCTCTACTGCAGCCACAATGGTATTGACTTGCTTTTTCTACTGTGCACAAAGATTCCCCTAACCTTCTCTTGTCCTCCACTGGCCTGTTTTCCCTAAAGGGCCTTGCTAGTGGCTGCTGAAATCTTTTCTACTTCTTTCTAGAGACTCTGAAATAAACAGTAAATAAAGGATAACCTCACCTGGAGCTATTAGGGAGAGCCGGGCAGTTCCAAAGGGAATTAACTTTGGGAAACAAGACCATAAGCCCCTTAGCAGCGTGTGGGCAGCAGCTTAAGAAAATGCTGCCAATCTTTGTTTAGGACTGATTACAGAGATCAATTTAATATTGGGGAAGTTTACATAAAATGCTTTCTCATGCCAAGAGAGGGAAGACAAATGCCAATTAATTACCCTTACTGCTAGCCTCTAGTTGACTGTACACACTGAGCAGGAATCCAAGGCCTTAGGCACAGACTAGCCACCTGTTCCATGTGCAACAATTGGCACGATTACAGCCTGGTGGACTATTCTAATGATATTGGTCAAACTCCAGGCTGGGGGTGATCCCTTCAGATTTCTTTTAAAAATTATAACCCAAACCCAGATCGTGAGATGAAGGGGGCTGTGGGTGGGTACTGTCACAGATTATGACCAAGGGGGCCGGGGCTGGGTTGATGCTGACAGATCTAACAAGGTTTATTTAGTCCTTTCTGCCTTGAGGACCAGGGACCATGCTTCAGATTCTTGGAAAATCTTGTGGCCTAAACAAAAGTGATTCGGTGTCATGGAGGGTTTAAGAGTCCATTAAATGTCTGTTGCAGGTTGGCTCGAAAGTAGTAACAATGTAATATAACTTCAAAGCAAATCAGCAAATGGCTGAAAAAGAACTATGTGGCTACCTCCATCAGTTTAGCCCAAATGATGTTGGTAAAACTGTTTCATGGTTGAAGCAAGGTGTTCAACTTTGCCAGGGCCGAAGGGTTGGATTAGCATCTGGGATCAGATCATAGGCATTGAAAAGAGTTGCAAGTATAAAATGAAGGGTGCCTGATGCTGGGTACAGGTGATAATAATAATAATAATAATAATAATAATAATAATGGTATCTGTTAAGTGCTTACCGCATGCCAGGCTCTGTACTAAGCACTGGGGTAGAGACAGACAAATTAGGTTGGACACAGTCCCTGTCCCACATGGGGTGCACAGTCTTAATCATGAATAGCAGCTGGTGATACAATAGAACCCAGAGTTGGGAGATAGACTACCCTGGTTACTGAGGATTATGTTAACAGAAGTAATAACTTGATGAAGGTCGAACACCAATCATTAGGTCACAATTGCTAGTTAATCCATTGATTTATGCCTTATACCTTCCCAACAAAATGTACTGGAAAGCAACTACAGTAAACGGAGAGGAATAAGACTGGGATAACAGATCAGTACATTTTAGTCTACTGCCCAGGGTTTCTGTTGGTTGATGAAAAAAATAAGCAGTGAAACTGCCTTAACAGAAATATCCCAAGGATGCACAGCAAGAAAGTGAGTAAAGATGTGTTTGTCCAAGGCTGATCTTCTGTGAATAGTCCAGAACCTTAATGAACTGGGAGCAGTGGTGATTGGAAAATTGATGGCTCCCTTCATGCTGCTACTACCACCACGAAGCACCAGTAGCGCTACCACCAACACCACAGCCTTCTAGTTATTTTATTTCCTGAGGCAAAGCTACTCAGCCCTACTCTTTGCCAGGATTGTCAAGGACAACCATCTCCCCACACCGACAGCTAAGGATAATAATAATAATGATAATAATAATAATAATAATAATAATAATAATGGCATTTATTAACTGCTTGTTATGTGCCAAGCACTGGTCTAAGCGCTGGGGAGTTTACAAGGTGATCAGGTTGTCCCACATGGGGCTCACAGTCTTAATCCCCATTTTACAGATGAGGTAACTGAGGCCCAGAGAAGTTAAGTGACTTGCCCAAAGTCACACAGCTGACAAGCGGTGGAGCAGGAATTTGAACCCATGACCTCTGACTCCAGAGCCCGGGCTCTTTTCACTGAGCCATGCTGCTTCCCCTACATCCTACAAGGATGTTGTAGGATGTGGCGGGACAGTGGGTCAAAGAAGGGTAGGAGGAGATGAGCCAAACCAGCCAGTACAGAGCTTTTTTTGTTTGTTTTATTCATTTGATTGCATTTCATTTATTCAGCCATATTTATTAAGCACTTACTTTGCACAGTACTATGTATGTACTGTTTTAGAGAATCACTTCCTGTATGCTAGAAAGGAATTGAAACTACTGGACTGAATTCCTTCAATAGAAAACCAATTAACATGTCAGAGCTAGGATGATTTCACATATTAAGCATAAGTAACACAATAATAGTAATAATAATAATATAACTTAAGGAAGCAATGTGGTCTAGTGAAAAGAGCACAGATCTGGGCTTCAGAAGTCCGAATTCTAGCTCTACTACTTGCCTGCTGTGTAACCTCAGGCAAGCCACTTACTTTCTCTATGTCTCAGTTTCCTCCTCTCTAAAATGGGGCTAAATATCTGTTCTCCCTCCTTTTCAGATTATGAGCCCTATGTGGCATGGGGATTTTGTTCATCTTAAAGCTACCCCAGTGCTCAGTACAGTACTTGGTACTTAGTAAGTACTACAAATATCCTTTTTTTAAAAAAATAAATGTCCTAAGGAATCCATAAATCCTTGTGAACTGACTTCAATTCAATTCAGTCTTCTAATGATAGTCATAGAACCGGGAGTTTATCTCATGAAGAAATATGGTATATCTGTTTAGTGTTTATAGTGTGTATGGTACTGATCAGTCTGATCAATAAAAATACGATCATAATCACTGTTAATATTAATAGTAACCAGTTTCCTAGAGTTAAAATTATCCTTCCTCGGAAATCATTTCGCCTCTGCTTTTCAGGTGGTTTATTATAAAAGTAAAGGCAGATGACTTTTAGTTTCAGAAGTTGATATCTGGCTGGCAACGAGTCCTCTTCTGGTTTAAAATAATCTCTTTCCTTAAAATGGACTCAAAGCCTGGATGGTTCGTAAATAGAGTGATTCATTGAGGGACAGGAGAAAGCCACTTTCTCAGAGAGCTAAATCAACTCCCATAATTACATCCCATTAAGGGAATGGGAATGGAGAAATTGAGTTGGGGGTGGCGGGGGGGATGGGGGGGAGGCTGAAGGAGAGGGGACTGCTCAGACCCTTCCACCCTGCTCACCTGATTGTCTGCGGTTAGCTGAGAAACTTGATTTCCTCACAGGGAGACGAGAGGGATAGGGGCCAAAATCACCCTTCCTGGCTCTCTTCAGGTCGGGCAGAAGTTGGCAACTAGGGGCCTCAGAAAAGGTCTTCTCTGCGGGGGTCACTCAAATAGTAGTGCCAGACCTGTAGGGGACGTGAGGGAATTAACCCGCCCCTCTCCTGACTCTCCTCCCCAATGTTCCCCTTTTATTCTGATGACTGAGAACACTCCTCCTCCCCGTCCCTCCCCAGGCTTGGGGCACGCGCCAGCCTGGGGAACAACTGTAGGGAATTTAACAGAGGCGCAGAGATAGGGATAATAATAATAATAATAATAATAATAATAATAATAATAATAGTGATGGTATTTGTTAAGCCCTTACTTGATGCCAAGCACTGTTCTAAGCACTGGAGTAGACAAGAGGTACATGGGACAGGGACTGTGACCAACCCGATTTGCTTGTATCAGTCCCAGGGCTTAGTACAGTGACTGTCATATGGTCGAGCGCTTAACAAATGCCACCAGTATTTATTAAGGTAATCAGCTTGTCCCAAAAGGGACTCACAGTCTTAATCCCCATTTTAATAATAATAATAATGTTGACATTTGTTAAGCACTTACTATGTGCCAAACACTGTTCAAAGCACTGGAGTAGATACAAGGTAATCAAGTTGTCCCACGTAGAGCTCGCAGTCTCAATCCCCATTTTAGAGATGAGATAACTGAGGCACAGAGAAGTTAAGTACTTGCCCAAAATCACACAGCTAACAAGTGGCGGATCTGGGATTAGAACCCACATTCTCTGACTCTCAAGCCCGAGCTCTTTCCACTAAGCCACGGAACAGGGCAGGTGGCAGCGGGCAAAGCGCAGAGGGTGAAGGGCAGAGTGGCTGGGCTGCACACACGGTGACCCAGACCAGCTTTCCCCGAGGCCTTTCTGCACAACGACCTGACTGTAAACCCACTGTTGGGTAGGGACTGTCTCTCTATGTTGCCAACTTGTACTTCCCAAGCGCTTAGTACAGTGCTCTGCACACAGTAAGCGCTCAGTAAATACGATTGATTGATTGACTGCTTCCTGCAACGAAACGAAAATCTTCTTCTGGCTCTGGAGGGGACGGGAGGCCTACCAAGCTCCGGGCAAAGAGTGGCCAAGCTAAAAAGACAATGGGAAGCTCAGGCCATTCAGTCTTCCCGTCGCGAGTGCAAACAAGGACACACATACACACACACAAACACATGCTCACAAGCACCGCTATAATAATAAACTAGAGCCCCAGGAGACCCGAGACGGGACAGCCTTGAAGAAAGTTACAGAACAAAAGACGAAATAACGGAGCAGGACAGAGGCCCGTCCCAGGCTGACCCCCGCCCCTCCTCCATCCATCCCTCCCTCCCTCCCTCCGTCTGTCCGTCTGTCCGTCCGGCTGGCTCTACGGCCAGGAGGGCATCATCATCCAGGCGGAGGAGATGGGCAGGGGAGATGCCCGCCTCTCTGCAGCTCTCCCAACCCCTGGACGGGGCCTTGGGTCATGCACATCCCGGACAGAGGTGAAGCCTTAGAAGGGGGTGGCCTCCCAGGAGGTCGCTGCCCCTTCTTCTGGTCAATCGGGGCCTAGGACCCCCTTTCTGACCCCAGCCCAGTCCCTACCCCCTTGCGAGGGAGCGGGCACTGGAGAGAGTATCCCCAGAGGAGTGGAGGCTGGGGAGGGGGAGGCTGTGGAGGCCGGATGGGCCAGGGGAGGGGGTGGAACGGGGTGATGGGGTGGAAGTACAAATGTTGCCAATTTGTACTTCCCAAGCGCTTAGTACAGTGCTCTGCACATAGTAAGCGCTCAATAAATACGATTGATGATGATGATGTTGATGGGGAGGGGAGCATCTGAGCCCACTGGCTCCTGGCACTGGGTTCCTGAGGCCCTCGCTGGGAGGAGCCTCCTTGTCTCTTGGGAGGGGAGGGAGAAAGAGGGGGTTGGCTCAAGCGAGACCTCTTCGGACCCAGAGAGCAAAAGAATCAGGTGCAGCCCCCGGAGGGAGAGGGAGAGGGGATCATTTTAAGTTCATTCAGGATGTGTTTCCTTTTTTTTTCTTTAATTGTTTAATCTGCGAAGCATCCCAGGAACCGATTTGAGGTCCTTCTGCCCCACGAGGAGGAGGGAAACTGAGGAAACCGGTAAACGCCGTCCTCCTCCTCCTCCTCCCTCGCCCCCCAGCCTTCCTCCCGCCTCCCCGCGGCCCCCGATGCACCTGCCCGGCTCCGCGCTGACCATGGCCGAAGGGACTTTTCCTCTTCCCGGGCCCCTGGTCCGGAGTCCAGGCGGAAACCCAGCCCGGTTGCACAGCATCGAGGCCATCCTGGGCTTCCCCAAGGAGGACGCGCTCCTCCTCAGCTCCTTCCCGGCCCAGGAGGGCTCCCGGGATGCCCAGGAGCCGGGCCAAGGGGCAGGAGCCCGGCTGGCCTTCCCCAAGGTGCCCGGTGGGGACCCGCCCCAGACCCCGCAGCAGCCGCCGGAGGTCCAGGCGGAAGAACGTGAAGGTTAGTAATAATAATAATAACAATTATGGCATTTGTTAAGCGCTTACTATGTGCAAAGCACTGTTCTGTAGTGCGGAGCTCCCGGGGGGCCGGACGCGGGTCGGGGAGCAAACTTGTTTTCCTTAAAGTTTTCCACCACATCAGCTGTGTGACTTTGGGCAAGTCATTTAACTTCTCTGTGCCTCAGTGATCTCATTTGTAAAATGGGGGTGAAGACCGTGAGCCCCACGTGGGACAATCTGATCACCTTGTATCTCCCCAGCGCTGAGAACAGTGCTTGGCACATAGTAAGAGCTTAACACATACCGCAATTATTATAATTCATTCATTCAATCGTATTTATTGAGCGCTTACTGTGTGCAGAGCACTGGACTAAGCACTTGCGCTTGGGAACTACAAATCGGCAACATGTGGTCCCTACCCAACAACGGGCTTACAGTCTAGACAACGGGCTCACAGTCTAGAATTATTATTATTGTCATTACTAAAGCCAGGGGAGTGACCCGGAGAAGGCCAAATCGGCCCCCAGGGGAAACAACTTTCTCAGCGGCATCATTCATTCATTCAATCGTATTCATTGAGCGCGTACTGTGTGCAGAGCACTGTACTAAGCGCTTGGGAAGTACTCCGGGCGGTCCCCTTCCCCTCCCCCTTTTTTTGCCTCAGTTTCCCTTCGGGCAACACTGGTTGCCTCAGAGTCCCGGGTGAGACCCCCTTTCCACCCACTCCCCAAATAGGGAAGGGAGGGGGACGAGGGTGGAGGAGCAGAGGAGACTCCGGCCTGACGGGCGTGCGACTGCTTCGCCGCAGAGCCCCTCGCCTACTGCCCCAGGGAGTCCGGGGAGGAGCGCCTGAGCCCGGGGCTGCAGGCCCCCCGCCTCCCCGGAGACGGAAAGCTGTCGGACGAGGAGCAGCCCAAGAAGAAGCACCGGAGGAACCGAACCACCTTCACTACCTACCAGCTTCACGAGCTGGAGCGCGCCTTCGAGAAGTCCCACTATCCCGACGTCTACAGCCGCGAAGAGCTGGCCGTCAAGGTCAGCTTGCCGGAGGTCCGGGTCCAGGTAAAGGGAGAGAGGCAATCAATCAATCAATCAATCAATCAATCGTATTTAGTGAGCGCTTACTGTGTGCAGAGCACTGTACTAAGCGCTTGGAAAGTACAAGTTGGCAACATCTAGAGACAGTCCCTACCCAACAGTGGGCTCACAGTCTAAAAGGGGAAGACAGAGAACAAAACCAAGCATACTAACAAAATAAAATAAATAGAATAGATATGTACAAGTAAAATAAATAATAATAATAATAGCATTTATTAAGCGCTTACTATGTGCAAAGCACTGTTCTAAGCGCTGGGGAGGTTACAAGGTGATCAGGTTGTCCCACGGGGGGCTCACAGTCAATCCCCATTTTCCAGATGAGGTAACTGAGGCTCAGAGAAGTGAAGTGACTTGCCCAAAGTCACACAGCTGACAAGTGGGGGAGCCGGGATTTGAACCCATGACCTCTGACTCCAAAGCCCAGGCTCTTTTCCACTGAGCCAGCTGCTTCTCTAATAGAGTAATAAATAGAGTGATAAATATGTACAAACATATATACATATATACAGGAGGCAGAGAGAGGACACCCCTCTGCCCAGGGCGGAGGATGGGTGGGGACATTTGCCCCCTTCCCCCCGGATGCCCACCCCTGGGCCGGCGAGGGGAGAGTTTTCCCTTCCTGATGGAAACCCTCCAGGACTGGCCCTCCTTCCCCTCTCTGGGCCGGAACGGAGGGATCCAGGACCGGGGACGCCTCTCCCTTCAGCATCCCAGGGGACTGGCAAGGTGTCGGCTCCCCGGAGTTGAATTTGGAAAATAATAATCCTAATAATAATGATAGTATTTGTTAAGCGCTTACTAAGTGCCAAGCACTGTTCGAAGCGCTGGGATAATAAGCTGTAATTCTATTTATTCTGACGGTTTTGACACCTGTCTACATGTTTTGTTTTCTTGTCTGGCTCCCCCTTCTAGACTGTGAGCCCGTTGTTGGGTAGGGACCGTCTCTGTATGTTGCCGACTTGTACTTTCCAAGCGCTTAGTACAGTGCTCTGCACACAGTAAGCGCTCAAGAAATACGATTGAATGAATGAATGAATAATAATAATAATAATGGTGTTTGTGAAGCGCTTACTATGTGCCAAGCACTAGATACAGGGTTATCAGCTTGTCCCACTTGGGGTTCACAGTCTTGATCCCCATTTTACGGACGAGGTAATTGAGGCACAGAGAAGTTGAGTGACTTGCCCAAAGTAGCACAGCTGACAAGTGGCAGAGTCGGGATTAGAACCCACCACTTCTGACTCCCAAGCCCGGGCTCTTTCCACGAAGCCACGAACGACTTAGCAGACAAAAAGTTATTCATTCATTCATTCAATCGCATTTATTGAGCGCTTACTGTGTGCAGAGCACTGTACTAAGTGCTAGGAAAATACACTTCGGCAACAATTCAGCAAAGACCGACAGCTCCCTCCTCTCCTCTCCCCTCCCAACCCGGGCGGGGCCTGGGGAGCTTGTGGGGGTCTGGGGAAGGGGATTTGGATTCCCCTGACGGGATCCACAGAGAGGAATTCCCCCTTCCCGAGGACTAGGCCGCTTCCACCTAGAAGCCGGCGGCGAGCAGGCCGCGGGGCGAGTTTAGCAATTCGACTCTTCTCCATCGTCCACAGGTCCTCGGGCCACAGGAGAAAGTGGTGCATGTGCGTTATATGGAAGGGAGTCCCCCCCAGCTTTTTTTGCTTTAATTAGAGCTGAATTATCTTAATTAGCTTTAATCCCCGATCATTAAAATGTTTGAACGCCTTACATATTTGCTAGTCATCTGTGAAAAATCTGGGAGGGCTTCCAAACCGTGTGGGTTTAAAGCGGTCAGAAAGGGGGGAACTAGAGACTTCATTTCGCCGCATTTTCGCGGTAATGAGACTGGGTCCGTGTTGACGTGTTTGGACAATTGGTTTGACGGGGAGAGAAGACCGGCATGGCTTTAAGCGTTTGGCCTCCCATTAAAAGAAGGGAGCGAGGGGCCCGATTTCTCGGCGGCGTTTAGTCCTGGCCCCTGGGAACGGGCCGGGACTGGAGCCCCTCGAAAGACGGTTCGGGGGTTTTCTAGGGCAGGGGGCAGGGGGGTGGCATCCGGGTCTGCTCTGCTTTCTCGTTTGAAGGTGGGGGGGGGGGGGGAAATCGTGTTTTTGTTCCTGCTGTTGAATGGGGGAAAGGAAGCGGGGCCCGGGGAACGGGGGGACTGGTGGCAGGGGGAGGGAGGGAGGAAGGGAGGGGATAGAGGATTGTTTGGGAGCCAAATTGAAAGGGTCAGGGCACTGCGAGCTGGAGGGCAGCCAGCCATCCTCGATTGAGCCAGCCACGTTGGCCGCCCGCTGCTGTGTGGGCCATTCTCCGCGCCATCTCTGCTCCATTCTCCTCGCGGGGTGGACTTCGGGGAGACGCGGGAAGAGCTTAGCGGGTGGCACCAGCCTCCTCCCCTCCGACGGGACCATCCTCCCGTCAGGAGTCGTCCTCTTAGTGGCAGTGCCCCGGGAAAACCCAGCCCTGCTGGAATTACAGGGAAACCAAGATGCCCCTCATCTCCGGCCCCTTTCCTGAAGCTGCAAGGCCGGGAGTGGGTTTTCTCTCCTCCACTTTGTCTGTCTCTCTCTCTCTCTCTCTGTGTCTCTCTGCCCCTTTCTTTTTCAGCCTCCCTCCCCCGCTTCTTCCCTCAGTCCCTCTCTGAGACGCTGTCTTTTTTTTCTCCTTTATTATTTCCCCACCCAAATTGCCAATCTAAAATCAGGCCCTCCCAACTCCAACTCCAAAGCACCTCTCCCTCTTCAAGTTCTCCCTCTTCAGGTTTGGGGGTGAGAGGAGAGGGATCAGGCCCAACTTTGACCTTCTCCCCAGCTTTGACAGCCCCGTTCGAAGGAAGAAGTACCGTCTCTTGATACCTGCATCCGGCCGCTTGTTTGCTCCCTGTCGTTTGGGCCCAGGCTCCCCTCGAACAGGGGCAAGGAGAGCCAAGGGGGAAGAAGAGAGGAGAAAGAAAGAGAAAGGAAGAGGAGGAGGAGGGGTAGGAAGTAAAAAAAAAGCGGGTCAGAACGAAAAAGAAGAGGGGAGAAGAAAGGAGGAGGATGGGTAAGAAGTAAAAAACGTGGGATGGAAAGAATAGGAAGAGGGGAGAAGGAAGGAGGAGGATGGATAGGAAGTAAAAAAAGGATGGGCAGAAAGAATAGGAAGAGGGGAGAAGGAAGGAGGAGGATGGGTAGGAAGTAAAAAAGGTGGGGTAGAAAGAAAAAGAAGAGGGGAGAAGGAAGGAGGAGGATGGGTAGGAAGAAAAAAAGGCAGGGCAGAAAGAAAAAGAAGAGGGGAGAAGGAAGGAGAAGGACGGGTAGGAAGTAAAAAGGCAGGGCAGAAAGAAAAAGAAGAGGGGAGAAGGAAGGAGGAGGGCGGGTAGGAAGTAAAAAAAAAAGCCAGGTAGAAAGAATAGGAAGAGGGGAGAAGGAAGGAGGATGATGGATAGGAAGTAAAAACGGTGGGGCAGAAAGAATAGGAAGAGGGGAGAAGGAAGGAGGAGGACGGGTAGGAAGTAAAAAACATCCAGTCAGAAAGAATAGGAAGAGGGGAGAAGTAAGAAGGAAGATGGATAGGAAGTAAAAAAGGAAGGGCAGAAAGAATAGGAAGAGGGGAGAAGGAAAGAGAAGGACGGGTAGGAAGTAAAAAAAAAAAGCCAGGCAGAAAGAATAAGAAGAGGGGAGGAGGAAGGAGGAGGACGGGTAGGAAGTAAAAAAAGGTGGGGCAGAAAGAGAAAGAAGAGGTGAGAAGGAAAGAAGAGGACGGGTAGGAAGTAAAAAAGGTGGGAGAAGGAAGAGGACGGAGGCAGGACGGGGCCCATTCCGGGGGATGAGGCGTCAGGGGGCCCTAGGGAGCCGCAAGGCCCTGCCTAACGTCGGCCTCCCTCCGTCCCTCCCTCCCGCCGGCTGTCCCCAGGTCTGGTTCCAGAACCGAAGAGCCAAGTGGCGGCGCCAGGAGAAGCTGGAAGTCACGTCGATGAAGCTGCAGGACTCTCCCATGCTGTCCTTCAGCCGCTCCCCTCCCGGCGCGGGGGGCCTGGGGTCCCTGGGGAGCGGCGGCGGGGGAGGGGGCGCAGGAGGAGGGACCCCCTTGCCGCTGGAGCCCTGGCTGGGCCCTCCGCTGGCCGGCGGGACCACCTCGCTGCAGAGCCTGCCCGGCTTCGTCACCTCCCCGCCCAGCTACAGCCCACCTCCTCTGCCCCCGCTGCTCAACTCGCCCACCCTGGGGGCCAGCCTGCAGCCCCTGGGGGGCCTGGGCCCCCCACCCCCGCCCCCTCCGCATTACCAGTGCGCCCACAACTTTGCGGACAAGTTTTCCCTGGAAGAGGGCGACCCGCGGAACAGCAGCATCGCGGCGCTGCGGATGAAGGCCAAGGAGCACATCCAGTCGATGGCTAAGCCCTGGCAGACCCTCTGAGCCCGCCAGCACCCCGCCGCCCTCTGCCCCCCTGCTCGGCCCTCCTGCCCCTCCCTGCCCCTCAGCCCCCCGTCCCCTCGCCCTCACGGTACCCTGCCACGGACAGCCCCGGACGCGGTGGTATTGACTATCCCAGAGCCCCACAGCTGGACTGGGCATCAGCGGGCGCTCCTCAGATGGGTGGGCCTGCCCACCCGCGGCCCGGAGATGGGGGAAGGCCCAGGAGTGGGAGCTGGGGGAAGAAACAGGTTTAGAGCATCGCTGGGAGCTCTGGGAAAACGCATGCACAGCCTGTGTCTCCCTCTTTTCACCTCCCACACATACAAAAACACGTGCGTGCATAAATACAAGCACACACAATCTTTTTCTCCCTCTCTCCCTCCTGTACCTGGACGGGAACAGTTACCTGGCTTCTCTACCATCGGCTCCTCCTTCCCAAGCCTTTAGAGCCGGGAGGTAGGAGATGCTCCTGAGGGGATAGCTGACTGATTTCCCCACGGTGCTGGACCAGAAGGAACCAAAATAGGGCGGAGAGAGGGAGAAAGGTAGCTGAGCGTCTTCCTCCCTCTCACCACGCCCCACCCCACCTCGGGTCAGACTACCGATTCCCTGCCGGTTTGGGAGCTACCGATCTCTTTGTTTTTTCCCGGCGGATCGTTTGAGAGAAGTGTTTCTTAGCCTAGTGTCCAAGAATCATCGGAGAGATTAAATGTATATTTCTTTGATTTGGCCACGGCCGAGGCTGGTGTTGTCCAGGACCCTGCGGGTGGAGGGTGGGACAATAGGGGGTCGTCGGTCTGGGCTCTGGACTTCGGCCCCACTGGCGAGTGGGAATTTCCTCATCTGACCCAGCTCTGGAACCGGGACCAGGAATTATCGAGGCCGCTGAGGGTCATTCATTCAATGCACTCAATCGTATTTATTGAGCGCTTACTGTGTGCAGAGCACTGTACTAAGCGGTTGGAAAGTACAATTAGGCAACAGATAGAGACAGTCCCTACCCAATAACGGTAGGGACTAGAGGCGTTTAGAGGAGTCAGTGCCCACAGACTCCTCGGCTCCTCTTTCCAGCGCTGAAACGCTTTCCCCACCCACCCCGTGACAAACATCCTCTGTCCCCAACTTTGGCTCAGGCCATTTTCCTGGATGAAACGTTTGGGGACGTATTCATTATTAAAAGCATTAGTCTCTCAGGGGCGGATAGCTAGAGGTTACAAATGGAGGATCTTATTCGGGTGCAGGACACGCGTAGGCGTCCTCCCCTACTCTTGCAACAGTCCCACCTCCGGAGGATCTCCGCACCCGAACTCGAAAGACTCCCACGGCACTGCGACCCCCCATCCTGGCCTCGGGAAGCTGGGCTGCGAGAATCGTAAGAGAGCCGCGTTGGACGCTCCCCTCTGGGCCCTGGGCCCTGGGCCACTGGCCGCTTAGCTCCCGAGCCCAGAGAGAAGACGCCCTGGTCCTGGAGTGTTGACCCAGATTGGGGCTGGAGGGAGCAGAGGCCGCCGTCTTCATCCTCCACGCACCCAGTCCATGCACCCCTTCTCCAGACTGAACCCCGGACTGATTACTTGTCCCCCCCTTGGTCCCTAGGCTGAAAATTTGGTCGCCAGATTGACTACTGGGTCCTTGGTCCCCGGACTGGATTCTTCATCTCCAGATTGAGTCTTTCATCCCCAGACTAGATCCTTCAAACCTTGACTGGATCCTTCATCCCCAGAATGGGTCCTTCATCCCCAGATTGTATCCTTCATCCCCAGATTGCATCCTTCATCTCCAGATTGGATCCTTCATCGCCAGATTGGGTCCTTCATCCCTACACTGTATTCTTGATCGCTAGACTGGATCCTTGGTCCCCCCATTTAAACCGTGACCCCACAGTTAAGCTTCCAGCGCCGGGATTTTGCTGTGTGGAAATAGGAGGGTGCATCTTTCTCGCCTCCTCCCATTTGAGATTTTCCTCTTTCCATCTCTCCACCTCCGACACACACACACACACACACACACACACACACACACACACACACACACACACACACACACACACACACACACACCCCTCTCCCCCCTCCGTCCCCTCTCACCCGGTCTCCACAGTACAGGAGTGGGAATAGAAACTGTCCAGTTGGCTTGGTTACTGGGAATTGATCTGCATCCCTTTTCAATGTTCACCTGATGGGGAGGGTGAGGCGAGGACAGGAGAGTAAGATAGGATGGGAGAGAGGTGGAGAAAAGAGACCAAGATGAATGAGAGGTAATAATAATAATGACAATAATGTTGGTATTTGTTAATCGCTTACTATGTGCCAAGCACTGTTCTAAGCGCTGAGGTAGATACAAGGTACTCAGGTTGTCCCACGTGGGGCTCACAGTCTTAATCCCCATTTTACAGATGAGGTAACTGAGGTACAGAGACGTTAAGTGACTTGTCCAAGGTCACACAGCTGACAAGCAGCGGAATCAGGATTAGAACCCATGACCTCTGACTCCCAAGCCCGTGCTCTTTCCACTAAGCCACGCTGCCTGCTTTGAAGGATAATGCGGGAGAGGGGGGCTGTCCTTTCTCTTCTCCTTTTCCTAGGAGTCACTCTCCCTAACCCCCCTGACCTCAACTTTTCTCTCCCTCCTTTTTTATTGGTATTTGTTAGGTGTTTACTATGTGTCACCGTTTTAAGTGCTGCGGTAAATACAAGTGAATTATGTTGGACAGAGTCCCTGTCCCCCATGCGGCTCACAGTCACTTTCTCCTACTCTCTTTCATTCACTCTCCCCCCCACCACAACCCCTGTTTCCCTCCCCTTTTCCGCCTTCCTTCTTGGCGAACACTCAGTACACGTGTTGGCTATTTCTTTGAAATAATAATGTTGGTATTTGTTAAGCGCTTACTATGTGCGAAGCACTGTTCTAAACGCTGGAATAATAATAATGGTATTTGTTAAGCGCTTCCTATGTGCTATGCGCTGGGAGAGATACAAGGTAATCAGGTTGTCCCCCATGGGGCTCCCAGTCTTAATCCCCATTTTACAGATGCGGTAACTGAGGCCCAGAGAAGTGAAGTGACTTGCCCAAAGTCACTCAGCTGACAGGTGGCAGAGGTGGGATTAGAACCCACGACCTCTAACTCCCAAGCCTGGGCTCTAGCCACTGAGCCACGTTGTTTCCCCTTAAAGAAATAAAATAACGTGAAAGACGTGGATCGGGAAATGTCCAGAATGTACTGCGTTAGTCCATGCATCTCTCCTTTCAGCCCTATTTCTCTCCAGAGTTGCCCCATCTGTCCAGGGAATTGAACAAGTTAGAGGAATGGCGAGCTGGGGAGATGGAAAAGAAACACCTAACTGTGTTTTTCTCATTTCTCTGGCTACCATTCTCTGTGAGTTTGGTTCAAGGTAGAGTCGAGTTCTTGTTCCCACTCCGTCTTTCCCGTTTGGAGCTGATGATGGGTGGCAATATATTTGCGATGAGCCCCTAGGATTCTACTTTGTATCGGGGTGAGGGACCTGGAAAGCAAAGGGACTTAACTCTCCCCGAGGAAGGCCAGGCATTTCCCAGAGGGTTCCTTGAGCTGACCATGCTCTGTACCTGAGCAACAGTTATGAGCTCCAAGGAGGTGTTATGGGACGCACAGGCCTATGGTAAATGACATGAAGTTTGAGGAGCAGAAGAGTTAGGCTACCGGCAATTTTAGCTCTTAAAATTAAACTGTGAAATACTGTCCTTCTCCAGGAGGTTGGAGTTCACTGCGGTTGGAGTTCACTGCTCACAGGTTGGGGGCTGGGCAATTCCATGGGGATTTGGGGGTTATCATCCCTATGGTAGGGGGGCTGGGTGTAGACGATGACATTACCGCCTGTGGGCCCAGACTTCCAGACTCATTTATCAATCAGTCGATAGTCTTTATTAAGTGTTTACTATGGGCAGAGCACTCTTCTAAGTGCTTGGGAGAGTACAACAGAGTTGGAATTCACTCATTCATTCAGTCAATCGTATTTATTGAGTGCTTACTGTGTGCAAAGCATTGTACTAAACTCTTGGGAGAATATAATGCAACAACAGACACACTCCCTGCTCACAACGAGATTACAGTCAGTCTAGAGGGGGAGACAGACATAAATATAAATACTTTATAATACAATTTACAGATGTATAGATAAGGTCTATAGGGCTGAGGGTGGAGGCAGATACCAAATACCCAAAGTCTGTTGTGTGACCTTGGACAAGTCACTTTACTTCTCTGGCACCTCAGTTACCTTATCTGTAAAATGAGGATTGAGACTGTGAGGACTATGTGGGACAGGGACTGTGTTCAAACTGATTTGCTCGTAACCACCCCAGTATTTCCAACAGTGCCTGGCACAGTAAGCGCTTAACAAATACCACAGCTATTATCTAGGTGCATAGATAGTTATTATCTCGGTGCTCAGAGGGAGAGGGAGCCAGGGAAAAGTGGGTTTATTTGGCAAAGGCCCTTATCCAGGTTCTAACAAGGATTGAGAATTTCTGAATAAGGTTGAAATATGAAGCCAAATTTGGTTTTTCAGACCCATTAACTCTTCAAAGCCTCAATCCATGCCTCTTGCTTCCCCTCTACCCCCATCCCACCAAATCCTGCCCACAGTGAAAATGAAAGAGTTGGCACCTGTGCTTGCCATCAAAGGTGTTGCTGATGCAGGTGTAAGGGGAAAAGGCTGACCAAAGTATTCTGGATTGCTGTAGGAGAGTGCTTTTGGACCTGCTGGTAAGGCTGCTAAATCAGGGTGAGGAATGTTAAGGGGTTCAGGGAGAGGACATGGTAGGGGAAGGGTCAAGAGAAAGGATTACACCAAATAGTATGGAGTTTGTAAAAAAGAAATAAACTGATTCTTGGTGTATTTGTTAAGAGTAAGGTAATCAGGTTGCCCCACGTGGGGCTCACAGTCTTAATCCCCATTTCACAGATGAGGTAACTGAGGAATAGAGAAGTTAAGGGACTTGCCCAAAGTCACACAGCTGACAAGTGGAGGAGGCGGGATTAGAACCCACGATCTCTTACTCCCGAACCCATGCTCTTTCCACTGAACCACGCTGTTTCTCCACCAACACTGTTCCATACCCTTGGAATGTCCGATCGGAATGTCCTGATTATCTCCGATCAGGAGATAAAAAGAGGAGACTGAATTAAGTTGACAGCTAATTCTGTGGGACAGATGGTGGGGGGAAGAGATGATGGAAAAGACCTGGTTCTGCTCAGTGCACGGAATCAGGTTTCCCTGGAGATACATATTTCCCCTAGGATCTGTAAGATTGAACAGAAATCCTGCCCAAAGACCATTAGTTCTCATTCATCATCATCATCATCAATCGTATTTATTGAGCGCTTACTGTGTGCAGAGCACTGTACTAAGCACTTGGGAAGTACAAGTTGATTCCTGAGCCAGTCTGAAGCCAAGTGGCTCCATACATTGAACGTGGTCTGTCAGGCCCGGGAATCTTTTCTGCATGCATTTTTTTTATGGTACCTTTTAAGTGCTTACTATGTGTCAAACACGTTCTACGCACTGGGGTATGTAGACGTTGTGTGCAAGGAATGTGTCGTTGTTGTGCTGTATTCCCCCAAATACAGTGCTTTGCACACAGTAAACCCTCCATAAATACAACTGACAGATTGATTTGACAGTCCCTGTCCCCCATGGGGCTCACAGTCTACGTAGAAGGGAGAATATACATTTAATCCTCGTTTTACGGTTGAGGAAGTTAAGTGATTTGGCCAAGGCCTCACAACAAGCAATTGGCAAAGCCGGGATTAGAACCCAGGTCCTCTGCCCCCAAGGTCCGTGCTTTTCCCACTAGGCCATGCCTGTTCCCCAGTTATGACCAATCCTGTTTAGCAACATTCGAGCGAGGAGTAGAACTGAGAGAAGGCGTCGCTGCTGATGGTGGAAACGATAATAATACTAATAATTGTGGAATTTGTTAAGTGCTTACTATGTGCCAGGCACTTTACTAAACGCTGGGGTGGTTACAAGCAAATGGGGTTGGACACAGTCCTGTCCCACATAGAGGTCACAGTCTCAATCCCCATTTTATTCATTCATTCATTCAATCGTATTTATTGAGTGCTTAGTGGGTGCAGAACACTGTACTAAGCGCTTGGAAAGTACAGTTCAGCAATAAAGACAGACAATCCCTGCCCACGCCGGGCTTATAGTCTAGAAGGGGGAGCAAACATCAAAACAAGTAAACGGGAATCAATATAAATAAATAGAATTACAGATACATACACATCAAAACAAGTGAACAGGAATTAATATAAATAAATAGAATTATACATATATACACAAGTGTCTGTGGGGCAGGGTGGCGGGGGTAGAGCAAAGGGAGCGAGTCTGGGCAACAGGGAGGCGAGGGGGAGCTAAGGAAAAGGGGAGCTTAGTATGGGAAGGCCTCCTGGAGGAGGTGAGCCTTCAGTAGGGCTTCGAAGGGGGAAAGTGTGATTGTTTGGCAGATTTGAGGAGGGAGGGCATTCCAGGCCAGAGGTAGGATGTGGGCCAGGGGTCGACGGCGGGACAGGTGAAAACGAGGCCCAGTGAGAAGTTTAGCGGCACCAGAGGAGTGGAGTGTGTGGGCTGGGCTGTAGAAGTAGAGATGGGAGGTGAGGTACGAAGGGGCAAGGTGATGGAAAACTTCGAAGACAATAGTGAGGAGTTTTTGCTTGATACGGAGGTTGATAGGCAACCACTGGAAATTTTTGAGGAAGGGGGTGACATGTCCTGAACATTTCTGTAGAAAGATAATCCGGGCCGCAGAGTGAAGTGTGGATTGAAATGAGGAGAAACAGGAGGCTGGGAGGTCAGAAAGGAGGCTGATGCAGTAATCCAGTAGGGATAGGATGAGAGACTGAACCAGCAAGGTAGCAGTTTGGATGGGGAGGAAAAGGTGGATCTCGGCGATGTTGTGAAGGTGAGACCGGTAGGTTTTGGTGACAGATTGAATATGTGGGGTGAATGTGAGAGAGCGGAGTCAAGGATGACACCAAGGTTGCGGGCTTGTGAGATGGGAAGGATGGTAATGCCGTCCACACTGATGGGAAAGTCAGGGAGAGGGCAGGGTTTGGGAGGGAAGATAAGGAGCTCAGTCTTGGACATGTTGTGTTTTAGATGGCAAGAGGACATCCAAGTAGAGATGTCCTGAGGCACGGAGAAGTGAAATGACTTGTCCAAGATCACACAGCAGACAAGTGGCAGAGCCGGGATTAGAAACCTATTATCTTCTGACTCCCAGCCTCGTGTTTCATCCACCATGCTGCTTCTCGGCTAACTTTGAGGGAGGATTCATTCATTCGTTCAAAAGTATTTATTGAGCATTTACTGTGTACAAAGCACTGTACTAAGCGCTTGGGAGAGTACAGTACAACAACAGACACTTTCCCTGCTGAAGGCTAGAGGATCTCCTACCACCTGTGTCCATGAATATTCAGCGGAACACTTTCTCTGCCCTCTTGGTTGTCGGGGTTTGAGGGAAGTGGGGGAGGGGTGTTGAGTGCTCAGACACCAAAAGAGTTGTCACTGGAGGGGTCACCAGTCTGGAGTGCGGGAAGAGGGAAGGCGGAGACCCCCTGGGCGATTCTGAGCTCCTCCCCAGTCTGCACAAATACACCTCGGAGTGAAATGCGAAGATTTCCCTGAAGTCCTACAGGGGCGGAGGAAAGGTAGGCCTGCCATCTGCCGTCCGTCTGCCCTGGCAGCGTCCCCTTCCCCACCCGCCGCCCCCTCCCCACTCCGGTAAAGTCGGTAACTGGTTCATTGAGGCCGAACAAAGGGAGCCCTAGGTCTGAGTCCCCGACCCACCTCCCCCTCCCCGCCCCCACTAAGTCCTGCACCACTTGAGGCCAAACATAATGCCATTAAACGAAGAAAAAGAAAATCTCTGCCCCCTTTTCTCCTTTCCCCCTCTTTCCCTTTCCCGACTCCCTTCCTCCTTTCCCCTCTGACCCCGCCTTTCTCCACTTGCTTCTTTCCCACCTTTCTCCTCTTCTCTTTCTCCTCTAACCCACCTTTCTCCTTTCCCACCTCCCCCAACTTTTCCCTCTTTCTCCTTTCCCCTCTGACCCCCCCTTTCGCCTTTCCCCTTTGACCTCCCCCCATTCTCCTTCTCCCTCTGACCCCCCTCCCCTTTCTCCCCATCTGTCCCCCCTCATTTCGGGAATCTTAGCTTTGGGCAGGGAGCTGGTTTTGGGCTCCCCAGCTACGCAAGCATAGGGCTCTTGACTCGCCCGGGAACATTTGGGAGGCCAGAGATTCGCGTTGTTGCCATGTCTGCGATTCCTTAATTGGGTGCCGGCTCTTAATCATCGGGCCTCAGCTTGTTAACTGTACAATGGCAGCCAGGGCTAACGACCCATTAGTGATTAATTACTTAACCAGCCTGTAATTGTTCACTGTAAAGCCCCTTTCTTAAAACTGGATTAAATCATCTAGATCCTTAACCACTTCTTTGCACAACGCCCCTTTGAGCTCTGCTCCCCCAAGGGGTTCCTCCCCACTCCCCAACCTCCCATTTCCTCTTCGATTTAGCTGGAGTGGGCAAGCCATTTCCAACTGACCGAACCCCATTCCCTCATTTTCAAAAAGTCAGGGGGTGGGAGGTCTTGAGAAACTAAAAATTTAGAAATACCCGGAAAGATGTTCCTGGCTGTAGTGAAGCTTGAGAAAGATTGCTTTGTTTTCTGAGACAGATCGGGGGCGGGTGGGGCTTAGTGGCATAGTTTCTCTCCTCCAACTTCAGGGGGGCTGCTACCTGTCCCCCCTCCCCCCAAACCCCTCTCTCATGGGAACCCTCGACAGCAATGACAGGACTCTGGAAAACTGAGGGAGATCCCATTAGGATAATAATAATAATGATGATGGTATTTGTTAAGCGCTTACTATATGCAAAACACTGGCATTGATTGTCAGGAAAGATGAAATTCAAGGCTCATCCAAGGCACTTTACCAAAGGAAACAGTTTATTCCTCCATTCATTCATTCGATCGTATTTATTGAGCGCCTACTGTGTGCAGAGCACTGTACTTACTAAGTGCCTGGGAAGGTACAATACAGCAATAAAGAGTGGCTTAGTGGAAAGAGCATGGGCTTGGGAGTCAGAGGTCGTGGGTTCTAATTTCACCTCCGCCACTTGGCAGCTGTGTGACTTCGGGCAAGTCACTTAGCTTCTCTGTGCCTCAGTTATCTCATCTGTAAAATAGGGATTAAGACTGTGCGCCCCATCTGGGACAACCTGATAACCTTGTATTTCCCCCAGATCTTAGGACAGTGCTTGGCACATAGTAAGCACTTAACAAATATCATCATTATTATTATTAATAATCCCTGCCCACAACGAACTCACAGTCTGGGGGTGGGGGGAGACAGACATCAATACAAATAAACAGACATCAACATAAATAAAATTACAGATATATACATAAGTGATGTGGGGCAGGGAGAGGGGGGAAGAACAAAGGGAGCAAGTCAGGGCAAGGCAAAAGGGCGACGCCAAATCTCATACATTGACCCTAGGACTACTGCACTGTAAAAGGAAGAGGTGTATTTTCACTCCTCTCTTCTTCTTTCACATTCTTTCTCTTCCTTTTGTAAGGTTTGCGTTCTTTACAGAGATAGGATCTAGGGCACAGAACATATTCATGCCACACCACTTTTGATCCAAATTTAATTTTATGTTCATTAAAAATTCAGTACTGAGATTACATTTACTAGTATGCCCAAACGGACATTCACATGCAGAACTAGTCTTACTTTTATTAACAATTATGGTATTTGTGAAGCACTTGCTTTGTGTCAGGCACTCTACTAAGTGCTGGGGTGGATGCAAGCAAATTGGTTTGGACACAGTCCTTGTCCCACGTGGGGGGCTTACAGTCTCGTTGCCCATTTTACAGATGAGGTAACTGAGGCACAGAGAAGTTAAGTGATTTGCTCAAGGTCACACAGCAGACAAGTGACAGAACAGGATTAGAACCCAGACCTTCTGATTTTCAGGCCCATTAATTCAATCGTGTATATTGAGTGCTTACTGTGTGCAGAGCACTGTGCTAAGCACTTGGGAAAAGTACAATACAGCAATAGTGAAAATCCCTGCCCACAACAAGCTCACAGTCCAGAGGACTCCATTATACTAAGCTGTTTCACTGTTGTAAACAAGTTTTTGTCGACATTTATTATGGAAATGTGTGATGACTCGAGAGATTTAGGGCAACAAGTAAGGATGGGACTGAAAACTTCCAGTAGAAATTTAAAACATGGATAGAGACAAGGAGAGACATTTCTCTCATTCTTTGCTATGTAAATTCCTTGAAGGAAGTAAAGCAGGCTCTAAACCACCCAAGGCTATTTATTCTGGATGATTTACTGCATTTCTATACCTGTGTGTGTCCCTCCCTCTGTATTTGTATTTGATGGTAGGGAATGAGCTGAATGCTTTTCTTCTTCACCTAAAATGCTCTATTAACAGTCCTTGGCACTAAAACCACCATTCCTATCCACAGTGTGCATTTTTGTTTATTTGCTCATTCTTTGTCTTTGTTGGACCATCACTAGGACTGTAGAGTTCAATACATATGTCAATTACTCAGATCAATGGTATTTATTGAGTGCTTACTGTGTAGAGCACTGTACTAAGCGCTTGGAAAAGAACACTATACCAAAAGTGGTAGACACATTCCCTGCTCACAAGGAGCTATCAGTCTAGACCTGTTTTCGGTTCTGACAGTTTCCAACTGTAGGTGACAGAGAGCAGAGATGGTTTTCATTGCTCAGTTCCCATCAAAATATGATGAGCAACCAAGCCTTAGCAACTGCTACTTTGTGACAAAGAATCACTTTGAAAACTTGTTTCTTAAAACTGCATTTGGGGCTTTTACACTGATTGCACTATCACTATAATCAATTCCTTGGTTCAGGTTTTTGTCTGAGTCTCAGGCCTGAAGCTTATTCATCGCTCTCCATGGGAAACTTTGTCATCAACATCACCAAGCCCCAGGAGGACTAAAGACAACAACTTGTATGCCCATCATATGTTCCCAAGTGCCTAGAACAGAGCCATCCACACGGTAGGTACTCAACAAATGCAGATGTGTTGACTCTCTTAGCCAGGTCTCAGGAAACAAAGACATCAAAATAAAGGGCCTAATAGCACATTCTTTCCTGATACTGAGAGAACTATCTATGTCTGATTTAGGAATGAGGTTCCCTTTGAAAACTGGAACAATATTTAGGAAGGGCTACTCTCAAGTATCAAATATTTTTAGGTTTATCTTCCCCATTACAATGTAAATTATTTGTGGGCAGTGAATGTGTCACTTCTTCATTCTGTAGTCCCCAAGTGGGGAGAGGGAGAGAAACAGAGGCAGAGTTAGAGACAGAGAGAGACAGGTGATATTATCCTGTATCCTTCTGGGTAAATTTGGTTTGTGTTCTCTGTTTGGTTTGTGTTCCGTCCCTCCTCACATCTGCCAAGCTAGCTCTCTTCCTCCCTTCAAAGCCCTACTGAGAGCTCGCCTCCTCCAAAAGGCCTTCCCAGACTGAGCCCCCTTTTTCCTCTCCTCCTCCCCATCACCCCCACCCTACCTCCTTCCCCTCCCCACAGCACCTGTGTATTTTTGTACATATTTATTTTACTTGTACATATTTACTATTCTATGTATTTTGTTAATGATGTACATATAGCTTTAATTCTATTTGTTCTGACGACTTTGACACCTGCCTACACGTTTTGTTTTGTTGTCTGTCTCCCCCTTCTAGACTGTGGGCCCGTTGTTGGGTAGGGACTGTCTCTATATGTCGCCGACTTGTACTTCCCAAGTGCTTTGTATAGTGCTCTGCACACAGTAAGCACTCAATAAATAAGATTGAATAAATGAATGAATGTTTGAAGTTTGTAGTGAAATTGGGGGTATAGTTCAAGATTAGTTCAATGTTTTCATGTCAGGGGGGTGGGGGAGGAGAGGGTGGTGACAAATGATAATAATAATAATAATAATGGCATTTATTAAGCGTTTATTATGTGCAAAGCACTGTTCTAAGCTCTGGGGAGGTTACAAGGTGATCAGGTTGTCCCACGGGGGGCTCACGGTCTTAATCCCCATTTTACAGATGAGGTAACTGAAGCCCAGAGAAGTGATGTGACTTGCCCAAAGTCACACAGCTGACAATTGGCAGAGCCTGGATTTGAACCCATGACTTCTGACTCCAAAGCCTGGGCTCTTTCCACTGAGCACGATGCAGTCAGGGTACTTCAGGAAGGGCCAGCTGAAGAAATGCCACTTCTAAAAGGGGACATTGCAGCTACTGCTATTACAGTGCCCTGACCAGTGCCCTACAGGTTTTATTAAAGTTCTATATCAGCATTCTTCCCAAAAGTACAATTTGGAATTCAAATGACTTGTCCTGACACGCTTACCATCCTAAAGGGCAGTTAACAGCAAAATACATCTCCCCATCAGCCCATATGAAAAATGGAAAGCTGATCATCAAAACTACTTGGAACTTCCCAGGCCAAGCCCCACTTTTCCTCTCCTCCTCCCCATCCCCCCACCCTACCTCCTTCCCCTCCCCACAGCACCTGTATATATGTTTGTACAGATTTATTACTCTATTTTACTTGTACATATTTATTGTTCTATTAATTTTGTTAATGATGTGTATTTAGCTTTAATTCTATTTATTCTGACGACTTGACACCTGTCCAGATGTTTTGTTTTGTTGTCTGTCTCCCTTCTAGATTGTGAGCCTGTTGTTGGGTAGGGAGTGTCTCTCTATGTCGCCAGCTTGTACTTCCCAAGTGCTTAGTACAGTGCTCTGCACAGAGTAAGCACTCAATAAATACGACTGAATGAATGAATTAATGAACTAAGTTCAGAGATTCCAAAATTCAAGTAGGCATACAAAAGCAGGTTTGGCTCTCTGAAACAGGGTGTTTCTAATGAGGTTAAATTTTTCACCCTTTTTTGAATTAGCCAAATAATCAATCAATTGTTCTGATAACAGCTGTTTGAATATCTTCTTTCCACTTTGACTCATTGTTTTCTTAACAATGATAATAACAAACTGTAGTATGTAAAGTACTTGCTATATGCCAAGCACTAGTAGTCAGAGGTCATGGGTTCGAATCCCGGCTCTGCCACATTCATTCAATCGTATTCATTGAGCGCTTACTGTGTGCAGAGCACTCTACTAAGCGCTTGGGAAGTACAAATTGGCAACATATAGAGACGGTCCCTACCCAACAGCGGGCTCAAAGTCTAGAAGGGGAATAATGATGGTATTTGTTAAGCGCTTACTATGTGCAAAGCACTGTTCTAAGTGCTGGGGAGGTTACAAGGTGATCAGGGTTGTCACAATTTTAATCCCCATTTTACAGATGAGGTAACTGAGGCCCAGAGAAGTGAAGTGACTTGCCCAAAGTCACACAGCTGACAGTTGGCGGAGCCGGGATTTCAACCCATGACCCCTGACTCCAAAGCCCGGGCTCTTCCCCTGAGCCACGTTGCTACAGGCCTGTGCTCTTCCCCCTAGGCCATGCTGGTGGTTGCCACTGATCCAGGTATTTGCATACCTGTTCTCCCTCCTACTGTGAGCCCCCTGTGGAACAGGGACTGTGTCCAACCTGATTATCTTCTGTGTATTCCAGCGATTAGAACAGTGCTTTGTAAGTGTTTAACAAATACCAAAAAAAGAGAGAAAGAAATGAAGACACCAGGACAGGCAATATGTTTCCACCATAAATTTGGCAGCTCACCAATGGTCCAGTTGCCCCACAACCCTCCCCTCCTCTGTGCCTCAGTGGCCTCTGAGAGCTAAGCTGGACCTGCATATAGGAGTCCGGCTGTGGGGCCTAGTGGAGGATCGGGTGCCAGAGGCCAAATCCAGGGCAGGATGATGCACTGGATTGGGCCTGAGGATCGGGCTTTTCAGGGTCTTGGGCAGGAGCAGGTAGGGTTTCCATGTTCTTCACAGTGTGCTTGCTCTCCTGTTTGTGGATAATAATAATAATAATGATGGTACTTGTTAAGTGCTTACTATGTGCAAAGCACTGTTCTAAGCGCTGATGGGGATTTCACTCTGGCACAGCCTCTGCTGGGGTTCTCGTTAGCTCAGAAGCATCTCATTCTGGCACAGCCTCTCCTGGGGCTTACGTTAGTTCAGACTGGGCTCACTTTAGCACAGCCTCTGCCAGGGCTTTCATTAGCTCAGAGCCAGGGCTCTGGGTGTAGGGAAGGGGAGCATAGAGGCCTGGTCATGAGGACCTGCAGTCAAGGCTGGCTGGGAAATTCCTTTGTTTTTTTGTTTGTTTTTGTTGGTTGGTTGGTTTTTTTAGTGGGTTCAGATGGATGGTCTACAGGTATAGGGTGGGAATGGTTACTAAATCAAGTAAGTCCTGGGCATGGTTGGGGAATATTTGGGTGAGAAAGGATCTGGGGACTGGAGTTTTCAGGTGCCATTTTCAGGTGCCGTGAAAAGCAGCGAGGCCTAGTGGAAAAAGCACAGGTCTAAGAGTCAGGGGCCCTGAGTTCTAATTTTGGATCCACCACTTGCTTGCTGTGTAATCTTGGACAAGTCCCTTAACGTAGCTGTGCCTCAGTTTCCTCATTTGTAAATTGGGGATTAAACACCTATTCTCCTTCCCTCGTAGACTACGAGCTCCACATGGGGCACGGATTTGACTTATAGTATGTCCATTCTGGTGGTTAGTACAGTGCTTAGCATTTGGGGATTAAAAGAACAAGCATGGTGTAGTGGATAGAGTATGGGCCTAGAAGTTAATCAGGTTGGACACACTCCCTGTCCCATGGGAGGCTTATAGTCTTACTCCCCATTTTACAGATGAGGAAACTGAATCACAGAGAAGTGAAGTAACTTGTCCAAGGTCACACAGCAGACAAGTGGGGCAGCAAGGATTAGAAACTAAGTCAAGCCCATGCTCTATCTGCATGGAAATTTTCAAACCCAACCTGGTTTATGGACCCTTTGATCTTGGAGTTGTTCCTCAGGCTTTTTTCCTCTACTTACACCTTCATCTTCTTTTACTTTCACACAGTCTATTCCCTCCCCTCCAGAAGCCATTCCCTGGCTAACTGGAATTAACTTTTCCAGACTTCCTGGTCATGTTATGCCATCCCACCCCATCATAAGGCTTTAGCCCTCATGTGTGCCCCCTGGCTCTGTGCATTTATCATTTGCATTTATTCTCTAACTCTTTAACCTATTGAATATTTGAGAATTTGGGCATACTCATCATCCCTATTGGATTACAAGCCCCTTAAGTAAAAGGTTTTATCTTTATCTTCTTTTATGCTTCTTTCAAGCACTGAGCCCAGTCCCCTGCTGACAGGAGGCATTGGATAATTCTAATGACACCAGTGTAACATAATTTACAACTAAATTCTCCAGTCATCTTGGTCCATGGCATTTATGTGGCTGTTTAGAGTCCACAACAGATCTGTTAAACCCTGCTGGTAGTTTAGAAAGGCCCTTCCTACCTGCTTCCCTGTGTCCACAAGCCAACCTAATGTATGCCAGCTGAATGGAACTGGGATAAGATAAGCACAACAGTTACCAATCTCCTCAATGGCTTGAGACTGAATTTAAGTGGCTACACATGCCATGTAGTTTAAGCTCTGTGGCTCACCTGTTCTGAGAACGATGAAAGCACTTTTTTGTGGGAGAAAAGAAAGCCTCCTCTCTAAAAGCAGTTTAAAAACTTCCTAGGTGAGTAAACACTGGGTTGGAGGGGGGAACATGTTTTCTGTAAATGGAGATTATTGTAACGCAACTAGTTTAGTGGGGTCTGGTGGGATCTTAGCTGGAGAGTTAATTCAGCATTGTGGAGTTTTAAAATCAATCAATCCATTGTACTTAATAAGTGCTTACTATGTGCAGAGTACTGTATTTAGTGTTTACCAACTCTGTTCCAGTGTATTCTTGGTGCTCAGTACAGTGTTCTGTACACAGTAAGTGCTCAGTAAATATGTTAGGCAGGGTCACTGACCACAATGAGCCTACAGTCTAGAGGGGGAGACACTAATGTAAATAAATTACAGTTAGGTACATAGATACTATGGAGTTGACAGAGGGGTGAATAAATGATGTAAGTACAAGGGTGATGTTGATGGGAGTGGGAGAAGAGGAAATGAGAGTTTAGTCAGGAAAGGCCTCCTGGAGGAGATGTGCCTTCAATAAGGTTTTGAAGGTGGGGTGAGTGATCACTTGTGGGGTACGAAGAGGGAGGGAGTTCTAGACAGATGCAGGATGTGAGTGACATTGCCAGCGCACTAGATGATAGAATTACAATGACTAGGTTGTCATTATAGTAACAGAGTGTGTGGGATGGGTTGTAATAGGCGAGTAGTGGGATAAGGTAGAGAGGGGAATGGTGATGGAGTGCTTTAAAGTAGATAGACAAGCAGCGTGGCTCAGTGGAAAGAGCCCGGGCTTTAGAGTCAGAGATTATGGGTTCAAATCCTGACTCTGCCACTTGTCAGCTATGTGACTTTGGGCAAATGACTTAACTTCTCTGTGCCTCAGTTCCCTCATCTGTAAAATGGGGATTAAGACTGTGAGCCCCCCGTGGGACAACCTGATCACCTTATAACCTCTCCAGCACTTAGAACGGTGCTTTGCACATAGTAAGCGCTTAATAAGTGCCATTATTATTATTAGATAGTAAGGAGTTCCTTTTTGTGTGATGGATGGGCAACCACCAGAGGTTGTCGAGTAGGGAAACGTGAACTGGAGCTCCCAAAGGAACTCTTTGTTCTCGGCTCCTTCCGCTTCTGGATGTTGGTTATTTATTTCTATTATGGGGAGATTTAGGAAGGAGAGGGTACACAGACCCAGCCAAGCACGCTTCTTAGAAAAGCACGTACAATAGTGCGGTAGTTTGGGGGCGCCACCTGCTGGCATGCAGGGAGATCTTCACCCTGGCTGGTGGTATGGAGAAAACGCTTACAGAAGAAAAAAAAATCAAACTGACCCAGAATCCTACAACTAGCTGCCCCGCACTTCGGCCTCTCCAGGTATTCAAAAAAAAAAAAACAACTCCTCCCTGTCCCCGCTTCTCCTCCTTTATTTTATTTCAGGCACCCTGTGGTCAAATGAGAGAAGCAGCGTGACTCAGTGGCAAGAGCCCGGTCTTTGGAGTCAGAGGTTATGGGTTCAAATCCCGCCTCTGCCAATTGTCAGCTGTATGACTTTGGGCGAGTCACTTCACTTCTCTGGGCCTCAGTTCCCGCATCTGTAAAATGGGGATGAAGACTGTGAGCCCCCTGTGGGACAACCTGATCACCTTGTAACCTCCCCAGTGCTTAGAACAGTGTTTTGCACATAGTAAGTGCTTAATAAATGCTATTATTATTATTATGAGGGTTTTAATCGTTCTCCCAGACTTTATCAGAATCAGGTTATGAATCTTCCCTGCTGGATAATAATAATGTTGGTATTTGTTAAGCGCTTACTATGTGCCAAACACTGTTCTAAGTGCTGGCGGGGATACAAGGTAATCAAGGTTGTCCCACGTGGGGCTCACCGTCTTAATCAATCCCCATTTAACAGATGAGGGAACTGAGGCACAGAGAAGGTAAGTGACTTGCCCAAAATCACACAGCTGACAAGCGGTGGAGTCGGAATTGGAACCCATGACCTCTGACTCCCAAGCCCGGGGTCTTTCCACTGAGCCACACTGCTTCTCATTAGGATTAAGAATTAGCATTAGGATGCTAATTTTCTTCAGTGGGGCCTATACCAGGAGGTTGCAGGAAAGGGGTAGATAGCCTAATCTCTTCCCCTAATTCTCAGTGTTTATGCCCATAAAATCCCTTTGTAAATCCAAAGGATCTGGTCTCTTGTACTTCTAGTTTCCCTCTCACTCTCTTATAAGGAATTCCCTCCTGCTTCATATGACAGGTGGCCACTCTATCTTCAAAGCCCTGTTAAAATGTATCTCCTCCAAGAAGCCTTTTCTGCCTAAACTCTCACTCACCCACCTTATCCTCCTTCCCTTCTGTGGCACCTCTGCTTTTGGGTCGGTTCCCCTTAAGCCCTTTGATATTCACCCCACCCCCACAGCACTTATGTACAGATTCTTATACTCTGTCTTGCTTCTCCTAATTTTTTTAATGTTTGTCCCCCCCACTGAATTGTAAACTCCTTGAGGGCAGGGATTCTACCTATCAACTCTTTTGTACTGTTCTTTCCCAAGAGTTCAGTACAGTGCTCTAGACAAAATAAGCTCTCAATAAATACCACTCATTGGAGCAAAGCAAGACTATTAGCATGGTAATCAGAAATGGAGTCCCAGAAATTCAAAATATTAGCTCAGTCAATTTTATTTAGCACTCTAGTTGCCAATATGATCAAAATTGGGTACACAATATTCAAAAGTCAAACTACCAACTTCTCCCTGACTTACTAAGGCAGTTTTGCTTACTGTGGCAGGAGTGGGGAGGGTGGGGAGGAGGTGTGCTTCAAACCACTCCACTAGGTAGGAATCTGATTCTGGCGTAGGGTGTTGTTTCATTCTGTAACTTTCTTTTGCATAGAAAGGATATTTAGTGAGATTTACCAAGTGAAAGCAACCTGGTAATCCTGAACTGATGAAGCCTTGCTTCTCCTGATTGTGGAATGAGAGTTGGGGATTTTAGAGAGAGTGAAGACTGGGAGGGGGTAGACTGTCCAGAGATAATGGTCCAGAAAGTCCCCATTTGAACTTTCGGCCCTGAATGAGAAGTCTTCTGATCTTGTCAGAATGGGATGATTGAGTATGGGAGACGAGCTCAAAAAGCTGTGGGGGCCATCACTTATGAGGGATGGACACCAGAGTGTGGCCCAGTGAACAGGTGCCTGGGAGTCAGAAGGTCCTGGATTCTAATCCTGGCTCTGCCAATTGCCTGCTGGGTGACCTTGGACAAATCACTTCACTTCTCTGGGCCTCAGTTCCCTCATCTGTAAAAGGGGGATTAAGATTGGGAGCCCCATGCAAGGCAGGGAGTGTGTCCAATCTGACAACTTTTCATCTACCCCAGTCTTAGTACAGTGCCTGGCACACAGTGCTTAACAAATACCATAAACTCTCCTTACTAGTGACTTGCCCAGGGACACACAGCAGCCAAGTGGCAAAGCTGGGTTTAGAACCCAGGTCCTTTTGACTGTCAGACCCATGCTATATTCACAAGGTGATGCCCCTCCTCAATCTCCAATCTTTTCTTTCAATCTTTTCTTCCAGAGGGATCACTCCCTGCAAAGCAGGCTTGGAAGCAGAGTCGGTACCTTTCTTGTTGGATCAAGTAGAGGCAGCCTGTGATCATCTGCTCACCCATCTACCCAACAGGAAGACCTTCCTACTGCCAAAGTATGTTTACTGATGTTTTCCCAGGGTAAATGCTTGAAATGCCTCCCAAAATGCAGATGCACTGCCTCCTGGGACTGCTCTGATTCTCCCCATGGCTAATCAAGACTTTGTGTAGGGTGGGCCATGCTCTACATCTAATAGGCTAAAGAGTCCTTCTGCCTGGATTCTCGGGTAAAAGGGCTACGATGAAATGACTACAGACTTTGTGAAGGAGTAAATAGATCGGGGCTGGGGTTGGGATGTACCCTTCTATTACTTCTGGTTGGCATCCAGTTCATCCAAATCCCACTCAGGGTTGGTGCTCCATGAATGCCCTGTGCAGTTGAAGACAGACTCAGGACTGGCTGCATGACCCCAGGTGGGTTCTCCATGAATTTTTTTTCATAGTATTTAAGTGTTTACTATGTGACAGGCACTCTGCTAAGCACTAAGCACTGAGGTAGATACAAGTTAACTGGGTAGGACACAGTTCCTGTCCCACTTGGGGCTCACAGTCTTAATCATCACTTTACAGATGAGATAACTGAGGCCCAGAGAAGTTAGGTGACTTGCCCAAGTCACGCAGCTGATAATCAACGGAGCTGGGATAGAACCCTGGGCCTTCTGACTCCTAGACCTGTGCTCTTTCCATTAGGCCATGCTGAAATACAATGAGTAACTAGTTCTGACCTAGGTCCTATGAGGTTTTGGTCCAGAAATGTGGTGTGTGTAATAATGGCATTTAACAAAAAGCACTTCCTATGTTCCAAACGCTGAGGTAGATAAGAGATAGCCAGGTCTCACACTGGGCTCACAGTCTGAGGGAGAATTGGCATTGAATCCTCATTTTGCAGATGAAAGAACTGAGGCCCAGAAAGTTGTGATTTACCCAAGGACACACAGCAGACAAGAGGTGGAGTCACAATTAGAACCCAGGTCCTCTTACTCCCAGGCCCATGCTCTTTCCACTAGGTCACGCGACTGTGGTAGTGTTTTTTCTTAGCAGACTGTGACAGGAAACTCCTGTATGATAGAAGGGCATTGCCTAAACACTCTAGCTCCAGTGCATTGCCCCCAATTTCACATCCCCTTCAATGTTTTTTTTATTTTCAGTTAGCATTGCTTTAAAAGGGGATTGTGTATGTACAGCATTACTGACAGTGAAACTTCTGGTTGGACCGTGCCTGGAGTATTTGCAGACACGGAGGTTGGGGAGTTATCTCTGCCTGGATCGTGGCAGTGACCAACTCAGCCATCACCTGCAGTGGAGTTCAAAGGTGGAGCTCTTCCCAGTTGCTCCACTGCAGGAGACATGTATGAGAAGCCCAGATCAAGAAACTTATTCTCTTAAAAATGAATTCAAGTAGCACCTGAGACTCTTATGGTATTTAAGCAATTACTACGTATCACTGATCGAAAGATTAGGGTAGATACAAATATATCAGGTTGAACATAGAATACGAGCTCCATGAGAGACAGGGATCAAGTAAAAGGGAGAATAAGTATTTAATCCCTGTTTTACAGTTAATGAAGCTGAGGCACAGAAGTGAAATGATTTACCCAAGGTCATTCAGCAAACAATTGGCAGAGCTGGGATTAGAACCCAGGTCCTCTAACTCCTAAGCCTGATCCCTTCCCTCTGTGCCATGCTGCTTATGCTCATTGCTCCTCTGGGGGAAGGAGGAGGTGGGTTTTCAGGAGTCACTGAGTTTGAGTGACAGCCCAGCAGGCTTAGCATACTATGAATGGGCACCAATTTTCTGCTGCAGTTGACACCATGACTGGGTTTTTGTGGAGGCAAAACAGGCAACTGGAATCAAATGCTAAAATGTCAGACTAGTCATTCTTTCTGGTTAGGAACTCGTGGCCCACTCAGAGACTGTGATTCCAGAAGATACAGAACTATGGACTATCACTAATGGTAGACCCTCAAGAAGGGTTGGTGACAGGTTTAATCTTATGAAAAGGAAATTGTGTTTCTGAGAGAAACAGAGAAGGGTGGGGATATTTCTGCTGGTACTGTTTAAGACCACTGGGGTATTTTTTGTTCTATTCCAGTTATTTGACCTAAACATGGTCAATTAAAATCTCCCTCCATCCTGCCTCATCTCCTCTCCATTGGTTCACCCTCTCTGCTAGTAAAAACTTGCCTCCAATCAGTCACACATCTGTTGTAACTGAGGCAGCACCTTGAAGGCAGAGACTCTTGCATGGCTAGCATGTGGTATTTGGCACAGAAAGTTGTACAGGAAGAAGATTAGGTTTCAATATATTCATAGATGAGATAGTAATGGGTTACTAAAGGGAAATCTGGGATTGGGGGTGACAGTTATCCTCATTTGTCTATTTGTAAACATTAGGATGGATGTTATCTATCACCTGATTCCTTCAAGCATCTCGTTGCCTATGGAGATGGAATACTGGTCAGTATGGTTCACTTGAACCATTGGTCTTACCTCAGAGATAGAATTGCATAATAATAATAGCATTTATTAAGGGCTTACTACATGCAAAGCACTGTTCTAAGTGCTGGGGAGGTTACAAGGTGATCAGGTTGTCCCACGGGGGGCTCACAGTCTTCATCCCCATTTTACAGATGAGGTAACTGAGGCATAGCGAAGTTAAGTGACTTGCCCAAAGTCACACAGCTGACAATGGGTGGAGCCGGAATTTGAACCCATGACCTCTGACTCCAAAGCCCGGGCTATTTCCACTGAGCCATGCTGCTTCTCATGCATTCTAGGCTGCAGTTTTCTCCCTTCCCTTATTTCAGTGACTCTGAAAATACTTTACAATAATCTGATAGAATTCACTTCAGCTCTTGGAAGGATGGCAGTCATGACGTCTGAGAATAACACAGTTCTCTCTTCCCACTCTTTATTGCCATACATGAGAGCAAAACATTCCTTAGTTTTTGATGCTTCCCATTAGCACCAGGGTACATTTTAAAAACAATTAGGAAGGTTTGGGCTACTTTTTCATTAAGAGTACATTTTTGTTGTTGCTTTTCCAGACTGAATTTTCTGACATTAATTAGAACCTACCTCCTACTTCTATTTAAACAACCATTCCAGTGTTTACTAATTAGACTTGATACCCTTAAGAGAATGTCTGTAGTTGCATAAACTTATATTCTGTTGTCCCCAATTTCAAAGGCAGTGAAACTAAGGTACTCAAGCATCAGAACAAGGCCGTGCCCATACATGTGTTTCTAACTTTATTAGAGACCAGTACATAAGTGTCTGACTCATACCTGGGGATCCAGTGTAAATTCACCCAGTGAAACAAAAATTCTAGGACTTTTCTTCCTATCAATCATTTATTAAGCACTTAATTGTGTGCAGAGCACTATACTAAGTAATTGTGACAGTACAGTTTAACAGAATTGGTAGGCACACTCCCTGCCCATGAACAGCTTAGAGGGGGAAGACAGATAGTTATATAAAAAAAATACATTATGGATATATATAAACTGTACTTTCCAAGCATCCAGAACTCTGCACAAAGTGCTCAATAAATATGATTGAATGAATAAATGCTGTGGGGCTGAGGGAGGAATGAATAAAAGGTGCAAATCCAAGTGCAAGGCTGACATAGAAGGGAGTGTGGACAGTGAACATGTCTACCAACGCTATGGTACTCTCCCAAGCACTTAGTACAGTTCTCTGCATACAGTAAGTGCTCAATAAATACTATTGATTGATAAACCTGATAATTCTGTTGCCCCTCAACTACTTATGGTAACTCTAGCTTGCCTGAAAAATGTTCAGAAAGTCCTCTTACAGGCTTCTTGGTTAGTGAAATAATGAACCCTAGATGGCTCATGAAGAACCACACAAAAGTTCACTTTGACCTGCATGAGATGCCTGGAGAGCTAGAAAAGACAAGTTCTTGACAGCCCGATCTCAAGAACAATGACTCTGAATTGACAATGATTCTGAATCAATAAATACAACTGACTGATTTCCCATCTTCAAAACCCTACTACAGTCATATCTCCTCCAGGAAGCTGTCTCTAACTTCTCATTTCCTCACCCTATTTTTCCCTTCTTTCTCTGCTTCCTTGGCACAGAAACTAGAAGGTTTACACATGGGAACTGGTGGTTGGGGCTGAGGATGATGAGGGTGAGGTGTTAAAGCTGGGGACCTATCCTTCCCATCCTTTTGCTGTTACTGAGATGATCACAAATAGAAAAGGGACCATAGGTCTTCAATAGGTAGAATGATAATCAAAGATATTTGAGTGTTTACCTCGGTGCACAGCATTGTACTAAATGCTTGAGAAAAGTTGGGAAGCATAATCCCTGCCATCAGGGAGCTTATGATCTAGATGGGAAAACAGACATTAAAATAAATTACAGATGAGACAAGCAGCACAGCATGAGGACTGGCACATAAATGCTGCGGATGGAGTGAGTAGCCTCTTAAAATCTTCTCAAATAGACCTCCTCTAATCCCTCAATTCTCCCACCTTATTTGCCCTCCCTTTGTTGTCACCTGTGCACTTGGGTACCCAGGCTTAACCCCTCTCCTCCAGAATCCTTTCTCCAACCCACCAGTCCCTACGTGTAACCCCTCTCCCTCAACATCTTTGGTCCTGGGCACAGGTCCCCAGCTGCAACTCCTCTCACTCATTCTCCTTGGCCTCATCTGCGGGTCCATAATTATAACCCCCTCAGTCTTTAAAAATGGCCCAATTCCTTAGTCCCAAGGTATAACCCCTCTCCCTCACTATCCCTGGGCCCTTATAATAATCCTCTCCCTCACCATTCGTAGTCCCACCCACCATTGCCCAGGAATGTTCATTCAATTCAATCAATCAATCGTATTGAGCGCTTACTGTGTGCAGAGCACTGTACTAAGCGCTTGGGAAGTACAAGCTGGAAACATATAGAGACAGTCCCTACCCAACAGTGGGCTCACAGTCTAGAAGGGGGAAACAGAGAACAAAACCAAACATACTAACAAAATAAAATAAATAGAATAGATAGGTACAAGTAAAATAAATAGAGTAATAAATATGTACAAACATATATACAGGTGCTGTGGGGAAGGGAAGGAGGTAAGATGGGGGGATGGAGAGGGGGATGAGGGGGAGAGGAAGGAAGGGGCTCAGTCTGCGAAGGCCTCCTGGAGGAGATGAGCTCTCAGTAGTGTCTTGAAGGGAGGTAGAGAGCTAGCTTGGCGGATGGGCAGAGGGAGGGCATTCCAGGCCTGGGGGAGGACATGGGCCGGAGGTCGATGGCAGGACAGGCGAGAACGAGGCACAGTGAGGAGATTAGCGGCAGAGGAGTGGAGGGTGCGGGCTGGGCTGTGGAAGGAAAGAAGGGAGGTGAGGTAGGAGGGGGCGAGGTGATGGACAGCCTTGAAGCCGAGGGTGAGGAGTTTCTGCCTGATGCGCAGATTGATTGGTAGCCACTGGAGATTTTTGAGGAGGGGAGTAACATGCCCAGAGCGTTTCTGGACAAAGACAATCCAGGCAGCAGCGTGAAGTAAGGATTGAAGTGGGGAGAGACACGAGGATGGGAGATCAGAGAGAAGGCTGATGCAGTAGTCCAGACGGGATAGGATGAGAACTTGAACGAGCAGGGTAGCGGTTTGGATGGAGAGGAAAGGGTGGATCTTGGCAATGTTGCGGAGCTGAGACCAGCAGGTTTTGGTGACGGCTTGGATGTGAGGGGTGAGGGGAGAGCACAATAAAAGAGCTGGTAGACACTTTGCCTGCTCACAATGAGCTAACGGTCTTGGGGTAAGTAAGTTGGTGTTAAATGAGCAAACTGTGTGGGTTGGGGTGTAGAAGTAGATGAAAGAGGTTTAGTAAGATGGGGAGGGCTGTTTGAGTGTATTAAAGCTAATAGCAAAGAGTTTCTCTTGGCAGAAAGGCATGGGAAACCACTGGAGGTTTTTGAAGATTGTGGAGATTTGCACAGGATGTTTTTTTTAAAATAGAAAAATGAACTCAGTAGAGTGAAATATAGGCTGGAGCATGGAGAGACAGGAGGCATGGAGGTCAGTGAAGAGGGTGATGCAGTAGTAGTAGGATAGGATAAGTACTTGGATCAGTAGTAACAGTAGGGATGAAAAGGAAAGGGTGGATTTTAGCAATGTTGTGAAGATAGAACTGATAGGATGTGGTGACAGACTGAATATGCACATTGAGAGATGAGTTGAGAATAATGCCAAGGTTATAGGCTTGTGAGACAGAGAGGATTATGGTGCTGTCCATAGTGGTGGGAAAATTGATGGGGGGGACAGTTTGCATGGGAAGATGAGCTCTGTTTTGTGTCATGTTTGAGGTGTCAGAGGGACATCCAAGTAGAGATATCATGAGGAAATACAAGACTGCAGAGTAGAGAGGTCAGGGATGGAGAGGTTGACCAGGGAATCTACATAGAGATGGTGAAGCCATGGGAACAAATGATTTCTCCAAGAAAGTGGGTGTAAAAGGAGAATTGGAAACCCAAAACTGTGCCTTGATGGACTCCCATGGTCAAGAGATAGGAGGTAGGGGTGAAAGAGACTGAGGAGCAGCAGCCAGGGGAGATAGAATCAGGAGAGGACAATGCCTGTGAAACCAAGGTTAGATAGTGCTTCCAGAAGAAGGGTGTGATCACCAGTGTTAAAAATAGATGATAGGTTAAGGAGGATTAGGTCAAATCCTCTACACCTGTCCCACCAAATCAGTATTCCTTTTTCATGTCATGCTTCACCTCTTTTTTTCTTCTGCCACCCTCCTCTAATTTTCACTCTAGTCAAGCCTGACTAAATAATAATACCAATTGTGTATTTAAGTGCCTACTATGTATCAAGCACTGTTCTAAGCACTAGGGTAAATATAAGATGATCAGATTGGAAACGATCCCTGTACCACATGGGACTCAGAGTCTAAGTAGGTGGAAGAATCCCCATTTAACAGGTGATGAAACTGAGGCTTAGAGAACTTCAGTGACTCGCGTAAGGTCACACAGCAAGTAAGTGGCAATTTCAGGATTAGAACCCAGGTCCTCTGATTCCCAGGCCTGCGCTTTTTTCATTATGCCATGCTGCTGCTTTAAAGTGACCAGAACCAGACATTTGGGCAGGTGAAAGAGGCAACTGCCCAGTGTGCTGAGGATAAGAAGCAGCATGGCCTAGAGGGAAGAGCATGGGCCTGAGAGTCAGAAAATCTGGGTTCTAATTCTGACTGTCACACAGCAGACCTTGGGCAAGTCACTTCTTTGTGCCTGTTTACCCCATCTGTAAAATGGGTAACAATAATAATTATGGTATTTAAGTGCTTATTATGTGCCAAGCCCTGTTCTAAGTGCTGGGGTAGATACAAGGTAATCAGGTTGTCCCACGTGGGGCTCACAATCTTAATCCCTATTTTACAGATGAGGTAACTGAGGCACAGGGAGTTAAGCATCTTGCCCAAGGTCACACAACAACAGGAGGCGGAGCTGGGGTTAGAGCCCATGTCCTCTGACTCCCAAGACCATGTGCTTTCCACTAAGCCATGCTGCTTCTCTGACTGTGAGCCCCGCTTGGGACATGGGCTGTGTCCTTCCTGATTAACGTATATTTACTCCAGTGCTTAGTAGAGTTTCCGGCATATAGTAAGTGCTTAACAAATACCATTTTTTTTAAAAAAGGCCCCAAACTACTCTCCCCAACTTGAGACCCCCATTTCTGGTGTCCTTTATCGCCCACATCACCACCACCGTGGAGGAGTGTTTCTGTTCCCGAACAGCTATCCTGAACACATTCAATGTCACCTGAATGAAACGTTAGAGGGAGAAACAACCCACACCGAAAATGGGAAGCTTCTATGCTATCTGGTACACTAAGGAGAGTAGGGAAACGAATCTGTCTTGAAGTAGAAGGAAAGGGTAGGGGGAAAAGTGACAATTTGGGGGGATCTGAACAAGCAGAGCACTAGTTTTAGGAAGCATCTGCTTGTAGGCTAGGAAGGAGGAGAATTCAAATTTAAATATTTAAATGAGTCTGCTGTCCCCAGTTAAAGGGGAAGCTAAACTAATTACTTGGGCCTAGATATGGTAAAGTTCTGCTCTCATTCCTGCGATCTGGGTTGGGGTGGGAGCCATTGGAACTTGGGGTTGCGGGAGGGAGGTCTATCTACAGGGCAGTGGACACAAGCAATCTAGGTGGTCCTAGACTGACCCAGGGAAGATCAGCTAAAGATGCTGCATCCTATGTTGGGCTGCTAATCTATGGGGTCAGGACCCTATCCTAGTCCATGTCTCTCCCAACTTCCTCTGGTCTTTCCAGGGATATCCTCTCTGGATTTAACCAGATCCACCTACGCTATCTGGTACTCTAAGGAGAGTAGGGAAACGAATCTGTCTTGAAGGAGAAGGAAAGGGGGGAAAAAGTGACAATTTGGGGGGATCTGAACAAGCAGAGCACTAGTCTAAGGAAGTGTCTGCTTGTAGGCTACCTGGTAGAACCAGACTTGTTTCTGAACACCAACAATGACTGGATAGATACACACTAGGGTATTTCTAGCTTGCAGTCAGTGAAAGTGGGACACATACTCCCTTTGCACTTGAGAACCACTTCTCTCACCTGATCCTACCACAGCTTGGTGAGATGGGACTGTGGTCCCCAGGAGGTACGGTGACTTGGCCAAGATCTCTCCAGGAGGACTTGCTTCTAGACAAACAAGCCCACACCATCACTTAGGACAGAATTTTCTACTCCATTCCATCCACAAAAAGGCTAGACTGAACAGTCTCTCACCTAGCAGATATCACAATCTAGTTTTACCATTCAAATTAGACAAACACTTTGCTTTTGCAGACTGCTTTTACTTGGCAACAAGAGACTAGTTATCTGGAACTCTTTCTCCTATTGGTGGAATAAAATATCAGGGGGCTCCCAAAAAGACTGTTTCTATGTTTTTATTTGGGGTTCATTTTGAGGAGGAGGAGGTAATTGAAAGACACAAAGAATTAAGAGCCAAAGCATTACACAATAAAGCTTTCATTGCTTTTGGTAAACATGGTTACTGCACTCTTTGCACAGCATTAGTTAACAGAAGTGCCCTCAGAATTTTTGTGTACCCCTTGAGTTATTTCAAAAAGCACTTCACCTCTTTCACCACAGATTGCGTTAATCAGAAACCAAACAATGCAATTTCTATATCTCAACCAATGATTAACTCACATATCCATGAGCTATGTTCAAGGGCTGGGCAGCGATCCACTGCCCCATATGGGAATCGAGATGGGGGTAGTTTGCAAATTGTGATGTGCTGCTTGGAATGCTTGTGTGCTCCACTGGACTTCTGGGCCTCTGATCATAACTGTAGATGGTGGAATGACCCACAACAGTAAACTCTGCCTTCCTCAAAGTGTAGCTATATTGAAAATATATTATTGCATCCATATAGTGCCTTTCTTTGTTACACTGCTGATGGAACTTATAAATTGCAGAAGCTACTTTTCGTGCACTGTTTCTCTTTCTGTTGTTGCATAGCTGCTATTGGAAATAGTAGGCTTGTATGTTTGTAAAATCTTGGAGCTTTGTAAGCCAATTGCTCTTTGGAGTATTGGGATATAACCAAGACAAATTTGCCTGAGGAGAATACTGTGGTTGTGGAAAGGGGAGAGGGGGGTGTTCCCATGGACAGCCCACCAGAGTTTCACATCTGAGGCTAGTACTGAGGTGGGGCGTGGGTTGTGGGCTCTGCAAAAACTGTTCCCACCTTTTGGTTCAAGGTATTGAACAACAAATGCTTTAAAGAGTCTGCCCCACAAGTGAAGATCAAACTGCAGTTTGGCAAACACAGCATATTCCAGAACTCTCTGTTCAAGGGAGACACAGAATGGGCTTCTATACCAGCAGGGATTCCTTTCTCCATTCCCACCCAACACCAGGTTGTTTGAGGCTCCGGGGGGACCCAGGATGGAGGAAGTCTGGAATTACTTGGGACAGAAGATTCCAATCCCCCTCCACACTCCTGCCCCAGCCCTTCTGGGAATACACGTGTGTTTTACCACTGCTGTTGGCACTCTTCTCCCCAGGGCACTTGGGCTATTTCTATTGGAGCAGGGGCCATGACAGAGAAGAGTGGTAGGGGAGAAAGTGCACCTTTGTGATAGCCACTGTAGGTTCATTCAATTTAATCCTATTTATTGAGCACTTACTGTGTGCAGAGCACTAGGAGCATTTGGGAGAATACAATATAAGCAAACACATTTCCTGTGTTATCCCCTCTCCTAACCTGTGGGATCAGAACATGTATCCCTCTGCCCCAGTAACTAAATAACCCTACTCTACCTTCCCCTTTCATGGTTCTTAGAGTGATAACTTAAAACCTATTGCCTCAAACTCAGTAGGTAAGAAATATCCATTCAAGGCCTTGCTTACTCAATGCCCCTAAAGCAAACTGCATTATGTAGTGATAAAATAAGCTCCCTGGATATGGAAGAGGGAGCGCTATCCTATCTAGACTGTGATATGGTTTGAATCCCTCTTAATCTCTGGTGAAATTACTCTGGCACAGTAAACAGATATTTGCATATGTAGCAAAGGAAGTCAGCAACTCATTTACATGAAAGCTATCATTAGAGCCAGTTCATCCTCTCCACATTCAACACTTCTCCAACTGCTCTATAAGACATAGGGTCATCTGGGCTGAGCAGAGGAGGAGTGAGCCCTTATTGGTAGCTGAGGGGTGGATGGCTCCTTGCTGCAAGAACTAGCAGGTAGACCTTCTTGGGTGGTGATGTGATTAGCATGAAGTAGATGCATCCAGCATTGAATCAATAACACTAGCATTTGCCACATTGCTAAGCTGCCCATTTCTGCTTCTGGAACTGAAGGAAAAGTATTAACTTGCCTCATAAGCAGTGTGGTAACTTTTTTTTTTTTTTTTTTTTTTTACTGTGGATCAGAGGGCTTGAGTCTGAATGACCGAGAGCCTAGTCGTGAGAGTGGGATAAAATAATTCTGTTCATTGGAAGACCCTTCCTGGCCAACTATTTACAGCAAAGCTGTTCAGACAAGAAAATGATGCTGGAAAATACAGGGGTTTAGTTTGAAACATACAAGAATAATTATTTTGCACAGAAGAAATCTTGTTTACACAGAGAAGATGTTGTTGATTATCTGTAACAATCAGATGTGTGTGGAACATAGTCTCTCAAGGATAGAGCTCTCCAGTTTAGAGGGGAATTGCCTGCTCAGCTTGGAGTGCTTTCCTTCATGTTCAGAACCTGAAGCAGATAGTCCACCACCTACCAAAAAAAAAAGTATAGTTAGCAACGCTGGCATATGTAACAGCTAGTTTTAGTGAAAATTAATGCTGTGTATCATCTTGATAAACATATTTTCCATGGGATTTTTCCATGTTTGAATTGGTAATTGAGGGAGCACAGTTACCCATAAGCCTTTCAATAGTTCAGAGGCTTCCTAGAGCCCATACGTTTTCACATTCTAGCCTGCAACTGCCACCTGAACTGGGAGGAAAAGGAAGTCTTTCATTTATCAATCATGGAGTGCAGTTGAAAGGAAGGTACATTGAAAGGGAAATCACTTAATTGATTCCATGCCTCTACACTTGATTTGATTTTTCTTTTAATTTATCTGAATTGGAAGGCCAAGGGTACTCATCCAATTATGAAAGTGGCCCTTTCCATACCTTGACTAACCAAGTTATCAACTTTGCCTCCTATCATACATCCTGTAAAATGTGTTAGCAAACAGCTAAATGGATCCGGTTTAAGCAGTGACTCAGTCTCTATGTTTTCCCATTATTTACATGAGCTTACTGAGAGAATAGGTAGGAAAGAGGGGGAAAGTAAGGACCCCGGGCTCTTTATCTTATTGTATATTTGTGTTCCACTAAATACAGTGCTACAAAAGAGGTAACAAAATTAACACTTCTTTTGCAAGTACAAATGGTATGCTTACATTTTGTGGTGTGGTGAGGCCAGTACTGGCTGAGGGATTGACTACCAATGGTATTTGAGTGTCTGTTGGCTGCCAAGCACTGTACTAAATGCTTGGGAGGCTACAGTACTACAGAGTTGGTAGACATGGTAGGATTGTGACACCATAACTCGCTGTGCAACTCAAATCTAAATTCAGTTACCCACAGTGAGTTGAGAAAAAAGAAGACTAGGCTAGTGTATTGTGATATGAACTATGCTACAACTATGTCTCTGCACTGCCATCCTCACAACCATCTGTCTCTTAATGAAGTGAAAGGTCCCTTTGCAGCATCTTCATAAGATAGAGAATGAGCAGTAATCATCATCCATATCCTACCAATGATGAAACTGAAGTATCCCTCTCCCAGGACACCTGGATCAAACCAAAAATCAGATGCAGAATTCTAGCTTTCATGTTATCTTTCATATCTTTAACACAGGGAGTGCTGCTCTCCCCACTGAAAAACTTTGTGTGGTACCTGAAGGAGTTTAGGAAAATATCTTTCTACAAATGAAAGTGAGGGTGGTGGGAGGTTTTAACGTCCAGTCAGATGGGACTGATTAGCAGGCTACTTGCATTGTCTTTTTCCTGCCAGGTCTCTGAGTAAGAGGGCCGAGGGATTCCTCCTGCTCTTTCGACGATCATGTTTAGCCTGTTGCTAAAGGTTGTCAGTTTTTCCTTCTCAACCTTTCCCTGTTCTGCCCCCTTCCACTAGATGGAAGTGATTTAGTGAATCCCGGCGCCACCATTCATTTATTCATTCATTCAATCATATTTATTGAGTACTTACTGTGTGCAGAGCACTGTACTAAGCACTTGGAAAGTACAAATTGGCACTTGTCAGCTGTGTGACTTTGGGCAAGTCACTTCACTGTGCCTCAGTTACCTCATCTGTAAAATGGGGATTTAGACTGTGAGCCCCACGAGGGACAAACTGTTAACCTTGTACCTACCCCAGTGCTTAGAACAGAACTTGGCATGTAGTAAGCACTTAACAAATGCCATCATTATTATTATCCCATCCTGGTTCAGGCACTTGCATGTCTTATCTTGACAACTGGATCTGCCTCCTCACTGGTCTACCTGTCTGCTGTCTATGCTGTCTCTATCCAGTCCATACTTCACTCTGTGAGACTTTTTTAAAGAATGTTATTCAACACACCTCCCTTCTTAAAACCCCCCAATGGGTACCCGGACCTCACCAGATCAAGTAGAAACTTCTAACCATCAGTTTCAAGGCTTCACGGCTGCTCTCCCCTCCTTCTCCCACTTTGTCCCAATTCAATCTAATTACCAGTCAACCTAACCTATGTCTTAAGCCCTGTCTTTGTATTGTCAGTGTCTGACTCCTTCCTTCTGGCTGGAGCTCACTCCCACTTCAAATCCACCAGACCACAAGCACTTAGGAGAGTATGCTGCATGTAGTAAGCACTCAATAAAAACCACTGATAATGATGACCACAACTCTTCCCACCTTGAAAGTCCTTCTGAAACTGTGCCTTCTCCAGGAGAACTTCCTTGGATCAGTATTTTTTTTTTCTCCCTAGGTCATATTTCCCAGCTACTATCTTGCCAGTTCTGCATCAACTTCTATGCATTCACATGAACCTGTAGCACTTCTTTACTTAGATTACTCCCTAAGCATTTACTCAACTACATGTGGCCTAATGGGAAGAACACAAGCCTAGGAGCTTTGTTTTGTCCAATGTGATTACCTACCCCGATGTTTATATTGCTTGGTACCTAATACGCACTTAACAAATACCTCAGTTATTATTGCATATCAATTTTTCCCTTCTGTTTCCCTCACTAGCTTCCTTGAGGGAAGGGATCATGTCTTCTAAGTCTATGATACTCTTCCAAGTAGTTAGTACAGTTCTCAGCATATAAGCACTCACTAAATGTGATTGATTAGCTTCAGTATACTGCAAAATGCACACCCAGTTAGAGAGCACATTAAGGAGGACTAAATCAAGAGACAAGGGGTTTAGTTTCTAAGAGAACCCAACCATGCTGTAAGTCATCAGCAGGCTTTAACCTGTACTACAGGATCAGACTCAACAAATACTGGGGATGATAATGGAGCAATTTGGGCTGTCCCATCAATAGAAGAAAAAGAAGCTTGTAAATAAATGACTAGTCTAGTGAGGTTGATTTGAAAAAGTTCAGAGAATGACAATTTCCCAAAACAAATATGAAAAGTGTGAAATGAAATGGAATTGCCAAAAGTAATGGAAAGAGCAGAGACTAGAAAATTGAGGGGGGGAAATCCAAAAGCTTTCAGGGTCTAGGTTTAACAGTTGGCAATAAATGTCCAAGGACATTCAGGCAAAGTGAAATCAGAAAGAGGTCAATACCTCCTCCAAAACTTCAGAGAGGAGAACTGGCAGAGTGATGCAGGGTAAGAATTGTTGATGTTGGTGAAAAGGGTGCTGGAGTGCAGTGCATGACTTTTGAAAGGTGCTGTTCAGCCCCGCTCTTCCAGGTCAAGGGAATTAGCATCTCTCTTTCCCTGGGCCTAATGACATCTTATTGGCACTATGGTTGGTGGTTCTTTCTAGTGTCTGCCCTTAGATCTTTTTAATTTGACTGAAAATCTCCTAATGATTGTTCCTCTCCATTCTCTCAGTGGGAACTTTGCTACCATGGTATTAATCATATTTATTGTGTGCTTACTGTGTGCACAGCACTGTACTAAGTGCTTGGGAGAGTACAGTATAACAATATGACAGTTGGTAGACACATTCCCTGTCCACAACAAGCTCACAGTCTATAGGGGAAGATGGACTTTAAATTAATTATGGATATCTACATAAGGCTGTGGGGCTGAGGGACGGGTGAATAAAGGGAGCAAGTCAGATGAAGCAGAAAGGAATAGGAGAAGAGAAAGTGAGGGCTTAGTCAGGGAAGGCCTCTTGAGGGAGATATGCCTTCAATAAGACTTTGAAAGTGGGGAGAATAATTGTCTGTCACATATGAAGAGGGAGGACATTCCAGGCCAGAAGCAGGATGTGGGTGAGGGGTCAGCAGTGAGATAGATGAGATCAAGGTACAGTGAATAGGTTAGCATTAGAGGAATGAAGTGTACAGGTGAGGTTGTAGTAGAGCAATGAGGAAAGGTAAGAGGGAGCAAAGTGACTGAGTTGTTTAAAGCTGATGGTAAAGAGTTTCTGTTTGTTGCAGATGTGGATGGGCAGCCATTGAAGGTATTTGAGGCATGGGAAACATGGACTGAATGTGTTTGTAGAGAAATGATCTGGGCGGCAGAGTGAAGTATGGACTGTAGTGGGGAGAGCTAGGAGGCAGGAAGGTCAGCAACAAGGCTGATGCAATAGAATAAGTGCTTGGATTAACATGGTAGTTTGGATGGAGAGGAAAGAAAGGATTTTAGCAATGTTTTAGCAACGATCTGGCCTCCTACTTCATTAACAAAATTAAATCCATCAGGTCCGACCTCCCCAAAGTCTCTTCCCCCCTTTCTCCAACCCCCCGGCTCTCAACACTCTCTGCTACTCTCCCATCCTTCCCAGCGGTATCTTCAGAGGAACTCTCCTCCCTCCTCTCAAGTGCTACTCCGGCCACCTGTGCTTCTGACCCCATTCCCTCTCATCTTATGAAATCTCTCGCTCCATCCCTTCTCCCCTCCTTAACTTCCATCTTCAACCGCTCACTCTCCACTGGTTCCTTCCCCTCTGCCTTCAAACATGCCCATGTCTCTCCCATCCTAAAAAAACCCTCTCTTGACCCCACCTCACCTTCTAGTTATCGTCCCATATCCCTCCTACCATTCCTTTCCAAACTCCTTGAACGAGTTGTCTACACGCGCTGCCTAGAATTCCTCAACAACAACTCTCTCCTCGACCCCCTCCAGTCTGGCTTCCGTCCCCTTCATTCCACGGAAACTGCGCTCTCAAAGGTCACCAATGACCTCCTGCTTGCCAAATCCAACGGCTCATACTCTGTCCTAATCCTCCTCGACCTCTCAGCTGCCTTTGACACTGTGGACCACCCCCTTCTCCTCAACACGTTATCTGACCTTGGCTTCACAGACTCCGTCCTCTCCTGGTTCTCCTCTTATCTCTCCGGTCGTTCTTTCTCAGTCTCTTTTGCAGGCTCCTCCTCCCCCTCCCATCCTCTTACTGTGGGGGTTCCCCAAGGTTCAGTGCTTGGTCCCCTTCTGTTCTCAATATACACTCACTCCCTTGGTGACCTCATTCGCTCCCACGGCTTCAACTATCACCTCTACGCTGATGACACCCAGATCTACATCTCTGCCCCTGCTCTCTCCCCCTCCCTCCAGGCTCGCATCTCCTCCTGCCTTCAGGACATCTCCATCTGGATGTCCGCCCGCCACCTAAAGCTCAACATGTCGAAGACTGAGCTCCTTGTCTTCCCTCCCAAACCTTGTCCTCTCCCTGACTTTCCCATCTCTGTTGACGGCACTACCATCCTTCCCGTCTCACAAGCCCGCAACCTTGGTGTCATCCTCAACTCCGCTCTCTCATTCACCCCTCACATCCAAGCCGTCACCAAAACCTGCCGGTCTCAGCTCCGCAACATTGCCAAGATCCGCCCTTTCCTCTCCATCCAAACCGCTACCCTGCTAATTCAAGCTCTCATCCTATCCCGTCTGGACTACTGCACTAGCCTTCTCTCTGATCTCCCATCCTCGTGTCTCTCTCCACTTCAATCCATACTTCATGCTGCTGCCTGGATTATCTTTGTCCAGAAACGCTCTGGACATATTACTCCCTCCTCAAAAACCTCCAATGGCTACCGATCAATCTGCGCATCAAGCAGAAACTCCTCACCCTGGGCTTCAAGGCTCTCCATCACCTTGCCCCCTCCTACCTCACCTCCCTTCTCTCCTTCTACTGCCCAGCCCGCACCCTCCGCTCCTCCACCACTAATCTCCTCACTGTACCTCGCTCTCGCCTGTCCCGCCATCGACCCCCGGCCCACGTCATCCCCCGGGCCTGGAATGCCCTCCCTCTGCCCATCCGCCAAGCTAGCTCTCTTCCTCCCTTCAAGGCCCTGCTGAGAGCTCACCTCCTCCAGGAGGCCTTCCCAGACTGAGCCCCTTCTTTCCTCTCCCCCTCGTCCCCCTCTCCATCCTCCCGTCTTACCTCCTTCCCTTCCCCACAGCACCTGTATATATGTATATATGGTTGTACATATTTATTACTCTATTTATCTATTTATTTATTTATTTTACTTGTACATTTCTATCCTACTTATTTTATTTTGTTGGTATGTTTGGTTCTGTTCTCTGTCTCCCCCTTTTAGACTGTGAGCCCACTGTTGGGTAGGGACTGTCTCTATGTGATGCCAATTTGTACTTCCCAAGCGCTTAGTACAGTGCTCTGCACACAGTAAGCACTCAATAAATACGATTGATTGATTGATTGATTGTTATTTAGGTTGAACTGACAGGAGTTAGTGACGGATTGTATATGTGGGTTGAATGCGAGAGATGAGTCTAGGATAATGCCAAGGTTATGGGCTTGCGGGCAGGAAGGATGATGGTGCTGTCTATATTAATGGGAAAATCAGGGGGAGGACAAGGTTTGGGTGGGAAGATAAGGAATTCTGTTTTGGACATGTTTGAGGTGTCAGTGGGACAACAAAGTAGAGCTGTCTTAAAGGGAGGCAGAAATGTGGGGGAGGTGGGGGGGGAGAGAGAGAGAGGGGTGTGTGTGTGTGTGCAGGACTGGAGATGTAGACTCGGGAATCATCCACATTGAGATAGTAGTTGAAGCCACTGGAGTGAATGAGTTCTTCAGGGGAGTGGGATAGATGGAGAACAGAAGGGGACCCAGAACTAAACCTTGAGAAACTCCCATAGTTAAGGGATAGGAGGCAGGAGGAGGAGCACGCAGAGTAGCCTGAGAAGGAACAGCCAGAGAGAGAGGAGGAGAACCATGAGAGGACAATGTAAGTGAAGCAGAGGTTGGATAATGTTTCCCAGAGAAGGGAATGAGCTTGAGAAAGCAGTGTGGCCTAATGGATAGAGCATGGACCTGGGAGTCAGAAGGACCTGAGTTCTAATCCCAGCTCCATCACTTGTCTGCTATGTGACCTGGGGCAAGTCACTTCACTTCTCTGTGCCTCCATTCCCTCTTCTGTAAAGTGGGGATTAAGACTGTGAGCTCCATGTGGGACATGGACTGTGTCCAGTCCAATTTGCTTGTATGCACTGCAGCACTTACTACACTGCCTGGCACAGAGTAAGCATGTAACAAATGCCAAAATTATCATTATGATTTTTTACAATACCACTGGAGTATCAGTCAGTGCTATGATGTAGAGATCAGTAGACAACTTCCTTGTATATAGAATTAAATCAAAAGGAAATTTACTAAAGGAAGGTTGTAGGAAAGATTAACATTGATCATTATTAGCCCATTTGTGGTTATGTATTATCTGGTGTGGTGGTACATTTTTCATCAGGAGTTAAATTAAGGAAGGAAGATCAATTGCTACCACACATACGAGTGATATTTGGGACCCAAGCTTTACTCTGGAAGAAAAAGGGGGCGGGGGTAGGTGAGGAGGGGTGGGAAGGAATGGTGATAAAGAGAACTGTAACATCTCTCCAAAAATGTGGACAACCGTAAATGAATGAAAAATGCTTTATGGCTGATAATAATGTGTGGTATTTTGACACCACAGGGAATGAAATCATCAGTCATGCTTCTTAACCTCTTTTAACCATCTGTTTGAATTGCCAGGATACACCTGAATTCCTAAGAGCTAGCTCCAGGGCACCTTATTTATATCCCGGCTCTGCCACTTGTCAGATGTGTGACTTTGGGCAAGTCACTTAACATTCTCTGTGCCTCAGTTACCTCATCTGTAAAATGGGGATTAAGATTGTGAGCCCCACATGGGACAACCTGATCACCTTATATCCTCCCCAGTGCTTAGAACAGTGCTTTGCACATAGTAAGCACTTAACAAATACCAAAATAATAATAATATGAAAAAGTGGGGAGGACTTTAAACTGGGCATTCCATTTCTACACATTTCCTCTCCTGATGGGATGACCAAAAGGATGAGAAGCAGCATGGCCAAGAGGAAAGAGAAGGGGCCTGGGAATCAAAGAACATGGGTTCTAATCCTGGACCTATCAATTGCCTGCTGTATGGCCTTGGGCAAATCACTTAACCTTTTTGTGCCTCGGTTTCCTCATCTGTAAAATGGGGATTCATTGCCTGTTCCTTCTCCTTCTTAGACTGTGAGCCCCAAGTGGCACAGGGACTGTGACCAATCTGATAAACTTGTATCTACCTCAGTGCTTAGAACATTGCTTGAAACATAGTATGTACTTAACAAAAACCATTTTTTTTTAAAGGAAATGATCTTTAACTGCAGCAAGAGACAGTGTAGTGAAGCAAAGTATTACCTGGAGGAAAAAGTGCTTATTAACAGTGACTGAAGCAGGCTACTAAGGGAGGTAATGGGGAGGTCTCCCCATTCCTCCAGATCTACATCTGGGTCAGATGACTGTTTGACTCCTTTCCAACACAAGAATTCCTGATATTCATAGAATAATATATTGTCATAGAAAAGGATGGAACGGGATATAATAATAATTATGGTATTTAAGTGCTTGGTGTGCCAACCACTGTTCTAAGCATTGGGATAGATTCAAGATAATCAGGTTGGACACAGTGCCTATCCCACGTGGGGTTCACAGTTTTAATCCCCATTTTACAGATGAGGTAACCAGGCACAGAGAAGTTGTGACTTGCCTAGGGTCACCCAGCAGACAAGTGGCAGAATTGCGATTAGAACCCATGTCCTTAGACTTCCAAACTCTTGCTCTTACCACTAGGCCAGGGATGAAAGCATTGTCCAGACAGTGGAGGTCGGCCTGCGTTTCTCCGTTAAGAAATTTCTCCGTTAAGAAGAGTGGAAATTATTCAGTTACTTAAAGGTAGTCTCAGTGCACGCAATGCAAACTGCTAGGGAAGAATCAGAAAAAGCTCATTCCAATTCAAAGTAGAATGGTGAGAACTCTCACACCAACATGTCCTAAATCTATGTGATCTAGACTGTAAGTGCCTTGTAGGCAGGGAACATATCTACCAACTCTGTTACATTGTATTCTCCCAAGCACTTAGTATAGTGTTCAATAAATATGACTGATTGATCAAGGTGTCAGATACTTTGAGCCTGCAGTCTTGGTAACAACCCCTAGAGACTATGGAAGTACTTGTCAAGTCTGGGGAGATGGAATATGGGAGTAGAAGGGTTGTCTTTGGTTCCCATGAGACATGATCATTATACCATCAATATGGCTCTCCACAGGGTATTTATTCAGACCTCTATTCTGAAAGTGAAATTTCCTGAAATATAGTGTACTCTGAAGGCTAATTTTCTCAGTAACTAAAGCTATTCTCAATGAATTTGGCGTTTTGGAAGGAGCATTAAATTCAGAAGACATTTAGTGAGTGCATCATAACAGCATGTGCACATTGTAAGACATGAAACCAGCCCTGCAAAATGGTTTAGTTAGGTACCTAAGACAATGGAATTCGAGTATTAAATGTGACCTATTGTAAAACCCCACCCTAAATTATTCCCCAGGCTGAAAGTCAGCACTCTCAACAAAATGACCAATTTTTCTGGGAAGGACTCTTACCATGGAAATATGAGCTCTTTATAGCTTGGGCAGTAGGGGTTTTCTACCATCATTCTTTCATTATCTAATGAAAAACTCATTTTAGTTTATTGCATTTGTAATAAATAATGGGCCAGAGCCTTTGTGCACGAGAGTAAGCACGCTCGAATTTCAGCCAGGTTATACGAAGCCTAAAGGAAATCAATCACGGACACAGATGATTATCAACCAAAAGTTAAACAATCATATGATGAAGAAAGATAGGAGCAAGATTTCCTCTAGTGTGTTAACAATTTTCAATGTGGCTGCTGTTGTTGGAAATAGAGAAACACAGGGGCTCTGACCATTATCTTTGGACCAAATTCAAGAGCTTCCTCTGAATGGAGATTCTCCAAGGGAGTCAGGGCTCATTTCTGAATGAGGGAAAACTGTCGCGTGAGAGCAACAAGATGCTAAGCATCTTCCTCTGATCGTTTTCTCCTTTCGGCAGGGATCTCATGGGAGGCTACTAATCGTTTAACGAGATCATTTTCATCCCATACTCCTCACCACTTGGCTTCCATTACATCTTCCCCTACCATTACTGCCTCTGCCCACCCTCTCCCTACCTGTTTCATTTAAACCTTCATTCCCCACTCTCTCATTTTTCATTTTGTTTGGTTCTTCCTCATTATCTCACTTTACCTTCCTAGCTCCAGATCTCCCTCTGTGGGTAGAACAAAGAAAACTGGCCATCTTTGCTAATATTCCAGTTATCTATCAAACTCTCTTCACTTCTGTTCCCCCAGTATTATGGGGACCTGTGCAGGAATCAGATTGGCAACTCAGAAATCTGAAGAGGGCAGAATGACTTAGAAATGTAGTGTTCTTCTGTCCTAGTAAGAAAAACAGTAGTGTAGGTTATGGCCGGTAAAATGGTCCCATGACCATCTTGTTACTGCCACTCTCTAGAAATACCAAAAAAAAATCATGGGTGTGGCAGTATTTCAGCCAAGAAGCATTAGGGCTTATGCCTCTTCTGACTAGTTGAGATGTTCTTTAAAAGCAATAGACTTGGAGGAGTTCTGAGTAACTGAGCTGTAAAATATTTTCCAAAACATTTCCTGTCAAAGGGCTGTCTTTGCTCAGGTCTGCTATGTGACTTTGGGCAAGTCACTTGATTTCTCTGTGCCTCAGTTAACTCATCTGTAAAACGGGGATAAGACTGAGCCCCATAAGAGAAATGGACTGTGTGTATCCAACCTGGTTAACTTGGGTCTACCCCAGTGCTTAGTACTGTGCCTGGCATTATAATAAGCCCTTAACAAATACCATAAAGTGTATAAGAGCTCCTGGACAACATGTTTCAAAGGGTGGGTCTCCTGAATGGGACAGGGTTTGATCTAGGTAGTGGGCAATTTGTGATAAACATGGCAGTTATCTGTGAGATGCAGTCCGAATAATAAAACCTCACATTCCTGCTTTCCACTTCATTTATCAACATGAAGTGGGGGTAAGATTATCTCTACACCTTTTTAGAAACAATTTTGATGGAACCACCCCCGACCCCCCACTGAATATTTGGGACTGTACGTCCCAGAATAGAGATAAGGCAGCACGGCCTAGTGGATATGACCATGAGACTGAGAGTCAGGAAACCTCAGCTTGAGAATTTACTCTGACACTGGCCCACCAGGTGACCACAGGAAAGTTATGCTCCTCTAGTCACAACCCTCTACTGATTTCATTTTTATTTTGTGTATTTGCCCACATAGTGTTTTAATGTTTCATCTTATCTGATGTGTCTGTCTCCAGTCCCTTTTTTCCCCCGCACTCATTATTTAACTGTGAGTCTCTAAGGGATAGGGACCATGTCTAACAATAATACTGGTATTTGTTAAATGTGTCAGGAACTGTACCAAGAGCTGGGGTAGATACAAGGTAATGAGTTTGGACACAGTCCCTATTCATTCAGTCATTCAATTGTATTTGAGTGCTTACTGTGAGCAGAGCACTGTACAAACCACTTTCCCACACTGGACTCAGTCTTAATCCCAATTTTACTGATGTCTAATAATTCTGTATTTTCTCCCAGTGCTTAGTTCTGTGCTCCGCACACAGTAGGCACTTAAATGATATTTCTACTAAGTCACTTAACCTCTCTGTGCTTTAATTGCCTCATCTTTAGAAAGCAGCCTCAGATTTCTCATCTTCTCTTCCCTCCCTCTTCAACTGTGATCCCTGTGTGGGACAGGACTATACAGATCTGATTATTCTATATCTACCCCCAGGACTTGGTACATGGTAAAGAATTAATAGGTAGTATGATTATTACTATTCTGCTCTTCAAAGACCTCTAATAATTGTAATAATAATGGCATTTAAGTGCTTACTATGTACTAAGCACTGTTCTAAGCACTGGGGGAGATACAAGGTAATCAGGTTGTTCCATATGGGGTGTGCAGATTAATCCCCATTTTACAGATGAGGTAACTGAGGCACAGAGAAGTTAAGTGACTTGTCCAAAGTCACACAGCTGACAAGTGTCAGAGTGGGATTAGAACCCATGACCTCTGACTCCCAAGCCCAGGCTCTTTCAACTGAGCTATGCTGTCTCATGCTTCTCTAATGGCTGCTCCTTTCTGTTTGCATCAAAAAGAAGCTACTGATCATTGACTCAAGGGCTCAAAATCCATTCTCTCCTTCTTACATCCGGGTTCTGCCACGTGTCTGCTGTGTGACCTTGGGCAAGTCACTTCACTTCTCTGTGCCTCTATAAAATGGGGATTGAGAGTGGGAGCCCCAAGTGGGACAGGGACTGTGTCCAGTCTGATTTACTTGTATCCACCCCAGTGCTTAGAACAGTGCCTGGCACATAGTAAGCGCTTTACAAATACCATAATTATTATTATAGGCTTGCTTCACCCCAACTCTAACTCTTCCCTCCTCCTAAGCAATTTTTCTTCCTGTAACTCACTCTTGGCCCCCTCCCACTTCTCACCTGTTGTTTACTAAGCTTTTTGGTCTCACCTGTTTATGCCCTCCTCCTCCAATTCAGCCAGATCAAAGTCGTCGTCGTCGTCCTCGTCCCCCCCCCCCCCCCCCCCCCCCGGTCTTTAAAGCCTCCTGAAAACCCACCTCCTTTAAGGCATTCTGATAGTCCATGGTCATTCATCTTCAAAGCAACTTGTAGTGAGTGAGAAAGTGTGTCAGTGTGTCAGTAATCATTTTTCCATACTTTTGCTCAGAATTTCTATCTTCTATCTCCCTCTTTACATTGTAAACGTTTTGAGACCAGAGACCATTTCTTTTACTTTAATTGAACTCCCCAAAGCACCTAGTGTATAGTGCTCACCACAGGAAGCTCACCGTGGGCAGGGAACTTGTTTACCAACTCTCTCACAAATCTCAATAAATGTGATGGATGTGTTCAACAAATACTATTGAATGAATGAAACACCTTCATTTACAGACACCCCACCCACCTACCCTCCCCAGCCAAAGATTTACCCTTTGCTAGTTTAAACTTACATCTCTAAAATTGTTATTGTTGTCCAAGGCCCAAGTGTTCCTGGGGGACCCTGGGGGCTCTTCACGAAGGGGCTGATTGTTTCTGTTGTCATTCCCCTCTAGCAGCTGGAGCAAATTCTGAGCTGTTTCTTCCCACCGCAGGTACTCACTCAGCTGCTTCAAGTTTTCTGGTAATGCGAACAGTGGTATCTTGCTTTCTCCTTCAAAGTCAGAGGGAAAATCTCCAATGCTCTTTTTCCCCATTAGATGGCCTATAATAAGAATCAAATGATCACAAAGTTAGGACAAGGATAATGGAAAGCAGCAGAGCAAATTGTTAAAAAAAACAGATTTCTGCCATCTTCTGATCACAAAGGAATAAAACACTCAGTATTTTCAACTTACTCCTCTCATTTTGTCTTCACAACATCCCTATTTGGGGGAAGGGAATAAACAGGTATTATTCCAGTCATAGAGATGAGGAAACTGAGGCCCAATGAGATTGAGATTTATCCAAGATAACACAGCAGTTGGGTGACAGAACTGGGACCAGAACCCAGCCCTCCTGACTTTCCGTCCCATTCTCTTTCCATTACATGTTGCCTCTCCTAGCAGAGCCTTTTTTTTTTACATATCTGTTATCAGAAGTGCCAAGGTGAATGTTCTCAATGAAAGAAAAAAATTGAATGGGCCTATGTAACCCTGGAAGTGGAGCTGTGAGGAATAATTTATCAACAGTGGAGACTACGGTACTGGAATGGCTTGCCAAAGAAGTTGGTGAAAAAGCTCTCTCTAGATGTTTTTAAATTATTTCTCTTCTGTTCAGATAACTTTTGTGCTCCTGATTTGGGATGGACCACATGGGCTTTCTGGATAAGGGGTCACTAGCAAGATGGCCATTCTAGGATCCCTAGATGGGTCTCCTACTCCACAGAATGGCTCTTATGATTTTTTTGAAAGCACCCATAACATAGCCTGTGGTCTGAATATACAAGTATGAGCTCCCTGGCCTTAGCTACAACCTCTAGGTTGATGATTCCTAAATCTACCTCTCCAGTCATGACCTCTCACCTGTCTACAATCCTGCATTTCCTCTTGCCTGCTGGATGTCTCCACCTAGATATCCAACAAGCACCTCAAATGAGACATGTCTAAGATTGAACTTTTCTTCTTTCCTCTAAAACCACTCCTTTTCCTCTGAACTTTCCTATCTCAGCCCACATCACCACGATCATCCCTGTCTCAGACGCCCCCAGCCATGATGTCATCTTCGACTTCTCACTATCTTTCACTTTATGTTGATCAGCATTAAATCTTGCCGGTTCTTCCTCCACAATATTTTTTTTTATTCATCCCTTCTTCTCCAAACAAACAGCTACTTCCCTGGTCCAAGTTCTGGTCATACCACGGTTAAACTACCTTTATTAGTCTCCTCACTGGTTTCCCTCTCCCCACTTCTTTCTATCCTACACGCTGTTGCCTGGATCACAAGTTTAAAATGTCATGAGCTGCATATCTATCCTCATCACACATCTCTCTTCCCTTCAGAAACCTCGATTGGCTCCTCATCTCCCTCATCATCAAGCAGAAACTGCTTTCCTTTGGCTTCAAGGCTCTCCAACTTTTCTTCATCTTATACATCTGCTCTCTTCACCCAATCCTTCCCACCCTTTACTCTCCTCAAACCTACTCACTGTACCTTGCCTGGGCCAACTTCAGACATTGAGCTATGGAAAAAATCAGCCATTTCCACCTTCCATTCTGGATAACATCTTTCACTGCTTGTGCAGATTTCAAAAGAAGGTGAAATCTTCTGCACCCTTTTATGGAAGGGTGTTTTCTCGCGCCCCACCGCCCCCCACCCCAGGCCTGTGAAAGCACCTTGGACAGCTCAGCCAGAGGCACCACCCCACCCCCGACAACTTGGGTCCCACTAATGGAGCACTTCTAACTGCCATTTGAGTTAATTGCCTCCTACCTCAACTCCCTTCTCTCCTTCTACAGCCCAGCCCGCACCCTCCACTCCTCTGCCGCTAACCTCCTCACTGTGCCTCTTTCTCGCCTGTCCCGCCGTCGACCCCCGGCCCACAACCTCCCCCCTGGCCTGGAATGCCCTCCCTCCCCACATCCTCCAAGCTTGCTCTCTTCCTCCCTTCAAAGCCCTACTGAGAGCTCACCTCCTCCAGGAGGCCTTCCCAGACTGAGCCCCCTTTTTCCTCTCCCCCACCCTCCCACCCTACCTCATTTCCCTCCCCACAGCACGTGTATATATGTTTGCACAGATTTATTACTCTATTTTACTTGTACATATTTACCATTCTACTTATTTTGTCTGATGTGCATCTAGCTTCTATTTATTCTGATGACTTGACACCTGACCACATGTTTTGTTCTGTTTTCTCTCTCCCCCCTTCTTGAATGTGAGCCCGTTGTTGGGCAGGGACCATCTCTATATGTTGCAAACTTGTACTTTCCAAGCGCTCAGTACAGTACTCTGCACAGAGTAAGCGCTCAATAAAAAGATTGAATGAATTTGAGCCCCGGGTGGGACAGGAACTGTCTGATCTGATTATCTTCTATTTACCCCAGCACTTAGTCCAGAGCTGGGCACATAGTAAGTGGTTAAGAAATACCATCATTAATATTTTCTTTAAGAAGTGCTTTGTGATTTCCTCCTTGGAAGTTTGCCCAAAGACAAATATTTGAAAGGGGTTGTACCACTATCTCCACTGGCATCGTTTCCTAAGGTGATTACTCACTCTCTTTACCATCTGAAGCTGGCCATGCTACCTCACCTGGACACTCCTTATTCCTGGTGTTCCCCAATCCTGAGACTCTCTCCCCACAAAAACACCCACCAGCCTCCTAATTCCCCCCTCTTTGTGAAGGGCAGACCTTCTGAAGTCTCACTGCACAATCAACTTGCAACATCCATCATTCATTCATTCATTCAATCATATTTATTGAGAGCTTACTGTGTGCAGAGCACTGTACTAAGCGCTTGGGAAGTACAAGTCGGAAACATATAGAGACGGTCCCTGCCCAACAACGGGCTCACAGTCTAGAAGGGGGAGACAGACAACAAAATATGTAGACAGGTGTCAAAATCATCAGAACAAATAGAATTATAGCATATAGCTATAATATAGCACATTAACAAAATATAGAATAGTAAATATGTACAAGTTAAATGAATAGAGTAATAAACCTGTACAAATATATACAAGTGCTGTGGAAAGGGGAAGGAGGTAGGGCAGGGGGTATGGGGAGGAGGAGAGGAAAAAGGGGGCTTGTCAACCCCAACCCCACCCTTAAGATTTATGTATTTTATTCCTTTCTGCCCTTATGGATATCTAGCTATCTATGTATCTGGGTCTGTGATGTTTGGTCATTTGTTATTCTCCCCACCCACAACCCCACAGCATTTGTGTACATCTTTAAATTATTATATTATCAATTATATTATCAATCTCTCCCTCTGGACTGTAAACTTGTTATGGGCAGGGAACATGTCTGCTAATTCTGTTGTATCACACAAGTGCTTAGTGCAGTGCTTTGCACATAGCAATGTGCTCAATTAAAACCATTGATTGATCCATCTATAGCTGGACATACAAGTCAAAAGACCCTGATACATTATGTATTCTATATATACAGTTATTTATACTTTACATTCCTATGATCTATCTGAACTACTTTATGCTTCCTTCTGCTTCCACTATTTGTAATTTTTTTTAAATCTATTTCTCCTTTCAGTTGAACTTCTCCAAGTCAAGAAACCTGTGCCTTACCTCTAGTGTATTAGTTCAAGTGCTCAGTACAGTCTTTAACACTCAATAGGTACTCAGTAAATACCAATACTTGATTTATTAAAGCCTCTCACTCCTTCCCTCACAATTGCCAATTTCTGGGGGCAGAGAGAAGGGAGAAAAAGCAGCATGGCCTAATGGATAGAGTATGGGCCTGGGAATCAGAAGGGCATGGGCTCTAATCCTGGTTCTGCCACTTGTCTGCTGTGTGACCTTGAACAAGTCATTTAACTTCTCTGCACCTCAGTTACCTCATCTGTAAAGTAGGGATTGGGACTATGAGCCCCTTGTGGGACGTGGACTGTGCCCAATCTAATTAGCATGTATATTCCCCAGCACTTGGTACAGTGCCTGACACATAGTAAGAACTTAACAAATACCTTAAAAAAAGAGAAAAAGATGAGTGTTTGGAGATGGTAATGGCATGGACCTCTGCCTTGGGACCAATTTTCCAACATTTTCTCAAAATCACTCCCAAACCCTGTGATTCAGTATGAATAATAGTACATATTAAGCACTTACAGTCCGTACAGACCGGGAAAGTTATATAGATGAGCGTTAGAGAGTGTTCCTGTCCCCTAGTGGGGCTCACAATCTAAGAATTTGGAGTATTTGAGGGTCCACTGTCTAGAACACTTTCTCCAATATGTGTATTTTCTTTCATTCTGAATAAGGTGTAATGTAGGTTGTGTACCGTTTCAGTATCATTTTAATTGCTTTTCTAGTGCTGTAATTTATTACTTTTTGATGAAAAAGAAAATGGAGACCTCAAGGAAAGGTAAATTTTTCCTCGCTCACTTTAGTGAAATTATATATAATTACAGACTTGCCGTACACATGTGAAGATGGCAACTATAGAAAACACAAGATTGAAGTTTTTGGTTGATTTCACTTTTTATCACATGGTGTCATTACAAACCAGGAAAATAAAAGAACAAAAGCTGATGTGGACAACACATCTACTTGAAAATGATCCTATTCTAGGAACGAACAGGGAGAAAATCAGATTTCAGGCTGTAAAAGCAAATCTTTGCTTTCAGGAGATAAATATTTCTCCAATTTAAGATTCCAGTTTCTCCTCAATTCACAAATAAAATAGATCTACAGACCTATATGCTATACATATCTATAAACACCCAGATAAGCAAAGACTTAAGATTTTACTGTTACCATTTTAGAATAATATACCACACTTGTTCAACAGAAAGAAACATTTACTTGGAAATTTGCAAATGTGTGTTAACATATTCCTGTGGTCACCAATGTGTAGCTAGTTTGATTTAATTAAGTCTAAAACCATCTCTTCAGTGATATGACATTGCTGTGTACTAATTTGATGGTTAAACTTATAACCTAAAGCAATTCTGCCTATTCATATGCTTAAAAGGGAGATCTGGGGCTTTGGGGATTTTTTTTTTTTAATCTTTCAAAATCTTGAGTGAACTAGAAAAATGGGATTCATGGTAATTTCCAGAAACCCTTAAAATAGTGCTTTGCTTTCCAAAGGAAGTAGAGTGAAGCTAAAAGGGGGCTTATATGGACTGACTTTGATTCCATCCAACTTTCTGCCCTATCCACCAAAACCAGTTTCAGGAGCTTAGATGATCATCTACTTCGTTCTTATTCAGTCCCTGCCCCATCCCTTCGTTTTGCATATCAGGAAGTTTTAGGAACCAGTTTGAGAAGCAGCATGGCATAGTGGATAGAGTACGGGCCTGGGAGTCGGAAGGTCGTGGGTTCTAATCCTGCTCCACCGCTTGTCTGCTGTGTGACCTTGGGCAAGTCACTTCACTTCTCTGTGCCTCAGTTTTCTCATCTGTATAATGGAGATTGACACTGTGAGCTCCAGGTGGGACAGGGACTGTGTCTAACCCGATTTGCTTGTATCCACCCCAGTGGATAATAATAATAATAATAATAATGTTGGTATTTGTTAAGCGCTTACTATGTGCCAAGCACTGTTCTAAGCACTGGGGAGCTTACAAGGTCATTAAGGTTGTCCCACGTGGGGCTCACAGTCTTCATCCCTGTTTTACAGATGAGGGAACTGAGGCACAGAGAAGTGAAGTGATTTGCCCAAAGTCATTCATTTATTCAATCGTATTTATTGAGCGCTTACTGTGTGCAGAGCACTGGACTAAGTACAGTGCCTGGCACATAGTAAGTGCTTAACAAATAGCATTATTAACTTGGGACTATTCTATTCTAACTCTAGTTCAGCTGGCTCCGACTCACAGTAACTACAGAGGAAGCCCCCTGCTTCTCCAGCTAATGAGTATAGTAATGCCTAACTCGGATTTAGTTCTCAGAGCAGTTCTGAGGATGAAGACCATTTTTGGAAAAAAAGACAGAACCTGTGGAATAGGGGCTATCCAACTGATAGGTGATCAGAACGGAAACTCATTTGGGCAGTACATTGTCAAAAGATTTGAATAACTGCAAAAATTGGCCAGAGCCTATCTAGGAAACTAAATCCCATTTTGGAGGCAAACCAAGTGGCCAACCTCAAACCCTTGGTTCAGCTATTCTCTCTGCATTTGTTCTGGGTGTGGTATATAGGAATATAGCTAAACGTACATTTCAGGGTGCGTATAGAGCATCATCGATCTCTTCTGTGGAAAGAGCACGGGTTTTGGAGTCAGAGTTCATGGGTTCAAATCCCGGCTCTGCCAATTGTCAGCTGTGTGACTTTGGGCAAGTCACTTAACTTCTCTGTGCCTGTTACCTCATCTGTAAAATGGGGATTAAGACTGTGAGCCCCGTGGGACAACCTGATCACCTTGTAACCTCCCCAGCGCTTAGAACAGTGCTTTGCATATAGTAAGCGCTTAATAGATGCCAGTATTATTATTCTGTAAATTATGAACTCTCCTCTTTCTACTCGGACCTCTCTGGGGAAAATTCCCTGAAGACGGGAGTGGGCTTCCTTATTTTCCATTGTGACCCTTCTTCCCCCTTCCACCTCTAGTTTTATTTTCAAATTTAGACCCAAACAATCCTCGCCCTACTACTGTTTGCCAAGAATCAGGACCCGACTAAGTTTTGTCTACAGAATGCCCTCCATCCTTCTGAGTTCTCCAACCTCTTGTGCAAACTCAATCATGCTTCTCCCCCACCCCCAATCTTTCCCGGGTCCTGCACAGGTCCCTGCCGGAGGGCGAGGACAGGGAAAATGTGGAAAAGCCAAGCGAGTACATAGAGTGGGGAGACTGTGGGCTTTGCTTTCGAGTTCTAGGGCTCTTTGGCTAGTAAATGCCCCCACTGTCGGCTGGCTCCTGCGGCTCTCCAAACCCAAAGGTGGTTATTAGAGAAGCAGCGTGGCTTAGTGGAAAGAGCAAGGGTTTGGGAGTCAGAGGTTGTGGGTTCTAATTCCGGCTCTACCACTTGTCAGCTGTGTGACTTTGGACAAGTCACTTAAATTCTCTGTGCCTGTTACCTCATCTGTAAAATGGGGCTTAAGTGTGTGAGCCCCACGTGGGACAACTTGATTAGCTTGTATCTACCCCAGCGCTTAGAACAGTGCTTTACACATAGTAAGCGCTTAATAAGTGCCATTATAAATAAAGTCACTGAAATTCTCCTTACCTGTTACCTCATTTGTAAAATGGGGATTGTGTGAGCCCCACGTGGGATAACTTGATTAGTTTGTATCTACCCCAGCGCTTAGAACAGTGCTTTGCATATAGTAAGCGCTTAATAAGTGCCATTATAAAGTCACTGAAATTCTCTGTGCCTGTTACCTCATTTGTAAAATGGGGATTAAGACTGTGAGCCCACGTGGGACAATCTGATTACCTTGTATCTCCCCCAGCATTTAGAACAGTGCTTGGCACATAGTAAGTGCTTAACAAATACCATCATTATTATTATTAAATGGTTGGGGGACGCGGTGGGAGGTTCCAATCTCCTTCCTTCCCAGTCATTCATTAATTCATTCATTCCAACACGGGTGCTGGGCTTCTCTGTGATTAAGGGACGGGAGGGAAGGCGGGCGCTGCTACCGTCGCAACCCCTAGTTAATCAATCGTATTTATTGAGCGCTTACTGTGTGCAGAGCACTGTACTAAGCGCTTGGGAAGGACAAGTTGGCAACATATAGAGACAGTCCCTACCCAACAGTGGGACCCGGGGACAGAGGGATGGCGGGAGTGGGGCAGTGGCAGAGAGAGACGGGGAATGAGGTCGGGGAAGAGAGGGGCTCTACCCTGCGGCCATCAATATTTATATTGATGCTATTGATGCCTGTCTACTTGTTTCGTTGTCTGTCTCCCCCCTTCCAGACGGTGAGCCCATGGTTAGGTAGGGACTGTCTCTGTTGCCGAATTGTACTTTCCAATTTTGCATATACACAGTATGCAATTTTGCGGTACACAGTAACCGCTCAGTAATTACGGTTGAATAAATGAAGGACTGTCTCTATCTGTTGCCGAACTGTACTTTCCAAGCGCTTCGTACAGTGCTCTGCACACAGTAAGCGCTCAGTAAGTACGATCGAATGAATGGACAGGCTCGCAGCTTGTTGGGTAGGGACCATCTCTATATGTTGCCTATTTGTACTTCCCAAGCGCTTAGTACAGTGCTCTGCACACAGTAAGCGCTCAAATACGATTGATTGATTGTACTTCCCAAGCACTCAGTCCAGTGCTCTGCACACAGTAAGCGCTCAATAAATACGATTGAATGAATGAATTAGAGAAGCAGCGTGGCTCAGTGGAAAGAGCCCGGGTTTGGGAGTCAGGGATCGTGGGTTCTAATCCCGACGCTGCCAATTGTGAGCTGTGTGACTTTGGTCAAGTCACTTAACTTCTCTGTGCCTCAGTTATCTCACCTGTAAAATGGGGATTAAGACTGTGAGCCCCACGTGGGACAACCTGATAATCTTGTATCTACCCCAGCGCTTAGAACAGTGCTTGGCACACAGTAAGCGTTTAACAAATACCATAATTATAAGAGAAGCAGCATGGCTCAGTGGAAAGAGCCCGGGCTTGGGAGCCAGAGGTCATGGGTTCTAATCCCGACTTCGACATTTGTCAGCTGTGTGACTTTGTGCAAATTACTTAACTTCTGTGGGCCTCAGTTCCTTCATCTGTAAAATGGGGATGAAGACTGTGAGCCTCACGTGGGACAACCTAATCACCTTGTATCCCCCGCCAGAGCTTAGAACAGTGCATTGCACATAATAAGATCTTAACAAATGCCATTATTATTATTCCCTGTGCCTTAGTTCCCTCATCTGTAAAATGGGGATGAAGACTGTGAGCCCCACGTCGGACAACCTGATCACCTTGTATCCCCCAGTGCTTTGCACGTAGTAAGCGCTTAAAAAATACCATCATTCCAGTGCTTTGCACATAGTAAGTGCTTAGCAAATGCCATTATTATTATTGTTCCCTCATCTGTTAAATGGGGATGAAGACTGTGAGCCCCACGTGGGGCAACCTGATCACCTTGTATCCCCCCAACCCCAGAGTTTAGAACAGTGCCTGGCACATAATAAGACCTTAACAAATGCCACTATTATTATTATTCCCTGTGCCTTAGTTCCCTCATCTGTAAAACGGGGATGAAGACTGTGAGCCCCACGTGGGACAACCTGATCACCTTGTATCCCCCGGCAGCGCTTAGAACAGTGCCTGGCACATAATAAGATCTTAACAAATGCCATTATTATTATTCCCTGTGCCTTAGTTCTCTCATCTGTTAAATGGGGATGAAGACTGTGAGCCCCACGTGGGACAACCTGATCACCTTGGATCCTCTCCCAGAGCTTAGAACAGTGCCTGGCACATAGTAAGCGCTTAATAAATGTCATCATTCTTCTTCTTCTTCTTCTTGTGGAAGGGGGCTGTCCGGGCTGCCAAGGAGGCAGGGCGCCGAGGGCGGATGCCCAGGCAGGTGAGCGGTCCTTGAGGTCCTCCCCCGGCTCCCCTCTCCTCCCCTCCCCCGGCCGGACACTTACCTACGGCCCAGTGGCTGCCCCTCGGGTAGATCTTGGCCAGCGGGTTCCCTCTGGCCGGCTGCAGGGGGGCCGCGGCGCCCCCGGGCACCTCGAAGAGGACCAGGCTCAACAGGATGAAGGGGGAGAAGAGGGAGCGGCACTTGGCCGGGAAAGCCTCGCCGCCGCGCATGGTGGACGCCGCCGGCCGGGCTCTGGGTGCCAATCCTGCGGCCGCGGCCGGGAGAGCGCCTGGGGGCCGGAGGAGGGAGGGAGCGAGGCAGGCAGGCGGAGGACCATCCGCCGCGGCTGGCGGCTCGCCTCCGGAGCCCTGAATTTATAAGGAAAGCTGGGCGGAGGGAAGGAAGGGAGGGAGGAAGGGGGAGGGCGAAGGCCGGCCGGCTGACGTCCTCCCCGCCCCCCAGGGGGCTGCTTTGGCCGCCCCCCAAAGCCATCCATCAGTCTCCCACCCGGGCGACCATGAAGTCCTTTATCCCCCTTCTCAACCCCTCTCCCCTATACACACACAGACCCACCCACAGACACACACACACAGACCCACACTCACACCGACCCACAACCAGACACACAGACCCCCCCCCACAGACACACACACACAGTCTCCCCCCCCCACAGACACACAGACCCCCACTCACACAACCCACACAGACCCACACTCTCACACCCACACACAGACCCACACTCACACCCACCCATACACAAAGACCTCCCCCCACAGACCCACAGACACACAGACCCCCTCACACCCACACCCACACACACAGACCCACACTCCCACACACAAAGACCTACCCCCACAGGCCCCCCCCACAGACTCACACACACACACAGACCCTCCCACAGACCTACACAGACTCACACACAGACCCCCCCCCACAGACCCACACAGACCCCACCACACAGACCCACACTCACGCGCACACACACACACACACACACACACACACACACACACTCCCCCACACACAACCCCCCCACAGACCCCTCCCACACACAGACCCACACGGACACCCCCCCCCACACACACACACACACTCACACCCTCCTTTCCCCTCGCCCCCATTGCCTCCCTCTGTCCCCACGAGAGGAACCCACTAAACCAGCCCCCTCCTCCCTGTCCCCGGCTCACACGAAAGGGTCGTTCATTCATTCAATCGTATTTATTGAGTGCTTACTGAAGAAATAAATAATAATGATGATATTTGTTTAGTGCTTTCCAAGCGCTGGGATAGGTACTGAAGCAACGTGGCTTAGTGGAAAGAGCACGGGTTTGCGTGTCAGAGGACATGGGTTCTAATTCCAGCTCCACCACTTGTTGGGTGACTTTGGGCAAGCCACTTCAGTTCTCTGTGCCTCAGTTCCCTCATCTATAAAATGGGGAATAAGAGTGTGAGCCTCACGTGGGACAACCTGATTACCTTGTATCTAGCCCAGTGCTTAGAACAGTGCTTGGCACATAGTAAATGCTTAATACCATAATTATTATTATCCAAGGTAATCAGGTTGTCCCATGTGGGGCTCAGTTTCACATTTAAACAAACACATGCAGGACTAAATAGGCAAACATGTAGGACACATGTTCCCTAAATATCCACTACATCCTGCTGGTTCTCTGCTACTGTTTCATATGGGGGTGGTGGTGGGGTCTCTGTGTGTGTGAGTTTGAGAGAGGGAGAGTGAAAATGCTAGCATCAATCAATCAATTGTATTTATTGAGCGCTTACTGTGAGCAGAGCACTGTACTAAGTGCTTGGGAAGTACAAGATAGCAACATAAAGTCCCTACCCAACAGTGGGCTCACAGTCGAAAAGCATGTGTGTGTGCTTGTACTTGGGCATGCTGTTGTGGTCAATCATTTAATTGTACAGGTAGGCTCTGTACAATAAACGAAGGAGCTGCTTATGAAAACAGGGATAGTAGTTACTTGCAGGTGTGAGTTAGGCCTACCTTGTGTTACCTAAAGTTGCTTAAGGTCAACATGATAAGCAAGTGGGCAGTTTGGGCTGTGGCAAGATCCAAACCACCCTGCCACCCACCACATCAGTCATGAGTCTGTTGTCTTCCTCTCTAGACTGCATTGTGGACAGGGAACATGTCTACCAACTCCATTATATTGTACTCTCCCGAGCACATAGTACAGTGCTCTGCACAGTAAGCGCTCAACGTATGCAATTGCCATTGAGTCTCTTGAACCCCACCACCACTACTACTATAATAATTGCGGTATTTGTTAAGCACTTACTATGTGTCAAGCACTGTTCTGAACGCTGGGGAAGATACAAGATAATCAGGTCAGACACAGTCCCTGTTCCACAGAGGACTCACAGTCCAAGGAGGAAGGAGAACAAGTATTAAACCCCCGTTTTGCGTGAGGTAATTAAGGCACAGAGAAGTTAGACAAATGGTGAAGATGGGATTAGAGTGCAGGTCCTCCGACTCCCAAGCCTGTGCTCTTTCCAGTAAGCCGCACTGCTCCCATCTGTAAAAGAATGGCCACCCACCACCTTCTAGGTTAGAAGTGTCAAAAGTAATATTTATGATGTCTGGAAGTGGAAGTTGATAGGAGGCTCGTCTTCATCTTGGACCGGGATAGCTAATGTTGGGTTGTGTGTTTTAAATGCATCTCTCTGGTCCGTGTTTCTGCCGATTGCCTCTCAATTAATTACATCTCAGCATATTATCTACATCAGTTAAATTGGTTGTCCACGGGAAACCCTTATTTGTGTCTTTGACGGGTGTGCCAAGTTTCTTTGGAGATATCCTTCTCTGGTCTGTAACAGCCTTCTTTGTCTGTGTTTTGCATGTCTGAAAGCAACTGTGGTACTACATCCTGGGTGGGAGGCAGGGGTAGGGTGTGCGTATTTGTGTATCTCTGAATTGGCATTTAATTTTGATATTTCTGGATGGCTACAGTAAGTAAGGTTTATTCTTTAACACAAACCCCACATGATTTTTGAATGGGCCAGACAGTGGTACTGCTTTAACTCAAGCAAAATGGGGCCTCGACACTGCCCCGGTAGTAATTACTATCAGTAAACTTGGAAAAACCAGCAGTGAGGACACAGAACTGAGAAGGAGAGGAGAATGACTGACACCACCATAGGAACTGAGGTGCTCCTAAAAATGGCAGCCCCCACCCCCCTTATTTATTCTCAAATATCACATGGGCTCAAACAGAATGATAGTGAAGAGGGTAGCTGTTGAATACAATTCATTTTTGAAAGCATCATGAATGAGTCATGGAAAGTGCTAACCAGATTGTAGATTTAATTAAAACATATTCATCTTTGGGTATCCGTCCCCTTCCGGTCCAATTCTGCATTTACCTGCCTGAATAGTGCATGTGGGATGTTCTCTCAGCCAATCAGCTCTCCCCCTCCTACTTTACCTCATTGATCTCCTACTACAACCCAGCCCTGTCACTTCGCTCCTCTAATGCCAACCTAGTCACTCTCCCTTGATCTTGTTTATCTCACTACTGACCTTTTAATAATAATAATAATAGTGGCATTTATTAAGCACTTACTATGTGCAAAGCACTTTTCTAAGCGCTGGGGAAGTTACAAGGTGATCAGCTTGTCCCACGGCGGGCTCACAGCCTTAATCCCCATTTTACAGATGAGGTAACTGAGGCACGGAGAAGTTAAGTGACTTGCCCAAAGTCACACAGCTGACAAGTGGCAGAGCCAGGATTTGAACCCATGACCTCTGACTCCAAAGCCTGTGCTTTTTCCATTGAGCGACGCTGCTTTTGTCCATGTCCTCCTTCTGGCCTGGAACTGCCTCCTCATTCACAACTGACAGACCACCTCTCTCCCAACCTTCAACACCCTACTAAAATCACATCAATCAATCAGTGTATTTATTGAGTGTTTATAATAATAGTAATAATAATACCAATACTATGGCAACAATAATTGTAGTATTCGTTAAGCACTCACTATGTGCTAGGCACTGTACTAAGCACTGGGGTCGATACAAATAAATCAGGTTGGACACAGTCCCTGTCCCTCATGGGGCTTGCAGTCTCAATCCCCATTTTACAGATGAGGTAACTGAGGCTCAGAAAAGTGAACTGCCTTGCCCAAGGTCGCACAGCAGACAAGTGGTGGAGCTGGGATTAGAACCCAGGTCCTTCTAACTTACAGGCCACTCGGTCAAACTGATTACTGTGGGCAGCACACAGTACAAAGATGTCTTGGGTTCTAATCCCATCTCCGCCACTTGCCTGCTGTGTGACCTTGGGCAAGTCACTTAACTTCTCTGCACCTCAGTTACTTCATCTGTAAAATGGGGATTAAAAGTGTGAGCCCCACGTGGGACAACCAGGTTACCTTGTATCTACCCTAGTGCTTAGAACAGTGCTTAGCACATAGCGCTTAACAAATACCATTATTATTATTAAATGGTATGTTTATTGAGTGCTTTTGTGCAGAGCACTGCACTAAGTATTTACAAGAGTACAATGCAACAGAGTTGGTAGACACAATCCTTGCTCAAAAGGTGCATACAGTCTGTAGTGGGAGACAGACAGTAAAATAAATTACAGATGGGGGAAATGGCAGAGTTTAGGGATATGTACATGCATGCTGTCTCTCTCAGGGTCGCAACTGGAGAGTTTCCAGTACTCTACCAGACTTGACAATAGGAGGGAGAGTCAAGCAGAGGCTTACCCATTTCTAGTTTGGGCAGTGGCTAGAGAGTGGAAGGCCATCTGTTACCTGTCAAAACTCCCCTGTGCTGGGCAGCAGTGGCACGGGAGAGAGTTGAGGGAGGAGACTCGAGTTTACTGCGTGGAAGGAGGCAATGGTAAACCACTTCTGTATTTTTACCACGAAAAGCTCTACAGATCCACAACCAGTATGATTGCAGATGGAGGTGGAGAGTTCTGGGAGAGATGTATCCATGGCGTCGCTATAGGTCAGAGATGACGACGGCATAAGACGTGTGCTGTGGGGATGAGGGTGGGGTGACTATTAAGTGCTTAATGGGTGCAGATCCAAATGTAGGAGGCAATGCAGAAGGGAGAGCAAGGAAGGGAAATGAGAGCTTAGTTGGGGAAAGCCTCTTGGTGGAGATTTTTTCCCGATTTCCTCTAACCAAAATTGTAATGTCTGTCTCCACAACTAGATTGTGAGGTTCCTAAGGGCAGGGGTCCTGTCTATCAACTCTATTGTACTGCATTCACCCAAGTCCTTTGTAATAATAATAATAATAATAATAATAATTGTGGTATCTGTTAAGTGCATACTACATACTATGTAGAGGAGCAACATGGCTCAGTGGAAAGAACACGGGCTTGGGAGTCAGAGGTCAAGTGTTCAAATTCCAACTCTGCCGCTTGTCAGCTGTGTGACTTTGGGCAAGTCACTCAACTTCTCTGTACTTCAGTTCCCTCATCTGTAAAATGGGGATTAATACGGTGAGCCCCACGTGGAACAACCTTATCACCTTGTATCCTCCCCAGCGCTTAGAACAGTGCTTTGCACATAGTGAGAGCTTAACAAATGCCATTATTATTATTACCAAGCACTGTTCTAAGTGCTGGGGTAGATACAGGGTAATCAGGTTGTCCCACGTGGGGCTCACACTTTTAGTCCCCATTTTACAGATGAGGTAACTGAGATTCAGAGAAGTCAAGTGACTTGCCCAAGGTCACACAGCAGACAAGTGGTGGAGGCGGGATTAGAACCCACAACCTCTGACTCCCAAGCCCATGCTCTTTCTACTAAGCCATGCTACCATTTATTGACTAAAGGGGAGTTGAGCCTGAGGATGGTGGCGAGCCTGTCCTCTGTGCTGTTTGGGGGAATTTTATATCATGGCAGATGGTGGGGGAGGAGAGGATTTTGAGTGTAGATTTGCGTTTGCTTATTTTTAACTATTGTTTACAGCCATTGTTTCTGCCCAGTTGTTGTGCTGTGCACAGTTTTTCAGTTTCCAAAGGGAAGTGGGTGGAAGTGGTGGGAACAACTAAATTTGCTTCACTGGAAAATAAGGGAGTCATATCATTGCTTCCAGTAGGGATGGACAGCATCCTCTCCCCACCCCCCAAAATAGCCTACAGTGTTTGCAAAGGTGCACCCCAGCCCCCTGCATGTTCTCCTGTATGTCCTATTGGAAACACAGAGAAGACAGGTCACAGTTTTTCAGCTTTTGCCCCACCTCCCCAAATCGGGCCGAGATAGCTGAGTCTGAGACCTCATGAATCACTCAGTTGATTGGTGACCATGTGGAGGGATGGAAGGAGGGAAACGAACAGAACCAGATTTAACAGTGTTCAGTTTAGCACAGCTCTGGGGCTGGGCTTGGCCAATCCCCATCTCATTTGCTCTGCATTCCTAATTGCCAGAGATAACATGCAAATATCGCCATCCCTTCAAACCCTCTCCCAAGCCCGGCTTGCTACAGACTAATGATTCTGGCTGGGGGAGGCGAGGAGGGGAGAGAAAGGTTTTAAATTGCAACAGAGCTTATTCAAGTTCTGAAAAAGATTTCAGAAAATCTCTGAATATCGTTAGCTTAATTTGATTTGATATATCCAATAAAGATCCGCCTATCCATCTTTCTTCGTTCTTATGGCGCCTAACACTGTGGCACCTAGGCATTCAGACCTAGATATTAAATTAATGCAGAAGGTCAAGAGGAGGAAGATCTTTTCTTTCAGATTTAAGAGAGGCAGGAGAAAGAAGTTGAGCAGAGGCGGAACCAGACTGACAAAAGGGATGGAAATGAGTTTTTGGTCCAACTTATGTGAGAAATCTAAGTTCAAAGGTCACAATTCATGTTTCAATTGTTTTGACATACACTCTCTTGAGATTGAAGACAGGTCGAATACGTACCAAATTGTGCCGAACACAACAAATTGTGTGTTTTCCCCACTCTGGCTTGTCTCAAAGGTGGAAAGCAGAAAGAATTAGCAAGTGTCTGGGCCAAAAATATAGTGTCACTAACCAAATTGGGCTTGGAGGACCCCCCCTGCGACACAACAATGGGAGGTAAGGAGAGTTCCTTGTGTTAGCTATTGTGATTCCCCCCACACCCCCATCCCCTGCCATCACCACAGCAATGTGGGTATCAATGTCCTTGTGGTCCCTGGCTCCTACAAAACAATTAGAGGTCATCATCATTAGGGTTGCCTTCATTATTTTAAAGTGATGCTCCAGGGGATGAATGCTATCCATGTGTGGGTGTGTCTAAACCTCAAAACCGTGCCTGTCGGAAAACCCCATTGCGGACTGTAGGTATGTAATAGATCAGGTTGTCAAGCTGGTGTTTGCCACTCGTGTTGCCTGTCCGTGTTTTCAAGCTTGCTTCTTCTCAATGAAGGCAACCCCTTCTCCCCATTGTAGCACCCCAGGCTGAGCTGTTGCTGAAATTATCGCCTAGCAGTATGTTGCCACACCATACTATTGGACCTCACTGCTGTGCTCATTCCCAGTCCAGTCCTAGACTGCTCCTCCCGGAGGACAGGGTGGACATGGTGTTAGAAGTGGAGGTCAGCCCCCTAGAACTCGCTGGCAGTGAGGGAGCACTGGAGAAGCTCCAGTGCTCCCCCAGTTTCAACTGCCACCATGACCACTGCATCCCTGTCACACCTGCAGTTGTAATTCCTCCTCACAACCCTGGCCATAGCAATCAAACAGTAATATTTATTGAGCACTTCCTATACTGAATGCTTGGGAAAGTATAAAGCAAAAGAGTAAGTAGATATGATCCCTGGCCTCAAAGATCTTTAGTGGGGGAGATGGACACTAAAAGAAATCCCAGGTAGAAGAAACAGGATGTGAAATATGGAGTCTATATCTGAACTCCTCCCAGGAAAAGGGAAGCTGGGGGAGGTTCTCTTGGCTTAAACTGTGCAATCAGTGGTATTTATTGAGCTCTTACTGTGTGCAGAGCACTGTACTAAACGCTTGGGAGAGTTCAATATAACATAGTTGGTAGACACATTCCTTGCCCACAAGGAACCTGCTGAGTCCAGAGGGTGTATGTTCCCTGGTCCTGCCTCTTCATTACTCCTTACCCCCCATCACCCCTGAAATGATCCTCCTTTTAACTTAGAGGGCTAGCAGTCAAAATTTTAGGGCTCTGGTCACTGTCCTTAGATGTACTCTCTTCTTCTCTAATCAGTCAATCAATGGTATTTATTGGGCGCTTATCTACTAAGCAGCTGGGAAAGTACAATGTCCAGTCTTATGCTGTCGAGTCATCTCCGACCCAGAGCGACTCCATGGATGCATCTCTCCCAGAAAGCCCCACTTCCAACTGCAATCGTTTTGGTAGTGTCTCCTCAGAGTTTCTTGGTAAAAATACAGAAGTGGTTCACCATTGCCTTTGGTGCAATAAACTTGAGTCTCCGCCCTCGACTCTCTCTGTTCAAAGTGATGTCACAATACCTTGGCCTACAAAATATGCTTTCTAGAGAAGGCAGCCAACAGAACAGACCCTGTTTCCTTGACAAAAGACCTGCAGTGTTTTTCTTTGTTCATGCACTCTGAATGCCAAAGCCTTAGCCTTATTCTCAAATGCATTATGTGTTTTCCTTCTTACATTCAATTTTATCTTACTTGGTTCTGACCAGGACTCTCTGATGTCCAGGGCCTTTGATCATTTTAATTTTAATCTAGCCTTGTTTACATCTATGGATGACACAAAATAAGTAAGAATTGGTAAATATCAAAAGTTAAATCTACCTATATCCATCAGAGCATTAATGAATATCATATATTAAATAATTCATTCATTCAATTGTATTTATTGAGCGCTTACTGTCTGCAGGGCACTGTACTAAGCACTTGGGAGAGTACAATATAACAATAAACAGACACATATTCCTTGCCCACACCAAGCTTACGTTCTAGAGGATATGGAACCCTTGGGAATCCACTTGGTTTTTCTCTTCTCTCTAATCCCATTAAAACACCCATTAATAATTCCCTGCATGCTGGCCACTTGTCAACACACTCTGTATCCAGTTGATCCTCACATCATCCAATCTAGACCTTTTCCGGTTGCTCTGAGCTTCTTGGATCAAATATTTTTGCTTTCACGTGAGGTTCAGTATATGTTATTCCCTCTGCAGTTCCCTGAGTATCCCCTGTCCATAACTGTATTAAAAATGTTATGCTGGGATTGAAATTAATAATTTGTGAATCCAGGCAGCATGAGACACTCCTGTTCCATGTCTAGCCAGATGAGTTTTTAAAATGATTTTTGTCAACCCATACCTGGCATGGAGATTAATTTCCTGAATCATCAGACTAATTAAGATTCTTCTGCTTTTTGAATCCTGGAATCTTGCCAAGTTTCAGTGATATTTTTTTTTTCTCTCTCAAACAAACCTGGGAGGTCTTTGAAAGCTAGGACTGCGTTTTTCACTGTGATTGTACTCTCAAGCGGATACAGTGCGCTGCACACAGGTGGTTAATAGATACCATTGATGATGATGAACAAATTCCAACAATCTCTAATGAATTCATTCATGTATTCCTTGAAAACCCCAAGTGCAACCTCCCTCAGTTTGTAGACTGGCCTTGCAGAATTTCATTTAGTAAGTCATCCCTTTTCCCAGGCAGTTGCCATCTTCCAAGAAATGAGACCGGTTTCCAGGCATTCAATGGGCCCTTTCTGGGAGTAGAAGATAAGAAGAGCATGGGTGGGGAAAAGTGTCTCAGTGTGGTGAGGAACATGGAAGACACTAATTCAGGAGAGTTTGGGAAGGAATAAGGTGGGGATGTTGGGTGGTGGTGGTGTGTATCAAGGAATAGCAGGCAAGGCTATTTATTTAGGAAAGGCAATCACAGGCACTGTTTTGGGTAGAAAACCAGAAGTTCTTGAAAAGAGAAATCAATTATGAGTTGGGGAGAAACCCTAAAGAAGAAGTAGCTTCCCCTGATGCTAGATCTAACTGAAACAAATTAGTTATTACATAACAAAGTTTTAGCAGAACTAATAGAACTGTTGAAGAGATTGTGGCACTGTTGGAAGAAATACAGGGATCAAGATCTATTGAAAGGTTACAGAAACCAGGAAACCTAGGTAACATGTATCAATATCAATAAATACAGAACACTGTACTAAGCACTTGGGAGAGCATAATATAGCATTCTTGGTAGAAAAACATTCAAATCACTTTTTCCCCCTCAACACCTGCTTCCCTTTTCTTCCTTTCATCTCTCCCAGTCTTTCAATATTCCCCTTTGTTCCCAAAGCTTGATGCGCTGCAATGGAATTTGAAGTATGAAGTGAGTTTCTGATCATCATATGTTTTCCAGAAACCCAAGAAGTCACAGATAGGATGATTTTCATCAGTAAGTGGGATAAAAGCCAGCTTAAAATTCATTCCATCTAGAATAGAGTAAGGTATGTAATAATCCCTGCCTCCCTGAAGACTAAAATCTCCTTGAGTGCAGGGAATGTGTCTACCAACTTCATTGTATTATACTTTCTCAAGTACTTGTAAAGAGCTCTGCACAAGGTAAGCATTCAATAAATATTATTGATTGATATAAATACCATTGATTGATACCAGCCAATATGTCCTTTTGCCTGTTAAAAGAAAATCTTAAAATCTCAGGGGGTAATTATCACATGTCCAGGGAGGGGAAAAAAGGCTTTGGCTTAAAGAAATTTATGATTATAAATAGGATGATTAGTCAGTCCACATTTCTCAGGACAATCTCAAAAATTCATGCTCTCCTGGCATCCCATCCAGGAGCGGGTTAGTGTGTCTGATTTTCTCCTAGAGAAGATGTTTTTGGGAGATACAGTCTAGAATGGATTCTGATATGTTGCCAACTTGTACTTCCCAAGCGCTTAGTACAGTGCTTTGCACACAGCAAGCGGTCAATAAATACGATTGAATGAATGAATGAATAATGTTCCAAAGTGTTAAACAGCTGTTTCATTTTCCCCAAGGGTTTATGGAACATGTAGTTTCAAAATGCCCCTGGAGCCCACTCTGGGAGTACACTCCCCTGGAACACTTGTGAGAAATAAGACATTATTATTACTGGTGAGATTCATACATTTTGCTGCCCAAATCCGGGGGCAAATCTACCACCTCCAAGAGTTGAAATGATGTCATTGCATTATGCTGCATCCATAATAATAATAATGGCATTTGTTAAGCACTTCCTATGTGTGAAGCACTGTTCTAAGCAATGGGGGGGATACAAGGTGATCAGGTTGTCCCACGTGGGGCTCACAGTCTTAATCCCCATTTTACAGATGAGGTAACTGATGCTCAGAGAAGTTGTGACTTGCCCAAAATCACACAGCTAAGTGGCAGACTCAGGATTAGAACCCATGACCTCTGACTCCCAAGCTCATGCTCTTTGCACTGAGCCATGCTGCTTCTCTAATGTGTGGAGACTTCTTATGCAGCAGGGCTGGCCTCAAAGATTTGGCTGTCCTGAGGGGGACAAAATTTGCCAACTCCTCCATGGGTGAAACAAAATGATGTCAAGTACCATTTTGTGGAATTCCATTCATGGGAAACAGTGTGGCCTGGTGAAAAGAGCCTGGGCCGGGGAATCAGAGGACTTGGGTTCTAATCCCGGCTCTGCCAATTGCTTGCTTTGTGAACTTGGGCAAGTCACAACTTCTCTGTGCCTCAGATTCCTCAAGTGTAAAATGGATATTCATTATCTGTTTACCTTCCCACTTAGACTGTGAGCCCCATACAGGACAGGGACCATGTCTGACCTAATCAACATGTACCTACCCCAGTGCTTAGAACAGTGTTTGATGCATGGTAAGTACTTAGCAAATACTACAAAAAAAGTCCAGCTGAACATAAAGCATTTGTCTAAGGGACCGCTAACTCCTTCACCTGGTCCAGAACATTTACAGTTCTCCCCTATGTTCCTCTGAACACTGGCACCACTTTCAAGACTCAGAACTCGGTCGCAGAAACTGAGATGTGTCAAGGCTGGGTGCCTAGAATAAAAATACTGAAAGAAAGCCCTTGGTCCTACATCTGTGCCAGGCAGAACTGCTGAAAACCAGGCTGCTTAATAGAAAAACAGATGAATACTCACCCTATGCAGTGTCAGGGTCAGAGCTAACAACTCATTAATCTTCACAACAGGCATCTTCATTTAATGAATGAAATAAGATCCCGGAGTTGAAAATATAAAATCTGGAACCCCACCCCCACCCCCACTGCAAGAACCAGATTCTATTAGCTCTAATCTAAAAATCAGATGGAGTTGAAGTGGTGGGTGTGAGTGTTCTCTAACCAGAGAAATCTCTTACTCTTGTCCCATAGTCTTAAAAACTGAAAATCCTTCCAACCTTGATCCTACTGCCATCAATCAATCCATGGTATTTATTGAGCTCAGAGCTCTGTTCTAAGTGCATGGGAGAGCACAACAAAGTAAGTTGATATGACCCCTGCCCTTGAGGAGCTGACAATATTTCAAAGAAAACAATCTTGATCTTTAGGGGCACAGTAGTCTGATTAGAAGCTTCAGTCTCTGATTTTGCTTTGTACTGAGTTATTTCCTCCTACACATCATAACCTCCATTTATCTTTGAGAATGAAATTCTTCAATATGAGATCATTAAAAACCCAAAGCACCAAGTTCCCTCATATTCTGAAAAATGCCCAAGCATCCCAAATAGTTTTGAAGTTACAATCTCTGGTTAATTTGAGACAACTACATTTGGTTGTAAACTAAGGTATAACCCTCCAAATTTAAGACATCTTAGTTACTTCCTTTGTTTGGAGCTCCAGACAAAACAAGTTCTGAATAAGCTTTTTGCTCTCTGATAGTAATGATTTTAAGTTTATTTTCTCACCAAAGTAATGTCCATGGAAATGACAGTAAGAAAGATTAAAAATGGTTTATATGCCATCATTCAGTTTATAGCTAGATCCTGCATCACATTAGAGTTATTTTGAAAAGGCATAGAGTTGATTTGATTCAGAATATATGAGAAGCTGCCAACAAAGGACATTTGGTGGAGAAAAACCTATTCAAATTTGGTGACTGCTTGATTTCCAATCAATCAATTAATCAGTTACATTAATTGAGCACTTACTGTGTGCAGAACACTGTACTAAGTGCTTGGGAGAGTGTAACATAACCGTATAACAGAGTTGATAGACACATTCCCTGCCCACACCATTTGTCAAACTTTGGTAATCAATCAGTGGTATTTACTGAGCATTTACAGTATGCGGAGCACTGTACTAAGCATTTGGGAAAGTACAATACTACAAAGTTCATTTATTCATTGTCATATTTACCGAGCATTTACTGTGTGCAGAGCACTATACTAAATGTTTGGGAAAGTACAATACAACAATACTCAGACATATTCCCTGCCCACACAGAATTAGTAGATTCAATCCTTGCCAACAAGGAGCTTACAATCTATAAGGGAGACAGGCATTACATTCATTAGGAATAGGGAAAATAGTAGTGTATAAGAATATTTATATTCAAATTGTGGGATGCAGTAAGCATCAAAGTACTTAAGGGGTATACATTCAAGTTCAAGGTTGATGCAGAAAGGAGGGCAAATAGGGATAGAATGCCAGCTTACCTCACAATTTAATGGACAGAATATTTTAATGGGCCAAGTTTTGTTTCAAGGTAGGGAACGATCGGAAAACATTATCAGGCTGCTAAGAAATCACAAACCTCTTTAAGTGTTTATTAGGTTCAGGGATATGTGGTATGGTCATAACATTGTACAGATCAATTAATAAGTCGTATTTATTGAGTGTTTTACTACCTGCAGAGCAATGTTATAAGCGCTTGGAAGAGAACAATACAAGAGAATAAACATACATATTCCCTGCCCATTATGATTTCACATTTCAGATAACCCAAGTTTTCCTTGAAGCATGATTAAACTTCTAATACTCTGTCAAGAGCAACTAAGATATGCACATGCATAAGTAGATATTAAATCCTAAATAGGAAATTGATAACACATGGTGCTCAAATCAGCATAGAGTTCACTAAAAAAAATAATGGTTACTATTTGAATTTGGAATACTATTGTTATATTCCAGTTAGAGAATCCTGTGTATTTTTGGAACTGTAGTATGCAGAACTGAAGCCCTCGATCTTATGACACAACCCGTTCCTGAAACCTATACCTTAATTTGAAACACCATAAGGTGGAACCAATTTTTTCATAAAAATAACACTGTAGATGGGGAATTGGTTCCTGAACAAAGTCAGATTGCCAGAGCTGTATACTCAGATTGGTAAAATTGTTACCATTATTATATCTATATTGAATCAAAGAAGTTCCATGATGGGGTAGCTGGAAATTATTTCATCGGAAGTAAAATCAGTGTGTCAGGAAATCCCCACCTTCCGGACTCTCTTCTCTCCCCCCGACCCCCTGTCCCCATTCCAGAGATATAGTCAAACAATCTCCAAGTTCTTAAAATTATTACCTTTCTAAGGCTTAAACGCTTCAACCGAGAGATAAGAAAGCTGACACTATAACAAAGGCTATGGCTTCCAGCTATTAAATAGTAATTGATGAAGAGTCTTTGTTTGGGTAGCATGTTTTAGGTGGGGATTCATTTTACTGTCATGCTTAATCAGGGCAGTTCAATAGCTGGTGAAAGCTTTTTTGTCCTTCCATTTGCTGGTGTGTCACTGTTTATGACCATAATATTTAAAGTCTCAAAATGTTATAATGTTATCTGGAGGCAAGTTATTATGCCCTTGTTATTGCTGGAGACCCTGGAGGAGTTCAAAAACAAAAACCTTGTCTGAGGTTACCAGTAAAGTACAACTGTCAATAAAGTTCAAGGCTTCCAGATCTCATCTCTACTCACCAGACAGCCCTGACTCTACTGTGTTGTGAAGTGTTGCAATACTTCAGCTTGTGGGCTAAATTTCCTCTGTGTTCATTTCAACTGGAGTGAATTCTGCCCTCTGGGTCTGACCTCTTCAGTGAGTCAGTCAATAGTATTTGTTGAGCGCTTACTGTATCAAGAGCACTGTACTAAGCGCTTGGGAGAGCACAATATAACAATAAACAGCCACATTCACTGTGTTCCCTTGGAACATAGCCTCTTCAGGTCCAAAGGAAGGAAAAGCCCTGGGCAGATTATGAGCCAATTTTTCATTTTGAATGTGGGGATGGGCCTTCCTTATGGCATTTGTTAAGCTCTTACTACGTGCCAGGCACTGTACTAAGTTCTAGGGCAGATAGAAGCTAATCAGGTAGGACATGGTCCCTGTCCCACATGGGGCTCAAGACCTTAATCCTTTTACAGATGAGCTAACTGAGGCCCAGAGAAGTGAAGTGACTTGCCCAGTGTCACACAGCAGATAAATGGAAGAGCCAGGTTTAGAACCAAGACTCCCAAGCCCATGCTCTATCCACTAGGCTATGCTGTTTCTCTTTTGGGGAAGAAGTATGGGAGAAGGGGTTGACAAATGGTTGGTGGAACAGAATGATTCCCCCTTTAGGGCTGAAAAGACTCAGGAACTCAGCTCTGTTCAGTTGTCTGGGATGAGTAAGGCTGGGAGCCCAGCCCCTGAGCAGTAGGGGCAAGAACAAATGGCTTCACCCCCAAAGCTTGGAAACCCTTGAGAGCCATGGCCTCCATCTCCTCCACGGAGTCATTTTCTCTTCCAAAAAGCTAGTGGAGGAGCAGTGAATTTGCCTCTTTCCTCAGAGAGATTTATCACACTCATTTTTGTCGCTCTAATAACAGGGAATTCTGTCCGACTCAGTCCCGGCTTTCTTGTTTTTCAAGGCCTGGCGAGATGTCCACATCCTCTTCTGTAGGATGTGGCCTTTTAAAGGTCTGGTTTCTCCATGTTGTGGCTTTCTACAAATTGATCACCAGCCATTAAATTGAAAACTTATTATTTCTTCCCGGATCTGTCAGCACCATCTGTTTAGGGGAAAATAGAGATGGGGAAGAGCCATGAAAGTAGACAGAGGAGGTGGAGGGTGGTTGGAATAATGTAGGCAACACAGGCAGCTCAGGCAAGAAGGAGCTGGAGAGGGATTATACCGAAATTTCACTAGCTGGAGAAAAAGATGGAAAATAAATCAAGGTAATGAAAGACATTCAGGGAATTTAAAGAACTTGAAGCAGCGTGGCTCAGTGGAAAGAGCACGGGCTTTGGAGTCAGAGGTCACGGGTTCAAATCCCGGCTATGCCAATTGTCAGCTGTGTGACTTTGGACAAGTCACTTAACTTCTCTGTGCCTCAGTTACCTCACCTGTGAGCCCCCTGTGGGACAACCTGATCACCTTGTAACCTCTCCAGTGCTTAGAACAGTGCTTTGCACATAGTAAGCACTTAATAAATGCCATCAAAAAAAACTTGTGAAACTTCCATGGAAATTTACACTCTGGACCAAATTATAAGCTTGGGCTTCTTGAATTCCCTTTTCCATTCTTTGACCCGTGAAAGTATGGCATGACCAAATGCCCAAGAGCATTTTGAGTTTCTCATTAGCTTGGTAATGCAGCCAAACCTCTTAGATCCAAAATAAAGTTGGGAAAGTCATCCTATCCTCAGCATGTATATGTATGGTACTTATTAAGCACTGACTGTGTGCCAAGATCTTTTGTAAGTGCTGACTGGGGTAGATACATGTTTATCAGGTTTGACACAGTCCCTGTCCCACATAGGGCTCCCACTCTTAATCCCCATTTTACAGATGAATGTATCTATCTACATTCATTCATTCAATCATATTTTTTGAGCACTTACTGTGTGCAGAGCACTGTACTAAGCGCTTGGGAAGTACAAGTTGGCAACATATAGAGATGGTCCCTACCCAACAACGGGCTCACAGTCTAGAAGGGGGAGACAGATAACAAAACAAAACATGTGGACAGGTGTCAGGACATCAGAATAAATAACAATAAAGCTAGATGCACATTATTAACAAAATAAATAGAATAGTAAATATGTACAAGTAAAATAGAGTAATAAATCTGTACAAACATATATACAGGTGCTGTGGGAGGGGAAGGAGGTGGGGCGGGGGGGATGGGGAGGAGGAAAGAAAAAAGGGGCTCAGTCTGGGAAGGCCTCCTGGAGGAGGTCAGCTCCCAGTAGGGCTTTGAAGGGAGGAAGAGAGCTAGCTTGGCGGATGTGCGGAGGGAGGGCATTCCAGGCCAGGGAGAGGACATATGCTGCTTATTTAATTCTGGACCGTGTCAACAACTCTGTTGTATTACACTATCCCAAGTGCTTAGAACGGTGCTTTGCACACAGTAAGTGCTCAATAAATATGATGGCTTGATTTTACCCCTTGTATCCTCATTCATCTTATTGTTCCCACTATTTGTAAATTATTTGTGCCTGCCAATCTTCCCCATTAGAAGCCCCTTGAAGGTAGGGCTCCTATCTTTTGGTTGTTATTCTTGCAGCCTGCCATCAGGCTATTACATGACAAAATGGGTGGTAGAATTAGAGTTGAAGGTGCCCTAAACCTTCTCCATTAGAGTGAAGCAGGTCCCTTTCCTGCCTAGCTTATTCTGGGCTGCTCTGCATGAAGATGTAACCAGGGATCTTGAGGGAGTAGAGCTCCCTAGAGAGAGGGGTGACATTTGGTCATATCAGCCTTGAATCAGCCTGCTGAATCCTTCATCATGAGTTAGGAAGAGGGTAGTGGGAGGGAGGAGCATTGTAGCAGCATCATAGGATTTATACTTAAGAAAATAGAGAAGCAGCGAGGCTCAGTGGAAAGAACACGGGCTTGGGAGTCAGAAGTCATGGGTTTGAATCCCGGTTCCACAACTTGTCAGCTGTGTGACCTTGGGCAAGCCACTTCTCTGTGCCTCAGTTACCTCATCTGTAAAATAGGGATTAAGACTGTGAGCCCCACGTGCGACAACCTGATCACCTTGTATCCCCCCAGTGCTTAGAACAGTGCTTTGCACATAGTAAGCAGTTAACAAATAGCCTAACTATTATTATTATTAAAGACTGGGGGACCTGAAACAAGGAAAGAAGGAAGCTTCAGCTCAGCTTCCAGACCTCTAGCTCTGGTTCCCGATATGGGGTATGAGGAAAATGTTTTCTCTCATTCAAACAAAATACATGTTCTGTTTGAAATCACAAGAATTTTGAGTAGTGAAGTCCAGATTAATGTAGCTCCATTGAACTTGTGCTTTTATAGCCCTCTTCGACCCCCCATTACTCCCAAAATCCCAAAAGGCATTTTGGAGGCATGTTTCCCCAACTCTTTGATTGTCAAGTAGAGTTATGTTGATTTTACAGTTGGAGAAACTTGGGGGCAGAAGGCAGTTGACCTGTCTTTTGTTCCAGCATGCCTGGGAGACGCAAGCCATCCTGCATTTCAGACGTTTGCTTGATGGAAGGCAGAAACGTATTTTCCAATTCTAACTCCATCTTTAATTTCTTTTGAGCATTATTCTAATTTAATAGGGAGAAAACCAACATGTAGAGTGAGCTTGTAGGAAAGACTGTGCATTTGTAAGAGACTCAGATTCCAAGAGCAAGTTCTATGTGAAAGGTACTCTATTAATAATAATAACAATAATTATTATTATTGTGGTACTTGTTAAGCACTTGCTATGTGGTAAGCTCTGAGGGAGATCAATCAATCATATTTATTGAGCTCTTACTGTGTGCAGAACACTGTACTAAGCAGTGGGAGAGTACACTAGAACAGGTAGATTCAAGATAGCATGAATTATTCTAGCACAAGTAAGCTGAAACGGAGCGTTTCACTTCAAAAAACAAAAAAAAACCCTAAGCTTTTTATTTTAGTTCATTGAAATGCCATCTTGCCATTGAAGACAAACTATGTGTGAAAAACAGCTATTAATCTCTATACATTAATACATGGTCATTTCTATAATGCTTGCTTTTCATTGTGTGTTTTTTGGATAGAACATTGTTGAGAAATTGGGAATTTCTTGACCTCAGCATATATCTCTCTGGATACAACACAATGGTTTTGCACATGTACATGGCACCCGTCAAGATGTTAGTACTATAATGTGATATTTGTTAAGGGCTTACAATGTGCCAACTACTGTACTAAGTACTGGGATAAATACAAGATAATCAGGTCCCACATGGGGCTCACATTTTAAGTAGGAGGGCGAGGAGGTATTGAATCCTCATTTTGCAAATGAGGGAACTGAGGCACGGAAAATGTAGGTGACTTGCCCAAGTTCACCCAGCAGATTAGTGGCAGAGCTAGGATTAGAACCCAAGTCCTCTGACTTCAAGGCCCAGGCTCTTTCCACTAGGCCATGCTGGTCTATATCATGAGTGTGCATGAATAGGAGGTTCTTTGAGAAAACAACACCCAGTTTGAGAAGGACTGACTGTTTCTCCAGTTCAGTCAGTGATAATAGGAGATGAGAAAGGTATGCATAATTGAAATCTGCAGATCATTTTAAAAGCACATTTGAGCCAGTAGTTTCAGCTTCTCTTTCAGCCAGTGTTTTACATCAGAGCTGCCAATAATCAGATCTGTGGCTCTTCTTTGATCCGGCAGACTGGTCCTGGAGTTGTAAGTGCTTTTGAACAGTGAGAGTTGGGACACAGGCAGCCACCCAGAGAGAGGAAGGGAAACAGAAAGTCTTGACAAGCTTCAAACTGGATAATCAGTTCCTGCATAATCGAGAGTCAATTGGATTTATTCAGCCTTGAAAAAGATGTCATTTTGAAGATGGATTGAACAAAAGGAAATTAGAAGTGTAATGTCTTAAACCATCTTAATGTTTAGGAAGGACCCCAAAACTGCCAACTGAAAGAAAAAAAAACTTTCCACCTTCAAGGTATCTCAGGGTAGTCAGGTTTTGTTTCATGAAGACCTTAATGCTCTTAACTGCCATTTGTAATTTGGCTCTCTTCCCTAACATCTTTTATTGAAGAACATTTTTTGGCTATCATAGGAATTTTACTCTGTCATTCTTAATATTTTTGCCTTACTCTGGGCTAACAGTGGTAATTTCCTTTGTTAGGAATGCAAATGGCTACAGCCTTCCTCGGGGGGTCACGATTCTAACCTTCTTTGCTTAGAATAGACTTAATGGACCATAGCCAAACAAGAGGAAAGACCATAAATCCCATCCCATGGATGCAGTTTTGTGAGGTTATTATTTATTATTATTATATTTGTTAAGTGCTTACTATGTGCCAGGCACTGTACTAAACACTGGGGTGGATACAAGCAAATCAGGTTGTACACATTCCCTGTCCCACATGGGACTCAGTCTCAATCTTCTGTGAGCCCACTGTTGGGTAGGGATCGTCTCTGTATGTTGCCAACTTATACTTCCCAAGTGCTTAGTACAGTGCTCTGCACACAGTAAGCGCTCAATAAATACATTGAATGAATGAATCCCCATTTTACAGATAAGGTTCATTCAATCGAATTTACTGATCACTTACTGTGTGCAGAGCACGTACTAAGCACTTGGGAAGTACAAGTTGGCAACATATAGAGATGGTCCCTACCCAACAACAGGCTCACAGTCTAGAAGGGGGAGACAGACAACAAAACAAAGCATGTAGACAGGTGTCAAAACCGTCAGAATAAATAGAATTATAGCTATATGCACACTGAAGCACAGAGAAGTGGCAGAGGCAGAATTAGAACCCTTGACCTTCTGACTCTCAGGCCCAATGCTCTATCCACTAAGCCAAGAAGGAGGCTTTTCTTACCGGTCCCTCTTGTGACCAGATAGGGCCTGGGAACTAAAGTTTTAGGCTTGTTTCTACTGAATATTAAAACACATTATTTCCCTGCCAATTAGAGAAGCAGCATGGCCTAGTAGAAGTCAAATGGAAACTGAGACTGTGAGTCCCATGTGGGACAGGGACTGTGTCCCAACCCAATTTACTTGCATCGATCCCAGCTCTTAGTACAGTGCTTGGCACATAGTAAGTGCTTAACAAATACCACCATTATTAATGGAGATGGGCCTGTAGGCTGAGATCCAAAATTTGGGCAGCAGCTCAGAGCAAGCAGGGTGGCTTCTCTCCTCTTCCACCCAAACCCCCAACTTCCCAGTTTACTAACTAGCTGGGGAAGACCCTGATCATTGTCCTTTGGGCCTGAAGCACCTAAGGTTTGTTTTGACTCAAACAAGGATGGAGTTGGGGGTCTGGAAAGAAACTGTTTCTGGACCTGCTGTTCTTCAAATGGGGATCTGGCTCCAAGCCTCAAACACAAATCTACAGATTTTCAGAATCATGGGCGGCAGCCGCAACAGACGCTCGTGGAAAGCTGCGGAGGTGGGATTGGCGACAAGAACCTGTTTGTCAGCCCTCAGTCACAATGCTTATTGTTGGGTGGGGAAAGTAAAAATAAAAAAATAATAATAATTTGGGGGCCTTGTACCCGCACCCCACTCCTACCCACCTGGAAAGAGTATGGGCTATGAGGTCAGAGGTCATGGGTTCAAATCCCGGTTCTGCCAATTGTCAGCTGTGTGACTTTGGGCAAGTCACTTAACTTCTCTGTGCCTCAGTTTCCTCCTCTGTAAAATGGGGATGAAGACTGTGAGCCCCACATGGAACAACCTGATCACCTTGTAACCTCCCCAGAGCTTAGAACAGTGCTTTGCACTTAGTAAGCGCTTAGCAAATGCCATCATTTTAGAAAAGCAGTGTGGCTCAGTATAAAGAAAAAGGGCTTTGGAGTCGGCAGTCATGGGTTCAAATCCCAGCTCCACCAACTGTCAGCTGTGTGACTTTGGGCAAGTCACTTAACTTCTCTGTGCCTCAGTTACGTCATCTGTAAAATGGGGATTAAGACTGCGAGCCCCCCGTGGGACAACCTGATCACCTTGTAACCTCCCCAGCGCTTAGAACAGTGCTTTGCACATAGTAAGTGCTAAATAAATGCAGTTATTATTATTATAAAGGAAATAGCTGGTGCATTGAATGCATATTAACTCTTTGAGGTTGCTTGGGTATCATTGACAGCCTAGAGAGTAGGGACTTAGAAAACAACAGTCTTTCCCAGCAGCAAAGTCAGGCTGACATGGTGCTTTACTGAATCCAAAATAGGGTAACTCAGTACATTCCCAAGGTGACCAATTTAGTAGGCACAGAATTGGGGGAGCAGTAGGTCTAGGCTGGAGGGAAGTTGTTAATAATCACGGTGTTTTAAAAAGCCTCCTCTGTGTCAATTGATTTGCTAGGCATTGGGGAAGAGAGATCAGAACAGTACCTACCCCACAGGCTCGAGCTCTGGGAGGAAGAGCAGGGATCTTTGCCCCATTTTACTGATGAAGAAACTGAGACATGGGGGCTAACCAGGGGACACACAGAAGGCTAGTGGTAGAGCTGGGACTAGAACCCAGGCCTCCTGTTGATACTGTCTCATGCTCTTTCTACTTGGCTATGCTGCTAATTCAGATTAAGTAGCCAGGGGATGACCTCAGAGCTCCAGTGGTGGATGTAAAGTGGAGCTTGCCAGAACATGGTTCTGGAAAAAATAAAATAAAATAAAAGGGAATGGCTGTTCCTGTATAGACTATTTGGAAGTGCCAAGCCTTGATTTGCCATGGCTGTGCCGGACTTCATACTGATCGTGGAGGCGAATGCTCAGTGTAGTGTAGGTGGGCAGTGGCAAAGGGTGGGGCAGAGGCCTCCTGCTTGGGGGGAGGGGGAGTGCTCCTTGCTGGCCCGCTTGTAGAGAGGACGACATGTCAGAGGAACTGAGATGAACCCCGGAGATGTCACTCTGAGGAGTATTTTACTTGTACATATTTACTATTCTATTTATTTTGTTAATGATGTGCTTCTAGCTTTACTTCTATTTATTCTGATGACTTGACACCTGTCCACATGTTTTGTTTTGTTGTCTGTCTCCCCCTTCTAGCCTGTGAGCCCGTTGTTGGGTAGGGACCATCTCTATATGTTGAACTTGTACTTCCCAAGTGCTTAGTACAGTGTTCTGCACAGAGTAAGCGCTCAATAAATATGAATGAATGAATGAGTACAGGGTTGTACCATGTAGTGACTCCAGCTCTACCCCTCCACCGCCCCCTGCCCCACCCCAATCCTGGTGATGGTGGTATTTCTGGGCTAGAGGAGTTGACAGTGACATGCCTGGCTTTTCCTCTTGATGCTTTGGGGGTGCTGGAAGGATGTTTCTGGGAGGAGGTGTTCGGAGAGCCTTCTAGGCAGGGTGGACAGGCCAGGGGAAGAGAGAGCACCAACCGCGAGACATTGGGCTGCCACTGGGCATTCCTGGCTCTGGTTGAGAAGCAATGTGGTCTACTGGAAATAATAATAATAATGATGGCATTTGTTAAGCACTTAGTATGTGAAAAGCACTGTTCTAAGCACTGTGAAAGAGAACAGTAATGGGAGTCAGAAGATTTGGGTTGTAATCCTATCTTTGTCACTTACCTGTTGCATGGCCTTGAGCAAGTTGCCTCATTTTTTGTACCTCAGTTTCCTCACCTGCAAAATAGGGATTCAGTACCTCTTCAGCTTGTTACATAGGTTGTGAGCCCCATGTGGGGTAGGGGCTGTGTTTGATCTGATTATTCTCTATCTACCCCATAATACTATGTTTGGCACCTAATAAGTGCTTCACCAAGACCAAATTTACACACAGTAAGTGCTCAATAAATACGATTGAATGAATGAATTATTAGGCAGGCTTCGGGTTCAAATAGGAGGCTGTGCTCCTATTGGGTTGCAGGAGATTGCTACTCCGGTCATTGGGGTATGAGGAGTAGGGGCCCCTCCCTGGGGGTTTCTGTCCCCTGCCTGACAGGTGGGAGGCCAGGGAGGAGCTGGGGCTACCAGCCTCCACCCCCAGCAGTCCTTTGCCCATCTTTATTTTTTGCCTAAACTAGTCTGGCCCAGCCCATGACACCATCATGTTACACTGCATCCCTGCAGTAATGTGTGCAACATCATGGGTGAGCTGCCAGAAATTGTTTTTCCTTTCACCCCCATCTTACCTCCTTCCCTTCCCCACAGCACCTGTATCTATGTATATATGTTTGTACATATTTATTACTCTATTTTTCTTGTACATATCTATTCTATTCATTTTATTTTGTTAGTATGTTTGGTTTTGTTCTCTGTCTCCCCCTTTTAGACTGTGAGCCTACTGTTGGGTAGGGACTGTCTCTATATGTTGCCAACCTGTACTTCCCAAGCGCTTAGTACAGTGCTCTGCACACAGTAAGCACTCAATAAATACGATTGATTGATTGATTGATTGATTTCACCAACATGGCCTAGTGGAGCATGGGCCTGGGAGTCGGAGGACCTGAGTTCTAATCCCTGCTCTGCCAAATGCTTGTTGTGTGACCTTCGGCAAGTCACTTCGCTTCTATGTGCCTCAGTTTCTGCAACTGTAAAATGGGGATTAAGTACCTGTTCTCCCTCATACTTAGAGTAGCACTTAGGGAAGCAGCATGACATAATGGATAGAGCATAGGCCTAGGAGTCAGAAGGACCTGGCTTCTAATCCCGCCTCTGCTGTGTGACTTTGGGCAAGTCACTTAACTTCTCTGTGCCTGTTAACCTTATCTGTAAAATGTGAGCCCCATGTGGAACAGAGACTGTGTCCAACCTAATTAACTCGTATCTACCCCAGCATTTGGAATAGTGCTTGGCACATAGTAACCGTTTAACAATTACCATTATTATTAGTAGTAGTAGCAATAATAATTGTATTTATTGAGCACTTACTGTGTGCACAGCACTGAACTAAGCACTTGGGAGAGTTACAGTATAACAGAGTTGATAGAAATGTTCACTGTCCACAAGGAGAAGCAGCATAACGAAGTATAGGCCTGGGAGTCAGGAGGACCTGGATTCTAATCTCACTCTGCCACTTGCCTGCTGTGTGACCTTGAACAATTCACTTCACTTCTCTGTGCCTCAGCTACCTCATCTGTCAAATGGGAATTAAGACTGTTAGCCCCATGAGGGGCAGGGACCGTGCCTAACCCTATTTCAATCATATTTATTGAGCACTTACTGTGTGCAGAGCACTGTAATAAGTGCTTGGGAAGTACAAGTTGGCAACATATAGAGACGGTCCCTACCCAACAGCGGGCTCACAGTCTAGAAGGGGGAGACAGAAAACAAAACATATTAACAAAATAAAATAAATAGAATAAATATGTACAAATTAGAGTAATAAATATGTACAAACATACATACATATATACAGGTGCTGTGGGGAGGGTAAGGAGGTAAGATGGAGGGGATGGGGATGGGGAGGAGGGGGAGAGGAAGATGGGGTCTCAGTCTGGGAAGGCCTCCTGGAGAAGGTGAGCTCCCAATAGGGCTTTGAAGGAAGGAAAAGAGCTAGCTTGGAGGATGTGCGGAGGGAGGGCTTTCCAGGCCAGGGGAATGATGTGGGCCGGGGGTCGACGGCGGGACAGGCGAGAACGAGGCACGGTGAGGAGATTAGCGGCAGAGGAGTGGAGGGTGTGGGCTGGGCTGTAGAAGGAGAGAAGTGAGGTGGGGGGGGTGGTGAGGTGATGGAGAGCCTTGAAGCCAAGGGTGAGGAGTTTTTGCCTGATGCGTACAAGCAAACCCTACTTGCTTGTATCCACCCCAGTGCTTAGAAAGCACTTAACAAATACCACAATAATTATTATTATTAACATGCTTACAGTCTAGAGGGGGGCAATCCAAACAACTATGGGGCTGAGGATGATGATGTTACCCCATTCTTGGCTGGAAACCTCCAGGGGTACCACCTCATCCTCCTGCCATTACTCCAATGGAGTTGACACCTTTGCTGGGGATGGGTCTCATGGAGAAAACTTGATTGGAAACTTCCCATGGGACTTCTCTGGTGAGCCCAGGACATTTCTCCCTCCTTGTTCCAAGTGGCATGTTTGATGGACAAACTCTCAGACCTCCTATCAGCGAAATTGTTTGCTCCCTGCTATTTTATCTTCAGCTATTTGTTTTTCATAGTTCCTCTTAAATCTCTTAATCTCCACTTTACATGGCATTCCTCACAGTTTATGATCTTGTTTATATCTTCCTGACTAGGTCTTGACTTCTAATTTTCACAGGACTCTCTGTGACCTGAGCATGGCATTTTGGAAGCGTTTGTGATTACAGCCTCAAACCAACACCCAAAGGGAGGGTCGATTGCAGCAAAGGCAACTGAAAAAATCCCAAGTCCACTTTCTGCTTCGGTCTGAGGAGAGGAGTGAGTTCAAGACTGCAATTTATCTGGTCCATAACATAAGTCTTAGGAGCAGAGCTGGGGTTCACAGCCAATAATAATTATTTTTTTTTTTTGCAGATTTGGGTCCAATAAGCAGACAGTGCAGTTGCCTAAGTGCCCCATCCCCAGACCTGTGCCATATCGCTTTGAGGCTCAGATCTCTTCTGACTTCAAATCTCAAAGGGATTCTCTCCCATGGCTTCATCTACCCACTCTGTGCTGGTGATTCCTTTATCTACCTCACCAGCCCTGACCCCTCTCCTTCTCCACAGTCTTGCATTCCCTCCCGCTTTCAGGACATCTCTACTTAAATGTCATCCCAACACCTCAAACTTAAAATGTCCAAAACAGAACGCTTCAACTTCCCACCCAAACCTGTCCTCCCCTAGAATTTTCTATCACTGTAGACAGCACCACCATCCTCACTGTCTCCCAAAACCTTAGCATTATCCCATCAGTCAGTCAGTCGTATTTACTGAGCACTTACTGTGTGCTCTGCACTGTACTAAGCACTTGGGAGAGTACAATATAACAATAAAGCGAACACATTCCCTGGCCCAAACTAGCTTACAATCTAGTTTAGTCTATTCTCAATTCTCCTCTCTCAATCAACCCATCATTCAATGTCATGAAATTCTGTCAGTTCTACCTTCACAGTATCTATAGAATCCACCCTTTCCTCTCCATCCAAACTGTTACCATGCTGATCCAAGCACTCATCATTGATTACTACATCTGCCTCTTTGCTAACCTCCCTGCATTTTATCTCTCCCCTCTCCTGTTCAAACTCAATATGCTGGTAGGATAATTTTCCTGAAAAAAATTCAATCCATATCTACCATCTCCTCAAAAGCCTCCAGTGGTTGTCCATTCACCTTCCCATCAAACAGAAACCTTCTCATCCTTACCTTTGGCTTTAAGGCAGTCAATCAGTTCTCTCCCTTCTACCTTACCTTGCTGCTGATTTACTACAACCCAGCCCACACACTCCATCCTTCAAACACCAACCTATTTTCTATACTTCAGTCTTGTCTATTTCACCAACAACCCCTCGTCCACATTCTCTCTTGGGTCCAGAATGTCCTCCCTCTTCATATCTGACAGACCACCACTCTCCCCACCTCCAAAACCCTCCTAAAAATCACATCTCTTCCGAGAGACTTTCCCAGACTAAGCCTTTTGTTGCCCCAATCGACTATATGTCAGCTTTGAATTTGGCTGTGTACCCCTTAAGTACCACAGGTCCAAAATACTTATGTAAATAGTCTTACACTCTACATTTCCCCTACCCCTAATCTACTTTAAAGTCTGTTATTCCTGTAGACTATAAGCTCCCTGTGGGCAGGAATCGCATCTACCAACTCTGTGGTATTTTCCACACACAGTAAGTGCTCAGTAATACCATTGTCTCTATTTAAATCACAGACAAAAATAGTATTTGTTGAGCATTTACTGTGTGCCAAGCGTTGTACAAAGCCCTTGGGGAAGTATGATAGAATTGATAGACATGATTCCTGCCCTCAAGGTGCCTACCATATAATGGGGAAGACAGCTACATTACCTACAGGGGGAAATTGTAGAACCTGTAAGATAATGTTCCTAACTGTTCACTTGGTTGTGAGAAGTTAAGGACTTAGGCAGTGCAAGAGTGCTTATATGGGAGTTGGAGCTATAAAGAGGGAAAATTAGAGATTAATTGGGGAAGGTCGCCCAGGGGAGATAATAATAATAATAATAATAATAATAATAATAATAATAATAATAATAAAATAATAATAGCATTTATTAAGTTCTTACTATGTGCAAAGCACTGTTTTAAGTGCTGGGGAGGTTACAAAGTGATCAGGTTGTCCCACGGGGGGCTCACAGTCTTAATCCCCATTTTACAGATGAGGTAACTGAGGCACAGAGAAGTTAAATGACTTGCCCAAAGTCACACAGCTGACGGCAGAGCCGGGATTTGAACCCATGACCTCTGACTCCAAAGTCCGGGCTCTTTCCACTGAGATGTGATTTCAGCAAGGTTTTAAGATGAGGATTGTGTATGAAGGAGGAATGAGTTCCAGGCAGAGAGAGCAAGAGGTCAGCACCAAGAGAGAAGTGGAAGTTCAGTGTGTAGTTTGGCTTAAGAGGAACAAAGCATGCAACGTGAGGTGTACTGGGAGAAAGGAATGAATGGGTAGAAGGGAGAGAGGTGATTGAGTGCTTTTAAGCCAATGGTTAGGAGTTACTTCTTGATTCCTCTGAAACATTTGGAGGGTTTTGAGGAGTGGGAAGATATGGGACCGTCTCTATATGTTGCCAACTTGTACTTCCCAAGCGTTTAGTACAGTGCTCTGCACACAGTAAGCGCTCAATAAATACGATTGAATGAATGAATATGGGCAGAGTCCGATTTTAACAAATGATCTGGGCGGCAGAATGAAGTACAGACTGGAGAGGGGAGAGACTGGACACAGATCAACAAGGAGGCTGATGCAGTAGTCAGGCCAGGACCCAACAAGGACATGGACCAATGTGGAGACCATTTGAATGGAAAGGAAGTGAAGGATTTTGAAAATACTATGGAGGAAAAACTGACAGGACCAGGAGAAAGACTGCATATGGGCATTAAAGACTAAGGGAAGAGTCAAGGATAATGTCAAGATTACAGGCTTGAGCGATGGGGACAATGATGGTGGTGTTCATGGTGAAGGGAAAGTTAGGTAGAGGAGAGGATCTGGGATGGAGGATGAGGAGCTCAGGTTTGGACATGTGGACCTTGAGTTGCCAGTGGAATATCCAAGCACTGATGTCTTGGAGACAGGCAGAGATACAAGATTACAGAGGAGAAAAGTTAGGGTAAGTGAAGTAGATTTGAGAGTCATCCAAGTATAGGTGGAAATTGAAGCTGAGACATGCTTATCAATTAATCATTTATTGAGCACTTCCTATGTACAGAGCACTGTCCTAATCACTTGGGAAAATACGATACAACAGAATTAACGGATATTTTCTCAGTCCATAACGAGCTTACAGTCTAGAGGTCAAAAATCCGAGCTGCTGCCCAGATCATCTTTGTGCAGAAATGCTCTGGGCATGTTACTCTCATCCTCAAAAATCTCCAGTGGCTACCAGTCAACCTACACATCAAGCAAGAACTCCTCACTCTCAGCTTCAAGGCTGTCCATCACGTTGCCCCCTCCTACCTCACCTCCCTTCTCTCCTTCTACAGCCCAGCCCGCACCCTCCACTCCTCTGCCACTAACCTCCTCACTGTACCTCGTTCTCACCTGTCCCACCGTCGACCCCCGGCCCACGTCCTCTCTCTGGCCTGGAATGCCCTCCCTCTGCACATCCGCCAAGCTAACTCTCTTCCTCCCTTCAAAGCCCTACTGAGAGCTCACCTCCTCCAGGAGGCCTTCCCAGACTGAGCCCCCTTTTTCCTCTCCTCCTCCCCATCCCCCCCACCCTACCTCCTTCTCCTCCCCACAGCCCTTGTATATATATTTGTACAGATTTATAACTCTATTTTACTTGTGCATATTTACTATTCTATTTATTTTGATAATGATGTGCATCTAGATTTATTTCTATTTATTCTGATGACTTGACACCTGTCCACATGTTTTGTTTTGTTGTCTGTCTCCCCCTTCTAGACTGTGAGCCTGTTGTTAGGTAGGGACCGTCTCTATATGTTGCCAACTTGTACTTCCCAAGCGCTTAGTACAGTGCTCTGCACACAGTAAGCATTCAATAAATACAACTGAATGGATGAAAAACATTTCCCTTATCCTAAAACAATCTTCCCTTGACCCCAGTGCTCCCTGCAGTTATCATCCCATCTCCCTCCTACCATTCCTTTGCAAACCCCTTGCGCGAGTTGTCTACATCTGCTGTCTCAAGCTCCTCTCCTCCAATTCTCTCCTTGATCCCCTCCAATCTGGCTTTCGTCCCTTCACTCCACAGAAACCGCCCTCTCACAGGTCCTCAATGATCTCCTTCTTGCCAAATCCAGGGGCCTCTCTACTCCATTCTAATCCTCCTTGATCTCTCAGCATCCTTTGACACTGACGACCACTCCTTTCTCCTGGAAATATTATCCAAGCTTGGCTTCACTGACACTCCTCTCCCGGTTCTCTTCCTATCTCTCTGGCCACTCATTCTCAGTCTCTTTACTGGGCTCCTCTTCTGCCTCCCATCTGCTAACTGGGAGTCAGTCAAGGCTTAGTTCTAGGTCCTCTTCTATTCTCCAACTACTTCCACTCCCTTCGAGAACTCATTTAACTAGCACCTCTATGTACATGATACCCAAATTTACATCTCCAGCCGTGATCTCTCCCACTCTCTGCAGTCTCACATTTCCTCTTGCCTTCGAGGCATCCCTGCTTGGATGTTCTCCCATCACCTCAAACTTAATATGTTCAAAACAGAACTCCTTGTCTTCCCACCCAAACCCTGTCCTCCCCCTGACTTTCCCATCACTGTATGCAGCCCACTTTGGCGTTTTCCTTGACTCTTCTCTCTCATTCAACTCATATGGTCTATCACTAAATCCTGTTGGTTCAACCTCACAACTGCTAAAATCTGGCCTTTCCTCTGCACCCTTCTCTCCTTCTGCAACCCAGCCTGCACCCTCCGCTCCTCTGCCACTGAACACCTCACTGTACCTCATTCTCACCTGTCCCACCTTCGACCCCCGGCCCACATCCTTCCCCTGGCCTGGAATGCCCTCCCTCCACACAACCACCAAACTAGCTCTCTTCCTCCCTTCAAAGCCCTACTGAGAGCTCACCTCCTCCAAGAGGCCTTCCCAGACTGAGCCCCCTTTTTCCTCTCCTCCTCCCCAACCCCCCACCCTACCTCCTTCCCCTCCCCACAGCATTTGTATATATATTTGTACAAATTTGTAACTCTATTTTACTTGTACATATTTACTATTCTATTTATTTTTTTAATGATGTGCATATAGCTTTAATTCTATTTGTTCTGACGACTTTGGCACCTGTCTACATGTTTTGTTTTGTTGTCTGTCTCCCCCTTCTAGACTGTGAGCCTGTTGTTGGGTAGGGACCATCTCTATATGTTGCCAACTTGTACCTCCCAAGTGCTTAGTACAGTGCTCTGCACACAATAAGTGCTCAATAAATATGATTTTATCCTATCCCACCTTGATTACTGTATCAGCCTCCTTACTGACCTCTCTGCCTCCTGTCTATCCCCACTCCAGTCCATACTTCACTCTGCTGCTGGATCATTTTTCTATAAAAAAAAAGGCTCAGTCCACATTTTCCCACTTTCATGTTTCCCCACCCTTCAAGGGAACCTCCAGTGGTTGCCCATCCACCTCTGCATCAAACAGAAGCTCCTTATCATAAGGGCTTTAAAGCCCTCAATCACCTTGCCCTCTCCTACTTCATCTCGCTGTTCTCCCACTACAACCCAGAATGCAAACTTCACTCCTCTCATGCCAACCTATTTACTGTACCTCGATCTAACCTATGACCTCTTGCCCATGTCCAACCTTTGGCCTGGAATGCCCTCCCTCTTCATATCCAATGAAAAATTATGTTCTCCACCTTCAAAGTCTTATTGAAGGCACCAACAAGAGGCCTTCCCTGACTAGCCCTTCATTTCTTCTTCTCCCTCTCCCTTCTGTGCCACCCTGATTTGCTCCTTGTAGTCACCCCTTCCTCAGCCCCACAGCACTTATGTACCTATCCCTAATTTATGTATTTATGCTAAATGTCTGTCTCCTTCTCTAGACTGTAAGCTCATGGTGTCCAGGGAATGTGTCTACCAATTCTGTTACATTGTACTCTCCCAAGTGCTTAGTACAGTGCTCTGCACCAAGTAAAAGCTCAATAAATATGATTGATTGAGGTACAGAATAAATTCCCCAAGGGAGGGAGTGTAAAGTGAGAAGGGATGGGGACCCAGAACCAGACCCGAAGTGATATTTAAGGTTAGAGGGTATGCAGGGGAAGAAGAGTTGTTTTGGTATTTGTTCATTGCTTACTAGGCACTGTACTAAATGTTGGGTTAGGTACAAGCTAATCAGATTGAACACAGTCTATGTCCCACATGGGACTCAAAGTTTTAATCCCCATTTTTCAGAGCAGGGAACTGAGGCACAGAGAAGTTAATTGACTGGCCCAAGGTCACATAGCAGACAAGTGACAGAGCCAGGATTAGAGCGCAAGTCCTTCTAACTCCCGGGCCCATACTCTATCTACTTCCCCAACTAGAGTTGGGGAAAGAGACAGAGGATTGGGCAGGGAGAAAAGAGGAGGACCAGGAGAGAACTCTGTCAGAGAAACTAAGGCTGGTTAGTGCTCCCAGGAGACGGGAATAGTCCACTGTGTGAAGGCAGCTGAGATGTCAAGGGGCGTGCTCTAGTATGAAAATCTGTTTCCTAATTACCATGATCTAAGCAATAAGCTTTTTTCTTTCTCCTCTTGCTCTTGTATTGCAAACAGACCTTTTAAATCGCATAAACATGGTTTTCGAGGAGTGGCTGATGAAAATATACCGTTATACTTAACGGGAATCTCCAGGATGCTTAAAGAAGTAGGAGCTGCCTGGCAGAAGGCCAGCACTCTGTAGCAGTAATTCCAGTGGGGAAGAAATATGATGAAATTTCAGGAGAGCTATATTTTCCACAGTGTGGCGGCAGTGGGAGTTCAGAGGATTGCTGCTGGAGGGTAACGATGAACCCACAGCTGCTCAGTTCGTGGGTCAGGCTCTTCCCTGATGTAACCTCTTGAAGCCTCAGTTTTCCTCCCTGCAAAATGGGGAGATGAGCCGCAGATTCTGTACCTCCTTACCGCCTACTATGTTGTTGCTTTTACTGGCACTGAGTAATAGAGCTAGTTACAGCACTGAGGAGAGATTTATTTCTCCAGCCCTGTCCATAGCAACTCTAGTCACCCATCTAAGTGTCCAAGAGAAGCAGTGCAGGCTAGTTGATAGACCATGGGCCTGGGAGTCAGAAGGACCTGGGTTCTAATCCTGACTCTGCCACTTGTCTGCTGGGAGACCTTGGGGAAGTCGCTTAATTTTTTTGGACCTCAGTTACCCTGTCTGTAGAATGGGATTTAAGACTGTAAGCCCCATGTGTGACAGGGACTGTGTCCAACTCAATTTGCTTGTATTCACCCCAGCGCTTAGTATATTGTCTGGTATAGTAAGTGCTTAACAAATACTAGTATTGTTATTATTATTACTGAGGGGAAATGGAAACAATTGGTTTTGCTTGCCTTCTTTCTTGCCCCAAATCTAATTTGCAGCCGAGGTAGGTAAAGCAAATGAGTTCCGGTCCCTCTAGACTGTATCCTCAGAGGGTTGGGCTCAAAGTGGAGGGTTCCTACACCCTGAAAAATGGCTTTTCAGTTGCATGGGTGGCTCGGAAGGTCACCCCTCCTGAGACTCCCCAGGTAGCTCCCCAGGCGTGAGAGGGTTGCTTAGCTGAAGGAAGTCTGTCCCTATCTCCACGCTCATCTCCTCCCATAAAAGTCTGGTGTGCTGCTGACATTCACCAGCAGCAGAAGGAGACAGACTAACAGGCTGCATAGGCCCCAGCAGCTATTTAATTAGCCCCATTACAGATGCTTTCCTTTCTGCTGCCGGGCTCCGGCTGTGAGCACAAACAGTAAGCGTTCACAGCTCCACAGGCCAGAGCGACAGGCGGCTCTCAAGCTGCTTATCCAGTCCCAAGTGACTGGAGAACCTGTCTGCTGGAGGAACAGTGTAATCAGGAAGGTCTGTACCTGATTAATCCCCAGCACAGAGAAGTTAAGTGACTGTCCCAAAGCCACATAGCAAACAAGGAGCAGAGCTAGGATTAGAACCCAATTCCTGCTGACTCCCAGGAGCTGGCTCTTTCCCCTAGGACATGCTGCTTCTCTAGAGTTGGGGAAAGAGACAGAGAATAGGGCAGGGTGGCAAAAGGAGGACCGGAAGAGAACTGGCAATTCTTTTGGATATGTACTTTCATCTCACAACACTCACATTTTTTCTTGTGTCTAACCTGAACCCTTCTTGCTGCAGCATAGGCATAGCCCCAGTGGGAGGGGAGACTAGCTTCTGCCTGCTTCTGGGGCAGAATATTTCTACATACTATTGAAGGTCAGGTTGTGCCTCCTCAGTCTCCACTTTAGCACAGGGACAGTGGGCCAGAAACCCGTAGCCTTTCCCCAAAGGCCTTGTTTCCGACAGCCTTTTCTCACTGGCCTCATTCTTGACTCCTTCACCTACAGGTGTTTGCTTCATGCTCTCCCTCCTGTCTGAAATCCCACCAGCTTCAACTCTGGCAGGCCCCAGATCTCCCCATATTCAAAGCCCTCTTAAAAAGCCTTCTCCTCCAGAAGGCCTTCCCGTTTAATGTCCCCCTTCCCATGTCGATTCGGGGTGGTTGTTGAATGATGATTTATGCTTTGCTGAGCAACAGTTGCAACGTGGTTCCTCTCCTGCTCCCACTACTTGAAGATAATTTGTCTTTTTGTCACCTTGACCATTTTTTTTTTCTTTTCTTGAAAGTCCCTGCATAATGCCCTGCTCACAGCAGGCGCTCAATCAATACCACTGATTGACTTTCACAGATTGATCGGCTTGGACCTTCTGCAGATTTTCCACAGTTTGTCTTGAGTCCCAGTCCAGAAACAACCCTCTATCAAAGACCAGGCCATAGCTGGGTAGTTGTCAGAGGATTCCTTTGCAGGTGCTGTAAATTGCAGGCTGAGAAGACATCCCAATGTCACACTTGCTTTTTTTTTTGAAAGCACTGTTGACTCATGTTTAGGCTGTGGCCCATCATGACCCCCCAGATCACTTGCTGCCTTATCTTCTCATAGACAATTTTTTCCTTCCTGAGAATTCCCTTTTGGAGGGAGGCATTTGGAAAATAATTTGGTATTGTGGAAAAAAAGGATGGTTTATCTAGCTGGTTCCACAAATGCTCAATATTTGGATAAAAGTATTGGAATTAATTTTAATTGCTGATTTGGAAGATCTGGTTCCCAGGAAGGGATGAAGAAGGTGTTGAGACTGGACTTTTGGGCTTTTCTCCCAAACATTTCCACTGCTTGCTGCTTCCTTTTCTCATGGTGTACCAGGCGGCTGTGGGCATGACCTGCTAGAGAAGATGCACAGAAAATCTTCTTCAGTAACCAGAGGCTGGACCCGCATGCTTGCTAGTTGCATCTCTGTGAATAGTATTGGTCTCCTGCTTCAGGGCAGAGAAAACAGGAGTGGAATAGACAGGGCATAGCTCTGAACAACCTAAGATTCGGTCCTTGGCAGAAGGCCATTCACAACAGAATTTCACACTTAGGTGCCTAATTCATTTCTTTCCGTGAGGTGTAGATTTTCTCAGGGAATATGGTCTCTTAGCAAGATAAAATACATAATTGCCTTCTAAATGCAGAGGTAGCTTGATGGGCAGTTTTAACCTTTTAAATAAAGCCAGGTCGTGTGGAGTTTATATACATGAGATTGGAAAGGTGCGCTGTCCAAAATGAATTTCATAACATTCAGGAGAAGCAACCCAGACCTGCCGGCATGATTAATTGCTCTTCAAATCCACAATCTACCAAGCTATTTATCTTTGCTTTATTTTCCCCATTCCTTCCATCCTAGATGAACAAGAGATAAACCTTATAAACCTTATAAACCTTATAAACCTTATAAACATAAACCTTAAAATGATCTACAAAATTACTCTAATGTCTATACTGCGGATTGCTGACAGAGAAGTCATAATCTTCCAAGGGAGAGAGGGGCCAACAAGAGAGGTGGTGTGGTCTACTGGATAGAGCATAGGCTTGGGAGTCAGAAGGACCTGGCTTTTAAGCTGGTTCTGCCACTTGTCTGCAGTGTGACCTTAGGCAAGTCACTTCTCTATGCCTCTGTGCCATCTGTAAAATGGGGATTAAGACTGTGAGCCCCATGTGGAACATGGATTATGTCTAAACTGATTAGTTTGTATCTACCCCAGAACTTTGTACAGTGCCTGGAACGTGGTATGATTTTAACAAACATCATTAAAAATTTTCTTAATCTATCAATCACTGGTGTTTATTAAGCACTAACTGTTGCAGAGCACTGAACAAAGCACTTGGGAGAGAACAAAACAACTCTGTAAGCAGTATCAACATTCAGCTTTTCCAGGAGTTTTGATAAACCCACTTTCTTTGAGATGGGGGTGGGATTGGAGGCAGGGAGAGTGAGCAGATGATTATGGTGGAATTTTTTTTTAAACCCAATAGGCTAAAATTCTGATAATCTGGAAATGATCCCAGCTGGCTCAGAGCACAGCCAAATTAAATTATTATTATTATGGTATTTGTTAAGCGCTCACTATGTACCAAGCACTGTTCTGTCCCACAGGAAACCATTGTTTCAGGATGGAGTCTTGCCCATAAATTATCAATGAGATCGTGATTGGACCCACCACACCTAGGCATGGCAGGGGGCCCAAAGAAGCAGCCTGGCCTAGTGGAGAGCACACAGGTCTGGGAATCAGAGAACCTGGGTTCTAAACCCGGCTTCATTTGACCTTGCGCAAGTCACTTAACTTCTCTGGGCCTCAATTACTTCATCTGCTAAATAGGTGTTAAGACTGTGAGCCCTGTGTGGGACAGGGGTTACATTCAAAGCGATTATCTTGTATCTACTTCAGTGGTTTGTCCAGTGCCCGGCACACAGTACGCACCTAATAAATGCCATAAAAGAAAAGAATTCCAATGTGCCCAGCAACCAACTCAAATGCCCTTGGGGCACAATAATAATAATAATAGTGGCATTTATTTAGCGCTTACTATGTGCAAAGCACTGTTCTAAGCACTGGGGAGGTTACAAAGTGATCAGGTTGTCCCACATGTGGCTCACAGTCTTAATCCCCATTTTACAGGTGAGGTAACCGAAGCACAGAGAAGTTAAGTGACTTGCCCAAAGTCACACAGCAGACAATTGGTGGAGCCGGAATTTGAATCCATGACCTCTGACTCCAAAGCCCATGCTCTTTCCACTGAGCCACGCTGCTTCTCTAATGTCAGGCTGCCAGAACAGGGCCAGTGTATTCTGGGGGTGAGGGAGGAAGGGTAAGAGGGTGTGTGTGTGTGTGTGTGTGGCGGGGGGTATGTTGGGGGTGGGGTGGGGTTTGAGGGCAGTCTGGTTCTGAAAAGTGGTTCAGAACCTTTCCCCATGTCTTCTGGTGTGTGTGCTGTGTGGAAGAAAAACTTTACAGACTGCATTGCTTTCAGAAAAGAGTATGCCAGAGACAAATTTATTACTACTAATGCTTCATCCAGCACTATTTATTATGATATTTGGTATTTGTTAAACGCTTACCATGTGCCAAGCACTGTTCTAAGCACTGGGGTAGATACAAGGTAATAGGGTTGTCCCACATGGGGCTCACAAGTCTTTATCCCTGTTTTACAGATAAAATAACCGAGGCACAGAGAAGTTAAATGGCTTGCCCGAGGTCACACAGCAGACAAGTGGCAAAGCTGGAATTAGAACCCACGCCCTCTGACTCCCAAGTCCAGGCTCTTGCTACTAAGCCACGCAGCTTGACTGTGAGCCCACAGTGTTGGGTAGGAACCATCTCTATATGTAGCCAACTTGTACTTCCCAAGTGCTTAGTACAGTGCACTGCACACAGTAAGCGCTCAATAAATACGATTGAATGAATGAATGAATAGTAGGGAGAGGCGTTGACCAGCAGAGATTCACCTCAGGCAAGCTAGCAACCATTTCAGATGGCCATACATAGAACCCTCCATGTCCAAACTGCAGAAAACTTGGGTGTGTAGTCTATTCGCGCATCTGACTTCGCCATTTGACTCTGCCATTTAACTCCTTCCTCTGAAAGAAACTCCATGCTCAATACTACTCTTATCAGGTGATTTAGTTCAGTGCTTATTATTATTATTAAGTGCTTTCGAGTCGTTTCCGATTCATAGCGACTCTATGGATATAATTTCTCCAGAACGTTCTGTCCTCTGCCATAATCCGCAACCTTTCTAATGGTTCTTCCGTTATCATTGTTATGGTCTCTATATTAATAATAATGATAGTATTTGTTAAGTGCTTAATAAATGTCATTATTATAATTATTATTATTAATATGTGTCAGGCACTGTGCTAAGCACTGGGGTAGATACAAAGTAGTCAGGTTGTCCCATGGGGGGCTCACAGTCTTAATCTCTATTTTACAGATGAGGTAACTGAGGCTCAGAGAAGTTACGTGACTTGCCCAAGGTCAGCCAGCAGACATGTGGTGGAGTCAGCATTAGAACCTATTACCTTCTGATTCCCAGGCCCCTGCTCTGTCCACTACACCATGCTGCTTCCCTGCTCTACTCATCTAGCTGCTTGTCTGACTCTTCCATGTTTTCCCTGGACTTTTCCTAGCATTAGTGTCTTCTCCAGAGAATTAATCTTCCTGATTGTGTCCAAAATAAGCATATCTAAGTCTAGTCATTTGGCCTTCCAAAGAACACTTTGGCTTAATTTCCTCCAAAATCCATTTGTTTTTTGGGCAGTCCATCATATTCGCAAAAGCCTTCTCCATTGCCACATTTCAAAAGAATAGATGTTCTTTCTATCCTGTTTTTTCACTGTCCGCCTTTCAGATCCATACATTGTCACTGGAAATACCATAGAGTTAGTTCAGTGACAGGTGTCGGGAAGATAGAGACCCAGTGAAAACTCAATAAACCCGCTAAGGAATTTTCCTTCATAACTACCCCACCCGGACTCCTGTCTTAGAGTCCAGGCATGGAAAATTGTAAAAATGGAGTCCAGTGCTCTCCTGGGATTAAATTATATTTTTAAAATCAGTACTAACCAGATTTAAACTGCAGGCACCAAAATAGCCTCACATGAAAATATCAGTGTTTGAGATAGACCTTTCCTGAAATTTACATCCCTGATGAAGGAAAATTCCTGATGATGACCTAAGAACATCCTGGTTCTGTTTTTATGAGTGAATGTGTTGAGACTGGGTGTACCCTCGTTTATGTGGACGTGTATAGAGTGTTCTGCTTTGAGTTGGAAAGATTGTGTAAACGTGTTGGGATTAAGATTGCTTTAGTGTCTGTATGCTAGAATGGTTATGTAGGTTGTTTTAGGAACGTCAAGGAGTTGAGATTTGAGGTGATGCCTATAGAGGTATTATGGCTTGAGGTAAAAGAATGAAAGGCCTAAAGCCTAATGGGGGAGTGAACAGAGAGAAATAATACTGTAGGTCACAGAAAAGAATGAGAATGTTAAATAAGGATCTAGGTATTTATTCTGGGGGAATGGAAATTAATATCTCATTTTGATGAGAGGGATTGACTACACTTGCATGTCTGTGTGAAAGTATGTGTAAAATGAGTTATGTTGAATGAACTGGCCAGTATTGTGAAGTGTTGTGAAAACGTGCTCCAAAGGTTGAGAGTCGTATTGGTTTTTGTTTTTAAGCAGTTTCCCCTCTTCTCTTAGCAATTCGTGAAATCACCTAATTAGCAGCAGGAAATCTGTAACTAAGGCATGGGGATTGGGATAAGAAAAACCCTTCTGGGCTGGGACTAACAGTTTAGAAGATCAAAAAGGAATTTGTTCGAGAGAAGGCACCTCCCTCTAGCAAAGAGTCAAGTGTGAAACTGCAAAAGAGGTGATTGGGTGAGAATTTGAAAGTGCTTTCCTAGTGAGAAATGTCTACGGGGTAATAATTTAACCACTATTTCTGAAAATCTATTGCATTAGATTTTTGCTAATGCTAAAGCAGCAATGTTAGGTGATGCTCTAAGCCTGAGTTGGAGGTTTCCCAGAATAATAATAATAACTGTCGTATGTGTTAAGTGCTTACTATGTGCCAGGCACTGTACTAAGTGCTAGGGTAGATATAAGGAATCAGGAATAATCCCCCTGTCTCACAGAGAGTTCATGGTCTTAATCCTCATTTTACAGATGAGGTAACTGAGGATCAGAAAAGATGAGGACTTGCTTAAGGTCATACAGCAGGCAAGTGGCAGAGCTGGGATTAGATGTGAGCCTGTCGTTGGGTAGGGATTGTCGATATCTGTTGCCGAATTGTACTTTCCAAGCGCTTAGTACAGTGCTCTGCACATAGTAAGCGCTTAATAAATACGTTTGGATGAATGAATGAACCCAGGTCTTTCTGACTGCTCTACCCACTAGCCCACGCTGCTTCTCTTAATTAGTATTCTGACACCAGCTCCTGCTTTCTGCAGTGTACTCTCAAATTTGGCTGGGCAGAATGCCTCAAATAAGTCTGGATTCTGTCCACTGCCCTGCTTTACCCCACTGGCACAGTGGGAAGGATAATAATAATTATAGTACTTGTTGAGTATTTTCTCTGTGCCAAGCACTGTTCTAAGCCCCAGGGTAGATACAAGGTAATCAGGTTGGACACAGTCCCTTTCCCGCATGGGACTCACATTCAACATTTACATTTTTAAACCAAGGTTTTAAATTCAACCTTGAAGCAAACTGCTGACAGGGATAGGAATGGGTAACCCGAGGTTTTTGAGGAGTTGGGGAGATGGGCAACAATTGAAGTTTTAGAAAAATTATCTGGACAGCAGAATGAATTATGGATTAGAGAGGGGACGTCAACAAGGAGGCTAGGAGGCTTCTCAATTCTTGCTACTACTCCAGCTAACTACCCTACCATACCCTCCCAGTATAGCTCTGTCTGTAGTAATAATGATAATAATAATGATAATAGTGATATTTGTTAAGCACTTACTAGGTGGCAAGCACTGTACTAAATGCTTGAGAAGCAGCATAGTTTAATGGAAAGAGCACGGGTTTGGGAGTTGGAGGTGGGTTCTAATCCCGGCTCCACCACTTGTCAGCTGTGTGACTTTGGGCAAGTCACTTCACTTTTCAGTGCCTCAGTTACCTCATCTGTAAAATGGGGATTAAGACCTTGAGCCCCACATGGGACAACCTAATTACCTTGTATCTACCCTAGCACTTAGAACAGTGCTTGGCACATAGTAAGCACTTAACAAATACCATTATCACCTTCAAATACTGGGGTGGATATGAGATAAGCAGGTTGGACACAGTCCCTGTCCTATAGCAGGCAGGAGTTCAGGTCTCTCTTCATTCTCTCATGCTCCCCAAACACAGGCAGCGGAAACAGCCAGTGTTTTGACCCTGTCTGACTTGACCCCTGGGATGAGTCTTAGTCCTTTCTGGATTGTGGAGCTTAAAACCCTCAGACAAGCATTGCACTCTTCTATTGGGAGAGTATGATAGAAATAGCATTTGTAATCCCTGCCCTCACAAAGCTAACAGTCTTGGTTAGTACATTTTGTTCTGGGTGCTTAGTAAATATTATTGGTTACAGGCAAGTACACATTATGGAATTCTAAAATGTTATATTGGACCCGAAGTTTACTGTTTGGAGTTGCAAGGAATTTTAATGTTAAATGTGTACAAAAGCTTCCTCTTTTCCTCTTTAACACAAGTGACACAAGTTAAAAGAGGAACAAACCTCTTTATATATATATATATATATATTTATATAAGGGGTATGTGTATATATACTCTTTAGTAAATTAGGATTTAATCATAAAATTCAGATTTTATTCATATTAATGCCTGTCTCCCCTCTCAACTGTAAGTTCATTATGGGTAGGGAACATGTCTGCTCATTGTTTTGTATTGTACTCTCCCAAGCGCTTAGTACAGTGCTCTGCACATAGCAAGTGCTCAATAAATATGATTGATTGATTGATCCTTTCAGAATGGAGGGATTTGCAGTATGTGTGTTTCCCCTATGGCCCTGTGGATGGTGCTGAAATTGTTTTACCAATCGTTTCTTGCTCCAGCGACTTTTTGGAAGCGTTTGTGTCTGCCAGTGCATGGCAGGAAAAAAAAGAGGAGAAATGTGCCAATCTGATTATCCCCAACATGACCAAGTGTCCTCTGGTGGACTTTTAAGCCACAGGCCCTCTAGCCACAACTACTGCAAGGCAAAGCATCCTGGCTGATGGTCCCAGCCTGGCTGAAGACCAACCACTGGTTATTTCACTGTGGGAAGAGCCAGAGTAATCCATGTACTTGTTGGCTCAGGTAATGGCTTCAGTGTAGAGGATTTTATGTTCTATGGGGATTTGGGCAGCAGAGTCAGCAGCGTTTTTCACTTGCTCGGGGAGCATATGATAGAAGTCAAAAATACACTTCGGCCCTTAGTGTTTTTCACTTAAAATACTCAAGTGGAGCACTTCTAGTCACTGTCTGTGGTGGGAATGCCCAGATCTAAGAGGATCACGCCCAAGAAACAGCAAGGTGTCAAGGCGTCAAGAACAAGGTCTAGCTTCTTTGCCTCCCTCCCGTCCCCATCCCAAAATCAAGGGCCTACGACTTGGATTCACCTAGCACCACCATACTCCAGTATAGTTCTGTGCCTAGTAATAATAACAATAGTGATAATAATTGTGGTATTAAGCACTTACTAAGTGGCAAGCACTGTACTAAATGCTGGGGTAGATATGAGATAAGTAGGTTGGACACAGACCCTGTCCTATAAGGAGCAGGAGGTCAGGTTTCTCTCTTCATTCTCCCACGCTCCCCGTTTCCCACCCAAACACAGGCTACTGCCTGTATCCCTGTTTTGTGAACAGACACTGAGGCAGGAAACAAGGAGGGGTGGGCGCTGTTCTTACGTCCTTTGATTTTTTTTTCTTTTATTTGCTCTGCTGGGTCACTTGCCTGGTGTGGGCACAGCCTTGCCTGGCTTTGTTGTTCTGGAGAAGGTTGAGAGAAATTTCTATTGCCTTGAAAGGAGCTCTTTTGACCCTCGAGTTGTGGAAAAAAAAATCCACATGAATTTAACTGAATTTGGGAAACAGAAACTGCCCTCCGAAGATTCAGCTCAGAAAGTTCAAACAGAACAGTCGTCACCCAGACTACACCCCTCCTGGGTTGTTTTAATTATCCAAACCAACCCCACCTAACAGAGAATGAAGAAAATCAGAAATTATGACCCAACATTGTTACATTCAATTTTTGCAGTGAAGGAAGGAAAATAGATTTTCTAGGTAAACAGTTTATTATCAAAGGTTAAGAAGAATAAATAATAATACTATTTAAACTATTCCGTAAAGCCGTCCTTTCAGCTTTGCTGATTTCAACAGGATGGAGTCTGTTATTATTGTAATAACCTATTTCAGCGGAGGTAAAGGATTAAAGAATATGTTGGCTCCCATGGATCACTCCCGCTGATCTTTAGCAAACTACAGAATTGACTCATGGAAAGTAACCTCACTGCTGTGAGTTATGGCACAAGGTTCCTTTTACGTGGGAGACACGTTAGATAAGCTTCCCATGATCCCATGTGAGACGGGGGACTTTTAAGACCAATTTTAAGAACCAAATATCCATATTTAAGGGCAAGAACCATGGAGTAGATCGCATGTTTCTAATTTTATTGGCATTGCTAGTGAGGAATTAGTAGTAGTGTCTATTAAATTCCTACAGTGAATCAATCAATAGTATTTATTAAGCACTTACTGTGTGCAGAGCACTATACTAAGCACTTGGGAGGGTACTATACAACAGAGATGGTCGACACGTTCCCCGCCCACAATGAGCTTACCATCTAGAAGGGGAGACGGACATTAAAAGAAATTAGGCCTATATTTATAAGTGCTGGGGGGCTGAGGGTGGGGGTGAATAAAGGGTACAAATCCAAGTGGAAGGATTTGTGGAATCCAAGTGGTAGGAAGGTTGATGTAGAAGGAAGAGGGAGTTGGGGAAATGAGTACAATGTGCAAAACACTATATACTAGGCACTGGGAAAAAATACAAGGAGGAGAATTAGACAATGTGCCTGACCCCCAATGGACTGCAATCTAAGAATAAGGAGGGGAGGGAACTGGCTACGGAAACATATAGAGTTGTCCTCCGTTATCATGGAAGACACCACTGCTGGTGAAATTCACCTATGCGTGTAGACTGAAGGTTCAATGTGGGCAGGGAACGTGTCCACCAACTCTTTTGTATTGTATTCTCCCAAGTGCTTAGTACAGTGCTCCACCCGTGGTAAGCACTCAGTAAATATCATTGATTGATCGATTGATAAGTGCATGTGTGGCTGAAGCCAATGTGGGACCCACAGCCTCGGCTGCATTGAGCACACAAGAGGTTGTCCCTTGTAGTGTCGATACAGTACCTGGTGCTCTATTCTTTGCATTCTTGTGTCTCTTTCTGTGTCAGGTTTTGCTGAAAGAGAGCCACTCACTTTTTAATGGTGGTCACCATGCTCATCTCTTCTCAGCAACTGACTCCAGGTTTTCAGCCAGGATGCAGCATTGTCTGAAGTCTTTGTTTTACCGTGACCTAAAAAAAGCTTCTGCCATCCTCATTTTCAGTATCCCCGTTTTAGCTCTCCCTACTTTGGGTATCCTGCTGTCACTCATTCTCCTCACATGTTCCACCCAGAGTATCTGTATTAAGGTGCAGTGGCTTCACAGAAACATAAGGAAAGACTGTTGCTTCTTTCCAATCTGTGTCTGTTTCCAGTGGGGAACGATGGGTGTACTATGTGGAGGAATTATTACAGTGTCAGTGGTTTGCATGGCTCCACTTGGGCTCAATCAGCCCAGTCAACTGTGTTCCCACTGGAACAGGGAGTGAAATGAGTGAGCAAGGGGTCAGGGGTGCAGAGCAACGTGAAGTGCGCGCAAAGTGTTTTCACACTCGAGACCTATTTGCAGTCCAAGTGAGCACAACAGTGACGAGGCACCATAGTCAGGCTGGTGGTTACCTTAATAGCCGCTCTGCCCTGCTGCCCAGCTATTTTCAGGATTCCCGCTGGGTCTGTCCACCTCACAGAATGTGCTCGGTATTTCTTTGCTCAGAAAACTCTGCCCCGATGGCCCAGCCCCAACACACAGATTGGCCTAGAACCCTCGTTTCCTGATTCCCAGGACGGGGTTCTTTCTGCAAGACCAACAACAGGGTTTGCAACAGCCGGGTTTACCCTTTATTCAGATTGAGGAGCAAGATAATTTATTTTACTTATTTAATCTGTAGTTATTTCCAGAGAACGGTGATACAATATTTAGCATACATTTCTTTCCCCTGAATTCTAAGATATTAAAATGGACTGCATTGTTCAGATCAGAAGTTTTCATGTGGGAAGACAATGGCTTATTTTCAAAGAAAAAAAGTCTGACTCCTATTTTTAGTTCATTTGTGTAAACAAAGATGTTTCTAGAAACAAATAACAAGCCAGGCATTGGTGTGCTCTAAGTTATGAGAGACATGGAAAAAAACCCTCAAAACACCTTAATAACAGGTGTACTATTTACAAGGAGGGAACAGCAGATACACTTCATATTCTTACAGCTTTCGTTCCTTACCATCTTCACTTTCCCCTACAACATTTATGTACATATCTGTGATTTATTTATATTAATGTATGTCTCCCCTTCTAGGCTATAAGCTGACTGTGGGCAGGGAAGGTGCCTGTTTTTTTGTTACATTGTACTCTTCCAAGTGTTTAGTACAGTGCTCTGTGCACAGTAAGCACTTAAATTTGATTATATGAAGGAATGAATATGGCTTAAGATCCATTTCATGCTACAAGTTACCAGATAAGGACAGATGGGCACATGGCACTTCCCAACTACTCTCATATAATTATGTCCAGAATCTTATTATAAATAAGCGTGGTGTTCATTAGCACTTATTCTGTGCCAAGCACTATACCTAGCGCTGGGGTAAACACAGGTAAATCAGGTCAGTTACAGTCCCTGTCCCACATGGGGCTTACAGTCTTAGAAGCAGCATGGTATAATGGATAGAGGTTCTAATCCCTACTCCACCACTTGTCTCTGTGTGACCTCAGACAAGTCACTTCACTTCTCTATTCCTAAATTCCCTCATCTGTAAAATGGGGATAGAGACCGTGAGCCCCACATGGGACAGAGACTGTGTCCAACCCTATTTGCTTGTATCACGGTGCCTGACACATAGTAAGCACTTAACAAATACTGCAATTACTATTATTAGGAAGGAGAACAGGTATTGAATCCTCATTTTACAGATGATGAAATTGATGCACTGAGAAGTTAAATGACATGCCCAAGGTAAGTGGCTGAGCTGGGATTAGAACCCAGGTCCTTTGACTCCTTAGGCCTTGGCTCTTCTCATTAGGGCATAGTACTTCTCCTAAACCAGCCTGTGGTTGTACCACAGAGTTTATTTGGGAGACTGTAAACACTGTCAAGGGTCTTGGGAGGAGGAATGGAACCAGGAGCCACTCAGAATTGTCTGACTAATTGGCCTAAATAGAGAAACAGCTCCTGAGAGCAAAGCTAGCTGCTTCTTTACACATTCAAGGATTTGACTCCTCTCACTAACTGTTGGACAGGAGAGGCTGATGCAGAATTAACGCTTTGCTTTTGTTTTCTGCTATTCTTACTACACTGTCAGCTGATCCAGCCCTCAATGGATTGTCTCCTCCCTCATAAGCTTTTAAATTCAAGTCTGAATGAATACGTCAGTTGTCAACAAGTCAGCAAGAACATATTTGAAATTGTTTTCAGAGAGGTTACTTACTTTTTAATAACCATTTTATGTTGCTTGTAGCTGTAATTTGTACCACAATTACTTTCCATCACTGTGTCTCTTTCCCAGTATGCCTCATGGAAGCTTGTCATACTGATTCAAATGTCTTCCCCAGTTCTGGCATGAGAGGAGCTTATGGGAGGCAACATTCTGAGGAATTCATCTTCCAGACATTGTTGATTTTTATTGTGCTTCCATAATGTGCTTAACAGAATGCAGGAAGTCTCTACTGAAGGGCCACCTCCAGCACTTACGGATTTAAACTCATCTTCAGCACAGATGTTTATTCTTTACTCCATTTGTAAATATTTCTATGCTTATCTCCCCCAGTAGAATGTAAGCTTGGTGTGGGCAGGGAATATGTCCCTTCTTTGTGTTTTGCAGGCTTACCCCGCGATACGTTCCAGGCCAGGGGAAGGACGTGGGCCAGGGGTCGACAGCGGGACAGGCGAGAATGAGGCACAGTGAGGAGGTGAGTGGCAGAGGAGCATATATATATGTATATACGTACATATGTTTGTATGTATTTATTACTCTATTTTATTTGTACATATTTATTCTATTAATTTTATTTTGTTAATATGTTTTGTTTTGTTCTCTGTCTCCCCCTTCTAGACTGTGAGCCCACTGTTGGGTAGGGACCGTCTCTATATGTTGCCAACTTGTACTTCCCAAGCGCTTAGTACAGTGCTGTGCACACAGTAAGCGCTCAATAAATACAACTGAATGAATGAATATGTTCCTTGAAAACATGGCTGTATTGTGGGGAACATTTTTCCACACTCAATGCCATGTATTTATTCCTTTCAGATCCAACCCTGACACAGCTGCGCCGAAAGGTGAGTAAAAATTACATTGTAACCCCTTCCCCACCTCCCCCTTGTTTTTTCCCCTCTTATTCTTACGGGCATCGTTGTACCCTGAACCCCAAATTCAGCTCTCTCTTCCTCCAACTCCAGTATTTTACTATTTTTGTGCTTTGCCCATCTGTTCCTTTTCCAGCCCTGTTTAATCCATCACCCCGCCCACCTGCCAGGATGAAGTGGGAGGGGAAGGAAGAGGGAGAGAAGGGTGGCCACTTCCACGGCCCAGCTGTCCCTCGCTCCTGTCCAGGTCTCCATTCCTGGGCCCAGGAAGGGGAAGTGGGGCTACACATGACAACTGAAAGGGGCAGAGCTGCCAGTCATCATGGTGAGACAAGCCACATTGTGTATCTGGCACAGAACTGGGAAAAACCACATTCGCACCAGTCGCAGTGGCCTTAAGCAGCCATGGTGAACACTCCTGTGGTTTAGGGAAGCAGTGTGGCCAAATAGAAAAGAGCAAGGATCTGGGACTTGGAGGACCTGGGTTCCAACCCCAGTTCTGCCATGACCTTGGGCAAGTAATTTAACTTCTCTGGGCCTCGATTACCTCATCTGTAAAATGGGGATAAAGACTGTGAGCCTCATGGGCGACAGGGACTGTTTCCACCCCGATTTGCTTGTATCTATCCCCGTGCTTAGTACAGTGCCTGGCATAACTTAGCATATACTAAGCATATATGTGCTATATGCCTGCCACATAGTAAGCGCTTAACAAATACTATTATTAATAACATCTGTGCCTCGGTTTCCTCAACTGCAAAACAAGGATTCAATCTCTGTTCTCCCTCTCACTTGGACTGCAAGCCCTGTGTGGGACAGGGACTGTATCCAGCCTGATTAACTTGTATCTACCCAGCGCTTGGACCAGTGTTTGGCAGAGTAAGTGTTTAATAAATGCCATTTAAAAAATTTGGGTGAGACTGTATCTAACTTGATTATCTTGCCTCTACCCCAGCGCTTAGCATGCATTATGAGCTTCCCAGTCATCATTGTTCTCGGCAGCAGCGGCTGAGCTCTCACAGCTTTAAGCAGGCGTGGGGAGGCTCTCTGTGGATTTCGGCAGTGGCAGTCCACGTAACCTAAGGTGGGTTTAAAAATCCTGTCCCATATTAGAGGATGTGGGATGCAGATGACTGAAAAATTACTCGAGAGGGTGAGGAGACGAACGGGGCTGAAAGCAATCAACCAGAGGTATTTAAATGAGCGCTCACTAAGTGCAGAGCACCATACTAAGTGCTTGGGAGAGTACAATATAAGAGAGTCAGTAAACATGTTCACTAACCATGACAAGCTTACAGTCTAGGCACTGACCTCCTTGTGCTGCCTGGACACAATGTTGGGCTGGGTTTACAGCTCTGCTTCTGGGCAATTAATTCATGATATATCTCTGGATTTATTAAAACCCTTACTAAGAGCACACCTCATCTAAGAGGCCTTCCCCATCTAAACTCTCATTTTCTCCTCTTTCACTACGATTTGCACCCCTTCCTCAGCCCCATCGCACTTAATGTACAGATCTCTGATTTAATTTATTTATATTAGTGTCTGTCTCCCCATTCAGAATATGGACAGGGAACCTATCTACCAACTCTGTTATATTGTACTCTTCCAACGCTTAGTATAGCAAGTACTCGATAAATGCCATTGATTGATTGGATTTTCCATATTGTGATTTGGAACATGGGACACACCTATACTTTTCCAATAGCCTAGTGCCTTGCATGCAGGGGATACTCGCTATAGTCCGGTACTAGCAATGGATTGTAAACTTTTTGGAGATGGGGACTGAAATTCCTATTGCATGTTCTCAACCACCTTAGTACGGGGTTCTGCAAACAGTTGGCACTTCTAAATGCTAATGACGGTGATGATAACTTTGCAAGATGTATGTTTGGACAAAGTGTAACTACCATTTTTATATTTAAAATGCTTATCTCCCAGGTTCATTCATTGTCGTATTTACTGAGCGCTTACTGTGTGCAGAGCACTGTACTAAGCACTTGGGAAGTACAAGTCGGCAACATAGACGGTCCCTACCCAACAATGGGCTCACAGTCTAGAAGGGGGAGACAGACAATAAAACAAAACATGTGGACAGGTGTCAAGTCATCGGACTAAATAGAAATAAAGCTAGATGCACATCATTAACAAAATAAATAGAATAGTAAATATGTCCAAGTAAAATAGAGTAATAAATCTGTACAAACATATATCCAGCTGCTGTGGGGAGGGGAAGGAGGAGAGGAAAAAGTGGGCTCAGTAGCGAAGGCTCTTGCTTTGCCGGCTTGGCCTGGCTGTTTGGGCGTTTGCGCACCTTTTTTGTTGGTTTCTCGGCCGCTGCTAACTGGTCTCTCCTGTCCCCGCTTTCTCCCGCACGCAAGGCTTTCTGCTTCTTTTACGGCCTACAGTGTATACCGCTGCTGCCGCCCGCTCCCAACTCCGCTTCCAGAACCACCCTGTCCACGGAGCTGGACCACAGCACCAAGTTACCAGGCAAGGAGCGGGGCAGGGATCGCCCCCCACCCCCGGTGGTCCACACTGCCTAGTCTTCCAACACAGGTCTGTATGGAGGCAGGGCCCGCAAGTCCTGGCCGCCCCTGCCCCCAACCTGGCCGGGACCCCCAGGCCCGAGCCAGTCAGTCAGTCAATTGTATTTATTGAGTGCTTACGGTGTGCACTGAACTTGGGAGAGCAATAATGATTATTATTAATAATAATGATAGTATTTGTTAAAGCTCTTACTATGTGCCGGGCACTGTACTAAGCGATCGGGTGGATACAAGCAAATCGGGAATTTTGGTTTATCTTTGTGAACACTAATCAAAAGCTAAATCTGTGAATGATGTGCTGTCACGAGCTCCTCTGCCGAAAGGTAAGCAAATTACTGCCCAGGGATATGAGTCCTAATGCAGGATTACCGCTGTTTTTTTTTTTTTTCCATAATTGGGTCCCAGAGTTTTCTCTAACATCTTAGTCAACTTCTGGGCCTCTGTTTCCTTATCTGCAAAATAGTGACTCAAAACTGTTCTCCCTTAAACTGTGTGACCAACCTGAGTATCTTTAAATCTATCCCTGTGTTTGGCACATAGCACAAGTAGTAGCACAGTTATTATTATCTAGACTGTAAAATCCTTGTGGGCAGGGAATGTGTCTTATTCTATTATACTGTACACTCTCAAGTGCTTAGTATGGTACTCTGCACACAGTAAGCATTAAATAAATGTGATTGAGGGATCTTGCCCTAGCTCCATACAGTTAGAAGCTAACTACCACCTACGATAAATACTGTGAAGTTGCAGACCTGTAGAATTGGAAGTGGTAATAGTATTTGTATTTCTTTAGTATTTCTAGACTGTGAGCCTGTTGTTGGGTAGGGACTGTCTCTATATGTTGCCAATTTGTACTTCCCAAGCGTTTAGTACTGTGTTCTGCACACAATAAGCACTCAAGACGATTGAATGAAGGAATGGATATTTAAACATTTATTGTGTGCAGAGAACTGTACTGAAGGCTGGGAGAGAATACAAAGGTGGAGTTAGACACAGCCCCTATCCCTTGGAAGGCTTACAATCTACGACCTCTTAGTGTGAGCCCACATGGGACGGGGACTGTGTTCAATCCAATTTGCTTGTATCCACACCAGCACTTAGTACAATGCCTGGCATGTAGTAAGTGCTTAAATACCATAATTACTAGTGTTACTAAGGTTATAATACAGTACAACAATGAGGGACAAGGGTGTAAAATATTCCAAAGGTGGTGGATATAGCAATACTATAAAAATTTGCATTAGTGTCACAGTGTAATCTTCAAGCCATCTACCCCCTATGCAATTAACTTAATCTCTACCACTACAGTTACGGGTCCCCATTTTGGGGGCATGCTGCCTTATCAAATTCAATCAAAACACAGATATACTTGATGCAAGGTCCTTGTTCCCAGTGATGTACAGCCTGACACTGTTCTTTGTGTGGGGCTTATCAATGGGACAGATTCATGCCAGATAATCACAAAAGAAACCAAAATGTTTTCTCTTTACCCATTTATTTGGACAAAGCAAACCATTTGCACATTATCATTTCTTTAGAAAGTGGAACGTTTCCAATATATTAAATTTTTCAGTAGCATTCATTTTGATCTGGAACCAGGCTTCTCATCTTAGGATTCACGTTTCAGTAACACGTATGCACCCATTACAGCCAGAAGAGCATACTATAAAGAAGAAACACACAGAAATTACAGTGCTTCTTTTGCAAAGCCTGGAAATAATAATAATTTAAAAAAGCATACAGATGCTAAACTTAATTGGAGACCTCCTATTCTAGGACAGAGCTAGTAAGGGTGCAGATGTCTCCCCTCTCTCACTCCCAAAGTCAGCTGTGCTGCAACTAGAGTGTCTTGAATGTGATGTTGGGCTACCTACCCGATGCTCTTGCTATAAAAGAAGTCTGTGTCCATCTTCTAGGCGAAGTTTAATAATGAAACAATTTTCTTTAAATTTCCCTTTAAAGATGAGCAGTTAAGCATTTTCCTTTTCTTTATGCAACCAAATTGTTTTTTTCTAGCCAAACACAAATTGAGACAAAATGTTTTCTTTCAGACTTTGAGCGCTCCCCGACCCTTAAATGTGCAGAGAATCATGAGCCCTTACCTTAAATTTTGGATAATCGTTCATTATTATGGTCACCATCCCAACGTACGGTAAGAATCTAAATGGGGGAAAACAAATACGACATACCTTGTGAAAATGATGTACAGTATGAAGCCAGCCACTCTAGACTCAGACTAAGATTCGCTTTCCTTTTGAGACACTGTTAAACCTGTGTATAAAGACTAGTCGCCTCTGGATAGTATTAAAAAAAACCCAAAAGATCTAAAGTGATCCAAAGGGATTTGTAAGGCGCTTTAAAGAAGGGAAGAATCTCATTTTAATTTTCTCCTGGCTACCTGAACACAGGAGGTCCTTGATTTATGACTGTTCAAATTATGACAAATACCACTTGTGCCATCTTGGAATTGACACCCAGTGCTAGGTTTTTTTACGACATCAGATCCCACAGACATGGGCTTAAGGCAAATACTACAGCACTCCTGCCCCTCCCTTGGCATAAAAGGGCTTCTGGCAGCCCACTCTCTGGGGCCTCAGGACCCAGGATGTGGGGAGACTTGGAGATTACAGGAGGGATCCTGGAGTTCCTTTCTTCCTCCCTTATTGTCAGCTGATGACCGGGGGGCTGCCAAGCAAACCCCCCACGCATCAGCTCACTTGTTTGTTTGACCCCAATGCTGCAGGGACTTTAATAATAATAATAATGATAAGTGGTATTTGTTAAGCATTTACTATAAGCCAGGCACTGTACTAAATACCTGGGTAGATACAAGATAACTGGATTGGACAGTCCCTGTCCAACTTAATGGGGATGAAGACTGTGAGCCCCCTGTGGGACAATCTGATTACCTTATATCTACCCAAGTGCGTAGAACAGTGCTTGGCACATAATAAGCGCTTAATAAATACCATCATTATTATTAGAGGCGGGGAGACAGACATCAATACAAATAAATAAAATGACAGATATATACTTAAGTGCTGTGGGGCTGGGAGGGGAAAAGAGCAAAGGGAGCAAGTCAGGATTGATATTCGAAGATATTAAGCCCAGTGGTATGGAAATCCAACCCCAAGGCACGGATCAAAAGCATCATTTTTGAACACTGGTTTACTGCAGTAATTCCTGACAAAATGATGTTTCAGCCATTCCTGAGCCTGAAGCACTGTTAACCCTCGCCACTGCTCCTGAACATCTTACTATGCCAGCATTAAAGTGATATTTCTGCAGCCAATGGACAAAGGTAGTTACATCTGTCCAGGCCTGGTGTCATATGCCCAGACCATCCTGGCAACTGAGAAGGAAGGGAACCAACTTGGAAAGAATTCCAAAAGGGCCACAACATTCACCAGGCAGTTAAGAAGATGAGGGAGGCATGAGTGTACTTAAATCATGATGCCCACTCCAAAAGGGCCAAGGAAGCGAATGGGAACACCCATGCCCCCCACCCCCTCTCCCCTCAAAGTTCTTTGCCAGATTTAAAGACTTATTCATCTCTGAAATGACCTGAAAGTTTCCTGTAGGGGTCAAACATACACAGAATGATGACTTTCTGGGCTATTAGCTCTTTGACGCCCATCCCATTCCCCTCATGCTCAGAATAAAAAAAGGTTGGCACCTATGCCAGAAACAAGCCAATCTGAATGGTGTTTGGATAAAATTGTGTCCTGGTTTTCAAACTGACTTCTAAGACTTTGCAGACACTGCCGAAGACATAGCCTAAAATGTTGCTGAAATGGGACAAGTGCTCAACTTAAACACAGCATTATATTCTAAAGAGCTGACTAAGGAGGACCTCACTGAACTGCAACAATAAAAGTGGCAGAGGAAGAAGATGCCCCCATTGCCCGAGAGACTCCTTATAAAGTCTTGACAATACAAGTGCTGGTGAAGGCACTCCAACTGGCCAAATGGGCCCACACCTGTTTGAAGGCTATGTCCCCAACTCATACAGCTGCTTCTCAGAAATTTACGAGAAAGGGAGACCAAAGACAAGTGTCCACAGACACTTATACGAAGAGAGATCCAACCTCTTGAAGTAGAAGTCCCTTCTGGAAATCTAACTTAAATAGCTTCATGGATGGAGCTGACTGGGTGGGAGGAAAAAACACTTAAGATTTGCCCATATGCTATGGCACATATGTAGAGAGGTAATATGCAGGGTAGTAGTGTTCTGTGTAAAGTAAGTGCACGATAAATGCTATATTTTGTATTGCATTTAAAAACTTTCTATGATTGCTCTTCACAATAAACGGGGTACTGTGCTTATAATCACATCTATAATTGTGTGGCTGAGAAGCAGCCTTGCTTAGTGGAAAAAGCCCAGGTTTAGGAGTCAGAGGTCTTGGGTTCTAATCCCAACTACTCCACTTGTCAGCTGTGTGACTTTGGGCAAGTCACTTATCTTCTTGATGCCTCAGTTACCTCATCTGTAAAATGGGGATTAAGACTGTGAGCCCCACATGGGACAACCTGATTACCCTATATCTTCCCCAGTGCTTAGAGCAGTGCCCGGCCCATAGTAAGCACTTAACAAATACCAACATTATTATTAGTAGTATTAATTGGGTACCTTGGGTCATAACATGATTTTCTCTAGCCTGTAAGCTTAGTTAAGGGCAGGGAAAGAGTCTACCAACTCTGTTGTACTGTAAAATGCTTAGTCCAGTACTCTGCACACAGTAAGGGCTCAAATACCATTGATTGATTGAGTATGGGAAAACTGACACTGATCTAAGGCAGTTTCTCAGGAACTAATTATGTCATAAGTTTAAAGACTTCCTGTATACACCAAAGTTTTTCCTCTACCTAATACAGCATCAGTGTCCCCAAAATAAATGGGCCAAAAGGGTCTGTTCAACTGCTAAATTCTTTAGTCAGGGAGCAAGAAAGGAATGCAAGCTAAAAACCCTTTTCATATGAATCACTAAGCTGCTAGCCATAACCAAGTGGATAAAGTCTAAGACATACAAACATACACCCACACACACTCACACATATATAAATAAGAGAGAAAGAGATAGCTCTCACATTCTCTCTATAGATAGATAGAATGTTTTGTAAACACGCTTGCCATTCCAGTTGGGGTTTTCAGGCAAAGCAGCGGAGTTTAGATGAAGAGGATTATTGACTTCAGTTATCCACGGCTCCAGTGAAAGTCAATACGTGGAGCCAGTGATTAATTAAGTTTGAGAAGGGCCAATTTAGAATAAGGGCGGGTATGATATTAGTAACTTATTAAATTATAAAATTATAATCACATTAAAATCAATTTAATTATAAAATTCATTTCTATGCCATATGTATAAAGTCCACAGAAAATCTAAAGTTCTTACTTTGACTAATAGCTTTGTCTTACTAAAATGGACAGATCTGCTAAACATAGAGTGGAATTGATCTTTTTCAGAAAACAGTTCTTCATCTTAATGGGTAATGCTCTTGCCCTGAAGCAAGGAGGTGGACTATAAGACCCTTGAGGTTTCTTCCTATTGTGTATTTCCAATACATGCCAATCACTTTGATCCCCCTACCAAACTGAAAACAGTTGGAAATTTGTGGAGTTTTTTTCCCTCCTGACCTCACATTTTAAGTTACTGGATGAAAAGACCTCCTTCCCCAAACACAAAGGCTAATTTTTTCTTCAAATTGTAGGATTTAAACAGTTAAGATGAAGACAGTATACATTTGTGTTTGGTTCTCATTTTCCATATCTCTAGAAAGAGTATACGTTTTATCAGTGTAAATGGGCCTCAATTTAGATTCTACTTAATGACAACCAATTTTAAAAACGAGTTTCTTACCCCCTTGCTCTTCCAACAACATCCTTCTTTTCTAGCCAGTTCTGACCTTCCTTGTACAAGCCTCTATCATCGACTTCATTATTATCTCCTTTAGTTAAGAATTTGATGTTTCCATTGTCCCTAGAAGGAAAAATCACAGCAAATTAACTCAAACCATTTTAGTTCAAAACCATTACATTTAACTAGTATGTAGTATTTCAACTTTATATTAGCATATATATCTTAATGTACACATACACTACCATGTAAGTGAAATACTATGTAGTAGTATTTCATATCCCTCTCTCAGGGTCACACCTGGAGAGTTTTCAGTACTCCTCCAGTCTCGACTACAGGAGGGAGAGTCAAGCAGAGGCAAAAACAAAAGCAATAATAACAAGGCTGTGCACCTATAATAATAATGAAGGTATTTCTGTTAAGCACTGCAGTAAGCCTAGGGTAGATACAAAATAATCAAGTTGGACACAGTCCCTCTCTCACAAAGGGCTCACAATCTAAGAGGGAAGAAGAATATGTACTGAATCCCCATTTGACAGATGAGGAAACTGAGGCACAGAGAAGCTAAGTGACTTGCCAACAGTCACCCAGCAGACCAGGGACAGAGCCACTAAACCACGGTGCTGCATCTATCTGGATAGACTCTGAGGTTGGAAGAAGAGAATCTTGGTACAGTTGTGTAGCATGTGAAGTTTCCAAAAATGTAATCCTTGTGTTCTAGGGGAACGGATTCCATTTTGGAAGTTGGACTGAGAGACCAGACTGACATACAGACTGAGCCACTCAAACCTAAGTGGGTTCTCAGCTTCGTCAAGTTTACTTTTTATATATCAGGATAAAATATGTTCCTGGATCACATCCTTTATTATGGAGCACACTGATATAAACCCAGGATTGTTAGGAGAGCAGAACTCCAAATGGGACTAATCATATGCAGCCTGAACAGACATTTGGACAGTCTATAAGATGCTGGGGAAACAGAATATGACTGTGAAGAGGGTTCTTTTTAATAAAACAAATGAAAAAAAGGGAATAACATGATTAGATAAAATATGAAAACCTCCCCAAGGACCTGAATCTGCGTCAAATAGCATCAAGTTGACTTTAGGGATGATTTGCTAAAGAAATCAAGATGAGGAAGGGGAGAAGTGGTAGTTTTTGAATACTTATACAAATTGGTGGAAATTATTCTTTACCATTGCATCACGTGTGGAAGTTTTCATCTACCTTTAGCTAGAAAAAATTGGAACACACACCAATCTCAGCCTCCGGCATTTAAACATATCTCCTTACTACTGCTCAGTCAACAGTATTTGTACATTAACTACAGACCACAGGCTGCTGAACTGGAACATTCTGCACCAAAGAGACATATGGGTACTTAGATTAGTATGTTAACTGCATTACCACTCGGGGAATAACAGAGAAAGTGTAGAAAACAGACAACATATAAGCGTGGCTTAGTGGATAGAACACGGCTCTGGGAATCAGAGGGACCTGGGTTCTGATCCCAGCTCCACCACTTGTCTGCTGTGTGACCTGGGGCAAGTCCATTAACTTCACTGGGCCTCAGTTACCTCATCTGAAAAATGGGGATTCAAAGTGGGAGCCCCATGTGGCACAGGAATGGCGGCCAACCTTAGAACAGTCCTTGGTACATAGTAAGCTCTTAAAAAGTACCATTATTATTTTTGTAATTATACCCAGTCATGTTCCATAATTTTACCCCATACACCATACCCTAGGAACAAAGTTAATTCCATAGTTCTTACAGGTAACTACGGGTCATTCATGCTGCTTTATCAGTCAGTGGCAGGTAAGTGACCAGCGCAGGGATTTTGAAAAGGGATGTGTGCTGCTCATTTTGGGGTCACTGCCTTCCCCATTTGGACTAAATGACTTGGCTTCCCCATCACACATTTGAAAGAAATATAAAAGGGAAGCAGAGTTTGCTATCTGCTTTGTACTTTAGAAAGAGTGAGTCTTCTGTTCAAGGGGATTAATAATTGTAATCTGAAGTACACAATTTACCAAATACAAGCAAAATGAGATTTACCTTACAAAGGGGAGATTATTTTAGGTTCTAGTGTAACAATGATAATGACTATTACCTGACAAGAAATGGCAAAACAAAATTGACAAGTAAAGTTTCATTACTTTTCGTGAACTTTGATGACTCTATGAACGATTGGAATATCTCTGCCTTCAACTTTGAAAACAACTATTTCACCAGCTCTGATGGGGTCTTCCCGGAAATTTGTTAAAAACAGAAGATCTCCTCTGTGAAATGCTGGTTCCATACTCCCGCTGAAAAGAAGCAGAAAAATAAGCCAAGTGACATTGTGGTCTGAAGGTGCTGTCCTGCCCGTAGCAGAATAAGGCACAAAAGTTAAACATTAAGTTAACACTAAGTTCATTACACAATCCAGTCTATAAAGCCCATCAATCAATGGCATTTACTGAGCGCTTGGGAGAGTACAATACAACATAATTAGCAGAAACGTTCCCTGCCCATCAGTGGTATAAGTGGCTTTTTCCTCAGAATGTAAAAATGAGAGCAGTAAGCCTGTAATGGATCTAAGCCACTACAGGAGTCATCTGACACCCATGGGCTTCAAGCTGGTCTGAGGGTCTCTTTGTAGTAGTTGGGGGCTGTGGAAGCAGTCTTTTGGCCCCAAAAGGCTCAGTAGCATATATGTGATGCTCAACCCAGAACACTACATTTATTCATTCATTCAATGGCATTTATTGAGCACTTACTGTGTGCAAAGCACTGTAATAAGATCTTGGGAGAGTACAATACAACAACAGACACATTCCCTGCCCACAACAAGCTCACAACCTAGTGGGGGAGACAGACATTAATATACATAAATAAATAAATTACAGATCCATACATATGTGCTGCGGGGATGGAAGGGAGGATGAACTAAGGGAGCAAGTCAGGGTGACATAAAAGGGAGTGGGAAAAGAGGAGAGGAGGGCCTAGTTAGGGAAGGCTTCTTAGAGGAGGTGTGCCTTTAATATAAAAAGCTATATGGGCCAAGAGAAAATACATTCAGGCCTGAACATGGAACTGCTGGAAATGTGAGCGTTTACTGAGGGGAGGCAGGGTAGAAAGACTATTGAAGGAATGTCCTCCCTTTTCATATCTGACAGGCAACTGCTTTCACCATCTTCAAAGCCTTACTGAAGGCACATCTCCCTCAAGATGCCTTCACTAAGCCCTCATTTCCTCTTTTCCCACTCCTCTCTGTGTTGCCCTGACTTGCTCCCTTAATGTACCATCCACCTCCCTCCCCGCAGACTCACAGTACGAATTAATTCATTCACTCATTCATTCAATCATATTTATTGAGCGCTTACTGTGTGCAGAGCAGTGTACTAAGCGCTTGGGAAGTACAAGTTGGATGCACATATCTGTAATATACTCATTTACATTAATGCCTGTCTTCATCTCTAGATTGTAAGTTCATTGTGGGTAGAGAATTTGTGTGTTGTACTCTCCCAAGCACTTAGTACAGTGCCCTACACATAATAAGCACTCAATAGATACATCTGATTGATTGATTAGTTGAGGTACGGTATGTGGGTTCCCCACCAGCCCCAATTCCAGAACATTTGTAGATTTTTTCCCTAAAATTGGCTGACGGTTGGCAAAAATCTGCACAGTCCTGAGAGAAGAGGGCATATAGTCAGCCCAGGAACAGTGCAGACAGAGGCAAACGGTGGTGCTGAGACCATGGTGATCCTATGTGATTGCATTTCTTTTTACTCAGCTCCCCTTTACTCCTACGTGATTGTGTTAGTTCGATACTATCTACCTCAGGGCTTAGAACAGTGTTTGGCACATAGTAAGCACTTAAATACCACAGTTCTCAGTATTACTGTTAATAATGTGAGTCAGAACTTGGGTTCTAATCCTGACACTGCAACTTGCCTGCTGTGGAGCCTCGGGCAGGTCACAACTTCTCTGTGCCTCAGTTTTCTCAACTGTTAAATGGGGATGCAGTAGTTGTTCTCTCTCCTACTTAGATTGTGAGCCCCAAGTGGGACCTGGTTACCCTGTATCTACCCCAGTGTTCAGAACAGTGCTTGATACATAGGCTTTAACAAAGAAGCAGTGCGGCCTAATGGATAGGGTACAGCCTGGGAGTCAACAGGACCTGGGTTCTAATCCCAGCTCCGCCACTTGTCTGCTGTGTGACCTCGGGCAAGTCACTTCACTCCTCTGTATCTCAGTTACCTCACCTGTCAAATAGGGATTAAGACTGTGAGCCCCATGTGGGACATGGACTGTGCTCAACCTCATTAGCTGTATCTACAAAGTGCTTTGTACAGTGCTTGGCCCATAGTAAGAGCTTAACAAATGCCACTATAAAACCCCCAAATACCACAATACCTATAATTATTAATGCAGCCTTCAGTTAAAATTCTTATACAATATACCTATGTACACACTCCTTTCCTAAAATTACCTTCACCTCAACATACTGTGGTAGAAGTCTTTTGCAAGAAAACTTAGGGATCGGGCAAAGTGGGAATATAGACTTTAGGAGAAAGCATATTAAAAAAAAGTTTTCAAAAAAGTTAAGCAAATAAAAGTTCTATATTTCAAAGCCACTTTTTCCACCACGAGAATAAAAGCTTATTACACTATTTAATGGTGCAAGTAGTTTCCATTTCAAGCCCACTGAAGAACTGCCTTTCAAATTGTTCTCTTAGAAATCCTCTTTAGACACACATTTCTCACATTTATTTGTAGTTTAGCATCAACATGTGATTAGGTCTATTGAGAGAACAATACCATTTTTGCATTGAAAGCTAGAAACAATAAGAACCATTCCTTCCAAAGTCTCATTGTTCTATAATTTTTGAAGCTGAAACTACACTCTTATCCAATTTGCATTATAAATTAATAACCACTTTTCTTTGTGATGAGCAAAACTGCCGAATTTTACCAACCTCCAGAAGAAAGGAAGCATAACTAGCCCTTTCCATTCATGCCAACACTGCTGCTATAAGGGGGACATTCACGGTATTCCGACAATGAAACAAAGAAGTGATTGAGACTTACCTCAGTACCACAACAATTGGGCTTTCACTTCCAGTGAGGACTATCAAACCTTTCCATATCATGAGCGCAGAAGACACGATCATGGCAAAGTTTAAAACTTGGTAATATAGCTGGGGGAAAAGAAAAAAAAGAGTTAAATCAAAATGAATTCAGATAGCAGAATAGAAAAAACAATGTAAAATACATGTCTGCTGTGTGACCTTGGGCAAATCACTTCACTTCTCCGTGCCTCAGCGACCTCATCTGTAAAATGGGGATTGAGACTGTGAGCCCAATGTGGGACAGAGGCTGTCCAATCTGATTTGCCTGTATCCATCACTGCATTTAGTACAGTGCCTGGTACATAGTAAGAGCTTAATACCATAATTATTATTATTATTACTAAGCCTAAAGAAGAATGTGGAACATCTTCCCATCTTCTGGTTAACTCATGCATTCTTCTCTAGTTTTAGTGGTGTTTTACCTAGTATACGCACTATTCCATGCTGTGTTCCTATTATGCATTGCAAATATCTTGAATATCTAAATTTGATCATAAATCTTAAATTTACCAAAGAGTAAATAACCAAGTTTGTTCTCCTCTTTTAGCTTGTGTCAATTGCGTTGAAGAGGAAAAGAGGAAGCCGGTATACATATTTAACATTAAAATTCCTTGCGACTCCAAACGGAAAACTTCGGGTCCAATGTAATGTTTTAGGATTTCACAAATGTGTACCTGCCTGTCAACCAATAATACTTATTAAGCACTGAGAACAAAATGTACTAAGCAAGCTAGTATGTTCCTTGAGGGCAAAGATCATGAATACCAATTCTCTCAGACTCTCCCAAGAGCAGAGTGCAATGCTCTGAAGGAAGAGGGTGCTCAATACCAATGGATTGGGAGAGCACAACAGAGTCAAGAGATTTGATCTCTACTCTCGAGGAGTTTATAATCTAGTTGAGACACTAAAATGATTTACAGATATGAAGGCAAGTGGATATTTGGCCAAGCGTGGCTCAGTGGAAAGAGCACGGGCTTTGGAGTCAGAGGTCATGGGTTCAAATCCTGGCTCCACCAATTGTCAGCTGTGTGACTTAGGGCAAGTCACTTAACTTCTCTCTAAGTTACCTCATCTGTAAAATGGGGATTAAGACTGTGAGTCCCCCATAGGATAACCCGATCACCTTGTAACCTCCCCAGCGCTTAGAACAGTGCTTTGGACATAGTAAGCGCTTAATAAATGTCATTATTAATAATTATGAATAATAATAATGAGGTATTTACTAAAGAAGAAGTTCCTTTACTAAAGAAGATTCTCTAAGACGCTTGCGTGCCCACGCCACGTACTATTTTGACATTTTCTAGACTCTACACTCCCTTTTAAAACTTTCCAGAATCCTGGTATCTGGAAGTTTAAGAATTGGCTTCTTTGACAATATTTCCAGAAGGAGCAGGCCTCACTGTTGTGGAGAAGAGGTGGCTTGGGCTCAGGAGTTCTGCCACGAGAGGAGTGCTAATTCGGCCTCCCTGGGGTTTTTGACAGAGCCATGAAGCCCCTCCCCACCCACTGGCTCCCCTAGCAGTCTACCTCTTACTGTCTCTTCTCATCTCCTACTACATGTTCCCCTTGACGTTGCACCTTCTTACTCAACTCTGTCTTTATCCCCGTTTTACAGATGAGAACAGAAGTTAAGTGACTTGCCTAAGGTCACAGAGCAGACAAGTGGCAGAGGTTGGATTAGAGAGCAGGTCCTTCTGACTCTGAAACAAGTCTAACCAGTAGTTTTCCAGGCTGGGCAACCTCACCTCAGATAGTGGAGTATCCCTCATGGTGGAGGAGATTTCAGAAGGACTCTAGGGAGGGGCGGACTGTACACTGGCAGATTTGAAATGGAGGGAGTAAGCAGGAAGTGAGCTGTGGGTCAGAGGCAGGGAAGTCAAAATGAGGTGCAGCAAGAAGGTTAACTCATGAAAAACAGAGTATGAGTTGGGGAGTTGTGGACATTAAAGAGAGATCTGAGGAAAATCCTTGAAGCTAACGGTCAGAGGGAAATAAGTAGTCAATGGAGATTTTTGAAGAGTGGAATGATAAACAGGGCAGTAGAATACAGGAAAGACTTGAGGGGAGAGGATGGAGGAAGGGAGACCGGCATGAAGACTGATGTGTTGTCTGAGATTGAAAGCTTGTGAAAGGAAGCCCAGCAGGATCGAGCCTGAGAGGAGCCAAAATTAACGCCAAGTATCTGGGCTTCTGTGACCAGGAGGGTGAAGCCATATCATTCCATATAGTCATATGCACAGCTCTTATGCATACACTGTGGGCAAGGATCGGGTCTATCAACTCTTTACATTGTACTCCCCCAAGTATTTAGTACAGTGGTGTTAGGAGAGTTCTAGACTGCCATAATGACCTGCAGAAGGCTCAATAAGAAGTTACGTATGCTATTCATTTTTTTCATTTTCCCTCATACCTTCGCTAATGTCAATAGTACTTATATTTTTTCCCCTGTTCACAAGGTTCGAATGCAGTTTTGCCCTCCCTTTTCATATCTGACAGATGATCACTCTCCCCACCTTCAAAATCTTATAAAAAAAATCTACTCCAAGAGGCCTTCCCCAATTAAGCCCTCATTTCCTCTTCTCCCTCTCCCTTCTGACACTTTTGCATTTGGATTTGCATCCTATTCACCATACACAGCCCAACAACACTTATGTACATATCTGTAATATATTTTTTATATTAATATCTCCATCCCCCTCCAAACTGTAAGCTTGTTGTGGGCAATAAATAACCAACTCCGTTATACTGTACTCTCCCAAACACTTACAACAGTGCTCTGTACACAGAAAGCATGCAATATGACTGATTGCCTGTTTCCATCATTAGATTTGTAATTCCTCGAGGACAGGAACAATGCCTTTTATTTTGATCGTGCAGTTAGTTCTCTGCACACAGTAAGCACTCAAATATTAATGAATGAAGCTCACAATTATTTCTTCCATTAATATTTATCTGATCTGTGTGTTTGTGCGTGTGTATGTGTATTCTGTTGGCGATACACTGCTAATGACAAAGTCTTCTCAGGGGAAGAACATTTATTTTGGGGAACCTCTGACACATTATTGCTCTGAGGAAATGAGCAGGAGTGAAAAAGAAATTAACACAGTAAAACCAACAGACTTATTTGCATACAAGGTAGCAAAATTAAGTAGGCCTGTGATAATACCAGATGGATGAAAGGGGAAGTAGTGTTGAAGGGGAAAAATAGAGATCTGAGATGATTTAAATTCATTCATTCAATCATATTGAGTGCTTACTGTGTGCACAGCACTGTACTAAGCACTTGGGAAGTACAAGTTGGCGACATATAGACAGTCCCTACCCAACAAAGGGTTCACAGTCTAGAAGGGGGAGACAGACAACAAAACAAAACATGTGGACAGGTGTCAAGTCGTCAGAATAAATAGAATTAAAGCTAAATGCACATCATTAACAAATGTACAAGTAAAATAAATAGAGCAATAAATCTGTACAAACGCATATACAGGTGCTGTGGGGAAGAGAAGGAGGTAGGGCGGGGGGATGGGAAGGAGGAGAGGAAAAAGGGGGCTCAGTCTGGGAAGGCCTCTTGGAGGAGGTGAGCTCTCAGTAGGGCTTTGAAGGGAGGAAGAGCCCTAGCTTGGCAGATGTGTGAAGGGAGGGCATTCCAGGCCAGGGGGAGGACGTGGGCAGGGGGTCAACAGCAGGACAGGCAAGAACGAGGTACAGTATAAGCCACGATAATTAATGTATGAAGTTTGAAAAATGACCAATGTCTATGTTTTTATCTAAATTTGTCCAGTCTGCTGTTGGTTCACACTGGTATTACACTGCAACCTTGTAACAGGTAGACACCATGATTGTTAAATTTGCAAAGACAGTGTGCAACAGTCGCTTGTGTACACTTTAAAAGTGCTTTCTTATTGTTGTCTTAGATGATCATGATGGCGGATCATAGTACAGCAGCTAGAATTGTGAGAGTAATTATGATCACTACGAGACAAAAATCTGTATTAATGCAGGATGGCTGTTGGTTATTAGAAACTCATGTGTGCAAGGGTTTCTGGCAAGCCAAACCAATTGCTTCAATGCAGGGAGGGAACCTGCTGAACTGTTCAAGACAGGGGTGGGCAGGAAGATCAGAAGACATTACACTTGGGCCATCTTAGAAGCAGGCAGCAAGGGGGCAAAGATGTGAGGGCTTACTTTGTGCTGACTATTGTATTGATGGGGAGAGGAGAGATCAGGGGAGTTTCCAGGAAGAAACGATTTTGGTAGGGTTTGAAGTTGGGGAAATTGGTGATTTGTCACATATGAAGAGGGGAAAGGGGGCCGAGTCCCCGGCAGAAGGGAGGGTGTAATCAAGAGGTTGGCAAGTGAGAGCAGGCAGTGAGTTGGTTGGTTCTACACAGGACCAAAGTGGAAGGGCTGAGCTGTAGACTATAAGCCCACTGGGTAGGGATTGTCTCTGCTGCCGAATTGTACTCTCCAAGCACTCAGGACGGTGCTCTGCACAGTAAGCGCTAAATAAATACGATTGAATGAATGGTGAGAGGGGAACAAAGTTAGGTGGAGGAGAGAGAGTTGACTGGGCGCCTTAAAGCCAACGGCGAGGAATTTCTGCTTGATGTAGATGGTCAACCACTGGAAGTATTTGAGGAGTGGGAAAACAGGCACAGAATGACTTTAGAAAAACGATTTGGGCAGCAGACTGAACAACAGCCTGGAGAGGGGAGAGGCTGGAGGAAGAGAAGTCAGTGAGGAGGCTAATTCAATTATATTTATTGAGCGCTTACTCTGCGCAAAGCACTGAACTAAGAGCTTGGGAGAGTACAACGTAACAATAAAGAGACAATTCCTGTTCACAACAAGCTCACAGTCTAGATGCTAACGCAGTATCCAGCACAGGACATAAGTGTTTGGATCATCATGATAATCATTTGGATGGAGAAGAAGCGTCAGATTCTGGAAATAATGTCATGGTAGAACCGACTTGATTTGGTGACTGATCGGATGTGCGGGCTGAAGGAGAGATTTGAGTCAAGGATAACGCTAAGGAAGCAGGCAGGATAAAAGTAGGGATAATGCTGAGGAAGCAGGCAGGATAAAAATAGTGGATAGCGCAGATGCCTGCGAGTCACAGGGTCATGGGTTCCAATCCCGGCTCTGCCACATGTCTGCTACGTGACTTTGGACAAGTCACTTTCTAGACTGTGAGCTCGTTGTTGGGTAGGGACTGTCTCTATTTGCTGTCAAACTGTACTTTCCAAGTGCTTAGTATAGTGTTCCACGCACAGTAAGTGCTCAATAAACACAACTGAATGAACTTCTCTGTGCCTCAGTTACCGTATCTGTAGTATGGGGATTGAGACTGTGAGCCTCACGTGGGACGGGGACTGTCCACCCCAGCGCTTAATACAGTGCTTGACACAGAGTAAGTACTTAACAAATACCACTATTACTATTATTATTATTACCCCCTTACATAATTGACATTCACCTTCACCCCAGCGCCGCATTACTTATGTACACATCCTCAAATCGACCAAAGAGTTTTTACTCATATTTTCCTTATCTGTCCTTTATTTTAATGTCTTTCTCCCCCTCCAGACTGCAAGCTCGTTAGGGGTAAGGGTCGTGTCTACCACCTCTGTTGGAGTGGACTCCTTCCAGGCGCTCAGTACAGTGCTCTGTGCTCAGTAAATGCCAATAAATAAATGCCGCTGATTGCTTGGATTGAACCCCTCGGGGCTCCAACGGAGGACAAACCGACGGCATCACATTGATCTTAGGAATCCGGCCGGTGCGGCCTCTCCTGCGGCCTCTCCCCTTAGTCCATCGTATTTATTGAGCCATTACTGCGTGCAGAGCACTGTGCTAAGCGCTTGGGAGCGCATGCTACAACAAAACAGACTGCCTGCCCAGAGCCTGTGCTCCCAAAGCTTCGATGCCCCGGAGACCCCCCATGACCCCATCAGTAAGCACTCAATAAATAAGACAATGAATGAATCACCCCATCATAGAGAAGCAGCATGGCTTATTAATTCATTCGTTCATTCAATCGTATTTATTGAGCGCTTACTGTGTGCCGAGCACTGTACTAAGTGCTTGGAAAGTACAATTCAGCAATAGAGACAATCCCTACCCAACAATGGGCTCACAGTCTAGAGGGGGGAGACAGATAACAAAACAAGTAGACAGGCATCAATACCATCAAAATAGATAAGTAATAATAATGATAGCATTTATTAAGCGCTTACTATGTGCAAGCAGAATTACAGCTATATACACATAATTAATAAAATAGAGTAATAAATATGTACACATATACACAAGTGCTGTGGGGAGGGGAAAGGGGTAGGGCAGAGGGAGGGAGTGGGGGCGATGGGGAGGGGAGGAGGAGAGGAAAAGGGGGGTTCAGTTTGGGAAGGCCTCCTGGAGGAGGTGAGCTCTCAGTAGGGCTTTGAAGGGAGGAAGAGGGCTAGTTTGGCGGATTTGTGGAGGGAGGGCATTCCAGGCCAGGGGGATGACGTAGACCAGGGGTCAACGGCGGGACGGGCAAGAACAAGGCCAGTGAGGAGTCGGAGGTCATGAGTTCAAATCCCACCTCCACCACTTATAATAATAATGGTATTTGTTAAGCGCTTACTGTGTGCAAAGCACTGTTCTAAGCGCTGAGGAGGTTACAAGGTGATCAGGTTGTCCCATGGGGGGCTCACAGTCTTAATTCCCATTTTACATATGAGGTAACTGAGGCCCAGAGCAGTTAAGTGACTTGCCCAAAGTCACACAGTTGACAATTAGTGGAGCCGGGACTTGAACCCATGACCTCTAACTCCAAAACCTGGGCTCTTTCCACTGAGCCACGTTGCTTCCAGCTGTGGGACTTTGGGCCAGTCACTTCACTGGGCCTCAGTTCCCTCATCTGTAAAATGGCGATGAAGCCTGGGAGCCCCACGTGGGGCAACCTGATGACCCAGCGCTTGGAACGGGGCTTGGCATGCAGTAGGTGCACGACAAATACCATTATTATTATTAATTATAATAATATAATTATATCATGTAGCATGTATATTTACATAATTTATATATTACTTATAATATATTATAATGTATTATAATATAATAATATTAATGATAATGGCATTTGTTAAGCGCTATGTGCAAAGCACTGTTCTAAGCGCTGGGGAGGATTACAAGGTGATCAGGTTGTCCCATGTGGGGCTCACAGTCTTCATCCCCATTTTACAGATGAGGGAACTGAGGCCCACAGAAGTGAAGTGACTTGCCCAAGGTCACACAGCTGACAAGTGGCAGAGCTGGGATTCAAACCTTCCCCTCCCCACAGCACTTGTATATATATATTTGTACAGATTTACTACTCTATTTTACTTGTACATATTTACTATTCTATTTGTTAATGATGGGCATATAGCTATAATTCTATTTGTTCTATTTTGACACCTTTCTACGTGTTTTGTCACCTGTCTCCATGTTTTGTTTTGTTGTCTGTCTCCCCCTTCTAGACTGTGAGCCCGCTGTAGCATGGCTCAGTGGAAAGAGCCCAGGCTTTGGAGTCAGAGGTCATGGGTTCAAATCCCGCCTCTGCCAACTGTCAGCTGTGTGACTTTGGCCAAGTCACTTTCATTCATTCATTCAATCAATCACATTTATTGAGCGCTTACTGTGTGCAGAGCACTGTACTATGCACTTGGGAAGTCCAAGTTGGCAACATACAGAGACGGTCCCTACCCAACAGCGGGCTCACAGTCTAGAAGGGGACGACAGAGAACAAAACATATTAACAAAATAAAATAAATAGAATAAACATGTACAAATAAAATAAATAGAGTAATAAATATGTACAAACATATATACATATATAACAACTTGTCTGTGCCTCAGTTACCTCATCTGTAAAATGGGGGTTAAAACTGTGAGCCCCCCTGGGACAATCCAAGCACCTTGTAACCTCCCCAGCGCTTAGAACGGTGCTTTGCACATAGTAAGCACTTAATAAATACCATCATTATTCATTCATTCAGTCGTATTTATTGAGCATTTACTGTGTGCAGAGCACTGTACTAAGCGCTTGGGAAGGACAAGTTGGCAACATATAGAGATGGTCCCTACCCAACAGTGGGCTCACAATTATTATTATTAGGGACTGTCTCTACACATTGCCGACTTGTCCTTTCCAAGCGCTTAGTCCAGCGCTCTGCACACAGTAAGCACTCAATAAATAATAATAATAATGGCATTTATTAAGCGCTTACTATGTGCAAAGCACTGTTCTAAGCGCTGGGGAGGTTACAAGGTGATCAAGTTGTCCCACAGGAGACGGTCCCTACCCAACAGTGGGCTCACAATTATTATTATTAGGGACCGTCTCTACACGTTGCCAACTTGTACTTCCCAAGCGCTTAGTCCAGCACTCTGCATACAGTAAGCATTCAATAAATAATAATAACAATAATAATGGCGTTTATTAAGCTATGTGCAAAGCACTGTTCAAAGTGCTGGGGAGGTTACAAGGTGATCAGGTTGTCCCACAGGGGGCTCCCAGTTTTGATCCTTATTTTCCAGATGAGGTCAATGAGGCACAGAGAAGTTAAGTGACTTGTCCAAAGTCACACAGCTGGCAAGCGGCAGAGTCGGGATTGAAACTCACGATCTCTGACTCCAAAGCCCGTGTTCTTTCCACTGAGGCACGCTGCTTCTCACGAGCCCCTTCTAGACTGTGAGCCCTTCCCAGACTGAGCCCCCTCGTCCCCCTTTCCATCCCCCCCGTCTTACCTCCTTCCCTTTCCCACAGCAACTGTATATATGTTTGTACATATTTATTACTCTATTTATTTATTTATTTATTTTACTTGTACATATCTATTCTATTTATTTTATTTTGTTAATATGTTTGGTTTGGTTGTCTGTCTCCCCATTCTAGAGTGTGAGCCCACTGTTGGGTAGGGACCATCTCCATATGTTGCCAATTTGGAATTCCCAAGCCCTTGCTACAGTGCTGTGCACACAGTAAGCGCTCAATAAATACGATTGATCGATTGATTGATTGAGCCCGCTTTTGGGTCGGGACCGTCTCTATATGTTGCCAACGTGTACTTCCCAAGCGCTTAGTACAGTGCTCTGCACACAGTAAGCGCTCAATAAATACGATTGAATGATTGATTGATTGAGCCCGCTGTTGGGTAGGGACCGTCTCTATATGTTGCCAACTTGGACTTCCCAAGCGCTTAGTACAGTGCTCTGCACACAGTAAGCGCTCAATAAATACGATTGAATGATTGATTGAGCCCGCTGTTGGGTAGGGACCGTCTCTATATGCTGCCGTGTACTTCCCAAGCGTTTAGTACAGTGCTCTGCACACAGTAAGCGCTCAATAAATACTACTGAATGATTGATTGATTGAGCCCGCTGTTGGGTAGGGACCGTCTCTATATGTTGCCAACGTGTACTTCCCAAGCGCCTACTACAGTGCTCTGCACAGTAAGCGCTCAATAAATACGATTGATTGAGCCCGCTGTTGGGTAGGGTCCGTCTCTATATGTTGCCAACTTGGGCTTCCCAAGCACTTAGTACAGTGCTCTGCCCACAGTAAGCGCTCAATAAATACGATTGATTGATTGACTGATTGAGCCCGCTGTTGGGTCGGGACCGTCTCTATACGTTGCCAACTTGGACTTCCCAAGCGCTTAGTACAGTGCTCTGCACACAGTAAGCGCTCAATAAGTACGACTAATTGATTGATTCCACTGTTGGGTAGGGACCGTCTCTATATGTTGCCAACTTGGACTTCCCAAGCGCTTAGTCCAGTGCTCTGCACACAGTAAGCGCTCAATAAATACGACTGATTGATGATTGATTGGGCCCGCTGTTGGGTAGGGACCGTCTCTATATGTTGCCAAAGCGCTTGGTACAGTGCTCTGCACGCAGTATCAATCAATCAATCAATCGTATTGATTGAGCGCTTACTGTGTGCAGAGCACTGGACTAAGCGCTTGGGAAGTCCAAGTTGGCAACATATAGAAACGGTCCCTACCCAACAGTGGGCTCACAGTCTAGAAGGGGAAGTAAGCGCTCAATCAATACGATCGATTGATTCAATACGATTGAATGAATGCGTAATAATAATAATAGTAATAATAATCATAATCACCCCCGTTACCTGCCGCTTGTTCATCCTCCGCAGGTCCCCGAAGACGTCCATGGTGAGGCCTGAGGCCTGAGGCCTTGCTCCCCACGTTGGGGAGACGAGGGCGCGTGCGCACACAGGCCCCTCCTCGGGCCGCTGGGAGTTGTAGTCCCGCGGCCCTCCCCCGCCGCCCTGACGGAAGGCGCCTGCGCGGGGCGGCCGGACTACAACTCCCAGAATTCCGTGGGGTCGGGGGGGACGCGAGGGCGCCCTCACTCAGTCATTCATTCAATCGTATTTATTGAGCGCTTGCTGTGTGCAGAGCAGTGTACTAAGCGCTTGGGAAGTCCAAGTTGGCAACATATAGAGACAGTCATCATCATCAATCGTATTTATTGAGCGCTTACTATGTGCAGAGCACTGTACTAAGCGCTTGGGAAGTACAAGTTGGCAACATCTGGAGACAGTCCCTACCCAACAGTGGGCTCACAGTCTAAAAGGTGGAGACAGAGAACAAAACCAAACATACTAACAAAAAATAAAATAAAATAAATAGAATAGATATGTACAAGCAAAATAAATAAATAGAGTAATAATAAATAAATAGAGTAATAATCTCAATCATTCATTCATTCATTCAATCGTATTTATTGAGCGATCAATCAATCAATCAATCCTATTTATTGAGCGCTTACTGTGTGCAGAGCACTGTACTAAGCGCTTGGGAAGTCCAAGTTTGGCAACATTTAGAGACAGTCCCTACCCAATAGTGGGCTCACAGTCTAAAAGGGGGAGACAGAGAACAAAACCAAACATACTAACAAAAAATAAAATAAAATAAATAGAACAGATATGTACAAGCAAAATAAATAAATAAATAGAGTAATAATAAATAAATAGAGTAATAATCTCAATCATTCATTCATTCATTCAATCGTATTTATTGAGCGATCAATCAATCAATCAATCCTATTTGTTGAGCGCTTAGTGTGTGCAGAGCACTGTACTAAGCGCTTGGGAAGTCCAAGTTTGGCAACATATAGAGACAGTCCCTACCCAATAGTGGGCTCACAGTCTAAAAGGGGGAGACAGAGATCAAAACCAAACATACTAAGAAAAAATAAAATAAAATAAATAGAACAGATATGTACAAGCAAAATAAATAAATAAATAAATAGAGTAATAATAAATAAATAGAGTAATAATCTCAATCATTCATTCATTCATTCAATCGTATTTATTGAGCGATCAATCAATCAATCAATCCTATTTGTTGAGCGCTTAGTGTGTGCAGAGCACTGTACTAAGCGCTTGGGAAGTCCAAGTTTGGCAACATATAGAGACAGTCCCTACCCAATAGTGGGCTCACGGTCTAAAAGGGGGAGACAGAGAACAAAACCAAACATACTAACAAAAAATAAAATAAAATAAATAGAATAGATATGTACAAGTAAAATAAATAAATAGAGTAATAATAAATAGAGTAATAATCTCAATCATTCATTCATTCATTCAATCGTATTTATTGAGCGATCAATCAATCAATCAATCAATCCTATTTATTGAGCGCTTACTGTGTGCAGAGCACTGTACTAAGCGCTTGGGAAGTCCAAGTCGGCAACATATAGAGACAGTCCCTACCCAATAGTGGGCTCACAGTCTAAAAGGGGGAGACAGAGAACAAAACCAAACAAAAAATAAAATAAAATAAAATAAATAGAATAGATATGTACAAGCAAAATACGTAAATAAATAAATAGAGTAATATTAATAAATAGAGTAATAATCTCAATCATTCATTCATTCATTCAATGGTATTTATTGAGCGATCAGTCAATCAATCAATCCTATTTATTGGGCGCTTACTGTGTGCAGAGCACTGTACTAAGCGCTTGGGAAGTCCAAGTTGGCAACATATAGAGACGGTCCCTACCCAATAGTGGGCTCACAGTATAAAAGGGGGAGACAGAGAACAAAACCAAACATACTAACACAAATAAAATAAAATAAATAGAATAGATATGTACAAGTAAAATAAATAAATAAATAGAGTAATAATAGAGTAATAATCTCAATCATTCATTCATTCATTCAATCGTATTTACTGAGCGATCAATCAATCAATCCTATTTATTGAGCGCTTACTGTGTGCAGAGCACTGTACTAAGCGCTTGGGAAGTCCAAGTTGGCAACATATAGAGACGGTCCCTACCCAACAACGGGCTCACAGTCTAGAAGGGGGAGACGGACAACAGAATCAATCAATCAATCGTATTTATTGAGCGCTTACTGCGTGCAGAGCACTGTACTAAGCGCTTGGGAAGTCCAAGTTGGCAACATATAGAGACGGTCCCTACCCAACAACGGGCTTACAGTCTAGAAGGGGGAGACAAACAACAAAACCAAACATACTAACAAAATAAAATAAATAGAATGAATATGTACAAATAAAGTAATACAAACGTACAGACATATATACATATATACAGGTGGTGTGGGGAGGGGAAGGAGGTAAGATGGGGGATGGAGAGGGGGAGGAGGGGAAGAGGAAGGAGGGGGCTCAGTCTGGGAAGGCCTCCTGGAGGAGGTGAGCTCTCAGTAGGGCAATCAATCAATCGTATTTACTGAGCGCAGAGCACTGTACTAAGCGCTTGGGAAGTCCAAGTTGGCAACATATAGAGACGGTCCCTACCCAACAACGGGCTCACAGTCTAGAAGGGGGAGACGGACAACAGAATCAATCAATCAATCGTATTTATTGAGCGCTTACTGCGTGCAGAGCACTGTACTAAGCGCTTGGGAAGTCCAAGTTGGCAACATATAGAGACGGTCCCTACCCAACAACGGGCTTACAGTCTAGAAGGGGGAGACAAACAACAAAACCAAACATACTAACAAAATAAAATAAATAGAATGAATATGTACAAATAAAGTAATACAAACGTACAGACATATATACATATATACAGGTGGTGTGGGGAGGGGAAGGAGGTAAGATGGGGGATGGAGAGGGGGAGGAGGGGAAGAGGAAGGAGGGGGCTCAGTCTGGGAAGGCCTCCTGGAGGAGGTGAGCTCTCAGTAGGGCAATCAATCAATCGTATTTACTGAGCGCAGAGCACTGTACTAAGCGCTTGGGAAGTCCAAGTTGGCAACATATAGAGACGGTCCCTACCCAACAACGGGCTCACAGTCTAGAAGGGGGAGACGGACAACAGAATCAATCAATCAATCGTATTTATTGAGCGCTTACTGCGTGCAGAGCACTGTACTAAGCGCTTGGGAAGTCCAAGTTGGCAACATATAGAGACGGTCCCTACCCAACAACGGGCTTACAGTCTAGAAGGGGGAGACAAACAACAAAACCAAACATACTAACAAAATAAAATAAATAGAATGAATATGTACAAATAAAGTAATACAAACGTACAGACATATATACATATATACAGGTGGTGTGGGGAGGGGAAGGAGGTAAGATGGGGGATGGAGAGGGGGAGGAGGGGAAGAGGAAGGAGGGGGCTCAGTCTGGGAAGGCCTCCTGGAGGAGGTGAGCTCTCAGTAGGGCAATCAATCAATCGTATTTACTGAGCGCAGAGCACTGTACTAAGCGCTTGGGAAGTACAAGTTGGCAACATATAGAGACAGTCCCTACCCAACAGTGGGCTCACAGTCTAAAAGGGGGAGACAGAGAACAAAACCAAACATACTAACAAAATAAAATGAATAGAATAGATATGTACAAGTAAAATAAATAAATGAATAAATAGAGTAATAAATATCGGCGTGGGAGGGCCCCTCAGCCACCCCCACCGTGAGGGGGTTCGTTTACCTTTCTACGGGACGGATCAGAAAAATGGGTGCATTAAAACATGACAACCGTTAAGCGCTCAATAAATACGATTGAATGAATGAATGAATGTTTTCTATTCTATTTATTTTTATTTTGTCAATATATTTTGTTTTGGTGTCTCTCTCCCCCTTCCAGACTGTGAGCCCGCTGTTGGGTAGGGACCGTCTCTAGATGTTGCCAACTTGTACTTCCCAAGCGCTTAGTACAGTACTCTGCACTTCCCAAGCGCTTAGTACAGTGCTCTGCACACAGTAAGCACTCAATAAATACGATTGAATGAGAGACGCCTACAAATTCCGAGCGACCGTGCCGTGTGTCCTGCTCATTGGCTGTTGGCTAGGAGGGGGCGGGACTTATGGCTCCATTCATTCATTAACCTTATTAAGCGCTTACTAATAATTCATTCATTCGTATTTATTCAATCAATCAATCGTATTTATTGAGCGCTTACTGTGTGCAGAGCACTGTACCAAGCACTTGGGAAGGACAAGTTGGCAACATATAGAGACGGTCCCTACCCAACAGTGGGCTCACAGTCTAGAAGGGGGAGACAGAGAACAAAACCAAACATACTAACAAAATAAAATAAATAGAATAGATATGTACAAGTAAAATAAATAAATAAATAAATAGAGTAATAAATATGTACAAACATATATACAGATATACAGGTGCTGTGGGGAAGGGAAGGAGGTAAGATGGGGGCATGGAGAGGGGGACGAGGGGGAGAGGAAGGAAGGGGCTCAGTCTGGGAAGGCCTCCTGGAGGAGGTGAGCTCACAGTAGGGCCTTGATTTATTATTTATAATAATAATAATATAATATAATAATATATAATAATAATAATCAATTGATTATTGATTTATTCAATCAATCATATTTATTGAGCGCTTACTGTGTGCACAGCACTGTACCAAGCGCTTGGGAAGGACAAGTTGGCAACATATAGAGACAGTCCCTACCCAACAGTGGGCTCACAGTCTAGAAGGGGGAGACAGAGAACAAAACAAAATGTATTAACAAAATAAAATAAATAGAATAGATATGTACAAGTAAAATAAATAGAGTAATAAATATGTACAAACATATATACAGGTGCTGTGGGGAAGGGAAGGAGGTAAGGCGGGGGGGATGGAGAGTGGGAGGAGGGGGCTCAGTCTGGGAAGGCCTCCTCAATCGTATTTATTGAGCGCTTACTGTGTGCAGAGCACTGTACTAAGCGCTTGGGAAGGACAAGTTGGCAACATATAGAGACGGTCCCTACTCAACAGCGGACTCACAGTCTAAAATGGGGAGGACGTATCAGATATTAAACTGATAAGAACAGATACTACACTTGATCTTAGCCAAAAGGCCGAGAAGCAATATTAATAATGATGGCATTTGTTAAGTGCCTGCTATGTGTAAAGCACTGTTCTAAGCACTGGGAAGGATACGAGGTGATCAGGTTGTCCCACGGGGGGGCTCACAGCTTTAATCCCCATTTTTACAGATGAGGTAACTGAGGCACAGAGAATAATAATAATAATGATGGCATTTATTAAGCGCTTACTATGTATAAAGCACTGTTCTAAGCGCTGGGAGGATACAAGGTGATCAGGTTGTCCCACGTGGGGTTCACAGTCTTAATTCCCATTTTACAGTTGAGAGAACTGAGGCTCAGAGAAATTAAGTGACTTGCCCAAGGTCACACAGCAGGCATGTGGCGGAGCCGGGATTCGAACCCATGAGCTCTGACTCCAAAGCCCGGGCTCTTTCCACTGAGCCACGCTGCTTCCCCACTAAGTGCTTGGGAAGTTCAAGTTGGCAACATATAGAGACGGTCCCTACCCAACAGCGGGCTCACAGTCTAGAAGGGGGAGGACAATTTAATATATTGTCCCCAGATAGAGGACGTATCAGATATTAAACTAAGAACAGATACTACGCTTGATCTTAGCCAAAAGGCCGAGAAGCGATATTAATAATGATGGCATTTATTAAGCACTTATTATGTGCCAGGCACTGTTCTAAGTGCTGGGGAGGATACGAGGTGATCAGGTTGTCCCACGGGGGGCTCACAGTTTTAATCCCCATTTTTACAGATGAGATAACTGAGCCACAGAGAAGTTAAGTGACTTGCCCAAAGTCACACAGTTTACAGTTGGCAGAGCCGGAATCTGAACCTATGACCTCTGACTCCAAAACCCGGGCTCTTTCCACTGAGCCACGCTGCTTCTGTAGCTTACTACTACTGCTACTACTACTAATGATGGTATTTGTTAAGCGCTTGGGAGGTTACAAGGTGATCCGATTGTCCCACGGGGGACTCACAATCTTCATCCCCATTTTATAGATGAGGGAACTGAGGCACAGAGAATAAATGATAATAATAATAACAATAATAACAATGGCATTTGTTAAGTGTTTACTATATGCCAAGCACTGTTCTAAGCACTGGGGTAGATACAAGGTGATCAGGTTGTCCCACAGGGGGCTCACAGTCTTCATCCCCATTTTATAGATGAGGGAACTGAGGCACAGAGAAGTGAAGTGACTTGCCCAGAGGCACACAGCTGACAAGTGGTGGATCCGGATTTAAACCCACGACCTCTGACTCTAAAGCCCGGGCTCTCTTCACTGAGCCATACTGCTTCTCTAACTACTACTACTAATAATAATAATGATATTTGTTAAGCACTTTCTATGTGCGAAGCACTGTTCTAAGCACTGGGGTAGATACAAGGTGATCAGCTTGTCCCACGGGGAGCTCACAGTCTTCTTCCCCATTTTACAGATGAGGGAACTGAGGCACAGAGAAGTGAAGTGTCTTGCCTAGTCACACAGCTGACAAGTGACGGAGTTGGGATTGGAACCCACAACCTCTGACTCCAAAGCCCGGGCTCTTTCCACTGAGCCACGCTGCTTCTCTAGCTACTACTACTACTACTACTACTAATGTTAAGCGCTTTCTATGTGCCAAGCACTGTTCTAAACATTGGGGTAGATACAAGGTGATCAAGTTGTCCCACGTGGGGCTCACAGTCTTCATCCACATTTTACAGAGGAGAAAACTGAGGCATAGAGAATTTAAGTGACTTGCCCAAAGTCACACAGCTGACAAGTGGCGGAGCCGGAATTAGAACCCATGACCTCTGACTCCCAAGCCCTTACTCTTTCCACTAAGCCATGCTGCACTGTACTAAGTGCTTGGGAAAGTACAATACAACAATAAAGAGTGGCAATCGCTGCTCAGCCCCCTAAGCACCTAATAAATACCACTGATTGACTGAATGAGAAGACTGACCATAAACGAGGAGACCAGGACCATAGGAGGCCTCTGACTGTGGAGTAGATTCCATGCTTTGGGCAGGGAATGTGTCTGGTATTCATTAATTAATTAATGAATTAATTCATTAATTCAATCACATTTATTGAGTGCTTACTGTGTGCAGAGCACTGTACTAAGCGCTTGGGAAAGTACACTACAACAATAAACAGTGGCATTCCCTGCCCATAATGAGCTCATAGTCTAGAGTGGTGGAGACAGACATTAATACAAATACAATTACATATATCTACATATGTGCATACTGTTGACTTGTACTCCCCCAAGAGCTTAGTACAGTGCTGTGCACACAGAGAGTGTCAATAACTATACATCGATTGATTGTAATCACTGTGTGGACAGGGACTGTGTCCAATCTGATGATCTGGCATCTGCCCCAGTGCTTAGCTGAGGCTGAGATACTCTTTGCTGGCGCCTGGCATGCTGTGTGCCTCTCTGGAACTGTCATAAACTCCCTTCTGCATCACCAAGTAGACCCCACACATCTCATCCTGCTTTGCACCTCCCTGGTGAAAAAGAAGATAACTATGAAGCCTCCTTAAAACCTCAGAAAGCAAGTGGCCACAGTAGCTGTTGCTATGGTATACTGTGCACTCTGAATCACGAGAAGCCAGAAATCCTGTTCCTCCAGCCACTGCCCGCTCCTGACTTTTGTTTTTATTTTATGTTGTGTATTTGCCATCTCTTATGCTGTTTTAATGTTTATTGTTTCAATGCCTCTGATGTGTCTGTCTCCAGCCCCTCTCCCCAACCTTTAGTCATAGATTGTAAGCCCCTCAAGTGACAGGGTCCAGGACTAATTCCAACTGGTACACTTTTTCACAATGTTTAGTACACTGATTTGTACACAGTAACACTTAATAAATACCACCATTTCTCATACTTAGCACAGTGCATGGTACATGGTAAGCACTTAATAAACAAATACCATCACTATTTGTATTAGGAAAAGAGGGATAAACAGAGTGAAGAGAAGGAAGATATGTCGCCAACTTGTACTTCCCAAGCGCTTAGTACAGTGCTCTGCACACAGTAAGCGCTCAATAAATACGATTGAATGAATGAATGAATGAAGGGAGAAAAGAGAGTGAGGGGAAGGGAGAATGAATGGAAAAAGGGAAAACAATAAGGGAGGAAGACGAAGTGGGAAGAAAAGGAGAGAAGAGGTAGGAAGAAAGGTGAAGAGGAGATGGGAAAAAAGGAGGGAGGAGGTGGGAAGAAAGAGATGGAGGAGGTGGGATCAACTCTACTGTTCTCTCTCAAGTGCCTATAGAGGGCTCAGAGCATCATAAGTGTTCAATAAATACCATTGATTGATTTGATTGATTGGAGGAGATGGGAAGAAAGACAGAGGATGTGGGGAGAAAGGGAAGTGGGGATGGGGAGGAAGTTGGGATGGGATGGGGGAAAGGAAGGAAGAAAGAGAGGGCAGGGAGAAAGTTGGAAAGAAGTAGAGGAAGAGTGGAGGGTCAGGGAGAGCGGATGGGAGAAAGGAGGAGGAGGAAAAGAGGGAGTGACTTACAAGTGTGAGGATTGGCAGTGGAGCTAAATCTAAAGATGGGAGGGAGTTCAAGCTGCATGTAATGGTGGAGCCAGGGATGCTGGCCAGACTTTGCAAGGATGTGATCTTGGGGCTACTTTACTGTGTATAGTAGGGGTGACCTCAGGAACTGACCAGCCACAAACCCAAAACATAACGTGTCCAAGAGCCACAGTCAGATGAATAGTACCCTGAGGTGGGAGGGGAGTAGAAGTGAGCAAGAGACAGCAAGGTCAGGACTGGGGATTGGTTCCATGGCCCCACTGGCCCAGGTTAAGTGGGCAGGGGCCTGGCCGCAAAGGGTTCTGGAGCAGCGGCACTGGTGAAATAATTAACAATGGGGCAAAGATATGTGAACCACATAGCAACCGAAAACGTTAGTTTGTGACTCGCCGGCCAAAGACTGGATATCCCTGCCACAGAACATCTGGCAGTGCCAGAGTATTGAGGGAGGAAGGGAGGAAGGAAGGGAGGCATGACATAGGGGAGAGAAGGAGGAATGGGAAGGGAGATGGGAAAGAGGAAAGGGGGAGAGGAAAGGAGAAAAGGAAAGCAGAAGAACCAACTCAAGAGGAAAGGGAGGGGGGATGGGAAAGAGGAAAGGGGGAGAGGGAAGGAGAATAGGAGAGCAGAAGAACCAACTTAAGGGGGGCAATATGGGTGACTGAAATTTTAAGGTTTTGTGATTGTCCCATCTCCCCCATTATATTGTAAAAAGGTGGTGTCTGATCCTTTACCACACCAGGCAGTATAATAATAACTAAGTATAATAGTAACACTAATTTTGTTAATAATGACAGTGAGTGAAGAGTGGGATAAAATACCTCCACAAACATTTGGGCAAGTGTTCATGCCAGGTCTTGAGCAGGACTTCCAAAAAAAAAAAAAAAGAAACATCAAAATGTCAGTGTATTGTGACAAGACTATAAGTGTATTGTGGGCAGGGAGAGTGTCTACCGATTCTGTTATATTGTACTCTCCCCAAAACACAGTAAGAGCTCAATAAATATGATTGATTGACTGGATTAAAGACAGAGTAAAATTTATCAGGGGGCATGCAAAAAGGCTATTGTGATAATAAGGGATTTAGGTCATGACCACAATAAAGAGGATTTTGAGATCCTGAAAAAACCCCATCATCTCCATTTGAACAAAGGTCAATAGAACCAGAGTTGATGATTAGTTTAGAAACTCCCTAGGCATTTGAATAACCATCATCCACAGCATTTATGGTGCAGTTACTGGGTGCAGAGAAATGTGCTAGAAGTAAAAGATGCAGCCCACCCCCAAAGAATTTTAAGTGCTCCCAATTAATCATTCAATCAATAACATTGAGTGTTTACTGTGTAACCAACTCTGTACTCAGCACTTTGGAAAGTATAATACAACAGAGTCGGTAGACTTGGCCCCTGGCCTCAAGGAATTTACAGTCTAAAGGGGCAGAGAGGCATTAATAATAATAATAATAATAATAATAACAATAATCATAAAAAAATAATAGTATTTGCTAAGTGCTTTCTATATGCCAGGCACTGTACTAGGTGCTGAGGCACCGTACTAAGTGCTGACTGGTCGAGGCACTTGGATCTGTGACCTTTGGACATTTACTAGTCGCCTCACCCCCAACCCTTCTGTACATACCTTTGAATTATTAATTATAAATGACTTAGTCATTCTCTCCCTCTAGACCATAAGCTCACCATGGGCAAGGAATATGTCTGCTAATTCTGTTGTACTCTCCCAAGCGCTTAGAACAGTGTTCTGCACATATTAAACATTCCATAAATACCACTAATTGATTAAAATGGATTAGAGAGAGGTGAAATAGTACAGTGTAAGGATCTTTATAAAAACACTGTGGTGCTGGAATGAATATCCAAGTGCATGGTTGGATGCAGAGGGAAGGGCAGATAAAAGAAATAAAGGGCTTAGCCTGGGAAGGCCTCTTGGATGACATGTGATTTTAGGAGGGTTTTGAAGGTAGAGAGAGCAGTAAACTATCAAATAGGTGTTAATTTGCATTCCTCTATACTATTGCACCATTTCCTACCCACAATTAGCTCCTGTTGTCTTCCAACCATCCTGTCTCCCTTGTGATTTGGTGCCCCCTCTCCCAAATCTTACCATTCAGTGCCTTGCTTTCCTGATGTCTTTGTCTTTCCTTGGTTTTTTCCCTAAAACTCTTTAAGTTAAATTCACTATAGATTAGTGGATACCAGGGCCTAGCCCCGTCTAGAAAATTCTCCACATTCAAAAGGCTGAAAAAGTAGTGAGTGATTGATTCAAGAAGGCTGACACCCGGCATCATTAGCAGGCCTGTCTGACTCAGGACTCCAGGTACCTTAGTCATTCTTATTGGAAGTCAGTGTCTGGCTTTCATTCTGCCGCTGACAGAATTGCTAATCATTCCTCAGCCATTTCCCTGTTTTGTTTTTTATTTCGTCTACAGCACAGGAATGACTGCTCCCTCAAATATAGCTAAATCGATGACCTTTAGATTCCCAAAGCAATCACCATTCAAAGATCCTCTCATCTGTGAGGAACACTGGTGCCGGAAAACAGACAGAGCCAATAGCCACTCTATTGAATTTTTGGCTACTCCCATAAGCAAAGTTTCCCCCCCAGACAGGGTTATTTAGACCACTGTGTTTGGGAGAGTAATGGCTGATAATTAAAAGTTTGCAATTACAGGGGTGGACATTCATCAGTTGTTTTTTAATTAAAATGATCTTTTCAGTGATGTTGCATATCGCATGTTAGCTTCATAAAGCACTTGGTCTGAGTTATTCCAAGTCTAATAAAAACTCAAATAATGCAAAAAAAATCCATTTTTAACATCAAATAGGCCCTTCAATGACATTTTCTTACATGAGGTTTGGTGCAAATTCCATTTCCAGTGGACAGATATTGGCAAAGGTGTTGTCACGGTCAATATTGATATCCATGTATAGTTGCCCCTAGGTTTGAAGATGACACTGACAACAAAGAGACGTCATCCATGAGTTTAAGCCACTTGGGGAGAGATTCTCTTACAGACTTTAGCCATGAAAATACAATAGTTCAATTCTTCTGGCCTGTTGCCCTTCAGTCAATCAATGGTATTTACTGAGTGCTTAGTGTATGCAGAGCTCTGTACTGAGCAACTGGGAGCATATGATGCAACAGAGTTGGCAGGCACGTTCCCTCTCCACAAAGGGCTTACAGTCTGGAGGGTGAGCATTGCACAGACATCAGTAATTGGGAGAGGAATAATAACAGTGGTATTTGTTAAGCGTTTACTATGTGCCAATCACTATTCTAAGCACTGGGTAGGCTTAACCACCAGCAGGACCTGCGCTTGAGTTGTGCTTGTGGTCATGATGACGGAATGCACTGAGCCATCCACACTCTGCTGCCTGATCCTCCTGTGCCCAGTGGCTTAGATAGTGAGATGGCTAGTAGGGAAAATAGTAGTCTCTGGTCCCAACTGAATATCTCTGTCATAACCGTGCCCTTGTCCATTGGGTAAGCCATCACGGATTGGCTTTGTAAGGTTGGGTAGGGATAAGAAGGGGAGGGCTTTTCCACTTTCTTTTGAAAGCCAAGGGCAAAATCAAGCTCCCATATAAACAATAACAGAAAATAAAACCATACAGCTGTTCGCCACACTACAGAACAGACCAGGTAAACTAAAGGAGCATCAGAGCAGGGAAATGCAGGCAAGATAGTTATTTCAGGGGACAGTGCAGGTGGGTAAATGGGAAGGGCTGATGCCAGCAACTGTCAGATTGTGAAACCACCCCTCCTGTGCTCAGCTTCCATTTCATTGACTTCCCCAAACTGAGGTATTCTGTTTATCATCATCAATCGTATTTATTGAGCGCTTACTGTGTGCAGAGCACTGTACTAAGCACTTGGGAAGTACAAGTTGGCAACATGGTGAGTATATATAATTCTGTTTATTCATATTGTTGCTATTGATCCCTGTTTACTTGTGTTAATGTCTGTCTCCCTCCCACCTTCTAGACTGTGAGCCCGTTGTTGGGCAGGAATTGTCTCTATCTTTGGCTGAATTGTACTTTTCAAGTGCTTAGTACAGTGCTCTGCACACAGTAAGTGCTCAATAAATACGATTGAATGAATGAATGAATGAGGTAGGTCTGTTAGACCATCTCCTCCCTCCATCCTTCCTTAGCCTGCCCAGCCTCTTGCAGTGACGTGATATCAATTCCACACCTAGCCTGGCTAATCCATATGCTACAAGTGTCCCAATACTTTTACAGCCTGCTTCAGAGGGAAATCAATCAATTGATGGGAGAGTAAAAGTGAGGTAAACTGTCCCTTCAGGGCACTGGGCAGTTGGACTGGGTGGCTGTATTGGACCTCTCAGGGATAGTAGTCACTGGAATTTTTCAAAGATAAGCAGTCCCTGGCTCTTCTTCCAGATGGCTGCTGCACAGCTTCTCTCAAAGAGGGCTGCAACTCTGCTCTTCTAGAAAGTGTCCGGGCTGCTACCTTTCTCTAAAATGGCAGTGACACACTAAGTGGCATATCAGCCAGATGATATCTCGAGTCTTAGAAATGATATGTCCAGAGAGTTCAGTCAGAGGCCAGAGGTAATGGTGGTGCAGAACTAAGCCCTTTTCTAAGCCAAACTAAGGCCCCCTTTTCCTCTGCTCCCCTCCCCATTGCACTGACCCACTCCCTTCGTTCTACCCGCCCCTCCCCACGGCACTTGTGGCTCAATGGAAAAAGCCCGGGTTTAGGAGTCAGAGGTCATGGGTTCAAATCTTGGCTCTGCCAATTGTCTGCCGTTTGGCTTTGGGCAAGTCACTTAACTTCTCTGGGACTCAGTTACCTCATCTATAAAATGGGGATTAAGACTGTGAGCGCCCCATGGGGTAACCTGATCACTTTGTAACCTCCCCGGCGCTTAGAACAGTGCTTTGCACATAGTAACTGCTTAACAAATGCCATTATTATTATTATTTTATGTACATATTTATAATTATAATTCTATTTATTTTTATTAATGATGTGTGCATATCTATAATTCTATTTATTTGTAATGATGCTACTGATACCTGTTTACTTGTTTTGATGTCTGTCTCCCCCATTCTAGACTGACATATTTATAATTATAATTCTATTTATTTTTATTAATGATGTGTGCATATCTATAATTCTATTTATTTGTAATGATGCTACTGATACCTGTTTACTTGTTTTGATGTCTGTCTCCCCCATTCTAGACTGTGACATATTTATAATTATAATTCTATTTATTTTTATTAATGATGTGTGCATATCTATAATTCTATTTATTTGTAATGACGCTACTGATGCCTGTTTACTTGTTTTGATGTCTGTCTCTCCCATTCTAGACTGTGAGCCTTTTGTGGGGAGGGATTGTCTCCATTTGTTGCTGAACTGTACTTCCCAAGGACTTAGTACAGTGCTCTGCACCCAGTAAGCCCTCGAATTTATTGAATGAATAAATGGATGCTCTCCCTCAAAATATTGCAGAAGATGCAATTGCATTACATTTCACACATGCCTGGTGCGACACGCTGTGTAGGACCTGGGTGGCAGCTGCTGTTTTGCCCTAAGTCCAGATGACTGAATGTGAGAAGCTGACTTTGCAAGCTTTCTGGACAATGCATTATGATTGGCCTGCAGTGCCTCGGTCAGAGGGCTTAAAATAAGAGAGTGACACTTGTAGGTAGTGGAGAAGCAATGTGGAAAACATTTAAAAACCACACTGTGAGCCACACCAACTTGGAAGCTAAATTTCCCGTGATTCCCCAGAAGTCTCCTTTTGGAGGTCAGGCCAGTATAAGGGCACCTCAAAAGAGAGGTGGTTTAGAGCCTTCCTATTTGCCTGTATCCAGTCCGTACATTATTAAGAAATGAAACTCTCGCTTTTGGCGGACAAGACCTTGGCTACCGCAAGGGGTTCGGTAATGGTAATCTCATTTGCAGACAGAGACAAAGAGAGAAAGCCCAACATGGGTGAGGCACGTGGATATATATTATCACTATAATAATGATGGCATTAAGCGCTCACTATGTGCCAAGAACTGTTCTAAGCATTGGGATAGATACGAGGTAATCAGGTTGTCCCACATGGGGCTAACAGACTTAATCCCCATTACACAGATGAAATAACTGAGGCGCAGAGAAGTTAAGTGACTTGCCCAAGGTCACACAGCTGATAAATGGCAGAGCCGGGATTAGAACCCACGACCTCTGACTCCCAAACCCGTGAACCCAGAAACCAGAGGTATGGAATTGGAGAACCATACTTGCCCAGAATTCCCTTGTCCCTTTCCTGGGCTAAACTGATGTAGGGACATGGAAGTCAAAAGAAAATACAAACAGATCTAGAACAGGGCTTAGCTGGCCTCCTGCTCTTCTGCCACCTAATCCCATGAGAACATAAGGACACGAGCAGTGACAGAATTCTGCCCTGAATTCTGCTTCCAGCAGTGGCAGCACAGAATACTTAGAGGAACAGCGTAATGACTGCCCTCCAGGACATCCTACACTGTAGTCAGAAATTCAGAGTCCTCTCTAATACTTTTTGCTTTTACTGCTAATGGATGGTATTTGTTAAGTGCTTACTCTGTGCCACACATGGTACTAGTGTGGCTCAGTGGAAAGAGCCCGGGCTTTGGAGTCAGAGGTCATGGGTTCAAATCCTGGCTCTGCCAATTGTCAGCTGTGTGACTCTGGACAAGTCACTTAACTACTCTGTGCCTCAGTTACCTCATCTGTAAAAAGGGGGATGAAGATTGTGAGCCCCACATGGGACAACCTGATCACCTTGTATCCTCCCCAGAGCTTAGAACAGTGCTTTGCACATAGTAAGCACTTAATAAATGCCATCATTATTATTATTATTATCTTTTAGACTGTGAGCCCACTGTTGGGTAGGAACTGTCTCTATATGTTGCCAACTTGTACTTCCCAAGCGCTTAGTAAAGTGCTCCGCACACAGTAAGTGCTCAATAAATACGATTGATTGATTGATTGATTATTACTAAGCGCTGACGTAGATACAAGCTAACGGACTGGACAAAGTCCATGTCCCACATGGGGCTCAAAGTCTTAATCTCAATTTTACAGGTGAGGTAACTGAGGCACAGAGAAGTTAAGTGACTTACCCAAGGTCACACAGCAGACAAGTGGCAGAGGCAGATTAGAATTTAGGTCCTTCTAATTCCCAGGCCCTTATTCTATCCATGAGGCCATGCTGCTTCCGCTGACCTACCATGGACTCATGGATCTATCACCTGTGAATTTACCTAAGCTCTTCTTAGATCTATTTATATTTTCTCCCTGAGCTAGAACAGCCTGAGCTGAGACTGTGGATTAACAGGAGATTGAAAAGTCAAACCTAGCTATTTTTCTTTCAGGAAATGGGCTGGAGAGTCACTGATCAGCTCGTGGGCTTGAACTGGTATCAATATGTTTGTCTGAAGGTCCACACCCTCCTAACTGTGCAACATTTTAGATCGTCTATAACCTTGAAATGGTCCTCAAACCAGTACAATGTATTGAAAATAGGCCTGAATCTGAGTCTGAGGAACAGAAACCCGATTTCACATCCAAGTCAAGATCTCTGAATCCTGCAGTAAATAGCAATTATTGAGTATCCACTAAGTAGAATACACTGGAGTTGTACTAAGCAGCGTGGCTCAGTGGAACGAGCACGGGCTTGGGAGTCAGAGGTCATGGGTTCTAATCCCAGCTCCGCCACTTGTCAGCTGTGTGACTTTGGGCAAGTCACTTAATTCTCTGTGCCTCAGTTACCTCATCTGTAAAATGAGGATTAAGACTGTGAGCCCCATGTGGGACAACCTGATCACCTTGTATACTCCCCAGCACTTAGAACAGTGCCTTGCACATAATAAGCGCTGAACAAATGCTACTATTATTATTATTATTTATTAAGTGCGGAACACTGCTTTGGGAAAAACAACCCTGTGGGGGTTGGGGGAGAATTAAGACATGGCTTCTGGATCCCAACGTGCTGACAATCTAAGAATAAATGGAGAGGATGAGCAACAGACACATCAAGAAGGATGAAAAGAAAAGAGGACAATGATAAACACAACTGCAAATAGAGGAGCAGTGTTTCAGGCTCCTTGTTACTGAGTCCAACATCCACAGCCACAGCCACAGGCAGTCTTCCCAACCTTTTAGAAGTTCAGAGGACAGCCTGCCGCTGCATCCTCACCTTCCTGGCTGGGAAAAGTGGGGGCCCCTTGGAGTCCGAGGAGTTTTTGTGGGGGAAGGAGGGAGCAGTGACCTCTCCGTACTAAATTCATGGAAAGGTACAGTAGGCATGTTCTCATCCCACAAAGAGCTTCCCCTTTAATGGGGAAGACATATGTGCAGATAGTTACAGACAGTGGAAGCAGAATAAATAATGCATAATGAAGGCTATATTTGCCTATATAATAATAATAATGTTGGTATTTGTTAAGCGCTTACTATGTGCAAAGCACTGTTCTAAGTGCTGGGGTACATACAAGGTGATCAGGTTGTCCCACGTGGGGCTCACAGTCTTAATCCCCATTTTACAGATGGGGTAACCAAGGCACAGAGAAGTTAAGTGACTTGCCCAAAGTCACACAGCCGACAATTGGCAGAGCCGGGGTTTGAACCCATGACCTCTAACTCCAAAGCCCGTGCTCTTTCCACTGAGCCACGCTGCCTCTGTAATATAACAGTGCTGAGGGTAGATATTGATAAAATATATAAGCATTAGAGGCAGCTTTTGTATTGAGTTGGTTTGGGTGTTGGGAATTAATCTGGGAACACTTCCTGAGGAATGTGGGGTTTTAGAAGGCTTTGAACGTGGGAAGGCCTGAGGGCTGGAACTTTGGGGTGGAGGGGAGGAAGTCCCAGGTTGGGGAAACAGAGTGAGCAAGAGTGCAAGTTAGACAGTAGTGAGTTTAGAGGATTAAGAGGTAAAATGGGGAAGCTTGATGGAGCATTTTGAAGGAGGCTTTGTTTGTTGTGGAAGGCAATGGATCGTCACTGAGATGAGGGCAGAATGCAAGCTAGGCTCCCCAAAACTCTGAAAAGATGTCCGGGGAAAGTACATTACCTGAGCTCAGAAAATTAGGGTGGATTTACCTTGTGGGGATAGATTTATGGCTAAAGATACCTAATTAAGGCAACAAGAGTCTTAAGGGATTTCAGTTTCTCAAAATAGGTTGTTTTTCAGGGTGAATTTGAAAGAGGGAATTTAGGTAACGTCACCTAATGTCTCTGGGCCACAGTTTCCTCATCTGTAAAATGGGGATTCAATATCTGTTCCCTTTCCCCTTTATATCCTGAACTCTATGTTGCACAGGGACCCTATCCAGACTGCTTCTATCGGATCTACCCTAGTGCTACGTATAGGGTTTAGCACATAGAAAGTGTTTTAACAAATAACCATAAAAAGGCAGCAGCTTAGCCATAAGTGGGAGGGTGCAGGAGAGCACAGAGAAGAAAGCGCAGAAGGGATGGACGGAGAGAGACAGAAACAGAGAGAGACACAGAAAGACAGAGAAAGAGATAGAGAGGCAGTGAGTGGGGAAAGAGAGAATCAGAAGCTCATAGCTATAAAATCATGAGATGAACTACGAGAGAGGAAACCTAAATAACATTTAAACAGAATAATTGACACAGAACCCAGATAAGAACAGGGCTGCCAAGATGGAGTGGGGAGGTAGAGGTATCATGGGGACAGCCTCTAAAATTTCTTGACACCCTAAAGAGTCTCTGTAGAATTTAAATAAACCAATGAATCAAAGTGGGAAACGTACCAGGTACATAGTTTAACATTAGCCCCAGGATAGCAGTGGTCTTCTTCAGCCCTGAATAAGATTCCAGACTGATGTATGAGAATGGATTCATAAACATGTCAGCTTCGCTCATGGAAGCTGGGAATCAGTTACCGAACAGATGCTGAGCAGAATGTCACTCGACATCATTAGTGGTTTTGCATTTGCCAAGGTATGTTTTTGCCAGCAGTGACGGTGCATCAGGTTTGTGAGTTATGAAGTTAAGCAAGGTAAGTCTTTAGGCAAGGGAGGAGTCAGAACACCATGAAGCCGGGAAACAGGAAGGTGTTGGGGTTTGAGGAACAGAGGGACCAGGGGTCCATTTGAGATCCCTGCCCTGGGAAATGGTCAATCGATCATATTTATTGAACACTTACTGTCTGCAGAGCACTGTATTAAGCACTTGAGAGAGTACAATATGACAATATAACAGACACATTCGCTGCCCACGATGAGTTTACAGTCTAGAGGGGGAGACAGATATTAGTATAAATAAATTACAGATATGTACATATGTGGGGCTGGGAGGGGGGATGAATAAAGGGAGCAAATCAAGGTGAAGCAGAAGGGAGCGGGAGAAGAGAAAAGGAGAGCTTAGTCAGGGAAGGCCCATCGACATGCTTCCCTTACTTGAAACTTTTTTTAATGTCTGTCTCCTCTTCCAGACTGCAAGCTCCTTAAGGACAAGTATTGTGCCTACCAAATGTATTGAATTGTACACTCCCAAGTGCTCTGCACACAGTAAGTGCTCAATAAATACGATTGAATGAATGAATGAAATGCTTAGAATAGTATCCTGCACACCATAAACACTTAATAAATGCCACTGAGGGACTGAAAACACTTTGTCCAAGTTATTTGAGGGTGAGGTCCAGTTTTCATTCTTTAATTCCCCAAAGCACCTAATAAAGTTCTTTGTTCACAGAGGGCACTCAATAAATACTTGATGTCAGTGATGATAATGTCTCCACTCTTTCCGGGGCTGTAGGCTTGATGCTTAGGGAGGTGCGTCACTCTTTTAGACAGTGACAGCACCATTTCAGTCTCTCAGTCCCCTGTTGGTCTCATAAAATGAATTTGCCTCCCTAACTGTTGAACTTCCAGACAGGAAGCGACTTAGTTCCATAGGGAAGCAATGCAGCCTAGTGGAAAGAGCACTGATCTGGAAGTAAGAAGACCTGGGTCCAAATCCTGGCGCTCCCACTTGTCTCCTGTGTGACCTTGGGTAAGTCACTTAACTTCTCTGTGCCTCACTTTCCTCCTTTTTTAGTATTTGTTAAGTGCTTACTGTGTGCCAGAAACCGTACTAAGAGCTGGAGTAGGTAAAAGATAATCAGGTTAGACACAGTCTGCAGTCCACATGAGGCTCACTATCATAATTTCCATTTTACAGACGAGGTAAATGAGGCACAGAGAAGTTAAGTGACTTGCCCAAGGTCATACAGCACGTTGGAGAGACAGGATTAGAACCCAGGTCCTTCTGGCTCCCAGGCCTGTGCTCTACCCATTTGGCCATGCTGCTTCTCATCTGTAAAATGAGAATTAAATCCTCCTCCCTCCTACTTAGCCTGTGAGTCCCATGTGGGACAGGGACTTCATCCAACCTGATTATCTTTTATCTATCTGATTTTCTTGTACCTAACCAAGTGGTTAGTATGGGGCTTGGCATAAAGTAAGTGTTTAACAGGTACCACTTAAAAAAAAAGAACGGGAAAAAGAGCAATCACATTTTTTGAGCATTTGCTGTGATTAGATTATTGTACTGAGCACTTGGGAGAGTACAACAGAGTTGGTAGTCACGTTCCCTACCCACAACGAGCTTACATTCTGAAATGTGGACTCTTGTCCAAAACCTCCCTTTAAGGGTTGTGAGCTTAAAGTCTCAGTGCTGGCCCATTTCTCCAAAGCTTTCTTCTCAGCAGGAACACCTCTTCAGCCCCCCAAGTCCTTACTTATGACAAAAGGAGCAGGATCATGGGACAGTAAGACCAAATTCAAGGGGAAGAGAAAAGAATGATGGATCTGTGAGTAGCTTCTGAGCTGGCCCAAGACCAGAAGCCATTGACAGATTTGAGGGGAAGGTGAGATGAGGAAACATTTCAGCAAAGAAGACAACTGGAGCAGGGTTGGGCGCTCTTGAAAAAAGAGCCACTCCTATATGAGGAGATAGAATGAGGAGATTGGGAAAAGTGACCAGACCTCCTGCTCTTCAAATTACCACCTTGACATCCTAATTATGGCTACCAGGACCTGCTTTGGGTGGTATCTGCATCTGCAGGAGGGCACATGTTCCCTGATGTAGCCAGCATACCACTACTGTTATTATCATAATAATAATAATTATTAGTATTATAGAGCTTGTTTCAGTGTTTCCCTATCTAGAACTGGGGTAGGGGATTTGTATGTGTGTGTGTGAGAGCAAGAGAGAGAGTCCTCTCTCCCTCCTTTTGGGCAGGGATCTCCTCACCCAACTCTGTTGCACTATACTTTCCTAAGTTCTTAGTACAGTGCTCTGCACAAAGAAGGTGCTCAATAAATATGATTGATTGATTGAGGGTGGCAGTGGCATTAAGTAGGGGCAGCATGACTGGGGTACAGTCTTTGCTACTGCTGTGGCTAACCTTGCCTTCTGTGGCCATTTCTCAATCAGTTGTATTTATCAAGTGTTTACTATGTGCAAAGCATAGTATTAAGCAATTAGAAGAGTACAATAGAGTGGTTAGCCAGGATTTCTGCCCTCAAGGTGCTAAATATATAGCATTCCCTTGACCTCCAAGGAGCAGTGCAGGGCAGAGACTTGAGGTCAACACGGGGAATATGGTGTCCCCCTGGAGAAAAACGGGGAGGCTGCTGTGGTTCCCCACTGCTGAACTCACTGCCATCACCACAACCTAAGCAGGGGCAAAGACGAGGAGGGAGGGGAAAGCCAGTTTATGCTTTCCCACATTGTTTTTCTGCTGTTGTGTCAGTCTTTCCCCAGCTGGGCTCCTGCTCCATGAGGCTCCTCTTTGTGACAATGCCCCAAGGTCAGAAAGTCTCAGAGAGCCCTTGTGGTGGCAACACAACAACAGGTCCGCCTGGAGCAGGAGTGGCAGAAAAGTACCTCGGGGAAGAATTGCCGTCTGTCTTACCTGTCTCCAGTGGAGACTTCCCTGGTGGATACTGTGTGTTGCAGGTGTGCCTGTGCACACACACATGCACGGTGTGTGTGCCTGCCACCCCCATCTGTCTCTCAAGAGGGACATGGCCATCCATGCCGGCACCAACCAACCCCAGCCTCACAGAACCCAGGGCACTGGGGAGGGTACCTATGTCTGTATACTTCCACTATCGATCAATCAATAAATAATACTATTGCTGAAAGTCTACCAAGTACTTGGAGGATGACAATAGATTTAGAAGACTTGACCCTGCCCTCAAGGAGCAGAGGGGGAGACAAACACCAAAATTCTTCCCAGTTAGAAGGGAGAAGGAAAAGGAGATAGGGATTTTAGCCACAGCACCTGTATATATGTTTCTACAGATCTATTACTCTATTTATTTTACTTGTACATATTTACTATTCTATTTGTTTTCTTAATGATGTGCATCTAGCTCTATTTGTATTTATTCTGATGACTTGACACCTGTCCACATGTTTTGTTTTGTTGTCTGTCTCCCCCTTCTAGACTGTGAGCTCGTTGTTGGGTAGGGACCGTCTCCATATGTTGCCAACTTGTACTTCCCAAGCGCTTAGTACAGTGCTCTGCACACAGTAAGCGCTCAATAAATACGATTGAATGAATGCTTAAGTTAAATGTACAGAAGCGCAACTGGTGGTTGTGAGTACACAAGCGCATATGTTCACAACACATATGCTTATAACTGAATATAACTGCAATTTATTTATGTATGCCTATTAATGTCTGTCGCCCCCCTGTTGCTATATGTCTACTGTTATTATACTGTACTCTTCCAAGCACAGTAAGCGCTCAATAAATACAACTGAATGAATGAATGAATGGTTACAGCACAAGTGCTGAGGTGGTAGTTATGGGGCAATGTAACCTCAGCAGAACAGAAATTAATTGGGGAAGCCTCATGGGAAGTGCTCTGATCTGGTAGATCAGGTGGAGAGAAAGTTGTGGCTGAGAAGGAGGTTAGAGGCAGGGGAGATGAGAACCAGACAGTGCATAGGAGAGTGAGAGAGGATTGACTGTTGTGAATTGGAGCAGTGTGGGAAAAGAGAGCAGGACAGAGCTGACTGAGTGCTTTAAAACCAATGGTAGGGGGTTTCTGCTTGATGCAAAGAGGAAAGGGAGGATCCTTGATATGTCGTGGAGGAAAAACTGAAAGGATTTAGTGACCGCCTGAATATGGAGGTTGAAAGAGAAGGAGAAGTCAAGGATAGTGCCAAGGTCATGGGTTTCAGAGGCAAGGAGGATGATGGTTGTGTTAACTGTGATGGGAAAGTTAGGTGGAGAAGAGAGATTTGGGAGGAAAGATGAGGAGTTCGGTTTTGGACATATTGAGCTTAGATTGTGAACACTGAGTGGGACAGTGACCATGCTTACTGCATAGTAAGCACTCAATTTTACATTAAAGCTACTAACTTCCCCATCCCTCTGTCCAAGCCTGCCTTTTCTCTCTGCTTGCTCTCGCTCTTTGCCTCTCTTCCTCACTCTGCCTCACTATTTTTCTTTCTCTTCTCCCACCTCCCCACCTAAATTCTGAAATCTGGGCACCCCTATTTAAGCCACTATTCTCCACCAGCTCTAACCATTTTACAAATTGACTCTCTTTACAAGGTAGCCCCATCACACATTCTATGCTCTTCCCAACCTCACCTTCTAGCTCTACCTCACTCTCAACTCTCCCACCTCCGCCCCCAAGTTCATGCTGTTTTCCCCCACCTGGAAATTCCTGTCCTACAAATCAGCCACATCACAGTTCTTGCCCTCTGAAAACCCCTCCACTTCCAGGAAGTCTTTTCTGGTTAATTGACAACTCTCTAGGTGCATCAAACAACACTCTCCTTAGCCCTTAGGTATTTTACTTCTCTCCACAATATTCATGTGTATGTGCATATTTTTGTTTATATATTTATTTGTACAGTCAGTGATTTATTTGGCTATTTCATCTTGATTTATTTGTATTGCTTTGTGCTATATTCTTCCCCCTGTTTGCAATATTTGCAAATAATTTTGTCAGTCTCCTGCATTAATTGCAAGCTGATATGGACAAAGAAGATGTGCCACGTTAACTTTGTTCTCTCTCAAGAGCTTAGCACTTCAAAGGGCTCTATAAATTGATTGATTCAGCCTCTGTGTCATCTCTCAGAGGAGGACACAAGGAGGCTGATATGAGAGAAACACATGGTGACAAAGTGGGGAGGTAGATGGGGGCAGTTAAGTGAAGGATATTAGTGGTAAATTTTAGAAACCATGAAGGCAATTTGGAATTTACTTCAAAGGTCATAAACTCTGTCCAGTTTATACATTCACATTACCATGTCCAAATACTCTCATGTCTTCAAGAAAAGTCTTGAGGTGTTGTCTTTATCAATGAACTTTTGAATAGGAATAACCACATCAGGTAAACTGTGTTTGAGAGGGAGAGGGGGAAAGAGAGAGGGAGAGAGAGAGAGAGAGAGAGAGAGAGAGAGTGAGAGAGAGAGAGAGAGAGAGAGAGAGAGAGAGTGTATGTGTGTGTTGTATCCATGTCAATTCCACTGAACCAGGTACAGTTCTTAGAGAGATTTTATTTTGCTGTAAAGGGAGCCAGCAGGTTCTTGTATCTCTCTGTGTGTTCTGACTGCCCAGGGACTCTGGCTCTGGATTGTAAAAGGTTATGTGTATTCTGATCAAAGAAACAAATCTACACATTCTCTCAATATTTGACTAAAATATCTGGACTGTAGATCTTTCTTAGGTGCCCTAACAAATTATTTGGACTTCTAAAAATTAATTAAAAGTTACCTTGCCATTTGGGAGTTTACATAAAGACAAGACATTTTGTTATCTGCACAACAGAGAAACTCAGCTCTGGGGTGTGTGACTCCAATGGGAAACTGGGTGGAAAAATATAGATTAGAGTTCTCAAGAGGCATATTCCAAATGCAGCTCAGTGACTGCAGATCAAAGGAAAAGCTGCATTCATAATTACCTGCTTCCTCGAGACTTATTTCAGATGTGTTTTCAGGACTTCTTGGTTTTCTTTAGAAGCCATTTCTGGGATTTTTACTATATTCTTTTTAAATGGTATTTGTTAAGGCCTTTCTATGTGTCAAGCACTGTACTAAGCACTAGGATAGAGACAAGTTAATTTGGTCAGACAGTCTGTGTAGGAAGGAGAACAGGTAATGAAATGCCAGAAATTCACAGATGAGGAAACTGAAGCATGGAGAAGTTGAGAGACTTATCCAGGGTCAATTAGCAGGCAAGTGGTGGAGTCAGGATTAGAACCCAGGTCCTCTGACTCCCAGTTCTGTGCTCTTTCCACTAGTTCATGCTGCTTCCCTATTTATTAGGAATCTGAACAAACACATCCATAGAGGACATAAGGATAAAATTTTCATACTTTGTCTCCTCTCCATCCTTTTGCTTAGTTTAATGACCCCAAGTATAATCCCATTTATGATGATAATATTTCACTCAAAACGGCACATAATTCAAAGCAATTACTGCTCCCAACTACCACATGTTTAGCTGTAGGTCTAGTGGGAAGAGCACTGCCCTGGGAATTATGAGATCAGACAAATTTCAGTCGGGTGGGCTATGTCATCAGGGCTGAAGGCTTCTGACTAAAGAGCCACTCGGGGCACTCTGTAAGATGGACAGGATCAGTAAGAATCCTGAAAAAATAGCTAGCCCATGGGGGTGATAAAGCAGAGGCTTCCAAAGCAACAGCTCATCAATTAATGGTGAAACAAGCCAGCATCAGCCTATGCTGCCCTCAGTTTGGCCATGAAAGGAGCCCTCAAAGTAAGAAGGCCCTTAAGACCGTGACGGTGAGCCCCATGTGTGCACTTCAAAATGAGCTCTGGTTCCTGAAGTCTCAAGACTGAGGCTAAGCTGTTGATCCCAAAGTACCCCACCATTATCAGATGCACTTAAAAATATTGGATAATCCACAACTGTCTGATTCGAAGACTGCTGTTCCTGAGTCCCATCTTCCAAGCCCTCCTAAAATCCCACCTCTTCCAGAAGTCTTTCCCAGTCAATTTATAACACCTCAATCACATCAAACCAAAACCACACTAAACCCTTGCGGTTTATTCCTATCCTCAGTGCACAGATTTACTTTATTAATATATTTACTTGCCTATTTGGTTATTTGGTCAGCTGTCATTGTACTACTTAATATTAATAACAATAATAATGGTACTTGTTAAGCTCTTACTATGCGTCAAACACTGTTCTAAGAACTGGGGTAGATACAAGGTAATCAGGGTAGACACAGTCCCTGTCCTACATGGGGCTCACAGTCTTAATCCCCATTTTACAGATGATGTAACTGAAGCCCAGAGAAGTGAAGTGACTTGCCCAAGGTCATACAACAGACAGGTCATGGATCTGGGATTAGAACCCATGACCTTCTAACTCCCAGGCCCGTGTTCTATCCACTTAGCCATCCTGCTACTCACTACGCCACGCTACTTCCAGTTTTAACCTTGTTTCTTCCTCTTACTCTCACTAGCTGTAAATCATTTCTGTCTTCTCCATTCAGTTGTAAGCTCCTTGACGTAAGGGAACATATGTCGTGCTAATGTATTCTTCCAACTGCCAAGGATAATGCCTAACATATAGTAAGTGCTCAAAAAATACCACTGACTGATTAATCCTTTTAATTTTGGACTAATAAGATTTTACCTTATATCCTTAAGATTGTTGTCCAGAGTAAAATATTTCAGTTGTTCTCTATGTGGCTAACTGTATCTCAATCTATCAATCAATAGTATTTACTGAGCATGTGCCCTGTTAAGAGTGTTATATTAAGTGCTTGGGAGAAGATAACAGAGTTAGTAAACTTAATCCCTGTCCTCAAGGAATTGACAATCTAAGAGGTTTCTGTTTCAGTGCCCATGTGCCTTAATTTAGAGCTTTCTTCACTGAAATAAGGTAGGTACACTTTTGGTCAGTCAAAAAGCATCATTTTACTGAATTTAGTTTCTTGATCATTACTTATGGTGATCATAGGTGGAATAAAGGTGTCTTGGGGAATGGTTTAAAAGCCCCTCAGACCTGCTCATACATTTAATCAACATAAAAGATTTTCATTAAACTTTCCCAAACTTAAAAATGTCATAATGATGATTCATCTGGAGGCAATAAGCAGATGTAGTTTGAAAAATCACAGTCAGAATGCCATGAGTCATATTTTAAATTTTTATTAACATTTCTGCACATCTATTTCTGATTTTTCTTAGATTTGGCCTATTTTCTTTTGGGTCCCTGGACCTGTGGGTCTTTGCTATTCTTCATGCATCCTAAAATGGCACAACTGGAAAGGACCTCCAGGGATCGTCCAGCCTGAAGACTGCTTTTATGCCCCTGAGCAACTAACCCTATGCACACACACACAGGTGACTGTCAGACCAGTTCTCAAGACCTCCTGGGTTGGAGGTCTTCTTTGGTTGCCAATCCAGTGTTTTATCACTTACTACAGTGCTCTGCAGATAGAGCATGGGCTTGGGAGTCAGAAGGACCTGGGTTCTAATCCCAGCTCCACCACTTGACTGAGGTGTGACCTTGGGCAAGTCACTTAATTTCTCTGTACCTCATTCATTAAATTGAATTTATTAAGCACTTACATTGTAATACTTGGGAAAGTACAATACAACAATAAACAGTGACGATCTCTGCCCACAAAAAGCTCACAGTCTAGAGGGAGGGAGAAGGACATCAATACAAATAAATAAAATTACAGATATATACCTAAGTGCTGTGGGCCTGGAAGGTGGAGGGAAGAGCAAAGGCAGCAAGTCGAGAGTGGGAGATGAGGAAAAGTGAGGCTTAGTCTGGGAAGGCCTCTTGGAGGAGATGTGCCTTCAATAAGGCTTTGAAGGGGGGGAGAGTAATTATCTGTCAGATTTGAGGAGGAAGGGCATTCCAGGCCAGAGCAGGACGTGGACCAGAGGTCATCGATGAGACAGGCGAGACTGAGGCACAGTGAGAAGATCAGCACTAGAGGAGCGAAGTATGTGGGCTGGGTTGCAGAAAAAGAGAAGCAAGGTGAGGTAGGAGGGGGCGAGATAATGGAGTGCTTTATAGCCAATGGTGAGGAGTTTTTGTTTGAAATGGAGGTGATTAGGCAACCATTGGAGATTTTTGGAGAGTGGCGTGACATGTCCTGAATGATTTTGTAGAAAGGTGATTCAGGCAGCGGAATGAAGTATGGTCTGGACTACTGCATCAGCCTTCTCTCTGATCTCCCATCCTCGTGTCTCTCTCCACTTCAATCCATACTTCATGCTGCTGCCTGGATTATCTTTGTCCAGAAACGCTCTGGGCATATCACTCCCCTCCTCAAAAATCTCCAGTGGCTACCAATCAATCTGCGCATCAGGCAGAAACTCCTCACCCTGGGCTTCAAGGCTGTCCATCACCTCGCCCCCTCCTACCTCACCTCCCTTCTCTCCTTCTACAGCCCACCCCGCACCCTCCGCTCCTCCACGCTGATCTCCTCACTGTACCTCACTCTCGCCTGTCCCGCCATCGACCCCCAGCCCACGTCATCCCCCGGGCCTGGAATGCCCTCCCTCTGCCCATCGGCCAAGGTAGCTCTCTTCCTCCCTTCAAGGCCCTGCTGAGAGCTCACCTCCTCCAGGATGCCTTCCCAGACTGAGCCCCTTCCTTCCTCTCCCCCTCGTCCCCCTCTCCATCCCCCCATCTTACCTCCCTCCCTTCCCCACAGCACCTGTATATATGTATATATGTTTGTACATATTTTTTTACTCTATTTATTTATTTAATTTATTTGTACATATCTATTCTATTTATTTTATTTTGTTAGTATGTTTGGTTTTGTTCTCTGTCTCCCCCTTTTAGACTGTGAGCCCACTGTTAGGTAGGGACTGTCTCTATATGTTGCCAATTTGTACTTCCCAAGCGCTTAGTACAGTGCTCTGCACATAGTAAGCGCTCAATAAATACGATTGATGATGATGATGACTGGAGTGGGGAGAGAAAGGAGGTTGGGAGGTCAGCAAGGAGGCTGATGCAGTAATCTAAGTGGAATAATAACAATAATACTAACGGCATTTGTTAAGCGCTTACTATGTGCAAAGCATTGTTCTAAGCGCTGGGGAGGATACAAGGTGATTAGATTGTCCCCCATGGGGCTCACAGTCTTAATCCCCATTTTACAGATGAGGGAACTGAGGCCCAGAAAAGTGAAGTGACTTGCCCAAAGTCAACTAGCTGACGATTGGCGGAGTCAGGATTTGAACCATAACCTCTGACTCCAAAGCCCGTACTCTTTCCACTGAGCCATGCTGAATAGGATGAGTGATTGTATTGACGTGGTAGCAGGTTGGATGGAGAGGAAAGGGTGGATTTTAGTGATGTTGTGAAGGTGGAACTGACAGAATTTGGTGATGGATTGAATATGTGGGTTGAATGACAGACAGGAGTCAAGGATGACATCAAGATTCTGGGCTTGTGAGACGGGAAGGATGGTGGTGCCATCTTACAGTGACAGGAAAGTCAGGGAGAGGACTGGGTTTGGGTGGGAAGATAAGGAGCTCTGTTTTGGACATGTTAAATGTGAGGTGACAGAGGACATCTAAGTAGAGATGTCTTGAAGGCAAGGGGAGATGTGAGACTGGAGAGAGGGAAAAAGATCAGGGAAGAGATGTAGATTTGGGTATCATCTGCATAGAGATGGTAGGTGAAGCCATGGGAGAGAATTTCTCCAAGGGAATGAATGTACATGGAGAATAGAAGGGAACCCAGAACTGAATCTTGGGAGACCCCCAGTTAGGGGATGGGAGGCAGAGGAGAAGCCTGCAAAGGAGACTGAGAATGAAGGGTTAGAGAGATAAGAGGAGAACTAGGAGAGGACAGAGTCAGCGAAGCCAAGGTTGGATATTGTTGGAATGGACAACAGCAGGATAGCTACATCCACTATATGGTGAACTGGTGAATGACAGCTCTCTCTTGTGGAAAGAGCATGGGCTTGGGAGTCAGAGGTCATGGGTTCAAATCCCTGCTCCTCCAATTGTCAGCTGTGTGACTTTGGGCAAGTCACTTAAGTTCTCTGTGCCTCAGTTACCTCATCTGTAAAATGGGGATGAAGACTGTGAGCCCCATGTGGGACAACCTGATCGCCTTGTATCCTCCCCAGCACTTAGAATAGTGCTTTGCACATAGTAAGCACTTAACAAATGCCATTATTATTATTATTATTAAAAACCATTATCCATCTCCAGATGCAACAGAAACTCCTCACCATCAGCTTTAATGCACTCAATCGGCTCTCTCCCCATCCTTTCTTACTTCACTGGTCTATTTCAACTCAGCCTGCACACTTTTCTTCTCTAATGCCAACCTACACACTGTACCTCGATCTCATTTTTCTCGCCACTAACTCCTTGCCCACATCCTGACTCTGGCCTAGAACTCATTCCCTATTCTGGAACTCATTCCCCATTCATATCCGACAGATCATCACTCTCCTCATTTGCAAAGCCCCAATTAGTCATATCTCCTCTAGGAGGTCTTCCCTGATTAACCCTTCACTTCCCCCATTTGCCTTCCCTTCTGTGTTGTTTATACATTTGAGTCTGAACCTCCTTAAACACTTGGATTTTCAGTCCACTCCCATGGCACTTAAGTACATATTCATTTGTAATTTATTTTAATGTTTGTCTCTCCCTCTAGTCTATAAGCTCCTTGTGGACAGGAACTGTGTCTACCTACTCTATAGTACTGTAAGCTTATTGTGGGCAAGGAATGTGGCTGTTTTTTGTTATATTGTAGTCTCCCAAATGCTTAGTGCAGTGCTCTGCATACAGTAAGCACTCAACAAATATGACTGAATGAATGAATACTCTCCCAAGTACTGAGTACAGTGCTCATTGACTGATTGATTAATGAGGAGAACCCAGTTTAAGGATACAGGGAAGCAAAATTCAGGTGATGCAGAAAAGTTATAGTCAGCTGGTAGACTAGCAGCAATCACACCAGTGTGATGAACAGGAATTAGAAATGTCAAAACCACTTATCAGTATGTCCATAACTTTGCCAGCCTGACCTCTTACTAGGAAGTTATATCATCACTCCTCTAATACCAACCAATTTAGTGGGCTTCGCTCTGTCTCCCTCACGGTCATTCATTTTCATTAAATCATGTTTATTGAGCACTTAGAGAAACAGCATGGCTCAGTGGAAAGAGCCTGGGCTTGGGAGCCAGAGGTCATGGGTTTGAATCCCAGCTCCGCCACTTGTCAGCTGTGTGACCTTGGGCAAGTTACTTAACTTCTCTGAGCCTCAGTTCCCTCATCTCTAAAATGGGGATTAAGACTGTGAGCCCTACGTGGGACAACCTGATCACCTTGTATCCCCCCCAGCACTTAGAACAGTGCTTCGCACATAGTAAGCGCTTAACAAATGCCATCATCATTATTATTATTATTACTTACTGTATGCCGATCACTGTACTAAGCACTTGGGAGAGTACAGCGCCCTTTGATCATATACTCCCTACGAACTGGAGCTCCCACTCCTTCAGTAGCTGACAGACAACCACTCCCTCTACGTTCAAAGCTCTACTAAAACCATATCTCCTCCAGGAAGCCTCCCCTGGCTAACTTCTCATCTCTTCCAGGGGAGGCTAACTTCTCATCTCCTCACCTTATTTTCCCTCCTTTCTGGGAGCAATGAATGAATTCAGTCTCTCATCCATCATCAACATCATCAATAGTATTTATCAAGTATGGTGCAAACATTATCCTTCCCAAAATGATTTATTGAACATCTACCTTGTGTGCTAGGTCGAACTAAATGTTTGGGCTATACAGACAAAATTAACTAGATACAATCCCTTTCCTCAAAGAGCTGCCTGCCCAAGGAGGAAGACCAGCACAGAAACAATAACAGTTCAACATTGTAAATGCACATTTCACCTATCAGAAAAGTGTAATCAACTGGATTTAATGTGGAACACTGAACAGCACCTTGCGAAGCCCATCAAAGCAGCTCAGCGACCCTTTCCCCAGCCCATTCCTGAACTCCATTCATTCATTCAATCGTATTTATTGAGCGCTTACTGTGTGCAGAGCACTGTACTAAGCACTTGGGAAGTACAAGTTGGCAACATATAGGGACGGTCCCTACCCAACAGTGGGCTCACAGTCTAGAAAGGGGAGACAGAGAATAAAACAAAACATATTAACAAAATAAAATAAGTAGAATAAAGATGTACAAGTAAAATAAATAAATAAATAGGGTAATAAATATGTACAAACATATATACATATATACAGGTGCTGTGGGGAAGGGAAGGAGGTAGGGTGGGGAGATGGAGAGGGGGAGGAGGGGGAGAGGAAGGAGGGGGCTCAGTCTGGGAACACCTTTATCTCTCATGTTCTATCATTTTTCTAGCTTATCCTCCCCTGGAGTAGTAGATAGAGCATGGGCCTGGGATTCAGAAGATCATGGGTTCTAATCCTGCTCTGCCACTTGTCTGCTTTGTGGCCTTGGGCAAGTCACTTTACTTCTCTGTACCTCAATTACCACATCTGTAAATTGGGAATTAAGACTGTGAACCCCACATGGGACAGGGATTGTGCCCAACCCAATTTGCTGGTATCCACCCCAACGCTTAGTACAGTGTCCGATGCACAGTAAGTGCTTAATGATACCACATTTATTATTATCATTAATGCCCTCTCCTTTGTGGAGAGGCTGGGCTTGGACAGTGTGGTGGTGGACATTGCTCTGAGGGTGGGGAGCGACCTGAAGCCTCAGCGTTCCAGGAAGTCCAGCCCCATGGCAGCAGTCTCGCACTGCAATCCAGCTCCACCCAATCCTGACTCCTTCAGAAAGCCATCTTTGGTTACCACAGTGGTGGGTGACATTCTGTTGGGGAGGAGGTTGAGGCTTTTGAAGCCCAGGTAATTGAGCACTAGTGGCAGACGGTTCAGGCTGCAGTCTATCTGGCTCCATCTACCCTCCACTTTAGGGGAGAGGCAGGACATGGCGCTGTAGTGGAAGACAGCTCTCTGGTTGGGTGACTAAGCGTCTAAATACACATGCCACCTGGCTCCAATGGCAGGGGTTCCTCCACCCTGGTCCCTGAGGGCCAGTAGATTGGTGTGAACCTGAATACTATTTTCTTTTATGTGCCTTGCAATACTTTATTCATTCTAGGGTAAGTGTACACAAGACCACAAGAAATGCCATATTGAATAAGACCATTACCTCAGTCAGTCCAGGATTGTGTCTCTTCAGTGGTGGCAAAGGATGCTTGGAGGATATATAATGTGTCACCCATTCTCCTGGTTAGTGATGCACCTGCTAAGAATCCCAATTTATTTTTAATGATATTTGGTAAGTGCTTATTATGTGCCAGGCACCGTACTAAGCACTGGGGTAGATACAAGCTAATCAGGTTGGACACAGTCCATGTCCCATGAGGGGCTCCCAGTGTTAATCCCCCCTGTACATATGAGGTGACTGAGGCCCAGAGAAGTTAAGTGACTAGCACAGGGTCACACAGCAGGAAAGTGGTGGAGGTAGGATTAGAACCTAGATCCTCTGACTGCCAACCTCGTGCTCTTTCCACAAGGCCACACCATAAATTTTCCTTCCAGTAATCCAGCATAGAGTTATTATACCTGCTGTTATTTTCCCTAACTTTTTCCACTGTTGTCTTGTTGTCCATGAATCTACTCAAACCCTTTTTGAACCTTTGGCTATTTCCTGTCTCCACCACTTCCTCATATTTGTTGTGGGCAATGAATTCTATGTATTCACCACCCACGGGGTGAATGTTAGACCATGTGCACTGTAGAAGAATCAGATCGCAAGTGTCCATGTTAACAATACTCGGGATTTAATGGAATCATCCAAGCGAGAATTTCCCGCTGCCTGCAACCAACCTTTCGTTAGTCCTCCCCAGTTATTTCATTGATTTTTAAAGAACAGAAGCACAGAGACATGTCAGCAGCCACAATCAGTACAGTACCGTGTCTAAGGTATCCTGGGTACCATACCAGCTCAAACAAAAGACCACCTCATTACCCCAAGACTGGGGGGGAAATTACATAACTGCCCTTCCAATTAAAAACACAAAAACGATGACAGCTTGTCCTTCACACCCATTCATCCTACTCACGCTTGGCTCAAGCTGGGTTTGCTTTTGTCTTTATTGTTTGGTTGTCAATAAACACTGCACCTTCTTTCCTCACCCTTTATTTCCCTCCGGGTGTGTTCAATCAGCTGTTAAGCTTGGTCACTAGTACCTTTCAAAGGGGCATCAAAACAAAAGACTAGAGTCATGTATTTGCATCCAGGCCTGGAGAGGTTTGTATTAAATGGAACACAAACATGAACTCCCACGACTTTAGTGTTCTGAAGCTGAGCAAAAAGCAGGCATAAGGCCTTAAATCTGGCCTGGGACCCTCCTGGTGAATGGACCCTATCACTGTCATTTCAGTCTATGATTAATCTTGGAGAAAAAACTCCACCAGGGCAGTGGCACTGGGCTCAAATGGGAATTTTGCAGAGGGCATTGCTTTTGGATAGAAGATCCTGAATGATGGGCATCTTTTGCATTACCACTTTCACCCATCTCTCCTCTCCAACAACAGGACTGAAAATGAAATTAATGCTGCTGTCACCACCAGGAATATCCACTGGGATGTAGAAAGAGAGGGGAGGGGAGAGGAAGGAGGCTTGGGTGAATAACCTTTTAGTTGCCTTAAGACTTGGATCTGCCACAGATGTGATTTTCGATTTCTGGAACGATTTTGTCAGCAGCTTACTCTAGAGTTCAGTGGTAAGACAGAATTATCAACCCCAGGTCCAGAAATGCAGAAGGTTTACCTGAGGAGCTATGTCTTGGCCTCTGGAGAACAAGGTACGGCAGGTTGTTTAAGCCGTTTCTAGGTGAAAAGAAGAAGGGTCTGTAATGGGTTCAATTTGCCTATGAGGCTTATAATTGGCTCACTAATTTGTCTGGATGTCCCATCAGATAATAATAATCATAATAATAATGGTATTTGTTAAGCACTTACTATATGCCAGGCACTAAGTGGATACAAGCAAATAGATTTAGACACAGTCTCTGTCCCATGCAGGCTCACAGTCTCAGTCCCCATTTTACAGATGTGGTAACTGAGGCCCAGAGAAATGAAGTGACTTGCCCAAGGTCACGCAGCAGACAAGACACCACTACCACTTCCCAGGTGAAGGGGTTGAACTATGACCCAACATGGTGCCACCTCCCCTATTCATCAATCAATGGCATTTACTGAGCACTTACTATGTGCAGAGCACTGTACTAGGTGCTTGGGAGAGTACAATACAACAGAACCAGCAGATGCGTTCGTTGCCCATTACGAGCTGGCAGTCTAGAGGGGGAGACAGACATTAAAATGAATAAATGATTGATATCTGTCAGTCATGTGATGCAATCTGACACCTGCCTGGGAATTTCCACCCTATTCCCCACACTTTCTCGTGCTCCCCAGCTGTGCTAGTGATGCTGACAGCAGCAGTGGCAGCTGTCCACACCCAACAGAGAGGCCTGGCTCCCCCTCCTCCAACTGAGAGACCTTTCCATCCTCCTCTGTGGCTCCTCACCCTACGGAGCCAGGACAGAGTCGCTTTGATTTTTTTTAAGGTACTTGTCAAGCACTTCTTATGTGCCAGATACTGTACTGAGTGCTGGGCTAGACACAAAATGATCAGGATAAGTACAGTCCCTGTCCCCCATGCAGCTCACAATCTTCATCCTCATTTACACATTAGATAACTGAGGGTCAGAGGTGTGAAGTGACTTGCCCAAGGTCATGCTGCAGACACATGGCAGAGGTAAGATTAGAACCCAGGTCCTTTGACTCCCAGGCCAGTGTTCTTTCCACTAGGCCACACTGTTTCAATCAATCAGATGTATTTATTGAGCACTAAGTGTGTGCAGAGCACTGTACTAAGCGCTTGGGAGAGCACAATATAACAACAGACACATTCCCTGCCCACAATGAACTTACAGTCTAGGCAGAGAGACAAACATTAATATAAATATATTACAGATATGTACAGAAGTGCTGTGGGCCTGGGAAAGAGAATGAATAAAGGGAGCTTGTCAGGGCGACGCAGAAGGTAGTGGGAGAAGAGGAAAGAAGGGCTTGGTCAGGAAAGGCCTTTTGGAGGAGATGTGCCTTCAATAAGGCTTCAAAGGCTTCACAAAGTAATTGTTGGATTTGAGGAGGAAGAGTGCTCCAGACCCGAGGGAAGACATGGGCGAGGGGTCAAGATAGATGCGATCAAGGTACAGTGAGAAGAAGGTTAGCAGTAGAGGAGCAAAGTGTGTGGGTTGGGTTATAGTAGGAGAGTAGCGAGGTGAGGCAGGAGGGGGCAAGGTGACAGAGTTGTTCAAAGCCAATACTGAGGAGCTTCTGTTTGATGCAGAGATGGATGGGCAACCACTGTTTGGGGTTTTGGAGAAGTCCGGACAGGGGGATTGTGGTGTGGGCAGCTCTCTAAATTCTGGCACATAGTAAGCGCTTAACAAATACCACCATCATTGTTATTATTATTATTATTAAAAAACTCCGAGAAGTGTGATTTAGTGAAGTAGCATGGCCTAGTGGATAGAGCACAGCCTGAGCAGTAGGAAGGACCTGATTTCTACCCACCCCAGTGCTTAGTACAGTGCTTGGCACATAGTAAGTGCTTTAATACCACAATTATTATTATTGTTATTATTATTAATTCCAGCTCCACCACTTGTCTGCTGTGTGATCTTGGGCAAGTCTGCTAACTTCTCTGTGCCTCAGTTATCTCATCTGTAAAATGGGGCTTAAGACTGTGAGCCCTGTGTGGGGCAGGGGATGTGTTCAATCTGATTAAATTGTATCTACCACAGCCCTAAGTACAGTGCCTGGTGCACAGTAAGAGCTTAAACAAACGCCATAAAAACAAATTGGAGACAGGGAAGATGGTGGTGTTGCCTACTGAGATGGGAAAATTAAGATGGAGGAGCGGATTTGGGAGGGAAGTTGAGAAGTTCAATATTAGACATATTGTGTTTAGTCGTGATGACCTGGAAGCAAGGAGAAGTGTGAGATTGCAGGGGAGCTGAGAGTTCAGTAAATCAATTAACAAGTCACTCAACGAAGTGCCTGGGAGAGAACAATAGAATTAGTGGACAAGATACTTGTCCTCAATGAGTTTACAGTCTAGCATGAGAGACAGACAATAAAATCAAGTACATATTATAGAAAGAAGGAAAAGGGGATTTGGGCCTGTGTTAGGGGTTAAGTAATAGGATAGGTAATTTATATAAAAATTGAATATTAAGTGCTTAAATGATGCAGACTGTAAGCTCCTCTGTTACACTGTCAGCTCCTGGAAGGCAGGAATTATGTCTACCAATTTTACTGCACTTTGCCAAGTGCTTTATTCAGTGCTCTGCACACAGTAACTGGATTGCTGGGGTCAAGAAGGGTGTTGGAGGAGACACGGTGAGATGGATTTAGATGGGCTGAAGAGGACAGCTCTGCTCTTACCTCTGAATGAGCATGGACTGGTGGATAGGACTGGGAATAATTAAGCTCTCATTGCCAGGCCAGTGTGGAAGATTCTATGGGCACCAACTGGAAGAGAAGTGCCTTGCATTATGTCTTCTCTTAGAACGGAGTCTTTCTCTGAATATCAGGAGCACACACAACTTCTCCCAGTCCAATATGGAGGTGCTCACAGAAATAGTGAATGCCACAGAGGCTCCAGTATCCATGGAGGTGTGTGTTCAAATCCCACCACAGTCTTTCTTTCTCCCCCTCTAGAGTGTAAGCTTGTGGGCAGGGAATGTGCTTATCAACTCTGTTGCATTGAACTCTCCCAAGTGCTTAGTACAGTGCTTTGTACATAGTACGTGCTCAACAAATACAGTTGATTGATTGATTGGAAGAGCTTAGTACAGTGCTCTACACACAGTAAGCGCTCAATAAATACAACTGAATGAATGATTGAAAGAGCCAATTCCCAGGGGGGCCAAGACAACCTGACTCAAGCCAACTACATCAGTGGAAAAGAAGGTGCTTGGTCTAGTAAATAGAGTATGGTTTTCGGGTCCTTGAGTTCTCATTCCAGCACCACCACTTCTGCTGTTTGACCTTGGGCAAGTCACTTCACTTCTCTGTGCCTCAGTTACCTCAGTTGTAAAATGGTGATTATGACTGTAAGCACCACGTGGAACATGGACTGTGTCCAACCTGATTAGCTATATCTACCCCGGCACTTACTACAGTGTCTGGCACATAGTAAGCACTTAACAAATACCATTAAAAGAAATAGCTTTTCCCCAGTTCAGAGACCTCTGCCAGCCTTCTGAGGTGATCCTTGATATGGGAGGGGTAACAGCCAGGAAACTTCAGGCCCTAAGCGCGAATTCCTTTGACAGAATTGCATAGCTTATGCTGCATGAGGACAACTGGATGGTTTTTCTATCACTCAGCCTGCCTCAGTTAGGGTCACCCCCCTGCTGAATCTTATGTGATGGGTGTCCCCACAGCTGTTTAAAATCTGTTTAAAAGGACAACTTGGTAGTATTTCAACCTAAATAATGAGAGACACTGGCTGACAAAGGCCACTGGGCAGAAAAGTGGGGCTTCAATCAGCCAATCAATCATCAATCGCATTTATTTAGCACTTACCCTGCAAGGTGACTGTTGCAATAGTCAAGCTAGGATCTATCACATGCCTGAACCACCACGGTGGTCATTTGAGTGGAGAAGAATTGATGGATTCTGTAAATGTTATGGAGGAAAAATAGACAGGATTTGGTGACAGACTGGATGTGGAGTTTGAAAGAGAGGGATGAATCAAGGATACTGCCAAGGTTGTATGCTCCAGAGATCGGGTGGATGATGGTGGTGGAACGGTGATGAGAAAATGATGGGAAGGAGACAATTTGGTGGGGAAGATAAGGAGTTCAGTGAATGAAGTTCAGATTCCACTATTCCAGTGCCATTAGCATGCAGAACTCAGCCAGACCTGCCCTGTGAATAAAATAATGTCAGCTAAGCAATCAGGATATTTTCTTAAATGCTTTAAAAAAACAAGCCAAGGAAATCTGGAGCCTGAGTATCCAGAGAAAAGATATCCAAGGGAGATCTAGGGGAGGGGAGAGTCTTCAGTTAGGGCTTCTTGGCATTTTCATTGCAAGCAGAAAATATTAATGTTCCTGAAGACAGATATGGTTGGCATGTGCTTGATGTTGTTAGCCACTCATTAAGCAAGGCCCGAGGCAGAGAGCTGTCGAGAATGGAACAAGCCCATCTATCTCTAATAGTTGAATCAGTGACTTAAACTATTTTCTGGAAAATAGTGTTAAGGGATATATTTTTAGATACTAAGTTCAATTCTATTTTCTGATATACATGTCATTAGTCAAGATCTATTTTTTTCCTTCAAATGATCTCTAAAGAAGATACAGAGTACAGCAAGAGTGAAAATACCAGCACTAGTTTCTTATTCTCACAGTAGTAATAATAATAATAATAGTATTTGGCAAGCCTTTACTATGTACCAAACACTGTTCTAAGCACTGGGGTAGATACAGGGTAATGAGGTTGTCCCATGTCAGCCTCACACTTTTACTCCCCATTTTACAGATGAAGTAACTGAGGCACAGAGAAGTTAAGCGACTTGCCCAAGGTCACACAGCAGACAGGTGACAAAGCCAGGGTTCGAGCTCATGTCCTCTGACTCCCAAGCCCATGCTCTTTCCACTAAGCCACATTGTTTCTCTATTCATCTAGGGAATAATGGGAAGCAGAGGGGCCTAGTGGAAAGAGCATGAACTGGGAGCCAGAAGGATCTGAGTTCTAATCCCACTTCCACCACTTGCCTGCTGTGTGACCTTGAGCAAGTCACTTACTTTCCTTGAGCCTCAGCTGCCTCACCCATAAAATAGGAATTAAATCTTCCTCCCTCCTACTTAGACTGTGAGCCCCATGTGGGACAAAGGCTGTGTCCACTTGATTATCCTGCCTCTATCCCTGTGCTTAGTACAGGGCTTGGCACGTAGTAAACAGTAAATTCAATTGTTATTGTTGTTGTCTTTATCATTCTTATTGTTATCTAGGGATTTCAAATTTTACAATCCAGGGTTACATATTAATATCCTCATCTTAAAGACACCATGGTCAAGTGACTTTAGTACAGTTACTTTCAGGCTGCTGAACATGCTATCATGTGACCTCCCCAAAAATGGCTCAAGATTTTACAGTAGGCCTTGGTCAGTATTTTGGCACTGTTCATCTGACATGGTGACAATAAGCCCAGTGGAAAATGCCACATGGGCCCAGTGGCCATAATCAAAACAAAAAGAGTTTCAGTTGGGAGAAAGATGGCAAAAGGGAAAGAGTGGGAGGGAAAGGGAGGAGAGAAGAGAAAAATGAGGGGGAAAAGAGAAAGCCAGGAAGGGATGGAGGGGGGAGAGGACAGGAAGAGAAGGACTGAGAAATGAAGGAAATAATAGGAAAGAGCGAGTGAAACAGGTAGGAAGAAAGAGGGAAACAATTAAAGGGACGGAAAGCAAGAAGGAGAGAATGCCAGTGAGAGAGAGACAAAGAAATTTACTTTGAGGGACTAACTGTCTGGTATCTGGTAGTACTGTTGAATAACTGGGGCCCATAGCATGCTCAGGCACTGTATAGCACTGCTCAAGGTGCCACAAACCACGCCCGCTAACTTCTTGTGTCCATTTGTCACACAAATATGGGTGGCTTCAGTTGTGCTGCAGGTGGACAGAACTATGCTCTGCTATAATGTTCAACAGGTTCCTGTTCTGAGGCTTACAGGATGCCAGTCATAAAAGAAAATGGCTCTATCTAGCCCACAGCCCGTGTTGGAATTAAGTGGCAGACTTATGTGTCACAGGACACACCTGTCATGGTGTGCCACACATATACGAAAAACAATCTTCCATACTGTCTTGGAAATGCTTCTTTTTTCTCTTCTCTCTCATGTGGTAGAGCTAATCCATCAATCAACTGTATTTATTGAAGGCTTACTGTGTTCAGAGCACTCTACTAAGCTTTTGGGAGAGTATGATATAACAGAGGTAGTAGATGCGTTCCCTGCCTGACAATTACAACAGGGGAAGGGGTAATGACTTGACAGAAACACTTCGGGGATATGGGACTTTTCATCCCATCAGTAATTTTGGTAGCTGGAGGGGTTTAAGGAACATTTTGAGTCAGGGAAGGAAGGAGACATGACAAAGAGAAAGAGGAATAGCTTCCAGCATGTCAGACAGCTGGAAGAACTAGCTTAGCCTAGAATAGTTGAAGGGAGCAGGTAAAACATGGCTGAAATACCTCCCCATCTTCCCTCCCTCTTAAATTGTAAGTCTCATGTGGGATAAGTTCTCTCTCTGATATAACTGCATTGTAACTACTCCAGCACTTAGCACAGTGCTTGGCACATAGTAAGTGCCTAATGAATATGATTATTATTATTATAATTATTAGCAAGCAGGGAAAACGGAGCAAATGATAAAGATGGGGAATGGACAAGATGAAAGCCCCTTCAGATGGGGTTGTATCGGTATTCCCATTACTCAGATGAGGAAATTGAGGTATAGGGGAATTTAGGCTCAACACCAAGCCTTTTGACGATGGAAAGTTTGGGGACAGGAGTCATATTTTCCAACCTAGGAAAACGTCAAAGAGCCTGTGGGCAGGGACCACATAATAATAATAATAATAATAATAATAATAGTAATAATAGCATTTATTAAATGCTTACTATGTGCAAAGCACTGTTCTAAGCGCTGGGGAGGTTACAAGGTGATCACATTGTCCTGCGGGGGGCTCACAGTCTTAATCCCCATTTTACAAATGAGGTAACTGAGACACAGAGAAGTTAAGTGACTTGCCCAAAGTCACACAACTGACAATTGGTGGAGTCGGGATTTGAACCCATGACCTCTGATTCCAAAGCCCATGCTCTTTCCACTGAGCCATGCTGCTTTGATTTATGGTACTTGTTAAGCACACACTATATGCCAAGCACTATTCTAAGCACTGTAGTAGGTAAAAGTTAATCAGGTTGGACACAGTCCCTGTCCCACACGGGACTTACAGTCTAAATAGGATTTAATCCCCAATTTCCAGATGACATAATTGAGGCACAGAGAAGTTAAGTGACTTGCCTGAGATCACACAGCAGACAAGTGGAGATGCTGGGACTAAACCCAGGTTCTCTTACTCCCAGACCGTGCTCTTTTCAGTAGGCCATGCTGCTTCCCCCAACCCACTGGTTCTGCAGTTTACACTCTGAGTAATACTTCGGGAAACAATTTTAGATCCTTTCCACTATCAGCATCCATATCTACAATTTGACAGGAGGAGAATTTAGAGAGCTGGGGGAACACACATCACAATATGTTCTCACATCTTTTCCTCTTTCTTCTTTTTTTAAAAAAAATTCCTCCAGAGAGTGGTGCCAAGATAACCTTTCAATAATCTGAAATCCCAATAAAAAGAAATTCCCTCTTAAAAATACTTGGTGTTTGGGAAGGTTTTAGGATATAGTAGATTTTAAAGATTTGCATTATTGTTTCCAATCTCACTGTGTGCTTTGGAGACCGGGGGGGGTAGTAATATTAAACCAAACGAAAAGGTCAATACCTAAAGTGTTGTTTTTAGTTGAATATGTTTGACATAGAAGATTCCCCCTAGAAACCTGAGATATTATGGAACTGGTAACATTTGGGTCATATTGTGTAGGTACAATTACTGTCAAAAATAAAAGGAAATAAAGGAGCCTCTGAGAGTAAACAGCTTAGTGTATCAGCACCCGGAATATGATGAACAAATGTGACCTTTGCATTCTTTTTCATACACTTTCTATTTTTTCCTCTTTCTCTACTTCTCCCCCTAAGAATATCTTGTCATTCTCACATTCTATGAATCCACATGCTTCTAGTAAAGGCCCTAGTACAATTGGCCTTTTGTGTTTGCCTTGGGTCATTTGCCTCTTTGAGTCTAGGGGTGTTCTAACACCCACTATTCAACACTGCCTGATTCCCCTTGTCTTCAGTGCAGAACTTTGTGCAGTTTGAAATTCTGCAAGGTGATTTTGTCTTATCTAATGCTATCAAGTCATCCCTGACCCATAGCGACGAGGCTTCCTGATTTCTTTGGGGCAGCCCTGAAATCAGAGAAACTGTTGACCTGTCTCTAGATTGAGGGTCAGGTTTATGTCACACAGACACAAAAAACCAGTTTACCAGGCTGTTGGCCCCTTAGCCAATGATAAGGGTGGGTTCACAAAGGCAGGCACCTCCCCAACTTCCCTCCCCCAACAAGACAGAGTGAGGGTGGCAAGAAAGAATTTGGGGGGTGCTGGAGAAGAAGGTGGGCTCACAAGCTTCCCAGGGGATAATAATAATAATGGTGGTATTTGTTAAGCATTTACTATGTGCCAGGCACTGTGTTAAGCACTGGGGTGGATACAAGCAAATCCAGCTGGACACAGTCCCTGTCCTACAAGGGGCTCACAATCTCAATCCTTATTTTACAGATGAGGGAACTGAAGTCCAGAGAAGAGAAGTGGCTTGCCCAAGGCCACACAACAGACAAGTGGCAGAGCCGGGGTTAGAACCCATGACTTTCTGACTCCCAAGCCTGTGCTCTATTCACTTTGCCAGGCTGCTTCAGGGGGATCCAGGCTCAAGGGCCCCAGAGGTTCAGTATATATACTACTAATAATAATTATGGCACTGCTTAAACACTTAAACACTATATAGCTAAGCACTAGGATAGGAATAAGATAATCAGATTGGTCCCAGGCTCATAATCTAAGAGGTGCAAAGAACAGGGATCTTATCCCTATTTTGCAGATGTGAAAATGGAGGCACAGAGAGATGACATGGTCTGCCCAAGGTTACACAGCAAGCTGATGGCAGAGCTGGGATTAGAACCTGTGTCTTTTGCCTGCAAGAGCCCCAGGCTCTTTGTGCTAGCCACACCATTTTCCAATAACATAAGAACTCTGATGGAAAATCCTGGCTGGAAAGGACCATTGTGGGTTTTCCGAATGCATTGTGGAAAAGGAAATGAGCTAATTAATACGGTTCTGCTGAAACTTGACTAGCAATAGTTTCCATTTCCTGTGGATTTCTGCAAATTAATATGGGGGCCAAGACACTACCCCTAGCTAGTTTCTTTGCTGGTCACATGTCATCCCTGAGGTAGTAATGGTAAAAATTGCCAATATGCTGTCTCCAACTACACAGACAAAGTGCTTCTCCACAGGATCCCCGCCATGGCTCTTCAGTCAAAAAAGAACATGATTTCCCTCCTTCAGGCCCCCATATCTCCTTTTATTCTCCTCCCTCCCAGCTGGGCCTGTCTCAGCTCATTCCCCTCCTTCTAGAGGCTGCATTTCATGGTGCATGAACCTCTGTACTTCCCCAGTTAGTCGATCAACCAATCACTGGTATTTACTGAGAATTTTGTGCGCAGAGTACTGTACTCCACACTTGGGAAAGTACAATAAAAATAGCAGACAATGATCCCAGCCCTTAAGGAGCTGACAGTTTAGCGTGGGAGATGGACACAAAATAATTTACAGTTGGGCTACAGATAAGTGTGAGTGCACAAGTGTGTAGTTGGTGCAGTAGTTGGGGGATATGAGCAGGAGAGATTCAAGATTAATCAGGGAAGGCTTCCTGGAGGAGTTGGAACTTCAGGAGGGCTTTGAATATGAGGAGTACTCTGGTCAGGCAGGCTAGGTCATGCAGAAGAAGCAGTGTGGCTCAGTGGAAAGAGTCCGGGCTTGGGAGTCAGAGGTCATGGGTTCAAATCCCGACTCCACCAATTGTCAGCTGTGTGACTTTGGGCAAATCACTTAACTTCTCTGGGCCTCAGTTACCTCATCTGTAAAATGGGGATAAAGACTGTGAGCCCCACGTGGGACAACCTGATCACTTTGTAACCTCCCCAGTGCTTAGAACAGTGTTTGGCACATAGTAAGAGCTTAATAAATGCCATTATTATTATTATTATTTGAATAATAATAATGGTATTTAAGCGCCTACTATGTGTCAAGCATTGTTCTAAGCACTGGGGTAGATGCAAGATAATCAAGTTGGACACAGTCCCTGTCCCACATGCGGCTTACAGTCTTAATCCCTATTTTAAAGACGAGGTTAGATTAGGTCTGGAGAAGTGAAGTTACTTGCCCAAGGTCAATCAGCAGACACACGGAAGAGCCAGATCCTTCTGAGTCCCTGGCCCGTGTGTTATCCACTAGGCCATGAGGCTGGAAAAGGGAGGGAGGGCACTCCAGACAGAAGGAAACCCTTGGGCAAAGGTTCAGAGGTAAAACAGATGAGAATGAGACACAGTGAGTAGGTTATCTCGAGGGGAGCAGAGAGGTGAAATGGAAAGAGCACAGGACTTCTACCATTCACCTGTGGTGTAATCTCGAGTAAGCTATTTAACTTTTCTGTGCCTCAGTTTCCTCATCTATAAAATGGAGAGTCAGATGCCAACTCTCCCTACCTCTTAGACTGTGACCCCAGCATGGGACAGGGACTGTGCTTCATTTGATTCTTTCTATTTATTCTGACGGTTTTGACACCTGTCTACATGTTTTGTTTTGTTGTCTGTCTCCCCTTTCTAGACTGTGAGCCCATTGTTGGGTTGGGACCATCTCTATATGTTGCCGACTTGTACTTCCCAATCACTTAGTCCAGTGCTCTGCACCCAATAAGTGCTCAATAAATACGACTGAATGAATGAATGAATCTCCCACAGTGCTTAGCACAATGCAGGGCACATAGTAAGATTTTAATAAACACCATCATTAGGAGCAAAGAGGGCAAGCTGGGGTGTAGTGGGAAGAGAGTGGATAAGTAAGAGGAAGAAAGCTGATGGAGAGCCTTAAATTTAATGGTCAAGCATTTCGGTTAGACTTTGAGCCCACTCAAAGTAGGGTTGGGTAGGGACTGTCTCTCTATGTTGTCAACTTGTACTTCCCAAGCGCTTAGTACAGTGCTCTACACACAGTAAGTGCTCAATAAATATGACTGATGATGATGATGATGATATTAGAGTCTTAAGTTCCCACATGGAGTGTACACTCCTTCTTGTTGTGGGCAGGGAATATGTCTGTTTATTGTTATATTGTTCTCTCCCAAGCTCTTAGTACAGTGCTCTGCACACAATAAGTGCTCAATAAACAATAATAAGAAGAATAATAATGGCATTTATTAAGCGCTTACTATGTGCAAAGCACTGTTCTAAGTGCTGGGGAGGATACAAGGTGGTCAGATTGTCCCATGGGGGGCTCACAGTCTTCATCCCATTTTACAGATGAGGGAACTGAGGCCCAGAGAAGCGAAGCCACTTGCCCAAAGTCACACAGCTGACAATTGGCAGAGCCGGGATTTGAACCCATGACCTCTGACTCCAAAGCCCCTGCTCTTGCCACTGAGCCACGCTGCTTCTCCTGAGCCACGCTGCTTCTCTACAACTAATTAATACAACTAACTGACCCCTGGGCAGGAGACAACATTCCTTAATCAGTCAATCAATGGCATTCATTAAATGCTTACTGAGTGCAGAGCACTGTACTAAGCACATGTAGATTATAAACTCATTGTGGGCAGGGAATGTGCCTGTTTATTATTATACTGTACTCTCCTAAACACTTAGTACAGTGCTCAGAAGCAGCCTGGTGGTGTGGATAGAGCATGGGCCTGGGAGTTGGAAGGCCATGGGTTCTAATTCCTGTTTCATCACTTGACTGCTGTGTGACCTAGGGCAAGTCACTTCACTTCTCTGTGCCTCAGTTACCTCAGCTGTAAAAAATGGGGATTAAGAGTGGGAGCCCAATGTGGGACAGGGACTGTGTCCAACTGATTAACTTGTATCTATCCCAGTGCTTAGAACAGTGGTTAGTACATAGTAAGTGCTTAACAAGTACTATAATTATTATTATTATTATTGTCAATAAATATGACTGATTGACTGACTGGTACAGTAGAGCTGGTAGATAGGATCCTTGTCCTGCCGGGGCTTATAGTCTAAATGAGGAGACAGACAACAAAAAAAAAATTATTGAGAGGAGAAACAGGAGATTATAAGGATATGCACGAAAAATGATGCAGGGCTGAGGGTAGGGTAAAAAAATTTTTAGGGGCTCAGATCCAAGTGCATAAGTAGAGCAGAAGGGAGGAAGCCATGCAGAAAGGAGGGGAAATAGGATGGGATAATGAGGCGTTCATCAGGGAAGGGTCTCTTAGAGGACATGTGATTTTAATAGGGCTTTAAAGGTAGAGAGACTGATGAATTGTAGGGGGAGGGAGTTCCAGGCCAGAGGAAGGACATAGGCAAGACAGATTGAGATAAAGTTAGTTTAGGTTGGTGTTGGAAGAGCAAAGTGTAGTAGGAGATTAGGGAGGTTATGTAGGAAAGGGGGAGCAGAATGAGTGCTTTAAAGCCAACGATAAGAATTTTCTGTTTGATGTGGGATGGATGGGCAATGATTGGAGGGTTTTGAGGAGTGGGAAGCTATGGACTGAATTTTTTTTAGAAAAATGATCTGCGAAGCACAGTGAAGTGCGGAATGGAGAGGGGAGAGAGAGAAGTCAGAGATTTCAGCAAGGAGACTGTGAGCCCACTGTTGGGTAGGGACCGTCTCTATATGTTGCCAACTTGTACTTCCCAAGCGCTTAGTACAGTGCTCTGCACACAGTAAGCACTCAATAAATACGACTGAATGAATGAATGAATAAATGCTTGTATCAGTGTGGTGGACGTTTGGATGTAGAGGAAAGGGTGGATTTTGGCCATGTTGCTAAGGTAGAATTGACAGGATTTAGTGACAGATTGCATATGTGGGTTGAATGAGAGGGATGAGTCAAGGATAATGCCAAGGTTGTGGGCATGTGAAACAGGGAGGATGGTGGTGATGGGAAAGTTGTGGAGAGCACAGGGTTTAGGGGGAAAGATGAGAGCTCTGTTTTGGACATGTTAAGTTTGAGATGTCAGTGGGACAGCCAAGTAGAGATGTCCTAAAGGCAGGAGGAAATGTGAGATTTCAGAGAAGAAGAATCAGTGTTGCTTAGTGAATAGAAGAGGAGTACGCGAAAGAGACTGAGAATGAGCAGCCAGAGAGATAGGAGGAGAACCAGGAGAGGACAGCGTCAGTGAAGCCAAGGTTGGATAATATTTCCAGGAGAAGGGAGTGGTTCACAGTGCCGAAGGCAGCTGAGGAGTTGAGGAGGATTAGGATGGAGTAGAGGCTGTTGGATTGGGTTAAAAAGAGGTAACTGACTTTTTAGAGGACAGTTTCTGTGGAGTGGAGGGAGAAGAAGCCATATTTCAGGTGGTCAAAGACAGCTGGAGTAGAGGAACTGGAGACAGTAGGGGCAAACAACTCAAAGAGTTTGGAGAAGGATTGTAGGAAGGACTTGGGGTGATAACTGGAGGGAGCCATGGGTGCTAAGGGATGGGATCCGAAGTGCATGTGGAGGGGATAGATTGTTTTGTACTTCCCAAGTGTGTGGAATAGAGCATTGAATCTGGAGGGTGCTCAGTAAATACTGTTGCTACTGATTCAGAGAGTAACTGATCATCATTGAAGGTTTTGAAGGAGTGGGGAGATATGAACAGAATAATAGTTTAGAGAAATATGGCATAGAGAGAGAGGAGAGGCTGGAAGCAGGAAGACCAGAAAGGAAGTTGATACAAGTAGTGAAACTGGAAAATGATAAATATCTTGGACCAGGATGGTGGATGTTGGGAGGAAGAGGGAGATCTGATTAGAACTGGCCCAGACCCTTAAAAGCTCTAAAAGACACAGCTTCAAGAACTTAAGATTGAATTGGGGAGACCGAGCAAGTACAAATGCATCAACCCAAGAGACAGATGTGTAAACGTTCTTGTCTACATTAATAGATTCCTTCTCTGTGGATTTGCAAGTGTTCCCACTCTCTCTCCCACTAGAGGGTAAACTCCTTGAGGGCAGGGACCGTATTTTGCTATTTCGATTGCACATTTCCAAACAACAAATACAGTGCTCCAAATACAACAGGCACTCAATAACAGTGAAAAGGATGTCAAGTAGGTGGGGGTAGGAGGTTAGAAAGAAGTGTAAAATTTCCCACTGATGTTAGTCTTGAAGAATGGAGCTGGGAATAGTGAAATAGCTGGTGTTGGGGATAGGGAGTTCTTAGAAAAAACACCAGTCTCCACTTTCCTTTTCCTAGCTTAGGAGTTTGCTCTCCTGTGCTCTTCCTTTCGTTGTTGATCATTCATTGGCTATTTACTGACTGCTTATCACACCCACCCCCTACCCCATCAATAGTGGTCCAGAAAGAAGCCTTCACTCGGAAGGGGAGTATTCAGGAAAGGGAGAAGGATATAGGATGGAAGAAGGGTTAGGGAAAGAAAAGAACAATAAGCCAAGAGGGGCCAGTGTGGAAAGACTTCATGGAGGAGTTAATGCCTCACTGACATCCTGAAAGAATTATTTTCTGGAGCGGGCGGGGAATATGTCTATCAGGTTTGTTACATTGTATTCTCCCAAGTTCTTAATACAGTGCTCTGCACACCGTAAGTGCTCAATAAATATGATTGATTGATTATATGTCAATTCATATTCAACTACTGGTGTTTGTTCTGTTTTGTTTTTGGTATTAAGTGTTAAGTGCCAAGCACTATCCCCTCTCATGACAGCACCTGGAGAGTTTCCAGTACTCTATCAGTCTTGGCTATGGGAGGGAGAGTCAAACAGAGGCCTAACTATTCCATTCCTAGCTGGTCAGGGGGTAGCCAGTGGAAGGCAATCTGATACATGTCAAAGCTCAGCTGTCCTGGGCAGCAGCGGCATGGGAGAGAGTCACAAGTTTATTGCGCAGAAGGAGGCAATGGTAAACCACTTCCATGTTTTTTACCAAGGAAACTATGGATACACTACCAGAACAATTACAGTTGGAGGGGAGGTGTTCTGGGGGAGATGTGTCCTTGGAGTCGCTATGGGTCAGAGATGACTTGGCAGCATAAGACAAGACAAGCACTATATTTAAGTCTGCCGCAGATATAAGATAATCAGGTCAGACAGAGTCCCTGTCACACATGGGGCTCACAGTGTATGGGAGAGGGAGAACAGGTATTGAATCCCCATTTTACAGGTAAGGACATTGAAGCACAGAGAAGTTAAGTGATTTGTCCAAGGTCACAAAGTAGGTTAGTGGTGGTGCAGGGGTTAGAATCTAGGTGTTTGTAACTCCCAGACTCAGGCTCTTTCCACTAGGCCATGATGCTTCTCACAGAAGTTCTTGGGATTGTTTGAGAAGCCCAGTTCCCTCGAGCCCCTCCTGCCACCTCATGCGCTGCTGCAGCTGTTTCACCCCTGTGTTTCTCCATCTCATCCCAGCCCTAATATTCAGGACTTGATGAACTCTAATTGATGTTTGCCTGCACACACTGTACTTGTTTCATGTTTCATCTCTACTCGAATATCCTCAACCTCTATTATCTTTCTTGTCAGTCTCATTATTCTCTGAATTATTTACTTCTTTCAAAATGGCATCTAAACACTGATCAGCACACCTGGAGGTGGTTGTTATCTTACTCAAATAAAGGACTATACATCAGGCCATAATTGAAGCCCAGTATGTACGTATATATATAGTGTGTGTGTGTGTGTCTGTCTGTCTGTCTGTCTGTCTGAGTTCCACAGCAGGTCTGACAGAGAAGAGATCCCCACAGAGAAGCCCAGAAGGAGCATGGTCTAGTGGACACAGCATGGGTTTGGGAGTCAGAAGGACCTGGGTTCTAATCCTGGGTCTGCCTCTTGTCTGCTGTATGATTTTGGGCAAGTCACTTCACTTCTCAGTGCCTCAGTTCCCTCATCTGTAAAATGGGGATTAAGACTGTGAGCCCTATGTGGGACAGGGATTGTGTCCAATCTGATTAACTTGTATCTACTCCAGCACTTAGAAAAGTGCCTGGCACACTGGGGAAGCAGCGTGGCTCAGTGGAAAGAGAACAGGCTTAGAAGTCAGAGGTCATGGGTTTGAATCCCGACTCCGCCACTCAACAGCTGTGTGACCTTGAGCAAGCCACTTAACTTCTCTGTGCCTCAGTTGCTTCATCTGTAAAATGGGGATTAAGACCGTGAGCCCCAAGTGGGACAACCTGATCACCTTGTATCCCCCCCAGTGCTTAGAACAGTGCTTTGGACATAGTAAGCGCGTAACAAATACCACCATTATTATTATTATATTAAGTGCTGAACAAATACCACAATTAAGGGATGAATTGAGCATTCATATCCACCCCTGGAAGCGGGTCAGGAATGGCAAGTGGGACGCCTTTCCCAAGGCTCACACCCGGGACCTGGAGTAACCCAATCACTGGTTCTGTACCACCACCACTTTTGAGGAGCCTCTCTGGCTTGAGAAACAGAATAGCCTAGCGGATAGAGCACAGGCCTGAGAGTCAGAAGGTAATGGGTTCTTATCCTGACTCCTCCACTTGTCTGCTGTGTGACCCTGGACAAGTTACTTCACTTCTAAACTTAACTTCTCTGTGCCTCAATTACCTCATCTGTAAAATGGGGATTGAGACTGAGAGTCCCATGTGAGACTAGGGACTGTGTGTTCACACCAATTTGCTTGTATCCACCACACTGTTTAGTACAGTGCCTGGCACATAGTAAGCGCTGAACAAATACCATAATTATTATTATTATTCTGTGGGGGGCCAGAGGGGAAAAGGGCAGGCAACCGTAGGGACTCCGGTGAAGCATTGCCTCCAGCTGGAGATTTTGACCCCAAAGGCAGGACTGCCTCTCTTGGGCAGTGTGGAGGACTACAGGCCCTGTTTTGAGTGGTCTATGGGTCACAAAGGTGGGCCTGGAGGTGTGAAGCTAGCAGGCGAACACTGATCTCACTTACTCTCAACACAAACCTTGCCAGCGAAATGTGGACATTCAATGGTGCCAAGTTAGCTCTGGAGCATTGTGGCCCTGGGCATCGGTGGGTCAAATGGGCCCCCAGAGGTCTTAGCCAACCTCCCTGGAACGACAAACCCGCACCTCATATCTCCAGGGTATCTCTAAATGATGAAAGATACAGGTTTGAAGTGGGCTGGTTAGTGATGATATTTAAGTGCTTACAATAAGCCAAACACTGTGCTAAGTGCTGGGGTGGGTACAATGCAGTCAGATTGGAAACTGCTCCTACCCCAACCAGGGCCCACAATTTATCTCATCCCCATTTTACATATGGGAAACCTGAGGACTAGAGATATTGAGTGATTTGCTAAAGATCACACAATAGGTCAGTGGCAGAGCTGGGACCAGAAATCCATTTTTTCCAGCCCCATTTTCTTTCCTGTAAGCCACGCTGTCTCCCTCAGGAACCAGCTCTTGCCCCAAGCTTCTGTAAAGGCTCTCTTCTGAGGCCAGGCCAGCCACAAAAGGACCAAAGGGTGAGGATGGACTCAAGATCCTGTCCCAGTGCTTTCTCAGAGTGGGTAGGGACCCATGGGAGTGATCTAGAATCAATCAGTCAATGGTATTTATTCATTAATTCATTCGATCGTACTTATTGAGCGCTAACTGAGTATGGAGCACTGTATAACAATAAACAGACACAGTCCCTGCCTGCAACGAGCTTATGTAGAGCACTGTGCTAAGTGTTCGGAAGAGTAAACAGAGTTCCCTGTCCGCAGTGAGCTTAGACTGTACAGGGGGAGAAACGTTAAAATACATTTTGGATATGTACATAAGTGCTCTAGGAGCATGGAGTGACTATGGAGAGAAGCACGTGGCTTGAGTGGAAAGAGCCCGGGCTTGGGAGTCAGTGGTCATGAGTTCTAATGTCGCCTCCACCATTTGTCAGCTGTGTGACTTTGGGCCAGTCACTTAACTTCTCTGTGCCTCAGTTACCTCATCTGTAAAATGGGGATGAAGACTGTGAGCCCCACGTGGGACAACCTTGTTACCTTGTATCAACCCCAGTGCTTAGAACAGTGCTTGGCACATAGTAAGTGCTTAACAAATACCAACATTATTAAAGGGTACAGATCCAAGTGCACAGGTGATGCAGAAGGGAGAGGGAGTAGCGGAAATGAGGGCTTAATCAGGGAAAGCCTCTTGGAGATTTGACTTCAGGAGAGCTTGGAAAGTGGGAAGAGGGGTGGCCTGTCATATATGAAGGGGGAGAGAGTTCTAGGTCAGAGGGGGAATGTTGGCAAGGGGTCGACAGTGAAACAGACAAGACTGAAGTACAGTAAGTAGGTTGGTGTTGGAGGAGCAAAATATGTCGGCTGAGTTGTATAGGATAAGAGAAGATCAGGAGTGGGGAGAGTAGATGGAGTGCTTTAAAGCCAAAGGTCCCCTGGTCTGGGACAACCAACTTCTCCCTCTTCAGTCTATCTGATGTGGTGCCTGGGTCATATCTGTAATGTCATTTTGACCACATCATTCTGCTCTTCAGAAACATCTAGTACTTGCACATTTCTCTCTGTTTAGACCAGAAACACCTGAAGAAAACTCCCGTCCATCTCTCTCCTTACTTTTCTGTCTTCTTCTCCCACTGCATCACAGTTTACAGCATTCATTCAGCCTAAGCTCCTAGCTGTACTTTACTCCTGACTCTCCCTTCCTCTTGCTGGGAGCTCCCTCCTTCCAAACCAAGACCCTCTCCTTTTTCAAAACCACCCCATAAATCCATCTCCTCCAATAATAACAACAGAAATAATAATAATTATGGTATTTGTTAAGTGCTTACTATGTGCCAAGCACTGGGGCAGAGTCAAGAAAATCAGGTCAGATACGGTCTTTGGCCCACACAGGACTCACAGTCTAAGAGGGAGGGAGGACAGGTATCGAATCTCCATTTTGCAAATGAAAAAACTGAGAGAGAAATTAAATGACTTGCCCAGATTCACACAGAGGCAAGTGGCAGAGTTGGAATTGGAACCCAAGTCCTCTGACTCCCAGAACCATACTCTTTCCACTAGGCCACACTGCTTCTATAAGAAGCTCTCCCCTATTAATCCTCACCTCCTGTAAGATCGACCCAAGAAGCCACACTTAGCACTCATAGGTCCATCATTTGAAAAACACATAACCCTGCTGTTAGTACAAGAAAGAGCATAGTTTTTTGTTGCGTTTTTATTCTGTGTGTGTGTGTGTGTGTTCATGATATTTGTTAAATACTACTATGTGCCAGGCACTTTACTACGTGATAATCAGGTTGGACACAGTCCATGTCCTACATGGGACTCACAGTCTTAATCCCCATTTTACAGATGAGATAGCTGAGACTCAGAGAAGTTAAGTGACTTTCCCAAAGTCACAGAGCAGACAAGTGGTGCAGCCAGGATTAGAACCCAGGGGCCTGGGCTCTTTCCACTAGGCCAGCTGCTTCCCATACCTAGTCCTGGTTCTGCAAGCAGGGAAATGTTTCACTGGTGAAGGCTTCTAGACAAAGAACTATCTAGGACATTCCTCAAGGTGGACAGGCCCAGGAGGAGGCCGGAAACATAGCTGGACAAAGTGGGTGCCCACCTGCTGGGCACTATGGCACAGCATTGTCACTATGCTGCACTCACTTGGGCTGCTATTGGGTTCTTTACAAGCACTTCTCAACGGTCGGCACCCCTGCCCATCTCCCTCATTGCGCTTTGTGCCACAGTGGGAACATCACTGGCAGGGATGAGGGATTGACTGGCGCGGCCAAACCACTATCACCATAATCAATTCCAGGTACAGATTCTCAATTCTCAAATGACACCTCAAGGGACACTTTTCTGGGGGAGAGTCCATCCTCATCATATAGGTTTATTTATTCTTCCCTAACCATTTATGCCCTCATTTTTGCTTCCTTTTGTTGAGGATCTTTTTCCATTACTGGGAAGGCATTCACTGGGCCATTTCTCACTGGAACGCAAACCTATCCAATTGGTCCCTCCCTTGAAAATGTTACTGGCCAGTGAGATAGAGGAGATTGAAGTACAGTGAGTTTATTGGTGTTGAAGGAGCAAAGAGTGCGGGCCAAGTTGCAGTAAGAGATTAGGGGCGGGGAGGGCTGATGGGGCGCTTTGAAAACAATGGTTCCCTGGACTGGGACAACCAACTTATCCCTCTTGGGTCTATCTAACGTGGTGCCTGGGGGTTATGTCAGTTGTGTGGCTCTTCGGAAGACTAATTCGAAATTCCAGAACGCCGTCCATGAGCCACGAGAGGGCACCCGTGCAGCTCTGTAGAGGAAATGAAGCCAAAGAACTAGGACCTCCTCCCTTCCCAACAGGACGGTAGGGCTCCTCCAAAACTCCCACCATCATCATCATCAATCGTATTTATTGAGCGCTTACTATGTGCAGAGCACTGTACTAAACGCTTGGGAAGTACAAATTGGCAACATATAGAGACAGTCCCTACCCAACAGTGGGCTCACAGTCTAAAAGGGGGAGACAGAAAACAAAATCAAACACACTAACAAAATCTCCCTGACATCCACAGCCTCGGAAAGCCCAGATTACCGGAAAATGGGCCCAGGCAGAGTCGGTCCTGGAGCTTCCTTCCCAGGATCGGATGGTGGGGGTGGGGAGAATGCTCCACTGACACATGATCTCCCCCTCTTAGACTGTGAGCCCACTGTTGGATAGGGACTGTCTCTATATGTTGCCAAATTGTACTTCCCAAGCGCTTAATGCAGTGCTCTGCACACAGTAAGCGCTCAATAAATACGATTGATGATGATGATATAGACCCAGGCCCAGTCCAAAGTGCAGGGATGGAAGAAAGTTCCATTCTAATGGAGTTAATTGACTTTCCAAATGGTTCTTGCAGCTACAGGAATGTTTTTAGCCGGTACCACTCCTGGGATTTTCAAAGAAAACTTAAAGTTCCGGACTATGAGTTCCTTTGCCTTGATTTTCTTATCTGTAAAACAGGGATTCAATACTTGCTCTTCCTCAAACATAATAGTAATGATAATAATGATAATAATTGCGGCATTTGTTAAGTGCTTACTATGTTATGTGCCAGGCACTATTTTAAGCGCTGGAGTGGACCCGAGCACAGTCTCTGTGCTCTGTGTGGGACACAGTCTCTGTCCCACATGGAGCTCACAGGGACTGTGTCCAACCTCATTAACGTGTATGATAATAATAATAATAATAATAATAATAATAATGCCATTTATTAAGTGCTTACTATGTGCAAAGCACTGTTCTAAGCTCTGGGGAGGTTACAAAGTGATCAGGTTGTCCCATGGGGGGCTCATAGTCTTAATCCCCATTTTACAGATGAGGTATCTGAGGCACAGAGAAGTTGAGTGGCTTGCCCAAAGTCACACAGCTGACAATTGGCAGAGCCGGGGTTTGAACCCATGACCTCTGACTCCAAAGCCCGGGCTCTTTCCACTGAGCCACGCTGCTTCTCCAATGCTATCTACCCCAATGCTTAAAAAAGTGCTTCCCACATGGCAAATGCTCAACAAATACCAAAATCATCATCATCACAAATACCATAATAAAAGTTGGAAAAAAAAATCACGCTCAACCCTTCCTCGTAAAGGGAAGCGATGTGGTTTGAAGACAGGGCTGAAGAAGAGCCCTTATCTTGCCCTGGCCCCACAAAGCCACAGAACAGACTGTTGAACAGATGCTGTCTCCAGCTGACCACATCCACCGCCTGTGCTTTGACCTGAGAAGCCCAGATGAGGAAGTGGTAGCTGACCACACCATATGGGTAGAATCATTGTCAATCTGCCTGCTGAGCCCTTGTGAGAAATTTACTAGGTCATCATCACTTAGACTCCCTACTCTGATGTAACGCTCCGGGCTGATGGAAGGCAATAAGACACTGTGTGAAGTTATAGGTCAAGGTATGTTTTCGCAAACCAGTCATAGGCAAGAAGTAATATTTTAAATTTAATCAAAAGGAAAGGACAGAGAGTAAGTTGTATACAGCAATTCCCAATTATAATGCTCTTCTTTTATCCTACTTTTACAGCCTGTAAAGTCTGCCTTGGCTTAGATGCCTCAACTTTTGAAGTACTTTGAAGTTGAATAGAGACATTAAAGGCCATTTACATTTAGCATTAGCTAATGATAGCTCTCTAGTCTGTTAGTTCAAAGTATCTTTTTGCTGAATAGGACCAATCTTATTTATTAAGCACTAACTCTGTGCAGAGCACTCTACTAAGCAATTGGGAGAGTACAGTTCAACAGAATTGGTAGATGTGCTCCCTGCCCACAAGGAGCTTAAAGTCTAGAGATGAAAAAAGAACATTCTGAAAATCAAATATTTGCGCATGCAAACGTTATTGGTACATATGTATATTGCTACTTCAAAGCCCCTCAAAAATCCTATCTCCACCAAGAAGCCTTCCTTGACTAACATCTATTCCCACCCTATACCCCCTCCCCTGTGTGTTGCCTAGGCACTTGGGTCTGTACCCCTAAGCACTTTGATAACTCATCCCACTTCCACAGCACTTATGTCCATATCCTTATTCTCTGCTGCCTCCCCTATCTGAAATTGATTTTAATGTCTCTCCTGCATGATTATAAACTTGAGGACAGGGACTGTATCCACCAACTCTATGTATTGCACTCTCCCAAGTGCTTAGAACAGTGCTCTATACATAGTAAATGCTCAATAAATACCACTGATTGGTTAACTATTTTGATTTTATCACAAATTAGGACAATTTTTTTGGATCTTGGAAATACTTTAAGCACTTTCCATTATATTCATTTAGCGCTCTTTCACTTAACATTCTCTTTTCATGGAGCCCTTTAAGAGCTTTCCTTGGGATATGACAATGCTGAGCCAGTTTTCCTCAGGTTTCTTAGTCTTGTGAGAATAAGACCAAGTGGTTGTTAGTTACTTCATTATTGCAACAGCTGAAGTCACTGAAATCTGTAAGTTCTAAATGATTTTACTCCATGCTATCAGCTAACATTATAATCAGAGATCCAATTCCACTATTTGCTTTGGTTTTTCCCTCCCAAGAAGACCATCTCCCCCAGCAGAAATTACCCTACGACTACCCGTTTCAGCTCTTGAAATGGCCTCTCCACCATCACTGTCAATGCCAGCCCGGAGACAAACGTCAATAAGCAGTGCCCAGAAAACAGATAGAACTAGGGAAAGAGAGAAAGACAGAATAGGAGGAATATTATTTTTAAAGCAATACAGTGATAACATCTCCTTTATCGCTTAAATAGACGAGGTTCTTATTGTAGAGGAGGATAAGAGCAATAAAAATATTTATATTCCTCTTGCTCTCATCACCCCATGCTAGTCAACTCAGCCCCAATTTCTCACAAAAGCCTACTGAGCTACAGCTCAGCTTCGAATATAGAAGGCGGGAAGTGAAGTTACTTAAATAATATTACGCATTTAATATTTGGTACATTAAGCCTAAAAGACAAGGCTATGCAAATTCAAGCTCTACCATAAAATCCTATTTGTCAATATAGGCAATTCAATCCTAAACCAACTTTACCATCTCTGCCCCCAAATTAAAAACATCAACGGCATATCCTGGCAGTCCTTAAAATATTTAAGGACAAAATTGTTTTTATAATAATGTAACTTTCTCCTACCACTCTCTTTAAATTGCAAGCTGGACCACAAAGCTTCTGAGGAACCCAGTATTTTATCTCTTTCACCCCCCAAAACAGATGATAACATCCACAAAAACAGCAGCTCCCCCAGCTCACCATGGTGGTATCGGTATAGTGAATCAGAGTTTCCTGGAGACCATTGTAGAGGATGATCAGCATAGGATGCATCAAGTAGCAGGCATAACTGATTTTTGCAAGGAAATTCCAGATGTTCCAGGAAAGCACTTGGTTCAATGGGCCTGTGGCAACAGAATCTGGAGTTAATGGTTCTACGATGTTCCTCAAGTATGTCCCTATCATTCTCAGAGTTGAACATGGGTTGGAAGACAATGCTGATGGAGGTGAGCGCTTTTACAAAAATGTTCAGTCCGTGGTTCCCCACTCCTCAAGAACCTCCAGTTGTTGCCCATGCACCTCTGCATCAAACAGAAACTCCTTATATCTGCTTTAAAGCACTCAATTACCTTGCCCTCTCCTGCCTCACCTCATTACTCTCCTACTACAATCCAGCCCATTCACTTTGCTCCTCAAATGCTAACCTACTCAATCTCAATCTCATCTGTCTCGCTGCTGACCCCTTGCTCACATCCTGTCTCTGGCCTGGAATATTTTTCCCTCTTCGTATCTGACAATTACTCTCCCCTCAACTCCGCAAACCTTCAAAGCCTTATTGAAGGCAAATTTTCTCCTAGAGACCTTCCTTGACTAAGCTCCCATTTCCTTGTCTTCCACTCCCTTCTCAGTCACCCTGATTTGCTCCCTTTATTCACCACCCCTCTCCCAGCCCCACAGCACTTATGTACATATCCATAACATTTATTTTTATTAATGTCTGTCTCCCCCTTTAGACTGTAAGATCATTGTGAGCAGGGAATGTGTCTGTTCTATTTTTATATTGTACTCTCCCAATCACTTAGTACAGTGCTTTACACCCAGTAAGTGCTGGTAAATATGATCGATAGGTTGACTATGGTTATATCCATGAGTGTAAGGGTCTTTGAGAGAGAATCTCTTGTAAACTTGCATACTGTACCAATGAAGATTGCAGGCAGGAAACCTTTCCGGCCTCTTTTTTTTTAATGGCATTTATTAAGCGCTTACTATGTGCAAAGCACTGTTCTAAGCACTGGGGAGGTTACAAAGTGATCACGTTGTCGTTGTCCCACGGGGTGGGGGGGGGGGTTAACAGTCTTAATCCCCATTTTACAGATGAGGTAACTGAGGCACAGAGAAGTGACTTGCCCAAAGTCACACAGCTGACAAGTGGCAGAGCCGGTATATGAACCCATGACCTCTGACTCCAAAGCCCGGGCTCTTTCCACTGAGCCACTTTACTTCTTGCCATTTAGGTGACTGATCATTAAGAGGGCAAAGCTCTACTCCACCTAGTACTTAGCCTTGTGAATGCAGCATGGGCATAGGAGTCAGGAAGACCTGGGTTCTACTCTCAGCTCCATCACTTGCCTTCTGTGTGATCTTGGGCAAGTCCATTCACTTCTCTGTGCTTCAGTTACCTCATCCATAAAATGGGGATTAAGACTGTGAGCCTCATGTAGGACAGGGACTGTGCCCAACATGAAAACCTTGTATCTACCTCAGTGCTTAGTACAGTGCCTGGCACATAGTAAACACTTAATGAATACCGTTAAAAAAAAAACATGCATTCAAGTTGTTTTTGTAGTAGTGGTGATGGTTGGTGCTGAGTCTGGTATCTGTCCTGGTCTCACTGTGTCCAGTGGCAGGGACTGCGTGACAGTCGGCAAGGAGAATGGCTGCAATCTGTGGTCCCAAAACACAATATCTCTATGTCCTCAATGGGAGCGGAAGCCACTATGTCCTCACCCATTTCGTTACCCATCGTTGAGTTTGACAATCCAGAGTGGCCTTGTAAAGACCTGAGAAATCTTTTCCATTCTTGCAAAAAACATCAGCCAAGCAAAAAGAAGAAATAAAAAAACAAAAAGCAACCACAAAAAATTCAGTTGTGCCCTGCCATTATTGCTTCCTTAGCATCACGGCAGGAAATGTGTCTGCTAATTCTGTTGTACTGTACTCTCCCAAGCCCTTAATACAGTGCTCTGCACATACTAAGTGTTCAATAAATACCATTAATTGATTTCAAATTTCATCCAGGAAGGACTACACTATAAAGACATCCATTCAAATATTTCAGCAAAAAAGAAATAATCAAAACACAGTTACCCATACAGCAACGTAAAGGAACCAGTTGATTTTAGTTATGAGAACAAAGTGGCTGAACACCACGTTCATCCCCTATTAGGAGACCTTGGCTTAGTCAACCCGAGCTACCCATAAGCCTGGTTTCAAACCCCAAACATCCTCGGGCCAAAACCCTGGTGAAAGAAAGACTATTTCGATATGTCTTTGTACATTATTAGGAACAGGAGACTGGCCAGCTGTCTCTAGTTTCGCAAACAAGATGAAACAGATTCAGGGTCTACGTAAGCAAGGGCTTCCTGCCCACAGTGGAATGAGTTGTGGAAGGAGATTATGAAATCTCTTCCTCCCAGAGATCCTGGTCTGCTCGGCGGCAAGGAGGAGCAGGGATGAGGAAACCATGGTAATGATCCAAGCTTCTCAACATCTGAGGTCTGCTTCTTTTTGCCTATGGCCCTCTATGTCTGGTTTAGGGCTCTGCATGGGCTGAGAAGGGTCTTGATAATTGATGATTATCAATAATCCAAGCGCTTAGTACAGTGCTCTGCACATAGTAAGCGCTCAATAAATACGATTGATTGATTGATTGATGATGCTCTGGAGATCTTTGTCTGTCTCCCTCCCTCCTGCTGTGTGGCACATCCTGACCTTTTGGCCCTTGCTTTCCTCCATGATCCTCTTGTACATATTTATTACTCTATTTATTTGTTTATTTATTTTACTTGTACATATCTATTCTATTTATTTTATTTTGTTAGTATGTTTGGTTTTGTTCTCTGTCTCCCCCTTTTAGACTGTGAGCCCACTGTTGGGTAGGGACTGTCTCTATATGTTGTCAACTTGTACTTCCCAAGCGCTTAGTACAGTGCTCTGCACACAGTAAGTGCTCAATAAATACGATTGATGATGATGATGATGATGATGTTCTTCATCTGAGATATTCCAAGGTTTCTGTTAGCATCTCGTGGCTTTCTGCTCAGCTTCTGGACTAAGCACTGGGGTAGATACAAGGTAGTAGGATTGGACACAGTTCCTGTCCCATTTAGGGCTCACAGTCTTCAACCCCATTTTACAGATGAGGGAACTGAGGTACTGAGAAGTGAAGTGATTTGCCCAAGGTCACACAACAGACAAGTGGCGGAGGTAGGATTAGAACCCAAGTCCTCTCGACTCCCAGGCCTATGGTTTATCATTCATTCAATCATATTTATTGAGCTTTTACTGTGTGCAGAACGCTGTAGCAAGTGCTTGGGAAAGTACAATGTAACAATAAATAGTGACATTCCCTGCCCACAACGAGCTTAGGCCATGCTGCTAATGAAGAAGGGCAACCCAGAGAAGGAGGGTAGCCAGAGCCAGCTAGTCTCGGAAGGCCCCTAATTCCAATTCTGCCTGGAGGGAAGGGATCATTTGTGCTAATTCCTTTTCTAACTCACACACTGTTGGTAGAATACTCTACACAGAATGAACACTCCACACTTTGCGGAGAAAGAGTGAATGCAGAGGTTGCTTTATCGGCCATCAGAACTGTCGATGTGTTGACCCCTCAAGAATCCTTGAATCAGTGGGTAATTTTCATGAAGTGCACTTTATTTACAGAGTATTGGATGTCATGCTGTCCTTTTGGCTCTTTACGAAAAAAAACAAACCTCATGAAACATTGATTTTTGAAAGGATGGTTCTGAATTTTCATTACAGGTTGTCTCCACCCTCCCTTCCTATCTTGTGCCCCACTAAGGCTGTGACGGGCTGCGGCAATGCTCCTGCACAGAGAAAGAGCCCGCTCATCATCAGATAAGCAGTGTGGTCTAGTGGAAAAAGCACAGGCCTAAGAGACAGAGGACCTAGGTTCTCATACTGGTTCCATCTCTTGTCTGCTGTGTGACTTTGGACAAGTCACTTAACTTCCCTGTGCCTCAGTTACTTCACCTGCAAAATGGGGGTTAAGTCTATGAGCCCCATGTGGGACATGGACTTCATTCAACCTGATTATCTCAAATCTACCTTAACATCGAGTACAGTGCCTGGCACATAGTAAGCATTTAAATACCATTTTTTAAAAAAGTACCTACACCTTGGCATCTGATCACTCCAGCTACAAACCAGCCACCAGCCCCAATTCCTCAGATTGTGTTTGCAGAGTGGCTCAGTGGAAAGAGCCTGGGCTTTGGAGTCAGAGGTCATGGGTTCAAATCCCTGCTCCACCAATTGTCAGCTGTGTGATTTTGGGCAAATCATTTAACTTCTCTGTGCCTCGGTTACCTCATCTGTAAAATGGGGATTAAGACTGTGAGCCCCCCCGTGGGACAACCTGATCACCTTGTAACCTCCCCAGTGCTTAGAACAGTGGTTTGCACTGTAGTAAGCACTTAATAAATGCCATTATTATTATTATTATACCAGGCAGCTTTAAAGAAATTTGGTCAGTTTGACCTTGTGCAGGACGGTACCTCCATAACCTTCCTGGCAGGAAAAAATAATCCAGCCCCCAGCAGCAGCCCAGGCGGTTCTGTGAAGGGCTTGGTAGACAGCAGCTGCAGTCGAGTAGGAGTCAAAAGAGTCGTCCACTGTATAGGCCAGAGAAACCACTGCTAGAAGTGTAAACAGGGAGCACAGCCACCCAGCTAGAGCCTGTGCCTGCAGGAAAACAGCATGGGCAAGTCTGAATAAGCCGTCCATATCTCGGCAGTTTCCTCCTCCCCTCCACAATGATCAATCAATCAGTGGTATTTATTGAGCACCTACTGAAAGCAGAGCACTGTACTAAGTGCTTGGAGAGCACAATATAACAGAGTTGGCAGACATGAACCCTGCCCTCAAGAAGATTACAATCTCTTTATTCCTTTGATTGAAAGATAAATCATTTATCTATGTTAATGCCCATCTCCCCCCCTACATTGTGAGATCACTGTGAGCAGGGGACATGTCTACCACCACTGATATATTGTAATGAAGGTAATAATAATGGTACTTGTTAAGCACTTACTATGTGCTAAGCGCTTGTTCTAAGCACTGCATCTGGTACAAGTTGATCAGGTTGGACACAGTCCCTGTCCCATATGGGGTTCACACTCAATCTCCATTTTACCGATGAGGTAACTGAGGCCCAAAGAAGGTAAATGACTTGCACAAGGTCACATGGCAAACATGTGGTGGAGCCAGAACTGGAACCCAGGTCCTTCTGACTCCCAGGGCCATACTCTATCCACTAAGTTACACTGCTTTCCCAAGTGCTTAGTACTGTGCTCTGCACACAGTAAGTACTCAAACACCACTGATGATGGAGATGAAAAGGGACAACCTATAAAGTGGTTGAAAAATCTTTCTTCCATCTGCCTCTGGGCTACCTTCTGGCCTCAGTGCCGGAGCAGCTAGTGGTCAGCAGGGCTAGACTACAGAAACTTCCTTTGCAGGTTCATTAAATCCGTAGTGGCCCCAATTCGAGAAAACTGAATTTTCCTCCCCATATAAGAAGTAAACGATGGGCTTCAGTGGAAGCTTAATCAGGCATGAAGGGAAGAAGGCCAGCCTCATTGCTTCTCCCCAGACCAATGTGGAACAGAAGCCTCATACCCTGTGGGAGTGGTGGGCAGAAGCGAGGAGCCACATGTCCAGGAGCCCCTAAAAGGCCAGGAGCTTTAGGGTCTGGTCACCATCAGGTTCCTGGCCTGGCTCCCCTGCCTCCTGAAAGATAAAGTGGGGCATAAGAGAAGCAGCATGGCCTAGTGACAAGAGCACAGGCCCAGGAGTCAGAGGACGTGGGTTCTAACCCGAGCTCCATGCTTGTCTGCTGTGTAACCTCGGGCAAGTCACTTCACTTCTCTGGGTCTCAGTTACCTAAACCATAAAATGGGGATTAAGACTGTGAGCCCCATGTGGGACAGAGGCTGTGTCCAACCTGATTACCTTGTATCTAGAACAGCCCTTGGCACAGAATAAGTGCTTAACAAATACCATAACTCCCCTTCTAAGCTCACTGTGGGCAGGGAATGTGTCTGTTTATTGTAATATACTTTCCCAAGTGCTTAGTACAGTGTTCTGCACACAGTAAGCACTCAATAAATATGATTGAAAGAATGAATGAAAGCTCCATCCCCCCATCTCCAGAACCATTCTGATGCTGGGGAAGCTTTTGGGGTTTGGAAACGAACACTGTTGCATGAGGAGTGGCAAGACTGAAACCTCCTCTATCCAACAATTGTATGGAGTTTTTTAGTCCCATGTGGGGCCGGGAAGGGGGAGGAGGGCCTGCGACTGCCCATAGCACAATGCTTGACTCATAGTAGGCACTTAATAAACATCACAATTATCCTTTGCTTAACGTTATTATCTTGGATTGTTGATTTTGCAATTCACTGTATTGTTGTTTTATATTTGCCGTTATTAGCCTAGGGGTCTGTTTGTTCCCATTTAGACTGGATAAGACAGTGGGACAGGAGGCCATGTCTAATCTGTTTTAGCACAGTGCTTAGTCCACTGTAAGTGCTTAGTAAATAAATGACATGAGGTCCCCTTTGGACTGCCTTCTGTCTATATTATAGGAAACAAGATGTAACAACTCATTAGCTGTCAGGTTTCACCTTACAGATCTATGAATAGAATGCTGTTTGGTAATTAGGAAACGTTTGTCCAGCCACACAAGCCTGATTTACTGGATACAGCCGCCGGGGGTCAGAAGAAATAGCTTGTATCCATGAACGCTCCAGCATGAGTATTTCTTAACTTAGGGTTTTGCAAGAATGCAACCTTTCATGCGCACACACACATACACACAGACAGTCTCTCTTCCTTAGACCACTCCCTCCAATTCCTTGCATAGTGTATGGGCTAAATCGATGTCATTACTCCTCATTTCTCTCCTATTTCTTCCCCTAAAACACAAATGTATTTTAATCATATGAAAGCACTCCAAAAACAAAAATAAAGATATTTTCTAACAAGTTAGCGTTGAGCTGGATAGGCAACAGCATGCCCAGTGGAAAGAGCACAGTCCTGGAAGTCAGAAGTCTGCGTTCTGATCCCAGCTCTGCTACATGCCTGCTGTGTGAACTAGGCAAGTCAATTAACTTCTTTGTGATTCAGCCTTCTCATTTGTAAAATGAGGATGGATCCTAGCTCTCTCTCCCTCTTAGACTGTGAACTCCATGTGGGACTTTGTCCACCTGCTTATCTTGTATCTACCCCAGTGCTTAGTACAGTGCTTGGCATCTAGTGAGTCCTCAACAAATACCAGGATTATTATCAGGCTGAATCTCGTAGCTGAAATTTAGGATTGTGTGATTGGATTTTCAGATGGTTTTCCTAATTGATTAGAAGACTGCCTGTCTGACACTTCTCATGTGCCACTTCAAAACTTCCCTCTTTAGCAACTACTGGAGCTCAGTTTGAAACAGTTTTCCTTTATTCCTTTTGCAACAATGTAACCCTTTCATGATCTCTAAATCCAAAGGCCTAGGGCAGCACTTCTCAAACTGCAGTTTCTATGGTAGATGATCCCAGGAAAAAAAAAATCTAAACTAGGTTCCCATATCTGAAATCAGGAAACATTCAAAATCAATAGTCTAACACAAAGTCATTTGCTGTATTTTGGGTAGTGTACTTGGGTAGTACTGTATTTGGGTAGTGTACACACACAAACTGTACCGCAGTACAAACGTAACACACAGAATCCACATAGGTATACAAATCCTCTGTTATGATGACAACATGTTTAGGCTACAATCTATGTTACATTTGATATAAAATAGGTGGAAATTTGATGCCCTGACTTTTTTTTTCCATTATAGTGTACGCTCTTGGAGAAGAGGGAATGTCTTCTTCTGTTGTATGCTCCTGAGCAATTAGAACAGCGTTTAGCATCTAGTGGGCATTCAATTTAATACCGATGATGATAATTTTAGAGATACACTGAAAGTTATCCCCAAATTTGTGGAAAGACTTATTTTTCTTAATCCTGTTCACAGAGCCTCTTCATGTCTCCATCCATATCCTGGGCTATCCCGGGTGGGGGTAGATCCCAAACCTAGTCATTTGTTTAAAAACCTTCATGGTTCAGTGCAATATGGTAGATACCAGCTAACAGCTTCCTGAGCTTTTTAGAACAGACCATCAGATAGGTTAACTCAATTCAAACCCAAAGAAGCTGCATGGCTTAGTAGATAAAACACAGTCAGAAGGACCTGGGTTCTACTCCTAGCTCTGCCACTTATCTTCTCTCTGACCCCGGGCAAGTCACTTCACTTCTAGGACCTCAGTTACCACATCTGTAACATGGGGATTAATAACGTAAGCCCTCTGTAGGACAGGGACTGTGTCCAACCCAATTTCCTTGCATCTACCCCAGCGCTTAGTAAAGTGCCTGGCACATAGTAGGTGCTTAATAATATCACTATTATTATTATCATCTTATGGGAGGGAACATGACATTGTGTATAGAGTGGGCCTGGGAGACAGAAGGTCATAGTTTCTAATCGTTACTCTGCTTCGTGTTTGCTGTGTTACCTTGGGCAAGTCACTTCACTTCTCTGTGCCTCAGTCAACTTATCTTTAACATGGGGATTGAGACAGTGTACCCCACGTGGGTCATGGACTGTGTCCATCCTGATTTGCTTGTATCCACCCCCCTGCTCAATACAGTGCCTGGCACAGAGTATGCCCTTAACAAATACCATGGTTAGAATTATCATTATTGTTGTTGTCTTAATGGTATTGGAAAGCACTTACCTTGTGTCAAGTACTGCTTTAAGTGCTGGAATCAGTCAGGTGGAAAGTTCTGCATTCGGTTTTAAGGCAGGATGGGCAATACCTTACCTTGTGTTTCAGGACTTGCGTCTGCTGGTGGTGCATGAAAAGACTCAGTATGATACCCACGAGAAATGGTCCATATCGGCAGTAGGGCTTGCTGTAGTATTCCAGGAAATACTCTGAGGCAGAATTTTCTCTGAAAAATATGTGAAGAAAACAAGAAGATTAAGTTCACGCTGAGAAGAGAAACCCAGCAGATGCCTATTGGGTAGGGGAGTGAAAGGCATAGAGGCAGAGATAGCTGTTTAAGCAACCTAAGGAATTTACCTATTTTTACCCAAATTAAAAATCATCTAGCTGACACGAACCAGGATAAGTGTCGCCAACTAAGATTTCAAAGAGGCACGACATTCATTCATTCACTGTACTTATTGAGCACTCTCTGTGTGCACAGCACTGTATTAAGTGCTTGGGAAAGTACAACACAACAATAAACAGTGACATTCCCTGCTCACAAGCTGGCACATAAGAGCCCTCCCAAAATTGTACTTGATTTTTCTATAGAGGTATGTAAAACTAGCCAAAACAATCAGTGGTCTAGGGGAGAAAGGGGAAGGGATATCACAGAACTGTGAAATTGAAAGAGTCACAGATACAATAATTTCAAATGGGAAAACTGTCTTTGACAAGTATCTCCAACAGATTTTCAACTCCTTTTTAAAAATTTGTGTTAAAACAGTGCTTTTCCTCCAATGTATTTATTCAAGGCACATCTGTGATCTGGGATTATAACCTGGGTCATCTGACTCCCAATCCAATGCTCTTTCCACTAGGTTATGCTTCCTGCCCAGCTATCGCTAACATGGGTCACGATGATTCCTTTTTTCATTTTTAGTTTCTGCCCTTTGTCCTACAGTTGTGAGTGTGAGATTAGGAGACAAAACAAAACACAACAAGAGGAGCTGAAAATGTTAATTTCAGCTGGGCAGGGGAAAGTCTTGGTGTGTACACAGTGTGGTGGGGACTGTCAGTTTGCTACTCATCTTTCAAGCTACATCTTCACACAGGGATGATATCCATCGCCCATGGCATCATCTTTAAATATGAAAGACTATGAATACTGTGCAATGAGTGAGAGGGACATATGATCCGGGAGCCTCTGATTCTCAGTTTAGGCTGGGAAGCTGAAGCAATAGTAATGATAATAATAAAATTGGCAATATTTGTTAAGCACTTACTCTGGGTCAAGTACTATACTACGAGCTGGGAAAGATACAATACATGCAGATCGGATGCAGTCTCTGTTCCACACAGAGCCCACCGTCTAAGGGGGAAGGAGACCGGGAATTGAATCCTCATTTTACAGGTGAGGAAACTGAGTCACAGAGAAATTGAGTGACTTGCCGAATGTCCCGAACAAGCAAGCAGAAGAACCAGAACTGGAACCCAGGTCCCCTGACACCCAGGCCCGAACTCTTTCCACCAGCCCATACTGCTTACAAAGTCACCATGCAACGGAAAAGGTTTGAAAGCACCAGTATGAAATGGCACACTTCACTTGCAGGACAACTGAATGCCCGTTTCAATCAGGTTAGGGGCGGTTATCTTATTTGAAAGGGGTTTCAAAGGTGGATTTAATCTTTAGTCTGAACACGAAGACTGACCATTCCTGTGCTATATTCTTTAAACAGAATAAAGAGTTGAGGGCACAAAGATCCGTTTACAATTCAAACTTGGCTGCTTGCTAATTTCTATTTACTCAGGACTCCGCTCCCTTGGGTGATGTTTGAAGAGGACTCTCGTGGAGGCAGGAATCAGAGCTCAGGTGGTTGCTTATTAAGTGTGGCAGCTGACATACTTATCCCCACAGAAGGACTACCTTTTCCTCACTGATGCCCAGGGGGCTCTCAGAGCCATATGTGAGGTGACCAGGGTCTTGGATCTCTGCCACTAGCAACTAGCTCCCCTCTCCAATCCTGGTACCTATTTCTCAGCAGCAATCTGGGTTGGCAGGGCCTGGGAAGGAGGTGAGGGAAGCACCAGGGACGAGTCCTAAGTGGCTTCTCCAATTACCAATTCCCCCCTCTCTTCTCCATGCTACTTCTGCTGCTGGGAAGAAGAGACAAAAACATAAAGGGAAGAGACTTGGGTGTGGAAAAAGAATGTATTCCAGATATTGGGGTGATCATGCCAGAAACCCAACAGTAGAGATCTGGAACCATTAATTACCTTGCATCTGAAGGGGAGGCAACAGGGAGTTTGAAGAGCAGAGACAGAAGAGCCGTCACTGTAAAAGAGGTCAGGAAGAGCATGGTCACCAGGAGAAAGAATGAACATTTCCCCCTGGAAAAGAATAGTGACAGTGGCAGGCATATTCTTTTAAGCCCTTGTTTCCTCTTCTCCCACTTCATTCTGCATTACCCTTGCACTAGGATTTTATCCCTTTATTCAACCCTCCCTCAGCCTCCCAGCACTTATGTACATATCCAAAATATATATGTTGCCAACTTGTACTTCCCAAGCTCTTAGTACAGTGCTCTGCACACAGTAAGCACTCAATAAATACGATTGACTGAATGAATGAATATTTATTTATATTAATGCCTGTCTCTCCCCTAGACTGTAAACGCATTGAAGGCAGGGACCATGTCTACCAACTCTTTAATATTTTTCTCTCCCAAGCACTTAGCAAAGTGCTGTGCACACAGTAAGCACTCCATATATGTGATTGATTAAAAAGCATTCTAAGACAGGCATTCCTTTTCACCTTTGGGATCACATTTTATTTTTCTAACATGGCAGGTTTATGATGCTATGGTGGCAGCACTCAGAGCTGGCATGATTTCAGAAAGTAGAAAATTAAAGGGTCAGAGATCAACGAGGCTATTCCACTGGTATCTCTGGTCAATGACTTGGAGGCATGTAGCTCATGAGGAGTCAAGAAGATCACATGGCCCCACTGGAACTCAGAAGGGTGGGGGAGAGAAGACATTCCCCTGTTCCACCCATACTCTGTGGTCCCCTCTCTTCCCCATGGGAAACCAACGCAGTGCTGACTGCAGCAGCCCACTGAGCTGAAATATTCTGGGCCTCAGGGAGACGAAAGGTCCAGTTCTCCACAGTTCTTTCCTGAGTCCTGGGAGTTCTGCAGACCCTAAACTTAGAGTAACCTCTCCTCTCTCTGCCTCCTCCTCCTCCCCCTAAAACACCCATCAGATTTACAGTGGGAAGAGTGGCTGTCACTGTCCTGTGGCCCTGCTAGGTGTTAGACCATTCAGGCTCCTCTCGAAAGGAGAGCTTCTGGAAGGCACAGTTTGTTGGAGGCTGAGAAGGCCAGAGTCTTCTCAGAGATATTCCAGGTGAAGGCCCAGAGAAGAAGAATGGAAATCTTTACAGAAATGTACTGAGGCTCAGGGAAGATGGAAAAAGGAAACAGGCCATTGCCTGGATGCAGGGGACACTCACTTTCCATGGACAAAGACCACCAGTGGCGTTGAGAGGTGAAACTGGAAATCGTCCGCCAGGTACCAGGTCCAGCCACTGCACTAAAGATGGTAAGATGAAACATAGCATGTGCAGTGTTCCTGGGCTTCTCCTAACCTCTTGCTCCCATCAAGCATGGCGCCCCAGGGTGGCCACATACCCTGTCTATCCTCCCCATGAAGACAAGCTACGTCAAATCTTGGCTGGGCAGGGCCTCAAGGGCTTAAGTAAAGTCCAGCCCTGTCTCACACCCCCTCCTCCTCCTCCCCTGGCCTGCACCAACACTTGGTATTTTTGCCTGGCTGTTCAGTTTGGGTGGTGGCATCACAGCCAGGAGAGGAGCTCTGAGGAGAGCTCTCTTCTTCCCTTCAAAGTCCTACTGAGAGCTCACCTCCTCCAGTAGGCCTCCCCAGACTGAGTCCCCTTTTCCTCTGCTCCTCCTCCCCTCCCCATTGCCCCCACCCCCCTCCCCTACCCACAGCACTTGTGTATATTTTACATATTTATTGTTCTATTGTATTAATGATGTGTATACAGCTATAATTCTATTTATCTATTCTGACAGTACTGACATCTGTCTACTTGTTTTGTTTTGTTGTCTGTATCCCCCTTCTAGACTGTGAGCCCGTTGTTGGGTAGGGAACATCTCTATCTGTTGCCGATTTGTACTTTCCAAGTGCTTAGTACAGTGCTCTGCACACAGTAAACGCTCAGTAAATATGAATGAATGAATGAATGAATGAATGAATGAATGAATGAATGAATGAGAGAGAGCAGGCTCTTGAGCTCCCTGCTGCCTTGCGGGGATCTACTCCAGGACTGGATTAAACAGGGGCTCATGGGGTCAAAGTCAGGGATCCCAGGCTAAGGCACTTCACTCTTCTAGTGCTAACCTTCTCACTGTATCACTGTATTTCAGTCTTGTCTATCTTGCCACTGACCACTTGTCCACATGATGCCCCTGGCCTGGAACATCCTCCCTCCTCATATCCGACAGACAATGACTCTCTCCAGCTTCAAAGCCTTATTGAAGGCACATCTCCTCCAAGAGGCCTTCTCTAAGCACTCCTTTCCTCTTCTCCCACTCCCTTCTGCGTTGCCCTGACTTGCTCCCTTTAGTCATCCCCCCACCAGCCCCACAGCACTTATGTATATACCTGTAACATTTATATTAATGTCTGTCTCTTGCTCTAGGCTGTAAACTCATTGCGGGTAGGGAATGTATCCATTTACTGTTATACTGTACTCTTCCAACCGCTTAGTATGGTGCTCAATAAATATGATTGACTAAGTGAACCACAAGGCATAAACCTCAAATGTGGCCCCTGGTCTTGCAAGTGGCTTCCGCTACTCTGATCCACATCCCCATCAAAAGCAGCCCTAAAGCACAGATGGATCAGTCAATCGTATTTATTGAGCATTTACTGTGTGTAGAGCACTGTACTAAATTCTTGGAGAGTAATAATAATAATAATAATAATAATGGCATTTATTAAGCGCTTACTATGTGCAAAGCACTGTTCTAAGCGCTGCGGATGTTACAAGGTGATCAGGTTGTCCCACAGGGGGCTTACAGTCTTAATCCCCATTTTACAGATGAGGTAACTGAGGCACAGAGAAGTGAAGTGACTAGCCCAAAGTCACATGGCTGACAAGTGGCAGAGCCAGGAGTACAATATAACAGAGACGGTAAAAACGTTCCTTGCCCACAAGGAGTTTACAGTAGTGGATAGAGCACAGGCCTGGGAGTCATGAGGTCATGGGTTCTAATCCTGGCTCTGCCATTTGTCCGCTGTGTGACCTTAAGCAATTCACTTCACTTCTCTAAGCCTCAGTTACCTCATCTGTAAAATGGAGATTAAGACTGTGAGCCCCATGCGAGACAGGGACTGTGTCCAACCCAACTGGCTTGTATCCATCCCAGCCCTTAGTACAGTGCCATGCACTTTGTAAGCGTTTAACAAATATCACAGTTATTATTATTATGGAGACCATTTCCCCCCAGGCAATCCCTCCATGCTTCCAGCAGTTTGGGTCTGTAGCAGGGAACAGACTGCAGGAGCTGCAAGGGATCCTTTCTCCCTGCAGGGGCAATACATGATGGGGGCATCTGATTTCCCAATATCTCTATGTCTCTATTAATAGCATCTCTCTTTAGCCACACTAATGGGTTCATCACGTTGATTCCCAGAATAATACAGGCTACATCTGAGGGGGTCAGTAACCCAGTCAGGCCTTGGACCATTTCAGGGAAAAGAGCAAACCATCCCTCCACGGAACTTCCCACACCTGCCCATTGGCGTAATTAGGCAATGATTTATGCTCTTCCCTACCCTATTGCACATTTGTGAATCGAAGGCAGCTGTCCACTTTATCAACTGGGTTATGTTCAGTAATTACCAAGCTTCCATACATCAATGGTTTCCCTTTCAGCAGGGTTTTCAACTGCAAATCCAGAACTGGCTACTTGATTTAATTACAGCCATAGAGCCTTTAGTCACACGAAGAACACTAAAGAGGAAATTGCTTTTGTGCTTTGCAGAAGCAGCTTGGGAAAAAAGATCGCTTATCCTTATAGACTCCGGCTCAGGTGTGCGATGCACGGATGGAACTGAATTAGGAGGCCAAAGAGCCAAGACTTACGGCCTCCTTTACGGAGATGAAGTTGTTTAGAAGGAGCAGATTGGTCCACCAGACACGCCTGCAGTTATCCAGATGGAATCTGGGGATCTCCCAGACTGATCCCCAGGGAACAAGGGAATACAATCCAACTAGCGTACACACCGAATAGAGGTGGAGAGGCTGCAACCTGCAACAGACCAGGGAAAGAGGTGACTTGGTGCATTTCATTCCCTGAGTACAGCTAGCGGGTACATAGTCTCCCTTAAATGCAGAGTGTGCTTCACAGGCAGATTCCCCATCCCCAAACCTTGGATTGCTCTTGTTGTGGGAGTGAAACCCTCCAGGAACAAGCCGCTACGTCATCATCTTAAAGGAGACTATTCCATCCTCTGCCTGACCTCCTCATGGTGACCACATAGACCCAACAGCTCGGTCTTTCTGGTCATCCAATTCTATTGTCCTCTCCCAACTGCTTAGTATGGTGCTTTTCACACAGTAAGTGCAGTAAGTAAGTGAATACGATAATTGACTGTCCTTTTCTTACCTTTAATACCTTTAACTGTAAAATCAATTAAACCACCACAAGCCAACAGCCACCAAGGATATAACAGAAAATAATTTCAGAAGAAACATGATGAAAAAGATCGTAAGCTTTCACCTCTAGAGACCCAATAGCTCACTTAATGTACAATCACACATTTTCTCCTGCCTCCAGGATGGATGCATTTAGCCGTCCTTCTGGCATCTTTAGTTCAACATGTCCAAAACAAACTTCATATCTTCCCTCCCCAAATCAACCCTTCTCCTAACTTTTCCATTCATATAGAAACAACTCCATTGTTCCTGTCCCAGAAGCACACAACCTCAACCTCATCTTTGAATCCTTACCATCTTTCAGCCCTCACAGCTAATCAATTGCTAAATCTTGCCATTTCTTCCTCTGTAGCATATCCTAGATCCACCCTTTCCTCTGCACTCAAACATGACCACCCTGGATCAAGCTGTGGTCATATGTATCTACCAATTCTGCTGTACTGTACTCTCCAAGCACTTAGTACAATGCTGTTCACACAGTGAGTGCTCAATAAATTCCATTGATTGATTGACTGATATCAAAGTAAAACTGCGGAACCAGTTTTACTGCCTCCAGCCTCCAACTACTCCCCACTTCAGTCCATACCCCGTGCTGCTGCATGAATCATTTTACTGTGAGCTCATTGAGGGCAGGGACTATGCTGTTTGTTTTTATATTGTACTCTCCCAAGTGCTTAGTACAGTGCTTTGCAAACAGTAAGCGCCCAATAAATACGATTGAATGAATTTTGCAGTGGTCCTCTCCACATCTCAAAAGGCTCCAAGGGTTACTTTGCATCAGACACAACTTCCTTCCTATCGGCAATCAGTCTCTTCTCCACTCTCTCCATCAGTTCTCTCCATCTTAAACATTGATTTTTGTCACCCACTACTCCCCAGCTCATACTCTCCACTCCTCTCATGTACCCCGTTTTAGACTCTCCCACCTCTGACCCCCTAACTCATGCCATTCCCCTTGGCTGAAAATCCCTTCACCTGCAAAGCCAACAGACTTCAGCTCTCTCCATCTTTAAAGCCTTCATAAAACACCAACTCCTTCAGGAAGCCTTCTCCAATCAATTCACCATGCCTCAGTTGCACTGGTCCAATACTCACCCTTGGCACTTTTGTTCTTAAATTTCATCCTTACCACTTGTGTACATTAATATTTGCATACTATTCACAGGTTTATGTGCACATTAAATTATTTTTCATGCCTGTTCACCTCGTAGCTTTATACTGCTTCCAGCTTATACTTGTTCTTCCTCTGTCTTTCACTATCTGGGAATAATTTTGTTTGTCTCCTCAGTTAGATTGTGGGCTAGAGGGCAGGAATTATGTCTTGTTACTACTGTACTCTTCCAAGCAGTTACTACAGTACTTAGCACTCAATACACCCAATAAATGTCACTGAGTGATCCACTGTTCTGGATCTAGATCCACTGCATCTTTTATTTCTATTGCATGTTTCCAAGCATGTACAGATCTCTGCATGAATCAATCAATCAATCGTATTTATTGAGCGCTTACTGTGTGCAGAGCACTGTACTAAGCACTTGGGAAGTACAAGCTGGCAACATATAGAGACAGTCCCTACCCAACAGTGGGCTCACAGTCTAAAAGGGGGAGACAGAGAACAAAACCAAACATACTGACAAAATAAAATAAATAGAATAGATATGTACAAGTAAAATAAATAAATAAATAAATAGAGTAATAAATATGTACAAACATATATACATATATACTCTGCATATTGTAGGACCTCAATACATGCTGTTGATTTTAATAATGAATGTGCAGCAAAAATAAAACTGGAAAATAGAAAGAAACCTACCTTGTGAGTCGATTGCCCAGGTATTTTACTATGATTTTTAAGGTTATTCCTTTTTCTGATCTTTCAAGCATCTTTAAAAATGACCTTGTGCTTAACCAACCACTGAAAAAAGCAAATAAGTGTTTCAGTAATGTCAGAACATTGTTCAGTTCATGCAGTTTAGTCTTTCAATCAAGTAGCTCAAAGTGACTTTTATGGTATGAAGTGCTTACTTTTTTATGGTATTCATTAAGTGCTTTCTATGTATCAGGCACTGGGATAGATACATATAATTAGGTTGGACTGAGTCCAAGTCCTACATGTAGCATACAGTCTTATTCCCCATTTTGTAAATTAGGTAACAAGGACACGGACGTTAAGTGACTTGCCCAAGGTCACACAGCAGACAAGTGGCAGAGTCAGAATTAAAACCTAGGTCCTTCAAATTCCCAGGCCCATACTCTATCCACTAGACCACAGTGCTTCTCAATGATGTTCTAATATTATCTGCTGGCAAAGATCAAAAGTTAAAAACCTCTGGCCAATGAGTGAAAGAGAGAATGCAATTGAACCCAAATCTCCCCATTCCAGTGTTCCAGACCCAATCAACCAGGTTGTTTGCTTTGTCTTCTATCCTAACTCATCTCTTCCTGGCAATATACCTCAATCATGGTCAAATCGAAGCCCTTGAGATTCTTAATCTTCCCAATTGGATTCTCACCCGCACTGCCAGCTCTGTACCTTTTAAACACTTGATATTTATCCCACCCTCAGCCCCACAGGGTTTAGGTACATATCTATAATTTATTTATTTGTATTAATGTCTGTTTCCCCCTCTAGACTGTAAGCTTCTGGTAGGCAGGGAACATGCCTACCAACTCTTCTGCATTGTCCTCTCACAAGTGCTTAGAATACTGGTTTGCAAACAGTAAGAGCTCAGTAAACACAACTGATTGATTTATTGTTCAATTGGTAGTGTGTGTGTGTGTGTGTGTGTGCACATGCGCGCACATGCACTTGTGTGTTTTCATTTGGGAAACCTTTGTCTGAAAATTAGAGCCAAAGGCAGACACAGAGAAAGAGAAAGAAGTAGAGGCCAAAGAGAGTCAGGTGATGAGAAACAGGCAGCAGGAGGTCAAAGACAGTGTTATAAAGAGTCTAGGAAGACAGATACAGGAACACAGAAACAGAGGCTGGAATGGTCATGTCACCAGAGATAGAGTATTGCATAAAGACAGTCAGGCAAAGGGAGAAACAGAATGGCAGACAAAGACAGAGGGGAAAAAGGAATCTTGGCAGGGAGCACAATGGCCCACTACTGATTAGACTGAGACTTCCATTCTCTTTTTGACCCTTATTTATTGCCTAATTTAATCTGACAGCTACTTTCCTTTTAAACCGTTTTCTAAACAAATACAAAGACATCTTTCTAACCAAAGGCAGAGAGCTCTTCCGATGTTTCCCCACCCCATTTGATTCGGCAGGCAGAAAGAAGAGAATAATGTTCGTAGCATAATGGCAGTGGATGGAAATTAAACAAAGTCACCTACAGAGACCATTCATTCTCCAGCTTTCTTCACTGACAGAAGGAGAAAGAGTTTCTGCAGGAACAATGTTTTAACCTTGTTACCTGATTAAGAAAAATGTATCCACCCCTAGGTAGAATGGACCGCTGTGAGAATAGAGGTACAGGGGATTTTTTAGCACTTTGGCTCGCCATTCAACTGCATTATCTGGAAGAAACATATAAATGCACACACTCATATTTCGGCGGTCAGATTAGCTAACGGTCATTTAGCCAGGTGCAGAAGTTGGAAACTGAATTTCTTGCTGTGAGTTGGGGTTTGTGGTGGTCAGAGGAGTCCCTCAGTGGATTTTTCTATTCATCCAAACATCCAGATTTTGATGAAAAGTCCGAAAGGAAGGGTAGGCACTTGTGGGCACTGAGGTTGCTGGCCTGACTTCTAGGAACATAATGAAACAGTATGGGCAAACCTACAGAGCAATGACCCCATCACTCATACCTAAATTGAGCCAACTAGTAATCTGACTGGTGTGTCCAGAAATGATCCATAAAAGACTTAAGACATGGATGCCATTCAGTGAAGAATAGACCCCATCAGCTGTCTTTAGAGTCCATACGCTTTGAATGTTCTTCTGACAGGAAAAACACCTTAGAACATAATCCATTGCTCCTATGAACCCTAAACAAAAAAAGATGATTTTAGAGAAGGTTCCTCAAATCTGTTCAATGAGGAGTTTCACCAGGCATGTCATCCCTAGTCCTTTTTCCAAGGAGTAGGGCAGCATTTACTAGCACCACTGTTCGGGTTTTCCCAGGGAAAAATAAGCATAACTGCTGGAAAAGGTGGTGGCCAGAACATTCACACTTCTCCCCCACTAGATTATTAAGAACCTTGTGGGCAGGGATCATGTCTGCCAACCCTATTGTATTGCACTTTCCCAAGCACTTAGTACAGTGCTTTGCAAACAGTAAGCCCTCAATAATAACAATGATGGTATTTGTTAAGCACTTACTTGCATCAGCCTCCTGTCTCTCCCCACTCCAGTCCATACTTATACTTCACTCTGCTGCATGGATCATTTTTCTACACAAACGTTCAGGACATGTCATCCCTCTCCAAAAAACTCCAGGGGTTGCCCATCCATCTCCACATCAAACATAAACTCCTCACCATTGGCTTTAAAGCACTCCAGCACCTTGCATCCTCCTACCTCACCTCGCTTCTCTCCTTCTACAACCCAGCCCTCACACATCGCTCCTCTAGTGCTAACCTTCTCACTATGCCTCCATCTCACCTATCTTTGTTGCCCACCCCTAGTCCACATTCTGCCTCTGCCTCTGCCTCTGCCCTGGCCTCCCTCCTCAAATCTGACAGGCAATTACTCTCCATACCTTCAAAGCCTCACTGAAGACACATCTCCTCCAAGAGGCCTTCCCAGACTAAGCCCCACCTTTCCTCAACTCTCACTCCCTTCAATATCTTTGCTCTTTGCTCGTCCCCCCAACCCCCAGCCCCACAGTACTTATGCACATATCTGTAATTTTATTTCAATTGATGTCTGTTTCCCCTCCTTTAGACTGTAAACTTGTTGTGGGCAGGGAATGTGCCTGTTTATTGTTGAACTGTACTCTCCCAAGTGCTTAGTACAGTGCTCTGCACACAGTAAGTGCCCCCTTCTAGACTGTGAGCCCGTTGTTGGGTAGGGACCATCTCTATATGTTGCCAACTTGTACTTCCCAAGCGCTTAGTACAGTGCTCTGCACACAGTGAGCGCTCAATAAATATGATTGAATGAATGAATAAATGCGATTGAATGAATGAATGAACAAATAAATGAATGTGTCGACACTGTACTAAGTGCTGGGGTGGATAAAAGCTTATCGGGTTGGACAAAATCCATATCCCATGTGGGGCTCACAGTCTTAATCCCCATTTAACAGATGAGGTAACTGAGGCACATAGAAGTAAAGTGACTTGCCCAAGGTCACACAGCAGACAAGTGGTGGAGCCAGGATTAGAAGCCAGCACCTTCTGACTCCCATGCTCTACCCACTAAGTCATACTGCTTCTCAAAATAAATACCACTGTTGGATAGACTGATTGATTGAGGCAGAGCTAAGAGTACTAAGGGTACTCTGCTTTCCAATCAACTATCTTCTGGGGCTACATTTTTAGAAAATAAAGCAAGAGGAGGAACTCAAAGATTTAAGCACCTTATTTATTTGCTTTTCCATTTCTAAATTCTCCTTTATGTTGTAAAGATAAATTATTTTGTGTCAGTCTCTCCTGTTATAGTGTAAGCTCCTTTAGAATAGGAAGTGTCTTTTCCTTGTATTGTATCTCCAGACACTTAGTATTTAAGGCTCTGCTTACAATAGACAATAAATACTATTAATTGACTGAAAAATGACATTATTTCTCAACTGCATACTTGCTTTGACACCATTTGACATGAATGTGGCCTGGCTGTAACTAAAGGACCTACTTTTTCTTCCATCAGAGATGTTGTTGGGGGCTCCTGATGGTAATGAATGAGTCTGACATGGAATCCATCTGAAACCTTCTCTTGATTCACCTCTGGACAAACTCCCATAGCCGGCAGAAGGTAAATAACCTGGGGGTGATTCTTCTTCATGATTGGCATCCCACTTCATGACTTCTACATAGATAGTGCCAGCCACTGGGAGGGCGATGAACAACAGGCTAAAAAACCTTCAGGGAACAAGAGAGTAAGACGTTTTAATCTTCAAATTCCCCTCTTTTTTCCTCCTTCCCCACTTCTTATAATAATAATAATGGCATTTATTAAGCACTTCCTATGTGCTAAGTTCTTATAGCCCAAGATAGGTGTCTTCCTTCCTGAATAGACCACATTCCCTTTAGAATTTCTTCCTGCCTCTTATCATATACTTACTTTTTTCAATACTTGTCCTTGGATGCACTGATCTATCTGTTTTTGTCTTGCCTAGACTATATTGTGAGCTCTCGGAAGGTAGGGTACGTGTCTTCTCTTGATGACATATTCATGCTTCATGCTTCTGGGACAGTACCAAGTAGTGTGTAGGCATTCAATAAATATGAATTCAGTTCCTATCAACTCATTTCAAGGACTGGGTTGCCCTGCCTGAATGAACACCACAAAAGCAGCATAGCATAGTGGCTAGAGCACAGGCCTTGGAGTCGGAAGGTGATGGGTTCCAATCTCAGCTCTGCCACTTGTCTGCTGTGTGACCTCGGGCAAGTCATTTCACTTCTCTGTACCTCAGTCACCTCATCTGTAAAATGGGGATTGAGCCTGTGAGTCCCACGTGGGACAGGGACTGTTTCCAACCCGATTTGCTTATATCCACCCCAGCACTTAATATAGTGTCTGGAATATAGCAAGCGCTTAACCAATACCACAATTATTATTAACACCTGAGATCCAGACACCTGCTGGAATCTCTAGCAAAGTTGCTCTTCAGGTTGGCCATGCAGAATAAAGATGTGGGGTTGGGGGAGTGCCAAGTTGCTCATTGGGTTGGCCAACTGGGGTAAAGATGAGGGGCTAGGGGTGCACCAGGTTGCTCACTGGGGTGGCCAATCGATGTGGGGTGGGGGTGCCAGATTGGCTGGTGCTTTGTTGAATGAATGGCAGATCAGTGGCCATTCAGGATGCCTATGGTAAAGACGATCCAGGACTGGGCCTTGGGCAGCCCTGAAGCTGCTCCTTTCCTTCCTCCATCTCTTCCTTCCCTCACTCTACAGCTTCAACCCCAGTTAACACCACTCTGCTGTGACAGTGCTTAGTACAGTGCTCGGCACATAGTAAGTGCTTAATGAATATTATTATTAAGGGAGGACAGCAGGATGAGAAGAACGGCTGCTTCCGTATCATATTACCTGTGCATAGCATGTGCCAGGCAGTAGAGACCCACATTTTACCTAGCCTGGTCTATGGGTATCAGCTGCAAAGTTGCAATTCACGGTAGGTAAGTAGACTCGGAGACCCCAAGTGGGACAGGGACTGTGCCTGGACTGATTATCTTGTATTTAGCCCAGGGCTTAGTCTAGGGTTTGTCATATACTAAGCACTTAACAAGTACCACAGTTATTATTATTATTTTTATTATTAAAGTTCTTGGTGGGTAAAGGTGAATGGTCTGCAATTGCATGGTGGGTACAGGTACAAAATATAATGCCAGTGCAGGACTTTATGGAAAATCAGTGCTTGGGGTAAGAATAAAAAGGAAGCAGGATCGTTTGTGTCTCATTTTAATCAATGAAGTAAGGTACTGGCGGCATGGTTTATCCATAAGCAACTGTCAAAAAACTGGGATGACTTCAGATGCTCCCAAAAACAAGGGTGTCAGCTTGCCTTTTTTTAAAATGGTATTTGTTAAGTGCTCACTATATGCTGGGCACTTTACTCAGCACAGGGGTAGAAACAAGCTACTCAGGTTGGACACAGTCCATGTTCCACATGGGGCTCACTATTTTAATCCCCATTTTACAAATGAGGTAACAGGCACAGAGAGGTGAAGCGACCTACCCAAAGTCACACAGCAGACAAGTGGCAGAGCCAGAATTAGAACCTAGGTCCTCAGCCTCCCAGGCCTGTGCTCTTTCCACTAGGCCATGCTGCTTCTCTAAGACCTCCTAAGGCTCTTCTCTAAGACCATGCACTGCCCTGCACTAGTTCAAATACTGAGAGCACATCTTAGACCAACACACCAAACCCCTAGTACTCACAAGCACAGAGCAGCAAACGGATCGAGTGGGAAAAGGCCGACAGCACAGCTGGCACCTCTCCCAACAGAGGCCGTGTTATTCAAACCAAACAGGGTCAAGGAAGGGGCTGCAAATGAAGTGTTTCTGAATTTTAAAATATCTGCCAAGAAAGGAGAAACTGCCATGAAATTTTCAGAGAAAATCCCTTCCGAAACACAGAACTTGTCCAGTCACTGAATATCTGAAAATACTTCCAGAATCTCATCTGTGCACATGTTCTATGTGTTCTATGCAGAAAGCAAAATTTGATTAGCTATGTAGTCCAGGTGAATACCTGGGATGCATTGGGTAATTACAGAGCCTGAAGGGAAAAATCTAAGGCGGTTTAAAAAGTTATGTTCAAAAAGTTATAAGACAAATATCCTGCTGGGAGGTTTAAGATAATAAACAATGATTTGGGGAGGTGTAAAATGAAGGGTGTGAAATTACTGCCTTTGAAATAATCAATCAATGCAAACTGCATCCCAATGGCCCCAGGTTACATTTCTATTGCACTGTAATTATTTCTAAAAGAACAAAATTTCCCTTAACAACTCGGATTTTCCCAAGAACATTAAACACAGCTCTGACGGCCAACATTTAGAGGCTTTGCTTTAAATGATAGCTTCATGTTCTGTGATTCACGTGCAGCATAACTAGATGGCTGAGTGAGTTGAACTGCATTAGGCTCATTTACTTGGAAAGCAGCCCCTTCTTTCCTCCACTTCCCCTTCCATCAGGCTTGGTGGATTTCCAGCTGGAGGGGAGGAAGGAGCTGCACTGATTACTGAAACAAGAAGCTGGGCCACCTGGTCCTGTCCTCCTCTGAGGAAGATCTGGGTCATCAGGACAAATCAACGCTCGTCCAGGAGCCAGAAATAGATGAGTAGGAGATGAGAAAGGAAGTAGGAAGGTGAGAAAGGGGTCCAAGTCATTCAGAAAAGCAGAGATGGGACCAGGACGGTGGTAGTTGGGGTGAAGGTAATGGGTTCGATCCCCTGGGGGTGGCAGTCCTGATTACCTATTTTTAACTGTGTTATCAGAGAAATTGAGGGCACTCTAGACCTCAGGAGCATGAGGGATCAAAATCTGACTCTGGAGTGACTCCAGGGGTCAAAACACAAGACTGGGGTTCTGCACCCCCAGCCTTGGAACAGGGGCAGAATTACCAGCTCTCATATGTGCTATGTAAAGTGAGAGAGGGATAGTTCTGCAGGCCAACTGTGCTTGGTGCAGTGCTATGCACTCAGTAACTGCTCAAAAAATACCACTGATTTAACAATTGAAGTGGTCAATAAATACCACTGATTGAGAAGCAATGGGCAGAGCACTGCATTAAACAATAAAAATAATACTAACAACAATAATATTGATCATGGTATTCATTACATGCAAACTATGTGCCAAGCACTGTGTTACAGGCTGGAGAAGACACAAGATAAATCAGCTTGGACACAGTCCCTGCCCACAGGGTGTGCAGAGTCTGTGAGGGAAGGAGATGCTTAGTACAGTGCTCTGCACATTAAGTGCTCAATAAATACGATTGAATGAATGAGACTGGTTTCTTATCCCTGTTTCATAGTTGAGGAAACTGAGGCAAAGAGTGGTCAAGTGACCTGTCCAAGATCACAAAACAGGTCTATGTGGAGCTAGGACTACAAACTGGATCTTCTCACTAGTAGTCCTGTGCTCTCTCCACTAGATCAAGAGTACAGTGCTTAGTACAGTGCTCTGCACACAGTAAGTGCTCAATAAATATGATTGATTGATTGATCAAGAGGCTACCCACCAGATACAATCTTTTGCAAACTAATGGGACAGATTTCTGAGCTGCTCAATTTCAGAGTCTAGATATGGTAGCTTTCACTTACTAGCCATAGCCAAGTATTTATTGAGCACCTACTATCTGCATATCTCTGTATTAATCTTTTGAGAGAAGACAATAGAGTTAAAAGACACAATCCCTGCCTTCGAAGTGCTTACAGTTGACTGAAGGAGAAACAAAATCATTTTCAGAGAGACGAGAAAATAAAATCAGATATATAGAATGGGTGGGTGTAAGTGCATAAGTACATAGTTGGCACAGAAGTTTTGAAGTGGTAGTGAGGGAGATGTGACAGGGAGAAGAAAAATTTATTGTGGAAGGCTTCCTGGAGGAGACGAGATTTCAGAAGAGCTTTGAAGATGGGGAGATCTGAGGTCTGGTGTATTTGAAGGTGAAGGGAGTTCCAGGAAGTAGGAAGTGTATGAGCGTGAGGTGTGAGGAGAGAGAGATGGGAATGAAGCATAGTGATTATGTTTACTTTAGGGGAACAAAGCGTGTGAGCTGGGACATTGTTGGGAAAAGAGAATGGGTAAGTAAGAGGTAGAGAACTGATGGAATGCCTAGACAATAATTGTCAGGAGTTTTTGTTTAATGTGAGAGGAATGCATAATTATTGGAGGTTTTGAGGAATGGGAAATGGGTGCAGAATAGAAATTTAGAAAATAATCCAACAGGAGGCAGGAGGCAGGTAGAAAAGTGAGCAGGTTGCTGCAGTAATCAAGCCAAAATATGATAGGTGGCTGCTGGGATGGAGAAGAAGTAACAGAAGTGAGAAATTTTGTGGCGGGAAAACTGAAAGGATTGATTTGCAGCAGACTAAATATAAGAGTTGAAAGGGAGGGAGGAGTCAATGATAATGCCACAGTTGAAGGAGTCAGAGACAAGGAGGATGGTGGTTTTGCCAACTCTGACGAGAAAGTTAAATGGAGAACATGGATTAGTTCAGTTTAAACATATTGAATTTAAGATGCCACCAGGACATCTAGAATATAAGCTCATTATGGGCAGGGGACGTGTCTACCCACTCCACTGTATTGTATTCTCCTAAACGCTAAATACAGTATGCACACAGTTAAGCGCTCATCATTGATGATAATGTCATCCACGGGGAGAAGATCTGGTGGCAACAGGTGGTAGTTGTACCCATGGCAGAGAGATGACCTCCCCAAGGGAGTGACTGCAAAGTGAGTTTAAATTAGAGGCCTTTTGAAAGGCTGAATCAGTCATCGAGGATTCTATTGCTTGGCTAGAAGGAGTCAGTGAGTTTGCGGCCTTGCGTGCAGACTCCTCAGATTTTTCACCTACCTAAATGAGCCAGGTTTGCCACATCTTCCTCAGTGCAGGAATCAGGAACACACACAGCGACAATATAGTCAACTCCTCCCTGCAGAAGATAACATGATTTAGCTTCTTGGCCCAGGGGATGACAATCCCGTAGTCAGAATATTCTAAGACACCTGACAGATGCCGGTTATAAACTAGAGTTGATTAATTTCTCTGAAATTGCCTAAAAGCCTCCTCATGGTAATGGAAACCAGTTCATTAATCACAAGATAAAACAAGCATTCATAGATTTTACTAAGAATATATTCTAACAATGACAAGATTTCCTGGGCAGGAAAATAAAATATTCCCTGACAATTACATAAAAAAATGAAGGGATTATTTTACCTAAAGAATTTAAGTATCTGTGCTTGACATTTTGCTTTTGATTCTGAACCATTAATCCATTCTGAAAATACTCTACAAATTGTTTTCACATTGATTGAATGATATAATAATAATAATTCAAAGGCTCCATGTGGCTCAGTGGAAAAAGCACAGGCTTCGGAGTCAGAGGTCGTGGGTTCTAATCCCAGCTCTGCCACATGTCTGCTGTGTGACCTTGGGCAAGTCACTTAACTTCTCTGTGCCTCAGTTACCTCACCTGTAAAATGGGAATTAAGACTGTGAGCACCACGAGGGATAACCTGATCACCTTGTATCCCCCCCAGCGCTTAGAACAGTGCTTTGCACATAGTAAGCACTTAACAAATGCCATTATTATTATTATTATATATGATATTAACCTTGCCATCTCCCATGATTACCATTTGTACCTCAATTTTACACTGGACTGTTTTAAGGGTTGCAAAATATCTGTAAATCCAATTTTCTTTCCTCTCATTGTTTAACACATGGGTTCAAGAAATAGGATTTTCTCTTTTGCTTTCTGTAACTGTGAAAATCTGGATCTCGAGGTGATTACATCATTATTGTCAACAGGCTATTGGGTGCCAACTGCATCAAGAAAGGTGTTCTGGGGCCAGTAATGCAAACAGAAACATGGTACTGGGTGGTGTATGGAGATGGTGTTCTTACCATACCAGGAGCCTACTGTTGGTGATAGCATTTGTTAAGCATTTAATAAGTTCCAAGCACTGTTCTAAGCACTGGGGTAGATACAAGCTAATCAGGTTGGACACAATCCCTGTCCCACGTGGGGCTCACAGTCTTAATCCCCACTTTATAGATGAGGTAATAATAATAATAATCACAATGACATTTATTAAGCACTTACTATGTGCAAAGCACTGTTCTAAGCACTGGGGAGGTTACAAAGTGATCAGGTTGTCCCATGGGGGGTTCACAGTCTTAATCCCCATTTTCCAGATGAGGTAACTGAGGCCCATAGAAGTGCAGTGACTTGCCCAAAGTCACACAGCTGACAACTGGCAGAGCCGGGATTTGAACCCATGACCTCTGACTCCAAAGCCCGTGTTCTTTCCACTGAGCCACGCTGCTTCTCAACTGAGGCACAAAGAAGAAAAGTGACTTGCCCAAGGTCATATAGCAGAAAAGCAGCAGAGCCAGGATTAGAAACCAGGTCCTTCTAACTCCCAGGCCAGTGCTATACCCACTAGGCCATGCTGTTTCATAGTGGTGGCAGAGGACTTAGTGAGGTACCTACTGGCACAATAGTGAAGTGGAAGCCCATTGTGGTAGGGACAATGTACCAGGTGCTTGGGGAAATTGAGGCTCTGGGCCTTCAGGCCTCATCCTCAATTTACCATGTCCCCCCCAAAGCCCCTTCTCCTGGCAAAAAGAGCACAGGTGTCACTTGTGAATTCCCTCGGGAGAATGGGGTGATGAAGAATCTCAGCCCTCCCTAGGCCAACCAGGAAAGTGTACTTTTCTCCTCAGAAACAAGGTTTGATCATGTTTTGCTGAAATTACCCAGTGCCACAAGCTGAGGGAACAATAATTTAGAGATGATCACAGAGCTTATGCCTTTACATCTGAGCTTCCAGGAAGGTAGGCCACAAAGAGTGGGACCTAACATGAATTTGTACTTGTACGCAGGTTTCAGGGAATGTGTCCATTTGTTGTTATATTGTACTCTCCCAAGTGCTTAGTACAGGGCTTTGCACACAGTAAACGCTCAATAAATCGATTGAATGAATTGAATGAATGAATGGGTTCTTCAGAAAGTGGATGGAGCTGCATTTTAATATTTTATTTTAATTAATTTGCAACCGATCTTAATGTGCTAGAAAACTAGCTAACTCCTTTCCAAAGGAAATCAGGCTTTTGCCATCCCAACTTTGGTATTCACTCGCTCTACCTTGCTTTACTCAGTTCTGCCATCAGCCCAACAAGTATTCTATGGGCCTATCTCACAGAAGGGTTGTGATGGGAATCAATTTGCAGAGCACTTTGAAAATGGCTAAGAGTTAATGTAAATGCTGAAGAGTGAAATCTCTAGGAGTCATTTTTCATAGAGGCAGAGTCAACAGGATTATAGAGAACTGCATTCATTGCCCGGCACTCCTTTGCAATTCACCAACATTTACAGTGTTCAGCCAACGGTTTCCATGGATGCAAAATAAATTAAAGCTGCACAGATGACGATTAACATACCTGCTGCATTTGAAGCTTGCAGTACTGCCCTTGGAAGTTCCCAAGAGGCGCTTTGGCAGACAGGCACTCGCTGTAAGACCCCAGCCTGTCTGTGTTTCCACTAAGTATATTGCTACCAAGTTTTCCCACAGAGTCATACACTGCATAAAGAAAACAAAAAGACTTTATGTAAGCCCCAGCTACTGGTAAAATCAGAAGTGAAAGCCAGTGGGGATGGGCTGGAATGTGGTTCCGGGAAAACAGTGAGCACCGGAATGCCATTCTGGTATGAATATTTGGAAGTGTTGAACCTCATTCTGTAGTGACTGTGTCAGACTCTCAGACCATCAGTAGTATTTATTGGGAATTTATTGTGTGCAGAGTCCTGTACTCAGCACTTGGAAGAGTACCAAGGAGGAAATAGATACGATCCCTACACCCAAGGAGCTTACGGTTTAGTGGGGGGGAACAGGTAGGAGGAAGCAATTACAAGAAGCAATAAAGGTTATGTACAAGAGTGCTGTGGGGAATGGGAAAGTATCTAAGTAATAATAATAATAATAATTGTGGCATTTATTAAGTGCTTACTGTATGCCAAGCACTGTTGTAAGTGCTGGGGTAGATACGTCTGTCCCGCCATCGACCCCTGGCCCACAGCCTACCTCTGGCCTGCCTGGAATGCCCTTCCTCCTCACATCCACCAAACTAGCTCTCTTCCTCCCTTCAAAGCCCTACTGAGAGCTCACCTCCTCCAGGAGGCCTTCCCAGACTGACCCCCTTATCCCCTGCTCCTCCTCCCTTCCCCATCACCCTCACTCCCTCCCTCTGCCTACCCCCTTCCCCTCTCCACAGCACTTGTGCATATTTGTACATATCTATTACTCTATTTTAACAACCATATATATCTATAATTCTATTTATTTTGATGGTATTGACACCTGTCTACTTGTTTTGTTTTGCTGTCTGTTTCCCTCTTCTACCCTGTGAGCCCGTTGTTGGGTAGGGACTGTCTCTATATGTTGCCAAATTGTACTTCCCAAGCACTTAGTGAGTGACTTGCCCATCACACAGGACTCGAGTGGCAGGGCTGGGATTAGAACCCATGTCCTTCTGACTCCAAGGCCCGTGCTCTATTCCCTAGTTCACACCACTTCTTGAGTGTTTCAGGGGTGAAGACTCAAATGCACAGGAGACCCAGAAGGGTGGAAAACAGGGTGGGGAAATGACAGATTAGTCAGGGCAGGCTTCCTGGAGGAGAAGCCATTTTAAGATTTAATACAGACCAGGGAGAGAAGCACATAATAAGTGTGGGTACTCCCATGTGTGCCAGGAATGCCCATGGCACTGGCACAGTTTCCCCTACTGCTCAGGCCAATCAATCAATCAATCAATGGCATTTATTGAGCACTTCACTAAGGGCAGGATGCCCGCCGTGCTGTCTGCTCCCAAAGCTACCTTGGCCTGACTCTGCAGGTAAGGGAGGGGAGCACCAACCCACCACCATGGCTGCTTCACCCTTTTACCAGCCATTAGGTGAGCAGTGGTGTGGCATAGGTGTGTGTCATAGATGCCCTGTGTCAGGCTCCATGTGCATTGATGGCAGCAGTGGGCAGTGCCATCTGCCTGCTGCCATCTGGGCAGCAGGGACGAGGATGAGTCTGAGGGAGATTGAGAAGGGGAGCAAACGGCAACCAAGTTGCCTTTTACTTCACTGGGCATCTACACCTACTGGGTACAGGGAACTGAACTAGGCGCTTGGGACAGTGAAAATGATGCTCTCCTGCCTCAGACACCAGAGTTCCCCACTGCCGAGATTTGAAGTCTTCGAACGTCCCTGTAACAAAATCTTTTTACTTTCACACCTGAAATGCAAAATAATTAAGGGGTTCCTGAGCTACTGCCCAACTGGGATGAAGGCTTTAAAAATACAAAATCAGGAAAGTTTCCCTGCTCTTTCTGTTGCCCAACCAGCCTAGCTTTCTACCTATACTCTCTGATTGGTGCCCTTTTCTGTTCTTGCCTATGTATCTGATCTATGGGGGGGGGGGGGGTGTGTGTGTGTGTGTGTGTGTGTGTGTGTGTGTGTGTGTGTGTGTGTGTGTGTGTGTGTGTGTGTGTGTGTGTGTGTGTGTGTGTGTGTGTTAGAGAGAGAGAGAAGGTGTTGGTGTATAGAGTAGAAAGGGAAAGAGAATAAAATAAATCTGGAATGGGAGAGAAATACAAAGGGAAGGGATGGCAAGTAGGTTAAGGAGAGCTGGAAGGAGAGAGAGAAAGAGAGAGATAGAGAGAGACTATAATGGGAAAAAACGACACCCTGCCCTCCTCCTCCTGTCCCCCCTTCTTCTCCTCCATCACTTCTCTCAGTAGTTGAGGTGGTACAGCTACTGCTCTAAATAAGCAGCATGGATTAGTGGACAGAGCATGGATCTGGGACTCAGAAGGACCTGGATTCTAATCCCAGCTCTGCCACATGTCTGCTGGGTGACCCTGGGTAAGTCACTTCACTTTTCTGGGCCTCATTAACCTCATCTGTAAAATGGAGATTAAGAGTGGGAGCCCCATGTGGGACAGGGACTGCATCCACCCTGATTAACTTGTATCTACCCCAGTGCTTAGAACAGTGCTTAGCACATAGTAAGTGCTTAACAAGAACCATTATTATCATTATTAGTATTGTTAACTAAGGGATCTCTTTTACCCCACTGGCAATGGTCTTTCTTGATTTTCAGGCCATTGGTCATAAGGCAGGTCGGCCTTCTCCCTTAAATTTGATGAAAACTGCAGGAGGAGACGGTAGTCATGTTGGCAGCCCTTACACCTGTTTGGAAATTCTCCGGCTACTGGACTGAGAAACACTGTAAGTTTTAGCCTTTAACAAAATCACATAAATATCAAGTGTTAGACAGCCAAGTTTTCATAAGTCTTTCACAATGATAGAATATGTTCAGCTCACATTTTCTGAGAAACTTGTGTGGCGAATGAAAGTGTTTGTTTTAATCTTGTCACATTTTCTTTAAACAGGAACTGAAAAAGCTGAAGGATTTGATTTGCTTTTGAAGCAAGCCTATACTGGAGATTAACGATATGAAGTTACATAAAGATTTTCATTTTCATCTCAAAAGACCTATCAATGTTCTAAAATAAACTTCTAAATCACATTTAGGGGGAAATCACTTTGGAGAGTAATTATATCATACTGTATATGAAGAATATCATTCATAGGAACCCATTTTCATCCACTGGATTTACTTTTCTAAAAATAATCACTTCATTTTAGATGTATCCTGGCTCTTCCACTCAGTTTGGACAGACCTTTAACTAGCACATGAATATATTTCTCAGTTCACATCCTTTATTCACTTTCAAAAGTGCTACGTGGTACACTCTCTTGTACTCCTTTTTCTAGTTTTTTTTAAAAGGTATTTGTTAAGTGCTTAACATGTGCCAGGAACTTTATAAAGTGCTGGAGTAGATACAAGATAATCAAGGTTGGACAAAGTCCCTGTCACACATGCAGTTTACAGCTAAATCAGCGGAAATAGGATTTAATCCCATCATCATCATCATCAATCATATTTATTGAGCGCTTACTATGTGCAGAGCACTGTACTAAGCACTTGGGAAGTACAAATTACAAAGTACCCCATTCTACAGATGAGGTAGCTGAGGCACAGAGAAGTTCAATGGCTTGCCCAAAGGCACACAGCAGACAGAGGCAGAGCTGATGAGATTATTACCCAGATCCTCTGGCATAAAAAGTTAAGTGGCTTGCCCAAGATTAGATAGTAAGCAAGTGGCAGAGCCAGGATTAGAAACCAGGTCCTCTGATTCCCAGGCCTATACTCCTTTCACTAGACCATACTGTTTCCAATTTTACCCAGAATCATTAAAGAGCCTAAATTCTAAGTACAGAGTTTGGAGCATTTGTGATAAAATCCTGTCTGACTCTACCTTCTGCAACGCATCTAGACACATGGCTGGCACAATCTGACAGATGGTTAAATCTGGGCACATGAAATTTGGGGGTGGGGCCCTAAGGGATGAGAAAATGATTGCAGTGATGATTTTTAGTGGTTGTGATATATTTGTTTTGAAAAGATACATTCATATATCCTTCAAAATATGAGACAATTAATGTTTTACATTAAAAATGGGAAGCAGCATGGCCTAGTGGAAAAATCACAGGCCTGGGAATCAGAGGACCTGGGTTGTAATACTAGCTCTTCCACTTGCTTGCTATCTAATCTTGGCAAGTCACTTAACTTCTTTGTGCCTCAGTTTCCTCAACTGCGAAATGAGGATTCAAAACCTGTTGTCTCTCCCACCTAGACTGTGAGCCCAATATGGGACAGGGACTGTGTCCAACCTGATTGATTTGTATCTATTCCAGTGCTTGACACATAATATTCACTTAAAAGATACCATAAAAAACCTGTGATTTTGCCACTGTTGGGTTGAAACCTTCCCTTGCAAATGAAATCAACTTGAAGTGATGAAATTTTGCTTATAAAAGTGCACCACACCAAGTGGATATTTGCACTGTCCTAAGTAGTACCCACTACCACTATGATTAGTGGTAAGTGCTTAGTACAGTGCTCTGCACATAGTAAGCGCTCAATAAATACGATTGATGATGATTAAACAATAATAATTATACTAATTGTGGTATATGGGATATCAGTACCATAATCATTATACTCAGGCTGGGAAATGTTACCTGCGTCTATAACTGACAGATTTATGCTAGCATTTGAGTTTCCCAAATAATTATAATATTTTATCCCTATAACATCCCTGTGAGATTAAGATAAGCAGGAATTCTTATCATTCATTCATTCAATCGTATTTATTGAGCGCTTACTGTGTGCAGAGCACTGTACTAAGCTCTTGGGAACTACAAGTTGGCAGCATATAGAGACGGTCCCTACCCAACAGCGGGCTCACAGTCTATCAATCATTTGACAAGTGAGAAAACTGAGCCCGAGAATTAAAATGACTGGTTTAAGGTCTCAAAGCAGCTTAGAGGCAGACAAGATCCCAAGTCTCCCAACTCCCAGGTCAATATTCTTTCCACTAGGTCACATTGCCTCTCAACACAGTGAGGTAAAATGAAAGTGCTTTGGAAACATAATGGTAAAGTAAATGTGAGGTACCCCTTTATGAATCTCATGAACTATTACAGAAAAAAGAAAAATCCTTGCTACCTATGCTTGGGAGTCCAAGAGCTGACAAAGTCATCTTTCTTCAGGTATTTCTATTGAGGTCAAGGCTGACCAGGTACATCTAGTTCTGGGGGAAACTAAGTCTGGCTCAGTTGGAATGGAACTACTCTAGCTTGTTGTCATGTAAATTGTCAGGTCAAATACTTTAACCACTTGATTCTCACCTCACTCTCATCCCCACAGCACGTACGTATATAACCATAATTTATTTACTTATATTAAAGTCTGTCTCCCCTTCTAGACTGTAAGCTCATTATGGGCAGGGAACGTAACTGCCAACTCTGTTGTTTTATACTCTCCCAAGCTCTTAGTATAGTTCTCTATGAACAGTAAGTGCTCAATAAATACCATTGATTGATGTAAAGGGAATTCATCCATTCATGAGTCCTTACTGAATTTGCAGAACATGGTGCTATGCACGTGAGGGCTTGTCTTGCCTTATGCTGTCGAGTCACCGCCGACCCATAGCAACTCCATAGACACATCTCTCCCAGAACGCCCTGCCTGCATCTGCAATCGTTCTAGTAATGTATTCATAGAGTTTTATTGGTAAAAATAGGGAAGTTGTTTACCACTGCTGCCTTTCACGCAGTAAACTTGAGTCTTCAACCTTGACTGTCTCCCATGCTGCTGCTGCCCAACACAGGTGAGTTTTGACTTGTAGCAAATTGCCTTCCACTCGCCAGCCACTGCCCAAGCTAGGAATGGAATAGGTATGCCTCTGCTTGATTCTCCCTCCCGTAGTCAAGACTGGTAGAGTACTGGAAACTCTCCAGGTGTGATCCTGAGAAGATCATGAGAGCTTATGATAGCAGTAAAGGCTTGGCCTTTACTCTGGAGGAATTTACAATCTTACAGAATGACTGGCCACCCCACCCAGCTGACTCCAACTCTGACTTTCTAATCTAAACAAGCAGAAGCAGGGAGCATGCATGCCCTCAATCCGAATCTAGGTCTGGAGAACCAGAGCGGTTCTGCCACTGTGGACAATGCATTTGGAGCAGCGTGGCCTGTGGAAAGAGCACTGTCTAGGAGTCAGAGCACCTGGGTTCTAATCCTGACTCTGCCACTTGCCTGCTGGGTGGCCTTGGATACAGTCACTTAACTTCTCTGTGCCTCAGTTTCCTCACCTGTAAAGTGGGGATTCAATTCCTCTTCTCCCACTTGGGCTGTGAGCCCCCTGTGGAACAGGGACTATGTCCAACCTGATTAATTATGTCCGACCTGATTAATTTATATCTACCCCAGCACTTAGAACAATGCCGAGACATAGTAACCTCATAAACATAATAATCAGTGGGACTCCAAGACCCTGCCAATATGCAAATCAATTGATAGCGTGTGACCAACTTTGACTCTCAGGCACTTCCAGAGGCAGCTGTCAGGGATAGCTTTGTCCTGGCCAAGCCAAGCTAAATCCAGGCCACTTATGAAGAACTTAAAGAAACATCCTCTTCCTGCTGTCGGGTCCCAACAGCTAACTAGGCAAACAGGGAGTAGGGTAGGGGATTAAAGACTTATTTAAACCTTTCCTCCATTTCCACCATGTACCTGCTGTGTGACCTTGGGCAAGTCACTTCACATCTCTGTGCCTCAATTCCCTAATCTGTAAAATGGTGATTCAATACCTGTTCTCCTACTTAGCCTATGAGCCCATGTGGGATCTGGTTATTTTGTATCTACTGGTTATCTTGTCTCTACCCCAGCACTTGGCACAGTGCTTGGCACATAGTAAGCACTTAAACTATGAGCCCATTGTTGGGTAGGAACCGTCTCTATATGTTGCCGACTTGTACTTCCAAAGTGCTTAGTACAATGCTCTGCACACAGTAAGCGCTCAATAAATATGATTGAATGAATGAATTTAACAAATACCATTATTATTATTAGTCATAATGGTATTATGATGATACCTACTTTTCCCAGGGGTCACCCTGAGCTGCCTCTCAACAAACAAGACATGTTTTCCACTAAATGGCAGCCTGATGCAGGCAAACTGAAAAAAAAAATTGGAGAATTAGGAGCCTGGGCCCCAGTGGAATCAGATGGAGCAAGATCCCTTGTAAACAGACTCAGATGATTGGCTAATTAGAGCATGGGCCTGGGAATCAGAAGGACTTGAGTTCTAATCCTGACTCCACCACTAGTCTGCTGGGTGACACTGGGCAAGTCACTTCAATGCTCAGTGCCTCATGTCCCTCATCTGTAAAATGGGGATGAAGACTGTGAGCCCTGTGTGGGACAGAGGCTGTGTTCAACCCAATGATCTTCTATCTACCTCCGAGCATAGAACAGTGCCTGGAGCATAGTAAGTACTCAACAAATACCACAATTATTAATTATTAGATGAGCAAGAGCCCTTGATACCTGTTCCTTGTTGAGTTCTTCCAGCCAGGTGAAGGGGAGAAAGAACTTCGCCAACACAGATGCTTAAGCAGTGTGGCTCAGTGGAAAGAGCCCAGGCTTGGGAATCGGAGGTCATGGGTTCTAATCCCAACTCCGCCACTTGTCAGCTGTGTGACTTTAGGCAAGTCACTTAACTTCTCTGTGCCTCAGTTACCTCATCTGTAAAATGGGGATTAAGACTGTGAGCCCTACATGGAAAAACCCGATCACCTTGTATCCTCCCCAGCGCTTAGAACAGTGCTTTGCATATAGTAAGAGCTTAACAAATGCCATCATTATTATTACTATTAATTTTGGAAATCTCACATCTATTTCAAGTCAGAGGACCTCAAGAAATCTCCTCAACTGGGAAGGAGAAAGCTCTGGTCTCCTTGTCAGTCTGGGGGGTTGGACATAGGTGGACAGGTTTTAGGGTTCGTGGTCGAAGTTGATATTTTCTGGGCTTTGTGGAGGTGGTAGACTTTTTTTTTGTTGGGTTTGAACCGTGTTTCTTTCGCTCCTGAACACTGATGCAAACTGCCCTTTTACAATCATATTCTTAATTAGCTTTTGTTGCATCCCCTAGAGACCTAAGGGCATAGGTGCCTTCAAAATTAAAATGAATGACTTCAATTATGAGGATGAAGAATAGCGCACAGTAAATGCTTAGCAGCATCTGCTATTTCAGATAGCGGGTTAGTGGGTTCAAGTTTTCCATTTTCAAAATATTAAAAACAACTCATTTCAATTATGTTAGACTAATTGGCAGCCAGATTTTTCCTTTCCCACATTGCAGCAAGGATGCAGAGATGCTCTGACATAAAACGGTCCGGTGCCTGTGCTGGGGCTGGAAAGGGCAGAGGGATAACCAAATTCACTCCTTTAAACATGTCAATATCTTCATTTGCCTTGAGGTTAGAGGCAGCTGGACCTTACGAAATGCTCTAACAAAGTTCAAGAGGCCAGAAAAACGAGAATAAAAATGATTTTGATAAGGATACCTGAAAATGTTACTACTGTTATGCCCAGGAGATTGATGTTTACTCACTCTACGCCATGTGAAACAGCATCACTTTTTCTACAAGAATAAAACATAAAATACTGTCAAAGTACAGAGACGGAGAGGAAATCCACGAAACAGTCGAATTCAACATTCAGCCATTAGCTTCCACCACATTGAACCTTGGACCAGAGCTGCAAGCAAGGGTGTTGCCTCTCATAGCTGCTCTGTACTCAAACTCATCCGCATCTTCTGGTGGGGGTGGTAACGACATTAAAAACGATTTTGATAAGGATACCTGAAAATGTTACTAATGTTATTCTCAAGACAGTGATGTTCACTCTACGTCATGTGAAACAGCATCACTGTTCCTACAAGAATAAAACATAAAATACTGTCAAAGTACAGAGTGGGAGATGAAATCCATGAAACAGTCAAATCCCACATTCAACCATTAGCTGCCACCACATCGAACCTTGGACCAGAGCTGCAAACAAGGGTGTTGCCTCTCACAGCTGCTCTGTACTCTACCTCATCCGCATCTTCTGGTGGGGGTGGCTAGAGTTAAGGGAAAAAGTCTGAAGAAAGTTGGTAATAGGAGGGAAGAAGTGTAATATCATTCCCTAAATAAACAATAAAACAGTGGGCACAATTTATTACGATGCCTCAGAGGATGAAAGCTCCAGTGAGCTATGGGGAGGGCATGAGAAGCCATTATCAATCATCATCATCATCATCAATCGTATTTATTGAGCGCTTACTGTGTGCAGAGCACTGTACTAAGCGCTTGGGAAGTTGGTAGCATATAAAGACAGTCCCTACCCAGCAGTGGGCTCACAGTCTAAAAGGGGGAGACAGAGAACAAAACCAAACATACAAACAAAATAAAATAAATAGAATAGATATGTACAAGTAAAATAAATAAATAAATATTTATTATTTCAATCAGTCAATCAACAACCAATGGTATTTACTGAGTGCTTACTGGGAGCAGAGCACTGTACTAAGTGTCTGGGAGAGGACAATACAAGAGTTGGTAGACACATGCTCTGCCCATATTGAGTTTACCGTCTAGAATTCCCACCAGTATGTGTGACTTCTCCCTCCCACGAAGTATCCAGGGGAAAGCAGAGGTCTGAACTCCATGATTCCTTGCCCCACTCTCCCCCCAACAACCACCACCTTAATGGGCTCTCCTACCACCAACCAAGATGTGGTGATGACCCCAAGAATCCAGCTTCTACACACTTGGGTGACTGCTGTAACTTTGATGCCCTGGGAAACGGACCTTCTCTTTTATTATTATTATTGTTAATAATAATTATGCTATTTGTTAAGTGCTTATTATGTGCCAGGCACTATGCTAAGCACTGGGGTGAATACAAGCAAATCATGTTGGACACAGTCCATGTCCCGCATGGGGCTCACAGCCTTAATCCCCATTTTACTGATGAGGAAACTGAGGTTCAAAGAAGTGCAGTGACTTGCCCAAGGTCACAGAGCAGACAAGTGGTGAAGCCAGGATTAGAACCCAGGTCCTTCTGACTCCCAGGATGGAGCTCTACCCACTAGACCATGCTGCTTGTTCCCAAGCTTAGATTTTTTTTTTTTTACCATGCCTTGATCCTATCTCTCCCATCAGCTGGTCCCCCTACCTCCTGCCTGGACCTCCCCTTGTAATTCTGCAAGGTCACAATGTTCCCCATCTTAAGAGCCCTGCTGAAAACCCTTCACCTTCAGGGAGGCATGTCCCTATTAAATTCCACTAGTCCTGGTCATATTATCCCAACAGCCTCCTTAGGATTTATGAATCTCTTGATTTACATAAGCCATTTATTTACTCATTTTTCTATACTCATGACATGTGAGCTCCTTTCTCTCCTCCTACAGCCCAGCCCACACCCTCCGCTCCTCTGCCGCTAACCTCTGTGCCTCGTTCTCACCTGTCCCGCCGTCGACCCCGGCCCACGTCCTACCTCTGGCCTGGAATGCCCACCCTTCCTCACATCCACCAAACTAGCTCTCTTCCCCTCTTCAAAGCCCTACTGAGAGCTCACCTCCTCCAGGCAGCCCTCCCAGATGGAGCCCCCCCTTTCCTCTGCTCCTCCTCCCCTCCCAATCGCCCCCCCTCCCTCTGCCCTACCCCCTTCCCCTCCCCACAGCACTTGTATATATTTGTACATATTTAGTACTCTATTTTATTAATGATGTGTATATATCTATAATTCTATTTATCTATTTTGATGCTATTGATGCTTGTCTACTTGTTTCGTTTTGTTGTCTGTCTCCCCCTTCTAGACTGTGAGCCCATTGTTGGGTAGGGATTGTCTCTGTTGCTGAATTGTACTTTCCAACCGCTTAGTACAGTGCTCTGCACACAGTAAGCACTCAATAAATATGACTGAATGAATGAATGAAATGAATGATTCAGTGCAGTTCTCCCTTCTATTTAATAATAATAATAATGTTGGTACTTAAGCGCTTACTGTGTGCCAAGCACTGTTCCAAGTGCTGGGGTAGATACAAGGTAAGCAGGCTGTCCCACTTGGGGCTCACAGTCTTCATTCCCATTTCACAGATGAGGTAACTGAGGCACAGAAAAGTTAAGTGATTTGCCCAAGGTCACACAGTTGACAAGTGGCAAAGCTGAGATTTGAACCCACGGCCTCTGACTCCCAAGCCCGTGCTCTTTCCACTAGCCATGCTGCTTCTTAGAGCAGACTTACTTTCTTACTTACAGACTTACTTACTCATACTTAGAGTATAAGCCCCATTTGGGGCAGGGACAGTGTCCAATCTGATTATCTTGGTCCTTACTCCAGTACTTAGAACAGTGCTTGGCACATAGTAAGCACTTTGTCACATAGTAAGCACTTAAATACAATAATAATAATAATGATGATGGCATTTATTAAGTGCTTACTATGTGCCAAGCACTGTTCTAAGCGCTGGGGTGGTTACAAGGTGATCAGGTTGCCCCACGGGGGGCTTACAGCCTTCATCCCCATTTTACAGATGAGGTAACTGAGGCACAGAGAAGTGAAGTGACTTGCCCAAAATTACACAGCTGACAATTGGCAGAGCTGGAATTTGAACCCATGACCTCTGACTCCAAAGCCCATGCTCTTTCCACTGAGCCACGCTGCATCATGAATGAATGATAACCAAACAGATACTGTTTATTTATGGTACAAATGAGAGTCAATTTACATTCTAAACAGGGAATGCATCTACTAACTCTGTTATATTGTACTCTCCCATGTGTTTAGTACAGTTCTCTGCACACAGCAAGTGCTCAATAAATATGACTGATTGATATCCAATGTGAACCACCAAACACATTAGCATACTCCTCCCAGAGTAGCTTTAGCAGTGAAGAGAATAATAAACACTGCCTGAATAGCCGGAATTCATCATGAATATGGCACCAACCCCAGAGAAGCCTGCATAATATAAAGCTCTTCATTTCAACACTTTGAATGCCAACACATTTAACAAACAGAACGCCTGTCTCCCAAAACAGTTCAACCCTTCTTGAACTCCCTGACTGGATTCCCTGTCACTCATGCTTTTACCTCCTGAAATCAAAAATTATCATCTGGTTCTTCAGCATAATATGAATAATTAGAGTAGGATAAGGCTTATCTTTCTTTAGTAGTCTTAATTTTCCTTTCAACAGTTTTAAGTGCTATTCTAAAAAATTCCTAGCATGAGCAACTACATGGCTCCAGGCCTGTTCCCTATTTTACAGAGAGGGAAAGTGAAGTACAGAGAAGTTAAGTGACTTGCCCAGGTGCTCTGATTCCCAGGCCCATGCTCTTTCCACTGTTCTATGTCAGTTTACATACCTGTCCAATCACCAAACATGGAAAAAAGAGCCTACTTACTTCTTATGGCATATGCTTTAGGATCCATTGAATTCAAATAGGAAAGAAATTCATCAGTGTTTTTCAAGCATTTTAGAGAAATATTTCTTGCAGATGATGCACAGGGCAATAGAAGGGGCAGCAAAAGAGTCAGCAAACTGGATACCATCATTTCTTCCCTTTTTCTGGCTCTCTGCGCCACTCGCTCAGGCAAAACTGCATTTTTATGCAACAATGACCATTTCACACGTTATTGGAGAAAAACATGATACTCCTTTCTCTTTTAACCTGCATAGACAGGTTTTTGTTTTTTAAACATCTGCAGTGACCAAGATGAACAAAGAATAAAAGCAATTTATATCCTATTTTGTGGTTGGAAAAAATATCTCTAGCCTTGTGTACTCCCCAGGCCACCTGCCCTCCATTAGTTATGCAGCTCAAAATTTAATTTTAATATGGATCAGGCTTCATCTTCTTTAATTAAGTTGTTTTCAACACCTCAGTTACTTTCCAGGCTCAAATTTTCAAAGGGCACACTGATGCCTTGCCCAGAGCTAGCCTTAAAATGAGAAACCCAGGGTCAAGAAAAGGAGGAATCTTTGAGGTTAAGATGATTTACTATCAATAATTTTTTTTAGTATTACAAGTCCTTTTCTTACTACTGGAAAGGATGCAATCTTATTTTAGCCTTAATGATGATTCATATTAGAGATCAATAAAAAGGTGTGGCAAAATTACTTTTTTTTCCCCCAAAATGTCAGTGGGTTGGGAAATTTTCCTTTAAGATCACAATTTGATATTTATCCAATACATACCTTTCATCTTTGGGATATTTTCCCAAAATGATTCATTCATTTTCTCATTCTTCTGTGAGTTGGTATTCCCCAACTGAAGGAGAGATTAAAATCATTTGACGAAGGGGTGGCAGAGTTGGGATTGAAATTCTCTTTTCCTAACTCCATCTTCTGACTAAACCATTCTGCTACAAAACATAAACAAACAACATGTAAAGAAGCTGTAACAGGTGATTTGGGCATTTATAGATACCTTTAGAAGACTTTTAAATAGAAGAATATCTAAAAACATGTTCAAAGAGCCATGTCAGAAACAGAGTATCTCTACCTATATGTAAAATGTATAAATTTGTACAGAATTTTAAAACTCTTTTTCTATTAATCTGCTTGATAATGGTTATAGGATCAAGTGTTTAGTCCTGTATCTGACATGTCCAAAAGAAATGCAAAAAAGAATGAACCTGAATAATAATAATAGTTATAATAATTTTGGTATTTGTTAAGCACTTACTATGTGCCAAGCACTGTTCCAAGCACTTGGGGAGATAGAAGGTAATCAGGTTGTCCCACATTGGGCTCACAGTCTTAATCCCCATTTTCCAGTTGAGGTAACTGAGGCACAGAGAAGTTAAGTGACGTATCCCAAGTCACGCAGCTGATAAGCAACGGAGCCAGGATTAGAACCCATGACCTCTGACTCCCAAGCCTGTGCTCTTTCCACTGAGCCACGCTGCTTCTCTATTACAAGAGCTGAGCAATATCCATTAGCTATGCTAAACAGATCCTGATTGAAACTATAATCCCTCTATTCAAGTCAGTCAAAATATTTAAAAGGGAGGGAAAACGAACTGCTCAAGACTGCAGTGGTGTTTAATTAATATAAGGGAACTTGCCATAGCTAGATGCCAACTCCACAAACTGCATTCAGAAGCAAATTTTACAACTCTTCACAGGAAATGACTGAACAAATAGTTTTAGAAGACGCTAGACCCTTAAAGATAAATATCAGAGAAATGACAGGGAATGATTTCCATAATGAGTAAATACAATGGACTCTGCACACAGTAGGCACTTAATAAATCCTATTGTTTGAGTATCAAAGGGAATATAGGATGGTCAAGTTCACTTTTCTCCTTGATCTCCCATCTAGAAGGCTGACTTAGGAAGTGGATTCTCCTGATGGCAATAATAATAATGATAATAATGATGGCATTTATTAAGCGCTTACTATGTGCATAGCACTGTTCTAAGTGCTGGGGAGGTTACAAGGTGATCAGGTTTTCCCATGGGGGGCTCACAGTCTTAATCCCCATTTACAGATGAGGTAACTATGGCACAGAGAAGTTAAGTAACTTGCCCAAAGTCACACAGTTGACAATTGGCGGAGCTGGGATTTGAACCCATGACCTCTGACTCCAAAGCCCGGGCTCTTTCCACTGAGCCATGCTGGGTATTCCAGGAACACTTGAATTCTTAAAAAGATATTGTTGCCCATTTAAACAAGAGGCAACTTTGGAGTGCCGTGGTTGTCTAACTGCGGGTTGTCTAACTGAACTGGTCATTCATTCTCAGTCTCTTTTGCAGGCTCCTCCTCCCCCTCCCATCCCCTTACTGTAGGGGTTCCTCTACGTTCAGTTCTTGGTCCCCTTCTGTTCTCAATCTACACTCACTCCCTTGGTGACATCATTCGCTCCCACGGCTTCAACTATCATCTCTACGCTGATGACACCCAAATCTACATCTCTGCCCCTGCTCTCTCTCCCTCCCTCCAGGCTCACATTTCCTCCTGCCTTCAGGATAGCTCCATCTGGATGTCTGCCCGCCACCTAAAACTCAACATGTCCAAGACTGAACTCCTTCTCTTCCCTCCCAAACCCTGCCCTCTCCCTGACTTTCCCATCACTGTTGATGGCACTACCATCCTTCCTGTCTCACAAGCCCGCAACCTTGGTGTCATCCTCAACTCCGCTCTCTCGTTCACCCCTCACATCCAAGCTGTCACCAAAACCTGCAGGTCTGACCTCCGCAACATTGCCAAGATCTGCCCTTTCCTCTCCATCCAAACTGCTACTCTGCTCGTTCAAGCTCTCATCATATCCCGTCTGGACTACTGTATCAGCCTCCTCTCCGATCTCCCATCCTCCTGTCTCTCCCCACTTCAGTCCATACTTCACGCCACTGCCCGGATTGTCTTTGTCCAGAAACACTATGGGCATGTTACTCCCCTCCTCAAAAATCTCCAGTGGCCACCAATCAACCTACACATCAGGCAGAAACTCCTCACCCTCGGCTTCAAGGCTCTCCATCACCTCGCATCCTCCTACCTCACCTCCCTTCTCTCCTTCTACAGCCCAGCCCGCACCCTCCACTACTCTGCCGCTAATCTCCTCATGGTGCCTCGTTCTCGCCTGTCCCGCCGTCGACCCCCAGCCCACATCATCCCCCTGGCCTGGAATGCCCTCCCTCCCCACATCCGCCAAGCTAGCTCTCTTCCTCCCTTCAAGGCCCTACCGAGAGCTCTCCTCCTCCAGGAGGCCTTCCCAGACTGAGCCCCTTCTTTCCTCTCCCCCTCCTTCCTCTCTCCATCCCCCCTGCCTTACCTCCTTCCCTTCCCCACAGCACCTGTATATATGTATATGTTTGTACGTATTTATTACTCTGTTTATTTTAATTGTACATATCTATTCTATTTATTTTGTTAATATGTTTTGTTTTGTTCTCTGTCTCCCCCTTCTAGACTGTGAGCCCACTGTTGGGTAGGGACCGTCTCTATATGTTGCCAACTTGTACTTCCCAAGCGCTTAGTACAGTGCTCTGCACACAGTAAGCGCTCAATAAATACGATTGATTGATTGATTGGGGGAACTGCCCTTTATGCTGGCTATAAGGCAATCATGACTAAGTCCACCATCTAAGGAAGTATTGCTATTTGATTGTGAAATTACTAGGGGGAGAGGACTGGGGCCTTGACCATAACGACAAGACAGAAGACAGTTGATCTAGATTGGGTCACACACTTCTTCCAGGAAATAAACCATAGGAACGAATGGAAAAGTTCTGAGAGCAATCAGGAAATCCTCATCTGCAAAAAGTCTACTTTTTGTGTTTCCTATGGGAATGTAGAATATCTGACAATAGCAAAGCCCTAAAGTTGGGTTCATGGCCCAGCAAGGAGGGCCTATTTCTAAAAACTAACGTGAACACAAGCAGCCAGGCTGGTGTTCAACAATGTCATGTGGATTGAGATCTACATTAAAATGTAGATGTTTCATAATTCTAAGGTTAGGAAGTGAAATATGGGATTTCTAACAATATCATGCTCCAGGCAGTTCAGAGAAAGGAGAGACATTAATTTTATTTTTCTAGGTCTATACAAGGATAAAAATGATTCCATCCCTGCTTCAATTACAAGTAACAGCATGGGCTAGTGGAAAGAGCATGGGCCTGAGAATCAGAGGACCTGGGATTTAATCCCCACTTGTCTGCTGTGTGACCTTGGGCAAGTCACTTAACTTCTCCATGCCTCAGTTACCTCACCTGTAAAATGGGGATTAAGACTGAGCCTTATTTGGGACATGGCCCATGTCCAACCTGGTTATCTTGTATCTACCCCAGTGCTTCGTTTTGTGTATGACCCATAGTAAGTGTTTACTAAATACAGTAAAACACAAAAAAGGGATTTCCTGGAATGGAAGTGTGGCTACAAAAGGTGTTGGCTAAGCTAGTAATAATAATAATAATAACAATAATAGTGATACTGGTTTAAGTGGTTACTATGTTCCAAGAACTGTTCTCAGCACTGGATTAGATACAAGATAATCAATCAAGTTGGCTACAGTCCCTGTCCCACATGGGATTCACAATCTCACTAGAAGAGGATAGGACTTAATCCTTATTTCAAAGATAATGGAACTGAGGCACAGAGAAATTAAATGACTCACCGAAGGTCACACAGCAGGCATGTGGTGGAGCCAGAATTAGAATCCAGGTCCCCTGACACTCAGGCCTGTGCACTTTTCACCAGGCCACTGAATTCTCTCTTACCATTGCAGGAAGCAGAATAAACAAAGGCCAAGAAGGAAATTGCCGAGTCACTTGCTGTACACTTGCTCTAAGTATAATACAGCCAACTTGGATGCAATAAAAAAAAATTAACCCAGTGGCCTTAGACAGTGATTTGCACACCCAGAAGTTTGAGAAGTTAACAAAGCAGCTCCGTGGGCTGGGAAAGCAGGCTGCATCTCCTATCCCAGGATCCATATTCACAGCAAGGCCCATTTAAATTGAGATGAACATATACAAGTGTCACCCTCTCTGAATAAATAATTCATGGTCTTCTGTTTTGGGAGATAATCAATCCTCACAAAGGATTTGATGGGTCTAGAGGTAAAATTAACATTTATAACATCCTTTTCTGAGAGAAAAAAACCTAAAAACTCTGATTGTGGATGAGGCAGAAATCCATCCATATGGATGGATCATAGTTTTAGAGAACTCTACTAAGCATTTGGCTGAGTACAAACTAGGCTTTCTCTTTGTGGTGTTTTTTTGTGAAGGACTTGCATTTTCCGATTTTGGGATCATCTTTTTCCTTTTCTTTTCAAGAGGTTGGAGGCGGAGTGCTGAAAAAGGATAAAACATCAGGTTTAGTAGTGGGAAAAAGTTAACTCTGAAAAGCCCTTCTTCCCTGCCCCCAATTTTTACCTGGAACCTCGTCGTTTTGGATCAATAACCCTGTAATGGTTTTATAGGGAGATCCATGTGATCTGTGACACTGAAGGAGGCTGAGGGCCCCTGGTTTTACTGGACAACTTTGCTATATGAACACTTAGAAACAAAATCCTTCACCCCCATCATACCGACATAGTGGTATCATCTCTTGTTGTGGCAGGGCATCTTGATGATGGCACTGCCTGAAGTAAGCACTCAATAAATATATCTCAGCTCCGCAACATTGCCAAGATCCGCCCTTTCCTCTCCATCCATACCGCTACCCTGCTCATTCAAGCTCTCATCCTATCCCGTCTGGACTACTGCATCAGCCTTCTCTCTGATCTCCCATCCTCGTGTCTCTCTCCACTTCAATCCATACTTCATGCTGCTGCCCGGATTATCTTTGTCCAGAAACACTCTTGGCATATTACTCCCCTCCTCAAAAATCTCCAGTGGCTACCAATCAATCTGCACATCAGGCAGAAACTCCTCACCCTGGGCTTCAAGGCTGTCCATCACCTCGCCCCCTCCTACCTCACCTCCCTTCTCTCCTTCTACAGCCCAGCCCGCACCCTCCGCTCCTCCGCCGCTAATCTCCTCACCGTACCTCGTTCTCGCCTGTCCCGCCATCGACCCCCGGCCCATGTCATCCCCCGGGTCTGGAATGCCCTCCCTCTGCTCATCCGCCGAGCTAGCTCTCTTCCTCCCTTCAAGGCCCTGCTGAGAGCTCACCTCCTCCAGGAGGCCTTTCCAGACTGAGCCCCTTTCCTTCCTCTCCCCCTCGTCCCCCTCTCCATCCCCCCCATCTTACCTCCTTCCCTTCCCCACAGCACCTGCATATATGTATATATGTTTGTACATATTTATTACTCTATTTATTTTACTTGTACATATCTATTCTATTTATTTGATTTTGTTAGTATGTTTGGTTTTGTTCTCTGTCTCCCCCTTTTAGACTGTGAGCCCACTGTTGGGTAGGGACTGTCTCTACATGTTGCCAATTTGTACTTCCCAAGCGCTTAGTTCAGTGCTCTGCACATAGTAAGCGCTCAATAAATACGATTGATGATGATGATGATATTGATTGACTGACTGATTATGTAAAGTTTTTCCCCATCTCCAAGGGGCGGAGGTAGTTCCCATCATGAGCAAAAATATCTTAAATTAGAAATTCCGAATTAAACAAATATATTCTTTCTTACCTGAAGGGCAACAGTGTTTATCAGTAAGTTGCATGTTTTCAAGTGAGAAATAAAAAGCGCAAAAAGCACCCAGATATTGGACAGGTTGACTAACATTAAGACTTACACCATCAACGGACGCAGAGCTTCAAAATGCTTAGTTTGTCTAAAATCTATTTCTTTAGAACCACAGAGGACAGAAGAAATAACCAGGAGTCCAACAACTAAATTGGCAGTGGGGTTACGGGGCCAAAATGTGTATTTCTAGGGGTCAAGTCTTTGTGATAGTTCACGAAAACGGCAGCGTTGAACTCTAAATAACAGTATGTCACAGAACCACGAAGGGCCAAATGTGCCACATTTATTTACATATGAAATGCGTTTAATACAGTTATAATGAACATAGTGTATAACATCTGACAGCAGCAAGACTTTTTAAGGAACTGAACAATTACTACAGTATATCATGCAATTATCTCTATATACACAAAAGAATTTTTAAAAAAAGTACAAAACTTGTTTAGGGATAAATACAAGGTATAAAATGCAAAAACAAACCAAAAAATATAACTCTCATAGAGAACTATATATAGGGTAGGGACAGAACGGTACCTTTTCTGCACTTCATTAAAGCATAACTAGTGATGTTAGGTATACTTACTGAAATGGCTGAACTAAATTAACAGAACCCTGGCTAAATCTAAAAAGACCAATTGTAACGAAATAGGCTACTGTACTAACACTTTGGTGGCTACAGCTGTGCATCCCAACTCTTAAGTACTAGAACATTTGGCATTAGCACCCAGAAAAGGAAGCATCAACTTTTGAGACAACAAAGGGTTAAATCATGATTTTTTTTTTTTTTCCGTGAGTCAAAATAATTAACGCTTAGGCTTCTTTTTATATGTTTAATAAATTACATGACCAATAATCCAACCATAGAAATCTACTGATCTAATTACCTATTTGCTTCTTCTACAGCAGTCCAGCCGTTTTGTAACAACTGTGATTCCTTGTGATCATAATTAAAACCAGCCTCCTTACAAAGTACAGAGAAAATGATCATTCCCCAAAGTTTTTTTTTTTTAAGCAGCCTATCCCACCTCCACCTTGGGGGTGTTCAAATATAAAATGAATGAAATCAGCATTCTTTTCTACTTATTTGGCCTAAATGGTTACTCACTGTGGTGAGTGGCTATTTGCAAGGCTGCCTTAACTTCCAACATGACCTAAAAAATATGCAGTGATGCACTGATGAGCAATAATCGGTCTCAAGTGTGTGCCTTTCCTCCTTTAAAGCACACACACTGAGTTAGTGCTAAAATACTTGACATTTCTAGTGTTGGTGCGATTTAGAATCAGCTGCATTCAAACAGTGATTTCTTAAAAAATAATAATTAAAAATATCTAAAAAAACAGGCATTGCCTTTGGGTGTAATTTAATTAGCTAAATCTGCTTTCAAATTTAGGTCATAAAAAACTGTTTACCTGAACCCAAGGAACTGCCCCAGTACTAAGACTTTTGTCTTAAAAGAAACTTAGTACAAAAGAAAAACCCAAACCAAACAAAAAAAACCCAAATGTTTTCCACTAAATACTGATACAAACACGTAACAAAGAGTATAAAAATTATTAGTTTAAATATATACAAACTCTTTTTAACTCAAATACTGTTTTAATACTTATTGAGGGTATATATGATGAGGTGAAGAGGATACGTTAAAGGAGAATATATTGCAACAGCCTAAACAGTACTGTTAACTCTCTATTATACTGCGGTCCTTCTGTAACAAAAAATGTCTACTATATTCCAATATGGAGAGGGATTTTCCTTTTGGAATACTTGCAATCATTTTTCGGCGGAGCTCATTCTTTTAGATTTAATGAAGGCCATGCCATGCGTTCTCATGTGAGTATTTAAGGCAGCTTCAGTTTCAAAAGTCTTTGCACACACTTTGCATTTACGGTCTGACATCATGCTATCTGACGACTCATCTTCATGACTGAGTTTGTTTTCCTGCTGATTATCCTCCCCGGACCCATTCTGCTTAGACACCGGTTGAGGTTCCTTCAACTTGTGAACTATGAAGAGATGCCTAGAGAGAGAGACGTGGGATGTGTAGCAAAGACCACACTCTCTGCACTGGTAAGAAGAACCATCAGACTTGTGCTGAGGGATGTGTTCGTGAAACTGCAGAAGGTTTTCTGTTGTAAAGCCACACACGGCACACTTGTGAACTTTAAACACATTTATCTTGAGCTTCTTCAATGGTTGAGTAATTGCTCCTCGGGGGGGCCTGAAGTCTAAGACGGGCTCTTCCAATTTTCGCTTTGGACTAGGAACCTGAGGTTGGGGGAGAAATGAAAAATTATCCAATTAAAAATGGTTCCAATATTTTCCGGACAAACGTATACAACGTGTTGATTTCTAAAATGTTATCAAGATATGTTCTAACCATAAGCATCTGGCACATGAAAACAACCGTAATGCACAAGTACCACAAGAGTCCCTGACTTTCTCAAATTACCAAGCTTTGAGCTCTTGTCGAGACACAGTCAAATTCACCCAAGATTCACTCACAAACCCAAATTCTCTAAAGAACACCTAATGAAAAGGAAAAGCTTAAATTTCAGTTTCTCAAAGGTCCTGAGCATACATTCACAAATTTTCAGAGTTAATTTTAGAGGTTTGCAGTTTTTCTAGTACTGCATGCTGTAGGGACATCTTACAGCGGCTACCTACTGTCACTTGTCTTCTGTGAGATGACTAGCAGATTTTTTTCTACTGCTAAGGTATTTGGTAAGCCCATACTATGTCACAAGCATTATACTAAGCACTGGGGTAGATACAATGCAATCAGGTCAGACACAGTCCTTGTCCCAGCCAGGGCTTACAAACTAAAGGGAAGGGAGGACAGGCAGAGAATCCCCATTTTACAGACGAGGAAACTGAGGCACAGAGAAGTTAAGTGACTTGCCTAAGGTCACAAAAGTAGGATGGCGGCAGATCTGGGATTAGAACCCAGGTTTTCAGTCTTCCAGGCTCCCAGTTCTTTCCTTTCTTTTTGACAGAAGCGGTGTGGACTAGTGGAAAGAGCACAGGCCTGGGAATCAGAGCACTTGGGTTCTAATTCTGACTGCCATTTGTCTGCTGTGTGACCTTGGGCAAGTCATTTAACTTTTTGGTGCCTTTGTTTCTTCAATGAAGAATGGGGATTCAAACCTGTTTCCCCCCTATTTAGTCTGTGAGCCTTACATTGGACAGGGATGGTGTTTGACCCAATTACCCTGAAGCTACTCCAGGACATGGTACAGTGCTTGGCATATACGAAGTGCCTAAGAAATAATACAGTTGGTACAATTCTGACACCAAATCATGCTGTATCCAAGCAGGCTTGGGGTGTCAGACAAATACTCTCTAATTCCCTAACAGTGATCTAGAAAAAAAGGCACTGATTTGAACATCAAAATCCCTAGAATGAAAGATGTAGTCAAGCTTCCTGAGTCCCTTATATTAGTACAAAGTAAATGCTTACCAAAGTCACAATTAATTACGGTTGGAAAAATTCTGAAAGGTTAACAATATTCTATTTTGAATTGATAGAATATGGGAAAATGTTGTCTACCAACTCTGTTATATTGTACTCTCCTTAACGCTTGGTGCAGTGCTCTAAACAGAGTAAGCACTCAATAAATATGGCTGACAGATTGATTTGTCTTATATGGAAACTCTTCATCCCATGTAACAGGAATGCCAACCTCATTCCAGCTCTTGAGGCACTTCTGTGGCTGCATATTTATAAGCAGGCCATATGGTGAGTCACTAAATAATTCTCTGTAAAACAATTAGCAACCAATCACATTTGTAAATAAAATGAAAAAACTGAAAAAAAGGAAATGAAAGTTCCTTTTTGCTTGATTGAAATTAATGAAGATCAAATCAATTCACAAATTTATTGCAGATACGGAGTTAGTGGGTGCAGTTTCTATCAAAGGAAAGGATGTGGCCTAGGATTAGGAGGGAGGGGTACCTATTAAGGGAGAAAGAAAACCCTAGATATAGAAAGACATAACACAGATGCCTTAGACCCCAATCCTTCAAACCTCTTTAAAAATGCTTGTTTCTACTATCCTCCCCTCTCACTGCTTTTTTCAATCTTGCCCTTTCTTTTGGTTCTGTCCTCCATGCCTTCAAACAAGCCCAAGTCTTAGCCATAATGAAAAATCCATCCCATGACCTCACTTATCCTGTTTCTAATCTAAATCCTGGAATGGGATTGTACATTCTCACTGCCCCCATTACCACTCCACAAACTTTCTTCTTGACCTCCCCTGAAATCTGGATTTCTCCTCTTCACTCTGAGACAACATGTACCACAGTAACCACTTCCTGGCTTAACTTGATGGGCTCTTCTCTGACATAATCTTCCTTGATTCCCCAGCTATCTTTGACACTGATGACCACTCACTTCTGGAAAACCTCTCTGGCCTTGGTTTTACTCACACAGCATTTTCCCAGTTCTTTTTCTTTCTCTTTGACAGAAAGCACAGGACTGGAAGTCAGAGGACCTGGGTTCTAATCTAATCGTGGCTCTGTCATTGCCTCCTGTGTAACCTTGGGCAACTCCCTTAACTTCTTGGTGACTCAGTTTCCTCATCTGTAAAATGGGGATAAAGCACCTGTTCTCCCTCACTCTTTGTCTATAAGCCATTATGTGAGACAGGTACTATGTCCCACATTATTATCTTGCATCCCCCCAGTGCTTGGCACATAGCAAGTTCTTAACAAGTATCACAATTACTATGATTCCTTCTGTTTCCTTAGCTGGCTCTTCACCCTCTCTCACCCTTTAATAATACCTTGGATGTATAAAGCACTTTTATTACCAAAGCACTTTCACACTACTTAGGTCCTTTTTGTTTTAACAATATCCCTGTGAGATAGGGAAAGGAGAGGCTAAGAGGACTACTACCCTCGCCAGTTGTTTCAGGCATTTAACTCCTCCTCAAACCCCCTGCTCCCCCACCTCCACATCTCTTGCCCCTAATAATCTGGCCATGTATTTTACTAAGAAAACTGAAATCATCAGGCATAATCTCCCTAAAATTTCCCCTACTCCTCTCCAGTCTCTCCTCCTCTTGCCCCTGCTTCGACTCTCCCATCTTTCTCAGCAGTATCTCAAGAGATCTCCCACCTCCTCTCAAAATCCTTGCCCTCCACCTGCACATCTGACTCCATTCCTCCTTACCACATCAAAGCACTTGCTCCATCTCGTCTTCCCTCCTAGACTTCCATCTTCAGCTGTTCACCCTCCAATGGCTTCTTCTCCACTGCTTTCAAACATGCTCATGTCTCTACCCCAGTTTCCTCGTTACTTCCCCATCTCTCTCCTATCATTCCTCTCCACACTCTTCAAGTGCTTCTACTTCCGCTACACTAATTCTCTCCTTGACTTCTTCAAATCTGGTTTTTGCTCCAATCACTCCATTGAAACTGCCCTCTCAAAGGTCAGCAATGATCTCCTTCTTGCCAAATTCAATGGCCTCTACTCCATCCTAATCCTCCTTGAACTCTCAGCTACCTTCAACACTGCTGACCACCCCGTTCTCCAGGAAACATTATCCAACCTTGGCTTCACTGTCCTCTCCTGGTTCTCCTTCTAGCTCTCTAGCCACTCATTCTCTGTCTCTTTCATGGGCTCCTCTTCGGCTTCCCACCCACTAACTGTGGGAGTCCCTCAAGGCTCAGTTCTGGGTCCTCTTCTTTCTCCCTTGGAGAACTCATTCACTCCCATACCTTCAATTACCATCTCTATGCAGATGATTCCCAAATCTCCATCTCCAGCCCTGATCTCTCTCCTCTGCAGTTTTGTATTTCCTCCTGTCTTCGGGACATCTCTATCTGAATATCCTGTTGACACTACAAATTTACAGTGTCCAAAATAGAACTCCTCATCTTCCCACCCAAACCCTGACTTCCCCATGTCTTTCCCATCACCGTAGACAATACCACCATCCTGGTCTCGCAAGCCCATAACCTTGGTGTTATCCTTGACTCATCTCTCTCATTCAACCCACATATTCAATCTGTCACCAAATCCAATCCTTCATCCTTCAAGACAGCACTAAAATCCATCTTTTCCTCTTCATCCAAACTGCTACCTCATTACTCAAAGCACTTATTCTATCCCACCTTAATTACTGCATCTGCCTTCCCACCTTAATTACTGCATCTGCCTCCTTGTTGACCTCTGCCTCCCGTCTTTCCCTACTCCAGTCAATATTTCATTCTGCTGCCCGGACCATTCTTCTACAAAATCATTCAGTCCATGTTTCCCCAGTCCCCGAGAAGGTCCAGTTGTTGCCTAACAGAAACATTTTATCATAGGCTTTAAAGCACTCAATCACCTTGGCCTCTCCTACCTTACCTCCCTATTTTCCTACTACAACCCTGACTGAACACTTTGCTCCTGTAATGCCAAACTACTCGTTGCATCCCCATCTTGTCTATCTTGCCCCGACCCTTCGTTCACATCCTGCCTTTAGCCCCCCCCCACCTCCCTGTCATATCCTACAGACGATCACTCTCCCCACCTCCAAAGCCTCATTCAAAGTATACCTCCTCCAAAAGGGCTTCCCCGACTAAGCTCACATTTCCTCGTCTCCCACTCCCTTCTATGTCACCCTTGCACTTGGATTTGCACCCTTATTCTCCCCTCCCTTGGCACCAATTCAATTATATTAAGTCTGTCTCCCCCTCTAGACGTAAGCTCATTGTAGGCAGGCAATGTGTCTGTAACTCTGTTACACTGTACCCTCCCAAGCACTTAGCACAGTGCTCTGCACACAGTAGGCACTTGATAAATACCACTGATTGACTGAAGTCACAGAGCAGGCAGATAGCAAATTGGGGACTGGAACTTGGTTCCTGCCTCTCCTAGACCTGTTCTCTTTCTACTACACGAGGCTCAGTCCTAGGTCCTCTACTGTTCTAACTCTACACTCGCTCTCATGGAGAGAGAGCTTTCAGTGGCACTTGTACATAGTACACAGCCATAATTTATTTATTTACACTAGTCTGTCTCCCCCTCTAGACATAAGCTCACTGTGGGCAAGAAACGTGTCTACCAGCTGTTATACCATACTCTCCCAAGTTCTGTACACAGTAAGCACTCAATAAATACAAATGACTGACTACTTCTCAAAACATCATCTCCAGCCCTGTCTTCTCATCTATTTTATAACATCTTCACAAAGGTCAATCCTATCTGTATGACCAACTAGGACCTTCAACTCGAATATTCCCTCCTAAACCTTCACCTCTTAACTTTTCCAGGACTGTGAACAACTATACATATATATATATATATATGTCTTTAAATCCTGCAGGTTCTTCCTCTACAATATTTCAGATTCACCTCAACTGCTCATTCCTTATGGCCATCCATCTTGTGCAAGCCGTTACTATTTTCTGGCCGGGCAACCCTCTTTCTGGTCTTTCCGGTCTCTCTGCCTCCCTCCTCTCCCCTCTATCCCGCACAAACCAGCCCTTATCTCCTTGAACACCCATGACAGCACAGCGTGCTCCCCTCTCTCAAACCTAAATGAGCTACCCATTTCTTCTGGCAAAAATCAGAAACTCCTGCTAACCAGCTTCTTGGCTCTCCACTGGCTGACTGCCTCCTACTGATCTGCTCTCTTCTGCACTGTTCCCAATACAACCCCAGCCTATGCACCACTGTAGAGGTGCTTCCTCGCTCCCGATTCCCTGACTAATCCCCGGCTTCCTGGTCATGCCACCCTAATTTTAAATCTGTCACATTTTCAGGACTAGTTTTATATCTGCTTATTTCTCTGTTAATTGCTGCTTTTGTCCTTTGATCATTAGCAACTCTGATCTTACCATTTAACTTAGTGTACTTTGGCCAAATTGTGCCCTTCTCCATGTTCCCTGGACCGGACGTTATCTTTTATTGGTCAGAGCAGTAAGAAGCAGACAAAGCAGGCAGCATTCATGGGCCTGGGAGTTAGAAAGAGCTAGGTTATAATCCCAACTCTGCCACATGTCTGCTGTGTGACCTTGGGCAAGCCACTGAACTTCTCTGTGCCTCCGTTACCTCATCTGTAAAATGGAGATAACAGATTGAGTCCCTTGTGGGACAGGGACTGTGCCACTGTGTGATTAACTTGCATCAAGCGCTTAGTACAGTGCTCTGCACACAGTAAGCACTCAATAAATACGATTGATGATCTACCCCAGTGCTTGGCATAGTAAGCGCTTAACAAGTACTATTATTAAGTTAAACTCCTGCCTGCCATCTGGCTTTGAGCAGGACACTGGAGGGGCTGCCGCTCCCTTGTGAAGGAGATTGCCCTGACGAGGACACAGCAGATGGAGCCTGGAAAATCCCACACGTGCTCTCCAGTCAACAGCAGCCGTAGTGTTGGCAGCTCTAGCCGCAGACCCCAGCAACTCCCCAAAGAGGGAGACTTTGACAGTCAGTCAGTCAGTTGTATTTATTGAGCACTTATTGTGTGCAGAGCACTGTACTAAGTGCTTGGGAGAGTACAATATCACAATATAACAGACACATTCCCTGCCCACAATGAGCTTACAGTCTAAGGGACAAGTCTATGCCACTAACTACAAGCCTGGGTGACGTGATAGAATCCTTCTTTGAGTTCAGGCCACCACACTTGAAAGCCCATGACTTTTTTATCTGTCTCTGCTGTGATGAACCAGCTCAGGGCCTGTGCAGACTTCTGGCAGCAGCAGCCTGAACCAGAAGAACAAGCCCTAACACCCCAAGCTGGTTGGGAAAGCACTATCCACCACCGCTTTATTCTAATTGCAAAGACTCGTCACCCTTCAAAGGAAATCAAAATTCCAGATTTCGTTTCCACTGGTGCCCTGAAGCGCAGTAAGCCCGTCTCTAGACAGTAATCTCCCCTCTAAGAGTGCAAACTTGTTCTGGGCAGGGAACGTGTCTGCTAATTCTGTTGTACTGTACTCTCCCAAGCACTTAGTACAGTGCTTAGCACATAGTAAGCGCTCAATAAATACCACTGATTGATTGCCATAGCCATTATTTTAAATCTAAGACCGACTAAAGCAAAATTTCCCACAGTAAATAAGATGCAAATGCCGGGATATTAGATGTATGCTCTTAATACAGTGCTCTGCACACAGTAAGTGCTCAATAAATCGATTGAATGAATAATAATACTTTACCATCAGCACCCATCATCTCAATGACCAAAATGTAATTATTTTGCCATCTCACAACCATTTTCTATTAAGTCTAACTAATGATAATAATTAGTAATAACAATAATATTAATTGTGGTATTTGTTAAGCATTTACTATGTGCCAGGCACTGTGCTAATCACTGGGGTGGATACAAGCAAATTGGGTTGGACACAGTCCCTGACCCACACGGGGCTCACAATCTTAATCCCCGTTTTACAGATGAGGGAACCGAGGCACAGAGAAGTGAAGTGACTTGCCCAAGGTCACACAGCGGACAGGTGGCAGAGCCAGGATTAGAACCCAGGACCTTCGGACTCCCAGGCCTGGGCTCTATCCACTAGGGCCACATTACCCTCTTCTTTGTGTGAGCCCATTGTTGGGTAAGGACTGTCTGTATATGTTCCCAACTAGTATTTCCCAAGCGCTTAGTACAGTGCTCTGCACACAGTAAGTGCTCAATAAATACGATTGAATGAATGAATGAATGTGAGAAGCAATCTTTGGAAGTAAGTCAGCACAACTTAAACCGATATTCAATGTAAAGACAAGTGGTTGCATTTTACCTTGGTATCTTCCTTTATTTCTGTTTCTTCCACACTGGTAGATTCTGTCATTTCTTTCACATCGGGATCCTTAATACCGTGCATAAGCTGAATATGCTTTTCTAGCATCAACCGTTTTGTAAACGTACGTCGTGAATCTGGGCAGTGCCTACGCAAACCAATAGAAGGCACATTCAATTCAATGCAGGGTTGCAGCTGACTCTTGAAGCTTCAAAAACCTGCTTTCGTCTTCAAGCATGTTGAATGACTGGCTCATGGACCTTCCAGAACTTACCAGTGTCAAGAGGACATAGCCGAGCTGCAGGAGCCTAAAGAAATGCTGTGGGTCATGAAGATTTTCATTTGCCCTCAGCATGATTTATTTTAGGCCCAAATTAACTTTGTTTACGTTCGGATTTATTAACATCTACAGATGAATATAGAGTTCCTCTACCCCAAGTACCTGGGATTCCTAACAAAAAGAATTCGCCTGATGGTTATATATTAATTCAGCATATTAAAATTATCAGAGAAACTAAAAAATCATGGAAAATAAAATGAAATGCTCTCACATTTAGTTTACCAAATCTCATTCCGGTGAACAACTCACTGGGACAGTTTATCAGGTAGCACAGCTGGCTACCATTTCGGGGATAACTGGCTTAGAAATATATTTACTCACTTCTACCCATAATTCTTACAGTCATAACTACTTATACATTCTACTATTCAAGCACTTATTTATTTGCTTATATATCTTTCCATTCTGTTGTCACAACTATTTGTAACTATCTTTCTCCTCCTTGCTTATCAAGCTGTCAGAGTCGCCTCCAGCCCATAGTGACATCATGGATATATCTCTCCCAGAACACCCCAACTCCATCTGCAATTGTTCTGGTAGTGTATCTATGGAGTTTTCTTGGTAAAGATATGGAAGTGGTTTACCATCACCTCCTTCCGAACAGTAAACTTGAGTCTCTGCCCTCGACTCTCTCCCATGAGGCTGCTGCCCAGCACAGGTGAATTTTGACTTGTAGCAGATTGCCTTCCACTTGCTAGCCACTGGCCAAGCTAGGAATGAAATGGATATGCCTCTGTTCAACTCTCCCTCCCACAGTTGAGACTGGAAGAGTATTGGAAACTCCCCAGGTGCGACCCTGAGAGGGGATTTTTTTTCTCCTAACTGTAAATACCTGTGTGTCTGCCTGATTCTCCCAGTGGGCTGTTAAGTTCCTTGAAGGCATGGGCTGGGTTCCCAGTCCTATGCTCTTTCCACTAGGCCACACTGAATCAATCAATTAATCATATTTATTGAGCGCTTACTGTGTGCAGAGCACTGTACTAAGCACTTGGGAAGTACAAGTTGGCAGCATATAGAGACGGTCCCTACCCAACAGTGGGCTCACAGTCTAGAACAACTGAACCTAATAGAGCATGGTCTGCCCTGTGAGAGGCACTGTGGGAAGCTTTCAGTCCAGCCCTCTTGACTGGAAGCTCACGGTGCAGAGGGAAAGTGTCTGTTATATCCTTTTGCACTGTTCCAAGCACTTAATACAGTGATCTGCACACAGTAAGCACTCAATAAATACGAATGAATGAATGAACTATTCCAGGGCTGCCCTGTTCGCAATCCTGTCTTGACCCTTGACACTGAGTATGGCTCAATCTGTTGTCGGTGGAAATGCTCAAGGAGTATGAGAGTGGCACTTGTGGCGGGTGCATGTGTCCAACCACAGAGACTACAAAGTCAGTCATTAGCAGGGAATGAAAACCTGGGTACAGAGCATGAGTATTAGCTGCTTTGGGTCACACAAGACAAGTCCTTACTAGGGAACAAATATGGTCTTGCCAGGCACTATATTAAGTGCTGGGGTAGATACAAGCTAATCAAGATGGACACAGTCCACGTCCCTCGTGGGGCTCACAGTCTCAATCCCCATTTTACAGATGAGGTGACTCAGGCACAGAGAAGATAACTGACTTGCCCAAGGTCACACAACAGATAAGTGGAGGATCTAGAACTAGAAACCAGATCCTTCTGACTCCTAGGCCTGTGCTCTCTCCACTAGGCCATGTTGCTTCCTCAGAGCTAAAGTACATATAAAATACTTAGATCAGATATAGTCCCTGCCCGACACAGATAGAGGGCATAAGTATCTTATCTTTGACATGGCAGAGACCATGCAGAAGGAGTTTGGCAGTTTGTTGCCAAAAAGCATATTAAGCCTAGGGGGCAGAGGGGAGGGAGACAGACCCATTTATATACCCTGTCAATCACTCTTGGCTGGGCCAGCTCACCTGGGATTCCTAACAAAAAGAATTCGCCTGATGGTTATATATTAATTCAGCATATTAAAATTATCAGAGAAACTAAAAAATCATGGAAAATAAAATGAAATGCTCTCACATTTAGTTTACCAAATCTCATTCCAGTGAACAACTCACTGGGACAGTTTATCAGGTAGCACAGCTGGCTGGCTTCCCAATACTAGGGAAGGCTAGGGGCTAAAGGGAAATCAAGGGACCAAGGGTCACATCAGGAAACACTAGGTAACACCAATTTCTTGGTGCCTCTTGAGCTGAAGAACTTGGCATTTCAGCTAGGACCAAAAAAGTAAGTTAGAATGCTTTCCCCAAGCTGAATGTGTTAAATCTGGGGTAAAATCTTGTCTTAACGGACTGAGACAGCGAAGTGACAACTATTTGAGGGTGGCAGCGTGGTTTAGTGGAAAGAGCACAGGCTTGGGAGTCAGAGGTCATGGGTTCTAATCCCAACTCCGCCACTTGTCAGCTGTGTGACTTTGGGCAAGTCACTTAACTTCTCCGTGCCTCAGTTACCTCATCTGTAAAATGGGGATTAAGACTGTGTGCCCCACGTGGGACAACCTGATTACCTTGGATCTACCCCAGTGCTTAGAACAGTGCTTGGCACATGGTCAGTGCTTAACAAATACCACCATTATTATTATTATTATTATTATTACTTGAAGGACATTTAAAGACACTATGTATAGCTGGATTTTACAAATACTTGACTTCCGTAAGGCCTTCGTAAAAATGTCTTTGGTAAGGCTAATTTGGGAGGGTATGATCATTATGTTTTCACCTTTTACATTTTAATAATCCAAACAAAAGAACTAGGGGGAAGACACCCAAGTTACCATTCAATTATTAATTTGGTAAAAAGCTAGAGCAGAGTATTTTAGAAAAATTAAAGAGGGATGATCAAAAACAATTCAGAAAGCAACAAATCTCAAGAAGCAATATGCAATTCAATCAAAAACAGCTTACATTTATTTTTCACTCTTATTTGCTAGGTCTATGAGAACATTAAAAACCGGAACTTACGAGCAGGTGTAAACTTTCCTTATGCCTTTGTGTTTGATGCGATTATGGCGACAGAGACTGTGTGATGAACTGAACGATTTGTCACACTGGCGGCAAGGATGCTTCTTCATTTGCTTTACAGGAAGAGAAGACAGATCACTTAGAGGTATTCAAAAGCATTTTCAAAGTTAAGAACTCTGTGTTAAAGGTTACAGTTCATGCTTGAGGGACTGTGGCAACTTGATGTAGAGAAGGACAAGACAGGGAAAGAAGTGCTTCGAGGAGAAACGTTAATGAAAAATTAGGAGTTTATCTGGGTAGCTTTTAATCAACGCTTCCCCTTTATAACAAGATTTCTATAAAAACTCCCTTACTTGTGATAATGAGGGAAAATATGTTATTGCTTTTCCTCGGGAGACACAGCATAAAATAGTTCCACAAATAAATGCCAAATACAGTTATTGTTTAATTTAGTGCTTTCACATACACCCCGTTGTCCCATCCTGCATGCCATTTTAAATTGAATTCTTTAAGGAATAAATCTATCTAGATCATTTTAAATGTAATCAAAACTCTATTTTTTTAAATGAAGCAGTGATGATGCCACATTATAAGAAGCAACAGAGTCAGTCAGAACACTTCGTTCTTAAAATCTAAATGGTTAGGAAACAAAAAAGTTTGGAAACATCCCCAAAGAGACTGAAAACTCAATTAGGAAACAAACCCCCACTCACGTATCAAAAAAACCAAGAATTTTTAAAAAACGGAATGATAGAGATGCTGTCATTTTCAACTCCAAAACAGTTTCATGTTATAATTATATTCACTAAAAATTGGAGCTCAAAATAAAACTAGCACCTCAACTTTAAATAATGTAGAGTAAAATCAATTCTGCTTCATTCACAAAGCATTTCCCAAGTGTCAGTTTAACTGGACTCTCTACATTCATCTGATAAGAAGCTGTACTATATTTCATAAAACAATTTATTAAGGTAAGAGACAATGTATAAATAGTACAGCACGTGCAAAGACATGATCTCATGCAGTACAGGGTCTCAAAAGACCTCAAATCTAGGACTTTTTTTCACTAGCATAAGGAGTTAGAGAATCAACTCTCAGCATGGCCTAGTGGAAATCAATCAATCAATCAATTGTATTTATTGAGCACTTACTGTGTGCAAAACACTGTACTAAGCGCTTGGGAAGTACAAGTTGGCAAACTATAGAGACAGTCCCTACCCAACAGTGGGCTCACAGTCTAAAAGGGGGAGACAGAGAACAAAACCAAACATACTAATAAACAGGCCTGAGAATCAGAAGGACCTGGGTTCTAATCCCGCCTCCATCATCTGGCTGCTGTGTGACCTTGGGCACGCCACTTAACTTCTCTGTGTCTCAGCTTCTTCATCTGCAAAATGGGGTTTAAGGCTGTGAGTCCCATGTGGGGCATGGACCATGTCCGACTAGATTAGCCTGTATCTACCCCAGCACATAGTACAGTGCCTGGCACAAAGTAAGCGCTGAATGAATATTGTAAAAACAAAAACAAACTCTGGGGTGATAGAGATCAGCATTAGGAGGGCTGATTTAATTTACTTAATAATTTTCAGAATTTCCACAAACATAAGTCAATGGGCACAGGTGAACGGAACCCAGGGCTGCGCCTTATGGTATGATCTATTAGGGCAACTGCCTTGGGGCATGTTCGCTAGAGCTCTGCATGCCTACTGCCACTACAAGGTACTGTGGGGGAAGAGGAGGTGGCACTTTATGCTCAAGTCACCACGTCCCTGTCCTATCTTGGAGAAGCAGCGTGGCTCAGTGGAAACAGCCCGGGCTTGGGAGTCAGGGGTCATGGGTTCTAATCCCGGCTCCGCCACATGCCAGCTGTGTGACTCCGGGCAAGTCACTTCACTTCTCTGAGCTTCAGTTACCTCATCTGTAAAATGGGGATTAAGACTGTGAGCTCCACGGGGGACAACCTGATCACCTTGTGTCCCCCCCCCAGCGCTTAGGACAGTGTTTCACACATAGTATGCGCTTAACAAATGCCATCATTATTATTATTATCTCCTCCTCTGCTGCCCCATGCAGTACCAGTTTTGTGAGGCCTTGCTCGGTGAAGAGCTGGTGCTCAGGGTTCGGGGATGAAGGGACTCCATGGAGTGGGGTGGGGAAGGTGCTGGCATAGTATCAGACTATGGTGGGGTGGAGGGGTGTGTGGGTAGGTGGGGTGAGACTTAAGAATGGAACAACCGCTTGGAAATATTCTCCCTTCTGCATCAACATCCCACTACTGCCTCCCTGCCCCTTGTGATGGCGTTTCAACATTCTTAGCCCTTTACCTGAATGGAGGGCTCTACAGGTTTTGGGGCCTGCCACCAGAAAGGGAGGAAAGAAGGAACAAGGGGGCATGCTGATTTTAAAGCTTTAGAAGGTGCAGGAAGACGGTGGGCATGATGCTGGCTCAGTGGTGGGAGAGCAGGAGATTTTAAGAACGGAGGTTCTGTTCTTTAAATGACCTTCCCCGCACCCCTCCACCCCATCAAAGTTGCGAGGAAAACTTCCAGTGCAAACCAATGCTCAGGAGACTGCAGTCATGCTACTGTAGACAAGCTCACAGAGGATAGGACTAAGACCCAGACACTTTTTCCCTTCTGCGGTCCCAATATCACTGCCACCATCAGTTCCTCCTCTCCACGAATGTCCAAGCTATGCAACCCCAGTAACGCAGCCTAGCTTTCAGTAGAAAAATTCACCAACTACAAGTACTGGGAGAAATTAGAACGCTCCCCGAGGGCACTCAGTATTCACTCCCCACTTCGACAACTAGATTGTCCCTGAGGGACAGGGACCATGTCTGATTCCCATCTGAGTATTCTCTCCCAGGGCTTGGTATAACATTCTACACACAGTAAGTGCTTAATAAATACTATCACTACTACAGCATTACTGCTTGGGGCATAAAGATAATTTCCATTCATTCAGTCATATTTACTGAGTACTTACTGGGTGCAAAGCACTGTACTAGGTGCTTGAGAGAGTTCAATATAACTATAAACACATTCCCTGGCCACAACAAGCTCCCATCCCGACTTCCACTCCACCATTTTTCATCTCTTCCCCAGGTCCTACCTGAGAGTAGGAATCATGATGAAATGAATTGAAATTACTCAGTAATTACCAAAGAGACTAGTTTATTACTAGGGATAAGTGACAAACCATCTTAGTGCTGGGGAAAAAACAATAGGTGTCGTAAGTCAACCCTTAAAGGAGAAAATTAGTTAAAATTGCTAACTTTTTCCAAGTAGCAGTGATAGCATTTATTGAGTGTCCATTGGATGCATTGTACTCTACTAAGCTGTTCGGAAGTACAACATAAGTCAGTGATATTCCCTACCCACAAAGAACTTACATTCTTTGGCAGTCTGACAAACACTCTAAATACATCTTCAAGTTTGAGAAAGGTATGAGAAAATTAAAGCTATGTGCCTTTTCAGTGCATACTGTAAATGTCAGAGGGTGGGGGGAAGACTAATGTAAATGACAGAAGCAGTGATGGGAATTCAGGCACTGCTTTTCACTACTCAATGTCCATGATATTCTCCTACGTGGTCTTTCTGAATGAAGCAGTGTGACTTAGTGAAAACAGCATGGGCTTGGGAGGAAGTCACAACTTCTCTGCACCTCAGTTTGTTCAACTATAAAATGGGGATTCAAAACCAGTTCACCCCCCCTACTTAGACTGTGCACCCCATGTGGGACACAGACTGTGTCCAACCTGATTAATTTGTATCTATCCTGGCACTTAGAAGACTGCTCAGCATAGTAAGCATTTAACAAATGCCATAAAAAAGAATACTCTCATAAAAATGAGAGGCACGCAACCAAAGTAAGCAACGGTCACTACTTCAAAAATGATTAAATTAGTACCCAGCATGCTTTTATGATGCACTAGGGTTAATATTCCTCATTCTAAAATGTTTCTGTAAAATGTTGGGAATTGTGTACGCATAAACACTGAGGTAAAGGTATGATATTCTCTGCTTCAGTTCTGTGACATTTGATTGTAAGCTCTTTATACTTTCCAAGGTCTGCCTACCAATGTGTAGCACTTTGAAGGCACTCAAAAAGTGTTATATGTATATACATATATATATACATATATCTATATATATACACACACATATATATATACATATATCTATATATATACACACACACATTTATATATATATATATCACTGTATATTACTTTACCTTTGCAAATATTTCAACACATCAATAGGAAACTAGGAAAATAGTCTACCCAGTGATGTATTTACCCACTTCCGGGAAACAAAACATAGATGCAAAAATTCCCTACAAGTATCACACTTTAAAGTGAAAATTACTTATTTTGCACAAGGAGTGCATTTAAAGGAGTGCACTCAGTAGACAGAGCACAGGAATGGGAATCAGAAGGATCTGGGTGCTAATCCTGACTCTGCAATTTGTCGGCTGTGTGATCTTGGGCGAGTCACTTAACTTCTCTGTGCCTCAGTTACCTCAACTGTAAAATGGGGATTAAGGCTGTGAGCCCCATGTGGGATGTGGACTGTGTCCAACCTAATTAGGTTGTACCTACCGCAGTGCTTAGTATAGTGTCTGGCACAAAGCGAGTGCTTAACAAATACCATAAAAAAGCCTGCTCACCCAAAATGGGTGATTGGTCACTCTAACAGTGGAAGATGGAAAATCTCCAAAAGGTCATTCTTCAAAGGATGAATGTTGAAGGGACAAAGCTAAGTGTACTGCTACCTTTATATCTCAGTGAAAGTTTGGGCAAAACTGCTCTTCTGTGTACACAGAGATTGCAAAATGATGGAAAGGGTCCTGAGTTAAAATGCCAGAGGCGCAGAAAAATGGTGAATTGAATGATGCCCCTTTGCAAAATACTATCAAAATTATTTCTGAGTTTTAGAATTTCAAAATAATTTCAAACTTTTAATCATTTAAATCATTTTATTAACTTTTTTGCTCTAAATGTTTCTTCATATTTTAATAAATTACATTAGGCAATCTTGTTTGGAATTCAGATATAAATCAAATAAACACCGGGAGGCAGGCATGGAATTCCTAGGGGAATTTTGCAAAACAAATTAATTGATGTGGAAAAATAAGTTTCAAGGGAATGATCAACGGGAGGCTAAAGAAGAAGCAATAACGGTGAATAGGGGAATTTTTTAAAGATACAATCTAGAGTTGCTTGGTAACGTTCATGAAAAAAGTTTGGACAATAATAGAGTTTCTTTTTCATATTTCACTTAAAGGGAAAAGTTGAGAAACATTTTCCTTAGTTCTCATGTAAATTCTAGGAATTTATAATTTGTTGAAAAGTGTGTATTAATAATTTGTTCTAACATTTCCCGCACAGAGAGACTGCATCGATAAAATAAGTTAAGGACTTCTAAGCAACGGCTAAGCAGGCTTCAAAGCTGCTTTCAGAACCCATATATTTTGCCTCCAGTGTTCCTGTCAGGTCAAAGGAGAAGAAAGGGGTGAAAATGTGCAGAAAGAGAACATCAGAACAGTCTAAAAACTTCATAGCTAAGATTTCCACTTCATCCTGCTAGTGAATGATTTTGGGTGCTACCAAATCTACAAGTATTCCAATGTGGCTCAGTGGAAAGAGCCTAGGGCTGGGAGATGGGAGACCTGGGTTCTAATCCTGGCTCCAATGCTTGCCTGCTGTGGGAACTTGGGCACTTGACTTCTCTGTGCCTCAATTTCCTCATTTGTAAATGGGGATTAAATATTGGTTCTCTTCCCCCTTAGGCTGTGAGCCCTGTGTAGGATAGGAACTGTGTCACATTGGATCATCTTGCATCTCCCCAAGCCTCTGGCATATAGCAAAGAACCAATATTTTTATTATTAAGAAGATATAGTACTTTGGTCAAAAGGTTGTTAGAGGGAATAACTTATAAAACTATTTTTTTCATTGTCTTAATAGCATTTCTTAAGCACTTACAATGTTTCAAGCACTGAACTAAGCCTGTTGTTGGGTAGGGACCGTCTCTATACGTTGCCGACTTGTACTTCCCAAGCACTTAGTACAGTGCTCTTCACACAGTAAGCGCTCAATAAATACGATTGAATGAATACAAGATAATCAGGTCAAACACAGGCCTTGTCACTCATGAAGCTCACAGTTTAGACTGCCGAAGTTCTTTGCAAACATTAAACACTGAACAAAAAAACTTGTTCAAACACTTAAACATGTAACATTACATGAGAACTCTCAAAGTTCTCACTGTTACAATAAGCCAGTTTGAATTTTTATTGTTCCTCTGACAGTTGACTGAGACTGCCTTAGAACACCGATAAGAACCACTGCAACTGTATCAAAAGGCTTAAACAGTAGAAAACCAGATCAATATTGCTCTACAGTTCTTCCACCAGCTGTGTTTCTACTCTGAGTTTTGGATGCAACACTGTAAGGGAATTAGGGAACTTTATTCCAATAATACGTGTCTATCCTGGATAGAGGTCCTTCGGCAAGTCACTTAACTTCTTCGTGCCTCAGTTATTTCATCTGTAAAATGGAGGTTGACTGTGAGCCCCATGTGGGATATGGACTATGTCCAACCTGATTAGCTAGTTTCTAATCCAGTGCTTAGAACATTGCTTGACACATAGTAAGTGCTTACCAGATAATATTTTTAAAAACCAACAAAATCTTGATGGCAGTATTGGAAGAAATGGTTGTGCATGTGTGTGGTATTCAACATGCTGTTCACACTAGAAAGCAAGCAATTTTTCCTTAACATATAACCCCCATAGTACAAGGGAATTGGCTGCATTACTTGGAGATATTTATAGTCATGCCAAACGACAAAGCCACTTTAAGTGAAGCAGCATGGCTCAGTGGAAAGAGCACGGACTTTGGAGTCAGAGGTCATGGGTTCGAATCCCACTCTGCCACATGTCTGCTGTGTGACCTTGGGCAAGACACTTAACTTCTCTGAGCCCGTGTTACCTCATCTGTAAAATGGGGATTAAGACCGTGAACACCACGTGGGACAACTTGATCACCTTGTATCCCCTCCCCCAGTGCTTGTAACAGTGCTCTGCACATAGTAAGTGCTTAACAAATGCCATTATTATTATTATTATTGACACTAATTCCCTATACAAACAACTGGTTTGACATTATTATATAACAAAAGGAGTTCACACCTTTCAAAATTATTGATTTATAATGAAACCTCGGTATAGGAGATTATCCCCAATTACACGGGAAAAACGTGTCCTTTCTCCTCTTTGAGAGCAGGTAGTCATTTCTGCTATTACTTTGTAGTTATATTCCTTGGTCTAGAGGGAAAACCATTCTCAATTCAATTCCTCATAGATGATTCCCAACTTAAACTCTGCAGCCCTATCCTTTCTCCTTCTCTGCAGTGTTGCATTTTCCAGCTTCAAAACATCTATATCTGGATTTCTTGCCAACACCTCAAACTAAACTTGTACAAAACAGAACTTATCTTCCCACCCAAACCCTGTCCTACCTGTTACTTTCCTATCATTATATGCACCACTGCTGTCCTACCTAGCTCATAGACCCAGCATTATCCTCAACTCATCTCTCTCATTCAACCTACATATTCCATGTCACCAAATCCTGATCTTCTATCTTCACAGCACTAAAATCCACCCTTTTCTTTCCAGCTAAAACTGCTACTACTGATCCAAGTAGCACTTATAGCCAGCCTTGACTATGACATTGGTCTCCTCGCTGACCTCCCTTCCTCCTGTCTCTTTACACTCCAGTCCTACTCTGTGCTCGTCTGCCTGGATCATTTTTCTAAAAAAATGTTCAGTCCACGTCTTCCTACTCCTCAATCATCATCATCAATCGTATTTATTGAGCGCTTACCAGTGGTTGTTCATCCACCTCTGCATCAAACAGAAGCTCTTTACAATCAGCCTGCCCCCACCTCAGCTTGCTGATTTCCTACCACAACTCAGCTGAACACTTTACCCAACTTATTCACTGTACCTCAATCTTGTCTATCTCGCTGTCGACCCCTTGCTCATGGCCTGCAACTCCCTCCCCATCCATACATGCCAGATCACTACTCTTTCTACCTTCAAAGCTTACTGAAGGCTTGTTTCTGCTAAGAGGCCTTCCCTAAGCCCTCTTTTGCCCTACTCCCTCTCCCTTCTACATTGTCTATGCATTTGGATTTGCACTCCTTAAGCACCTGATAGTCACCCCACACTCAGCTCCTCAGAACTTATTTAGGTATCTATGATTTATCTATTTATGTTAATGTCTGCCCCCTCCACTAGACCAAAAGCTTTGTGTGGGTAGAGAACATGTTGTATTGTATTCTCCCAAGTGCTTAGTACAGTCTGCACACAGCACTCTGCTGCCTGGATCATTTTCTACAAAAGCATTCAAGACCTGTCACCCCACTCCTCAAAAAACTTCAGTGGCTTCCCATCCACCTCTGCATCAAACAAAAATGCCTCACCATTGGCTTTAAAGCACTCAATCACCTTGCCTCTTTCTACCTCTCCTACTACAACCCAGTTCACTCCTCTAATGCTAACCTCCTTACTGTGCCTTGATCTCACCTATCTCACCACCGACCCCTCGCCCATGTCCTGCCTCTAGTCTGGAACGCCCTCCCTCCTCAATTCCAACAGAAAATTATTCTTCCCTTCTCCAAAGTCTTATGGAAGGCTCGTCTCCTCCAGTAGGCCTTCCCTGACTAAGCCTCCCCTTTCCTCTTCTTTCATTCCCTTTTGCATCGGCCTGACTTGCTCCCTTTGTTCTTCCCCCGTCCCAGCCCCACAGCACTCATATACTTATCTGTAATTTATTAATACTAATGTCTTGTCTCCCACTCTCTGGACTGTAAGCTTCTTGTGGGCTGGGAATTTGTCTGTTTATTGTTGAATTGTACTCTCCCAAGCATTTAGTCCAGTGCTTTGCACACAATAAGCACTCATTAAATACAACTGAATGAAAGAATGAATGAAAAGTACTCAATAAATACCACTGATTGACTGGGAATTAATGGATTAGGTGTTGGCTGATTCAAAGATACCATGACTGACCTTTTGTTTTGCACAAATCTCTATATGGCCCTACTCAAATTACTGCTTTCAATTAGATTCAAATACACTTCTAACAAAGTATATCCAGTCCTGCTATAGCAAGAGGGTCATGTTCTTGCAAAATCCCACATTAAGATAAACTAATGCTATAGTTGCAGAACACTTAATATTCAAACAAGCTCAAATTGTCAGACAAATATTCCTTAAGTCTTCAACATTGTTCTGACTAAAACATTTAGTGAAAGCTCATATTATCACCGAACTTAGTGTAGTTTCCCATATGAAATTATGTGAAGCACATGAATGCATTCCAAAGATCCAAAATACTAACCCAAACTATATAAATATGATTTCTATAATAGAGGTAAAATAATAAATGTGTTCCTCAACTGAAGAGCAGTGTAAGTGTGCACAAATGATAACGTAATAAAGGGCACCTATGTAAATACTCAAAAGTTTCACCTTTTAAATCACATTAAGGTCACATGATCTCCAAGAAGCCTTCCCCAACGATGTCCTCTTTTCCCTGACTCCCTCTCCCTTCTCTGTTGTCTATGCACTTTATCCGTGATCTTTAGGCATTTGATATTCACCCTATCCTCAACCCCACAGCACTTATATCTATAAATCATATATTACAGATCATTCATTTATATTCATATCTGTTTACCCCTCTAGATTGTAAGCTCAATGGGGGTAGAATAATAATAATGATGGTATTTGTCAAGCACTTACTATAATAATAACAATGGTATCTGTTCAGCACGTACTATGTGCAAAGCACTGTTCTAAGCACTGGGGAGGTTACAAGGTGATCAGGTTGTCCCACGGGGGGCTCACAGTTTTAATCCCCATTTTATAGATGAGGCACCTGAGGCACAGAGAAGTTAAGTGACTTGCCCAAAGTCACACAGCTGACAGTTGGCGGGGCCGGGATTTGAACCCATGACCTCTGACTCCAAAGCCCATGCTCCATCCACTGAGCCATGCTGCTTCTCCATGCCAAGCACTGCTCTAAGCACTGGGGTAGACACAAGGTAATCAGGTTGTCCCACATGGGGCTCACAGTCTTAATCCCAGTTTTACAGATGAGGTAACTGAGGCACAGAGTAGTTAAGTGACTTGCTCAGAATCACAGAGCGGACAAGTGGCGGAGGCAGGATTAGAACCCATGACCTCTGACTCCCAAGCCCGTGCTTTTGCCACTAAGCCACGCTGCTTCTGTAGGGTAGGGAACCTGTCTACCAAGTCTGTTGCATGTACTCTCCCAAGTGCTTAGATTGCGCTCTGCAAATAATAAGTGCTCAATGAACACCACTGATGATGATGATTCTGAAAAAAGGCACTTTTTGTTAATGCACTAGATATGTCATTATCTATGATAAATAAATCTGCTATTAACTAATACCACATTAATTTGCTCAAAATACTTCAAAGATTGGGGAGGAGAGGAAGCCAAGTTATATTGTACAGGTCTGGGCATTAACATTCAATAGAGTGCTTTTAAGAGTAGCAATAGAAAGTGGATGACTTTATTATCTTAATGTTCACCACTAGCAAAAAGCCTCTGTACCCTTTCCACTGATTGTTATTTTAATAAAATACATTCTATAAACATGCAGAAACACAAACTATTGTACTGTACTGCACGGTAAAGCTAAAAAAGTCAGCAAAGCAAAGCAGTATTGCACTTTGACTGAAGCCACCCATGTGAACACAACCACTTCTTCCTACATTAACCTATTTGCGCCAACTCATAGATCATGTTATGCCTATTACGGAAATGACCCTTGCTGGGAGAAAAATGTTCCCCGATACTTCTATCTTGTTAAGTCTAATGCATGCACTGAAAACATGAGATAGCAGAAATGACTAAACTCCCAAATCGATGCAATAAAAATGACATTTTAGGCATATTTGGATTGGGCACTAGGGAAGACAATGTATGGATACACATCAGATATCATCTGGGAGCGCTGATTCTGTCCAACTAGACATTGGAAGTTAGAAATCAGCCATTTCACAAGGCTTCAAACTGTGTCTTTCCATTTAACAACAAATGTGAAGCTCACACTACAGCACACATTTTGGAGCTACAGGTCACTTACAGGCAACTTATGACAAAAGAGAAAAACTGCAAAACGCTCCAGGGTGACTGGCACTTGTGAACCTAAAAAATATGTTCCATGATAAAAGATGTAAGGAACTTAAGAAAATGTTAATACATAAATACACAGTATGCCACAGTTTTATACATCAGTGTTTACTTCCCTTACTACCAACTTGAAGTTTATCTGCCACCTTATCTAAATATGCATCTACATCTCTGCCCCTGCTCTCTCCCCCTCCCTCCAGGCTCGCATCTCCTCCTGCCTTCAGGACATCTCCATCTGAATGTCTGCCAGCCACCTAAAACTCAACATGTCCAAGACTGAACTCCTTGTCTTCCCTCCCAAACCCTGCCCTCTCCCTGACTTTCCCATCACTGTTGACGGCACTACCATCCTTCCCGTCTCACAAGCCCGCAAACTTGGTGTCATCCTCGACTCCGCTCTCTCATTCACCCCTCACATCCAAGCCGTCACCAAAACCTGCCGGTCTCAGCTCCGCAACATTGCCAAGATCCGCCCTTTCCTCTCCATCCATACCGCTACCCTGCTCGTTCAAGCTCTCATCCTATCCCGTCTGGACTACTGCATCAGCCTCCTCTCTGATCCCCCATCCTCGTGTCTCTCCCCACTTCAATCCATACTTCATGCTGCTGCCCAGATTGTCTTTGTCCAGAAACGCTCTGGGCATGTTACTCCCCTCCTCAAAAATCTCCAGTGGCTACCAATCAATCTGCACATCAGCCAGAAACTCCTCACCCTCGGCTTCAAGGCTGTCCATCACCTTGCCCCCTCCTACCTCACCTCCCTTCTCTCCTTCTACAGCCCAGCCCGCACCCTCCGCCGCTAACCTCCTCACTGTGCCTCATTCTCACCTGTCCCGCCATCGACCCCCGGCCCACGTCATAAATGCCTGGAATGCCCTCCCTCTGCCCATCTGCCAAGCTAGCTCTCTTCCTCCCTTCAAGGCCCTACTGAGAGCTCACCTACTCCAGGAGGCCTTTCCAGACTGAGCCCCCTCCTTCCTCTCCCCCTCGTCCCCCTCTCCATTCCCCCTCATTACCTCCTTCCCTTCCCCACAGCACTTGTATATATGTATATATGTTTGTACATATTTATTACTCTATTTATTTTACTTGTACATATCTATTCTATTTATTTTATTTTGTTAATATATTTGGTTTTGTTCTCTATCATCCCCTTCTAGACTGTGAGCCCACTGTTGGGTAGGGACCGTCTCTATATGTTGCCAACTAGTACTTCCCAAGCGCTTAGTACACTGCTCTGCACACAGTAAGCACTCAATAAATACGATTGATTGATTGATTGATTGCACAAGAGCCATCTAAATATGCAAAAGAGCCACTTAATACCTGAATTTAGAAGATCCTATTTTCACAACTATTAAACAATGAGTAGCCTGGGGAGAAACAGTAGTCTAGGCTTGGTTATTTTACATGATGTTCAGATAAATTTCCTAGAAAACCCAGAATTTAAAGAGGTTTCAACTAAATTTTGAGCAATCTACATGGGAAGATTATTTTTTGGTAAAGAAGACAAGTGGCAGAGATTAGAACCCAGGTCCTAATGCCTGTCTTTCCTTCTAGACTGTAAGCTCGCTGTGGGCAGGGAATCTACCAACTCTTAAATTGTACTCTCTCATGCACTTAGAACAGTGTTCTGCACATAATAGGGGCTCAAAATATGACTGATTGATGAGGCTCACAGTCTACGTGGGAAGTATTTAATAGATGAGTTAGCTGAGGCAAAGAGAAGTTAGATGACTCATTCAAGGTCACAAGCAGGAAAAATAGACTGTGGAATAAACATTTTTAAGTAAGAAATTTAATAATTACCAAAAAATAATCTTCCCATCTACATTGCTCAAAATTTAGTTGAAAACTTTTTAAAACTGGGATAAGAAGAGAATGATATATTTTCAAAGGTGAATACTGACCACCCCAATTTTGGTGGGAAACTTTAAATCAAAAATATATGGTAAATGGTCACCTCTTCTCCCTTTATCAGCTCACTATCGGAACTTCTCACAGTTAGCACAAACAACCAAACAATGCATCAATTTGTATATTCAATTCAATTAGTGTCTTATGGGATGAAATCTACCTCCTACCCCAGCTACCTAATCCTCCTGTTTCCATCTCTATTTAGGTGGAGCAGGTGCCTCCCAATTCATTGCTGTCTTTCTGGTACCCAAAATCTGCAGACCCAGCCAGCTTCATTTTTCAAGTATAAATGTCTCTACTCCTTCTCATGCCTCCTAAACAGTTCCTAAAAGGAGAGGTGAACTCAGAGGTCTGCGTTAAGTACCAGGATCCCACTGAAGACTGCAGAGACCACAACCTTATTTTAGTTCCTCTAACTGTCTAGCTTTAAACTGACAACATCCCTGAAAATAAATCAGACCTCAAATTTATTCAGCTGAAGCTACTAGTTATCTCCAATTGGGCTGCAAGAAAGCCAGCCAGTAGGAAAACTAGAGACAACTACTCTGATTCCAGAACTTCTTGCCCAACCCAACCTAAGGACACAAATGAATTCATTTCCAGGTCCCTTCTGGACTGAACAATAGTGTGCCAAAACTGTTAATTCAGAATTGTTTAAAAAAAAAAAAGGTGCCACAAGTTGTTGAGGTTTTGTATCTTTCTCCTAATTTCTAGTTCTTTTCTTTACAGTTTTGTTGCTTGGCCTCTAAAATCACTGTAGTTCCTAAGTGGTTGCTTGCAGATTGCAAAGACCATATTTCTGCTCTCAGCAAGTCATGGACTTAATAAATCAGTATTTGCTTTACTGGGAAAATGGGAAAAAAGACTCGGGGCAGGACGAAGGACCTGGGTTCTGGTCCTGGCTCTACCACTTGTTTGCTGTGTGACCCTGGGAAAGTCACTTAACTTCTCTGTGCCTCAGTTACCTCAAGTTTCCTCATCTGTAAAATGGGGATTATGACTGTGAGCTCCATGTGGAACATGGAATATATCATCATCATCAATCTGATTACCTTGTACCTACCCCAGTGCTTAGAACAGTGCCTGGCACATAGTAAGCACTTAATTTTTTAAAAAGATGCATAGTGCTATTCATTTGCATATTTTTATTTTTAAGTGATTGGGTTTGGATTTTCTTTTTAAAGACAGCATGACCACACTTAGCAAGGAAGGGTAGTCAAGGGAAAGGAGTTGAAATGGAGAGCATTTTCTTTTTCTCTTTGAATAACTGTCAACTACTCCAAATAAAGGGATCTGCCTATTTAACAAAAACCAAAAAATAACAATATAGTTCTGGGGTAGTGTCACTGAAATGTGATATTAAAAATCATAATGTTTCGACATTCTAAAACAAATTTCATAAATTGCCTTTTACTGAAACTCTAAGGAGAAAGGGAGTTGATCAGTTCCTCCAAGTGATTTAAATTACCTGGGAACAAACTATCATGGAAAAATGATAAAAATAAAATGTGAGAAAGACACTTGTATTGCTTGTGTAACTTTATGAGTATTTACTAGCTGGCCCAACAAGTCTTTTAGAGCAGATGTTTCTGGCATGCTACGTGTATGCTGGCCAAGGAAAAAATGGAAGAAATGTGAGTACTACTGACAAAACAACACTGGTGCCCAGCAAAGAGGAATGTACTGGGAACAGAAGTCACATTATTTTCCTCATCTGCCTGGCAGCTACCCCACCACCCCACCCCAAACCTGATAACCCTGCCTAAGCCCTCATATAATGAATAACATTGATGGTATTTGTTAAGCGCTTACTATTCATTCATTCAGCTGTATTTATTGAGCGCTTACTGTGTGCAGAGCACTGTACTAAGCACTTGGGAACTACAAGTTGGCAACATATAGAGACGGTCCTTACCCAACAGTGGGATCACAGTCTAGAAGGGGGAGACAGACAAACAAGTAGACAGGTGTCATCAGAATAAAAAGAATTATAGCTATATGCACATTATTAATAAAATAGAATAGTAAATATGGACAAGTAAAATAAATGGAGTAATAAATATGTACAAATATATACAAGCGCTGTGGGGAGGGTAAGGAGGTAGGCGGGGGGGCGATGGGGAGCGGAGGAGGAGAGGGAAAAGGGGGCTCAGTCAGCGAAGGCCTCCTGGAAGAGGTGAGCTCTCAGTAAGGCTTTGAAGGGAAGAAGAGAGCTAGCTTGGCAGATGTGTGGAGGGAGGGCATTCCAGGCCAGGGGAAGGATGTGGGCCAGGGGTCAACGGTGGGACAGGCGAGAACGAGGCAAAATGAGGAGGTTAGCAGCAGAGGAGCGGAGGATGTGGGCTGGGCTGTAGAAGGAGAGAAGGGAGGTGAGGTAGGAGGGGTTGAGGTGATGGAGAGCCTTGAAGCCGAGAGAGAGGAGTTTTTACTTGATTCGTAGGTTGACAGGCAACTACTGGAGATTATTGAGGAGGGGAGCGACATGCTATGTGCCAAGCACTGTTCTAAGCACTAGGGTAGATACAAGGTAATCAGGTTGTCCTATGTGGGGCTCACAGACTTATTCCCCATTTGACAGATGAGGTAACTGAGGCACAGAGAAGTCAAGTGACTTGCCCAAAGTCACACAGCTGATAAGTGCTGGAGCCAGGATTAGAACCCACGACCTCCGAGTCCCAAGCCCGTGCTCTTTCCGCTAAGCCACACTGCTTCTATGCTCATTTCACCTCTGGGCCACTGACTGTCAACTACAACCTTAGCTGTGTACTCCTTGAGCATTTCATACTCACCCCAGCTGCACAACACTTATGTGTATATCTTTATACTCTACTACTTCCCCTGTCTATTACTTATTTTAATGTCTGCTTTTCCCTGTAGACTTGTGGGCAAGAATCACATCTACCAACTCTACTGTATCATACTTTCCCAAGAGCTTAGCACAGTGTTCTGCACACAGTAAGCACTCAATAAATACCACTGATTGACTGATCAATTGATAACTAGGGGCTGGGTACCTCCATTTTAAAGAACTGCTTGTTAACAGTGCTTATGAGATGCTGTGTCTGTCTCCCCCTTCTAGACTGTGAGCCCGTTGTTGGGTAGGGACCGTCTCTATATGTTGCCGATTTGTACTTCCCAAGCGCTTAGTACAGTGCTCTGCACATAGTAAGTGCTCAAAAAGTACGATTGAATGAATGAATGAATTACAGAGGTGTTCAGCAACCCACATAGAACTGAAAGCAACTGAGTGTTTTATATCAAGGATTATGCAAAAAAGAGATTACTGAAGTGACAAAGAGAACTGCAAAAACCTCTTACCCTGTTGATCGGGGTGTAAGTTTTTGCCTGAATGTCCTCTAGAGTAGTCCAACTCTGCTCCTTGTTTTATGGTATTTCTTAAGCACTTACTATGCATCAAGTACTGTTTTACGCGCTGGAGTAGATACAAGTTAATCAGGCTGGACACAGCCTCTCTCCTACCTTGGGCAAACAGTCTAAGTAGGAGGGAGAACAGGTAATGAAGCCCCATTTTACAGTTGAGGAACCTGAGGTTCAAAGAAGTTGAGTGACTTGCCCTAAAATCACCCAGCAGGCAGGTGGAGGTTCTGGGATTAGAACCTAGGGCCTCGCCCTCCCAGGACCGTGCTCTTTCCACTAGGTCATGCTGCTTCTACTGCAGAATTTCCTTGGGTATTTGTAATGTCCACTGCCACCAACAATGTTCCTTTCAAACTCATCACTGACAAGTACATGAGGGGTCCCCAAACAGGGAACAAAATGATGGGTACAAAAATCCCCCAGCAGAATTGCTGAGAGGGTATGGTAAAGCATGCTTCCAGCTACTTCCAGCAAAGCTTTCCAATTGTACTGTCCAACTAACTGCTGTCACTCACCCTGGGGAACTGAGCCCTCAAGGAATGGAGAAGCTGAACTTATGGCTTGAAAACGGTATGCTGTGGGAGACTGGCTCTGTTAATCAAGTCAGGTAAGTTACATAGGATCAATCAATTAACAGCATTTATTATTAAGCGCTTACTATGTGCAAAGCACTGTTTAAGCACTGGGAAGGTTACAAGGTGATCAGGTTGTCCCGTGGGGGGCTCACAGTCTTAATCCCCATTTTACAGATGAGGTAACTGAAGCACAGAGAAGTTAAGTGACTTGCCCAAAGTCACACAGCTGACAATTGGCAGAGCCTGGATTTGAACCCATGACCTATGACTCCAAAGCCCATGCTCTTTCCACTGAGCCACGCTGCTTCTCTAATTAATGGTATGTATTCAGAGCTTACTGTGTGAAGGGCACTGTAATAAGTCCTTGGGAGAGGACAATACATCAGTCGACAAACATATCCCTTGCCCACAAGGAGCTTACAATCTAGAGGGGAATACAGGCATTTAAAAAATGAATAAACAACAGATATGTACATGAAGGCTGTGGGGCTGAGGGTGGAGTGAATATCAAGTCCTTAAACGGACTTTAACGTACAGATCCAAGTGCACAGACAATGTAAAAGGGAGAGGGAATCAGGGAAAAGAGGGCTTAGTTGGGGAAGACCCCTCTGAGGAGATGTGATCTTAGTAAGGCTTTGACAATGTAGAGAGGAGTGACCTGTCATATATGGAGGGGGAGGGAGTTCCAAAAACAGAGGATGTGGGCAAGGGGTCGGTGGTGAGATAAAAGAGATTGAGGTTCAGTGGTCGGGTAGAAGCAGCATAATTCTTAGAATCCCAAGTCTTTCTACGTCAGGGATCGGCAAACAAGCTACATTTGCCTCTTCTTGGAACCAAATATGGCTTTTGAGCTTCCTACCTCTCTCAAATCCAGTCCTTAATTCACTCTGCTACATGGATCATTTAAAAAAAATTCAGTCCAGGCCTCCCTACTCCTCAAGAACCCTCTGTGGTTGCCCACCCACATCCACACCAAAAAGAAGCTCCTTACCACCGGCTTTAAAGTACTCAACCAACTCCCCCATCTCCTAACTGATTTCCTACTAATGCTCCTCTAGTGCCATTCATTCAATCGTATTTACTGAGCGCTTACTGTGTGCAGAGCACTGTACTAAGCGCTTGGGAAGTACAAGTTGGCAACATATAGAGACGGCCCCTACCCAACAGCGGGCTCACAGTCTAGAAGGGAGAGACAGACAACAAAACAAAACATATTAACAGAATAAAATAAATAGCATATGTAAATATGTACAAGTAAAATAAATAGAGTAATAAATTTGTACAAACATATATACAGGTGCTGTGGGGAGGGGAAGGAGGGAGGGTGGGGGGATGGGGAGGGGGAGAGGAAGGAAGGGGCTCAGTCTGGGCAGGCCTCCTGGAGGAGGTGAGCTCTCAGTAGGGCTTTGAAGGGAAGAAGAATGTAGCCTACTCACTGTACCTCGATCTTGTCTATCCCGCCTCTGACCCCTTGCTTACGTCCTCACTTGGCCTGGATCTCCCTCCCCCTTCATATCAGACAGTTCACCACTCTCCCCACCATCAAAATCCTCCAAGAAGCCTTCCCTAACTGAGCTCATTTCCCTTAACCACCTTCCCCTCACCACTGACTATGCACTTGCCTGTATATCCCTTAATGATAATAATAATAATAACGATGCTATTTGTTAAGCACTGTTCTAAGCACTATGGTAGATACAAGGTAATCAGGTTGTCCCACGTGGGGCTCAAAGTCTTAATCCCCATTTTACAGATGAGGTAACTGAAACACAGAGAAGTTAAGTGACATGCCCAAGGTCACACAGCAGACAAGGGGCAGAGGCAGTGTTAGAACCCAGGTACTCTGGCCCCCAGACCCATGTTAGGTCACACTGCTTCAAGAACTAAGCACTTGATATCCTTGAAGGGCAATCTTTTTCAATCAGTGGTATTATTAAGCACTGTGTGCAGAATGCTGCACCAAGTTTTTGGGAAAGTTGAATATAACAAAGTTGGAAGATGTGATTCCTGCCCACAATGAATCAATCGATCATATTTACTGACCACAATGTGTGCAGAGCACTGTACTACATTCTTGGGAGAGTACAATACAACGGAGCTGGTAGACACGTTCCCTGCCCACAAGGAGCTTACAGTCTAGAGGGGGAGACACGTTAATATAAACAAGGAGCTGACAGTTTACAATCCTTCTGCTCAAGGTACTGTTTGTCCGGTCAATATAAAAGTATAAAAATTCTTGTTAGACTATCAGCCCATTTGGAGAGTGGAAGAAGAGGTGGCTCATATGAAGCAGCATGGCTTTTGGAGAAAGCATGGGCTTGGAAATCAGAGGACCTGGGTTCTAATCCTGGCTCTGCTAGTTGCTTGCTGTGTGACTTTGGGCAAAGCACTTCACTTCTCTGTGCCTCAGTTTCCTGAACTGTAAAATGGAGATACAAAATTTTTTCTCTCTCCTACTTAGACTGTGAGCCCCATGTGGGACAGGGACTATGACTAACCCAATTAACCTGCATTTACCCCAGCACTTAAAACAGTGCTTGACACATAGTAAGCACTTAAACACCTAAAACAAAAGCAAAACAAAACAAGGTAGTATAAATTTGAAACACTTTGGTAATCCCAACAGTGTCACAAAAGAAACAAGTATCTTACGAAAGCTCATTATGGGTTAATTGTGTTGTACTGTACTCCCCCAGGGGCTTAGTACAGTCCTCTACACATAGTAAGTGCTCAATAAATACCACTGATTGACTGAATGATTATGGTTGATGTTCATTTAAATAATCAATTATCAGACCTCCTGCTTCTCTTTCTTTTCCCTCCAAACACCCTTCTTTTGGATATCTCATGACTTTTTAGTACCTCTGATAAAGAGCAGACATGGAAAAGGAACTATTAATATAATTAATAAGTTAATAATTAATTATTCAAATTAAAATTATTAATAGTACCTGGAAAGATTTGAAGGGGGGGACTAAAGTGAAGTTTTTGGATAACTAAACATTTGTACTTAACTTATCCATATCCTCATTCATAGGGTTAACTGGAAGTTGACTGTATCAACACTTAAATAATGAAATGGGTGGATCTAAGAGAAAAGTACGTAAGAATCATAGGAATTACAACGTTGTTACCGTTAGGCACAAAAATCAACCAACGGTTGTCTTATGTATTTAGTGATTCCAAAATTTGCGGGATTTTTTTTCCCTTGGAAAATCCAAAATTAAATAAATTATAAAACACAGACCTACTTTCCATAGCACCTCTCATCTGAGGACTTCCGAGCACTTTAAAAATGTTACTTCAGGACAGTTCAAATGAAGACAGGATCTCTAGCACACAGCAGCAGTTAAGAAAGCAAACAAGAAAAACAAGCATCAAGTACTCTAACATTACTTCTGTCACTTTATAAAGAAGGCACAAAACCTTATTTACAGTTCTGTGCTTTCATTCCTCACCTTGATAAAGGTACAATACAGATGAAAACAAACCTTGAAATGTTAAAGAGATGTTAAACAGTCTATGAAAATTCAAAATCCTCCTTTTACTCTACCTGGTTGGGGGGGATGGGACAGGGATAGAGATGAATTGAAAGGATGTTGGTACATATAGAACAATGAAGGCATCTGATGAGTATAATCAGCTGTCTTTCTTTGCATTTGCTTAGTGGACATACATTTTTTAAAAGTTTCTAAGGTCACGGTTACAAACTGAGTTCTATTAACAAAGCAATCAGGAAAACACTTTCTGAGAAAGAATAGGGATAGTGGCACATATGTGCATATCTGCAATTTATTCATTTATATTAACATCTACTTCCACCTCTAAACCGTGAGCTTGTTGTGGGCAGGGAATGTGTCTGTTTATTGTTGTATTGTACTCTCCCAAGCACTTAGTACAGTGCTTTGCACACAGTAGTGCTCCATAAAAAGACTGAATGAATGACAGGAGAAAAGAGAGTACAGGTGCTGCTCTCTCTGAGCACCTGAGAAGATGCACTATGTCATAAAGTCCCAGTTTTAACTGGGACTTCAGGCTGATAACCCAGTATATACCACTGGAAAGATGGACAGAAAAATCACATAGCTTTATCAGCCTTGGAGCAATACTACTAGATTCCAAAGCAGACATGCTGGCATAGGCAGCACTAATAATCTTACTTAACATTTTATGGAATTAGGAAATTCTGAATCTGAAATACAAATGGATGCCAATGAACTTGCATGCATGCAAATTGTTTTAAAACTATGAATACCCAGCAAGGCAAAAGACTTAGGAAGGACAACTTCTCCCAAGAGTCTCATGCTTGGTCAGTAACAAAAGCAACAGTGCATATAAATGTGCCTTCAACCCTAATTACTGGGCTTCACAGCACTTATGGTTAAATTCCAGAGCTTAAAGAGAAAGGTTTCACTGTAAGTGGCTATAAAAAGTAACAGATCTGATTCAAGAATTGATTTCAGATTCACAAAAATGATTTCTTCTAATAATCAGGAGGCATTCTTTAGTTATGAACCAAATTTGGCATTATCATTTGTCATTCTTCTGTCTAGACTGCAAGCTCCTCGTGGGCAGGGAACACAAGAGAAGCAACATGGCTCAGTGGAAAGAGCACGGGCTTGGGAGCCAGAGGTCATGGGCTCTAATCCCAGCTCTGTCAATTATCAGCTGTATGACTTTGGGCAAGTCACTTCACTTCTCTGGGCCCTAGTTACCTCATCTGTAAAATGGGGATTAAAACTGTGAGCCCCACGTGGGGCAACCTGATCACCTTGTATCCCCCCCGCCCCCCAGCACTTAGAAGTGCTTCGTACACAGTAAGCGCTTAACAAATGCCATTATTAATTAAACACATCTACCAATTCTGCTGTTTTCTACTCCCCCAAGTGCTTAGTTCAGTACTCTGCACACAGTTAAGTGCTCAATAAATACTACTGATTGTCTAATTAGCCCTTAACTGCTATATTTAGGAAACAAGCTTTTTGTTTATGGGGAGAGTATTAAAGCTATGCTATCTCTGAAAGATTTCAAGGGCTTGCTTTCTTAACTAATCTTGCCATCATCTTGCTCTTCATTTTTCTTTATTTTTTTTTTATCATACTGAAAGATAACATGGGAAAGTTAATTTTCAAGATGAAGGCAAGACAACCAAACCAAAGAAACTAAACCTACTGGTAGCAGGGTAGTGCACTTTGCTTTCTGGTTTCCTGATGATCTATGACAGGAAAAAAAATTTCCACAAAGTATTTCATATTTACTTAGGCAGAGGAGTGGTTGGTTTATTGGAAGCTCATTTAAATGTGGAATTATAAAAATTGATAGCAGACACTGGACCCTAGTGCATGCAGACATGACAGATTCACTTGCAAGGTATGTGAATATTACACGTGTGTGTGTGTGTGTGTGTGTGTGTGTGTGTGTGTGTGTGTGTGTGTGTCCCCATGTCCGTAGTGGTAAATGTTTATTCATTTTAAGCCTTGGCTTTGTATACAATCAGTATTATCACCTACATAATCCCACAATTTTCTTATTCATTCATTCATTCAATCGTATTTATTGAGCACTAACCGTGTGCAGAGCACTGTACTAAGCGCTTGGGAAGTACAAGTCGGCAACATTTAGAGACGGTCCCTACCCAACAACGGGCTCACATACCAAAGTAAACCACTGACCACTCCAGAAATTAAACCTAATACTCTGAAATAACCATCAACACTTGTGAATTCCAACTTCTGAGAAATGCTTCCATTTTTGAGTGATTATATGTTTTGAATTTTCTATTATTGGTCAGAATTCTTGGATAAGATTACTAAATATGGATGAGGGGACACAATTATGTCAAGGACAACAAAAATGTATTTTAAAATAATCTTGTGGGCAAAATCTGCATCTACGTATATTTGTGGTGCAAAACACAAATTTACTGACCTGAATTTACGTGTCTTTTACCCCTTGGACCTGGATTTGACTCTAGCCATGAATGAAGTGACATAATCATCCTGTTTTAACAACTGTGGAAGGGTAAAAGTAAAAGTGCAACTGATTTTAAACCCATTTCTAATAAGCAATTCTAGCAACTATAAATGATTGCCAAAACTACACAAAATAGACAATATAATTAACTTTTTTATGTTGCTGAGGTAAAATGATTTTAGTAGAACGTGACTTGTAATGCCACTTAGTGGACCGGTTCAAGTTCATTTTGATAAGAACACAGGTTTAAATGCACACAGAAAGAGTCAATATAGTGCTTTTAGTCAATTTGTGACGAGACAAGTAGCAAGAGGACAAAACAGAGATAGTCCTTATACCATGAAAATGGAAAAACATGGAAGTGACTATGGTATGTGAAAAGGCCCCATAAGTAACATTCATGCCCTATTTTTGCCATGGGTAAGCAGAAGCAGTCAATGTTGCAGAGGTTTCAAACCCAGTGAAAAATGGAAAAAAGTAAAGACTGAGCTTGAACAGTACAGAAATGTCCTTAGATAGCACTCAGCGTTCTCTATATGTGGCACCGGGTAGGAATACGGTGACACAGAAACAAAGGGAGAATTAATATTTTCCCACTGACTACCGAACCTTTAGCTTGGAATGACTTTCATAGGGTTCTAAGAAAGATAATACAGAATGTTTGGGCTAGGACATGGTGGTAGAATCAGAGAACATTCTCTTGACAACACAAGCCCGTCTAGATAGAGCGTAACCTGTTGTTGGAACAAATGGATGTGCATATGGGCACGGCATCAGACATGCTGAGTGCCTCAATGTGAGTTTTCCTTAATGCACGGTTCTGTAAGACAGCAATCCCCACGTTAACAGACGAGCGAGATAAACTGTGAGGTTTTGTAATCCCATTACAACATATTCAAAGTAAAAGGAGACCATTTCCTCTAGACTGTAAGCTCCTGGAGGGCAGAGAACATGCCTACCAACTCTGTTACACTGTACTCTCACAAGAGCTTAAAACAGTGCTCTATACAGTGCTCAATAAATATAATCAATTGATTAATTGGCATTTTGGGACTACCACAGAGACAATTTTGGGGCACTGTAGAGGAGAAATCCCTGGTGATCACTCAGGGTCTCCAATTTTAAGGAGCCGCCTGTTGAGGAAAAATAGCCTGACATAAACGCTCATCCCAGGAGAGGAGGCAATTTAAAGAGCAGAACTATTAACTCAGCAAATGGCTGCTTCCTTTCTCCTCACTTTTCCTTCTTACACTTGGCACAGAAGCAGCGTGGCTCGGTGGAAAGAGCACAGGCTTGGGAGTCAGAGGTCATGGGTTCAAATCCCGGCTCCACCACTTGTCAGCTGTGTGACTTTGGGTGAGTTAAGTTCTCTGTGCCTCAGTTACCTCGTCTGTAAAATGGGGATTAAGACTGTTAGCCCCATGTGGGACAACCTGATTACTTTGCATCCCCATAGTACTTAGAACGGTGCTTGGCACATACTAAGTACTTAAATATCATCATCATTATTATAGAACCGGTCCCAACAACCAACAGAGACAACACAAGTCCACAGGACCTACACAGGACCACTAAATTCACAGAATGGCTTCTGGGCATCTAAACATGTTACCCTTGAGGGGAATAGATAATAAGGCTGTTCTCATGAGTTTTCTCCCTTGTTCCTCCTCTATCCTTGTCCAACAATGAAGTTGATGGCACTGCTGCTGCATCTGGGCCCACAGGCACTCAATAATAAAATAACAATATGAAATAAGCAACATCATACTGGATCCGATTCAGATCAACTGTCATGTGTCTCCCCCGCCACTTGACCCCCGCCCCCAGTACAGGTTCACTCTAGCAGTGGTGCCAAAAGGATGCTTGATCTCCAGGAGCTCCTCTACCATAGAGTAATTTTGTAACCACCAAATGCTCATTTTGGGCAGGGAATGTATGTTTACTGTAATACTGTACTCTCCTGAATGCTTAGTACGGTGGTCTGCACACAGAAAGCACTCAGTAAATACGACTGACTGAGATGATTGAATGCCATTTCAGTGCTATACATCCCGATGACACCCAATAAATGCTTCCTGACTAGCCCGGAAGCATTTTTCCTCCTAACTTAAAGTAGTTCTGGGTGCACACCCTGGCTTATCTGATCCGCCCCACCTGCTAGCTACCTTAACCAAGTTCTCAACATGAATGGCAATTACAAAATGTCCCTGGGAGCATACTTGGGTCCCTCCCTTTTTTCTCATGCCAGGGAAGAGAAAGAGGGGTAACGCTGCCAGCACCCCTTTAGAATTGGTCTTCGGGCTGGATTTGAGATCTGGGGCCAGATCCTTTGTATGAAGCAACTGGAGAGAATCACAGATGACTCCACCATATTCTCGAAGCAGTGTTGCCTAGTAGAAAGAGCAGGGGTTTTGGACTCAGGGTTTTAATCCCAGCTCTGCAACTTTCCTGCTGGGTCATTGTGGGTGCCTTGGTTTCCTCACCTATAAAATGAGATGAAATACCTGTTTTCCCCCTGCTTAGGCTTTGCGGGTACTGCATCTGACCTGAGTATCTTGTTTCTACTCCAGCGCTTAATACACTGATTAGCACAAAGTAGGCACCTAACGAATATCACAACTCATTACATGCCAGCTACTTCTGGAATATCTATATTTTCATATCTGAATCATGCATGTTTGAGAGTCATCCACCTATGCAGAGTTTTACTTTGTAAAGGGCCATGTCCAGGCCTTTACTGATATTCTGGATACTGGATACTCTGATACTGGAAATGGCATTCATGTAAAAACAGTACATGGCTGCCCTGCTTGACATCCCACTGTATCATCAACCTCGTTAACTTTTCCCAATATTAACCAATTATCCATGAATTATCCAACCCCTTCTTTAACCTATTATTATTTTCAGTCTGCAAACAACATTCTGTGATAATGAGTTCCATATGCTTACCATCTGCTGTATTAAAAAAAGTCTTTCCTTTTATTTTAAACCCATTGTCTTCAGGTCATAGTGGGTTCCCCCCTAATTCTGGCTTTGGGAGATGTGGGGAATAATAATTTTAGGATTACCTTATGCAATTACCTAACCTAATAACCTTTATGTACAGTAAAATAGTGGGGGCCTAGCTACCACAACGCTAAATTTGAAGAACATTCCCTAGACATATAATAACATATAATTAATAGTGATCATTCAAATGAGTTAGTAATTTTTCTAGTATGGATTTTATTTTGAATTTGAAACAGAGCTGTCATGCTCTGTTTAAAATGTGGGTAAATGACAACTATTGTATTCTATGAATCACCTAAAAGGAGTGGGTGGGAAAAAAAATTACCCAGACATAAACTTTAGTTCACACCTTTGCAGAATATAAAAGAAGTTATATATCAAAACCCTTTCTCAAGGTCCCATCGAAGTAATAACAGCAGCACTAGTAGCAACAACAATAAAGCAATCTCTGTTGCAATATGGTTGCCTAAATTATTCCCCAACCTTTGCTACATCATTACATGAAAAAAAAAAATTACTGAAGTCATTTACACCTCTGTGGTACATTGGTTTGAATCATTTACATATTTGTTCTAATATAGCTATACTGTTTCACTGAAGAAGCCAACCAGATTTTTCCAAGAAACTTTGTGATTACAAGGATTTCTGTGCTACAAGAAACACTTTTCTTGATGCGAAAATTAATGTGTGCTCTAAGTGCCTAAATGACAGATTATACAGTAATTGGTTAGACACAAAATGCAGGCCATTTTTTCTTTCACTCCAGTAGGAGAGAGAAGGCAGTTTTAATTAAATTCATGAACTGATCATCTGGGAGAAATGTACATTACTATTGCAAAAGGCACCCTCCTATTTCCTTCTGGCATCATTAACACTTGAAGATTAATCCTAAATCTTACAAATGCTGAAGTTTTCAGTTGCTCTGACAACAGTCTCTATTTGCTCTTCCCCAAAAGCAAAAACAACATTAGCATCTTTGAGGTGATAAAAAAAATATTGTTTTTAGAGTTACTTTAGGGTACTAAGAACATACAAAATATATTTTTCCTCCCCACCCCTGGAAAAGCAATGAACGGCAAAAGATTTTCTGTTACGCCACACACACATATTCTCTCTCGCTCATTGTTTCACATCTTAAATGTCATTTAGATTAAGGAAAATGATTAAGATCTATTCCAGAATCCTTTTTTTATAACTTTTACAATTCATCATTAGGATGATGGGTCATATTAGTTTTATAGGCTCCTGGACTGGACTCCACTGGACTCCTTTCAAAAGGTTTATGAACTTCACCGGTTAACAGGAGTTCCTAGACTTGGGGCTAACAGGTTAAGAAGAGAGCATCTTATGAATAATTTTATATCTGCAGACACAGTCACAATTTCCAAGCCATCATATGCCAAAGTGTATTTATAGATATAATGCAAGTAATATGGGATTATAAAATACCTTCTAAAATATACTTTCTTCATTTGAAGACATCTAATGTTACTTTTATCATGGGGTCTCATCCTGCCTAAATAATTATCACACAACTCAAAATAGAATATGTTTTTTTAATTTTTAAATGGTGTTGTGGCTTATAGACGCTCATTATTCTGAACTAAAAGGTTCTCAATTCATGATTCCAAACTAGATTCTGCAGCCATCTGTCATCAGTAGCAGGCATTGCTGCAAAGCGCAAAAATGCTAGTGAAATAGGCTCAAATGAACATAGGCAAGAAGAAAATGCAGTGTGGCCTAGTGGATGGAGCATGGGTCTGGCAGTCGGGAAGACCTGGGTTCTAATCCTGGCTCGGCCACATGTCTGCTGTGGGACCTTGGGCAAGTCATTTAACATCTCTGTGGCTCAGTTTCCTCATCTGTAAAATGGGGATAAGAGATTGCGCCTCATGTGGGACAGGGACTGTTTCCAACCTGATTAACTTGTATCTACCCCAGCACAAAGTAAGCGCTTAACAAGTATCATTAAAAATATATATGTATATTGTATCTACCCCAGTGCTTAGTACAGTGCCTGGCACATGGAAAGAACATAAATACCACAATTATTATCATTATTATTATTAAAATTGAGCATTAAAGTAAAAATGTGCCATGTACTATCTCTATAGGAAGAAGCATCAACTGAGCTTCCAAGAAGAGGAAACTAAATTTCCCAGAGGCCAAAACTAGCCAGAAACTCAAGGCGAAAGACCTGTGGTCCACACTGATGACTCCAGGTAAAAAGCATTAATGTCCCTTAATCTCAGGTTCCTCATCTGCATACATGAGAATGGTGGGATGACAGACCTTTCCCCTTCAGAGATGAGTCAAGTTGCATTAGGTTACTCACCTTTCCATGCTCCTTTCTCATGTGGGATATGTAAACATCTCTCTGGGTAAACAGACGGTCACACTCCCAGCACGTCCACCCAGGATTGGTTATTTTTTTAGATTCTGTTGATTTTTTCCCAGGAGAAGGAGATTTTTTCTCCAGTTTCTCTTTCCCATTGATGGATTTTGTGTCCTCTTTGCCGTGGCTGGATGAATTTTGAGTTGTAGGCTTAATGCTCAATGGCAAATTTATACCCAAATTTGGAGGCCCCTCCACACTTTTCAGTGTTCCATGCATAGACTACAGTGTGAAAAAGAAAAAAAAAAGACATCACAAATTTTGCCATAAGGCCTGAAGTGCAACAACTAATTGTTAAAGTTGCATTTATTCTTTAGTTGTTTTTTATTTAAAACACCCATCAAGCTTTGCACCAGAGAAACCTAACCAAAGTAAAAAGGACAAAAAGCAAACGATAATACAAAGCTGGACTTATTTCAAGGGTTGCCATATGCTTTGTACACGCTATTTCATGTTTGCAATCACAAACTTTCCTTTTCTGTAGCCAAAAAATGGTTACTAATTCTCTAACTTATGAGTTACAGAAATCGAGGGTGATCTTACAATGCGCATGCACTGGCATCGTCTAGGTCATTGCTTTCTCCACCTTGCATTGCTCTATACAATCCAGTGCTACTGGAAAGAAACTATCCCATCGTGTATTCAATCCTCACCAAAGGTAAAATGTCCTGAAGCAGCAAGGAGGATACATCTCTCCATGTAGTACCCTGATTATAAAAGGAGCCCCACAACATATCCTGGCAGGGGGAAAAAAAATCTGAGTGTTTCTTTAGTAAGTTCTGAGGTAAGGGAAAAAGCAGGCAGGAAGTGAGGATGAGGAGGAGCCTTATGTAGCAACATGGCTGTGTGTGGTATTCTTTGCCATGTTGCCACCTGCTTTTGGTGTTTAAATGGGTGTGCCTGAAACACGAGCCGACAGTATCGACCTCAAAGAAAAGCCCAGGATTTCTTTTTAAGTTATATCCAAAAACAAAAGGAAAAAAACCCTGGCTCTTTAAATAGTCTTTAAATACAATTGGGGGCCAAAACATTATGAAACTTCACAAGGTGAATTGGGGATAATGACACTTTCCACTAAAAGATGAATTCGGAATACATAGGTGTGGGCAATCACTAAATACCACTGATTGATTGATTGTACTGCAAAAGAATCAAATTAATTTTGAATAGTGGAAGACTGTAGGGTAATGTAGCAATCCCTCTGTTCTTTTTTTTCCTAATTTGCTCATTCTAAATCAAAATATGATTATTCAGCAAGAATTTAATTCATATAAATATCGAAATGTGACTATTCGGTAGTAATTATATATCGAGAGATAGATGGATATGTACATATGCTATTTCAGAGCTCATTTGGAAATAATTCATTTTTAGACTCCTCAATAATGAGAATTCAGTACTAAGACAATTGCCTAGCTGATTAGGGAGTCAGGGACAAAACAGAGATACAAGGACAATATATTCTACTTTTGGCAAATTAAACTAATGATGCAAATTCTGGTTAAAGCAGGCATGTCTACCAGACAGGTTAATAAGCCCAGAGAGAAAGAGACACTTTCCTTGCCCTCCCTCTCTTTTTACTTCCCTCCAGTTGAAGTAATTCAACTAAGATACACATTTTTATAGAAATGCAAGTGGGGGATAAAGTAAAATACTTAGTTTTTCTTTCTACACCACATTATACACACTATAAATGTGTTTGAAATACTTCATTCATTCAATCAATCGGATTTGCTGAGCACTTACTGTGCACAGAGCACTGTTCTAAGTGCTTGGGAGAGTACAACAATTAAACAGACACATTCCCTGCCCCCAGTGAGCTTACAATCTTGAAATGTGATTATGAGACACTCCCATATTCTCCCTGTCACCCTGTTATTTTCCTCTTCCTAGGCCCTGGATTCTAAAACTTCTCCAGAGTTCACAGTTTCTTGTCAGCTTTGGTATTAACTCAAGGGAGCCCTTAGCTTCAAAGGGGGTGGACCTACTCATGGATTTTAAGAGGAACCATAGAAATCATATATGGTAAGACCTTCTTAAAGGGTTACATATGCCTCTTCTTCAAGAGGTTTTTCCCGAATAAGCCCTCATTTCCCTATCTCCCTCCTACATTGCCCTTGCACTTAGATTTGTACCCATTATTCACTCCACTCTCATCTCCACAACACTTATGTACATATCTGTAATTATTTTAATGTGTCTCCCCCGTAGAGTGTAAGCTCCTGGTGGGCAGGGAGTGTATCTATCAACTCTATTATATTGTATTTTCCAAGCACTTAGAAAAGTCCTTTGCCCACAATAAGTGCTTAATAAATATTATTGATTGACTGATAAGAGAGACAAAGTGACCTAATGCAAACAGTAGGAGAATAGGGAAGCAGCCCTATCCAGTAGAAAACACAGTCCTGGGAGTCAGAGGACATGGGTTCTAATTGTGGCTCTGCATTTTCTTTTGTGTGACCTTGAGCAAATCACTTAACTTCTCTGTGCCTCAGTTACCTCATCTGTAAAATGGGGATTAGGACTGTGAGCCCCATGTGAGGTATGGATTGTGTCCAACCTGATTATCCAACCTTGTTATCTTGTATCTACCCCAGCACTTAGATCACTGTACTAAGTGCTTGGAAAATACAATTCCTCAACAGATAGACAATCCCTACCCAATGACACTCCCGCAATTCCCTAATAAGTAATGTATTTTAATGTCTGTTTCCCCCTCTAGACTGTGAGCTTCTCATGGGCAGGGAATATGACTACCAAGTCAACTGTATGTACTCTCCCAAGCACCTAGTACAGTGCTCTGCACACAGTAAGTACTCAATTAATAACACTGATTAATGGACTGATCAACTGGAGACAGGAAACCCAGTTTCTGGCCCAGCTCTGTCACTGTCTGCTATGTGACCTAAGTTGGCCACTTAAATTCTCTAGGCCTCTGTTTTCTTGAAGGTAAAATGGAGATAATAAACCCGCTCTTCCTCCCACTTAGACCTGTATGAAGGAGGGCTATGTATGACCTGCTTATTTAAAACCTATCCCTCAAAGCTTGGAATGGAGGAACGATAACATGAATACCATTATCATTAAAAAAATTCCTATGTTTACTTCAAAAAATTCAAATGTTCAGGTCCCATTAATCCATTTAAAATTTCCATTTCCTCCAGTAAGAAATATATGTTTATTGGGAAGAACTGAATAACTGCTCCTTTGAAAACATCTTTAAAGGTTTTTTTAAAAATGAATTTATACAAGTGAGGATATATAATTTATTTTCCATTAAAATGTGTTTTCCTTTTACTCAAATGTAATCATGATGTACTTGAATGGCAAAGACTGCATCTAACTGAGGGTGACAGAGTTCACATTCTCTGTAAGAAATGACATGACTAGGCATGTGGACATTGGGCAATAAAGATACACTTCTGGAATGTATTCAGTTGTGTTCAACCCAGAGAAAGCAAGGGCTTTAGAACTAGAAAAATCGATTTACTTTGTCACTGAAAGACTAGAAGCACTATGGGTAGTTTCACATTTAAAGCTATCACTTTCCTGGAGTTTTGACCAGACAGCAGTTACTGCAGTGCCATTCTGGAATTAAAATGGAGAGTTGTAATTTAAGCAAAAATGAGATTCCATGTTTCCAGGGTAATATTACATCTCAGTTTAAAAAGGCACTTTTAACCCACTATACTGAATAACTGGCAAGTTCATACATGGTTGGGATGGGAAGGTAAAGGAGGAAGAAAGAGGGCAAGAACTGTCACACAACTCACAGGGGAACAAGATTGTTCTACCAGTCAGACTGGGCCATAAAATGGATGGGATTCAAGGAAAAAATTTCCAGAACTAGCCTGCAGACTTTGAAAATTACCTGCACCTTATTTTATCAGACTCCATATTAGTCATTTATTGGCCAGTTTATCTGCACCCTCTAAAAGAAGAATCAAAAAACAGGGGTAAGGCTATGGTGAAAATGAGATAATTTCAGAATATTTATATACACACATATTATTTATATATATATGCATATATACATGAATGCATATGCACACAAACATGATTCTATGTTCCCCACTAATGCCACTCAGATCCACCTCTGCAAGGATAGTGTCTGTTTCTTTGAATAAAGTAGTACTGGCTGATTCGCAGAAAAATGTTAAATTGTGAAATTACTACTGATGCCCCAAACTAATATAAAGCGTAAAGTTAACTACATGCAGTTAGAGTCAACATTAGTTAACTTTTACAATTATCCACATCACAGCTTCAAACAAGAGCATTTTAGAGTTGCACCGTTTAGAAGATATTAACCTGTAAATTGCTCTAAACAAGAGTATGCATCCACCCCTTCCTTCATAGCGCTTGCCTCCATCTACTACCAATAAACAAATCTGCCAGTGAATTTAAAGGAGATGAGAGATGCCCACACACCTTGATATGGTCCATCATAAGTTGCTTCTGTGCATATAAAAGAGAACAGTCTGGACACTTGAAAACAGACACCTTCTGGTTTTCAATGTGTTGGTCAAAGTGGCGATACAGCAAGGGTTGCAGGGTAAACACAGTGTCACACATGGAACATTTATATATTATTCTAAAAACAGAAGAAGTTCAGTAAAAATAACGTCAGTTAAGCCCGATCGCTTAAGTCGCAGGAACTGTTATTTTACAACTGGTGTTATCAGGAGGTATAAGTACATGGAAAATAAACATTCACAATAAAATTAATTGCGCTCATCTAAATAATATCTGAAAAAAGAACTGGTTATCACTCGACTCATTCTTCCATTTAAAATAAAGGAGCACTCCAATACCTACTCATCAAAGCCTGAAGTGATGGGTCTTTTCACCTCTTATAAATTCATAAATAAAACATCCTGACAGATTTGACGGGAAACTTAATTTGACAGGAGAGGGTAAGCAAACACGCCCGCTGTCCTATGAGCCAATTACCTATACTTAACTGATAGTGCAGCCACAAAATACACTTTGGCTTTCAATACCCTAGATATATCACCTGTAGGTGTCTCAAATGTACATACTGCTTAAAACCATTTTAGGCATTTAGCTGGCTTTAGAACGAATCCTGAATCTGGTTGTTCAATCAGCATCTGGGGTAAGGCAACTATGACTCTTCTTCATTGTCCAAATTTACAAATCAATCACTTTTGAGGTGAGCCGTTGTTGCAGTTTTTATATGTCCAATTTTAAGCAATGAATTCCATCTTGGTGGCCAAAGGGGTGGGCCAACAAGAAGGAAATGAAAAAAGAAATCACAAGCAAGTTAGTGTTTCAAGTGCTGAAGCTTGATTTCATTTTACAGGAAGAATGCTAGGCTACTGAACGATCATTTCTACAGTAACCACCTCTCTTGTTACCTGCCTGAGGTACTACTCTTCAGCAACTCTGAATCCCCAGATCATCTCTTCATCCCTCCCCTCTCCCCCATCCCGCTCTCTAAACACAGACACACACACACACAGACACTCAAAGCCCTGGGCAGAAGTTGTCAGAAATGTCCTGACCCTAGATTTTCCCTACCATCTCTTCCTTGAAATGGATTTTATCAGTCACTTAGAAACAGTTCTGGCCTCAGCAGGACAGTCTCTCCTTTTCCACTGTGTTGGTTTGTGGAGGGCCTCCTAGAAGGCCCCCAATCTGAACCTTCCTCTCCTTTGAAGAACTGTGGGAATAGGCACAAAAAATACTAGGGGGAAGCTGAGGGAAACCAACTGAAAGGGGATGAATGTGGAGGTCACGGAAGGAGAAAAAGAAGGGGATGAGACCCCCTGCATCAATTTCTAGGGTAAAAAATGAAGATGGGGACATAAAAACTAACAGCCTCTTTTTCTCTTCAATCTGTTCTTCCTTAATGCAATTTTTGAACTTAAAATCCCTGATTTAAATTTCCTGAGTTAGACAGCTTTTTAAGAAATATTTGCTATTTACAGGACTTAGATTATCTCCTTCTGTTTTCTCTTTAATTACTGAAATAACTCCCAAGTGAAATGAAAAGGTGTAAAGTTGGTGGCAGTGCTATTTTAATAGCACTATTTTCCCAAATACTTTCGGAATAAAATTATTTCTTTAAAAGTAAAATGATGTCATTTCATTCACATCACACTTCTTCCCTTAAATGTGAAAAGAAACATCTTCCTTAAACTAAGGAAACCTTCCCCTCCACCCCCGCCAAATTTTGATATTTCTGTGTTTATTTCTGTGAGCACGTTCAGGAAAAAACACGAGTTTTTCCTCAAGAATTTTCTGGGAGGCAGGATGGAGAACATGGGCATGGGAGTCAAAAGGACCAGAGTTCTAATCCCAGCTCAGCCATTTGTCTGTTGTGTGACCTTGGGCAAATTACTTTACTTCTCTGTTCCTCAGCCTCCTCATCTGTAAAAAGTGGGGATTAAGAGTGTGAGCTCAGTGTGGAACAGGGACTGCAGTCAACCTGATTAACTTGTATCTACTCCAGGGCTTAGAATAGTGCTTGGCCCATAGTAAGTGCTTAACAAGTACCATTATTATTATTAGGATAAGGGGGCACATTTCTCCCTAGGATGCAAAAAAGTTATAAATTACTTAGCAAAAGGTACTTATGACTTCCCACCATATAACAATACTGCAGGGTGAATCAACAATAAAACTTTGTACTATAAATCCACTTAGTTCCACAAACATGAATTTTTATACCACTTCAAAATATTTTGAAATAATGAACTACAAATAATGAACCATTTCCAATTAAGATTATCAATGTTTATCTCTAGATAGAAATGGACAATCACTGTCAAGAAGACAGGACTATAGAAAATATCCATATTGAGGCTTGATCAACCAAAGATGAACCCTTCAAATCATATTCGATCCTCTTACTTCTAAACAGGACCATATCTAACAGTGTACTATGCAGACAATGACTTATCCTTTTCCAAAAATGTATGTAGAATTAGAGTATTTGTTCATTTCATTTAAACAATGATGAGAGACATTTCCTTTTTCTCGTAGCATTTAATAATACATTTATACTTTATATGGACCACAACTAATAACGTTACAGTTTTGTTTCCTTAATATCAATAGCTTTATTCATTTAAATGTTTATGAATTTATAAATCAAGTTTATGGTCTAATTTTGGGGTTTAATATCACTTCAGAGTGAGAAAAAAAATTATTCACATCAAAACATCATCAGGAGATAAAACATCAGCAGGAGATTCAAAGGCTATTTTAAATTTTCTATTATTACTGGAAAAATAGTCTCACCAAGATGTAACGGGCTTGAAAAGATAACACAGCCAAAATTAAAACTATCATTTCTGACATGCTTCCTCCGAATAATAATAATAATAATTATGGTATTTGTTAAGCAAATATGCAGTACTGATCAGAAATAACCATCAGGAGAGTATAACCATCAATAAACTGTAATCTAATCTGCTTTCCTCTGAGCCCTCAAGCATTACACACCACCAGGTCCTGCTCAAGTCAACTGACCTAACCAAAGAAAGGTTCTTATCTAATAATAGTAATAATAATGGCATTTATTAAGTGCTTACTATGTGCAAAGCACTGTTCTAAGCACTGGAGAGGATACAAGGTGATCAGGTTGTCCCACGGGGGGCTCACAGTCTTAATCCCCATTTTACAGATGAGGTAACTGAGGCACAGAGAAGCTGTGACTTGCCCAAAGTCACACAGCTGACAATTGGTGGAGCTGGGATTTGCAACCATGACCTCTGATTCCAGAGCCCATGCTCTTTCCACAGAGTCACGCTGCTTCTCTATCTGGCCATAAAACCCTAAACTGACAGAACAGAGCTCCAAGGCAAAAAACCCAAGCCTTCCAAGGAAGAGCACTCAAACAAAGAAGTTACCCTAGCCCTCTTAAGCTCCTAAACCTCATTCAGATTTCCAGAATCAAAACTCAGGCCTAAAGGGCAGTTTTCTGAGAAGTGGTTAAAAGCTAAGCATCATGGGCTCTCTATTTCTGTTGGGTCCTAGGCGTAATCTTAGCAACTTTGTAGAGAACATAAATACCTTCTTCCATATTTAAGTGATTAGCATAGCAGCAATTTATGATCAAGGCAGCATAGGAGAAAGGAAGGGAGTTGATTCAGTATTAGAAAAGGGTGACTTTTTATACTCAGTCAAAGCCTGTAAATTAGGACTGGCTGGAGTAGATTCCTAATACTTGATATCTGCCTTTAAGATTGCCATTTTTATTGGGAAAAGTGCAAATTGTTTTCCTTTCCTCCCCCATATTCCCAACCTCCAATTCTCTCCCCCAAGTCCCCAGACTCCTTTTCCTTTACCTTTTTAGCTGGATTAAAAACAAGGGTGGATAAGAAAGGAAAAGAAGGTCTTAGATTTTGGAAGAGACAATTTCAGAGGGAAAAGAAAGGTACATCAGCCTTCTCACAAAAGCCCCAAATGAGACCCTACCTCTCTTAAGGCCGACCTAGAGTTTTGTCTTTTCCTTTGAAGATAGTGCTATGTATACATGACTGAGTACCTTGGAGTAAAAAAATATTTTTGCACATTTTGTCCATGAAAAGGCAGAAAGCAGATCCTTTCTGACACTTTGCCTTTTGGGGAACACTCCTCGGACTCCAACAATTTATTAGAGAAAGGCATATCCTACTGCCAAGAGGATACTACCTTTTTATGGTATTTGTTAAGCACTTCCTATGTGCCAAGCACTGTACTAAGCACTGGGGTAGATATAGGCTAATCAGGTTGAAAGAAGTTCCACAAGGGGCTCAGAGTCTTGTGCTAGAGTTGGTTTTGCAGAGTAGATTTGCCCTGAGGTAGCTCCATTACTGGTTAATCCCCCTGTGCCCAGTGACATTTCCAGGTGGTTGGCAAGGAGAACGAGTGCAGGCTTTGGTCACAAACGGAATACCTCTCAGCCTGAAGAACGGCAAATGCCATTGTGCTCTCGTCCATTTGGTAAGCCATCAGTAAGAATAATGCTTACAGTGGCTTAGTACAGACTGATAGGGTTTTTTTCATTTTCTTGTGAAAAGCACTAGAAAAAGCAAGGAAAAACCCCCACCAATGAGCAATAGCAATAAAAAATGTGCAGTTATTCTCCACACAACTAGACAGGCTGGAGCCAGAAAAGTACAGGAGTATCAGGACAGGGCATTTGCAGGGAAGGGAGAATTTCTTTTAGGGAACAGTACTGCATCACCAGTCTACTACAACTGGGCAGATTTGGAAGTCAGCTGCCACTACAAAATGATGATAATAATAATATTTGTTGAGTAACAATAACAATGATGGCATTTATTAAGCGCTTACTGTGTGCAAAGCAGTGTTCTAAGCGCTGGGGAGGTTACAAGGTGATCAGGTCGTCCCACGGGGGGCTAACAGTCTTCATCCCCATTTTACAGATGTGGTAACTGAGGCACAGAGAAATGAAGTGACTTGCCCAAAGTCGCACAGCTGACAAGTGGGGGAGCCGGGATTTGAACCCATCAATCAATCAATCAATCGTATTTATTGAGCGCTTACTGTGTGCAGAGCACTGTACTAAGCACTTGGGAAGTACAAGTTGGCAACATATAGAGATGGTCCCTACCCAACAGTGGGGTCACAGTCTAGAAACCCATGACCTCTGACTCCAAAGCCCGGGCTCTTTCCACTGGGCCACACTGCTTCTCATCCTTACTATGTGTCAAGCACTGTTCTAAGCACTGGGGTAGATCAAAGTTAATCAGGTCGGGGCTCACAGTCTAAGCAGGAGGGAGACTAGGTACTGAACTCTCATTTTTACAATGAGGAAACTGAGGCACAAACTGACTTGACCAGGGTCTCCCATCAGACAAACAGCAGAACCAGGATTAGAACCCAGGTTCTTTGACTCCCAGGCCCAACGCTCTTTCCACAAGACCACTCTGCTCCTCTGTTGGAAGAGGAAACACTTCTCCGAAATAAGGTGCAGCCAGATTCCATCTCCATGAGCCCTCTTTCATAAGGGTGTGGAGTCTCATCTAGTACTGAAATAGTGACTTCACACTTGCCTGGTCAGTCCTTGTGCTACTGTATTGACACCACTACAGTGTAGGTGATTTATTTATATTAGCGTCTGTCTCCCCCTCTAGACTGTAAACTCGCTGTGTTATATTATGTATATTGTTATATGCAATGATATATTAATTATATACATAATTATATATATATTATGTAATTATACACTGCTATATGCAATATTATACTGTACTCTCCCAAGTGCTTAGTACAGTCCTCTGCACACAGTAAGTGCTCAATAAATACGATTGACTGATTGACCATACCTTCTAATTGACGTTAGCATGTTTGCTTTGCTAGACTGTAAATTCCTTCAGAGCAGGGATTGTGTCTACTGTACTCTCCCAAGCATTTAGTACAATGTTCACCAAATAGTAGGTGCTCAATAACTACTATTGATACATTAATATTTACTGGAAATTAATTCCTGTCATTTCTCAGCAGTCCCATCAGAGGCCGCAATACGGAAATACATTGTAGATAGTGAAGGGGGAGGGTGAAATGGTTAAACAAACCCACTCTTTGTACCAAACACTCCCAGGAAGCCAGAAATGAGGAAACCCTGAATGTCCAGAAGTCTCTTTTTTTGAGCTGGATCAGTTGAATGTCACCTAACAAAAATAGCTTACCCTACTCATTGTCCTATTGCTTAGAACGACTCACTTCCATTGTAAAGAATACACGCAATTTAGAAGAGGTTGAGAAATGGGAAGCTGGTTGTAGAAAGTGAAAGATGAATTTAAACTATGTGACAGTCTCCAACTTGCAGAGAATTTCACATTTTACTCCATGTTGACGAGGAGGCATGCATTAGTGAAACTATTGTGCCCCACTTTACTAACATATCTACCCCAGTGCTCAGAACAGTGCTGGATACATAGTAAGTGCTTAACAAATATCATAATAATAATAATAACTTAAGCCAGTGTATGGGCATGTAGGTCAAAGGAAAAAGGACAAAAATAAGAGAGGGGGGTCTTACTCCAACTGCTGCCCTCCTGTTGCCTAATCTTGTTGCTGCCACAAAGTGAAATGGACTCTGGCTCTAGATTGTTCCCAGTGAAGGCAGAGTTCGACTACATTCTTGAAGCAGGGTAGACCATTTCCGTAAACATCAGATTATGAAATGGAGCGTTAAAGTAGCTAGTTTCATCAAATGAAAATTCAATTTATATAAATTTCAAATTCGCTCACCTCTGGCCTCAAGTGCTTCACATTCCCTGAATCAATGCCTTTAAGTTTGGGAGGTATTTTTCTGGTCCTGTTGTTTTTCATTGTTACCCAGTTTTCTTCCCCATCTGTTCCTTCTTTCTTCCTTCCTCTCTCTCTTTCTCCCTGACAAAATGCACCTGCTTCCTTCCTTCCTCAAAATCTAATGCCATCATATAAGATATACTACATAAAAATCCAATAATATGTTTAAAACATAAATTTTAAAATGCTGTTTTAAAGGCAAGCGAACACCCACACACCTGTTCTTAGTCAACTGCCATAAAATAGACAAGAAGAGGCATGAGGGGCTGCATGAGGTGAAATGGTAGTGGACAATTTTAAGCTGTAGCAGCTGTGATGGGTCTTTCAGGAAGAGAACTTTTTTTCTCCCTTCAGCAAAACAACCTCTTGCCTGGAACTAAAGAAATGGAATTCAGATTCTACCCTCCTGAAATGTCTCTCTGGGAGTGTCACAAGGTAAGACAAGTCATATGCTAATTATAAGTAACTTCCTGATTTCATTTCTTCTCAGGTATTTGGTAAGCACTTACTCATTTGCCAAACACTGCATTAAGTGCTAGGGTAGACAGGTAAAATGAAAAAGAGATTATAGACAAAAAAGTAACACCAGCAATGATTCTTCAATTCACTTTCCTTCTTATTTGTAGGTGGCTGGTCTCCCCCCAGAATAAAACGAAAAGGCATATATTCACTGAAAATCATTACTGCTCAACAGAAATCTTGTTGGGAAAATGCTGGTAAATGGAATCCCCTATTTAGGGATATGGCCAATGGTTTGTTTCCATGTCAAGATGGCATTATTAAAAAAAAAAAAACTACAATGCTTCCTTCTACTGTTACCACTGTAACTATCATGTACTGGTTTGGGTTTCTAAAGGATAAACAATTATTAAAACTCAAACTAATTTATTAGGAGAAGCCAATGAATGCTAATTTACAAGCAGCTAGAATGATGAAAGTAGAGACAATTTTGAGAAATAAAGTTTTACTTAGGGGGGCTAATTTAACAATTCTAAATTTAATAGGAAATAAAAAGGCATTTTTTTTGCTCAGCAGCCTCTCTGGTTTGGAACAAATTAACTTATTTTTGCTTAAAGACATGGTGGCAAAAGCTGCTGATAACCACTGTCCAGAAGTTTATCTGAGCCCTTGTGCTGACTGAATTAAGGAATTTTAAGAAACAATCGAACATTTAAAATTTTTTATGCTTCCAAAATACCAAATATGGTGACATTCCAGGATTAACGATTTAAAAATCAACTCCAGCATCATTTTTAAAACAATTTCAGAGTTTCTAAAGTGTGCTCTCAATTCTTTTGCTTTCAGGCAGAGCCCCACCCCAACCATACCATGCAGCTAATAATCTCAATATTGCTTTTTTTAAAAAATCCTTTGCTAAAAGGAGTTTCATTTCATCTGCCTCATTCCCAACCAAATTCTTCTTGCTGCAGCTTAAGTCCATTTCCTTTCATTCTATCTTTATTCAAACATCACATAATAGCATTTGCGTGATCTAAAGAATCCTAAAAACTATAGTTGGTCTTCAATTATAAAACACAGGCCACTCAGTTCTCCTATGCTGCATGTTTTCATTACACATGTGGATATAACCCGATTAGGGACTTAGGGGATGTTCTACCAAAAACGCAGGTCTATCTGAACAGATTGCAATGTCTCTTCAAAAGTAATAGTCGGGCTATGTCACTCACACCATGGGTAATTTAATGTGCATTTTCCTTAAAGCATAATTTGTGAAAATCATAACCCCCTAATAATGGGAGAACTGTATAATGCACATCAAAACTATTATCTGGGCCTTGTCTGGGTTCACTAGATTATACGCTTCTTATTCTCTCCCTTTTCAATTTCAATTCTATTTTTCCCCCTCCTGTTTTCTTCCTACCTCTTGCTTTTTCTGGAACCTGAATCTTTCTGGGTCTCTGTCTGTCTCTTGCTTCTGGGTGTACCTGTGCTTTTGTGATTGTGTATCCTGGAAAGTTTTTCTGGGTTCCTGTGCACATAGCCACTTGTGTACTCCAATTGGTGATCTTAGCTTCTCTGGATAAGCGTGTTCCTCTGGGTCCTGGCACATGTCTATATTTATGTGGGGATATGTGGGGATATATAGGTATGTATACATAGATTGTGAGAAGGGGAAGGTGGTCTGTGCATTTATAAGTGTGTGTAAAATGCCTCTGGTAGTACTTTCTTTTAATGTGGGTGGTTGGGTGTGTGTATGTATTGAATGAAGTGGGAGATGAGTATGTGCTTGCATATATATTAATAGAAATATCTAGTCTGTGCCCATGTTTCCCTCCTCTCTGCCCCTATAGATGAAGGATGAAGTCTAATTTTAGACATGTTTGAGGTGCCTGGGAGGCACCTGCCTCAACAGCAATCCACTGTCCAACTTCCTCCTCAGTGGGCTCTCTCAGGGGCCGGTCCTACCACTCTTTTCTCCCCGAGCTATCCTGAACGAGAAGCAGCATGGAGTAGTGGATACAGCACAGGCCTCGAAGTCAGAAGGTCATGGGTTCCAATCCCTACTCTGCCACTTGTCTGCTGTGTGACCTGGGGCAAGTCACTTCACTTCTCTGTGCCTCAGTTATCTCAACTGTAAAATGGGGATTGAGACCGTGAGACTCACATGAGACAGACTGTGTCCAACCCTATTTGCTTGTATCCACCTACCTCAATGCCTGGCACATAGTAAGCGCTTAACAGATACCTTTTTTATTAATTATTAACAGCTTGGGGAAGTACATTCTAACAGAGTGGGTAGACAGATTCCCTACCTACAACAAGTTTAGAGTCAAGAGAGATGGCACCCAAATCTCAGGCTCTGGCCCTCCTACCTCCTCCCCACTGCTTACTCTTCATTTGTCCTCCCCGTCTCTCTGCCCAGCCCCTCCACCCTCACCCCCCAGTCAAAGATAGCTAGTGAACTAGCTCTGAAATGAAACCTCTCTTCGGGCTAAAATTGTTTCACATGTCATGGCTGACTCCCCAGTCAACATCTCCAGCCCTGACTACCAGTCACTTCTTTATTCTTGTCTCCAGGACAACTACACTTGGAAGCCTCCCAGGCACCTCAAACATGTCTAAAATTGAATTTAATCCTCCCCCTAAATCAACTCCTCCTCCTAACCTTCCCATTTGGTGATAACACTTCCATCTCCCCTGTCTATGAAACCCACAGTCCTAATGTTACACTCAACTCCTCACTGTCTTGGATCATGTTCTTTAACTGTTGTTTGGCACCCCTCACTCCACTCCTTAAAACACTCCAAAAGATCTCCATCTTGCTCCACAACAAAACTCCTTGCACTTGATGTCAAGGTTCTCTCCCATATCTTGCCCTCTTATACACTAGCAGTCATTCCCCCACCCCTCCAACCCCACACACTCTCTGGCTCACCCCCATGCTACTCTCAAACTCACTTTCTAACTGCACTTTACTCTCCACTCTCACAGCTCCAACTTGTCATTCACTCTGTTCTCTCAGCCTAGATTACTTTCTTGCACCCAAAATATGCCAGGTCACAGCTGTTCCAGTTTTCAAACTCCTCTTAAAAATCCCACCTTCTGCAGGAAACCATTCCTGATTGTCATATTAATCAATTTATGATATTTATTGTGAGCTTACTGTGTGCCAAGTACTGTAGTAAGCTCTTGGGAGGGTATATATATATATATTACTCTATTTATTTTACTTGTACATATCTATTCTATTTATTTTATTTTGTTAGTATGTTTTGTTTTGTTCTCTGTCTCCCCCTTCTACAATGTGAGCCCACTGTTGGGTAGGGACCGTCTCTATATGTTGCCAACTTGTACTTCCCAAGTGCTTAGTACAGTGCTCTGCACATAGTAAGCACTCAATAAATATGATTGATTGATTGATATAATACAATAATGTTGGTAGATACACATGATCCCTGATAACAAGTAATTTACAATCTAGTTGGGAAACAGATATTAAAATACATTACAGGTAGAGGAAATGGGAGAGTATATGGAGATGTACAGAAATCCAAGTACTTCTGTATTCAATTCCTACTCACTACACTTTTGCATATCTGCATATTTAATTATTTATTCAGCTATTTCACCTTGAAATCAGTTGTACTACTTTCTAATATCCTTGTTCTTCTTTCAGCTCCCATCTGTAAATAAAATACATCTGACGGCCCCATTAAATTATACATTTCTTGAGGACTGGGAACTGCGTGTTTCGCTTCTATTGTACTTTCTTGAGAGAGTGCTTTGCATTCATTAGGTACTCAATAAATACCATTGGCTGAGTTGGTGATACTGTTGGACACAACTTCTTTAGACACAATGAACAGAGAGAGGACCAGGGGCCAGAGCAGAAAAAGGGAAAGGAGTGAATGAGTATGTTTGTGCTTCTCTATACATATCAGGTGCATGAAAAATCAAATCTCATGCTAGAGTGACCCTTATTTTATTAACTTCTAATGTTTTAAGATAATTGAGGCGATGGATTAATTCACAGATCAAGAGAAAGTAGAATAGTCTTTTTTGAAAATCCTATACATGCTTTTGTGGATTAAGTGGGAGAAAGTGGTGTGTGTGTGTGTGTGTGTGCGTGTGTGCATGCGCACGCTGGCGCACATTTTCCGTTTCCTTCCATACAACCATTGAGATGATTGGAAGGAAGAATCCTGACTCTGCTTTGCTGCAGGCTCAAGCCCTCTGTCCAGGAATTTGATCTCCTCTGGTTCCTGCCATCTTCTCGTCCCCTTCTTGCCCCTCCCCATCATCCCACCCCAGCATGGAGTGACTTGCACTGGTTAGGCCCTCCTGCCTCCTTCGCTGACCTTCAGGTTCTAAACTCACCCTCCCATCCCCATAGTGGCAAATTCCTCCACCCCCACAGCCCATATCTCTGCTGGATTCAGCAGTCCCTTCCCAGAGATTCCTGGACTGGGGACAAGTGGAAAGGGGTGTTGAGGAGTGGGAAGGGGAGAACACCACTCGGTATCTCAGCGGCAGTTGAGCAGTTCTACCTCTCCTGGGGAGGAAGAACAGTTCCAAGCAGAGTAATGCCCACATTTCTGTGGAATACAACTGGGAGACTGACTTCCACAGGCAAGGAAGGAAGTGCTTCAGTAATGTTGTCTACATCGGTCTTACCCCATAAGCATGGACTGGTCAGCATATGCATTTTACATTGCTTTGTGGAAACAGAAAAATGGTAACACTTCCAGGAAACATCTAGATTTATAGATAGGAACTTTGTTAATCCTTTCCTCCTGGGAAAATCCCCAAGGGTAGAAAGTGTCAATCTTTTCTCTGTGGGAATGAATCACTAGGTTTCTGCTGCTTGCTTGTATCTTATTGTAGCATACAAAAGCACTGTCACTGAAAAACCATGAAGCCCTGGACTGGCTGTGTATGAAGAGATGGGTAGACTATAAGCTCCTTGAGGGCAGGGATTGCGTCTACTAACCTGATTCATTTGTATCTATTTCAGCACTTAGAACAGTGCTTGCAATAGCAAACACTTACCAAGTACTCTTATTATGATTATTATCACTGAATTGTACTCTTCCAAGAGAGTAGTACAGTGTGTTATACAGAGTAAGTGCTCAATACATATCATTGATGAATGGATTGAGTGATGGGTTGGGGAAACTCTCAGCCATCTTAGTTTTCAGACATTTAAAACTCTTGATTTCATCTGTCTCTCACAAAAAGACAAAAAAAATCTTTCCATGAGTAACCCAATGCTGCCTAGGAGATGCATTGTCAGGCAGATGGCACTGTGCCCTGGGAAGTCATTACATTAATGGATTCTGGACAGGAAGCTTAGTTCTACTTCTCATTCATTCTCGTATTTACTGAGTGCTTTCTGTTTGCAAAGCACTGTACTATTCACGTGGGAGAGTACAGCATAACAAGAGACATTCCCTGCCCACAGTGAGCTCACAGTCTGCAGGTGGAGACAGATATTAATACACTTAAATAAATAATAAATTACATGTACATATGTGCTGTGGGGATGGGAAGGAGGATGAATGAAGGGAGCAGGTCAGGGCGAAGCAGAAGGGAGTGGGAAAAGAGGAGAGGGGGGCTTAGTCAGGTAAGGCTTCTAGGAGGAGATGTGCTAAGGCTTTAAAGTGGGGGAGAGTAATTATCTGCCTGATATGAGGAGAGAGGGTGTTCCAGGCCAGAGGTAAGATACGGGCAAGAGGTCAGCAGTGACCTACCAATAACTTTCTATGAGGCGTCGGTGGGGGGGAGTGGGGGAATCACTCCCTCTCTCTCTGCTTCAGTATCTCCAATCCTAGAGACAATAGTGTTGAGGATGTGATGATGATACTTCCCGCATAACTCACAAGGGTGTTTTCAGGATTAATGAACTAAGGCTCGCATGGTATTTTTATATACACAGAAAGCTTTTTAATAACATAGAATTTGAGGAAGGAGGACTGTCCCTTCATTACACAGCAACACTGGTTAAATGAAAGCGTTCTATTAGTGGCCTGCCAAACACATGAAATGGTCCTCTGGTAGCCTGGTGTGCAACCCAAATTGTTTTACTTCTATTCTTTGCCTGCTGATAAGATGAAAAGCCAATGTAGTACAATTCTGTCAAGGAATGGCAAGTACAAACAGCTTGATTTTTCAGAGCTACAGTCTTTTCATGGGACGTGATTAGACCGTTATATACTCAATCACATGGAATCCAAGCAGGGCGATCATATCCTTGCACTCTGACACTTCCCTATCCAAAACTTAATTTTACTATCCCTGCCACTAGACTTAAGCTTTTTGTGAGTGGGGAGTGTGTCTACCAGCCCTGTAATACTGTACTTTCCCAAGTGCTTAGTAAGCTCTGCCTCTAGACTAGTTGTGGGCAGGGAATGTGTTTATTGTTGTATTGTCCTCTCCCAAGCACTTAGTACACTGCTCTGCACACAGTAAACACTCAATAAATTCGGCTGAGTGAATGAAAAAGTGAGCAGTGCTCTGCACACAGTAAGCAATGAGACAAATACAACTGAATGATTGATAAGGAGAGTCTGTGGTCTTGAATGCTTTCTGAAAGAGAACTACAGGGAAGCCTAGTGAACTGCAGGGGTGGGGGGGGAGGGGAGGGAAACAGTGACTAATGAGTTCTTTCTAGGTTCTATCTCGTGGATGTAATAATAACATGGTATTGAGTAAAAAGGCATCATGATTCAATTTTTAAAAAAATTAAAATGCTTTTACACTCAGTAGGGGGTGGGGTGGTGGGGGGGATGTGTGTGTGTGTGGCAAATCAAAACAAAAAGAGAAAAAGAAGCTTCTTGCCTCTCAAAACGTCATTTGAAAATTATAGCACTGGTAAGGTATCATCTTTTAAAAATAGACTTGTTATGCAAACCTTCTTTCTTTCTTAAGTATATTCAGAGCAGTCAAATTTACACAGGCATGTTCTACATCCCCTGTACTAATAACAATGGTAGCCTAGTTAAGCACAACTTGACTTTCTACTACCACTAAAACACTCAACAGAAGACATTCTCTTTCATGTGAATTACTTACTTTGGTTCTCCAATCTTGATTCCAGGATGCTGGGTATAAGCATGGGAATGTGTGCTAGGAGCTGATTTAAATGCCATTGGACAGATAGGACACTTGTAGAAGACTTCACAGTGAGAACCTTGAATGTGAGACTTCAGTGCAGCCACATCAGAGTACACGACATTGCAATGTACACATCTGCAAAACGGAAAAAGTAACAATCATCATTTGTGGGAAGACTTAAGATGAGGCTTTCATTACATTCTAGACTGTGAGCCCGTTGTTGGGTAAGGACCATCTTTATATGTTGCCAACTTGTACTTCCCAAGCACTTAGTACAGTGCTCTGCACACAGTAAGCGCTCAATACATACGATTGAATGAATGAATGAATTGCATTTCCCGATTTCATTAATTGAGCTCTTTTCAAAAGACTGAAGGCTTGGTGTAATTCTCAGATATGAATAGAGCTGTTGCAGAAAAAGAAATCAGTGTCAACTTCAGAAGTGTATAGAACAGCTAACTTCGAAGGTTTTAACCAACCCTAATATGTGTCAGTAGAACAACATTTTGTACTGACGCAAAAATCCAATATAGAACAGATTTCGGAGAAACATGAAAGGCACAAATTAGTGGTGGCTTGTCTGGGAGTTACAGATTCCACATCTATGAGTGACCTAAAAGAGAGTATGGGTTTTCCCAGATCTGCCCAACATACCTATAGCATCAATCTTGTGTTTGCCTAGCACTTTAGAAGGGCCTTTCCTCAGGCACTGCTGTATGGTACTCTAGGAAAACCTATAGTGGCAAAGATCAAAGCAGGGTTACTCACCATTCATGATTTGCCTGAGAACAGTGCATGGCTCAAAGAAAGTTGCCTTTTTAGGGTAAGCATGCCTTGATTTACAACAGAACCTATTCTAAAATACAATGGCTTTTTCTATCTTGCTTCCATTGAATTCCAGCCTTTTATGTACAATAAATCTATAATTTCACTCATCAGCAGATCTCTTGGGTGCCTCCTGAGGTTTTCTGGCAGTGCTCAGACTACCAAAAAAAAAAATCCTCCAAAACACTGCTACTTGTATCAAAAACTGTAAATACTACCTTCTCTTGGTTAACACCTCCAGTGCTCACCCAGCTATCTTTAATCCATCTTGGAAGCATCTTTTGCTGTTACCTGGAAGGGTCTTCTAGAACACATAACCCTCATCCAGCATCTCTGAAGATACTTTCTTAAAGTAAGATACCTCACTTAAAATTTGCCTTATTTGGTTAATTTTTTACTCTAGAATAGACACTTCCATCCTAAGTGTCAGGGCAGGATCGGTTAGATAGATAATCACCACAGGCATTGTTTCAAATGAATGTTTTTCATGCACAAAATGGAATTACAAATATATGAAAATTGATTCAAAAGTATACTCCTCCTTTTCCACCTGACATACTCTTGTGAATAGAAATGCTACCTAAGCACTAAAAATCCTCCGTGGTGGACCAAGTGAACAAATCAACCTTGTTACAGTGAGGGAAAACTTAGCCAATCACAAGCAAAATACACTCTTTATTTGTAGAATTCTTAATATGGTCTATCTGTTTCCTAATACAAAAAGTGTTTTGCTGTAGCCCAAAATGCATTTATGGGGCTGGCATGCTGTTTCTATTATCTCAGGGAAAATGAAAAAAATAAATGGACAACAGCATTTTGACTGTGGGATTCATTCTCTGTCATTCATGCTGAACACAGTAGTTCCAGCATCCCCATCTTGAAGAACTGAAAGTCAATAATACTAACAGACATTATTGCAGCTTGTTCCTAAACACTTTTTACATCTTGGTTCAAGAAACTCCAACAATGATTCAAGTGGAATATCTTCATTTAACCAACCTTAGCCAATAGTAGCTAACAAATTGGAGGTAATTCAAATGAAAAGCACCCTCTTCCATTTGAGAGATCTGACTGACCTCAAACATTTTTATATTCCCTGAATAGCTAAGGAAACAGGAAACACAGAAATGGTAGATTGAAAAAAAATAAAACTTCATGGCTCCAAGAGATGAATTTAGTAACACAGACAAGGGTAAGAATATGTCCTTCAGAAGAAAATGATGGAGTCTCATCAGGGATCAATTGTATTTGAGAGCTACTGCATGCAGAGCAGTGTATTAAGTGCTCGGAACAGATGAGCTTCGGTCCTCAGATTTCAGGCCTGAGAATATACACAGTGGAACCAGTAATAGTGGTAGTGGCTTTAGCCTATCCCCATTTAGTCATGTTCCTGAAAGGGCACAGAGTACGCTAAGAGGGGCAAAGTACAGGGAATTGCCATGGTCCTATGGGGTTTCAGCCTTCATCAGCCAGCTCCAGCCAGCTCTCCATTTGCAGTGGTCTCTCCAGTGGACCCAGAGCAGAGCTTCATGTCCTTTACATGATATTCAAAAGCAAAAGAAGGATTGAATCAAGCATATTTATTGAGCACTTCCTGTGTATCGAGTATTGTACTAAGAGCTTGGGAGAGTACACTATAATGGAGTTGGTAAATACATTCCCTGCCCATAGCGAGCTTACAATCTAGAGGAGGAGATGGACATTAATATGAATAAATGAATTACGGATATGTACATAATATCTGCGGGGCTGAGAAAACGTGAACATGGGTGTAAATCCAAGTGCAAGTAGAGAAGCAGCGTGGCTCAATGGAAAGAGCCCGGGCTTTGGAGTCAGAGGTCAGGGGTTCAAATTCTGGCTCCACCAGCTGTCAGCTGTGTGACTTTGGGCAAGTCACTTCACTTCTCTGGGCCTCAGTTCCCTCATCTGGAAAATGGGGATGAAGACTGTGAGCCCCCCATGGGACAACCTGATCACCTTGTAACCTCCCCAGCGCTTAGAACAGTGCTTTGCACACAGAAAGCGCTTAATAAACGCCATTATTATTATTATTAACACCGAAGAGAAACGGAGAAGAAGAAATGTGGGCTTGGTTAGGGAAAGCTACTTGGAGGAGATGTGCTTTTAATAAGGCTTTGAAGGTTGAGAGAGTGATCACCTCTCTGACATAAAGAGGGAAGGCATTCCAGACCAGAGGCAGGACGTGAATGAGAGGATGGCGGTGAGATTGGCAAGAATGAAGTAGTTATTAGGTTGGCATTAGATGAGCAAAGCGTGCCAGCTGGGTTTCAGTAGGAAATCAGGGAGGTAAGGTCGGAGGGGGAAAGGTGATTGAGTGCTTTAAAGCCTATGGAAATGAGTTTCTGTTTGACGCAGAGGTGGATGGGCAACCACTGGACGTTCTTGAGGACTGGGGAAACATGCACTGAGTGGTTTTGTAAATAAACGATCTGTGCAGCAGAGTGAGGTATGGACTGCAATGGGGTAGAGATAGAAGAAAGGAAGGTCAGCAAGGAGGCTGACGCGGTAATCAAAGCAGGATAAGATAAATTCTTAGATTAACATGGTAGCAGTTTGAATGGAGAAGTGGTGGATTTTAACATTCTTGTGAAGGTTGAACCATCAAGGTTTGGTAACAGATTGAATTGGTGGGTTAAATGAGAGACATGAGTCGAGGATAACGCCAGGGTTATGGCCCTGTAAGAAAGGGAGGGTGGTTGTACTGTCTAAGGTGATGAGAAAGTCAAGGAAGGGAGGACAGGGTTTGAGTGGGAAGATAAGGCATTCTGTTTGGGACATGTTAGATTTGAAGTGTCAGCAGGACTTCCAAGTAGAGATGATCTGAAGGCAGGAGGAAATGCGAGACTGCAGAGAAGTAGAGCGATCAGGGCTGGAGTTGTAGATTAAGGAAGACTGAAGATCAAGAATAAGGGATCTGTTCTCCCTCCTACTTAGACTTTCAGTCCCACATGGGACAGGGACTGTGTCCAACCTCATCATTTTATATCTACCTACTGCAGTGCTTACAACAGAGCATGACACATAGCAGGTATTTAACCAATATTCCAATAATTATTAATCATACATGATAGATTTTAAGATCTTTGAGAAAAGGAATCATTTATACTCACTTTAACTGATTTTCAATTATTCATTCAATCGTATTCATTAAGCATTTACTCTGTGCAGAGCACACAGGCGCTAAGTATAGTTCTCTGTCCAGAGGGTGCTCAACGTTATGGATTGATAGATTGATAAGAGGTTCACAGAAAAGAGTTACACTAACAGTTACAAGATAGTGTTAGGATAAAGAGTGATGAATGGTGTATGATTAAAAGTAGCATATAATCCATTAGATGGTAACCTCTTCGAGGGATGGGAGAGTGACTTTTACTTCTATGGAGCACTCCAAGTGCTTAGAAAAGTGCACAATAGGAGCTTAATAAATAATATTGATTAGTTGACTGAAGTGTAGGGTGAAATAGTGATATTGTGAATTAGGTTGGTGTGAGAGGAGGGGATTCTAATCCTGGGGAGTTTACAAAGGGAGCCACTGGATTTGATGGAATTATAGGTTGCTTCTGAAATGACAATAGGCAAAGTTGTTGATACATGACTTTTGGGCACCTGATATTCACTCCAGACTCAATCCCATAACACTTATATACATATCGTTACATTATATATTATACACAATTTATATTTATACTAATGTCTGTCTCCCCCTCTAGATTATAAACTTGCTACGGGTAGGGAACGTGCCAACTCTATTACACCGTACTCTCTCAAGTGTTTATCACAGTGCTCTGCACATAGTAAAAGCTAAGCAAATCCCATTGATGATGATGATGATGATGATATAGATGGATGAGAAAGTAATTTTAGAGTTTGCTAGAATGTCAAGACTGTGGAGACAACAATGAATTCAGCTGAAGAAAACTCTTCTTATTTATGAATGTGTAAATATCTGTCTATATATCTATATATAAGAATCCTGTCATTGAAACAAAGAGACTTAGTAGGATGTCACCAATAAAAAGGGATAAAAAATGTAAAAGTTAAAGAGACTGATTCATTCCATCAAGAAAGGTTTCTATTACAAAGAAAACATCCTCAGATCTAAATCTAGCCTGGAAGATAGGAAGAAACCAAAAAAACAAACAAAATACCCCTCTGGAAAACAAATTGAGTTTAGGAGCAAGAACTAATCCTTGATAATGAAGGTTATCCTGTAGTTAGGAATGACACTATGAACAGACACACAGGAGGCTGAAAACAGCTTAAAGTGTTCATGGATGGTGGTGGGGCAGGGTGGGAGAGCAGTGAATCTCCTCCAATTGAAGAAATAATAGAAAGTTAATTTCATAATTACTTAGCCTCAGAAATATTGCCAACAACAAAAGACATTAGGAATTGCTATTACATGTTCCCAAGTGGCTAATGCAGTGCTGTTCTCGCTGGAGGGGTTCAATGCAATTGCTAATGCTATTTTACAGCAGCTGTAACTGCTATATAGACTTATTTACTCAGGTACCTAATGAAATTAGGTTGCGGCATAAGCACCCTCCCAACACCCCGGGGCATATGCACGCGCACACACACACACACACACACACACACACACACACACACACACACAACTCCCCCCCTAAATTTATTGTATAAGGTGATATCACTGACAATGAATTATTTTTCATTAGGGCAAATGTTGTTGAATATGGGAACGGGTAAGTACTTTCAATGCAGTATTTTTACTTTATTATATAGCTCTGGTGAGGATTAGAAAGAATTTCAAAAATACAAGGCCAATTGATGTATTCTGCCCTACTGCAAACTTGGAGAATCTGGGAAAGTTGTAGTTTCCACCAAACCTAAGGGATATTGGGGTGATAATATAAACCCTTCATCGCCACTTTCACACATTTCAACTTTTTCAGGTTTGAATATATTGGAGTTGAGCTCACACTCTTAGGAATATTGAAACAAAATTCTAGCAATACAGCAATATAAAGGTAAAAAATTGTATTTTTTCCAATCAATATTGAAAACAATCATAATCTTTTCTTAAAGTTAGTGCTTACTTCTGATTGGTTCATTCTCCAACAAAACAAATCAGATGTGAGAGGGGTGGAGAAAGAGGAAAATTGAAAGAAGCTATTCTGCAAGGATATTGTATGACCTTAGCCAACCAAGTTGACTCAAACACATGGGATATAAACCTATCATGCCAGAACACTGCCCAGCTCCCTGGAGGTCAGAGTTGAACACCTGCCACAGACTTTACTCCCATACAATTGCTACATGCAACATCAAATTAGAAACACATTTCCGTGGCCTTCAATAACACCCCCACAAGGTGTTAGGAACCATAAGGTTTAGCTTATTATAATAGCTAAACCAAGGATAAATACATAAGCCCCTTGAGAAGCAGCATGGACTAGTGGCTAGGGATGAGCCTGAGAGTCAGAAGGACATGGGTTCCAATCCTAGCTCTGCCACTTGTATGCTGTGTGACCTTGGACAAGTCACTTCACTTCTCTGTGCCTCAATTACCTCATCTGAAAAATGGGGATTAAAGCTGTGAACCCCGTGTGGGACAGGGACTGTGTCCAACCTGACTAGCTTGTATCTACCCCAGCGTTTAATACAGTGCCTGTCACATAATGAGCACTTAACCAAAAGACAGACAGGCAATGCATTCCTAAAATTTTGAAAAGATTCAAATATCATCCATCACTTTTTTTGAGCTGAAATTTTTCTGAGTTTTAATTACTTAGAGTGGTCTGTCATTTCCAGTACCTGCCAAGTTTATTTGAGCCTTCAACCCTTCCTCATCTTCTCAACTTTTGATGGGCTTTGGCTGTCCTCAATGGAGACTACAGTCCACTTCAATATTGCATTAAATGTTGGCAAATCTTTGAGACTGGTCATGGATGTCGGGCAGGGCAAGGCACCCGCTGGCCACGATCAATGGCTGGAGCAAAGCACATGCTAGCCACTGTCACTGGGTGAAATGAGGCACACCTTGGCCACGGTCATTGGTGAGGCAAGTCACCCACTGGCTATGGTCACTGGGTGGGGTGGAGAACTGAGTATGCATGGTGATTGATAGGGGTGAGGCACATGCTAGCCACGGTCATGGGGCCGAGCAAGCCATACCCTGGCCGTGGTCGATGGGCAAACTGAAGCAAACACTGGCCAGGGTCAATGGATGGACTGAAGCACACACTGGCCACAGTCATTGGTCAGGGCATAGCACCCCTGGCCGTGCTGAATGGAGAACCCACTGGCTGCAGTCACTGGGGAGGTTGAGGCACCACTGGCTGCCATCATTTGGTGAAGCTGGATAATAATAATAATAATGGCATTTATTAAGCGCTTACTATGTGCAAAGCACTGTTCTAAGCACTGGGGAGGTTACAAGGTGATCAGGTTGTCCCACGGGAGGCTCACAGTCTTAATCCCCACTGTACAGATGAGGTAACTGAGGCACAGAGAAGTTAAGTGACTTGCCCAAAGTCACAGAGCCGACAATTGGCGAAGCTGAGATTTGAACCCATGACCTCTGACTCCAAAGCCCGTGCTCTTTGCATTGAGCCACACTGCTTCTGCTTCTCTATTGCAGGTGGTAGGTGGATTAAGGCACACATGGTTGTGGTCACTGGGTGGGGTGCACGCTGGCTATAGTCATCACGCAATGGCTCCGGTCAATGGGTCAATGGCTACAGTCAATGTCAGTGACAGCCACCATCTTTCCCTCCCTCCCGCACCGTGGCAGAGCAACCAAAAAAAGCATCCAGGGTAACTGCAGCCTTCCCTCCAAATACCGAGAGCCCCAATTCCTGGCGTGCTCCACGCCTGTCAGACCGGGAATAAAAACGACAGCAAAACCCTCATTTTACATGAGGAAGGTGAGGCACAGAGCAGTTAAGTGAGTTGCCTGAGGTTACACAGCAGGATAGTGGCAGAGCTGGAATTAGAACCTAGGCCTCTAACTTCCAGGCCTATGCTCTTTCCACTAGATGATGCTGCTACCCATCTATTAACATGCTGCTGCAGCGCTAATACGTTAGGATAAGGTGCTTTTTGCTGAATGAGGTGAAAAATAATTCTCTGAACATTAAGTACTTATATAATTAAATATTAAAACATATATTCATTCATTAATTCTTACCCTTTATTACTGGCACATATTTGCAATACTATTGGATCACCAACTGTATTTTGCTTTTTTTATTTTTCAAAGGAGGTTTATATTGTTTTGCTCAATATTTTGGATCTCAGAACTGCATTCATGTACATTCTTTCCTATGGAGCCTAAGCTTTAGACAGCCTTTTTTGCTTAACCCTATTTTCCTGGGATCAATTAAGAGGGCTAAATTGGGGTATGGCACGAACACAATTTAGTCACAACACAATTTTACTTGCACACGAGGAAAAAGCATACTGACCGGAAACCAACTCTCCGTGTATAGTGCAGACAGTTCTTGGTGACATGGGTTTGGAAGTGGACCGATCTGCAGATTGCCCCACATTCGGGGCACGTATATGGAGATTTGTGCTGATGGATTCTCTGGTGGGATGCAAAACTGCACTGGTTAGGAAGCAGCATCTGGCAGATAGTGCAAGTCTTCTAAATAAACAAAAGGAAACACAGAAATGAAAAGTGAAGTTTGGCTGCACCACGCATTTTCTGTTCCGCAAAGAATTTTGGCTATACCTTAGAAGATAACCCTCAGAAAATCCCCTCATTTTAAACACTACCATGGTTGAGGCTAAACAAACCAATGGAAAAAGCCAAGTGATTAATTTAACAGTAAATGTGAACCTGCTTAATTTGGTACAGGTGAAAAATGTTACATAATTCATTCTAACCCAACCAGGTGAGACAGGGGCTCGGTTACTTTTACAGTTCCCAATTTAATTAATGTGAGTGTCTCTTGCATAATACTGCTTAAATGTGATATGTTTGAACTTGACTTTCTCCTTCAAGTCTTTCAAGTCTTTCAAGTCTGCCAAAACACATTTCATCTGACTGTTACATGTTCAAGCCTTAATTTTCATGCATATAAATATTATAGCTAGTGAATATTTCTTTAATACACCTCTGCAGGAGTCACAGTCCCAATCACTCATTATTGTTTTCTTCGAAGTACCTAGAATAATTTATACGCTAATCTATTTGTGACTTGTTTCTACAATGTTAACTCTGAAATATGGGTGTACAAAAGAACATCGTCAGTTAGTCTGGGGGGTGGAGGGCGGAGGGTTTGCACCCAAATTAATCTTTAAAATGACTTATTTTGTAATATCAGCACCAATATCAAATTCAAAGATACAAATTCCAAACTAAGTTAATATTCTACTTTAGAGCTTTAGATTGCTACTTTATTTCCATTTAAAATACACACATAAAAACTACAGTTAGGTGCTGTCAAGTCAGAAAAATCAGGATTAAGTGTGATCCACTCTTCTCTAACAGGAAGTTACACAACAGTCTTTGGGCACCATATGTGAAACACTTTAAAAATCACTAACTAATCACTAATAAACTAATCAATAACTAATCACTAATAAAAAACAAAAACTTACAAATGCAGGATTTATCTTAAAATCTTACTTCATTAAACCAAGCTATAAATGCAAATGAAAAATAATGTGCACTTTGTGTGAATCAGAAAAACGCTGTCAGAACTCAAAACTTGAAAATCGGCCATCAAACTTTCTTTAAAAAGAGTGTCTTTCAACTTTACTATTGTTAGTCTTTAAATGAAAAATAAAACACTTAAAATGGTCCTTTATGGTACTTTATAGCATTTAGAAATTCAAATAATAAAGCACACTCACTATTGTTCAATTTTGGGCTAATCAAATCTTAAAATTGACCTTTAAATTTCCTTAATACTTTAAATATTTATGCAAGGCATACAATTAAGCCCCACATGGGACAGGGCCCGTGTCCAGTCGGATTTGCTTTAACCCACCCCAGCGCTTAGAACAGTGCCTGGCACATACTAAGCGCTTAACCCCCATTATTATTATTAAACTACATTTACACTGCTAAATATTAACTCTAAACACATTTGAAGAACTTCACAAGTGGCTGCTGTTTGCTACAGCTTCATTAATAACAGCCATCCTACCTAAACCTTATTATTGATAAATGGTATTAGAGTGGGTAGGTTTTTTTTTTTAAGTGTCCTAATGTATCACAATAATTTAAAATCTCAGAAAAGTAATCCTTTTCTGAAATATTCATTGCGTGTTAACATTAGTCTCAACTATGAAAATGTCTTGTACATTACAGTTTAATTTCATTTCATCTGGGACTCCCATACTTCTACACCACCCTTCCAGGAAAATACTGACTCCTAGACTCTATTAGGTTTACTAGCTCTGCAGGAAGTGAACCAGCAAAAAAAAGACAGGAAAAGAGCATTGGAGCAAGGTGAGAAAGCTGTGCTCTACTGCTCCCTGTGCCACTGATGTAATACTCTGAATTTGATAAATCAGTATCCATTTCATATTTATAAAATGGGGTCCCTCTCTGCCTCCAGAGTGTGAGGGGAAGAATGAAATGCTTAGAAAATATTTGGGGTTTTCTGAAAAAAGCGTGCTTTTTGGCCAATGGACAGCACTCCCCTAATGAAGAGGTTATGTTCTCTATGAACCCGGGTTCATAGAGAACAAGTCGTGGTTGAGTACCCATGTCTTGACTGATGCTATACTATGCACACAACTATATCCTTTGACACACAGGTGTGTGTCATTGGAAGAATGTTCTCTGATTCTCAAACACCATTCTAACCCAAGATGGTACTGATAACGTATTATGGAAGAACTGAGTGTATAGCACTAGTTCTTTTCAATTACTGTCAATCAATCATATTTACTGAGCACTTACTATGTGCAGAGTACTGTATTGTCATTAATTATCACCAGATTATTCCCCTTTATTCCTCTGGAGTGGTGTCACTGATTATATTTTTTGACATCCTAATTTCCATAAATTTATACTTTTTAATCTGCACTAATTGAGCTCTTTTAAAATGCCCTAACTTTTATAGAACTCTTCATTCTGATCATTTCTCAAGCACTTCTCCATGTTTTGGACCATAAGACACTGCGTTATGCAAGGATACATATACATATATATTTTTTTAAAGAAAACAAAGTACTTAGACCATGTAGGTGCAAGATAGTCTGTATGTCAACCACAACCTTAGGCTACTTCACAAAGGTTATATACAAAGCTAGATTTGATGACCATTTCTTTCAGCAAAAGATTTTGCTTCCTAATTTATTCTCTCACCTAATTTCAAAATGGAAGCTCAAAGCACTACATTTTAGAATTATCTGAAATGTAATGGAATAAAGTCGACTTTAAAATAAAAATATTTATTCAATTATTTGGAAAACAACAAGCCCCCAAAGAGATCCCAAAGGGAAACTGATAAATTTTATTGTTGAGAACTGCTTTTGGAATTTGCCTGAATTTGTCAAGACTCGATTAAGAGCAAAAGCCTAACCATAACCCTGTTTAAAATGGCCTTACCACATTTAATGAACTTCAAAACCAATGCCAATAATTTATCTTTTGTCATCTACGCATTAATAAAGACCAAAGTGGAGAATCTGCAGTACTCTTTGATTACATAAGAAAATGGCAAAACAAAAGTTCTTATTCCAAAAATAGAAATACACGGTTTTTTCACAGTCCTTCCAAAGCATCTTTCTTTACAGCACTACAAAAGAAAACCTGAATGTTATGCCACAGAAAAAAGCCACAGACCAACCCCAAGAAATATCTGTGAAGTGACAAAATTAGTTTGTACCACTAACAACCCACAGTGTCAAAGCAGCAATTTGACTAAGGTGAAGAAGAATCAAACATTCACATTCGCTTTTGGTTAAGATTCCATGGAAGATCAATAGCAGCCAGATGCTGTGGTTATGAATACTAGCATAAAATTTGCTCTTGCTAACCACCTTCTGCGTTTATGATTTCAGCCTGACAAGAATTACATACTTTGCAATAAGACTTAGCACACAGAAGAGTGAGAGGCAAGGGATGATTTTCCTACTAGACAATCCATTTTTGTATTTCATAATAACAGGTATGTCCAGAGACAAACATAACCGACATAGCTTGTTATGAATCTTAATAATTTCTCAAAATCTACCCACAGGTATTGTAAATAACACATTTCTTATTTTTGTGAATACAAGATGCACAATTAAGCCAAAGGCATTCTGTTAGAAGTAAACCTAACAGATTTGTACTCAGAACCATAGGGATAAATCATAAGCCCTTCAGTAGAATTTTGCCTTTCAGCTTTCAAAATTTTACATTTTTTATGGTATTTATTAGATACTTACTACGTGCCATGCACTGTATTAAGTAACCAAGATAATCAAGTTAGACACAGTCCAGTTTTCATCCCCATTTTACAGATGAGGTAACTGAGGCACAGAGATACTAAGTGACTTGCCCAAGGTCACAGAGCTGACAAGTGGCAGAGCCAGGATCAGACCCCAGGTCCTTCTGACTCCCAAGCCCGTGCTCTTTCCAATGAGCCATGATGCTTCTCTGTGCCTCAGTTACCTCATCTGTAAAATGGGGAAGCTGCATGGCTCAGTGGAAAGCGCAGGGCTTTGGAGTCAGAGTTCATGGGTTCAAATCCCGGCTTCGCCTAATTGTCGGCTGTGTGACTTTGGGCAAGTCACTTCACTTCTCTGTGCCTCAGCTCACTCATCTGTAAAATGGGGGTGAAGACTGTGAGCCCCCTGTGGGACAACCTGATCACCTTGTAACCTCCCCAGCGCTTAGAACAGTGCTTTGCACATAGTAAGCGCTTAATAAATGCCATCATTATTATTATTATCAGGCCCACGCTCTAGCCACTAGGCCACGCTGCTTCTCATTTAGATCAACTCCCAGGACTCTGGAAAATATTCAGAGGAAAAATCCTGGAATGACATTTAAATGGAAACTATTTTTCCATTTCTGTTCCAAACTGCAGTTGAGGTGCAAAAGTACACCGTAAAATGCTCATGTTTGACTCCAGAGCAAACTACTCTTGAAAGCTATTTCAATAATGTACACACTTAGGAAACAAGGAAAAGCAGATTTTGAAAATCAGGCTGCAACCTCTAGAATCCTTACTTGTTCTGATCTGCTCTAGGGCTCTGCTTGGCCCAGGCACGAAGAATACGTGGTGCTCTGCTGTTTAAGTCTGATTGATGCCCCAAATTCTAAATTTCCTCTGATTGGTGGTTTCAGGTGGACGCACGGTGGGGAGGAGGCTGTTACACAGCCCACTATATGAAGATACACCACCCCAAACACAAGGATTTTCAACATGTGCAACATGTAGAGGGCTGCTGGGACTTGTAGTTCCAGCAGTCCACAGGGAAAACAGTTCAGGCATGGTTCCATCTCCCGGAAATAATAATAATAATAATTATGGTATTTGTTAAGTCCTTACTATGTGCAGAGCACTGTTCTAAGCGCTGGGGTAGTGCTTTGCACAGAGTAAGCACTTAACAAATGCCATCATTATTATTATTACTACAAAGAAATTAGATTGTCCCACGTGAGGCTCACAGTCTTAATCCCCATTTTACAGATGAGGTAACTGAGGCCCAGAGAACACAGAGAGGCACAGAGAAGCAGCATGGCTCATTGGAAAGAGCAAGGGCTTGGGAGTCAGAGGTCATGGGTTCTAATCCTGGCTCTGCCACTTGTCAGCTGTGTGACTTTGGGCAAGTCCCGTAACTTCTCTGTGCCTCAGTTACCTCATCTGTAAAATGGGGATTAAGGCTGTGAACCCCACGTGGGTCAACCTGATCACCTTGTATCCCCCCAGCACTTAGAACAGTGCTTTGCACATAGTAAGCGCTTAACAAATACCATCGTCATCATTATTATTACTATTATTATTAAGTGGCTTGCCCAAGGTCACACAGCAGACAAGTGGCAGAGTCAGGATTAGAACCCACATCCTCTGACTCCCAAGCTCGGGCTCTTTCCACTGAGCCATGCTACTTCTCCAGTAAGCCTGGACCCGCTTGTAAATATGCTTATTATTGCACTGTACTCTTCCAAGTGCTTAGTAAAGTGCTCTGCACACAGTAAGCACTCAATAAATACAACAGAATGAATGATTCTGCCAAAGATCACTTCCAGTCCAGATTAGTTTCCATCTGTCCATCCACTGCCATCATGGACCTGGATTTCTAGGGCACACTGGGATCTAAGTGTTTTTGGTTTTTCTATGGAATACTGTGTGATGGGCACTGTATTAAGCACTGGGGTAGATACAACCTAATCAAGTCGGACATAATCCATGTCCCACGGGGGATCGTAGCCTTCATCCCCATCTTACAGATGAGGGAACTGAGGCACAGAGAAGTGAAGTGATGTACCCAAGGTCACACGGCAGACAAGTGAGGGAGCTGGGATTAGAACCCAGATCCTTCTGACTTCCAGGCCTGTATTCTGCCCACTAGGCCATTCTGCTTCCTAAATTCCAGCATCAGGCTGCTTGCTTTTGCTATTCTACTTCTTTACTGCCAAATGCTTTCATTAATGATATACTTTATTAGCCTACTTACAGGTGCTTTTTAAGTAAAGCATTTTTCATTTTTACAAATTGAAAAACAAAACAAATGAAGCAGGAATACTGAGTTGATTGTTTTCGTTATTCTTCTTCTCTGCTATCAAATGTTACTGTTAATGAAACATTATTATTTACTATATATAATTTACTAAATTTTATTACTTTTAAAATCACGGGGGATAATTTTTCAGAATGGAAAACAATCAATCTTATTTATTGAGCACTAACTGTGTACGGAGCACTGGGCTAAGTGCTTGGGAGAGCACGCTGTAACAGAATTTGTAGACATGTTCCCCGCCCACAATGAGCTTACAGTCTAGAGAGGGAGACAGACATTGAAATAAAGTAAATAAATTAGGGGTATGTACATAAGTGCCAGACTAGTGAGTGAATTCTTCTTTTAGGGTTCTAAAGGGACATTCATTCTACCCTGAAAGAATTGCAGCCAGCAATCCTAAGGCCTTTGAGGCTGTCAGAAATGCAGCATAGGAAACCACACAAGGGCTTCTGCAGCACCCCTGCTCAATCACCAAACAGATCTGCGGAGGTTGCCCAAAGCCATACTGCCAGGCATGCTATGCTATGCTATACGCCCAGAGAGCACCATGCCATGTCTCTCAGAATGGGGGAGAAACCAGAAAAGTGTTTTCCACCGATTGTAAACTTGTGGAACTACGTGACTTTACAACAACCCAGTTTTCCCTTATGTAGGGAATGCCACATGTGTAAAACTTTGCATTCGAAAATATGATAGTTGGTGCTATGGTAGCTCAACCCGTGGAGATGACAAGAAACTCTAGTTCATACAGCCTCTGTTTCTGCTCCATGGGCGCACCAAAATCCTCAGGAGTTGGCCCCCTGACTGGGGCCTTATCCTGCCTCCCAACACTCTGACAAATCAGCCATGTTCCCAGAAGTAACAGGTGGGCAGAAAGAAACCCTTGTTCTACCTTCAGGACACGAACAGTGGTGGCAGTTTTTCACTAAAGACTGATTTGCCCCAAATGATGATGTATCTAAAAACCGCACCTTCCAACTTAACTTTTAAACAGCTTAACAAACTTAGCTGACATCGTTGATACATTTGATTTGTTCAGTTTGAATTGTCTTTTATGGTTGAATGTATAATAACCTTATTATATGTGTCTGTCCTCCCTCACTTAGGCTGTGTGGATTTTGTGGGCCAGGGTCCCTGTTGGAATTGATTTTCACATAATTACTCCAGAACCTAATATGGAGGAGCTATCAGCTCCTCTAGACTGTAAGCTTGTTGTGGGCAGGAAGTGTGTCTGTTGTTACAGTGTACTCTCCCAGGTGCTTAGTACAGTGCTTTGCACACAGTAAGCACTCAATAAATACAATGACTGAACCTAGCACAGTGTTTTTGAACTAAACAAACGGAAGTAACAAATAGCGCACTTAGTGGAGTCACTTCAGAACTAAATCAGTAATGCCGATGGTCCTGAAACAATCTGGGACTCGCCACCTTTTTGGTAGAATACAAGGGATAATACTAGAAATTTTCCCAGGCACCATCTAGCAGCCTGCACCAAAACAGGGGACCACCACCACCACCACCTCATCTTTCCCTAGGTCTTCCCCTTGTTCCTCCAACCCCAATACCTCTCTCCAGTTCACCTGCTCACCTCTAGCCCCTCAAATATTCCACCTGTCTTCCATAGCTTTCTCTCTTATGAATCAACACCTTATTGTGGCAGGAGAGTTTGCGGATGCCAATGAAGCTCAGAGCTGTACCACTAAGTGATATTCTCTTGCCATAATGGAAAGGTCTAAGACAAAGCATCAGACAAAGCTGTTTCACCTATGCTGAGCGGCAGCAGCATGGGAAAGAGTAAAGGAGGATGATCAAGTGATCAAAATGTTGATCAAAGACAACAGCACAGACTTAAGTTTTTACTGCGTGGGAAGATGGTAATGGTAAACCACTTCCGTATTTTTTTTTAACCAAGAAAACTCTAAGGATATACATACCAGAGTGACTACAGAAGAGCGAAGATAGGACGTTCTGGAGAAAATAAGTCCACAGAGTGGCTATGGATCGGAAACGACTCAACGGCATTTGATGATAATTACAGCTATGCTATTTGGGCTTGTGGAGCAGAACCACATGCTCCCATTTGTTCTGTTCTCTTTCGCAGCCTGGGCCCACCATGCAATACTGCAGTTAAGCCCAACACACATGCATAAAAACACCAGGCTCCATATTCCCCTACTCTTGATTAGAGAATTCTGAATAATCAAAAGAAAGTCTTGTCTTGCCATGAACGAGACCCACACAATATGGAAACTGGCAAAGGTGAGAGTCTGTTTCAGCAGGAGATGGTTTGCTTAAAAATTTAAGGCTCCTCGGGAATGCTCCGGGGAGTCTGGACATCATATAAAAAAGTCAGTTAGTTGATCGTATTTATTGAGCACTTATTGTGTGCAGGGCACTGTAATAAGAGCTTGGGAGAGTATGACAGAACTATACAACAGACAAATTCCCTGTCCACGAGTTTACATTCTAGAGGACGAGCTTACAGTCAAGAGGGAAGAGGGGATGGTGGCAGGTAGGGAAGTGAAGGCTTTTGTACTCTCCCATGCTCTCAGTACAGAGCTCAGCACATGGTAAGCACTCAAGAAACAGCACTGATTGAATGACTGGGGTGGTAGAAGAGGTAGGGAAAGAGATACAAGTCTGACATACATTGCTGCCTGTTGGTGCTGAGGATCTCCCAAAGATTTTGCTACTAAAATGAACTAGCAATGATGACATGTTGGCATGATCACGTGGAAAACACGTGTCAAATATTCAATTCAATTCCTTGGGAAAAAACCCCAACACACTTTAGGTAAGAAAAGTTGAATTAAACTTAAAAACTAAACTATCTCCAATACAAATAGGGAATTTCCTAATGGAGTTTCAGAAACTGAAGTATATTGTGTTAGTATTAAGTCATATCATAGACCCAGGAGGATTGATGGACTTTGCACTACCGTATTACTGAATTCATTTAAGATATGTAGTATAAAAGTTCAGAATGGTCACAATATATCAGCATTAAACAATTTGTGTCATCAATCTAGGAGTTTCTCAAAACCTCTAGATACTTATAAAAATGCTCTAGCTGTGTTTTTTTTGTTCCAAAGGTACACTGATAGCAGTGACCTCTGAAAATAAATCCCACAATAAAAAAAACTACATACATTTTGACAAAAATGTGTCCAACTCTATCTAACCTGATTAGCTTATATCTACCCCGGAGCTTAGTACAGTGCCTGGCATATGTTAAGAACTTAAAAACACCATAAAAACAAAGAAAGATGGAAGGATTTAGAACAAAAAGCATTTTTCAAAATGATCAAAATTAATCCCCTCAAGATTTAAGGTCTTTATGGGTGGGGTTCATGTCTACCAACTTTACTGTACTTTCTCAAGGGCTTAGTTTAGTGCTCTGCACAGAGTAAGTGCTCAATAAATACCACTGATTTAGTATTTAGAGGCAACACATTTCTAAGAATAAAGCTAAGATTAATCTGAAATACTGAAAGTAATTATGGCATTTGTTAAGCACATACTATGTGGTAAGTGCTGGGGTCGATGCAAGGAAATGAATTTGACAACATTTAGTCATTAAAAAGTGCAGTACAACTGCTGGTAAGAGGATTTCACCTCCCCACTAACCACTCATGGTTATCAAGCTCTATCCCTAAATACAAATATGTTGTCTTGACATTGGCAGCATAAACACAGAACATCCAATTTACAGGTTGAAGCTACTTCAGATTAGATATGTGTCTTTTCTGCATTAATCCTAGGAAATTCTGCATTAATTTCCTGACATTAAACAGCTAATAATAATAATGGCATAACAATAATAATAATAATAATATTATAAAATGCTAACAGGAGTGTGCTTTGGAAATTGCATTTTATTTCACAATTTGGCCAGGTAAAGCAAAAAAGTATTAGGCTGACTTCTTGGAGACACTATTTGGATAAGAGGTGGGAACAGGTCTGCTAATTCTATTGAACTGTACTTTCTCAATCACTTAGTATGGTGCTCTGCACATAGTATGTGCTCAATAAATACCACTGACTGATAAGAGACGACTTGTTGATGCCTCCTCTTTGGTTAGATGCCTGGCCAAATGGCAGTTCCTATCCCAGAGTCCTGGAGAGCTGTCCCAGTTGCTACACCTGCTTGGGCTCTGAAGAATGACAATCAATCAGTGGTATTTACTGAGTGCTTAATGTGTGCAGAGCACTGTACTGAGCACTTGGGAGAGTTCAGTAAAACAGCAGTGGCAGATATGATCCCTGCGCACAAGGAGCTTACCCAGAGGACCCTTACAGACGCAACAAGGGAAAGGCAGGAACAGGGACAGTTTTGAAGGAGTAAAAAAGCCTGAGTTAAGGAGAATAGTTGATGTACATTGCTAATAGGGACTTGGATTTGGTGCTAGTGAATATGGATCATAACCAATTAACACTAGGTTGGTTCTTCATGTTGAATTTGCCCTGTAAAGTTCCATGGGCAAACTGGAATTATATATGACAGATTTATCTTCAAAATACACATGTGTTCCACGACACCCCAAGCCAAAGAGACCTACCTGAAAAAATAACAAGGAAAGCTTCTAACTGAAAACATAAAAGCAAATAGTGAGTGGGACCAAGCAACCTATATTTGCCAAAAAGAAATGAAAAGGAAATACTTTTTCTTCTTTTGATTTCTTCCTTCATATCTGACTTTAATGTCTTTGGTAAAACGGGGAAAACATTCACTGTGGTAATTGTTTTAAAGGATGAGAATAAAATTGGAGTCACATGGCAGGTGTGTCTCAAGTGCACATTTTTACAATAAAAAGGACAGTTCTCCTTTGGCAAAATGGTAACAATAGGGAGGCTTTCACTCTAGCGAAAGAATATGTACACTTTCGCTAGAGTGAAAGCCTCCCTATTGTTACCATTTTGCCAAAGGGGAACTGTCCTTTTGGTAGCCCATTTAGTTACCAAACCTGTCACACTATTCTACTCTCCTTTGACGGGTACATAATAATAATAATAATGGTATTTGTTAGGTACTTACTATGTGCCAAGCACTGTACTAAGTGCTGGGGAGAATACAAGATAATCGGGTTGTCCCATGTGGGGCTCACAGTCTCAATCCCCATTTTACAGATGAGGTAATAGACCCAGAAAAGTTAAACAACTTGCCCAAAGTCACACAGCTGACAAGTGGCGGAGCCGGAATTAGAACCCATGACCTTTGACTCCCAAGCACGTGCTCTTTCCACTGAGCCACGCTGCTTCTCTAAAGGCCAGAAACTTAAAAAGCATGCAAGATGATGATGCTACTCCCCTAACTGCTCTTATTTCAGAAAACTAGAGCAGGAGACACTTGAGGACTCTTTATCTTTTTATCCCAAAGAACTTAAAAGATTCTCTGGTCCACTGCAATAGGAAAAGGGGGATGGATGGAAGAGGGAAAGAGAGGAAAAGGGTTAGGATCCTAGAACACTGCTCTGCACATAGTAAGTGCTCAATAAATACAAATAATTGATTAATTGAAAGTTTCAGGAGTAAAGGAACTGAAGGGCTTCCCTCATCCCCCTGTAAAATTCATGGTTTGTGGAAAGCAAAGAAAAAAATATTCTAAGCCAGTTTCAAGGGGATGACTTCTTATCCTAGCACTTCAATCCCATTGTGCTTTTCCACCATTGTATCAGTAATCATTAGCATTACAAAGAGAACTTAATTGCTTAAAGTTCTCTTATCATAAGCTTAGTGGTAACAGTGAATTTAGTTCCGATTATGTTCTCCATGTAATGCAAACGAACTCTGACAGTATCAAAGAAGCTCAATGTTGTCTCAGAATCGCTTGAAATGACAGTATTATTTGGGGCCAAGGAAAAGCACTGTTCAGAATGATATACCCTGAAAGCCAAAACTGAATTAAAAAAAAAATTGAGGCTACAATCATTTCTGCCATAATACCTACTTTCATCACTTTAGACACAACGTTGTGGAAAAATTAGGGAATGCTCTTTCCACAATACGCATCAGATCGGTCTGGAAAGAACATGATCTGGTGTTGGCAGAAATGGCTGTGTTCATGCTTGAGGCATCAGTCAGGTGATGAGTAGTAGAACACGAGTTTTACATAACCTGGGGGTCTTTAAGAACATGACCCCTGTGTTACAGGAGAGCTGACTGTAGTTAAAACCATGACTAGGAAAACTGTGATAGGCCAGGAAAACATAGGAGTCTGTAGAGTTCCCTTTCTCCATACAGCAGAAGGTTGGATGACTGAGACCAACACTAGACAATTCCTCAAAAACACAACAAGCTCCTTCTTTTCATCCTACACTGGTTATGGAGGGGGCGGGGGGGAATGATGGAAAAAGCCAATTCATACCAGTTAATTAGAAGATTAAGGGGGACAGAGCAGATTGGACTAAAATGAAAACAATTTGGCAAATTGGCTTAAAAGGGGGAGGACCAGATGTCTTGATTTAGACAGAATATCCCAGGATTTTAGGGCCTTTAAATCACCTTTGGGACACAGCTGAACCCTACACCACTGAAAGGGGGAAAGAATGGTTGGCTCATAAACCAAAGCTGATTGGAGGGACCAGGAAAGGAGTGAAGGAAGAAGGACAGTGGCAGTAACCCTTTATTTTCCCTTCTCTCCGTATCCCTTTCTACCTTCAACCCACCCATGTGGTCCAACATTAAGCAACCAGATTAATAAGTACCTTTCCCCAGTTCCTCTCTATCCCCTATTTTCTTTGTTTATTGTCTTTCTGCCTTCCTTTTTATTTCACCTCTTACTACCTTTCTTTTTATTTCTCATTTTTTGTCCCATCATTTCCACCTCTTCTTATGTCTTGGATGCTTTTCTTGCCCTGTCCCCTCCTACTCTCATACCCGTCCCAATTTGAGCTGTCCAAATTCTGGTTGCTTGGCTTCAAAGATATACTAAAATCATTTAGATACTTGAAACTATCACTAAGTGAAACTTATGAAACTTTGGAGAGAACATGTTTGAAATAAAGAGCTTCTTATTGAAAACAATTTTAGTAAAACACCAATTCACACTTCACTGTCCGAGAAGGGTGCTATTTAAATGGGCACGGGTGGTTACTTATAGTTTCGGGTCACTGAAAGGAAATATGTTAATCTGAATATCTTCCCTGAGACAATCTAATTTTAATAGGCACAACAACAAACAAGATACCCAATAAGAGGATTCTACTACATGCCATAAATCCAAAAGCTATAACCAAAGGAACGAAATACGAAATAACCGAAGACTGTCACTATCGTGCAGTATAACTGATGTGAAATTCTGAGTATTGAGTATTACTATCATGCCGACTGACCCCATAGTTACCAAAATCTCCAAAAGCCCCATCACCAAAATAAACAAGCCCTAATACTCATGCAATGAAGATGCTAAGATCTTCTCTTTCACTTGTTCTAAATCAAACTTTTCCATATTTATTCCTTGATTTAACTGTTCTAAAATGGCTTTCGATGGTTTACAGTTGGTAAAAGTAGTGGAGAAATGGTTTCCTAAAGGGAGCTTTATGGCTCAATAATGTAACATTTTGGAATGAAACAACAACTTCCCTCTAAGCTACCATTACAAGGTTACAGAGCTATCACTCTCAACTGGTACGGATCCTATTTCTGAAATATTAGTTTCTAGTCTTTTGCCAAAACACTAAAATGTAAAGATACTCTACTTGTCCACTCGTGTCTGCAGCCTGCTGGAAATGCGTGGCAAGCGACGTCTCATCTTGGAAAACTTCATTACACTCCAAACATTTTAGACTATGTCTACAGAGTTTTGATGGATCTTCATCTAGAGGCATAGCTGGAATGATAGGTGTGCTCGAAGGGGCTGAAATTACCGTCCCCGTTATGCCAGACTGAATCTTTGTTACGGTATGGGTGCCAACTCCCATCGGACTCTGAAGAGAAGAAGATGCGGCGGAAGTATTGCTTGAAGGAGAAGCTATCATTTGATCGGCCGGAACGGGTTTTAAAATTAAATGGGAGCACTGCATTACCACTCCCTTTTCCTTATGCCCGCGAGCATGGGAAAGGAGACTGCATTTGTTGTAGAAAACTAAGTTCTTTGTACAATGGTTACACGTTACTTCAATGCGTACACTCCGCCTGTCATAATGCTGCGTCAGACTCTTTTCAAGGGCAAAGGAGTCGCCGCATTCCAAACACTTGTAACCCCGGGTGGGTAACGTGATACCTGCGTTAGCTGGAGGGCTAAGGTTTGGGATGTAAACCGGGACAGGGTTGACGCTGCTCAGCACCTTGTTGAAGGCTTCCACAACAGAACTCTGTAAAGAGGACACCACCTGGACTCGCGACACTTTCTTGGGGGGCTGGGAGGTGGCCGCCGAAATTATTGCCTGCTTGATTTGCTGCTGAGGTTTCGTTAGCACTTGGCGGAGTTCGGAGGTGGCCTGAGCACCTTGAGGCAGAAGATTAAGATTGGCAAGATGCACGGTCTTTGGCACGAGTTTAGCGTTAGCGAGGCTAGACGCTGGCACCACCACAGTCTGCTGCTGAATAGCGTTGGCAGCCTTTATAATGGCACTGCTGGCACTCTGGACAGATGCAGCAGAGATGACCGTGGCTTTCACCGTTGTGTTGTTAGCGAGCTTCAAGTTAATCACTTGGGAGCCTGCCGTCTTCACGGCCGAGACCGGGAGGAAGGCGGTGGCTACAGGCTTAATGGTGACCTGCTTGGGGGCCAATTCTGCGGTAGCGACTGCGTTCGTCACCACCGCTGACGGAAGAGGCGCTCTGGGGGGAGAAGAGAGGACTGCGGCAGAAGCGGGAGACGACAGGAGGGATGTCATGGAAGCCACCATGGCAGCAGTTTGCTCAGAAGGTTTTTTCCCGGCATCCAGATCAATTTCGGGCAACACCCTGGTTACCGTTCTCTTAATTTCTCCAGAGGAAGTCTTGATGGTTTTGATGCGAACCTTGGGGATTGCTGGTGTTGATCCTGCGGGAGAGGACGGAGACCCTTTGCTACTGTTCTCACTTGAGACACTCCTGGGGCTGTCCGGTGGCTTCAGAGATGCCTTTTTTGCCCCGTCAATGAGACTTTGTGACTCGGGCGACTTCTCCACAGCTCGAGGGCTTTCAGTCACATCTTTTGGTAAAGGAGAAGATTCCCCTGAATTGGTCACTGGCTCTTTACAGATATCTGATGCAGCTTTCTTAGCACTGAGAGCTGCAATGGCGGCGATGCATGAAGAAAGTTTAGCAGATGACTTGGTTTTGGCCTGGGAAACGCTGGCAAGATTAGCCTCATTCTTCTCAGAGCTTAGCTTTCCGTCCGGGACCCTGTTTTCAAGCAACTTTTCAGAGTTTTCTTTCAATTTCTCCTCCACTTTTCTAACTTTAAAGGGTTCATAGACACCCAAGTTCACAGAATTTGTTTCGATCTCTCTCTTCACAACTTTGTTTTTGTCCACATTGCTTGAAGTAGAAATGCCCGGCTTGATCAAGTTCTCTCCTGCAAGCATCTTGAGCTTTTCATAGTCCTGCTGGGAAACCGCTCCCGTTAACACGTTTGCTCTGAAATTTGAACACATCTCTTCCTTATCAGGTGGATCATCCACCTCGATCTTTTCATCATCATCGAACTCTTCAGCACTGGAGATGGGGCTAAACTGGTTGAATGCTGAATCTTTAAGGGTCACTTCGGAGGTGGGTCCTTCCTCTTTCAGAGACTTCCCTCCATCTTTACTATAACTCTCGAGAGTGGATGCTGTCAGGAACCCATTGTGTAAGCCATTCCCAGTGGAATGATGGCCATCTTTATCTCCTCCTTCGGAAGAATCGATGTTGCGCACGTTCTTTACGATAACACTGACTCCAACGTCAGAAGATGAGGGGGCGTGAGAATCCTCATCTACATGAGTGTTCTGCTTTATGTGGCCTTCGTGGTCATCGTGTCCAGACTCAATAGCTGCTTTAGGATCGACCATATCTGGGATGTCGAAGGCTGCAAGAAGGTCATCAAAATCCGGGGTCTTCATATCCCCCATGGTCATGAATTTGTTTAGAAAAGGTTCTGTGAAATAAGCAGAAAATAGTTCCATCAGCACCCAGAATTTTGGCATAATGACTTGTAGTATACCGCTATACAATGAAACACGACAGTGACACATCCTGGGTCAGAGCAATGGCCCATAGAGCACAGTGTTCTCTCTTCAAAAGTGAAAACAAAACATGCTTGGAAGAATACAGTGTGATGGTTGCCCTCCTTACATCCATCCTCATAGTTAGGAATGGATGTCCAACTTAACCTTCCTAATGTTACCCTCAAATTATTCATTTATCTACTCCCTTCTTGAATTTATTGGTAGTTTACACCAAAACAGAGGGACTGATGATGACTAAGAAATATTATTAATGCTAGTAAGAGCCGCATACCAAAATGAATAAACAACCACTTGCCTACAAACTCACAGAACTCAAAAATTACATTTTGAAACTGGTCTCCCTTAGAGTCAGGATAGCCAACCCTCCAGAAACAGTCTGGGGCCTACATTAGCAGCCAGCAGTCTACTTAATCACTGCAAACCTGATGCTCCAACAGCATCAGAGGAACTTCAGAAGACTCACCAAGAGCGTGGTCAGCTTAAGCCTAGTGACCACACAGCTCTATAATAGGGTGAGAAGTTTGAGGTACTAGGTTGAGGAAGGGCTGAGTCCACCCCGCGTTCCTGCCCTCGATGTCTCCAATCTACCACACCATGCAGTGTCCAGTAGGGAACTGAGAGAGTCCTAGGGAAATAGGTGACAATGCTTCTTCTGGAACCACAAGCAGCGTAGAATCAGCGCTGTCTAGTGGAAGAAGCTCGGACCTGGGAATCAGAGGACCTGCTTGCCTGTTATGTGACCTCAACCAAGTCATTTAACTTCTCTGTGTCTCAGTTTCCTCATCCGTAAACTGGGACTTAAATCCTACTCCCTCCTACGTAGACTGTGAGCCCTGCATGGGACATGGATTGGGTCCAACCTGATGATCTGGTATCTAACCCAGCGCCTGGTAAAGGTGCTTGGCATAGGAGTGCTTAATATCATAATCATTATTATCATCACAAAGAATGACTCCAAATATCACCTGGGGAGCCAGGGCTGCTCATTCTGGCCCAACTTTCCGCTACCCCAACCTGGCCATCGAACGACCTCTCCAGGAGCAGCAGAGATTTTGATCCTTAATCCTTTTCTGGTTTTTGCTCTTTCTTGCATTTGTTAAGCACTCACTATGTGCCAGGCACTGTACGAAGCACTGAGGATGATAAAACATATAATAGGGTGGGGCACAATCCCTGTCCCACATTGAGCTCACAGTCTTAATCCCCATTTTACAGAGGAGGGAACTGAGGCACAGAGAAGTTAAGTGATTTGCCCAAGGTTACACAACGGACAAGTGGCAGAGCCAGGATTAGAACCCAGGTTCTTCTGACTCCCAGGCCCATGATACCAATAGTTATGAAAAAACTAACTCAGTTCTTTATCACAATAATATTTTGCTGATTGAGTCTTCAATCTAAAGGGGTGAATCAGATCACATTTATCAATCAAATTTATTGAGCGCTTACTATATGCACAGCACTGTACTAAGCGCTTGGGAGAGTGCAATATAATTGAATTAGCAATCATGTTCCCTGCCCACAACGAGCTTACAGTCTTACAATTTACTCACACAATTAAACATGCAAAATTTTCTCAGATTTCAGAAGCATTGCATATTACAGATAGGTTGGGGTAGGGACAATTTATTTGATTCTTCCTCTGGTTTAGGAAATGAGATGAATAAACAATTTAAATTCAGGCACTGAGACTTTAAGAGATTCTCCAATGTCTGCCTTTGACTTTGGATACTGAATTCCAAGGTGGGGCTTACTGGAGTTGAGCATCATAATACGGCAAAATGCCATCCACACTGTAGACAACAATGTGCTTTCAAACAGAAGCCACTGTGAAGTGGGAATAAGCCAGGAGCTATGTTAGATTGAAACTGGCTGTAAACTCTTCTTAATAATAATAATAGTTATGATATTTGTTAAGCTCAAGCACTGTTCTAAGGGCTGGGGTGGATACAAGGTAGTCAGGGTGTCCCACATGGGGCTCATAGTCTTAATCCCCATTTTACAGATGAGGTAACTGAGGCACAGAGAAGTGAAGTGACTTGCCCAAGGTCATACAGCAGATAACTGGCAGAGCTGGGATTAGAACCCACATCCTCTGACTCCCAAGCCGTTCTTGCCACTAGGCCATGCTGCTTCTTTCCTTCACCTGAGCCTTGAGCTGCTCTAAAATGGAGAACAGACACAGAGAATGGAAAGGATAACTGCGACATGGTTACTCCATCAACTGCTTTATAAAAAAGTTATCTAAAGACTTCCATTCTGGATAGCTTTTTAATTCAACCGACATTTTTCAGTGCTAAATCGGTTCAATTTGCTAAATGAGCCATTAGAGTTTCACTATTCACCAACAAAACAGTGACAGATTATCACACAGATCAGGCAAAAGGGTACACTAAAGCAGCACGATGTTAGTCAAGTTATCAAAAAATCAGGCACATGCGTCATCAGGAGTTGCTTACCACCGATGTCTGCCCTATCTAAGAGTTAGGGAGTGTGCGCCCTTGAAAAATTATGGGGAAGGACCGACATTCATTCAATTGTATTTATTGAGCGCTGTGTGCAGAGCACTGTACTAAGCACTTGGGAAGTACAAGTTGGCAACCGACAGAAGGGTATTCTCTTTTCCTAAAGCTTCCCAAGGACAATTATCTCACTGTGGCTGCTGCCCCTCGACTGCTGTCCTTTCTGAAGCTGCTGTTGTCCCCATCCAAATTCCTACCACTGTGACTTCTGAATCTGTCTGGTCCTCCATTGTTTGGTGGAGCTTCCTGTCTGAAATGCATTGCTGAGGATAATAAAGTACCACAATAAAAAATGCTAAACAGCTATTACTTTCATCCTTACCATTTTCTTACTGATCACTAAATTTGCATCAATGAACTATTTCCCTAGATTCTCCTCTTTGCAATATCAATATCACCCATGACTAATTTTGCATTAGTGACTACTGAATGTATCTATCTATCAGTATCTATTAATGTCTCTTTTACATCCTGATTTGGTCAACCCCCCCTCAAAATTGCACTGAGACCGGAAAATCAGCAACTCTGTTAACGCACAATACTTAACACAGGTGTGAGACATCAGAGGCTCTGATCAGTATTTGCCTAGGTCAGAAAGGCACTAAGAGTACTAGGTACCTGAAATATCAGCAACAGTTAAATGGGAAAAAAAACCCACTTTCTGATTAACTTCTGATTATTTGGTTCTGAAAGTGAAAACCCAACAAGTGAAAAACACATTTTTAAAAATTGTTTTCAAGAACCAGTTAGGTCATGGCTCAATGCCATGAATTTTTAAAAAAAACCCACAAACAAAAAAAATAACCTTGAAGATTACATGGAGATCCAATCTTTGCATCGTCCCTAGGAGAGAACAACCACAACAATCAGGAGGATGAGTCATTACCGAATAAGGATAAACTGGGAAGACTAGAATTCTTCTGTCTGGAAAGGCAAAGGCTGAGGGAAACAGGATTGAGGATTACAAAATGGCAAGGGAGGTGAATGGAAGTAGCAGAGAACTGCTGTTCACTAAATCCCACAACAGCTGGATGAGGAAGTGAAATAAGCATGAGCCCGGGAGTCAGGAGAACCGGATTCTAGCCCCAACTCTGCCACTGGCCTGGGAGAATCACTCAACCTATGTGCCTCAATTTCCCTATCTGTAAAATGGAGATAAGATTCCCGTTTTCCCTATCTCTTAGATTGTGTGCTCTGGGAAGGGCAGGGACAGTGTCCAATCCGATTCACTTTTATCCTCTCTAGGCTGTGAACTCCTTCTAGGCTGTGAGCTCACTGTGGGCAGGGAATGTCTCCACCAACTCTGTTATAGTGTATTCTCCCAAGTAAAGTGCTCTGCACACAGTACGCACTCAATAAATATGATTGATCCACCTGCCTCTTGGCATAGTGGTTGGCACACGAACACTTAATAATAATGATGGCATTTGTTTAGCACTTACTATGTGTGAAGCACTGTTCTGAGCACTGGGTGGGGGGGATACAAGATGAACAGGTTGTCCCACGTGGGGCTCACAGTCTTAATCCCCATTTTACAGATGAGGTAACTGAGGCCCAGAGAAGTGAAGTGACTTGCCCAAAGTCATACAGCTGACAAGTGGCAGAGCCAGGATTAGAACATATTACCTCTGGCTCCCAAGCCTGGGCTCTTTCCACTGAGCCACGCTGCTTCTCTTAATTCCACAATAATAGTAATAAAATCAATATTACAATAAATATTGCTAAAGCTTACAGGTGAAGGTGATAGAATTAAAGCAAACAAATGGAAAAATCTTTTTAAAGTAGGTGTTTAGCAAGTGGAATTTCCTACTATAGGAAGTTGTGTAGTCAGTCAGAAATTTCAATTGCCTCAAGAAGAGTTTGGATATTTAATAACAGATCCATAATGGGCTATTTCCAGAAAAGGATGAGTGTCCAAAGATATCACCTACCACACTTTTTTCCCCCAAAACTGGACTGACCATTGGTCTGAGTTAATATGGCATTTTACACATTTTTATATTGTCTCAAGCAATTTCATCTATTTCCATCATTTCAAATTGAATGTTCATATTACCCTGGGCACTCAACATTCTGTCAATCTATGAACTTAATTTGCTCCCTGTGAATTTGTGGCCATTGTTCCTCATTTTAAAAGTCATGTTCAATATTATTAATCTTCTCTTACAACACCCCAGCATTTACTGGAGACTAACAAGGAAAGAAGCACAGGACAGAACAGAAGATTTCACACACTTCCTTCCCCAGTGGGTTTAGAACCTTAGTTTGATAGGCAGGCAGCCAGCCAGAATGTGAAGATGAATAAAATGCTTAGTCTATTACCCAGGTCAGCACAATGCACAGGTAGGCAAATTAATAAATGGCCCTGGAGAAGCCAAAGTACAGAAACACCTTTGAGCTAACATCAGTGTACATCCAACAGTGTTAAATTCAGCAGAGGTTGTTTGCAGGAAATCCATCATCCAGCAAACCTTTCAAAGAAGCAACTGTTCTGGAAGATAATGATAACAATAATAATATTTGTTAAGCCCTCACTACATGCTAAGCACTGTTCCAAGTGCTGGGGTAGATATATGATAGTCAGGTTACAGTCCCTGTCCCAGAAGGGGTTCACAGTATAAGAGGGTGTATGATTTAATCCCCATTTTACAGATGAAGAAACTGAGGCACAAAGAGTTAAGTACATTATCCCAAGGTCAGACAGAAGATAAGTGGCAGAGCTGGAATTAGAACCCAGGTCCTCTGATTTCCAGGCCTGTGCTTGGATAACAATAATAACAATGATAGCAGTAATATTTATTACATGCTTTACTGTATGCCAAGCAGTGTATTAAGTGCTAGGGTAGATTTAGAATAATTAGGGCCCACATGGGGCTCACAAAGTATTAGGAGAACAGGCACCGAATCCCCATTTTGCAGATGAGAGAACTTAAGCACAGAGAAGTTAAGCACCTTGCCCAAGAACATAAAGCAGGTAAATGGAGGAGTCGGAATTAGAACCCAGGTCCGTACTCTTTCAGCTATGCGACACTCGTTCCCATGAATGAATTTGAAAGTTGAGGAGATATTTTCTAGTGGAGGAATGCGAAAATTTGTTTGCATATAGAATAGTTCCTGAGAATAAACATAAGATGAAAAAACAAGTCTCAGAATCCTGGATAACCATGACTAGGATGGCAGCAAGAAGCCACGTAGCCATCCAAAAAGCAGTGTGAATTAGAGTATGGGAAAGGTGGAAAGACCAATATTTGGTCTTTGCCTTTCATCACCCCTAGTTGGTGGCTACTCTGCTACCTGATATCAACCCTTTTTTTTTGATGGCATTTATCAAGTTACTATGCTATGGCATTTACTATGTGCAAAGCACTGTTCTAAGCGCTGGGGAGGTTACAAAGTGATCAGGTTGCCCCATGGGGGGCTCACAGTCTTCATCCCCATTTTAAAGATGAGGTAACTGGGGCCCAGAGAAGTTAAGTGACTTGCCCAAAGTCACACAGCTGACAATTGGTGGAGCTGGAATTTGAACCCATGACCTCTGACTCCAAAGCCCATACTCTTTTCCACTGAGCCACGCTGCTTCTCTTCACAGTGTAGAGAGTGGGAAAAAGTGGGGAATCAAACCCTTTCCTGCTCTCAGAGCCAGTTAAGCCCATTTAGGATTAAAATGAAACTTCAGCAAGTGCAAATTCTCTACCCTATAAACAAGGCAGGGCTGCACTTGAATCATGCCTCTAAAGGAGGAGATGTGACAAGTCAAGTCAAATAATAATAGTAGTAATGGTATTCCTTAAGGGCTTACTGTGTGCAGACCACACTGTGCACACTGAAGCACTGTGAGAGAATACACAGGTAGGAATTGGACAGGATCCCTGTCCCTTGGGGGGCTCACAATCAAAGAGTTTAAGTGGGGAGTGTGCACAGAGAGAGTTCTATCATTTTTCTACTGTCTAGTAGACTAGTGGCCTGCCTCATGCTAAGGGAAAGGGAGTTCTAGCCTAGACAGAGGGGTGGGCAAAGGTAATCAGAAGGAGAGATGAAAGGGAGAAACCTGTGAGTAGACTAGCTTGAGAGGTCTGAAGAGTGCAAGCTGGGCTACATAGTGGGAGAAGAGAGTGGATAAGCAATGACAAGAGAGCTGTTTGAGTGCCTTAAAAGTCAGGGTCAGGAGTTTCTGCTTGATGTGGAGTTTCTTTAATGAATCCACTAGCTTCAATGGACTCTTTTTAATAACTATATTCATGAGCTTTTATCCACATAGAATTGGTTTCATTTTAAGCTTCCAGTAATACCTAAAGTCTGTTATCCCTTCTGCACCCTTTAAAGCATATCTTCCCAATAATCACCACATCACCTCTCATTTTAAGAATAGTTAACTTCAATGTTCATCAACTGTTTGGTCCTTTTAAAATTCCCTGCTGATTTATGAGCTAGGTAACTTCAGATCCATGGGGTGGACAGTCCATTTTACACATAGTGTACCTAAGTTCTTGGTCCTCAAGCATTGCATTCAGTTAAGTGTTCAGTAACTACCATTACTAGTATTGATACAGTGATGAGCGACCTACTTGATTTACCACACCTCTGTGCTGTACAGTCCCACAGAGGGGAATTTTGTGGCCTTCGAAAACTTGCAAGTATTTGACCTCATGCAATTATGCATTTCACATGACAATCTTGTAGAGATCTGCAGAGATGTGGCTCAGTGGAACGAGCAAGGGCTTGGGAGTCAGGTCATGGGTTCTAATCCCAGCTCCGCCACTTGTCAGCTGTGTGACTTTGGGCAAGTCACAACTTCTCTGTGCCTCAGTTACCTCATCTGGAAAATGGGGATTAAGACTGTGAGCCCCATGTGGGACAACCTGATTACCTTGTATCCCCTGCGCTTAGAACACTGCTTGGCACATAGTAAGCGCTTAACAAATGCCACTATTATTATTATTAAATAGGACCTATATTCCCATCTCCCAGGCACCTGTCTTAATCAGAAGAAAACACTCCTACTGCGGAATGATTTGCTGCTTGTATTGTGACTAATAATAACAATGATAATAATAATGGCATTTGTTAAGCATTATGTGCCAGGCACTGTACTTAGCTCTGGGCTAGATACAAGATAATTGGGGTGGACACAGTCCCCGTCCCACATAGAGCTCACAGTCTTAATCCCCATTTTACAGATGAGGTAACTGGGGCAAAGAGAAGTTTAGTGATGATGGCATTTATTAAGCGCTTACTATGTGCAAAGCACTGTTCTAAGCGCTGGGGAGGTTACAAGGCGGTCAGGTTGTCCCACGGGGGGCTCACAGTCCTAATCCCCATTTTACAGATGAGGTCACTGAGGCACAGAGAAGTTAAGTGACTCGCCCAAAGTCACACAGCTGACAGTTGGCGGAGCCGGGATTTGAACCCCTGACCTCTGACTCCAAAGCCCGGGCTCTTTCCGCTGAGCCACGCTGCTTCTCAGTGACTTTCCCACATTCACACACAGCAAAGTGGCAGAGCCAGGACTAGAACTTGGGTCCTTCTAACTTCCAGATCCATACTGTAACTACTAGACAATGCTGCTTCCGTGAATATCAACTCGCAGTCAAACTCTCCTTATCCCATGGCTTTTGGGGTTTGCATTTGGCTTTCACATCTTCTGAGTTGGAAATTAAGGATAAATTTCCAAGTGAAGCTCATTAAATGGCTTCAACCACAATGACTGAGAATCCCGTTTGAAACTACCCTGCATGCAGAGCGAACCAAATCCAACCTGTAAATATGCAGCATTAATGGAGGATGGCAGTGTAGAAAAACCATCATGTGAACATGACATGTGAAAAAAAGCCATTCCCCATAATGAAGATCATTACCTGAGGGACCCTCACCTAGAAAGTTCCCACTATCTGGGAGGAAAACAACTGAGATGTAGATCGTGTGAATCATTTCTTAAAACTCAAGAATACACTTAAAATCATATAAACTTTCCATAAAATAATGATGCTAAAAGAAAGTATATTATTCTTTGGTTTTATTACCTCCCTTTTATAGCCACATCTGGCAGTTCCAAACCTTTTCAGTGTCTATTTTCCACTGGACTAATTTTGTTCCTACTGTCACTTTTTTATAGCTATATCTGGCTTTCCAAGTCTAGTCAGAATCCATTTTCCATTAAACTAATTCTTCTACAAGACTCTCCCTAGTTTTCCTTCATCTCTTTCCACATCTAATATTTTTCTTACTTTACAGTCACTTCAACAGTATCTTACTTTGAGTTTTTTCCCTTTATCACACTTTAAAGTCTATTTTTCTATAGGAGTAAACTTTAATTCCTAGCTTCCCCCTTCCAACCTATTTGCATTTCCACTGCTTTCTCTTCCCTGTCAACTCTCAAATGCAACATCAAATAAGAAGGGAAGTAACTGCTGCCTCCATAGCCCCTCCTCCCCACACCCCAACCCCACTTTCCCTTCCCAAAGTGGACTGTTTAAACTAAAAGAAAACCTACTCCCACAAGTTCAACTGAAGTCCTGGTCAGAAAAGCTTCCCTGTCATGGCTCAGCTTCTCCTAGCCCAATCAGGAACAGATGTCATGCCCGCAGCCAACAGAGATCAGCCAACTGCCTGCCTCTTCACAGGCTGCAGAGCATGGCTGTTGCACTGGGATCCCAGGTAGACCTGAAAACGTTCGGATCAAATCTTTCTCTTTTGGTTCATTAAGTGCTTACTCTGTGTCAAGTACTCTTCTCCACGCTGGGATTGATACAATTTAATCAGGTCAGACACAGTCCCCGTCCCTCAGGAAGCAAAGAGTCTAAGGGGAGGGAGAAAAGGTATTGAATCCCCATTTAACAGATGAGGAAACTGAGGCACAGAGAAGTTTAGAGACTTGTCCACGGTCGCCCAGCAGGAAACTAGCAGAACCAGGATTACAACCTGGGTCAGACTCCCAGATTCATGCCCTTTCCACTAGATCATGCTGCTCCTTCAGGCATCTCTTATGTCTAGCCAACATCTGTGGGATACCAAGGAACAGGGCAAAAGGGTTACAGAATTGAAAAGTAAAGACACACTGATATTTATATCTGCCTCCCTCTCTACAGTGGAAGCTCTCTGTGGGCAGAGAATACATCTTCCTACACTTTTAGTTCAGTACAGTGCTCTGCACAGAGTAAGCACTCAAATACTACTGATTGATATAGCAAAGAAAGACCTTTGAACACTGACTCTCGTGAGTAGCTCGATAACTGAGATAGGTAGATAGGAGACTCCAGTCTAGAGATTGTTCAAGCAACATATCTCCATTTTTATTTCCCTTCCTCTTGCTGGTCCTCAGTGGCTAGAGAGAACTATGGTCAGCATCTTCCACCTACAAACTTTTCTTCTCTTTCAAGATGGTTATAAAGTTACCTCTCAGTTCTCTTTCTTCTGTGGTAGATAACCCATATTCATTCATTCGTATTTATTGCGTGCTTACTGTGTGCACAGCACTGTACTAAGTGTCTGGAAAGCACAATTCGGTAACTGATCTTCCACCTCCTTCAGTCATACTTGGTGCCCTGCTCATGCCCCTTGGTAATTTCTTCACAACGTTTCCCAGTTCTTTTCTAACCTACATTGTCACATGACCTTTCTATGCCTTAATTCTTTTTACTTCTCATTACGAGCAGAATTAGCAATTTTTGATCTTCTTCACAGAGATATTGGGCAATGTTGCTTATGAGGAGAAAAACTGTTTATGAAAAAATCTGTAAATCGCTTTGTAAAATACACATACTTTTTATTCGAAATTTGAACTGATACAAAACCAGTGTGTGATCAAAAAATTCTAGCTGCGTACAGGACAGACATTTGGGCTGAAGATCGCTGTCTAAACTCTCCATCAGCTAAACACACCTTCTGTCTCAGTCTGCAGGTCGATCTATAGAAAGATCTGAGCAGATTACCTTTTTTTAATAGTCCTGAGATGGGTGCTGGACTCCTCTAAAACTGAGTATGTGATATATCTAGACCGTGAGTCCCTTGAGGAACAGGGTGATGCCTAATTTCCACTTGTACACTCTTTCATGGTGCTTAATATGGTGCTTTGCAAACAGTAAGTACTTAATATAAAATACTATTTCTATAGCCAAAAGCTATCCAGATGAAACTTGGACAGATAAAGATCTAGAGTTACACTTCTGAAAAACACAAAACAATTAAGAGCAAGATGGACCCCTCCAAAAAGTTGAAGAGAAGTGAGACTCAGCTGCACACTGTAAAGAAGTGAAGGCAATCTTTATTTGCACAGAGTTAAGTGAACTGCAGAGTACACATACATCTTTTCAACCACAACCACACACATGCATAGGAACTCTCCTTCAATAGCATCATTTTCCACTATGAAGGACTATACATAAATACAGGTTGTTTCTGAATATTAAGAAACTGGCTTATAAACATTTTCCCATTTTAACAAATATAGAGGAGAGAACCCTTGCACTGCCAGTGTTAACTGACTGTAATTCGGTGCCACACCTCTCTTGACAATTCCTCTTGGAGGTCTGTATGAAAGTTAGCATTTGGATCTTCAAATCCAAATCTGCGATACCCAGAAGTATTTTTACTGTATTGATCCTCTAACTACAGCCCATTCCACATACTTAGCTCTTCTAGTGCCAGCTTCTTCACTGTGCCCTGATCTCATCTATCTTTCCATCTACCCCTTTCCCACATCTTCCCCCTAGCCTGGGACTTCCGCTCACCTCCATATACGCCAGACCACCACTCTCCCCATCTTCAGAGTATTCTTAAGGTCACATCTCCTCCAAGAGGTCTTCCCCAATTAAGCCTTCTTTTCCCTGTATCCCTCTCCCTTCTACGTCATCTATGCACTTGGATCTGTGACTCTGGGCATTTTCATTCATTCATTCAATCGTATTTATTCAGTGCTTACTGCTGGCAGAGCACATACTAAGCGCTTGGAAAGTACAATACTGCAATAAAGAGAGAAAATCCCTGCCCACAATGGGCTCACAGTCTGGGTGGGGGAGGAGGGGAGGGAGGGAGGACAGACAGCAATACAAGTAAACAGACATCAATACAAATAAATAGAATTATAGATATGTAAGTGTTGTGGGGTGGGGAGAGGTGGGGAAGAGCAAAGAGAGCAAGTCAGGGTAACGTGAAGGGAGTGGGAGCTGAGGAAAAGTGGGGCTTAGTCTGGGAAGGCCTCTTGGAGGAAGTGCCCCTTCCGTAGCGCTTTGAAGGGGATGAGGGGGAGAGTGACTGTCTGGCAGATTTGAGGAGGGAGGGTGTTCCAGGTCAGAGGTAGGACGTGGGCCAGGGGCGAGACAAGTGAGATCGAGACACAGTGAGAAGGTGAGCACCAGAGGAGTGGAGTGTACAGATTGGGAGGTAGAAGGAGAGAAGGGAGGCGAGGTAAGAGGTGGCAAGGGAATGGAGAGCTTAAAGCCAATAGTGAGGAGTTTTTGTTTGATACAGATCAAGCGCTTAGTACAGTGATCTGCACACAGTAAGCGCTCAATAAATACGATAGAATGAATGAATTTAATATGCATTTGATATTCAACCCACCTTCAAGACCCCACTGCACTAAAGTACGTATCTTTAAATTATATATTATAAATTATTTATTTATACTAATATCTGTCTCCCCCACTGGACTGCGAACTAGTTGTTGGTAGGGAACATATCTGCCAACTCTGTTATACTGGACTCTCAGGTGCTTAGTACAGTGCTCTGGACATAGTAAGCACTCAATAAATACCACTGATGATGATGATTGCATTTAAGACACACTTTGACTTTAAAAACAAAATGTTGGCAATTCATAATGAATGCAAGTTAGACAACCAGCTCTCATAAAATTCCCTAAGTTACAAAATCCCACCTTTCACAAAACTGTAAAAACAAATCACACAGATAAGTTTAACTGAAATCCATACCACCAGATCCACACTAGCGAAGAGCCTGATGGAACTGAGGCAATGTATAGTACGGTCTCACAAGCCATTCAAACCTTTGGATAAGAGTTGACAATGCTCAATAAATACTACTGAATGAATGAATGTCAGCCTTTATCTAGATCTATTTCTCTGAAAAGCTCATGGTGTGGAAATCCACTCCAATCCAATGAGTCTTGCAATACTCAGAGCGCACAGGATAGCTTCCTCATGCTGGGCACAACTACAGAACATGGAGTTGAGGGCTCTTCTAAGAAGCCTGATGTGTTGTCAGTGTAGGTATACATGTACCGGGAACGGGGGTGGGGGGGTAGGGAGTGTCTGTACACAACATGGAGTGTGTTCCCAATCACTTATTCACTGGTATTTATTGAGCACTGTACTAAGTGCTCGAGAGAGTACCATACAACAGAGTTGGTAGACATGACTCCTCCCCTCAAAGCGCTTACAGTCTCAGAATGTGAGTTGTGTGTTTCCCCAAGTGAGAGAGTGTGTGGGTCTGGTAAATTCTAAGTTCCTTGACGGTGAGGATCATATCTCCTAATTCTACACTGATATTGATTAATAATGATATTGATTGATTGTGTTTGCATGTTTGTGGCTGGGTGAATGTGTATGTTTTTATGTTTATGGCTAGGTGAGCATCTATATGTTTGGAGGTGAGTGTACAAATCTAGTGAGATATGAGTATGATTCCTTTTTCTCTCTCCTGTTTGGGGGGTGGGGGGGAAATCACTAAGTGTAGGTACTTTCAGGCCCTCTCTGGTTTTCTGTGTGTGCTTCTTCTCTCGCAGCCTCGAATAGCCCATTAATGACCCCAGTGCACTCACAGAATTCCTAGAAGCACAGAGGGGCAATTGTGAATGTGACTCTTTTCCTTCCCATCAAAGCTGGGTAGAGTTGGGCCAGATGAGGTGGTGTCAGGGCAAGATGGGTTCCCAACTCCTCAGATACGTTCATTCACTCATTCAATCATATTTACTGAGTGCTGCTGTGTGCAGAGCACTGTACTAAGCACTTGGGAGAATATACTATAACAAAAGACACGCGCATTCCCTGCTTAGGCAAGACCACAGAACTTTAGTTCAGTAGACCTATATCCTCTCCACCTTACAGGGATGTTAGTGAAGATAAAATGGTGTTTGTGAAAGCATTAGTTCATAAAAAAACCTCTACAGAAATCAAACTGGTGGTGGTGATTGAAAACAATGATAATGCTAGCCAGACATACATATGCTTGCCAGTGGCTACTTTAAGACAGTATTGTTCAAGTTCTGATGGTAGATAGGGGCACTTCCCCTTCATTAATACAAATACAAATGTACAGCTAACCACAACTATGGAAAAGTGAGGGCAGGCTTCCTCTGAAGTATCTGTGGAGACACACTTCCAGAAGCAAGATATGGGGCTAGACAAAACAATGACTTTATGTAACATGGAAATTCCTACGCCGACAAGCAGGGAGGGAGAGACATTAGTATCCATATCCAAACTCTCACAATCTGCCCCCTCCTTAAAACGTGTTTACAATTTTATTACATCCATGTTTTGAATGCAAATGTACCATCACAACTGGACATCAAAGGACTTCCATCTGGATCAATAGATTGTGCCAGAAAGTCTCACAGAGATTCTGCTTACTAGATAGGTGGCCCAGCAGGAAGGAGGACACAGCGTCCTTTGGACTAGATAGGTGGCCCAGCAGGAAGGAGGACACAGCATCCTTTGGATCTGATATGATTCCTTTCTCAAGAAACTAATTTTTCCATCTCCACTTCTTGTCCCATAGCACAATCCTTTCGGCTCTATTTTACAGTCCCCAAACTCTTACTTCAATATAATTCCTCCACTAGGTTTATGCTAACGGCATCAATGATATGTGTGGAAATACTGAGTTCTTGGGAGTGAGACGTATGAAAAGGATGCACTCCATGAAAAGGGGGAATTATTTAACGTGTTCCAAGAAGAGTCATAAAAACAAAATAAAGCCCAGAGAACTGTTTTGGTCACTACGGATCAACTCCAGGAAAAATTCTTCAAAATCAGCTTAAATCTGAACAAGCTTTCCAAGCGCCACGGCCTGACCCTTCTCCAAATTTGAGACAAGTGTCAAAAGAGTAGAGAAGGAAATAACTATGACGATTGTAAGCTCATGGTGGCAAGGGATGTGTCTGTTTATTGTTATACTGTACTCTCCCAAGTGCTTAGTACAGGGCTCTACACACAATAAGTGGTCAATTAATATGATTGACTGACTGATGACAGGTCAATGGGTGGAAAACAAAATGATGGCATCAAGGTGTGTCTAAGGTAGGAGATGTCTTTTTTCAAATGGTATTTGTTAAACACTTACTGTAATAATAATAATTCTGGTATTTCTTAAGTGCTAAATATGTGCCAGGCACTGTACTAAGCGCTGGAGTGGATACAAGCAAATTTGGTTGGACACAGTCCCTGTCCCACGTGGGGCTCACAATTTCAATCCCCATTTTACAGACGAGGTAACTGAGGCACAGAAAAGTGAAGTGACTTGCCTAAGGTCACCCAGCAGACCCTGGCAGGCCTGGGATTAGAACCCAGGTCCTTCTAACTCCCAGGCCCTTGCTCGAGTCACTAGGCCATGCTGCTTCTCAGCTTCTCATGCTGCTTCAAGTTAATTGTAAAAAAATCATACTCTGATCACAACGGGGTAATTCCTGGACTACCCAAACAATTAGATTCTGAAGTGAAAGACATGAACTCAGCTGTTAAGTAGCAATCAATCAGTGATGTTTACTGAGCTCCTGCTCCTCCTGAGTTGAGCACTGTACTAAGCACTTAGGGGAATACAATAGAAGATATTTACAATCCAAAGGGAGAGACAGGCAGACATAAATCATTTACAAATAGTGGAAGGAGGAAGAAGAACAAGGACACAGTATGTACTAATACAAATAAATGGGCAGGGGAAGTGCCTATCAACTAGGCTGCTTTATACTCTCTGAAGCGCTTAGTGTAGTGCCCCTCACACATTAAGTACTCAATGAATACCACTGATTGATACACACATAATTACCGAGGATTGGTAGAAATCAGTAACTTCGAAAGGAGGCAGAATAGGTTGATATGATTGACTGATTGGGGCACAGGATGACCACAAGAATAGGGAAACAGCATGGCCTAACAGAAAGAGAACAGGTCTGGGTGTCAAATGACCTGGGGAATAATTCTGGCTCCGCCACATACCTGCTGCGTAACCTTGGGCAAGTCACCTAACTTCTCTGTATCTCAGTTCCCTCATTTACGAAATGGGGATTCAATACCTGTTCTCCCTCCTACTTAGACAGTGAGCCCCATGTGGGACCTGATTATCTCGTAGATACCTCAGAGCTTAACAAACACCACTAGTATTATTATTATCATCATTCAGGCAAGTGCTGGGCGAGAGGTGCTTTAGGAAGTCATATAAGAATTCTGCCCACGAGGTAAAAAGCTTTACCCAAAAGTGAGAAGATTCCTGGACACCTTTTTAGCTGACTCAGTCCCTTCTTGCCCCAAACCTTTGGTTAGATGGAAAAATCAATTCAGGACATTTTGAAACCGTTCACTAAAAGACTACCCACTAGCAAAAGGCATGACTGTGAAAGTTTTCCGTGGATGTTTCATCAGGGAGGGAAACTAACCACAGCTCTCATTATGACTCAGTGTGGTTTCAAACATTCACTAAGTCACTGGAATATGGAAGAGGCCACTTTAACCCCAAAGAGCAATACTGCATATTTCTGTATGACACAGAAGCTCCTTTTAACTTTGAGGCACTGGTTTAAAAAAAAATATTGAATTCCAGGTAGAAAATGAAAATAAAAGATCCTTTGGCACTGTCAGTTGAATTTCTTGTTACTTTTTTCCTACTGAAATTCTTCACTATATTTTGATGTCTCATTATGTGACCCAATTTACATGTTCGGAACACAATGATGTGATAATAATAATGTGTCTTACCACTCTCATCAAAAGGCCAAAATAGCACTGACTTATTCTGCAGTTTCCTTTACACTGGAGTACCTATTTATCTTGTATACCTTCTTTTCAAAAGCATCCTCTATTGCTTTCTCTAGAAAATTAGAGGGCAAAAACCCCTTTTCTGCTAACAGTTTAACTTATTTTTCCTGCTACAAAAAAAGCTGACATCAAGGAAGACCCGAATAAGAATAGAAAAGCAATAATAAAACAGCTTTCTAACAGTTTTCTAACCAGCCACCACATTCCACAATTGACCCTAATTTAGTGATGCTACAGTAGGCCTCCAGACCCCCTTGACATCATACAACTCTGCTGAAAACTGGATCAACAAGCCCACTCTAATAAGTGCCAGAAATCTACTATGGTGAATTTTCCTGGGTTACTCTTTGATCCAAGCTTCTAATTCCTCTCCAGAAACTCATCTCAGGGATTGAGCCCTGTCTTGAGGTCTGGCACCAGTATTTATGATAATTACACAAGACTTAGATTGCTGAAATGCCACTATAAAAGAGAAGCTTCAGCTACAGAGAATATGAGATTAGGCAGAGCCTACCCAGGACACCTCAAGAAATACACAGAAAAAGCGAAAATAAAATATATGACTTTGAGAGTGGACAAGAGTGAACAAAAGGTGTAGGGAAAGGAAGATAAATGACCTGTGGGGATGAAAGGAAATGGAAAGGAAAACACCCAAGCCCAGACACATGCACATATACATGAATATTCCTTTGCACATTTCTTCCTGAATCTGGGAAAAACCAATGTGAATGGTTTAACTGTTTAAAGATTAAATTATCTTAATTACAGCTGTGCTCTATTCTAAATGGTCTACAAGACACAATGACAACATTTAGGATTACCCATCACAGTAATTCAAACAAAAGATTTCTTTTGGCTTGAATTACCATGAATGGCAGTGTAGAAAGCCCACCAAGTCCACCAGATAATTGTGCAAGACTCAGATCTCAAATGCCACTTATTTAGGAGCAATTCTCTAAGAAGGTGGACATGTTTACAAGAAAACAGGAAACATCATGATAAAATTCCATTCCCATAAAATGCCCTTCTGGAGCTGCTGACACTAATAATAGGATCATTCCAAAGAAAAAAAATTCCTCAACTTCCTGAGCCATAGGATTTTTTTTTTAAATGAGAACAGTGTAGGAGTTGTCAAGACCTCAAACTTGAGCAGTCATTTTGAATGGCTCTGAACTACAAAAAAAAAACCTGTAGTTCACAAGTCAAATACAAAGATTTACCAACTCGTCATGCACAAAGGTATTTACACTTCAGAATTTGTTTATGGGGTTTCGATTTAATGAACTCATTCAGACCTCACAGGCTAACTCAGGTGACCAGGACCAAGTTGATGATCATTATTTTCCTAAATTTTCTAACATCGTTCCTAATTGACGTAGTTTTAAGATTGAATTTCCAAGTTGTTACTGAACAATCCAAGACAATACTGATAAAGGTGGAGGGGAATGCTCCTAAAGCATTTGATCTTAAAATATACCACTTAATACAGCAATTTTAAAGATATAATTTCACACACAATAAAAACCCCACAAAGACACCAAGAACTGTTTAGTTATGACCAGAAGACTTCCATCTTAAGAATTATATGAGGGAGAAATTTGGGGTAGTTTGAAATATAAAAAAAATTCTCTAAGGTTGTTTTTGGAAAAAAAACACAGATCCCTGGCAAAGTTGTGTATGTGTTTCTTTAAAGACAGCAGGCGTACTTTGGAAATTTTCAAATCATCCTGCAGTTTCTGCTGCCAGAAGGCTCCAGGGCATAGGGAAACCTCCTCTATCCAAACAGCACCCAAAATGCAAGCTGCCACCCACGTCATCACCATATTCAGCAGCCCTTCAACATCTGGCATCTCACTGGAAGTAACAGGCAGGGTACACAGAGTATTTGGCTCCTGCTGTTAACTAGTGAGTGACCCTGGGAGACACTTAAGTTCTTGCAGTTAAGTAGAGAGTTAAGAAAGTTAGGTAGGGAGGTAAGAGAGAGGGAAGAGAGGGACAACGTGATTTATGAGAGATTAAAATATTTGGAAGAGAGAGGAAATGTAGAGATTTCTGTGGTACCGTTCTTGGTGGTGAACACGTTTCATTGCCAGAACGGACTGAGGGACCTGTTGTTTTTAAGTAAGGTGGAGATTAAGGTTTTACGTCTGTTTTGGCCAAATGTATTGGTATTGGAAGGAACACTCTCTGCATTATTATTTTGAGTATGTATCCACTGCCTCCATTTATCCTATTCCAACTTCCTTCTTGATCTTCTCCAATACAGATTCCACCCTCTTCAGTGACCACTTACTTGGGAAATCTAACAGAGACCATATTAATTCTCCTCAACCTCTCCGCTGTCATCCACATGATGGACCACCTTTTTCTCCTAGATAAAATATCCAACCTTGGTTTTACTGATACAGTTCTCTCCCCTGGTCCTCCTCATACTTCTCTGGTTGATGCTTCTCAAACTCTTTTGCTGGCTCTTACTGCTTCCCACCCTCTAATTGTGGGGGGGGAGGGGTGTCAATCAAAGTTCTGTTCTGGGTCACCTTCTCTTCTCAATTTACACTTCCTCACTTTGGGAGCTCATCCACTCCCACAGCTTCAAACACCATCTCTATAAGGCTCTCACATCTACCTCACTAGACCTGTCCTTTCTCCTCTACATTCTCACATTTCCTACATTCCTCATCTTCCCCCACAAATCCTCTTTTCATCCTAACTTTCCCATTATCGTTGACAACTCCACCGTTCTCTTCCCTGTCTCTGAGGCTCACAACCTTGGCATTATGTTTGACTCCTCCCTCTCTTTTAACCCCCAAAATCATTTGCCAAATGCTGGTAGTTCTTCCTTCATAATATTTCCAAGATTTGCCCCTTTCTCTCAAATCAAATGGAAACTTTGAGAGTTAAGGCACTTGTAATATATCAGCTTGACTACTGGACCCCATGAGCACCTTATTTCTTACACCACCCCTGTCCCACAGCACTAATAATAATAATTAATAATAATAATGGTATTTGTTAAGCGCTTACTATGTGCCAAGCACTAGTCTAAGCACTAGGGTAGTGGGATACAAGTTTATCAGTTGGATACAGTCCCTGTTCCACATGGGGCTCAGTCTTAATCCCCATTTTACAGATGAGGTAACTGAGGCCCAGAGAAATTAAGTGACTTGCCCAAGGTCACACAGCAGATATGTGGCAGAGTCGGGATTAGAACCCACATTCTTCTGACTCCAGGGCCCAAGCAACACTGCTTCTCTATATCCTTTCATTCTGCTGCTTCCCCTATCTGGAATTTAACACTTGTCTCCCCCATTAGACTGTAAGCTCCTTGAGGGAAGCAGGGATTGTGTCTACCATTTCTACTGCATTTTACTCTAAGTGCTTAGCCCAGTGCTCTGCACACAGAATTTGTTCAATAAGTACCACTGATGGATTAGCTGCCTTACTTGCCTTCCTGCCTAAATCAATCAATCAATCAATCGTATTTATTGAGCGCTTACTATGTGCAGAGCACTGTACTAAGCGCTTGGGAAGTACAAATTGGCATCACATAGAGACAGTCCCTACCCGATAGTGGGCTCACAGTCTAAAAGGGGGAGACAGAGAACAGAACCAAACATACCAACAAAATAAAATAAGTAGGATAGAAATGTACAAGTAAAATAAATAAATAAATAAATAAACAGAGTAATAAATATGTACAACCATATATACATATATACAGGTGCTGTGGGGAGGGGAAGGCGGTAAGGCGGGGGGATGGAGAGGGGGACGAGGGGGAGAGGAAAGAAGGGGCTCAATCTGGGAAGGCCTCCTGGAGGAGGTGAGCTCTCAGCAGGGCCTTGAAGGGAGGAAGAAAGCTAGCTTGGCGGATGGGCAGAGGGAGGGCATTCCAGGCCCGGGGGATGACATGGGCCGGGGGTCGATGGCGGGACAGGCGAGAGCGAGGTACAGTGAGGAGATTAGTGGTGGAGGAGCGGAGGGTGCGGGCTGGGCAGTAGAAGGAGAGAAGGGAGGTGAGGTAGGAGGGGGCGAGGTGATGGAGAGCCTTGAAGCCCAGGGTGAGGAGATTCTGCCTGATGCGCAGATTGATCGGTAGCCATTGGAGGTTTTTGAGGAGGGGAGTGATATGTCCAGAGCGTTTCTGGACAAAGATAATCCGGGCAGCAGCATGAAGTATGGATTGAAGTGGAGAGAGACACGAGGATGGGAGATCAGAGAGAAGGCTAGTGCAGTAGTCCAGACGGGATAGGATGAGAGCTTGAATTAGCAGGGTAGCGGTTTGGATGGAGAGGAAAGGGCGGATCTTGGCAATGTTGCGGAGCTGAGACCGGCAGGTTTTGGTGACGGCTTGGATGTGAGGGGTGAATGAGAGAGCGGAGTCGAGGATGACACCAAGGTTGCGGGCTTGTGAGACGGGAAGGATGGTAGTGCCGTCAACAGAGATGGGAAAGTCAGGGAGAGGACAAGGTTTGGGAGGGAAGACAAGGAGCTCAGTCTTCGACATGTTGAGCTTTAGGTGGCGGGCGGACATCCAGATGGAGATGTCCTGAAGGCAGGAGGAGATGCGAGCCTGGAGGGAGGGGGAGAGAGCAGGGGCAGAGATGTAGATCTGGGTGTCATCAGCGTAGAGGTGATAGTTGAAGCCGTGGGAGCGAATGAGGTCACCAAGGGAGTGAGTGTAGATTGAGAACAGAAGGGGACCAAGCACTGAACCTTGGGGAACTCCCACAGTAAGAGGATGGGAGGGGGAGGAGGAGCCTGCAAAAGAGACTGAGAAAGAACGACCGGAGAGATAAGAGGAGAACCAGGAGAGGACGGAGTCAGTGAAGCCAAGGTCAGATAACGTGTTGAGGAGAAGGGGGTGGTCCACAGTGTCAAAGGCAGCTGAGAGGTCGAGGAGGATTAGGACAGAGTATGAGCCGTTGGATTTGGCAAGCAGGAGGTCATTGGTGACCTTTGAGAGCGCAGTTTCCGTGGAATGAAGGGGACGGAAGCCAGACTGGAGGGGGTCGAGGAGAGAGTTGTTGTTGAGGAATTCTAGGCAGCGCGTGTAGACAACTCGTTCAAGGAGTTTGGAAAGGAATGGTAGGAGGGATATGGGACGATAACTAGAAGGTGAGGTGGGGTCAAGAGAGGGTTTTTTTAGGATGGGAGAGACATGGGCATGTTTGAAGGCAGAGGGGAAGGAACCAGTGGAGAGTGAGCGGTTGAAGATGGAAGTTAAGGAGGGGAGAAGGGATGGAGCGAGAGATTTCATAAGATGAGAGGGAATGGGGTCAGAAGCACAGGTGGCCGGAGTAGCACTTGAGAGGAGGGAGGAGAGTTCCTCTGAGGATACCACTGGGAAGGATGGGAGAGTAGCAGAGAATGTTGAGAGCCGGGGGGTTGGAGAAAGGGGGGAAGAGACTTTGGGGAAAGTCTCTCCCCTCTCCAGTCCATACTGCATGCACTCTCCTGTACAGATCACTTTTGCAAAATGTCATTCTGCACACACCTCCCCACTCTGCAGAAATCTCCAATGGTTTCCCATTCTTCACCACATCTATCAATCAGTCACATTTATTGAGTGCTTACTATGTGCAGATCATGATACTAAGGGCGTGGGAGAGTACAATGCAACAGAATTAGCAGACACATTCCCTGTCCATAATGAGCTTACAGTCTAGAGGGGGAGAGAGATATTAATATGAATAAGTAATTTATAATATATAATTTAAAGATATGATGAAGTGTTGTGGGTTTGGGGGTACTAACTCCTGACTACTGGCTTCAAGGCACTTCATCAGTTCTTTCACTCTTTTTTAACCACACTTTTCTCCCACTACATCTCAATGGCCCTTTTTGTTCCACTCCAACTAAATTACACACTGTGCCTCACATATTCAATATCAGGAAATCCTGTAGGTTTTACCATTACAACTCTAGAACCTGCCTTTTTCTCTCCATCCAAATTGCTACCAGCTAATCCAAGCACTTATTATATCTCACTGACAACAACATCAGTTTTCTTGCTGAACTACCTTCCTCTTGTCTGTCTTCTCTTCAGTCCACACTTCACGCTGCTGCCCAAAGCTTCAATGCTTGTCCATCTGCCTCTACTTGAAATAGAAACTCCTTATCACCAGCTTTAGGGCAATCAATCAGATCTCTTCCTTTAACTTCACTGATATCCTACTACAACTCAACAAGCACACCCCACTCCTCTAAAACCAACTACTCTCTGAACCTCGATCTCATCTATCCTGCCACTGAAACCTTGCCCACTTCCTCCCTTGGGCCTGGAAATCTCCCCCTTCATATCCAACAGTCCATTGCTTTCCCTACCTTGAAAACCCTCCTAAAATTACATCTCCTCCAAGAGGCCTTCCCTAAGGCCTCATTTTCTCAATCCATCGTCCCCTGACAATAGGCAATTGATAACTCTCCTTAGCCCCACATTTATGTAAATATACTTATACTCCATTTCCCCTCTCTGTAATGTATTTTAATGCCTGTCTCCCCAGTAGAATGTAAATTCCTTGTGGGTAGATTGCATGTACAAACTCTGTTGCATTATACTTTCCTCAAGTGCTTAGTAAGCAGTCAATACCATTGATTGATTACCTAAGCACTTAAGTACTCCTAACTTCCCTTACTGTACCCTATTAAGCACTAACCCATTGCATATCCCCTTTTCCTTCTTCCCCCTATTTGTAATTTACTGGTCTCACACAATAGATTATAATCTCCCAAACACTTAGTAGAGTGTCCTGCATGCAAAGGCCCTCAATAAATACTAGTGATTGACTGATTGCTTCAGGTGATAACTAAATCCCGCAATTTCCCTGCTAGATTTTGGTAAGGTTTAACTCTGGACATCATTACCAGACCAGACCACAAAGCACAGAGGCTACCTAGAAAAAAATGCCAAATGCACTCACTTCAAGAAGTAATATAAGAAGAACAAAGAGAAAAAACTGGAGAAAAGTTGAGTGGCAGGCTCTTCCTTTGGATTATGAGCAGAGTAGATAAGTGACCTATCACACTTGCCTAACTTTATAAGGATCGCAGAAAGGGTGGAAAGCATCCTTTGTGGAATGAGTGTATAAACAAGTATCCCCAAGTTTAGTGTGTAGGTACATTAGAGAAAAGAGGGAAGGGAATTGTGGTTGCTTTTTTTTTCCTGTGCTGATCCTGTGCACTTCCAAGAGCCACAGGATGAGGGGGAAAAATGCTACAAAGATCAAGGTGAAGCACAATTATGGCAGGGCAACACAGCCAATTAGCAAGAACCTCTTGCAGTGGCAAAGCTAGCAGGCAATTTATAAGGGGCAGAGATAGATTGTATTTCCTAATTTTAATGTCATTGTGAGATTTTACAATTCATCTCGTGAAATACAGCTCTTTGAGAAATCAATCAGTGAATATTTGACTGAGCTTTTTCTCTGTGCAGAGCAGGGTACTAGGCACTTGGGAGAGTTAAATAAAATTACAATCCCTTCCCTCAAGGACCGACACTCAGATTTTAAAATAAGTTACAGGTAGAGAGAGGCAAAGAAGTTTAAATATTTATACAGAAGCGCTATCAGGGGAGAGGTTTAGCAGGAGCATAGTCTTCTAGCAGAAGACAAACTTGATGTTAACTCAGTATGGAGGTCACTAAAGATCATTTATTAGTCTTTTTAACAATATTGTCATGCGTAAATTACAGTGTAAAGATTTTGTGCATACCCACATTGTATATTAAATTGCCCTTGAGACATCGAACATTTTTCCACCAAAATGTGGATAGACCTCAGTTTGCTCAGCCTACACAGCTCTCAGGCAGTACCCTCTGGCAGGCTAAGGTTATCTATGAAGGATGTAATAATAATAACAATAATAATGATGGCTTTTGTTAAGCACTTACTATATGCCAAGCACTGTTCTAAGCACTAGGGGGGATACAAGGTAATCAGGTTGTCTCACATGGGGCTCACAGTCTTAATCCCTATCTTACAGATGAGGTAACTGAGTCCCAGAGAAGTTGTGACTTGCCCAAAGTCACAGAGCAGACAAGCGGCGGAGCTGGGATTAGAACACATAACTTCGGACTCCCAAGCCTGTGCTCCTTCCACTGAGCCATGCTGCTTCTCTAACCATGTAGTTAACCATGCACTACTGAACTGCAGTACGGCTTCAGGGAAATCAATCAATGGTATTTACTGAATGCTTACTATGTGCACAGCGCTGTACTAAGTGCTTGGGAGAGAACCCATGACAGCAAATTAGATTCCTGCAACATGATAGCTCAGAAAAGTGCAAGCACAACCCAAAGACCTCTATACTGTTTTCACAGATTTCACAAAAGCATGACACTATCAAAGCCTGGACTCTGGCAACTAGTTGCTGAGCAAATTTAACTGCCCTCGGTTCACTGAGATCCCTAACCTTCTCCACAGTGGTATGGTCAGTTGAGTCAGAGTTGGACATACACCACCAGAATGAAGCACAGTGGCATCATTTGTCCATTCCTATAATAAACTGATGGCCCTGCCTCAAGCCTCTCACCTCTTCAGTTAATGCCACAGTCAGCTGTTCACAATGATTTCTTAAAATATATATCACTCCACTTCTTAAAAATATCCAGTGGCTCCCTGTTTCTCTTTGCATCAAACAAAAAGCTCCTAACCACTAGCTTTAAGGCTCTCCACCAGCTGGCTCCATTACCTGTCCACTCTTGGCTTTTGCTACATTTCAGCTCACACTCTTCTCTCCTCCCAAGCAAACTTTTTAAATATACCAACAATTTCTTGCCGTTCACTTTGGAACAACTTTCTCCAACCATCAATTTCATATCCTTCCTAAAAAGCCACTCCCTAGAAGGGGCATTCTGTGATTTATCTCTTGCTTCCTCATGTTTCCCCATCATCTTTATTATTTGCTTTGTTTTGTTTTCATTTTTATCTAATTCTTATTCTTAAATGTTTATATGGCTAGAAATGTATGCCCACTTGTTTCTCATTAGATTGTAAGGTCCTTGAGGTGAGAGACTATTTTTCACTTCTACTGAATGTTCCCAAATGTCAGGTATATTTCTCCAAACAAGGTAGACCAAGTTGAGAATACAAGAGATTTGGAAGCTGGTTTCAGAATACACTTCTAATGCACAGAGATGAACGGATGGATAGACAAAAAATAATTTTGTGTGTTGCCCTAACAATCTTTTCCAATTAATCCTGATATGAGCAACAACAAAAATCTTAAAGCAGACATCCAGGAAGCCTTCCAGCTGATGTCCGCTTTCTGAGGCATCAAACCCAGGAAGACATGTACTTGATTATTACTTGTTTTTTAAACGTCAGTACATGGCTGTAAATTGAGATTAAGCCTGAAGAAACTAAGGTTATATAACACAAACCCCTGCACCTGTAACAGCACTCACAAAAAATATATTTTCATCAGCAACAAAGAATTTTATGCTATCTCTTAATTCTACTTCCTAGGCAGTAGAACATAATACACAGTAAGCTCAAAGGCAGAGTCTGTATCTCTTACACATCTGTACCCTCCTAAGCACTTACATGATTACTCTGTACGAAGTAGGCACTCAAAACATTTTACTGATTTTACAGTCCTCTATGCTGTAAGCTCACTGTGGGCAGGGAATGTGTCTGCTATAATGTACTCTCCCAAGTGCTTAGTACAGTGCTCTGCACACAGAAAGCGTTCAATAAATATGATTGACTGACTGACTCATTTGATGTGGTTGTGAGACCTGGACCTACCCCTGAAAATAAATCTAGCTTCTTGAGCAATTTTATCAGGTCCTCAAACTACACTTGGCATCTACTGACAGAATACAATGATCAAAAATCAGGTCTCGGAACACAGTCAGCTCACCAATATTGAGGTAATGTGCATCACAATACAGCTTTGCAGAGTGGCAGAAATGAGAAGGATTTTGTGTAAGGTGACCTGAGAAAGGCAGCACCCCAAGCAGGGAGGACAAAACAAACATTTTAAAGGTCCAGTGAAGAACAATCTCAAGCACTTGACATACAATAATCAACCATTGGGGAATCACCCCCAACAGATGGGTTTAATAGGCAAAATTAAGAGAGGGATTGCTTTCAGAGAGCAGAGGCTTCACGAAGACTGGGATGCCAAGAGGCAATTTTGAAAACAGAGTCAGGTTCTACAAACGATAAATGCAACCAGCACAGCAAGAAACTACACTTACATCTACACAGAGTTTGGTGGTTATCTTTTGCACATCATATTTCCAGCAAATCTGAATGCAAGGATCAGATTTAGACACCAGCAGCAAAAACTTCAAAAGAGGACAGAAAGACAAAAAAAAAGTAAAATGCAGTGTAAAGGAAACTAAGGGAAGGTCTGATATTTAGGACATACAATGAGATTGGGGGAGGGGTTGGCACAATTTTAAATATGGAGTTGTGCTAACCTAAAGATGTGTACCATCAGTTGTGCCTCCACAGGTAAACAAGACTGACAAAATGTTCTGGTTTAATTTTTCATCTCACTGTCACATCTAACTTCTCCCTGTGATTCTGGGCTGCTTTTAGGCTACTAACAGAACCAGTGATGCCATCCAACTGGGCTTGGTCTCATGACAGCGTTCTTAGCAGGGGACAGGAGCCCGTCTTCTAGACTGTGAGCCTGCTGTGGGCAGTTATTGTCTCTGTTGCTGAATTGTACTTCCTAAGTGCTTAGTGCAGTGCTCTGCACACAGTAAGTGCTCAATAAATACAACTGAATAAATGAATGAATGATAGGAGGTGGGATGGAGCTAAGAGGGATGGCTGACAGGTTCCCCACTGAGAACTTCCCCTCCTCTCAAGGTGAGAACAGACAGAATTGAGACTAGCAATAGAACTATCATCTTACTACCTATAGGTACTATGTTGGAGTCTCTCTGTTCTTCATATAAAACCTTAAAGAATTATAATACCTATACGCTCCTTGTGGGCAGGGAACATGCCTACCAACCTGATTCAATTGTACTCTCCCAAGCACTTAGTACAGTGTACTGCACAGAGTAAATTCTCCATAAATATCATTATTTTGAAATTTACATAGCACCATGCCCCAAAGGAGTTGATGAAATAGAAGGCCCATGTAACTCCATCACAATATATCTCTCTCCATCAAATTTGGCTTTTCAAATTAAGGTACACTCGACTTTTTTGCTCTGTCCCTCACTATAAAAAAAGAGAGTGTCCTGTCTCGCAGATGTGTGAGCTGTTCCTCAGTCAAACCCATTTCCAGGCCTTACGGACACAGAAAGAATCCTCTTGCATGATTTACTTTGTTGCAACATGCTCCTATACTTTGTAGATAGATTTTTAAAATAATGTCAAGATAGTATTAACATTTTTCAGCTTCTTAAAAAAAAAATCATCAACCTATGACTCCCCACAACTCTCAAAAAAAATGAACTGCTCCAGGTCAAGGCCTAGTGGGAAATCCACCACAGGCTGAGACTCTTAAGTCTACTGGAGTCTGAACTCAATACCTTGTTCATGCCAGAGAGGGCACAGGAGCCCCCAACAGACTTTAAACAGGCCAACTAAATGCTGAGGCCATTAAGTCCAGGTTTAATGCCACCACAGACTTTGGGGCTTCATTATGAGTTCACCTGAAATGAATGACAAGCAGCTTTATTATTCTTTACACAGCTCCAAAAGGTAGATTGACTTTCTAGGGAACGAATGGAGAGGTTTAATGATTCAGATGAATAAATTTAGACCAGGATGCTGTATCAAAGGATGATAACTAAAATTCTATCACTTCCCAAACAAATGATTAATATCACAGCATCAAATTGGTCTGACATGCACGGATTGGAGGTGGAAAAGCACATACGTGACATCGGCCAAGGGAACAACTTGTTATATGTTGACTCTAGATCTGATGGCTTCCACGACAACCAATGAACTATTATAGTAGATGCCTTCTGTTTAAACATGACTTTTAGTCTAATGTTTGTGGAAAATTCACCTCTACCAAAGATATTGGTTTAATTAATTCTTCAGTGGGGGGGGGGACGGGACTTTTTTTTATCCCAATGGGTATTAACCCTACCACTAAACCTGAATAGGCTTGAAAAACTACCAAAGTTTCTGAAAGGCTGTACTGTCTATTTCTGAATCACTCTGACAATGGTTTATAACTGGTTGTATCGCCCATGACTGAAACATCTCAGTCAGGATCCTTTTCTTCTCAATTTCCTGTTTCTGCGATAAAAGATATGTAAACTAAGGTGGTTAGGTAAGAAACCTGAGTGACAGTAATAGTCAACCAATTGGTAATCGGATCACACCACAACCTACAATGATCAGTTCTGGTATAGAGCTGTCAAAAAAGTTTTTTTCTTATCCTATAGACCACAGAGAAAGATCAATCAATCATATTTACTGAGCACTGACTATGTGCAGAGCACTGTCCTAAGGGCTTGGGAGAGTACAATATGAACGTTGGTAGACACGTTCCCTGCCCACAGTGAGCTAACAGTCTAGAGGGGGAGACAGGCATTAATATAAAAAAAATGACAGACAGGTTCATTAAGTTCTGTTGGGCTGAGGGAGAGATGAATACAGTATGCAAATCCAATACAAGGGTGACACAGAAGGGAATGGGAGAAGAGGAAATGAGGACCCACTCGAAGGCAACTTGGAGAGGCTGTGCCTTCAATAAGGCTTTGAAGCTGGGGAGAGTGATCGTCTGTCAACTATGAAGAGGGAGGGTATTCCAGGACAAGATAGACAAAATCAAGGTACAATGAGTAGGTTGGTGTTAGAGGAGCAAAGTAATCAGGCTCTGTTGTAGTAGGAAATAAGGGAGGTAAAGTAGGAAGAGGGAAGGTGCTTAAGTGCTTTAAAGCCAATGGTGAGGAGTTTCTATTTAATGCAGAGGTGGCTGAACAACCACTAGAGACTCTTGATGAGTGGGGAAACATGGACTGAACTTTTTTTGAAAAATAACCTGGACAGCTGAGTGAGGTAAGGACTGGAGTGGGGAGAGACAGGAGGCAGGAAGGTCAGCTAGGAGGCAAATGCAGAGAAGGTAGAGGCCTCAACAAATGTAACACGGTAGGCCTCTCAGATGATGGAATATATGTACATGTGAGGATCTCTACATATATTTATCTAAACATATGAAAAAGTAAACATCATTTATTGCCTTGCTGATGTAACTGACATCTAGTAAGATGATAGGCATTTGGTAATCAGTCAACAGTATTTATTGAACACTTACTGTATGCAGAGCACTGTACTAAGCCCTTGGGAAACTACAAAAACCGCAGAGTTAGTTGGTAGACCGGTTTTCTTCCCACAAGGACCTTACAATCTAAAGGGTGATACTGTAATAGCATAGTAAATACATCTCACTTATGTGTAACAGCATAGATCTTCACTGTTTTTTAAAAAAAGATGATAAATACACCTCTTGATCTTAAATCCCAAACTGCACTGAAGAGTTGGTTCATTGCATTCACAGCCAAGCGGAAATGTGAAGAAAGGAATCTGCATTCATTTCCAAATTTCCAGAAATCCAGACTTACTCACAGCCCAAGGGACAAAAAAATTCCTCAGACTTGGCTTAGCCCCCCGAAATAACTCAGTAAACGTGGAGCAAGTCACCTGGTGACTGCCAGATCACTGAATGACATATTAGGGTTCCACAAACACAGTAATCAAGGTTGACAAGTGGTAATCCTATATGTAATTAGCAAACATAGAAGCTAGAGGCAAAAAAAAAAATTGCAATAAGATTGCAAAAAAACAAAGAAATCATCCAAAAATGGCACAAGGAGCATAGACAGCAGAACATATTATGCATAGATTTCCAAACTGCCCACATTCTAATAAATTAGAATAAAAGTAGAGCCATAAAAATAAGGGCTAGAATTGTAAAATACAAAAAAATCTGCCTCCCATCATATCAATTTTACATTCTTTTAAAAACAGCTCTTGCTCCAGGTTCTGCAATCTCTTTGCTTCTTCTACAGTTCTTGTATGGGTCTCTACTTTTGACCCTGAAGCCACAAAGGAAAAATTGATCATGTCTCACATCCATTATTAGTCCAGGTAAGACAGCCTTCATTGCACTGGAAGGAAAAGAAGCGGCGTGGCTCAGTGGAAAGAGTGCGGGCTTGGGAGTCAGATGTCATGGGTTCGAATCCCAGCTCAGCCACTTGTCAGCTGAGTGACCTTGGGCAAGCCACTTAACTTCTCTGTACCTCAGTTACCTCATCTGTAAAATGGGGATTAAGACTGTGAGCCCCACATGGGACAACCTGATCGCCTTGTATCCCTCCCAGCGCTTAGAACAGTGCTTTGCACATAGTAAGCGCTTAACAAATACCATCATTATTATAATCATTACTATTATTAAAAAGTAAGAGACCATATTCAAATAAGTTTTACTTTGCCTAAATCCTAACAAGATGATGCTGAGAAAGTTTTGCAGGAACTGAATCTGCTTTTCATCCAATTAATTCCCTTCATCTCCCTGGGTCCCTCAGATTCTGTGAATGACTTGAATTTTATCTAATGAAATGGACCACTGCCTTTCTTTGGTCACATGGGCTTTGCTGATCCAGTTATCTAAACTGCAGTCATCAAGAGAGCTTATGGTTTACATGACAGAGGAAAGAAGAAAATTAAGACTGCCTGATCACGTGCCCAGTCACCACTTCCCAGCCGAGTTCCAAGCCACCCAGGCTGTGTGGAAATCTCCCCTAAACCTCACGGAGGCCACAGCCACACACACCCCCCTTTCCGAAATGGAGTGGGAGATTCAGAAGCTGCGGGGCCTCAGACCCACCCAGCTCCACCACCTGGGCTCCAGAGACACATTCCCCGAGTGGCAAAGGTTCTCGTTTTGCTGGGAAGGCTGGAGTTGCATGCCTCTCAACTCTCAAGACAGAGCAGGCAATACAGAAGCTGCCTTCTCAACTTTTAGAAAATGGCACCAGCTGAATTCCATATGGCTGATAGTCTGCCCCACCAGGTCCTCTCCCTCTTCCCACCCGTTATTCTCTCCTATCGCCCTGCCATGCCCACTGTCCCTCACAACATTCTCTAGCACCTCACCCCTGTCTCTTGCATCCCTACCCATCACCTTCCATCCTATCCACTCCCTACACCTCATTCTCTCTGTGGTCCGTAGAAGCTGTGCTCCACTGTGGGCAAACTCCCATTCATCCTTGACCAGTTCCTGGCCCACTCACTCTTCCTTGCCAACACCAAGATTAGGTTTTCACCACTCTCTCCTCTCTCCTAAGGATCTCATCGTCGCCCCACCTTATGTGGAAATTCATTCAATCGAGGGGTAGGAGTCAGCCTGCTCCTCTCCTGCCAACATCACTTTCACTCTCTCACCCCCTATTTCTCTCTTTTCCTCTTTGAATCCTTCATTGACCACTTCTTCTATACCCTCTCCAGTTACTAGCTGCTGTCTTCTCCCACCCTCCTGATCCCACCTCGACATTTCCTGCTGATTTCAATGTTTTTGCTGCCTTTCTTTTCTTTTAATGATACTTGTTCAGCAATTACCATGTGCTAAGCACTGTTCTAAGCACTGGGGTAGATACAAGGTAATCAGGTTGTCCCACATGGGGCTCAGAGTTTTAATCCCCATTTTACAGATGAGGTAAGGCACAGAGAAATGACGTGACTTCCCCAAGGTCACACAGCAGACAGACTCCCAAGCCAGTGCTCTATCCACTAGGTCACACTGTTTCCTCCAATCCTTGAGAATTTCAACCTCCACTGATGATCCCTCTGACTCCCAGCCACCATTTCCTTTTCCTCCTCAACTTCTTGCTCCACCCAACTTGAGCCACTCACCAACAGTGAGACAGGTTTAGTCTATGTCAAAACAGTGCCTCATCTTTAATTTCACTGACTGATGTATCACTTTCTGATCACAATCTTCTAATGTGCTACCTCTTCCACATTCCCTGCCCCTCAACTTTGGCCTTCACCCTCTACTGCTGCCTCTGTATGCCAGGCCCACTCCGTCTCTCCTAGACACACACAAACACATACACACACACACACTCTCTCTCTCTCTCCCTCCCCACCTCCCCAGACTCTGTACCAGAAGTTCCTGCCCTAGATGTGAACTCTGTCCTCTCCATGAATCTCAACTCGCTTTGCTGCTCTCATCCCACCAACCCCCACCAGCCCTGGGGGACTGCCAAAGTTTACTTCCCCCACTCCTGTGCTCGGGTGGCTGAAGACATAGGGTGGAAATCTAGGCTCTGAGATTCATTCATTCATTCATTCATATTTACTGGGCGCTTACTGTGTGCACAGCACTGTACTAAGCACTTGGGAAGTACAAGTTGGCAACATATAGAGACAGTCCCTACCCAACAACGGGCTCACAGTCTAGAAGGGGCAGACAGACAAAACAAAACATGTGGACAGGTGTCAAGTCATCAGAATAAACAGAAGTAAAGCTAGATGCCCATCATTAACAAAATGAATAGAATAGTAAATATGTACAAATAAAATTAATAGAGTAATAAATCTGTACAAACATATACTCTGCCCATCCGCCAAGCTAGCTCTCTTCCTCCCTTCAAGGCCCTGCTGAGAGCTCACCTCCTCCAGGAGGCCTTCCCAGACTGAGCCCCTTCTTTCCTCTCCCCTCGTCCCCCTCTCCATCCCCCCGTCTTACCTCCTTCCCTTCCCCACAGCACCTGTATATATGTATATATGGTTGTACATATTTATTACTCTATTTATTTATTTATTTATTTATTTTACTTGTACATTTCTATCCTACTTATTTTATTTTGTTGGTATGTTTGGTTCTGTTCTCTGTCTCCCCCTTTTAGACTGTGAGCCCACTGTTGGGTAGGGACTGTCTCTATGTGATGCCAATTTGTACTTCCCAAGCGCTTAGTACAGTGCTCTGCACATAGTAAGCGCTCAATAAATACGATTGATTGATTGATTGATTGATATACGCAGGTGCTGTGGGGAGGGGAAGGAGGTAGGGTGGGGGGATGGGGAGGAGGAGAGGAAAAGGGGGGCTCAGTCTGGGAAGGCCTCCTGGAGGAGGTGAGCTCTCAGTAGGGCTTTGAAGAGAGGAAGAGAGCTAGCTTGGCGGATGTGTGGAGGGAGGGCGTTCCAGGCCAGGGGGAGGACGTGGATGACTTCTGCCATTATAAGTTCACTCAACTGCAGTATTTATTAAGTGCTTACTATGTGCCAAGCACAGTACTAAACTCTGGGGTAGCTACAAGATAATCAGGTCCCACATGGGGCTCACAATCTAAGCTCCACACTCTTGGTATAGCTCAGCTGCTTTCTGATCCATCTGTCAATTAATGGTACTTATTCAATCAATCAATCAATCAATCACATTTATTGAGCGCTTACTATGCGCAGAGCACTGTACTACGCACTTGGGAAGTACAAATTGGCAACATATAGAGACAGTCCCTATCCAACAGTGGGCTCACAGTCTAAAAGGGGGAGACAGAGAATAAAACCAAACATACTAACAGAATAAGATAAATAGGATAGATATGTACAAGTAAAATAAATAAATTAATTAATTAATAGAGTAAAAAATATGTACAAACATATATACATATATACAGGTGCTGTGGGGAAGGGAAGGAGGTAAGATGGGGGGGATGGAGAGGGGGGCAAGGGGGAGAGGAAGGAAGGGGCTCAGTCTGGGAAGGCCTCCTGGAGGAGGTGAGCTCTCAGCAGGGCCTTGAAGGGAGGAAGAGAGCTAGTTTGGCAGATGTACGGAGGGAGGGCATTCCAGGCCCGGGGGATGACGTAGGCCGGGGGTCGATGGCGGGACAGGCGAGAACGAGGTACAGTGAGGAGATTAGCGGCGGAGGAGCGGAGGGTGCAGGCTGGGCTGTAGAAGGAGAGAAGGGAGGTGAGGTAGGAGGGGGCGAGGTGATGGACAGCCTTGAAACACAGGGTGAGGAGTTTCTGCCTGATGCGCAGATTGATTGGTAGCCACTGGAGATTTTTGAGGAGGGGAGTAATATGCCCAGAGCGTTTCTGGACAAAGATAATCCGGGCAGCAGCATGAAGTATGGATTGAAGTGGAGAGAGACACGAGGATGGGAGATCAGAGAGAAGGCTGGTGCAGTAGTCCAGACGGGATAGGATGAGAGCTTGAACGAGCAGGGTAACGGTATGGATGGAGAGGAAAGGGCGGACCTTGGCAATGTTGCGGAGCTGAGACCGGCAGGTTTTGGTGACGGCTTGGATGTGAGGGGTGAATGAGAGAGCGGAGTCGAGGATGACACCAAGGTTGCGGGCTTGTGAGACGGGAAGGATGGTAGTGCCGTCAACAGAGATGGGAAAGTCAGGGAGAGGACAAGGTTTGGGCGGGAAGACAAGGAGTTCAGTCTTCGACATGTTGAGCTTTAGGTGGCGGGCAGACATCCAGATGGAGATGTCCTGAAGGCAGGAGGAGATGCGAGCCTGGAGAGAGGGGGAGAGAGCAGGGGCAGAGATGTAGATCTGGGTGTCATCAGCGTAGAGATGATAGTTGAAGCCGTGGGAGCGAATGAGGTCACCAAGGGAGTGCGTGTAGATTGAGAACAGAAGGGGACCAAGCACTGAACCTTGGGGAACCCCCACAGTAAGAGGATGGGAAGGGGAGGAGGAGCCTGCAAAAGAGACTGAGAAAGAACGACCGGAGAGATAAGAGGAGAACCAGGAGAGGACGGAGTCTGTGAAGCCAAGGTCAGATAGCGTGTTGAGGAGAAGGGGGTGGTCCACAGTGTCAAAGGCAGCTGAGAGGTCGAGGAGGATTAGGACAGAGTATGAGCCGTTGGATTTGGCAAGCAGGAGGTCATTGGTGACCTTTGAGAGGGCAGTTTCCGTGGAATGAAGGGGACGGAAGCCAGACTGGAGGGGGTCGAGGAGAGAGTTGTTGTTGAGGAATTCGAGGCAGCGCATGTAGACAACTCGTTCAAGGAGTTTGGAACATTTACTGTGTGCACAGCATGGTATTAAGCACTTGGGAGAATAAAATAAAATAGAGTTAGGAAGACATGATTCCTGCTACTGCTCCTTAAGTGATCTGCACACACTAAGCACTTAGTAAACACGACTGAATGAATTTCCCACTCCAAGTGCCACCATGTTTTCTGATCCTTCCATTCTCTTCTGAAGGCCCTAAGGTCCCGTCCCCACCACACATACACACCTTAACCCCAAATGACCTCACCAATTACGCTGTTGGGAAAAATCACAACCATCAGGAGTGGACTTAACAAACCTCTCCCACCTCCTTGCCCTGCCCTGCAGCTCCTGCAGCAGCAAATCTGCCCTTATTTGCACCTCTGACTTTGTCTCCTTTCACCTCCTAAAATCATTTTTTCCCCACTCCCCTCACTGCTACTTTCAACCTCTCACTCTTCAATTGCTCCTTCTCCGCCTTCAAACATGCTCAAACCTCCCCCACATAAAACAGTGCTCTTTCAATCCATGGCCCCCTCCAGCTATTATCCTCATCTCCCCGCTCCCACTCCTACACCAGCTCCTGAACGGGTCATATACTCCAGCTATGTTTATTTCATTCATTCTTTCATTCAATTATATTTATTGAGCACTTACTGTGGGCAGAGCAGTGTACTAGGGGCCTGGAAAGTACAATTCAGCAACAGATAGAGACAATCCCTACCCAACAACGGGCTCTCCACCTACTTCATTCTTCACCGCACTATATTCAAAGCTTTCGACCACTTCACTTCACCAGAGTGCATTTTCTAACGTCACTGCTGACCTCAATTTAGCCAAATCCACAGGGCTACTCTCAGTCCTGATCTTCTTCAACCTCTTTCTGCCTCTGACATTGTGGAAATGATGTGTCCTAGTAGAAGCAGTGGGGCCCACTTGATCAGCGCTTAGTACAGTGATTGGCACACAGTAATAAACAACATAATTATTATTATTATTATTGAAAGCTCCTTGATGACAGAGATTGTTGACTACTGACTATATTGCTTTGCACTCTCCCAAGCGGTTAGTACAGTGCTTGGCTCATAGTATCAGCTCAATCAATTCCATGGATTGATTGACTGATTGATTAGCCAAGTGGAAAGAGCAAGCACAGGCCTGGGAATCAGAGGACCGGGATTCAAATCCTCACTCTGCTATTTCTCTGCTGTGTGACCTTGGGCAAGTCATTCAACTTCCCTGTGACTCAGTTTCCTCATCTATAAAATGAACAATCTCCCTCATACTTATATTGTGAGTTCCTTGAGTGACAGGGTCTGCATCCAACTTGATTATCTTGTATCTACCTCAGACCTCAGTGCAGTGGTTGGTACATAGTAAGCACTTAATACCCAAATTATCATTATCATTGTAGTTATTATTGGACCATCCCCCTACCCCTCAAAAACTATCAGGGCTTGGTTTTACTGACTGACACAGAATTAACTTTGTTTTCCTCCCTCCTTCCTGACCACTCCACCTCAGTTTTGCTTAAGGCTCTGTTCTGGATCCTCTACTCTTCTTACTAGAAACTCAGTCCCTTGGGGAGCACATCCTCTCACACAGTTTCAGCTACTCTTCTCTACTCCCACATCCAACTCTCTAGCCCTGACCACTGCTCTGCTTGCAATTCTGCATCTTAATAGTAATAATAATAACAGCATTTACTAAGCGCTTACTATGTGCAAAGCACTGTTCTAAGCATTGGGGAGGTTACAAGGTGAAAAACAGCTCCCCTGAATGTGCTTGCTGGCATCTAAAACTCAACATATCTAAAACAAAACTACTCACCTTCCCCCAAAATCCACTCCTCCTTCTAATTTTTCTATCTCAGTAGATAACACCAGCATCCTTTCCGTCCCTGAAACCTGCTGCGGCTGTATAATCTTTGACTCCTCGCTCTTCTTCATCTCTCAATCTACTGCCACGTCTTCGGATCTACCCCTTTCAAGCTCTGGTTATACAGTGGCAAGACTATTGCATCAGCCTCCTTGCCACTCTCTCTACATCCAACCTCTCCGCACTCCAATCTTTACTACTTGCTGCTCAAATCAGATTCTTGGACTGAAGTTTGCCACATATCTCTCCACTCCTAAAACTAAGCCCTCTTTTCCCTTACTCCCTCTCCTTTCTGTGTTGCCTATGCACTTTGATCTGTAGCTTCTAAGCACTTGTTCTTCACCCACTCTAAGCTCCCAGCACTTACATACATATCCATAATTTATTTATATGAATGTCTGTCTCCCCCTCTAGTCTGCAACATTCTTGTGGGCAGGGAACATGACCACCAACTCTGTTGTATTATACCCTCCCAAGCTCATAGTTCGGGGCTCTGCACAGAGTAAGCACTTGATAAATACCAACGATTGACTGATTCATACACATGGTACTGTCCTCTCTGTTGGCTAATAGGTGATCTTTTGGGCTCTATCTGCAGGCACCCAGTAATCACATTTTAGTAGTGTCATCCTCAGATAGAACCACTGTAATCTCTGGCTTCGATGCAGGTATTGCAGGACAAGGACCCATCTACTATTTTATAGCCCAGCCATCTTAAAGAAGTATTGAATTCTGGGAGTGTTTGGTTCAGCATGAATGAGATCTGGAGAAAAGAACAAGATGAAGCAATTCTGCAGCATTGTCAGTTGCTCTCTTTAATATTGCAGCACCCACTAAACATCACCAGACTGCTAACTCACTAGCTTGAAAAATCCTTGAGGGCATGGATTGTGTCTACCTACTCTACTGTACTCTCCCAAGCATTTAGTACAGTGCTGCGGACACAATAAATGCTCAATAAATACTGACTGATTGAATGACCCTGCTACACTGTAGTTGCTGCAGCATCAGCCCACAGAAGGCATTCAATAAATGCTTCAGGTGCTTACTTTTTTGATTCATCGCCTGACGAGAGTGTAAGAAAAGTATTCATTCTCGTCAATGGAACAGGATAGTGTCTCTTCTCAGGACATGCGCTTTCATCCAAAACATAAGCCAAATTTTCAATCAATTGCATTTATTGAGCACTTACTGTGTGCAGAGCACTGCACTAAGTGCATGGGAGAGTACAATAAAACCTTATAACAGACACACTCCCTGCTCACAATGAGCTTGCAGTCTATTTAACTATGGTATTGTATAGTATAGGTGTGTGTACAATGAATGATGGTGACACCTTATCAGAATTGTATAGTAAATACACCTGGGCAGAAAGAGTGTTTTTACTACACATTTTGCCTAGAGCACAATGGCAAAACCAGAGAACATTCTTCTAACGCAAACCTGTCTGCAGGCAATACATTGCAGAGGAAGAAACAGTGGTACCCACATGCAAGGCACGGAACGTGGGGTGAGAACCACAAGTTTTCCACAATGCAGAGTTCTGCAAGAACGCAACCCCCACGTGGCTTAGAACTGGGTTTATCTCTCTTAAGGTCCTCCCTCTTGAGCCCCTTGGCATGTCCTGGCAACAGGGGCACTTTCCTCAATGACAGGCATCGGTGAGCTTTTAACAGAGGAAGCCAGGTTGAATTTGAACAGGAGGGAAGGGGGCAGGCCACACACCCGGATACTAATGGGGATTTGACCATTAAAGTGTTTCACTTCTTCTTCCCCTTCCTTACCCCCTACTGCTGAGGAATGAAAGCAACAGACACTCCAACATAAAGGCATTCCCAGGCAGAACAGCAAAGCACATCACCCTCAGGAATTTACAATGGAAGTTTCCAAAAGTGTCTTAAGTCTATGTCTCCAAATGAATTCCCTTTGTCCAATCCTGTGTCTTCAACATCTCTCCAAGGATGCCCTGTCTAAAACAGAGTACATCATCCCCTTCCAAGATGCTCCACTCTTCCCCAACTTTTCTAGCAACCTTGGGACCTGATTACCTTCCTTGTTCCTAGAACAAACTACTATACCATTTTCTTTCCTTGTTTCCTTTTCTACTCCCCTTCACCCACCTAGCACAGAGTATGGCACAAAGCGGCCGTTCAATAAGTGCCGCTGCTGCTATTATTACGTCACGTACCCTTCAAAATCAATGCAACCTTCTATAGCCTCAACAAAAGCCAAAACCCAAAGCTTTGATATTACTTCTAAAATAAGTTCTTTCCAACCTTGTTTGTTCTAAGATACACTAAACGTACATGGTCCACCTTTCCTCCAGTCTGGAAGAGTGGGGATGCTGACCTTCCTCATCATTACTAAGGATTTTCTTGCCCCTCCACAGGTTGCTTATTCTAGACACTCCCACTGCTTGATAGCTTCAGTGTGCCCTGAAAAAAGTCACATCTGGGCTCACGCCCATGCAGAGATTAGCTCAGGACCATAGGGACACCTGCCCAAAACAACAAAGCCCAGTGCGCCCAGGATTTCCAGGGCACATCTGAAAGCTTGCCAAGTCACAAGGGGGTCACAACAAGTAGCACTGTTCTCTTATTACGTTACATTATTACACCATCATTATCTCATTACTGATTTTCCTGTTTCTCCACAAGACCACTCCAGCCCAGAATTAAACAGCCACTTCCAAAACTCACCTTCCTGTTTCACTGGTTTGACAGAACTCTAAGTCTTTTCACTTTAATTAAGGTTTGGCCGAAATATATTCTATAAGCAATGTTTTGCACTCACAAATGCTACAAGAAATGAGTCCTCACTCAAGGTACTGGTTCTCCACTGAATGTCCAGGCCACTCTGGCAGAGAGTAAAGAAAACAGATGGCTTCACCTTGTACCCAGTCCCAGTAAGGACCAGGAAAGCAGCAGGGGCCCCTGCTGCTGCCTCTTTCATCCAAATCAGATTCGAGCAATACCCCCTCCCCCGGAAGCAGCTCACCCACTGAGACTGCTTTCTGCACCAATCGACCATATTCACTGGCTGCTTACTGTGCATACAGGACCATACTAAGTGCTTGGGAGAGTACCGATAGAATCAATAAACACAATAAGCCCACAACGAGCTTACAAAGGGGAAGACAGACATTAATATAAATAAATTACAGATATGTACAGAAATGCTGTTGGACTGAGGAAGGGGTGAATAGAGGGTGCAAATCCTAGTGTGAGGGCAATGCAGAAGTGGGGAGGGGAGAGGAGGAAATGAGGGCTTAGTCGGGGAAGGCCTCTTGGAGGAGATGTGTTTCAAATAAGGCTTCGAAGGTGGGGAGAGTGATCAGTCTGTCGGATATAAAGAGGGAAGGAGTTCTGGGACAGAAGCAGGATGTGGGCAATGGGTCGGTGGTGAGATTAGATGAGCTCAAGGTACAGTGAGTAGGCTGGCGTTAGAGGAGGGAAGTGTGCGGGCTGGGGGTAGTAGGAAATCAGGGAAATGTGCCACTAGTGCCAGCTGTGACTCACCTCCATGGGTCCCTGGGTCCAGGGGCATTGTACATTCATTCAATCGTATTTATTGAGTGCTTACTGTGTGCAGAGCACTGTACTAAGTGCTTGAGAAGTACAAGTCAGCAACATATAGAGACGGTCCCTACCCAACAACGGGCTCACAGTCTAGAAGGGGGAGACAGACAACAAAACAAACATGTAGACAGGTGTCAAAATCGTCAGAACAAATAAAATTAAAGCTATTTATTTCTTTTACCCTCCAGCCATTGGAGGGTAAAAAGTAAAGCCACCTTGTAGCCTTCACCTCTGATACCTTGCCAAATCCAAGGAGCGGGTAAGCTATCCCGAGAGCTGTGGGAACCTAATGGCATTTTTCCCACGATGCCAAGTCCACAGCGACACAGTCTCACGGCCCCCAAAATGTCGGTGCCTACGATTAAGAATACACTATCGATCTACAACTAGGTTTCAATCACCGCTTTTGCCATTGTTTGAGAAATGAAATGCATGCTAGCAGTGAGTCACAAGACGAAATAAAAATGAAACAGCTAGATAATTTTGAAAAATTCGAACAGGTGAAATAAATACTATTTCATGACTCATTTTTTCATTACCAGTTTTAGCAATCCAAATTACTTCTAGGTTGGGATGGACATTAGTCAAGTGTATAACATTCTTTGCCTCCATCATCTCACATTCCCATTTAATTGGTAGGGGCTGTTTGCTCCATTTACACAGTAATTCAAAAGTTTTGTTTTTTTAATATACAAAAAGTGTGACCTTGTAATCTAGCTACAACCTACCGTAAAGGCCACACATGGAGGGTTTTTTTTTAACCATTCTCTCACCCTCCCAGGATAAGGGAAGTGTGATCCTTTCTGATATCTTCAGTTCCTCCTTTATTAGCCACTTTAGAGGCACTCTATTAAGGCAACCAATTCTGGAAGTCAACAGTTAAATCAGTGGTGGTCAAACGCTGGACATGGAGTTACAAGTTGCCTTTCTGGTCATCTGAAAGTAGACTGCAGGAGAGAAGCCAAAAGAGTTTCCAGGACTGAGGAATTAGGCACAACGAGCTATTTCCCCAGGATGCTGTTATGGCCTATTTTCTATTTTAAGGCACAGCTGCCACACCTCAGGGCCACTGCCTGAAGCAGCTATGCCTCGGCCCATGCTCAGCATTTTCCAGAGTATCAGTATGGGATAACTACTTTCCCGCAGTCCAGTGTGTGATGGGAGATGCTTCCAGGGAGGTGGATAGGGGAGGAGGGATGTTTTCAATGGAAGTCTAGATTGGGAATTCTTTCCCCCCAAGCTTTTCAATGCAAGCAGTAAAACCAATCTTCCAGCAACCACGGTAGGAAGAAAAAACTGAAAGCCAGGTCCTCCAAACCACAGCTAAGACCGACGGTAGTGTCAGAGGCTTGGAGAAGCTGGGGGTTAGAATCTCCCTTCTCACCAGCCGGCCTAGGACAGAAAGGAAATGCAGAGGAGGAGCTGGGGTGAGAGCCTTTTTTCTGCTCTGGTGCTTCTCCTATGACTCGGAGTCCGTTTGAGGGGTCTGAGCCGGTGGGAGCACTCCGAGGCTGCTGCTCAGAAGAACTGGGGGCCCAAAGCCAGAACAGGCTGCCACAGAAAGGAAGCGAGCGACGTGCCTCTGCACCAAGATATTCTACAGCACGTCAGGAATCGGACTCTATACTGTGGCTCTGACAAAAAACAAGCTGGGGTTGGGAGGAAGGGACAGCCGTGCTGAGCCTGCATCGCATAATTTGAGATTACAATGAAAGATGGATTTTACTGGACTGTGGAACTGCTAGAATAGGTGCACCATCAGACTTGACAAAGCTACGGGCCACTGCGGCAAACTCCCTTTCTGCCCTCTGATCGTTGACACGACAGGGAGTTGACACACCCTCTGCTGCTGGAGGCCCACTCACCTCCGAAGATAAATTCCTAACCTCCAGGGCCATCTCTTGTTCTTCAAAGGAAGTGGGCAATGAGCTCTAGTCCAGAGCCCTATGAAGAATGCAGTTTGGCACAATGGAAAAAGCACTGACCTTGGTGTCGGGAGACATAATAATAATGTTAATTGTGCTACCCGTGAAGCACTTACTATATGCCACGCACTACGCTAAGTGCTGGGATAGATAAAAAAAATACCCAGATCAGGCACAGTTCCTGAGCCACCAGGGCTAATGGTCTAAGGGGGACAGAGAAGGAGAACAGGTACTGAATCCCCATTTTACAGATAAGGAAATGAGGAAACTGAGGCACATTCATTCATTCATTCAATCACATTTATTGAGCGCTTACTATGTGCAGAGCACTGTAGTAAGCGCTTGGGAAGTACAAGTTGGCACAGAGAAGGGACTCGCCTAAAGTCAAACAGCAGATAAGTGGCGGAGTTGGGATTAGAACCCAGGTCATCTGACCCCCAGGCTGTTTCCACTAGTCTAATCCTGGCTCTGTCACTTGCCTGCTGTGTGACCCCGGGCAAATCACTTGACTTCTCCGGGCCTCCATTTTCCTCATCTTTAAAATGGGGATTCAATACCTGTTCTCCCTCCTACTTAGACTGTGAGCCTCTTGTGGGACAAGGACTGGATCCAACCTAATTACCTTGTAGCTACCCCAGGGCTTAATGCAGCGCTTGGCATATAGTAAGCATATAACAAATGCCACGATTATTATTTAAGTCTGATCAAATGCATGCTAGATACAGGTTTTTACCTGTGTTAGCCTAAGGATTGGGGAAGGTCATTCAAAACCAATATAAACAGTCCAGTGATGCATTTCGGGAGGGATGAGGAAGGGAGACAGATAAGTCACCAACAGAACTGGGAATAGACCACTCATTCTTCAATTGTGCATTGTAGATTGCTGCCAACAGGAAAATCCCAGTCAAATTAAGCTCTTATTTGCCTTCCTAGCTTCTCTTTTAAAACAGCCCAAATAACCTTTTTTGCTAAGTATATGTTTTATGGAAAGGGAGGGGAAAAAAAAAAAATCCATCCTCCTTTCATGTCAGGCTCCACCCAAGTTATAAACTCCTTGAAATCAGGGATTTGTACCATGGAAAAACGGCTTTCTATAAACAGAAAGAAAACAAAAACAAGTTTAGGAAGGGCCCTGGGTACATTTCCTTTCAGTTTACTTCCTCCAGCCAGAGAAGCAGCCTTCTCCAGCCCGGATGGTAATTCCCGCTCACAAGCACCATGATACAGCTGCAGGCAATCTCAGGGAGAGCTCGACTGGAGGCAGGGCCTGTCTGCACAACAGCAGCAGAGCCCAGGCCCTGAAATGTCTGTGTCAACATCTCCCGCCTCCTTTCTCCCTCCCGCCACTCTCCCAGGAATCAACATGTTTATGATGTATTCTACAAATTTACATCTACTGTTTCCAAGGCTAGCAACCTAGCTGTTCCTTTCAAAAGGACACCAGGAACTTGACAAATTGTTAAAATGTGAGATCAAATACCCAACACAAGGCTCGACCCACGATGAGCTATTACTGAAGCAGAGGACCACAATCCTCCAACGTTAAACGGCATGTTCAGCTGGAAAGGCTGGCCTACACTACAATAGAAAAAAATAAAACAAAACAAAAAAAAAACCCATCTACCAGGAGGGTGGGCAGAATCCTTAACTAAAATCACTAACAGGACTATAAAACAGGAAGCATTTTTTGATGTTCAATCCCCAAAAAGGAATGTGAACATCTTTTCTCCTCAAAAGCCCCTAAACCACACTTGATAAAGGATTAACTCGAGAACTCAAATCAGCAAAAAAATAATTTCTTGAAGAGAAAAAGATTTGAAGGCCCTTTATTTTCAAACAGCCTGCTGGCCTAATGCTACAATAATCTGTGTGATCTTATTTAAACATGAATTTCAGGTGTCACTGGAAAAAATGAATGCAATGCCGATTCATGTATACTTGGCAAGCCTAATTCTGCTAGTCAAACAGAACCCCTGGCATTCAAAAATGATGTAGAATGTGAAGAACAATTTCAGCATAGTGATTTGTAAGACATTTTGTTCCATCATGCCACCTATTTGCTAGTCTATCAAATCTGAGAAATACATTATAACCATATCCAACACGCCATAAAATATTTTTGATCTAAATGTAATGTGTCAGCTTCAGTTTGCTAGTTTACCCCAATATTTTATGTTCTACAGTCAGATACGAGAGCCCAAGTGCTGGTTCCCCTTGAATGCAGACATCATCACTGACCATACAACTTACCTAATTCTGAATTCTTAAGGCTTTTCAGATTGCCTATTCTGCTGAACACCTCGATGACAATAAACACCATTTCACATTAGACTCTCACTTTCAGTCTTTCCCTATCCAGCTAAACTACAAGGATGGATGATTCGTTTCAGGATCAAATTAGATAGGACTCCATAGAGTTGCTGATTTCCTGTTTAAGGAAGTTAGTTCTGTTTTTTTTTTTTCACAAGGACCCTTCAGGCAAAATGTTTAGGGTTCCTGAGTAAGCTCCAACGGCCTTTGTTCTTCACTTTGCTCTACTCATTACTGCTTTCTTCTTGCTCTCCTCCCCCTCCGAAGCTACCAGATTTCAGTGTAAAATGGAAATGCCAGCTCAAATCTAAGTGCACACTTCCCAGACACTAGACAGTTTTCATTATCCCTGATTGTGAGGCATCGAGTTAAAAGTAGGTATCCCCTGGCAGCTGAGGCACTGCCCATCCACTTTCATTTCTGGGTTTCATTAGTATTCCACATTACAATCTCCGCCTCAAATAATCCACTGGAAGATTCAACCTCCATCCAACCCTTCCCTCTCCTCCCACCCCAAAAAAGGAGGGGGTGGAGGGGGAGGGGAGAAAAAAAAAATCACATGGATACTTCCATTTGGCCTCTTAATTCAATGGGCAAAAGCACAATAAACTTGGCCAGCTGAAGGCACAAAATGTGTGTGCAACTTGAAGGCTCCTATATTCAGAAATGATGACTAGGTTGCCTAGATTTGGTGAGGCAATTATGTTTTATATAGCCATATGAAAAATGCCAAATATGCACTACTGTAGGGCAACGCAGAATAGCGTATTCTCCCACAAGGCCCCTGATTTCTATCCAATATTTGCCCTTGCCATTTATCAAGGCCTATTCTTTACCTCTGAAGGGAGTAAAAATGCTCCACACATGCCATTTGAATGAAGTCATTGTTTTCAGCCTTGATATTTGTGTCGTAATAAACAATCAGACCAGTCCCATTAAATTTGGATAAAATTAACAGTACTTCTTCTCCTTAAATTCACACCACAGTTTCTGTCCAAGTGTGCCAATCAGGAGTCAGAGCCCATATGGGTAATGCATGAGCCTTCAAATTATCAGAATATTCATGCTCAAAATATCATATCTCACCTTGTGAACCTTGACCTTTTGGAAAGACTTTAGCCAATGCTCAGCTACTGTCACATGGATTCATTACCTCTGCAAATATGAAAGGGTTAAAAGCAGCCCCAGTCAACAGGCCTACAAGGAAAAAAAAAGACAGTATGTATGCCTTACAGCATCTCTGCAATGCACTTACACTCATTCCTAGAACAATATTGTCACCTTTTGGCCTTCACAAAAGTCATTGCCCCCCCCCCACCCACATACACACAAACACCCTTGAACAGCTTCTACAAAGAAAAGCACAAGACAGTACATACCCTGCAAAAGAAAAACAGCAAGCAAAGCAGCATTCTCCAGTCACAAACACATCTAAAAATCACAAATCCATCAATCCACTTTGGTTTGGTTTTGTCCAAAAAGAATCTGCACAAACCTTGTGTCCCCACCCTAACAAATAATTTTTTTTATATCATAAGGGTCATAAATCTCAGCTCCTTGCCCATCCCTTAAGCAAAAGAAAAAGGCAGGAAAAGCCCAAGTTATCTCAGAAGCTGCAAACCTGAACATTTTTTTCCTCCTTCCTGTACATAATCTTTTAGGACTATATTAGCCACATACCAGTGCTGTGTGGTGTCTAAAGTGTGCATTCACATACTGTGTTGGGATGGTACCTTCCTGCAAGCTCCTCTGCTTTTGGCTGCCATGAAGGGAGGAAGCTGCTATCCCACTGTAGTAGCTCAGTGACTGCATTGTGTTCAGGAGCTGATCTGCCTCAAACCAGTTTCAGCCGGTTCTGGTCACCCTACATAAAAAAGCTATGGCAACCCTCGCTGAGTTGCCAACAAGTCCCTGAAAATCATCAGCGCAGGGGGCTCTCACTGGGGGTTGCTCTTCCCCATTTTGGTCCTGGGGAGGAGTGGGGGTGGAGAGGGGGTTGGGAGCAGGGGGGGTCATTGTGTAGCAACCCCCACCACCACCAATCCCCAGCCCAGCCCCAAATGCTCACCTCTCACGTAGCCCCTGGGGACTCCATCCACCACCTCCTCCTCCTCCTCCTCCTCTTCTTCCTCCTCCTCCCCAGTTGCCCCAGCCCCAAGCACACATCCACTTCCCCCTCCTCTTCCCCACTTACCTCCCACAACCTGGCTGGGAGCTGGGTGTATGTGTGTGTGCATGTGTGTTGGGAGCTAACAAAGAGCCCGCAATAAATAAAAAAATAAAAGAAATCTCCTTACACAGGATGGGTTTGCAGCACCAGGCGGCCTCGGCCCCACAGCAGAGTGGGGCTGGATGGATGACCAGAATCTTCTCTGCCCATGTCACCCCCAACCGACCCCCTCCCTTCCCTCCCTCGCCTCCCTTCTCCAGCCCTGGCACCACCACCACCACCACCCCTGTTCCTTCTCCAACCTTCTCCTCCTCCAAGTACCTGGATGGGGGGGGGGAGGGGGAGGAAACCCATAAATCCTTTCACCCCGTGGAATTCCGTCGGGATTTTTTTTTTCTTTCTTTTCCTTCTGGAGGACGGAGACGCCTCTAAAATAAGCAGGGGCCGGTGCCTGGGCTGGAGGAGGGGAGGCGGCTGCTGCTTGACTCTGGGCCCTTCTGCGGGCCTATGGGGCCTAGCCCAAGTGGCGCCCTTTTACCACCGGGCTGGGGGGAGGCTGATGGGACCGGCCAAGCCGCCCACATCCACGCATATATGCACACACACGGGGACACACACAGGTGACCGAGTTGGGAGGGGGCAAATCAAATGTAAAGCCCCCCCGAGCTCCCTCCCACCTCCCCACTTCTGCCCTCCGACCCCCACTAGGCCTCCCCCTCCACCATCCCAACCTCCCCCCCAACCCGGGGTTGGCCTCCGCAGCCCCGGGCCGCCTGCTCGGATGACCTTTGTTTTGTGAGTCGGCGGCTGCTGCTGGAGCTGTTGTTGTTGCTGCTGCGGCTGCTTCCATATTACGGGCGTGTCATCTGCATTCCCGCTGCCCGGGTCTGTGCGTGTGCGGGGCGGCCTCCCCGCAGCCGCTGCTTGCCGCTGGCTGCCACTACTACTGGCTGAGCCCGGGCTCCCGGGGCAGCCGCATGCAACGGCGGCGGGAGCTGCAGCGGCTGCAGCAGATGCAGCAGCAGCAGCAGCAGCAAAGGCTGCTGCAACCCGCCCCCACCCCCGGGCCCGAGCGGGCTCCCGGACGGGGCTGCAGGCTAGGCCGCGCGGCACGGGCCTAGGAGGGTGGTGCGGTGCCCCCGCCTGAGCTCCGAGCGAACAAAAGGGAGGCTAGGGAAGAAGAGGGGGGTTAAAGGAGGAGGGGGTGGGAGAGGAAAAGGCAAAAGCAAAAAAAAAAAGGGGGGGTGAGAAGAAAAAGAAGGGAGACAAGGCATGCAATCTGCTATTATTCTTAACCAGCTCCCATTAATTAGCACGAATTGAAAATAAGACAGACAGACCTGTCAACTCTCACTCATGGAGGACTGGATTTTTAACTCTCGCCCTGGTGATGATGGAGGATGTTTGGGTTGGATTGGGGTTGGTTGGTTGTTTTTTTTTTTTTGGTGGTGGTGGAGGTTGTTTGTTTGGGGTTGTTTTTTTTACCCCCCCTTCTCTCCCAACGTGTTTCAATCAGACATTTTAGGATCGGAGTCTATCCCTTCGTCGGCCGCGGCCGCCGGGAGAGCGAGGCCTTGCTAAAGATGGTTGAAAGGGATGGGGAGGCTCCGGCCGGGAAGCCGGGAAGAGGGGAGGGAGGGAAGGAGGGAGGAGGAGGAGGAGGAGGGGGAGGCTGGCCCAAACCTCCCTCGACAATGGTGGCTTGCAAAACAAAACCAAAAAAAAAAAAAAAGGTATGGGGCAAGCTGCAGAGTCATTCATTTTAAACTCCTCGCCCGAGTGTGAAGACGGGGCCTTTTATTGGAGTGCGTGTTGGAAGCCCTTTTTTTATTCCCCTTCCCTGTGACAAAGGAAGCCGGGACACCCTCTGGGGGCGAATCCAGCCGGTTTAAAAGCCACCCATTTTGCTTTCCGAGAAAATAAAGGGCCCGAGGCTCGAGCTGGTGTAGAATGGACCCTTCTCCCCTTCTGTGCTCTTTCTAAAACCCCCTTCCCCAGGGGCGGGGAGGTGGGGATGAGACGGGACCAGGCCTGATGCAAAAATTCGAGCTCCAAGGTTCAGCGGTAGAGGGATCGGTCACACTGCGCCTCTTTTTATGTGATCGTCCATGTGTACACACGTGAATGCGCCCCTGGACATTCGTGGACACATATGAATCGACCGCAGAAACAATGCCCTGACCCATATCCACTGTTTATAAGGCCTCCCCCCCAAAAAACAAATCCATCCCTCTCCAATGATAGGTGGGATTAAGGTTTTCTGTGCCAAATCTGATGTTTACCCCGTTTTGTCCTCTGACTTTGCAACTACCAGGCCCTCCAGCTTCACCTAAGCCTACACAAATCAAAGCAACGCTGTTGATTGTGCGAATGTTGGAAATATGACCCAACAGCAACAATGGAAGACAATTCATTCCTGACCTCTACCCCGAGTGCCCTTTTCACTTTGTGTTTCATTAAGCTCCATTTGGCCGCTTCACTTCGAGTATTAATTTTGGTTATTGAATTTACACAGCCCCCTTTTTAAGCCTTGCTTCCCTAGTTGATTCTCAACTCCAGGAATCACCCCAGGTGACTACAAACAGGGGAAAGATGAATTTCCTTTTGTTTGTTTTAAATTAGATTAATTAGTTCATGTTTGCAAAGCAGTTTGAAGGTGAAAAGCACTCAATATATTTGTACTAAGTATTCTATTTACCTAACATTAACTTCAAGGAGGAATCCATTGTTCTGTTTGGGGGCTTTGTATTATGAAATTTAAAATTAGTGCTTCTTGCATGAAAGACTTCTCAAGTGAGTGAACAATTACAGTCACCCAGAAGTGTGACTAGTCTTAAATTTGAAACAGTGTGTGTTGTTCGCAGTTATATGCAAGTTTGAATAAATATTTCCATGATCAAAAGCTCCCTAAGCACAAAAATTCCACCAGCAAGGCCCACATTTCCTAATGTCTCAAGCATCAATGCCTTGAAACCATACTGTACGGAGGGGAAACAAACAGGAGGTTGTATTCTCAATTTTTGATACAATTTTCTTAGAAGAATGATTTAAAGTCCAGATAATTTTTTTCAAGCTGTGGCCTTCTGTAAATTTGCATGATTGGGTTAAACTACATAATGACTATTGTACAATAATCTATATGCCAGGATAAGCTATTCATTCAATCGTATTTATTGAGTACTTACTGTGTGCAGAGCACTGTACTAAGCGCTTGGGAAGTACAAGTTGGCAATATATATAGACGGTCCCTACCCAACAGCAGGCTCACAGTCTAGAAACCAGTGAATTGTTAGTCTGGTCCTAATTTCCAGTTCATCTAATTTTATCATGTGTCTACTCTCTAGTAAAGATTACAGAAACATTTCTCAGATTTGAGCTGTGATTACTTTCAATCACAGGGATGAGCCCTCAGCCCATCCTCGGCGACTCAGACTGGCCAAACGTAATCCAAACTCTGAACTCCAGATAAATGTAAACTGAGTGTTTTCCATGAAAGGTCTTTACCTTTGAAATTTCCAGGTGGTCACGAAATATTGCCACTTTAAAAAAAAAAAATTAGGTTCCTGTAAGATGCTCAATCAAGCTCTTCCCTAAATGGTAGGAGTCCTGATGGGCTAAAACACATAAAAATGGCCTAATAGTACAATTTGTCATCCTCACAAGTGCCCAGAGGCACTGTCAAGTGGTGCAAGATATTAATTTTTAAAATACATAAATACATCACTATTAGAAAAAGAGGATACATTTTCCATGCAAATGACCCCAACTCCAGTTTTGAAAACAAAGATTTGATTTAGTCATTTTGCTAACCAACAAAGCTTGGTCGGTCCAGAGTTAGCAGAGAGTTAAAATCTTAAAATCTGATCATTAAAAAAAGGGAAACACAGAAAACAGCACTATGGAAATAACAGCATTATAGAAATGTGTACATGGTGAATACCACCCTGCTTTGGTGTCAAACACAAAAATAGAAGAGATAACCTTTCTAAGAATCAATCAAGTAATCAATGGTATTTACTGAGCACTTACTTTGTTCAGAACACTGTATTAAGCGATTTGGAGAGTACAACAGAGCTAGTAGACACATTCCCTGCCCACAGGGAGCTTACTGTGTAGAGGGGAAGATGGATATGAAAAATTATATACTTAAGTACTGTGGGGCTGAAGGTGAGGTAAATATCAACTGCTTAGTCCTTTTTTCTGAGTATCGCACATAAAACAACAAAAAATTATGTCACATGCGAGCTGAGCAGAAACTACAGGGCATTCAAATTATTTTTTTTTTAATAACAAGGGTTTTTCAGGTACTGATTAACCTGTATGAATCCAACAGATGTCAGTTTGAAAAACGATTGTACAGTCTATATTCCTTAATGACCCCAACATTTCTAGCATGATTTTCAACCAAATGGAAATGCTCAAAATAATAAGAATAACAATACTAATGATATTTATCAAGGTCTTACTCTAGGGCAAGCACTGTACTAAGCACTGGTTTAGCTACAATACAATAACGTCAGTCAAAGTCCCTGTGTCAAATGGTGGCATCAATCTAAGGGGGAGGAAGAGCAGGTAGGAGGAAATTTAGGCACAGAGAAGATAAGGGACTTGCCAGAGGTCACCCAGCAAAAATGAGTCCAGTGAAAATTTGGGAAAGTCTACTGGATCATAGCCCCATTGAGTCAGCACAATAATCAATGGGATGATCTGACGTGATCCCAGGTGGAGACCTCAGCAAGCTCTGAACCAGCCTCACACGGATAGGGATTAGAAACACGCTTCTGGGGCAGCTAAAGGATTATCCGGTGGAGTTCCTCAAAATCTCCCAGAGATTAATTTCTAGCTCCTTCTAGGTTGGCCCTACTGCTGAGCCTGCACTGGCCCTACTGAGAGCTCACCTCCTCCAGGAGGCCTTCCCAGACTGAGCCCCTTCCCTCCTCTCCCCCTCGTCCCCCTCTCCATTCCCCCATCTTACCTCCTTCCCTTCCCCACAGCACCTGTATATATGTATATATGTTTGTACATATTTATTACTCTATTTATTCATTTATTTATTTTACTTGTACATATCTATTCTATTTATTTTATTTTGTTAGTATGTTTGGTTTTGTTCTCTGTCTCCCCCTTTTAGACTGTGAGCCCACTGTTGGGCAGGGACTGTATATGTTGCCAATTTGTACTTCCCAAGCGCTTAGTACAGTCCTCTGCACACAGTAAGTGCTCGATAAATACGATTGATGATGATGATGGGCTGATGCCAGGCTGACTGGCCCAAGTAAAGGATCCAGACTCTGGCTTTCCAGCCCATGCAGGGTTCTAGGTTGAAGTCCTGGAGGTAAGGTTTTGGAGCATGCCTTCGGAGTCGGGAGACCAGGGTTCCAATTCCGCCTCTGTCACTTGCCAGCTGGGTGGACTTCGGCAAGTCCCTTAACTTCTCCGTGCCTCAGTTTCCAAACCTGGTCTCCCGCCTACTTAGACTGTGAGCCCCATATGGGACCCGATTCACTTGCATCTATCCCAGCGCTTAGTACAGTGCTTGAAAAATGGCAGAGTTTATTATTTTTGTTTGTTTTTTCCCCAGGAAATTCAACTGTGATTAGTAGTTCCTGAGGGCAGCTGCCCCAAAAGAGTGGCCTGGAGTTTCATATCTCTTTCAGACCTTACTCCATCTGTATCAAAGGATATGTGGCAAAATTGAAAATAATCAGTGGTTTTGATTGAGTGTTTACTGTGTGCAGACCCCTCTACTAAGCTCTTGGGAGAGTAAAACTGAGTTGGTAGACATTTTCGTCCCTACTAGGAGCTTGTTTTGTTCTTTCAGAATGTAACTTTTGTTACACTGAAGGTTTTGGAGAGATTACGGAATTCCTCATATTCCCACCCCAACCCTGTCCTCTCCCTGACTTTCCCATCACTGTCAAATAGTATCACCACCTTCCCTGTCTCAAAAGCCCATAACTTTGGCATTGTCCTCAACTCATCTCTCTCATTCAACCCACTCATTCAATCTGTCACCAAAGCCTTTGGGTTCTACATTCACAACATCACAAAAATCCACCTTTTCCTCTCCATCCAAACTGCTATCATGCTGATCCAAGCACTTGTCCTATCCCACCTTGACTATTGGCAACAGCCTCCTGGCTGACCTCCCTGCCTTCTGTCTACCATACTTCACTCTGCTGCTTGGATCATTTTTCGCCAAAAATGTTCAGTCCATGTTTCCCCATTTCTCAAGACCCTCTAGTTGTTGCCCATCCACCTCCCACAGAAAGTCCCTATCACTGGCTTTAAAGCACTCAATCACCTTGTCCCCTCCTATCTTACCTTCTTGATTTCCTTCTACCACCCAGCATGCTCACTTTGCTCTTTCAACACTAACCTCTTCCAACACCACTGTGCCTCATTCTCATTTATCTCACCATCAACCACTAGCCCACATCCTGCCTCTGACCTGGGACTCCCTTCCCCTCATATCCGACAGATTATCACTCTCCCCACCTTCAAAGCCTTATTAAAATCACATCTCCTCCAAGCAGCCTTCTCCAACTAATCCCTCATTTCCCTTACTTCCTCTCCCTCTGTGTTACCCTTACACTTGGATTTTGTACCCTTTATTCACCCTACCTTGCCCCACAGCCCTTATCTGTAATTTATTTTAATTTCTGCCCCCTCCCCCACCCCAGACTGTAAACTCACTGTGGTTATGGAACATGTCTACCATCTGTTAAATTGTACTCTCCCAAGTGCTTAGTACAGAACCCTGCACACAGTAAGTTCACAATAAATACAGTTGATTGATTGATATCTGGTCCCAGATAGGTCTGCAGGCTAGGCTCAGTGCTGGGAGATCCCTAATTTTTCCCCCTATTTTCAGGCTTTTGACATCCATGATGCTGGTCAGCAAGGTGGTTGGGATGGCATCTCATTCCCATACATGCCCATTAAAGTCCAAAGCAACTCCAGGGACAGACACATATTCAGTGACACACCATGCACATTACTGCCACGTTACCCTCATGCACATAACTTTCCAACCCTAATCCCAAACCCCACACACTCGTATTTGTAAAGGGAGTCCTGTACAGGCCCCATATTCTGGACACTAGCTCAGATCCAGAGCTCCTTCTAGTTTATATTCAAATATTACCTAGAATAGCCCAGTTAGGATTCAGGGATTAAGTTTCAATTTAAGCCCCCATCAGGGTCCTTGTGAATCAGGAAATCGGGATCTGGTATCTATTGGTCTTATCTTAATTAGGATTTGCAATTTAGGTAACTTCCCTGGTAGTTTGGGACTTCCTGGTAATCAATTGTTAAATAGCTGCTTTATTTTTTTTTTTGGGGGGGGGGGGGGGGGGGGCTGGGTTTTTTTTTTCCTATGAGAGCAATTTATCTTCCCTGAGGTGTGATTGTTGAGATGCAGTGCTAAATCAGCAGGTTGTAAAGAAATAATTCTCTCAGATAACCCATCCTTTCCTCTGTATGTAGGTTAGGAATTTGAATGAGTCTGTATTTTCTCTTAAAATAGTAAAAATGGTAATAGTATTTATTGAGCGGCCCTTGGGTGCAATACACTTAGAATAGTGATATTCTCATTATATGTCCAATTCATTTTAATAAGGTTTCATTTATACTTGATCCTTATAGCAACATGCATATTGTCTCCACTTCTGCTTGCATTTTTGTACTTTGAGGCCATGGAGGATCAACACGGCCTAGTGAAAAAAGCACGGGCCTGGGAGTCACAGGACCTGAGTTCTAATCCTGACTCTGCCACTTGCCTGATGTGTGACCTTGGGCAAGTTGCTTAATTTTTCTATGCCTCAGTTACCTCAGTTGTAAAATGGGGATTCAATACTTAGAATAAGAACCTCGTGAGGGACAAGAACTGAGTCCAACCTGATAAACCTGTGTGTACGGCAGTGCTTAGAACAGTGTTTGACACATAACCGCTTAACAAAAACCATGAAAAAAAGAAAAGAGTGCGGACCTGGGAATCAAAGGACCTGGCTTCCAATCCAAGCTCTGCCACCTAGCTGCTGTGTGACCTTCGGCAAGTCACTTAGCTTCTCTGTGCCTCAGTGACCTCATCTGTAAAACAGGGATTAAATCCTACTCCATGGGCTGTGTCCAACCTGATTATCATATGTACCCCCATGCTTAGTACAGTGTGTGGCACACAGTAACTGTTTGACAAATACCATCATTAATTCCTCCCCCTTCTGTGCCAACTAAAGACTTGTTCCCCATCCCCTTAACCTTATTACAACCAAAGTAACTTCAGATCTTAAAGGAAAGTAAAAATTGGTAATAGGGCTCATTTTACACACTTACAAATGCTTGACTAACATAAACAAAAGACATTTTGGGTTAAGAGGGCAGATTAAGATCTAAATTTATTTATATATAGGCCTACAGCCTGCTCTTCAAAAAAATGGCAAATTGCAATGGAAATTTCATGATATAAACACTTGTTTTCTGGCATAGATACTAGAGTAAGACCACCAGCACATTTAATAGGCTGCCAAAACCACAGTCACAGAGGAGTAGGTTTCAATCACTACTAACCCAGAACGTATTGGCACCGCAATATAATAGACCTTGTTTTTGAGTTGCCTTCCCCATATTTTCACTGTTTCTTTCGAGCATGTTTTACTCTCTGACTAGCTTCTTCCTTATTGTGCCATTCTCTTGGCACACTTGATAATTGAATTGACTTCCTTGGGGCCGGCTCTTCAATTAAAGATTCTGAGAGCATTTTCCTTCCTCAGTCAAAAGTAATAATAACAACAATAACTGTGGTATGTATTCAAGTGCTTAGTATGTGCTAAGCACTATACTAAGCCCTACAGTAGATACAAAATAATCAGGTCAGCCACAGCATTCACTGAGCCCCTACTGTGAACAGAGGATTGTACTATACCACTGAGAGGGAAATAAAATGAGTTGATGTGAACCGAATGCTATCCCCAAGGACCTTACAACCTAAGAGGGGAGAGGAGAACCAGGAGAAAACTGTGTCAGAAAAAGTGTTGGACAGAGTTCCAGAAGAAGGAGGTCATCCAAAATGTCATAAAGACAACTGAGAGGTTGAAGAAGATGAGGACAAAATAGAGTTCATTAGATTTGGCCAGAAGGAAATCATTGGTGAACTTGGAGAATGTGGTCTCAGTGGAATAAAGGGGGAGGAAATTGGATTGTAGGGGGTAAAGAAGTCATTTGAGTGGGAAGACAGGAATGGCAGGAGGGAGACTTAGTGATTGTTGGTTAGTGCAGTGGGATCCAGAGGTGTACAAAAATGTGGTGGGAAAGGGGGTGGGGTGAGTGTTAAAGGGGTAGGGGGTATAGATCCAAGTGCACAAGACAACACAGGAGGAAGGGTGAATAGAGTGGGGAGATAAGACATTAGTCAGGGAAGACTTCCTGAAGAAGTTGTAATTTTAGTAAGACATTGAAGATGGGGAGAGTGGAGGTTTGTTAGATATAAAGAAGGGAGAGTTCCAGGCAGCAAAGAAGATGTGAGCAAGGGATTGACAGTGAGAGACAAGATATAGGCACAGTAAGTAGGTTGGTGTTAGAGAAGTGAAGTGTGCAGACTGGGTTATAGTAAGAGATCAGCGAGGTAAGGTTGATGCCTTAAATCCAATGATGAGGAGTTTCTGTTTGATTCAGAGATGAATGGGTAGACATTAGAAGTTTTTAGGAGTGGTAAGAGGTGTAACAAACAATACTTTAGAAAAATGATCTGGGCAGCAGAGCGAAGCACAGAATAAAGAGGGGAGAGACTGGAGGCAGGGAGGTTGGAGAGTAGGCTGATGCAGTAGTCAAGGTGGGACATGTCATTCATTCATTCAATCATATTTATTGAGCGCTTACTGTGTGCAGAGCACGGTACTAAGCGCTTGGGAAGTACAAGTTGGCAACATATAGAGACGGTCCCTACCCAACAGTGGGCTCACAGTCTAGAAGGGGGAGACAGAGAACAAAACAAAACATATTAACAAAATAAAATAAATAGAATAAATATGTACAAATAAAATAGAGTAATAAATACATACGAACATATATACATATACACAGGTGCTGTGGGGAGGGGAAGGAGGTAAGGCGGGAGGGATGGAGAGGGGGAGGAGGGGAGAGGAAGGAGGGGGCTCAGTCTGGGAAGGCCTCCTGGAGGAGTGTCAGGTGCTTGGACTAGCGTGCAAGCAGTTTGGATGGTGAGGAAGAGGTCAATTTTAGAGATATGAAGATAGAATCAATAGGATTTGCTGACAGACAAAAATATGTGGTTTGAATGAGAGACATGAATCTAAGATAATGTCAAGGAGGTAGGCTTGTGAGACACAGAGAGTGGTGGGTGTTTTTTTTACAGTATTTGTTATGTGCTTACTATGTGCTGGGCACTGTACTAAGTGCTGGGGTAGATACAGGTTAATCAGGTTGTCCCACAGGGGCTCACAGTCTTAATCCCTATTTTACAGATGAGGTACCTGAGGCACAGAGATGTTAAGCAACTTGCCCCAGGTGACACAGTAGAGAAGTGGTGGAGCTGGGATTAGAAACGAGGTCTTTCTGACCCTCAGGCCCATGCTCTATCCACTAGGTCATGCTGCTTCTCTGGTGCTGTTGTCGACAGTGATGGGAAAGTCCGGAGGAGGGCAGGGTTTGGATGAGAGCATGAGAAATCCCCATGCTCTATCGCCTACGCCGTTCTCCCCAGCGCTTAGTACATTAAGCGCTTAATTATTATTATGTTATTTGTTAAGTGTTTACTGTGTGCCAGGCACAGTACTAAGCGCTAGGGTTGATACAAGCAAATCGGGTTGGACACAGTCCCTGTCCACTTGGAGTTCACAGTCTCAATCCCCATTTTTACAGATGAGGTAACTGAGGCTCTGAGAAGTGAAGTAACGTGCCCAAGGTCACACTGCAGACAAGTGGCTGAGCTGAGCTTAGTCAAGGAAGGCCTCTTGGAGGAGATGTGCCTTCAGTAAGGCTTTGAAGGGGAAGAAAGTAATTGCCCGTCGGATGTGAAGAGGGAGGGTGTTCCAGGCCAGAGGCAGGACATAGGTGAGAGGTTGGTGGCAAGACAGATGAGATGGAAGTACAGGGAGTTTGAAATGTTGATGAGGTATACTGGTAGAGATGTCCCGAAGGCAGGAGGAAATGCCAGACTGCAAAGGAGAGAGATTGGGGCTGGAGAGGTAGACTTCATAGTCACCTGTGTTGAGATGGTAATTGAAGTCATGGAAGCAAATGATTCTCCAAGGGAATAGGTGTTAATGGAAAATAGGAGACTCTATTGTATTATACTTTACCAAGGGCTTAATACAGTGGAACTCCTCCCTCCATCCCCGTCTTGCAGGTCAACCTGTTGCCAGGGTAAATATGCAGGAAGGGCATGTGAGCCCCCAGCATGTAGGAGTCAAAGATCCCAGTCATTCCGACTTGGGAGGCCCCAGCACCTTCAGATACTTTGGAAGGGTAAAGAGTACCCAGAGCTGCAAGGAGAGAAGCTGGGGATGTGGGTTCATTTCCATTTCCTCCACCTTGTTTTCTCCTCTTTTCCTGCCCCCAAAGCCTTGGCTACCAGGGCTCTGATAGGGCAGAGCTGCACCACCTGTGTGGCTGGAGAAAGCACCTCCCAGAAGACCAAAATGCTAAGAGTCCCATTAACAAAGGGGGATTATTAATGGGATTGTTCATGGGAGGGAGGCAAACAGGTGTGAACGACCAATCCCTGCTGGGCTGGGAGAGTGAGTGTGGGACAGCCAAGATGGGGATGGCAAGGCTACATACAAGCCCAGCTCTTTTCAGTTAAATGGAGGAGATGGCTCCAATAGTATCAAAAGCAGTGTGATGTATGATGTCACCCATCTTGTAGGACTTGGAATGCCTACAGGTCCCATTAGCTCCAGGACAAAAGGGCATCCCAGGGGTGCTGAACACACCACCAAACCAAGGAATTTTTACCAGTCATTAAAGCAACTATGAGGCCTCAACCATACTACTGAAGCACCTCTGAAGAGGTCAGATGGAACCTCCTTCCTCACAGACAAAAGAGACTATTACGAAGATGGTAAGAATACTGCCGTCTTCTTCTGAACATTCCTCCCACTACTGAGGAGACCTTTCAAGGCATAGAAAACTGGTCAATATGAGAAGACGTGACTTTAGTTTCAATTAACTTCTGAAGTCCAACCTCAAGACCATACCTGCCACTATCTATCCAGTGGCGTATGGATGGACAGAAGAGCAGAAACCAGAATCCAAAAGGCAACATGACTTTGGGAGAAAATAGACATAATTCGGTGACAGTGGTCAAAGAAACCTCCGATGATTGCTCATTCCCCTCCATATCAAATAGGAATTACTGTTTCCTGGCTGTAAGACACTCAACAGTTGTCTCTTGTCTCATCCCTACTTATTCCACTGCATCTCATCTCTCACTCTTCAATCCTCTAGAGCTGACCTACTCATTCTGCCTCCTCTTTATTTCTCCCATTGCTGACCTCTTGATCAGCTCCTCCACACCTGGAACTCCCTCCCACTTCACTTCAAAACTGCCCCTCCCCACTTCTTCAAAGCCTGTCAAATTACATCTCCTCCAGGAGGCCTTCCCTGATTGATTTCTACTTTCCTCACTTTACAGCTCCAGCTGCCATTCCAGCCTTTTCATGCTATTTAAGCACTTTCCCTTCCCTGAGGTGTGACCATTCGGATGCAGTGCTAAATCAGCAGATTGTAGAGAAATAACTCTCAGGTATCCATTAGAATGGAATGAATGAATGAGCCTGTACATTCTCTTAGAAAAGTAGCAGTGGTAATAGTATTTATTGAGCGCTCCCTGGGTGCTATGCATTTGGAATCGTGATAGTCTCTTGATAAAGCCAATTCATTTTGTAAAGGTTTCAGTTATACTTGATCCTATATAGCAACATGTATGCCGTTGAGGCCACCTAGGGTCAGCATGGCTTTAGTGGAAGCAGTGTGGCCTGGTGGAAAAAGCAATGGACTGGGAGTCGGAGGGCCTGGGTTCTAATCCCAGCTCGATCTCTTGCCTGATGTGTGACCTTGGGCAAGTCACATTATTTCTCTGAACCTCAACTGCCTCAACTGTAAAATGGGGATTCAATATTTAGACTGTAAACCGCATGTGGGACAGGAACTATGTCCAGCCTGATTAACTCGTATCTAAGCCAGTGCTTAGAACAGTGCTTGACACATAGTAAATGTTTAATAAATACCATTTTAAAAAAAGAAAGAGCAATAGCTTGGCTCTGGGAGTCAAAGGACCTGGGTTCTAATCCCTGCTCTGCCACCCAGCTTCTGTGTGACCCTGAGCAAGTCACTTAGCTTCTCTGTGACTCAGTTACCTCATCTGCAAAATGGGGATTAAAGCCTACTCCTTCCTTACTCAGTCATCCATAGCTTTTATGTACATATCTATAAACTTTAAAATCTGTCCTTTCCTCTCCATCCAAACTGCTTTCAATCAGTTGTATTTATTGAGCACTTACTATGTGCAGGTACTGTACTAAGCACTTGGGAGAGTACAGCACAACAACATAACAGAAATATTCTTTGCCCACAGCGACTTTACAGTCTAGCCATGTTAATCCCAGAATTTATCCTATCCCGCCTTAATTACAACATCAGTCTCCTTCCTGACCTCCGTGCCTCCTTACCTCTTCCCACTTCAGTCCATACTTCATTCTGATGCCCTGATCATTTTTCTACAAAAATGTTCAGGACACTTTTCCCCACTCCTCAAGAAACTCCAGCGGTTGCCCATCCACCTCCACATCAAACAAAACCTCCTCACCATTGTCTTTAAAGAATTTAATCACCTTTCCCCCTCCTAATTCACCTCACTACTCTCCTACTACAACCCAGCCCACACACTTCACTCTTCCAATGCCAACATACTCACTGTACCTTGATTTTGTCTAACGTGCTGCCAACCCCTCGCCTGCCAACCCCTCACCCATGCCCTGCAACTCCCTCCCTCTCCATATTCACCAGTCATTCACTCTAGAGCCCCCTGAGATGTTTTAGTGAATGTTGCCACCACATGCCATGTTGAATTTCAATCCTCCAGACCAACAGTGGAAGTTGTTGGGATTCATGGGTTTCTCCCCTGCAAAATCCCCCTGTCAGTTTTTTCAGTTGTTTAACCATCCCTTTCAAACCCTTTACTCCCTTACCCACCCCTCTACCCCCATTTCTTGCCCTTAATGACCTGGCCATGAACTTCATTAATAAAATCGAAACCATCAGGTGTTCATATCCCTAAAATCTCCCCTGCTCTTCTCTAATCCCTTCCTGCTCCTGCCCCTTCTTCAGCTAACTCCCCATCTTTCCCAGGAGTATCTCAAGAGGAGATCTCTCACCTTCTTTCAGAATCTTCCCCTTCCACCTGAACTTCTGACCCCATCCTTTCACACCTTGCCAAATCACTTGCCACTTCCCTCCTTCCCTCCCCAACTGCCATCTTCAACCGTTTACTTTCCAATAGGTTTTTCTCCATGCTCATGCATCCACTAATCTAAAACAACTCTTTCTCAATCCTACAGCTCCCTCCATTTAAGGTTTCATCTCCCTCCTATCATTCTTCTCCAAACTCCTTGAGTAAGTTCACTACACCTACTGCCTCCTATTCCTCTCCTCCAATTCTCTCCTTGATCCTCTCCAATATTACTTCCTCCCCCTTCGCTCCATGGAAATTGCTTCTCAAAGGTCACCAGTGATCTCCTTCTTGTCAAATCCTCTACTCCATCCTAATCCTCCTACACCTCTCAGCTGCCTTCAACACGGTGGACCACTTCCTTCTCCTGGAAACATTATCTAACCTTGTCCTCTCCTGATTCAATCAATCAATCAGTGGTATCCATTAAGTGCTTACTGCGGGCAGGGAACTGTACTAAGCACTTGGAAGAGTACAATACAACAGAATTGATTAGACACGCTCCCTACCCGCAATGAACTTACAAGTGTAAAGGAGGAAGCAGACATTAATATATTGTATAATATGTGATTTAAAATCTATAATTTTTGGATCTGTACAAAACACCTATGCTAGGCAGCAGCAGCATGGGAGAGAGTCAAGTGGAGACTCAAGTTTACTGTGAGGAAGAGGGCATTGGTAAATTAATTCCATATTTTTACCAAGAAAACACTATGGCTACATTACCAGAATGACTGCAGATGGAGGCAGGGTGTTCTGGGCGAGATGTGTCCATGGATTTGCTATGGGTCAGAGATGACTCGACAGCATGAGACAAGATAAGACAAAGTCCTACATAATTCATACAGTAATAATGATAATAATAATGGCATTTGTTAAGCGCTTACTGTGCAGAGCACTGTTCTAAGCACTGGGGGGGGATACAAGGTGATCAAGTTGTTTCATGTGGGGCTCACAGTCTTAATCCCCATTTTACAGGGCTTGAGGCTCGGAGAAGTTAAGTGATTTGCCCAAGGTCACACAGCAGACATGTGGTGGAGTCAGACCCATGACCTCCGACTCCAAAGCCCGTGCTCTTTCCACTGAGCCACGCTGCTTCTCTAAAAATAATATTTGATAGAGTGGGTGATGTATTACCATTTTCTTGCCACGAGGAGATCCAAACACTCCATTCCTCCTTTTGTCTGACTTTGACATGGTAATGTTCTGTGCAGGGGTTTGTAGGTGTCCTTATTCAGTTGTTTCAAAAGGAAATCAATAAAGTAGACTCCTCCTATCTCCCTGACCGCTCCTTCACAGTCTTTTTCATGGGCTTTTCCTCTGCTTCCCAACCCCTGATTGCGGGAGCCTCTCAAGGCTCAATTCTGGATCCCCTTCTATTCTCCTTCTACACCCACTGCCCTGGAGAATTTATTCGTTTCCATGGTTTCAACTATGATATCTGCACACTGATTCCCAAATCTAACTCTCCAGCCCTGACCCCATGCCTTGTCTGTGGTCTCATATCCCTCCAGTGTTCAGGACAACTCTACTTGGTTGTCCTGCCAACACCACAAACTTAACATGTCAAAAGCAGAGCTCCACATCCTCCCACTCAAACACTGTCCTCTCCCCGTTTTTCCCATCACTAGACACCACCATCCTCTCTGTCTCATAAGCCTTTAACTGTCCTCTCCCTTTATGTCCCATCACTGTAGACAGCACGACCATCCTCTCTGCCTCAAACCTGTGACCTTGGCATTATCCTCAACTCATCTCTTTAATTAAACACCCATATTCAATCTGCCACCAAATCCTGCCAGTTCTACCTTCAGAACATTGCTAAAATCTGCCCTTTCCTCTCCAAACTGGTACTACATAAATCCAAGCACTTATCTTCTTTGACTACTGCATCAACTTCCTTACCAACCTCCCTGAATCCTCTCTTTACACTCTAGTCTTTACTTCACTCAGCTGCCCAGATCACTTTTCTATAAAACTTTCCCCTCCATGTTTACCCACTCGTCAAGAATCTCCAGTGGTTGCCCATTCACAAACAGAAACACCTTACCAATGGCTTTAAAGCACTCATTCAGCTTGTCCCCTCATGCCTTAACTTACCTCACTGATTACTACAACCCAGCCAGCACACTTTCCTCCTCTAATGCCAACTTACTCACTGTTTTTGATCTCATCCATTTTGCTGCTGTCCCCCTGGCCATATTCTCTCTGGGATGAAACTCCCTCCCCTTTCATGTGACAAACACCACTCTTTCCACCTTCAAAGCCTTATTAAAACCACATCTCCTCCAAGAGAACTTTTAAGAGCTCGTTGAGGGCAGGGAATGTGTCTGTTTATGATCGTACTGTACTCTCCCAAGCACTTGGTACAGTGCTTTGCACACAGTAAGTGCTCAATAAATACGACTGAATGAATTAATGATTCCCACTCCTCCCTTTACCTTCTGTGTCACCTATGCACTTGGATCTGTACCGTTTAAGCACTTAATATTCACCATCCTCCTCACAGCACTTATGTAAATATCCTTAATTTATTTTGATGTCTACCTCCTCCTTTGGACTGTAAGCTTTTTATTTTTTATGGTATTCTCTAAGCACTTACTGTATGCCCTATACTGTACTAAGCTCTGGGGTAGATACAAGCTAATCAAGTTGGACACAAACCCTGTCCCGCATCGAGCTCACAGTCTCAATCTCCATTTCACAGATGAGGTAACAGAGGCACAAGAGTTAAGTGACTCACCCAAGGTCACACAGCAGAGAAGTGGTGTGTGACCACACCGCGGGAAAAAGGCCCTTGTTATCACCAAGTTACATTAACGACAACCTCATTCGCACCTACTCAGCCTTCATGTCCCGCCATCGACCCCCGGCCCACGTCCTCCCCTGGGCCTGGAATGCCCTCCCTCTGCCCACCGGCCAAGCTAGCTGTCTTCCTCCCTTCAAGGCCCTACTGAGAGCTCATCTCCTCCAGGAGGCCTTCCCAGACTGAGCCCCTTCCTTCCTCTCCCCCTCGTCCCCCTCTCCATCCCCCGCATCTTACCTCCTTCCCTTCCCCACAGCACCTGTATATATGTATATATGTTTGTACATATTTATTACTCTATTTATTTATTTTACTTGTAAATATCTATTCTATTTATTTGATTTTGTTAGTATGTTTGGTTTTGTTCTCTGTCTCCCCTTTCTAGACTGTGAACCCACTGTTGGGTAGGGACTGTCTCTATATGTTGCCAGCTTGTACTTCCCAAGCGCTTAGTACAGTGCTCTGCACACAGTAAGCGCTCAATAAATATGATTGATTGATTGATTGATTGGTGAAGCTGGGATTAGAGCCCAGGTCCTTCTGAGTCCCCAGGCCCATGTTCAATCCACTAGGCCCCACTCCTGCTTCCTTATAAGGAGAGTGTCTCCTAATTTTGCTGTATTGTACGCTCCCAAATGCTTAGCACAGTGTCTGCACACAGTAAGGGCTCACTAAATACAATTCATAGATTGACTATATAGACTTGCCTTATAGCTGTTTTCTGGTCTCCTCTCTCAGCAGCATGGATCCATGTCCAATCTGACCTTAATATTGTAGTAGGAATACCAAACAAGACCAAAGTATTTTATTTTATACAAGAAAATGGATGACAAGTATTTTAGTAAAGCTAAAGGTGGATTTGAGCATTAGGTAGCATCAACAGCACCAATCCGCATTCAACAAACTAACAGTAGACAGAAGGCATAATTAGTACCAGATCAAAAGTGCACAGGCGGAAAACCGGTCCCAAGACACAAGTTTTCCCTCTACAGTTGTTTTCTTTAGCCTTTGACTCTTTGGTCTCAAGGATTTCACAAGCTATTCAGCCTATTCCAGTTTGGTGTCGGGAGTCTCTCTCTTTGCCAGGTTCTTTTTCATGAAACATGGCTTTCCCTCTTCATGAGAAGCAGCATGGCTCAGTGGAAAGAGCACGGGCTTTGGAGTCAGAGGTCATGGGTTCGAATCCTGACTCCACCACATGTCTGCTGTGTGATCTTGGGCAAGTCACTTAACTTCTCTGCGCCTCAGTTACCTTATCTGTAAAGTGGGGATTAAGACTATGAGCCCCATGTGGGACAACTTGATCGCCTTGTATTCCCGCACCAGCACTTAGAACTAGTGCTCTGCACATAGTAAGCGCTTAACAAATGCCATTATTATTATTATTATCATTATTATTATTATTCATGAGCTCCTCTGACCCTAAACTCCTCTATCCTGTCATTCCTTGGCCCCTGGTTCACAATCCCTGCCTCTTCTATTTAACCTTGTTCCCAATCCCCAGATCCAATTTCTGAACCAGTTTGGTTCAGCCTTTGGTCACATCACCAGAGATTTAAGACCCCCAATTCCCCCCTCCTCCTCGAAACCCACCCAAGCTATTTGGCAAACCACTTTCTTCTTTTCTGTTCATTGTAAATCCAGCAGACATTTGGAACCTGTGAACTTGCAATCAACCCCTGCCATTAGCCATTTGGGCAAGTCACTTAACTTCCCTGGGCCTCAGTTCCCTCATCTGTAAAATGGGGATTAAGACTGTGAGCCCCACGTGGGACAACCTGATCACCCTGTATCCTCCCCAGCGCTTAGAACAGTGCTTTGCACATAGTAAGCACTTAACAAATGCCAATTATTATTATTATTATTATTAGCAGCCTATTGACTAGTCCAAGGGAAAACTACAGGGTTGCATGAAAAAAAAATAACTCTCAGTCCACATAGTCTAGAGATATTCATTTAAAAGTTCAGCATTTTAAGCTTGGAGGCCTGGGCCAGCCTTCACAGTAGATGGTTGAGAAAATGACACTCGGCCTGCCAACCTGTGCGGATTAAGGATCAATCTTTACCCAGGTTCAGTTAGTCTCACTCCTCCATCATAGCCGAGAATAGCCGAGAAGAGCATCCACGGTAGCTGCCGTCTTCCCTCCCACTCCCGAGGGCCCCTGCCCCAGCACATGCTCCTTGCAGGCTGGGCCAGGGATAAAAGTTTTTACCTCAGCTGAGAAAAGCATCCATGGAAACCTGCTGCCTTCTCTCCCCTTCCCCAGGTCCCTGCTCCCAGTTTGTTCTGTGTGTGCTGGACTAGGGATAAAAGCTGCTGCTGCCACAAGCTCTTGACATGTCCCCCCACTTTCTGCTGGACAGCCAGCCCCTCTGCCTCCCAGGGATTCGGCACAGGCCCCCCCATCACCCTCGAGGACACTCCATCCTGTCCTACCTTCCACCATCCCAGGGAAGAAAAAGAGAAAAGCCGCCACAGGAGGTGGCCTCCACAAACCTCCTAGAAAATCAGGGACTTCATGGTGATTGCCCTGGCTCAGAGTGTGCCTGGGATTCTGGAGTGGCTCAGTGGAAAGAGCACGGGCTTTGGAGTCAGAGGTCATGGGTTCTAATCCCGCCTCCACCACTTGTCAGCTGTGTGTCTTTGGGCAAGTCACTTCACTTCTCTGTGCCTCAGTTACCTCATCTGTAAAATGGGGATTAAGACCGTGAGCCCCATGTGGGACAACCTGATCACCTTGTAACCTCCCCAGTGCTTACTTAGAACAGTGCTTTGCACATAGTAAGTGCTTAAGAAATGCCATCATCATCATTATTATTATATTCCACTCATCACCAAAGGACCCTGCTGATATTTATTTTTATTTTGTTTATTTGCCTGTGTGGTATTTCCATATTTCATCATTCCTCATGTGTCTGTTTCCTGTCCCTTCTCTTCAGTTATACTTTAAATTGTGAGCTCATCTAGGGGCAGGGACTATCTAATTCTCATCTTTGCATTCCTTTCTAGCACCTAGCACAGTGCTCTGCACCCAGTGGGTGGTTAATAAATTCTATTACTACTGTCCCTCTCTTGAAAACCTCCAGTGGGTACTCATTTCTCTCCGAATCATGTAGAGATGCCTTTATTACCTTCTCAGCATTTATCAGTACCATTTTACAGTATTTAACCTCTTTATTCCCTTTAGAAGAAGTGTGGCCTAATGGAAAGAGCATAGGCCTGGGAATCAGAGGACTTGGGTTTTAATGAGAAGCAGCGTGGCTCAGTGGAAAGAGCCTAGGCTTGGGAGTCAGAGGTCATGGGTTCTAATTCCTGCTCCACCACTTGTCTGCTGTGTGACCACTTAACTTTTCTGTGCCTCAGTTACCTCATCTATAAAATGGGGATTAAGACTGTGAGCCCCATGTGGGACAACATGATTACCTTGTACCTACCCCAGTTCTTAGAACAGTGGTTGGCACATAGTAAGCACTTAACAAATACCGTTATTATTATTATTATTATTATTAATCCCAGCTTCGCCTCTTGTCTGCTAGATGACCCTGGGCAAGTTACAGAAATTCTCCGCACCTTAGTTTCCTCTTCTGTTAAATGGGGATTAAATCCTACTCCCTCCTCTTTAGACTGTGCGCTCTGTGTGGGACAGGGACTGTGTCCAACCTGATTATCTTATATCTACCCTAGCACTTAGTACACTGCTTGGTACGCAGAAAGCATTTAACAGAAACCACTATTTAGTCATTCACTTTTTGCTTCCTTTGCTGTTACCTATTGTATTTATGTTTTTCCTCGTGCCCTCATGCTTCTCTCCTTCTACAACCCAGCCTGCACACTTCATCCCTCTAGTGCTAACCTTTTCATTGTGCCTCAAACTTGCCTATCTCGCCGCCGACCCCTACACCATATCCTGCCTCTGGCCTGGAATGCTCTCCCTCCTCAAATCAGACAGACAATTACCCTCCCCGCCTTAAGTCTTCAAAGCCTTATTGAAGGAACAACTCCAAGAGGCCTTCCCTGACTAAGCCTCACCTTTCCTGGTCTCCCACTCCCTTCTGCATCACCCTGACTTGCTTCCTTTGCTTTTCCACTCTCCCAGATCCACAGCACTTATTTACATATCTGAAATTTTATTTATTTGTACTGATAGCTGTCTTCCCCTCTCTAGACTGTGAGCTCATTGTAGGCAGGGAATGTGTCTATTTATTGCTATATTGTACTCTCCCAAGTGCTTAGTGCAGTGCTGTGCACACAGTAAGTACTCAATAAATACAACTGGATGAACATACAGGTTGCCTGCACATCTCCCTCCTTATAGTATAAGTTTCTAGAGAATAGAGATCACGTCTTTGATTCTTTGGTAACCTCCTCAGCACAGTACTCTGCATACAGTAGGAGCTCAATAAATACCAATAACTGAGTGTTGTATTTGTTATTTGCAGTACCTAGTGTTGCTTTCCACTGTGTTACTTCTAACATGGGTATCCTGAAGTCTCTAAGAGATCCACTCTTTCTTTCTTGCTAGTTAAACTCCAGGCTAACCAACATTGGAAGTATTGGGAGATGCCATCTTTACGCTACCAAATGAGGAGAAGCAGTGTGGTCTAAGGAGAAGCGGCATGGCCTAGTGGTTAGGGCACAGTTCTGGGAGTCAGAAAGACCTGGGTTCTAATCCCAGCCCCACCACTTCTCTGCTGTGTGACACTGGGGAAGTCACTTAACTTGTCTGTGCCTCAGTTACCTCATTTGTAAAATGGGGATTAAGACTTTGAGCCCTATGTGGGATAGGGAGTGCATCCAACCTGATTAGCTCACATAAGGCTACCCCAAGCCTTAGTAAAGGGTCTGGCATATAGCGCTTTATTCCACAAAAAATGTTTAATACAGTGCTGTGCACCAGTAAGGGCTCAATAAATATCATTTTATTGACTGATTGGTTTTCTCCCTACCCCATTACTACAACCTTGTTAGGAAATTTGAACAACAGTCACTGGTCTTTAAGATCCATCCATACTGCTTTTTAAACAGTGTGGCTCAGAGGAGAGAGCACGGGCTTGGGAGTCAGAGGTCATGGGTTCTAATCCCGGCTCTGCCAACTGTCAGCTGTGTGACTTTGGGCAAGTCACTTAACTTCTCTGTGCCTCAATTCCCTCATCTGGAAAATGGGGATTAAGACTGTGAGCCCCATGTGGGACAACCTGATTACCTTGTATCCCCCCAGCACTTAAAACAGTGCTTGGCACATAGTAAGCACTTAACAAATGCCATTATTATTATTATTATTATTATTATTAATAAACATTATCTAGAATGTAGTACATTAATTCAATCATATTTATCGAAGGCTTACTGTGAGCAAAACCCTGATTTAGGCACTTAGGAGAGTACGACATTGTATTTAACCCCATCAGCAGGATTTTAGCCTCCTTCAATATTTACTGAAAATAATTCCCCCACTGATCACACCTGTGCTACGCCTTGAGTAGTTCAAATAAAAGAAATGGATAAAAAAGGTATTTCTCCTGAAGGAGATTGTTTTCTGAACCTTCTCTTTAATCAATCAATGGTATTGAACACTTACTGTGTGCAAAGTACTGTACTAAGGGTTTTGGGAGAGGACAATTGGGGAGTATTGTGTACAAAAGAGACAATGAAGCAAAGTTCCCTGTACCCGGCCATGATTTGCAGTGGGCTGGCAGTGGGCTGTGTTCTGACTAGCTTGCCTGTGGAATCTAAGGGACCCTCTTGATTTCACACATAGGATTAGAAGACTTCCTTTTCCATATGTAGAAGTGGCTGAAATTATGCTTTGCTCCCTTTCCTTTTGGGAAAGCAGTTAGAAATTGGTGGAGGTGGTCGGGTGGGGGAGGGGGACCGGGGAACAGAAGGTAGAGCTTAAAAGATCAATGAAGGAAGATGAAAGCCAGGCATATCAGTTGAAAGAACTGGGCTGTTTGGAGAGTCAGGGACCTGGGGAAGTATCATATGTGAGCAGGGCACTGCAGATCAATGAGTGGATGCACGCCAATTAAGTTAAGCACCTAATGAAGCTGTTTGCTCTAAACTGGACTGGAAACACTCACTAGTGAGACACATATTTATAAGGGAAGAAGGTTATGGGAAATGCTGGCCCAACTGACTACTAAAGTATGGCCAAGACCTGCCAGAGGGAAAGAGATCATTTTTTAAAGCTAGAAGGTCCTTGAGAATAATGGAATGGATACAGAGAAGCAGCTCACCCTTCCTGGTGCCATGAGCAAAGACTTAACCACCCTGCTTTCTCCAGATTGATAGGGGTGCACGGAGGTCATACAGTTCATCTTCGGTTTGACTAAGAACCAATTTTTCCTTTCAAATGAGAAACAAACATCTCCTAAATAACAAGAAGCATACATATGAGAGGTGAAATTAAAATAGCTTTCAAGACACTATTTTCAACAGCTTCACCCAATATACTTGCCTGCTTAGAATCATGGAAATTAAATAGCTCATCAAAGAAAGCCATCTGTTTGTTCTTTCCTATTAAATAGAGAGAACATTAATATGGTTGAAACAGGGTGCTGGAACCACAGAGACCATTATCAATTTTTCATGGATGATTTGTTCGTGGTTTCAGAGTGATAAATAATCCCACTTTCTAACCCGACTAGGCTCCACACTGAATATTTGCCCCATTTAAAACAAATTCATATAGCATTCTTCAGATCCCTGATTTAATCACAGATGATGGGAGTCCTTGGTTTGAATTAATGAGAATCACCTGACATAGTTATCGCTACACGGAGAGTAGATTAGGGTTTGAGTATCGAGCATGATTTGAGCATTTTGTTCTAATAAGGAAAAGTGTTTTTTCGTGATTTGAATTTCCACGAGGTATCACTCAGTCAGTCAATCCTATTTCTTGAGCTCTTACTATTTGCAGAATACTGTTCTAAGCATTTGGGAGAGTACAATATAACACTAAACAGACACATTCCCTGCCCACAATGAGCTTACAGTCTGGAGGAGGAACCAGACGTACGTATTTATTACTCTATTCATTTTATTTGTACATATTTATTCTATTTATTTCATTCTGTTAATATGTTTTGTTTTGTTGTCTGTCTCCCCCTTCTAGACTGTGAGCCCCACGTGGGACAACTCCTCTCCCCCATCTTACCTCCTTCCCCTCCCCACAGCATCTGTATATATGTATGTACGTATTTATTACTCTATTTATTTTATTTGTACATATTCTATTTATTTTATTTTGTTAATATGTTTTGTTCTCTGTCTTCCCCTCTAGACCGTGAGCACACAGTTGGGTAGGGACCGTCTCTATATCATCATCATCATCATCATCATCAATCGTATTTATTGAGCGCTTACTATGTGCAGAGCACTGTACTAAGTGCTTGGTAAGTACAAATTGGCTATATGTTGCCACCTTGTACTTCCCAAGCGCTTAGTACAGTGCTCTGCACACAGTAAGCGCTCAATATGATTGAATGAATGAATGAATATAAATGTATAAATTACAGATTCCATTCCATTTATTCAATCGTATTTATTGAGCACTTACTGTGTGCAGAGCACTGTACTAAGCACTTGGAAAGTACAATTCGGCAACAGAGAGAGACAATCCCTACCCAACAACAGGCTCACAGTCTAGAACAGGGGATGGGGGGGATATGGACATAAGTGCAATGGGGCTGAGACGGGGGATGAATAAGGGGAGCAAGTCAGGGCAATGCAGAAGGGAGTGGGAGAAGGAAAGAAAGGCTTGTCCGGGAAGGCCTCTTGGAGGAGATCTGCCTTCAATAAGGCTCTGAAGGGCAGGGAAAGTAATTGTCTGTAGGATATGAAGAGGGAGGGTGCTCCAGGGTGAGTAGTATCAGAGAGCCTGACCCCTCAAAACTGTCAATATTAGAAATAGAGAAGTTCCACGAGTTCTTCATCCAGCCGTTCCCTTGGCTCCAGAACTAATTTTAAGTCGGATGGTGAAAGCGAGGTTTCTCAATGAGGTTGGTCAATGAAACCAAGCTGGAGGCCCCTGCGCTTGGCGGGTGGCAGGACAAGGGAGCTCTTGAAGAGCTCCTCCTGCTGCCTAGCTTTTTCTGGCCTACTTGTTTACTCTCCTGCTTTGGACTGTTGACATTTATTGTGCACCTTCTAAATGCTTTTCACCTCCAGTACTCAGCTCCTGGGTTTGCTGCCTCCTGCTTGAAATTGATTTTAGTGTCTGCCTCCCCTCAAGGGAGGGGATCATGTCGACTAACTCTCCCAGATTCTTAGAACAATCTTCTGCACAGAGTAGGTATTCAGTAAATGCTATTGATTGATTAAAACTATTCCCATCACCCCTTGGGGCAGCCATTCTCTGCTGTGTTGCTTTCCAAGAAGGAATTTTCTCCGTTGATCCCCTCATACCCGACTCGACTGGGGAAGTGACAGAGGGGCCACCTAAGGACTACTCGTCCTCTTCTTTTAATTCCTGGAGGTTTTGGGTTCATTTCAATTGAATCAGCAATTTCCTGCCAGCTCTGACCTCGGATATTTTAAAGCTGGTGACTCAGAAGTGTTAAGCTTTGCCTCCTGCATACTGACTTGATTGCTTCGGAGAGTCATATTTTCAATCAATCAATCGTATTTATTGAGCGCTTACTATGTGCAGAGCACTGTACTAAGCGCTTGGGAAGTACAAATTGGCAACACACAGTCCCTACCCAACAGTGGGCTCACAGTCTAAAAGGGGGAGACAGAGAACAAAACCAAACATACCAACAAAATAAAATAAATAGGATAGAAATGTACAAGTAAAATAAATAAATAAATAAATAGAGTAATAAATATGTGCAACCATATATACATATATACAGGTGCTGTGGGGAAGGGAAGGAGGTAAGATGGGGGGATGGAGAGGGGGACGAGGGGGAGAGGAAGGAAGGGGCTCAGTCTGGGAAGGCCTCCTGGAGGAGGTGAGCTCTCAGCAGGGCCTTGAAGGGAGGAAGAGAGCTAGCTTGGCGGATGGGCAGAGGGAGGGCATTCCAGGCCCGGGGGATGACGTGGGCCGGGGGTCGATGGCGGGACAGGTGAGAACGAGGTACAGTGAGGAGATTAGCGGTGGAGGAGCGGAGGGTGCGGGCTGGGCAGTAGAAGGAGAGTAGGGAGGTGAGGTAGGAGGGGGCGAGGTGATGGACAGCCTTGAAGCCCAGGGTGAGGAGTTTCTGCCTGATGCGCAGATTGATTGGTAGCCATTGGAGGTTTTTGAGGTATTTTCACACAGACTGTTCAGTGGTGCCTTAGTTTTTCCTGGTAAAATCTTCTAAGTGCACACCAAAGGTAATCGATAATACCTTGAATTTGCAGAACACTTTAAGTTTCCAAAGCACTTTCACATTTTTATATGGTAGGGAGAGGTAGGGATTATAATCTCTCCACTCTCCAAATAACAAGGTCATGTTCAAGGTCACTGATGCCACACAGTTGAGCAGTGGAAGAACTGGTGCTGCAATCCAGTCCCCTGCCTCTCAGACTGTAAAGTTTCCTCTAGCCCATGCTGCCACATATAAAGACCGGACGAGAAGCAACGTGGTCTAAATGGACAGAGCATGGACTTGGGAGTCAGAAGGACCTGGGTTTTAATTCCAGCTCTGCCACTTGTCTACTGTGTGACCTTGGGCAAGTCACTTAACTTCTCTGTGCCTCAGAGCTCCATGTGGGACAGGGACTGTGTCCAACCTGATTAGCTTGTATCTAACCCAGAGCTTAGTAGAGTGCTTGGCACATAGTAAGCTGAACAAATGTCATTTTAAAAATCTAGTGTTTAATACATTTCAGAGCTTGGCAAAACCTCAGGACCTGTTCTGGAGACTGGGACTTTTGGGAGAGAGACTCCCCTCAAGGGAGTCTTCCAGACTGAGCCCCCTTTTTCTTATCCTCCTCCCCAACGACCCCCCCCACCTCCTTCCCCTCCCCACAGCACCTATATATATGTTTGTACAGATTTATTACTCTATTTTACTTGTACATATTTACCATTCTATTTATTTTGTTAATGATTTGCATCTAGCTTTACTTCTATTTATTCTGATGACTTGACACCCGTCCACATGTTTTGTTTTGTTGTCTGTCTCCCCCTTCTAGACTGTGAGCCCGTTGTTGTCTACACACGCTGCCTAGAATTCCTCAACAACAACTCTCTCCTCGACCCCCTCCAGTCTGGCTTCCGTCCCCTTCATTCCACGGAAACTGCGCTCTCAAAGGTCACCAATGACCTCCTGCTTGCCAAATCCAACGGCTCATACTCTGTCCTAATCCTCCTCGACCTCTCAGCTGCCTTTGACACTGTGGACCACCCCCTTCTCCTCAACACGTTATCTGACCTTGGCTTCACAGACTCCGTCCTCTCCTGGTTCTCCTCTTATCTCTCCGGTCGTTCTTTCTCAGTCTCTTTTGCAGGCTCCTCCTCCCCCTCCCATCCTCTTACTGTGGGAGTTCCCCAAGGTTCAGTGCTTGGTCCCCTTCTGTTCTCAATCTACACTCACTCCCTTGGTGACCTCATTCGCTCCCACGGCTTCAACTATCACCTCTACGCTGATGACACCCAGATCTACATCTCTGCCCCTGCTCTCTCCCCCTCCCTCCAGGCTCGCATCTCCTCCTGCCTTCAGGACATCTCCATCTGGATGTCCGCCCGCCACCTAAAGCTCAACATGTCGAAGACTGAGCTCCTTGTCTTCCCTCCCAAACCTTGTCCTCTCCCTGACTTTCCCATCTCTGTTGACGGCACTACCATCCTTCCCGTCTCACAAGCCCGCAACCTTGGTGTCATCCTCGACTCCGCTCTCTCATTCACCCCTCACATCCAAGCCGTCACCAAAACCTGCCGGTCTCAGCTCCGCAACATTGCCAAGATCCGCCCTTTCCTCTCCATCCAAACCGCTACCCTGCTAATTCAAGCTCTCATCCTATCCCGTCTGGACTACTGCACTAGCCTTCTCTCTGATCTCCCATCCTCGTGTCTCTCTCCACTTCAATCCATACTTCATGCTGCTGCCCGGATTATCTTTGTCCAGAAACGCTCTGGACATATCACTCCCCTCCTCAAAAACCTCCAATGGCTACCGATCAATCTGCGCATCAGGCAGAAACTCCTCACCCTGGGCTTCAAGGCTCTCCATCACCTCGCCCCCTCCTACCTCACCTCCCTTCTCTCCTTCTACTGCCCAGCCCGCACCCTCCGCTCCTCCACCACTAATCTCCTCACTGTACCTCGCTCTCGCCTGTCCCGCCATCGACCCCCGGCCCACGTCATCCCCCGGGCCTGGAATGCCCTCCCTCTGCCCATCCGCCAAGCTAGCTCTCTTCCTCCCTTCAAGGCCCTGCTGAGAGCTCACCTCCTCCAGGAGGCCTTCCCAGATTGAGCCCCTTCTTTCCTCTCCCCCTCGTCCCCCTCTCCATCCCCCCGCCTTGCCGCCTTCCCCTCCCCACAGCACCTGTATATGTGTATATATGGTTGTACATATTTATTACTCTGTTTATTTATTTATTTATTTATTTTACTTGTACATTTCTATCCTACTTATTTTATTTTGTTGGTATGTTTGGTTCTGTTCTCTGTCTCCCCCTTTTAGACTGTGAGCCCACTGTCGGGTAGGGACTGTCTCTGTGTGATGCCAATTTGTACTTCCCAAGCGCTTAGTACAGTGCTCTGCACATAGTAAGCGCTCAATAAATACGATTGATTGATTGATTGATTGATAGGGACCGTTTCTATACGTTGCCAACTTGTACTTCCCAAGCACTTAGTACAGTGCTCTGCACACAGTAAGCGCTCAATAAATACCATTGAATGAATGAATGAGCGAGAGAGTCCCAGAAGCTCTCAGCTCCTGGACAGAACAGACCTACTTCTCTCAGGAAAGAGGCTCTTTGGGGGAGGCAGAAACCTTGGGAGTCATTTTGTGATCCCTGGAGCTGTGAGAGAGTGGCAGCAGCTGGTTGGGTCTTTGCCTCTGCTTACCAACCCAGCGGCCCCCAAACACCCCCCTTAAAAGATGCCTCTTGTTGTTTGGAGAGGTATCTGTCATTGTGAGAGGAGTTGGTTCAGTTAAGTGCTTAGTACAGTGCTGTGCACACAGTAAACAGCTCAATAAATACTATTGAATTAATGAAAGAACCAACGGAGTTGGTTTACCAACTCCGTTGTATTGTACTCTCCTAGGCATTTAGTATGGTGCTCTGCACACTTAACTGCTTGAAAAATTATTAGCTGAATGCTTACTATACGTAACACACTGTACTAAGAGTTTGGGAGAGTACAACTATTGATAGACAAAATCCTTGCCCAGAAGTTTTCAATCTACTGGAGGAAATAAACAAAATCAACTATAGATAAGGGAAGCAACTAAATATAAGGATTTATACAAAAGTGCTTTGGGGGTGGAGTGACAATCAAAGTGCTTGAAGGTAGTAACACAAGTTAAAGGTGACCGTGACAGAGAAGGGAGGGAGAATCAGGTGTGGAAATGAGAGTGCAGTTAGGGAAGTCTTCCTGGAGGAGATGTGATTTTGGGGGCTTTGAAGATGGGGAGAGTGGTGGTCCTTAGCTATAAAGGGGGAGTGAATTCTAGGCAGGAGGGAAATTGTGAGCAAGTGGTTTTCAGTGGGTGAGGTAGAGTAAGGGAAGGTTGATGTTAGAGGAATGAAACATGTAGGCTTGTTTATAGTGTTTTCGCCAGTTTTGCATTCTATTCCCCTCCCAGCATAAATTGTCAGGTGGAGGCAGCTGACACAGCACTGGGATACTGTAAAGGGGCAGGATTCAACCTGAGAACAGACCAGCAGCGACCAGGCACCTCTACATCCCATCATCATCATCATCAATCGTATTTATTGAGCACTTACTGTGTGCAGAGCACTGTACTAAGCGCTTGGGAAGTACAAGTTGGCAACATATAGACAGTCCCTACCCAACAGTGGGCTCACAGTCTAAAAGACTGTGTGCATGCCATGTGCATCTCAAAGAGGGGTTGAGGTAGGCAGCCCCAATGGCACCACTCTGCCCACTGGTAGCCCAGTTATCTACCCTCCCCTGACCTCAGATGTCACTTACACTGGCATCAGGGTCGCGCAACTCCACATGCCTAGGTTCCCAGAGAGGAGGCATTTTCTGTCTCCTGAAAAAAACAAATACATGGTGTCCTCTCCAGCTTCACAACAACCTTTTCTCCCTATTTGCAGAAGGTAGAATTGCTTGCTGACTATTAAAATCCAAATAAAAGAGTTAACTTTCTTTTCTTTTCCCATTCTACATTCCAGCAATCCTCTTGCCTGATGCCTTTATATTAGACATCCACACATGGGTGGCATCGAACCTTGACCTCTGGGAGCAACCCAATTTATGACCAGATTGAAGAGCTCTCCTTTCCTGTGAAAAGTTACTTCCTTAATGATGAAAATTACCCCTGTCTAGAAAGGGCTCAGTGATTACCCAAGAAATAATTTCATGCTTTTCACTGAACCAAGGAAGGCTAAATGACAGCTTTCCTAATTCAAGTTAAAGCTTTCCTCTGCTGCTAGTGACTCCTTTTATCACATGCTTCTCCTTAGTGGAGCCAAGCAATTGTCTTTCACTTGAGCATTTCTACTTTCCAGGACCATCACAGCACCTTTGCTTCGACTGCCACAACAATTAGCACAGAAAGGAAATCAGGGGAAAACATTATTTGCAGGCATGTGCATTTGCATGATTAAGGATCATTTTCAATTAAAGATCTGGGATTATTTCAAGGTTCACTGTCTTCCACGATTTCCTCATTGCTAGTTTTGGCAAGAATAGCTTTATGTGTTTTGTGGCAAGGTAAATAAGCTTCTGCATGCTGAGGAGAAAGCATCAGACCAACCACTCATCCCCCAAGATGGACACAGCCCCGAGAAGTCAGCAGATCTGGGAGCGATGGGTCTGGGTTTTGGGAGAGAGCAATTCCCTGAATTTGCTCAGGGCAGGTATGGCTTAACTCCAGGAAAGTTCACTGTGCCACGCTTCCCATCTGCTCTAGAAACAGATTGTACAAACCTGCAGTGGCTGCTTTGCTTGTAGAATAGGACTACAAAAGCTAGGGCCATGAAGTTTTAGATATGAAAGAGAATCCAACAGCTTAGTACAGTGCTCTGCACATAGTAAGGGGCTCAATAAATACTACTGAATGAATGAAATGGAGAAGTTTGTGAATTAAAAACAAAGTGCTCAAGCAAAATAACGGAGATTTGAATTCTCTGCTTTCCCTCATTTGGGTGGGTATTCATTCTTTCCATTCATTCAATTGCATTTATTGAACACTTACTACATGCAGAGCACTGTACTAAGTAGTTGGGAGAGTACAACAATAAATAGACACATTCCCTGCCCACAATGAGCTTACTGTCTGTGGCAGGGGGAGGAGGGTGGGGGGGAGACAGACATTAATATAAATAAATTACAGATTTGTACAGATTTTGCCCCAGTGCTGTGGGGCTGGGAGTGGGGAAGAACAAAGGGAGCAAGTCAGGGAGACACAGAAGGTAGTGGGAGAAGAGGAAAGGGGGGCTTAGTCAGGAAAGACCTCTTGGATGAGATGTGCTTTCAATAAGGCTTTGAAGGATGGGGGGGAGAACATGAGACATAATCCTGCTAGTGAAAAATCAATCTATCAGTGACATTTACTAAGCACCTATTGAGTGCAAGGCCCTGTAGTGAGCACTTCAGGGAGAACATGTTCCCTGCCCTTGAGGAGTTTGCAGTTTTGTGGAGGGGAGATTGACAAAAATGATTTACAGATTGGTAAAGTTGGAGGAAGAGCAAGAAAGCAGGAAGCAGTAAAAACACAAGATGAAATAACTGAAAAAATAATTGAATGTATAGATAAATGTGTAAAACTCCTCTGAGATCCCTTTTACCAACTCTGTTGTATTTTACTTTCCCCAGGGCTCAGTACAGTGCTCTGCACACAGTAAGCACTGAAATGCCATTGATTCATTCATTCATTCAATCGTATTTATTGAGCACTTAGTGTGTGCAGAGCACTGTACTAGGCACTTGGGAAGTACAAGTTGGCAACATATAGAGACGGTCCCTACCCAACAGTGGGCTCACAGTCTAGAAGATTGATAAAATCTATAAATAAATGAAAATACATATATATATATATATATACAGTCCTAGAAGCAAGGAAAATCAATAAGATGAAACATTTGAACAAATAACTGAACATACAAACCTGAAAATTAAAATACACACAGCTACACAATCAATGAGCCCACCCTGGAAGCAAAGAAAATTGGCAGAGATGTGGTAAGATTGGATGAGGCAAATGTCATTGTCACTGCCCTCCTCCCCCTACCAACTGCACCTACAGATACAGATAGAGAAGCAGCATGGCCTAGTGGATAGAGCGCGGGCCTGGGACTCAGAAGGACCTGGGTTCTAATCCTGTTCTGCTAGTTGCCTATGTGTCCTTGTGCAAGTCACTTCACTTCTCTGTGCCTCAGTTCCCTCAGCTATAAAATGGGGATTAAAATTCTGAGCCCTCTTGCCCAACCCAACTTGCTTATATCCACCCCAGCACTTGGAACAGTGCCTGGCACACAGTAAGTGCTTAACAAATGCTATAATTATCATCATCATACTCGGGCACCCCTTCTTTCTGACGACCACAACTTGAAATTCCCTCAACTTGCCAGAACTCTCAGCATTCCACATACCCTGAAGCCCCTAGGGGAGTTGGTGGCATCCCAGAAAGGACATCTGGAGCCACCAGTGATCTTTGCCAAAGTTAACAAACACACCATGACTACACTTGTGTAGGTCAAGTCATTCACAAGTGATCTATGTTACGGTCTTTGGCCTATCAGAGTTTTCAGATGCTTCAAACCTGACAGTGGTCTGACTGAAGAAACTGGAATTGGATTCAACTTCAACATCCATTAGATTGTAAGCTCCTAAAGGACAGGGACCATGTCTTTTGCTTCTGATGTACTCTCTCAAGTGCTTAGTTCAATACTCATTTCCCTCCTGCCAATCTTGCCACATCTCTACCAATTTTCTTTGCTTCCAGGGTGGGCTCATTGATTGTGTAGATGTGTATATTTTTATTTTATTTTAGAGAAGCAGCATCGATCAGTGGAAAGAGCACAGGCTTGGGAGTCAGAGATCATGGGTTCTAACCCCGGCTCCACCACGTGTCTGCTGTGTGACTTTGGGCAAGTCACTTAACTTTTCTGAGCCTGTTACCTCATCTGTAAAATGGGGATTAAGACTGTGAGCCTCACGTGGGACAACCTGATCACCTTGTATCCCCCCCAGTGCTTAGAACAGTGCTTTGCACATAGTAAGTGCTTAACAAATGCCATCATTATTATTATTACACATTTTACCCTCCCAATTGCTTAGTTCAATACTCATTTCCCCTCTAACTATATTCTCTCCCTTCTGCAACACCCATGCATTATGCCTATACCCCTTAAGAATTTATATTCACCCTTCTACTCTGCCCCTTCCCCTATCTGCACTTCCTTTTAATGTCTGTCTCCTCTGCTAGTTTGTGAGTTCCTTGAGGGCCTGGATGTTGTTTACCAACTTAATTGTACTGTATTCTCCCATGTGCTTAGTACAGTGCTCTGTACACTGTAAATGCTCAAATACCACTGATTGATTGATAATCTGCACACAGTAGAGTACATTCACTAAATGCATTCATTGGCGTAGCATTCACTGGTTGACTTAACTTTATTAGGTTAGATCTGAACCAAGTAAACTTGAAAGGAGTAATCTTATCCACAAATTCAACACTGGTCTTCCAAACATTTATTAAGTACTCACGATGTGCAAAGCACTAACCTAAACACTGAGGTAAGCGCAGGATAATTAATCTCACTCTTTGCTCTCTTGCCAGCAGAAGTTGCTTCATCTTTTTCAACTTGAAACATCATCCAAAATTACAAGATTGTTTTGCCTCGTGAATCTTGTATGTTCCACAGGGAGAGCTATTTTTGATTTTTTTTCACCAGTTTCAGTTTAAGTTTTCATTGTTCACTGTGAAGGGGAGATGAATGCCAAGCCCCAAGGCCACAGAGAGACAGTAGAGAGAAAAAAGTAATCCTATAGTGTCCCAGTTGCAGAGTGAGTTAGTGGCACTATTTGAAGTATTCTGGATAAATATCCCTAAGCAAATCCAGGCTTCCCTTAAATCACTGTCCCCAGGGTAGGATGTCCAGCTTCCTTGCAAACAGGGTTGCCTCCCCTCCATAAAATCATGGATAATCTGTTAAAAAAAATCTAAAATGAGTTGTGTCCATAAAACCCATTAAAAGATTTCACTGTCTACAGCGGGATAACCACAGGAGGAACCTGGCAGCTTATTTTGCAACATGGTCCAGTGGCTTCTCTGCACAGAACCCTGCTTAGCCAGCGTGCATGGGAAGGCCACTGTGACTGGTTGGGGGTAACTGCATAAAACAACTCCATTTCCCAGTAGGGCAGAGGAGGGGGCTGGACTCTTCCTGCCTAATCAGTGGTGGCAGCAGTTTCCGCCTTGGAACATGACCTCGGTGTGACCTCCCCTCTCAGGCCTGGAGTGAGCAACTTACCACCCCAACCCGCAATGGCCACATTCAGGGCAGGTGATCTGGTTTCTGCCTGCTCCGTGCTCTGGGACCTCAGCTGCAAGCTTCCATGGGCCAGCAGGTTCCCCAACATGGTCCAGTCAGATTTCTTTCTCTTGTCCACACTGCAGCATGAAAACAGGAGGGTGAGGACAAAGGAAGATCCTTTACACTCTCCCCTTCCCTTCTTGCATGTCTACCCTCCTTCCTTTCACCTCCCCCTTTTTCCTAGTCCCTCTTCTGTCCTTTTCCCTGCCTCTCCCTCTTTCTCATCCTTATTCCTCTGTCTTCTTCATTCCCCTCCTCTACTCTCCTCCTTAGAATGTAAACTCCATGTGGGACAGGGAATGTATCCATTTTGATTGCATTGTATCTACCCTAGCACCTAATACAACTCAACACATAATGATGATGATGATGGTATTTGTTAAGGGCTTACTATGTGCAAAGCACTGTTCTAAGCGCTGGGGGGATACAAGGTGATCAAGGTGTCCCACGTGGGGCTCACAGTCTTCATCCCCATTTTACAGATGGGGGAACTGAGGCTCTGAGAATTTAAATGACTTGCCCAAATTTAACAAATATCATTACTATTAATATTATTATTCCATATTTTCCTGGCTTCCACAGCCATTGGCAGAGATTGAAAATAGGAGACCAGAAGCAACAGCCACCATCTTTATTGCTGATCTAAAGGATTATCAGTCAGCCGATCATATTTATTGAGTGCTTGCAGTGTGCAGAGCTTTGCACTAAGCGATAGGGAGAGTATAGTATAATAATGAACAGACATTCCCCACCCATAAGGAACTTGTATTCTAGAGGGGGAGACAGACATTAATACAAATTACAGATCTGTTCATAAGTGTTGTGGGGCTGGGAGGGGGAAGCTGTTACTGTTAGTGTTCTATTTTCATTCTCTACTAATCTCTCCTTTGCTCCACCTGCCAATTCCTTTCCCTCTCTCTCATGTCATCCAAAAGTTCCACAGGAGCCACTAGTCTATAGGACAGGCATTAATGCCATTGCTTCCCAACTTTTGCACACCCGCTAGGCTATTTTTACACAACATAATTTGGGCTGTAGTTCTAAGGAGTGACTTTGACGTCATGTAAGCAAAATGGATGGTGTCGGAAGCCTTGGAAAGGCATGCTGAGCTCGCATAACATGACATGAGATCAGATGGCATTCTGGCCCCACAGTGGCCTGAAGGAAGGAAAGAAACATAATGAAAGCTCATTGTAATAAAATTGTATTATTGCCCCATTTTTAGATTTCTAGTTACTAGAGCACTGGATGACGGTCTTCCACACTAAACTGTATGCTCCTTGGGGGCAAGGACCATGTCTATCAACTCAATTGTACTGTACAGAATAGGCATTCAATAAACACTATTGATTGATTGAATATACTAGACTGTGAGCCCATGTGTGCAGGTATTATCTCTGTTGCTGAATTGTACTCCTGAAGCGCTTAGTACAGTGCTCTGCACACAGTAAGTGCTCAATAAATACGATTAAATGAATGAATGACATAGATGGCCTGAATTTGGGCCTCCAGATAGGAGTGAATTCAAAATTCCTGAAGAGTTGATAGCATCCATACCACATGACCAGACATACGGCTATATTTTTTGGATATTTTTGTTTATAACATTCTCCCTTATACTATCAGAAATTATCACTGGGGCCTAATGGTCTCAAAATCAACAGTATTTATCAAATTCCAACTATTGATTCATTAGTATTTCGGGGTCTATTATACACAAAGAACCATACTAGGTTTTGAAAAATGTACACAAAAAGGGATCCAAATCCTGCTTTCAAGGATTTTACAGTCTAAGAATCTCTGTCCTTTTCACCCATTTTCCTGCTTCTCCTACTGACCTTCCAAACACTGCTAAACCCTGGTTGAGTTGGTTTTAGGATTCTTAATCTCAAGAGGGAGGTTAAGAAGAGAGCAGTCCTCTAGACTTTAAGCTCACCTCTAGACTGTAAACTCGTTGAGTGCAGGGTATGTGTCTGTTTATTGTTCTATTGTACTCTCTCAAGTGCTTAGTACGGTGCTCTGCACACAGTAAGTGATCAATAAATACAATTGATTGAATGAAAATATCTTTCTGTATATATGCATATACATGTGTTTCTATGTACATTTATGTGTGTGAATTTCATTCATTCATTCAATCATATTTATTGAGTGCTTACTGTGCACAGAGCACTGTACTTAGCACTTGGGAAGTAAAAGTCGGCAATATAAAGACGGTCCCTACCCAACAACGGGCTCACAGTCTAGAAGGAGGAGATAGACAACAAAACAAAACATGTAGACTTAATAATAATGATAGCATTTCTTAAGTGCTTACTATGTGCAAAGCACTATTCTAAGCGTTGGGGAGGTTACAAGGTGATAAGGTTGTCCCACAGGGGGCTCACAGTCTTAATCCCCATTTTACAGATGAGGTAACTGAAGTGCAGAGAAGTTAAGTGACTTGCCCAGAGTCACACAGCTGACAAGTGGTGGAGCCGGAATTTGAACCCATGACCTCTGACTCCAAAGCCCGATAAGTTTAGGCATGGAGAAGTTGTGACTTCCCCAGAGTCATGTAGCAGGCAAAGATGCAGGATAGATACAAGATATTCAGAATGGACACAGTCGCTGTTCCAAATGGGGCTCATAGTCTTAACCCCCATTTTACATATGAGGAAACTGAGGCACAGAGAAGTTAAGTAATGATTGCAGTTTTTCTTAAGAGCTTACTGTGTGCCAGGTACTGTTCTAAGCACTGAGATAGATGCAAACAAATAAATTTGAACACAGTCCCTGTCCCATGTGGGCCTCAGTCTCAATCCCCATTTTACAGATGAGGTAACTGAGGCACAGAGAAGTGAAATGATTTGCCCAAGATCACACAGCAGACAAGCGGTGGAGCCAGGATTAGAAACCAATGATCTGTGTATATGTGTATGTACACAGATACACATTCACACATTCATGCATACAGTAGTCCTTAGTAAGATGAAGTTCTAGACCGTAAGCCCACTGTTGGGTAGGGACTGTCTCTATGTGTTGCCAACTTGTACTTCCCAAACGCTTAGTACAGTGCTCTGCACACAGTAAGTGCTCAATTAATGCGATTGATTGATTGATATGAGGGCATGTGTGGCTGAAAAGGCCAATGCAGGAACTAGAGTTCTGACCAAATTCTGCCTAGAAGAAGGCCGTCCTTTGTGCTGTGTGACTAATGTTTACAGAACCTGGCAGTGTTTTCTCCTTTCTTTTCCCATCTCTCCTTCCTTGCAAAGATTTTGCTCCTTTCTTGATAGTAGTGTGCTATGCTGGTTTTCTGGAAAAGGTTCATTAGAGAAGGAGGTTGTGGCTACAGTCTTCGGAAAAAGGAGATTTTTGAATTAACTGGGTTTCATTGACCACATCCCTTGAATTGTCAGGCCCCAGGCTTCCCCCCTTCAAAGCCATTCAAAGTGCCACCTCCTTCAGGTGGAATTCCCTGATTATATTCCACTTCCCTCAGCATGTTTCCTTGACACTCCTGCAATTCTATTTGGTTACCTACTTTTGTTCTTATCCATTCTAAGCTCTTCCAACTGTGAGTTTACCATTTGTGTCTGTCAGTCTCCCCCAATAGATGGTAAGCACTCTGAGGGCAGGGACTATGTCTGTTACTTCTCTTCTAAGTGTTCTCAAACATCCAGTACAGTGCTCTGCACCTATTAGGAACTCAATACATGCTGCTGACAATAATTATATTTGAGAATTGGCAATAATTCACAAAGCTCAGTGTCTCCTTTATGGTTTGAGGGGGTAGACAGTCCAATAATTATTTGATCTCTGACTCCCAAAGTTGGGGGGGAGTGAATTAAAAAACAAGGAAAACTCACCCAAAGTTTTCTTTTGGGTAAATTATGTGAGTTTGAGGGCTGCTGTTAGAGGAGGAAGTGTATGGTGAAGTCTTCAGGTATCTAGTTTAGTGATATATACTACGGTTCTGCCCATTTAAAGGAGGATTCAATTTCTATTTTTTACAATACCCTCATTGTTTGTCCATTAAGAGAGACAATTAAATCTGCTCCCCACAAGTCCCTGATCTGGTGCCTATCGTGACATAGAGTGGTCCTGAGTAAAGCACCCTAAGGCCATCCAGCTGAATGGCACCATTGTTCCCAGGGCCAGTCAGCTTTGTCTGGCAGGGATCTCCAGTGACATGATGGGCCACAAAGCTTCTTACACAGAAATATCCAAATTTGTGGGAGCAAGGTTTATTATTTCAAAGACTTTTTTCCTGCTTAACCTTTGGCAGTGAAGATTACAGACTAGTATTTAGATACATATTCTTAGGGAAAACCACTTCTTTCAGGAAGGAAAGAGAACTTTCTGTACTTCTCCACTATTAGGGATTTCACACTCTGACCATTAGGGAAGGTCCCTGAGATACTTAGAGTGAGAAACCCAGTTTTGTTGAAAGCAGACATGGTAGGAGACAATACCACGGGCCTAAGAAAAAGCCCAGAAGTCCTGAGGGAATTTGGACAGAGTTCAGTTAGCTTTCTAAAAGGCTTATGGCTCGGCCTACAAGATTCTCTGCTTCTCTAATCACAGCATGATGACAGATAAGGGTAAGAAGTATAGGGATCAAGGCCTTTTGCCATGTTAAAGGTTGATGCTAGAACAAGTTATAAAGACCCAACAAACCAGCTCTGCTCTCAAAGCGAGTGGATATAAATACTGAAGAAATAGCTGGTTGCTCCAAGAATTTTCAGTACTAGTTCCTATCCCTGTGTCCAGAAGTATTTGTATTCCTATGAACAATTTATGCATGTCCGTTTCTGTTGAAATTGTTTGGTCTCACTTAGGGGAAGGATGTTTGTCTTATTCTTATGTAATACCCTAGTTAAGTGCACGTAGTGGGAGGTGTGGCAAGGAGTCCAGGAATGGTCTGGGTCATTTAGACTCTCAGAATCTCAAAATATGAATTTTCTTTTTTTTACATTTCATGGCATTTGTTAAGCACATATTATGTGCCAGACACTGTTCTAAGCTCTGGTGTGGATAAAAGCTAATCAGGTTGGATGCAGTACATGTTCCACATGGGGCTTACAGTCTTAATCCCCGTTTTATATGAGGTAATTGAGGCACAGAGAAGTTAAGTGACTTCTCCAAGGTCACACAGCAGGCCACTTGGTAGAGTCGGGATTAGAATCCTGCTCTTTCTGACTCCTAGGCCCATGCCACTTGTTATCCCAAACAAAATATTTCACCTTAACTGTTGCTAGCCAAAGTGAATTTTCTCGCCATTTATAACATCCTGTAGGGCTGGTACTAAGGTGGCATAACAGCCTACCAGAAATTGCATTCCCTGTATGCACATTCCCTGCAAAGTAATTCCTCCTTACCCATGAGCCCTCTTCCTGCCCTTAGCCTTGGACATGGTTTTCTTGCCCTCTCTTCCCATAATTCCTTTTCCACTCCACTCCTTCCCTTCCCAACCCTGGTATAGCCCAGAATCACCAACTGAATCCAGAGGGGCTTCCACCGCTCTCCATCCATCCCGCCTGGGTCCAGCCTTGTCGCCTAACATTGATGATAGGGGAGGATCTGACATTCCATTCCCTCCACAGCACTTATCCAGTTAATTTTCTCTTCTCCTCAGGTTATAATCCCTTAACACCACTACAGCACTGTCTTATTTATGTACCACCACCTGCAGCGCTTCTGTACTCATCATTCACTCTATCCCTCACTCATCTACATAGACACTTTTCTTCCCCCAGTCTATAAATTATCGGTGTGCTTTTCTTCCCCAGTAACTTGTGAACTCGTTGTGAGCAGGGATTGTGTCTCCTAACTCTCCCAAGCACTTAATACAGTGCTCTGCCTGCAGTGGGTGGCAAATAGATGCTCTTGATTGATTAGCCTACTGAAAGCCGGAGAAGGGAGCACTTTGTAGAATATGTTGCACAGAGTAGGGGCTCAATAGCTACTATTGGAGGAAAGAATGAAAATGTAGGAAGGGGAAAAAATAAATAGAAGAAAAGGATATCGGCAGTTCCCAAACTGATCATTATCCCCTGAATAATTAAAAGTTAATGACAATTTTAGCCTGAGGCTCTGACATATGTTTGAGAAGAAAGGATAAATGAGCACTTTGTTCTTAGCTTTTTCCCATAAAAAAAAACCAACGAAAAAACTGGTTATGTGATGCAGCATGGTCTAGTGAAAAGAGTATGTATGGGCCTGGGTGTCAAAAGGACCTGGGTTCTAATTCCAACTCTGCCACTTGTCTGCTATATGACCTTGGGTAATCCACTTAATTTCTCTGGGCCTCATTTACAACGTCTGTAAAATTGAGATTAAAATTAAGAGCCCCCTGTGGAACCTGATTAGATTGATTATTGATAACCATTCATTCAATCGTATTTATTGAGTGCTTACTGTGTGCAGAGTACTGTACTCAGTGTTTGGTAGTACAAAGCTCAGCAACATATTTGTTAAGTGCTTATTATGTGTCAGGCTCTGTATTAAGCACTGGTGTAGATACAAGATAATTGGTTTGGACAAAGTCCCTGTCCAACTTAGGGCTCACAGAGAAATGACTTACTCAAGGTAACAAAAGACAAGTTGTGGAGCCTGGATCAGAACCCAGGTTCCAGATCCGTGCTCTTTCTAATAGCCCACACCGCTTCACATGACCAGCTTTTTTGGTTTGGTTTCATGGGAAACAGCTAACTTTCAGAACTGCTCATTTATCCTTTCTTCTCAAACAGATCTCAGAGCCATAGACTAAAATTGTCGTTAACTTTTAGTTATTCAGGGGATAATTATCGGCTTGGAAGCTGTCCAGATCTTTTTCTTTTATTTCTTTTTTGTATCTACCCTAGTGCTTAGAACAGTGTATGGCACATAGCACTTAGCAAATACCCTAAAAAACAGTGAATGGCAACCTGTCAATTTTCAGCAAATTCTCATTTTGACTTCTGCAGCAATCTCAAGAGGGTTAGATTTTCTAGATATTCATCATCAACCCAGCCAAAACCCAGGTAATCCAAGGTTTCATCCCAACCACTGTCATTCTTCAATTCATTGTAGCCAAGGGCTATTTCCTGTCAAGTCTCTAAACATTTACTTTCACACCTCCCACTTTAGACTCAGTATGTCCCAACTTAAACATTTATACAACTTTTACACTTGGCCCAGGCTTTGTCTGGAGCCAGCTGCTTTCCCCTCAGGTTTTATGGCTAACTTAGCAAGCTGTAGGCTCCCTAGACAAAAAATGAGTGTGATTTTCATCTCATTGTGGATGGACTAGTACAGGGCTCATGACATAAGGGACAAGTGTCAATCAAAGCCACAGTAAGGGATGGTTGGGAATGGCAGGTGAACGTTACAGCTGGGAATCTGGTGACAGCCACTGTTGGTAGCTTCCACGTATTTACCAGCTGCAGAAGTAGAATTGTGGAATGGAGCCTGTTCACTACGTTACAAAACTGCTAAGAACAATTAGGAAAGAAATGTTTGCTCTTGAAATCTAAAAACATTACCCTACGCAAGTGGGGTGGAATGAATAAAGAAACAGAAAGAAAGCACATTTAAAATCAAGCTCTATAGGAAGCACCCCCCACCCCCCCACCCCCTCAGAGTCACACCTGGAGAGTTTCCAGTTTTCCAGTACCCTACCAGTCTCGACTACTGGAGGGAGAGTAAAGCAGAGGCATACCCATTCCATTCCTAGCTTGGGCAGTGGAAGACAATCTGCTACAAGTCAGAACTCCCCTGTGCTGGGCAGCAGTGGCACGGGAGAGAGTCGAGGATGGAGACTCAAGTTTACTGCACGGAAGGAGGCAATGGTAAACCACTTCCATATTTTTACCAAGAAAACTCTATTGGATACACTACCAGAACAATTGCAGGTGGAGGTGGGATGTTATGGAAGAGATGTGTCCAAGGTGCCGCTATGGGTCAGAGACAACTCAAGAGCATAAGACAAGGAAGAAGATCTGCTGCTGTTTCCCTATAACCACTGCTCTACTCTTGCCTTTCAATGAAGAGGGATGGAGTTCCCACTGTTGCCCACAAACCACACAACTCTGTAATTGATTTACTTCTGTTAATGTCTGTCTCCCCCTCCTCTAGACTGTGAGCTCACTGTGGGCAGGGAATGTGTTTGTTTATTGTGGTATTGTACTCTCCCAAGTGTTTAGTAAAGTGCTCTGCACACAGTAAACACTCAATAAAAGGGCCAGAATCTCAAGGCAGGACTTCAGGGCGCAATGGGCACGGAGGCAAAAAATCTTCCTTTCTCCTTCCATCCCTGCTCCCACTTTCCTAAGCCACTAATGCCCAGCTTGGCCTTGCTGGCTTGTGATTTTTCTCCTCCAGCTGCCAGGTTTGCCCAGCTGAAGTTGAAAGAGCAAGAGAAGACAGCAGAGACTGAAGATGTGATGTGGGTGCTGGTAGGAATGACTAACCAGGGGTGTCTCCCTGTGTGCTCCCTCCCATCCTGGAAATTAACCAACCCCATTCCATGACCTCTTCCTCCCCACTCTACCCCCTTGAAGTGGTGATTCAGGAGATGATTGAATGAATGAACTGCCTCAAGAGCCACAGGTAGCCCATTTAATATATATAGTGTAGCCCTGATTTCCTAAAAAGAGTCAAGGGGTCTGGGTTCTAATCCTGACTCGGCTACTTACCTAGGTGACCTTGAGCAAGTCACTTAATTTCTCTGTGTCTCAGTTTCCTTATATGTAAAACAGGGATTAAATTCCTGTTCTCTCTTCCCCTGGGACTGTGAGCCCCACGTGGGTTAGGGAGTTTCTCTCACCTGAATATCTTCTATCTACTCCAGTCCTTGCACTATCCATGCTTAAAACCCCCCACAGTTATTAGCTAAATAGATTGTACACTCCTTGAGGGCAGGGACTAATAATAATTCTAATATTTCTTAAGTGCTTACTATGTCCCAGGCAGTATACTAAGCACTGGGGTGGATACAAGCAAATCACATTGGACACAGTCCCTGTTCCACATGGGACTCACAGTCTGAATCCCCATTTTACAGATGAGGAAACTGAGGCACAGAGAAGTAAAGTGACTTGCCCAGAGTCCCACAGCAGACAAGTTGCAGAGCCGGTATTAGAACCCATAAATTTCTGATTCCTAGGCCTGAGCTCTAGCCACTACGCTGTGCTATTTCTCTTGCAGTCTTCCCAACAACGTCTTCTGTTCACTATTTCAGGGGGATGGGGTGGGGAGGAAGAGGTCATGGAATGGGGTTAGTTAGTTTCTGGGTGGGAGCACACAGGGAGACTCCCCCGGTTAGTAATTCCTGATAGCACCCACATCACATCCTCAGTCTCCACTGTCTTCCCTTGCGCAAACCTGTAGCAGCTGTAGGAGAAAGCACAGACACAAGTCAGATGGCACCAGCAGGGCCAAGATGGGGATTAGAGGCTTAGGAAAGTGGGAGCAGGGGTGGAAGAAGACAGGAAGTGTTTTGCCTTGGTGACCATTGTGCTCTGATGTCCTGCCTTGAGATTCTGGTCTACTGATTTTGTGTAGAACATGAGATCTTAGCAAGTAGGAGCCATGAGGACGTTTTGAGAGTGGTTCCCCTACTAGTCAAAAGAAGAGTAATCAAGGCAAAGCCTCCAGCACCACTTGTCCATCCTAGTCAAAATTCCCTGACTCCTGCCCAGCATACTTGCTGGGAAATTACAATCTGTTCTACCAGAGAGCAAGGGGCACTGTGCTTATATATTAAAATTTTAATTTATCTTTACAATCCACCACTAAAACCAGCATACTTCAGTGAAAAGAATGTTAAGCATCCAGGGAAGATTACATTTTCAACCTGATAATGTGTAATAATAATTATGTTGTTTAAGCACCTATGTGCTGAGCATTGTTCTAAACACAGTGGGAGATACAAGGTAATCAGGTTGGACACAGTCCCTGTCCCACTTGGGGCTCATAGTCTTAGTCCCCAGTTTACAGAAGACGTAACTGAGGCACAGAGAAGTGGAGTGACTTGCCCAAAGTCACACAGTAGAAAAGTGGTGGAACGGGGATTAGAACCCAGGTCCTTCTGATTCCCAAGCCTGTGCTCTATCCACTAGGCATGTCGCTGCTCAACCTGACGAGTGGCTGACTCTCTTGGGGTGGTGTAGGACACCCATGGAATAAGAATAATCTACAATTACACTCTACAACTGGAAGAGACCTGAAAAAAGTTCTGAGGAGGCCAGCCTGGGAGCAAAGTTGAAAGTTGAAGCCCCCAAGAACCAAAGACATTTGAAAACTATGCTAAATTGGTTGAATTAACTCTGTGCTCCTCTTGGTTAGACTTCCAAAAGAATCCTTATAGACTGAGAATATATGTTTCTGACAATATGTGATGCCAAGAAGCTGTACCTTATGCTATATGCTATTTAGATTCTACACCCAGTGCAAAGAACCTGTTCTTTGAAGATCATCTGTCCTGTGGAAAGGCGGTGCAGTCACCTGGAAAGAGCACAGACAGGAGACTCCACCAGCTTTACCACTTGCTTGCTCTATGACCTTGGGCAAATCACTTAATTCTACGTTAGTTTCCTCACCTGTAAAATGGGGATTACATACCTATTTTTCCTCCTACTTAAACTGTAAGCCCCATGTGAGGCAGGGACTGTACCCGACTTAATTATTTTGCATCTACCCCAGCACTTAGTACTCGGCTTGGCACACAAATAACAAATAACACTGTGATTAGTGGTAGTAATATTAAGTTTGAACTTCATAGAATGGGGACAGTGCTATGTGAGAAGTCTTAGAATAAAGCAATGAGTTTCCAGGTACCTCAGAGAATATTTAACCGTTTCCTTCGCTAAGCATTCATCTGAGTGATTGAACTGAGTGACAGTGCTTGGTATGGTTGAGACATGTGAGAATGAGCAACGGCATGATATGCAAACAGCTGCTGTATGGAGAGCCGAAATGAGATCTGAAACGAGGAAACAGAAAGCAGAGGGCAGAGAAATGTTTTAAGGACACATTAAAACCTCAGAGAATGCTGACTCCTGGGTGAAAACAAGAAATGAATTGTGAAGCGCAGACCTACATGCATATCACAGAAAAGAAAGGAGCAACATTTTGAGTAGAAGCTTCAAAAGGATTGAGAGACACGGAGGCTAAAGGCAAATCAGCTCCAGGTGCTGCAAACATGAAACAAAACAGCCTGACCAGGGACAAACTCCTTGTGTCATAATGCAGCTGGGACTCTGGGTCCCATATTGTCCTTACAGGCACAAACATATGTATCAGAGGTTAATTTTCCCATCCCTTCTTTGAACGTGAAGCACAGCTTTATATTTGAGAAGCAGCATGGCTCAGTAGAAAGGGCCCGGGCTTAGGAGTCAGAGATCATGGGTTCCAATCCCGGCTCTGCCACATATCTGCTGTGTGACCTTGGGCAAGTCACTTAACTTCTCTGAGCCTCGGTTACCTCATCTGTAAAATGGGGATTAAGACTGCCCCATGTGGGACAACCTGATCACCTTGTATTCCCCCCAGCACTTAGAACTACTGCTTTGCACGTAGTAAGCGCTTAACAAATGCCATTATTATTATTATTATTTGGACATGGAGGTGGAATACTCAAAGATAACCTTAGCATTGAGGTCCACGTAGATGTTACGACCTTGTCCTCGAGTTTGAAGATGACACTGCTGACAGTGAGATTGCATCCACTGGTGGGAGTGGCACCCTGAGAATCTCTTGCACACTTGCATACTGCCCATGAAAATATATTAATGTGCCTTTTCTGGTCCCTTGCCATTCTGGGTAAACACTGCTTAGACCTAAATGGTTAAGAAGGTAAAGATATGTCCCATTGCCTGCAGGGCACATGCAGGAGTTGTTTTGGCAGTGGTGGTAATTCATTCATTCAATAGTATTTATTGAGTGTTTACTGTGTGCAAAGCACTGTACTGAGCATTTGGGAAAGTAAAATACAACAATAAACTGGGAAAGTAAAATACAACAATAAACAGACGCAAGAGCCGCCCACCCACATTCTCTCATTCTCTTGCTCAAGTCCCCTGTATTCAGTGGCAAACATTATGAGATGATGGCATTTGTTAAGCGCTTACTATGTTCCAAGCACTGTTCTAAGCACTGATGACTGGTAAGGAGAATGGTTACAGTATGATTAGAGTGTAGATTTTGTTTTATGGTATTTGTTAAGTGCTAGCTATGTGTCAGGCACTGTATGTCCCATATCGGGCTCAGCCTTAATCCCCATCATACAGAGGAGGTAGCTGAGGCACAGAGATGTGAAGTGACTTGCCCAAAGTTACACAACAGACAAGTGGTGGAGCCGGAATTAGAACCCAGGTTGTTACACTCCCAGACCTGTGCTCTTTCCACTAATCCATGCTGCTCAGTACTGTCTGCTGAGGCTGCACTGGCCATCAAAAGAACCATCTTTGCTTGCATATGTTTTGCAGTATTGGCTGTTTCTGAGCTCTGGCATAACTAGATACATGGAGGAGCTGTCCGTTATTTCTGATCCACTCGGTTAAAAGGACCAACCTGCCAGCTAACCAATACCAAAGGGACTACATCATCAGAAGAGGAATTTCCTTGAGAAGAGGTTCTAGCATGTTCCCACATACTATCAGCAAAAGGAAGGAAGTACTTGCTTATCATAGGACTCTGATGGGCTGGGAATTCAGGGGAACAGTTTGGGAAGCAACTGAGAGTTTGGATATCTTTGGTAAAAGGTACAGGCCTTTGCTGCAAAAGTGTGCGTCTACCAGATGATGCTGGGGTGGAGCTCACTGGCACATGGGGCCAGTGGATCTGCCGTAAGCTATGATCCTGATGTGTGTTTCCTTCGGTAACGGTTACCTAGTGAGACAGTCCTGTTAACCAAACGGGTCAGTGGTAATGGACACCGCCGGGTCATCCTCCATGTATCTAGTTTTACCAGAGCTGGAAAGCAATGGGAGCTGAGCTAGGCAAATGTGAGAATAGCGGTTCTTTCGTTGGCCAGCGCGGTACAGTCTCAGCAGTCTCTATGCAGAGATGGAAAGCCTGTCACCAGCAATAGTCTGTCTCTAAAACCATCCCTTCAGAGCTCCCACTCCTATGGGGAAAGACCTCCCCAAACCAGAGGACATCCAGCACTCATCTTCTGTGAGCCACCCTTCAGTAAATCAATCAATGGTATTTACTGAGTGCTCACTATATGCAGAGAACTGTTCCAAGCACTTGGGAAAGTACAATGCAACAGAGCTAGCAGACACATTTCCTGCCCAAAAGGAGCTTGCAGTCTAGAAGGAAAGACAGACATTAATGTGAACAAATTAGTAATTTATAATGTATAATTTAAAGATATACACATAAGTGCACGGGGTTGGGGGTGGGATGTGAATATCAAACGTCCAAAGGTCACAGACCCACGTGCATAGATGACGAAAGAGGGACAGCGAGTTGGGGAAAAGAGGGCTTAATGGGAGAAGGCCTCTTGGAGAAGATAATAATGATGGTATTTAAGCTCTTACTATGTGTCAGGCACTGTACTAAGCACTGGAGTGGATACAAACAAATCGAGTTGGACACAGTCCCTGTCCCATGTGGGGCTCACAGTTTCAATCCCCATTTTACAGATGAGGTAACTGAGGCCCAGAGAAGTAAAGTGACTTTCCCAAGGTCACACAGCAGACAAGTGGCCAAGCCAGGATTAGAACCCATGACCTTCTGAGTCCCAGGCCTGTGCTCTATCCACTACACCATGTTGCTTCTCATGTGATAATAATTATAATAATAACAATAATAATGACGGCATTTGTTAAGCGCTTACTATGTGCGAAGCACTGTTCTAAGCGCTGGGGGTAATACAAGGTGATCAAGTTGTCCCACGTGGGGCTCCCAGTCTTCATCCCCATTTTACAGATGAGGTAACTGAGGCTCAGAGAAGTGAAATGACTTGCCCAAGATCACACAGCAGACACGTGGCAGAGCCGGGATTAGAACCCATGACCTCTGACTCCCAAGCCTGGGCTCTTTCCACTGAGCCACGCTGTTTCTCTAACAGATGTGATGTGACCACGGTAATGTTTTGAAGGTGGCGAGATGGTGTTCTGGCATATATAGAGGGGGAGGGAGTTCCGGGATAGCAGGAGGACAATGGGAAAGGGTCAGCAGTGAGACAGATGAGACTAGGGCACAGTGAGTAAGGTGGTGCTAGAGGAACAGAGTGTGCAGGCTGGGCTGTAGTAAATCAGTGAGGTGAGGTAGGATGGGGTGAGCTGATTGAGTGCTTTAAAGCCAATGGTGAGGACTTTCTGTTTGATGTAGAGGTAGATGGGCAGCCATTGGAAGTTCATGAGGAGTGGGGAGACATGGACTGAATGTTTTTGTTGCTAAATGATCCGTGCAGCAGAGTGAAGATACGGACTACAGTGGGGACAGACAGGAGATCAGCGAGGAGGTAGATAGTCAAGGCAGGATAGGATAAGTACGTGGATCATCATGGCAGCAGTTTGGATGGGGAGGAAAGGATGGATTTTAGCAATGTTGTGAAAGTAAAACTGACAGAACTTGGTGGCGTTGCATATGTGAGCCCATTGTTGAGTAGGGACCATCTCTATACGTTGCCAACTTTTACTTCCCAAGCGCTTAGTACAGTGCTCTGCACACAGTAAGCACTCAATACATATGATTGAGTGAATGAATGAATATGTGAGTGGAATGAGAGATAGTCAAGGGCAACACCAAGATAATGGGCTTGTGAGATGGGGAAAGACAGAGCGAGGTCAGGGTTTGGCTGGGAAGATCAGGAGTCCAGTTCTGAACATTTTTAATTTAAGGTGTAGGCAGGACATCCAGGTAGATATGTCCTGAAGGCAGGAGGAAATGAGAGATTGCAGGGAAGGAGAGAAGGTATGGCTGAAGATGTAGATTTGGGAATCATCTGCATAGAGATGGTATTTGAAGCCATAGGAGCGAATGAGTTCTCCAAAGGAGTGGGTGGAGGTGGAGAATAGAAGGAGACCTATAACTGAGCCTTGAGGGACTCCCATTGTCAGAGGGTGGGAGGCAGAGGAGGAGCCAGCAAAGAGATTGAGTAGGAGCAGTCAGAGGGATAGGAAAACCAAGAAAGGACAATGTCGATGAGTCCAAGGTTGGATAAAGTTTCAAGGAGAAGGGGGTGGTCTTCAGTGTCGAAGGAGGCTGGGAGGCCTAGGAGGATTAGGATACAGTAGAGGCCATCAGATTTGGTGAGAAGGTGATTGTTTACCTAGGGAGGACTTCTTTCTGGGGAGTGATGTGGGTGGAAGTCAGATTTCAGGGAATCTAGGAGAGAATTGAAGGAGAGGAAGTGGAGACAGCGGGTTTAAAAAACTCAAGAAGTTTGGAGAAAAATGGTAGGTGAGAGATGAGGCAGTAACTGGAGAGACATGTGGGGTCAAGGAAGGATTTTTTTAGGGTAGAGATTTCCATTTCATCAGGATGGAACAGCCTCATTTTGCACCATGATACCAACTCCTCAGTCATCCAGCCTAGCTGACACAAAATAGACTGTAAGCTTCTCTGGACTGTAAGCTCATTGTGGGCAGAGATTGTGTTGTTTATTATTATATAGTACTGTCCCAAGCATTTAGTACAGTGCTCTTCACACAATAAGAGGAAGCAGCGTGACTACGTGGAAAGAGCACAGGCTTGAGAGTCAGGGGTCATGGGTTCCAGTCCCGGCTCTGCCACTCATCAGCTGTGTGACTTTGGGCAAGTCACTTAACTTCTCTGTGCCTTAGTTATCTCATTTGTAAAATGGGGGTTAAGACTGTGAGCCCAACATGGGACAACCTGATTACCTTGTATCTACCCCAGCGCTTAGAACAGTGCCTGGCACATAGTAAGTGCTTAACAAATGCCATCGTTATCTTCTAGACTGTGAGCCCATTGTTGCTTAGGGATTATCTCTGTTGCCGAATTGTACTTTCCAAGCATTTAGTACAATGCTCTGTACACAGTAAGCGCTCAATAAATACGATTGAATGAATGAATAAATATGATTGACTGATGAATAAATACAATTGAATGAATGAATGAATGAATATAAGCAGCCTACATATGTGTAAATGTACATAATCATAGTTTTCCTTTGAGGGCCGGGGCAGCTGTATCTTCCCTAGACCATGAAAATCCCCAAGGGACTTAATATCACGCGAAGCACAGAGGAGGTACTCAAGGACTAACGACCAGCAGAAATAGTCATGCTTTGCGTGAGGTAAGGTGATATTCCTAAATGTGAAAAATGAGTTGCTGATATATAGCGGAGTGCTAGATATGAGTCTGGAAAAGATACAAGATGTCAAAGGTTAAAAGGATATTTGACAGTTCAAAAGCTTAATGAAGACCTCAGGACAGAGTCATAGCTGCAGATGACAGAGGTACATAAGTAGGCAGCTGTTTGATGGTTGGGTCACGGTCACAAGCAATGGGCTGTAAAGCCTAAGCTGGTGTGGTTGAAAGGGACTTGCAAGGAAGGAAAACTCCACGACTCCAGGAGCAGAGGAGCTGCGTTGCTTTACATTTCCCAAAGGTCATTCTCCTAAGTGCTTAGAACAGGGAGCAGCACATAGTAAGTGCTCAATAAATACAATTGATTGATTGATTTGACTTTTCTACCTTAGATGGAGTGATGTATAACCCTCTGGGACAGAGCTCAGTATTTCTAAGGAATCATCTCCCATAGGAAAGGTTTTCCCCTGCTTTCACTGCTGCTAGTAGGAGCTTCTCTCTCTGGCTGGCAGGGACTGTGTCTGCTTATTGTTGTACTGTACTTTCCCAAGTGCTTAGTACAGTGCTCAGCACACAGCAGGCACTCAATAAATACGATTGAATGAATGGCTGTCTGGATACCCCATGATTGCCTCCTGCCTGGGATCCTACTCAAAGATTTCCATGTGATCAAATTGTTCTTTCTAACAAATAGATGGAGGACAGGAGGCTAGGGTGATAAAATTTGGGGTTAAGTTTTAAACTTTTTCCATCCCACTCCTGAAGAAAAAAATAAATACTTAAAAGGGAGGGTGGTCATCTTTTCTGAGCATATGTAAAAGCTTTCTCTCTTTGCTAATCCCTGAGTCTGCAGTTGCAAATCTGTCTTTGATCTCTCTATATTCTTTCCAGTTGTATTACTGATTAAACATTGACTTTGGTCATTACTCTGTTTGGGATCCTAGTTTGGCCATGGTTACTGAGGCTTTTATTGAGCCAGATCCTGATCCTGGCTAGTCTCCCTATCCCTTATTTCCCTCTAAGAAGTGTTGAACATAAATTTTAATCCTTGTTCAGAGTTGTGTAGCAAGGTGACCCCAATCTCATGAGGCATACACTTCTAATCCAACAGTTACAGATTCCAAAATGAAAATATCACCTATCATGGGAGAACATCTATGAATTCATTCATTCATTCAATCGTATTGAGCGCTTACTGTGTGCAGAGCACTGTACTAAGCACTTGGGAAGTGCAAGTTGGCAACATATAGAGATGGTCCCTACCCAACAGCAGGCTCACAGTCTAGAAGGGGAAGACAGACAACAAAACAAAACATATTAACAAAATAAAATATAGTAAATATGTACAAGTAAAATAACTAGAGTAATAAATATGTACAAACATATATACAGGTGCTGTGGGGAGGGAAAGGAAGAAGGCGGGGGGATGGAGAGGAGGAGGAGGAGGAGAGGAAGGAGGGGGCTCAGTCTGGGAAGGCCTCCTGGAGGAGGTGAGCTCTCAGTAGGGCTTTGAAGGGAGGAAGAGCGCTAGCTTGACAGATGTGTGGAGGGAGGGCATTCCAGGCCAGGGGGAGGACATGGGCCGGGGGTTAACGGCAGGACAGGTGAGAACGAGGGACAGTGCTTAGTACAGTGCTCTGCACACAGTAAGCGCTCAATAAATACAATTGAATGAATGAATGACAGTGAGGAGGTTAGCGGCAGAGGAGCGGAAGGTACGGGCTGGGCTGCAGAAGGAAAGAAGGGAGGTGAGGTAGGAGGGGGTGAGGTGATGGAGAGCCTTGAAGCCGAGAGTGAGGAGTTTTTGCCTGATGTGTAGGTTGATTGGTAGCCACTGGAGATTTTTGAGGAGGGGAGTAACATGCCCAGAGCGTTTCTGCACAAAGATGATCCGGGCAGCAGCGTGAAGTATAGATTGAAGTGGGGAGAGACAGGAGGGTGGGAGATCAGAGAGGAGGCTGATGCAGTAATCCAGATGGGATAGGATGAGAGACTGAACCAGCAGTGTAGCAGTTTGGATGGAGAGGAAAGGGTGGATCTTGGCGATGTTGCAGAGGTGAGACCGACAGGTTTTGGTGATGGATTGGATGTGAGGGGTGAACGAGAGAGCATGAATACATCATAGGATGCTGAATTTACAGAGGACACCATTTCATACAATATTTCTAAGTTATTATGGTATTTGTTAAGCACTTACTATGTGTCAAGCACTGTTCTAAGCACTAGGGGTAGATATATGTGAATCAGTAAAGCCAGACATGGGCCCTGCCCCACAGGTATTCAATAATCCCCATTTCACAGGTGAGGATATTGAGGCACAGAGAAGCTAAGTGACTTGCCCAAGATCAAACAGCAGGCAAGTGCCAGAGCAGGGATTAGAAACCAGGTCCTCTGACTCCCAGGTATGTGCTCTTTCCACTAGGTCATATGGCTTATAAAGATGAAATCTCAATTCATACTGTATTTCTGAGTTTGTCAAGGTTTTGGGTTTGGGAAGGGATGCGGGAGACAGAGTGGAAAGAATCTGAGTCTGGTTCCTACTTCCAGCTCTGCCCTTGGCCTACTGTGTGACCTTAACCTCTCTGTAAAATGGGGATAAAACATCTGCATCTCCTATCTCTCAGATTGGGATTCCTGTGTGGAAGAGGATCTGTGCCTGATTTGATAATCCTGTATCTACTTTAGCACATGGTTTGAACTTAATAAAGACCATAATTATTATCACCACTTGAGTCAGGATGGGGGTGGGGAGGGGAAGGAGAACCATGACCATGCCGTGCCCATACTGTCCCTGGGAGCGAGGGTGTGGGCTTTTCTTTGGCTATTTAAAATTGCATCACTGCTGTCCTCAAGAAACTCTCCTAGGAAACCTCCCTTAAGCAACCATAAATTAACCAGTAAAATACCAACATTGTTGCCCCATCCACCCCTCCCCCTCAGACCCAGTATCTCTGCCCAGAGACAAAACAGTTCAGATTGCTGCTCCCCAGGAGATGATTTCTTGAGCTCTGGTGCACAGCTGGGGAAAGGGAAGGAAAAGAAAATGGCTTGCACCCAGGACGCTGTAATTACTTATCCCAATCAATGGCATTGAATGCTTACTGTGAGCAGAGCACTGTACTAAGCTTTTGGGAGAGTACTATTTAGCAGAGTTGGTAGATATGTTCCCTGCCGACGATGAGTTTACAGTCTAGAGGGGGCTCTGTGCTCAATGTAATGATAATTATAGTAATTGTATTTGTTAAGTGATCACTATATGCCAGGCTCTGTACTTAGTGGTGGGGTGACTATAGGTAAATCACGTTGGACACAGTCCCTGTCCCACGTGGGGCTCACAATCTCAATCCCCATTTTACAGATGAGGTAACTGAAGCCCAGAGAAGTGAAGTGACTTGTCCATGGTCACACAGCGGACAAGTAGCGGAACTAGGATTAGAACTCATGACCTTCCTACTCTCAGGCCCTTGCTCTATGCCAAGCTGCTTACTCTATCCTGTTAGAATCCCACTCTTTCCCAGGCCACGCTTCGTGAGTAGGTGGCGAGTGGGCAGTAGGCCCCAACCCCTAAAGCACCAGCAGCGATCTACAGAGCAGCTCTGAAATACAGAATCCTCCTCTGGAGAGCATGCATTGCCTCCAGCCCTGGAGCTTGCCTCTAAATAAGCAGGCATTCACTGGAAATAACAGGACACTCAGCTGTTTGCCACGTGGACCTTGTGCCACTATTCATTCAATCGTATTTATTGAGCACTTACTGTGTGCAGAGCACTGTACTACGCACTTGGGAAGAACAAACCGGCAACATATAGAGACAGTCCCTACCCAAAGGGCTTATGTGAGCCTGTCTTCTAGACTGTGAGCCCGTTGTTGGGTAGGGACCGTCTCTATACGTTGCCAACTTGTACTTCCCAAGCGCTTAGTACGGTGCTCTGCACACAGTAAGTGCTCAATATGATTGAATGAATGGTCTAGAAGGGGGAGATTAAGGCCCCCCACCCCCTTACCCCATCCACCCCAGACAATAATTAGCACTCAGCAGGAACCATCTCCAAGACCAAAATTCACAGCGAGATACTTTGAGCTTTTAACAGCAGGGATTTTGGCCAGCTCTTAATGATCAGGTTTGATGATTAATGGGATCGACAACCTTCCCAGATACAGGGTTCGAGAAGGTAGGGGTGGGATTCAGGGTGCCCAAACTGGGAACGAACCAGTGCGGACCCAGCTCAGGTCAGGCAAAGAGGAGCCATTCCTGGAAAGGGAGTATTTCTTCCCCAACTTACCTTTCTGCTTAGAAGAGACTTCTACCTTGGATCAGCTTAGCCAGACACTTAATTCCTTCTCCTCCTTATCATGCTACTTCTCAATCTCAGCTTTTGCTGTTAACAGTATACACACACACACACACACACACACACATATATTCCACACAAGCTGACCACACAAGCCCCCTGCTGCTCTACGGCCAGCATATACTGGCCACAGTCTCAACTGGACCTGCTGTGGAACACAGTGCGTGACGGAGGAATGGTTCTGCTCGTGCCTGCAGTATCATGGTGTGCATGCAGCACCAGCCAGGCTGCCTGGGTGGATCAGGCTAGGCTGAGTCAGTCAGGCAGGTGAACAGCTTCTCCTCACGGGACTTCAGGACGAGGGCAAGAGGACCTCTCACCTGTGCCTTGATGTCCTGGAAGGACCCCAAAGACCATAGGGAAGAGGGGAAAGAGCAGATCGAGTGAGTGCCTTTTGCTTCCTTTTCCTTCCCTCATTTTTCTCCTTCCTCCTTCTCCCTCCCTTCCATCCCTCTTTTACTCCATTCTCCCCACCTCCCCTAACCCCATGCATCCCCTCTCATGCCAAGCTCACCACCACGCTCCAAACAAAAAGCTAGCACCTCAGGTTAGACACTTTCTCGGGAAGTGATTAGAATTTGGACAGGTTCTCTTCTGAGACGATACGAGGTGATTCCTTCTGAAAATGGGCAAACTCCCACGTCCTTATCAAGGACTAGGTAGGTGAGTGCTCACTCAGCACTTGGGATCCTCAAACCAGTCTTTTTCGGAAGAACTCAGAACATATAAGTGTGGGCTCACCTCTTGGGTGGGTAGGGGAGGAACTTACACTAACAAGAAGTGGCCTCCCAGAAGAGTCCAGTCTCTTCTGAAGCAAGTGCAGCATGGTCTAGTAGAAAGAACTTGAGGTTGGGAGTCAGGAGACCTGGATTTAAGCCCCAGGTCCACCACTGGCCTACTGTGTGATCCTGGGCAAGGATTTAAGCTCTCTGAGCCTCACTCTAAAATGAGAAGTTAGACTGTGAGTTCACGTTGGACAGGGACTGTGTCTGATCTCACAAACTTGTATCCACCTCAGTGCTTAGCACATAATAAGTAATAATAATACTTGTGGTATTTGCTAAGCGCTTACTATGTGCCCTGCCCTGTAGTCAGTGCTGGGGTAGGTACAAGCAATTCGGGTTGGACACAGTCCCTATTCCACATGGGGCTTACATTCTTAATGCCCATTTTACAGATAACTGAGGCACAGAGAAGGAAAGTAACCTGCCCAAGGTCACACAGCAGACACGTGGCAGAGGCAGGATTAGAACCTTCTGACTCCCAGGGCCATGCTCTATCCTCTAGGCCAGGCTGCTTCTCTAAGTACTTAATAAATACCATTTTCATAATAATATTGTTCACTAACCTTGGCCATCAGTTCTACATTTCACCTTACATCAGCATCCATAGTTCCCAGGGCTGCCACCTAATCGCCGGTGTTTTTCAGCCCAGAGGCTGAAACCTTATGCCCAGTGAAATGAGGATCACTGGTGAACTGTCCAGATAGCAGTCAGGGTAGCAGCCTGGCCTAGTGGAAAAAAGCACGGGCCTAAGAGTCAGGGGCACTGGGCTCTAATTTTGCCTCCATCAATTGCTGTGTGACCTTGGACAAGTCATTTCCTTCTCTGTGCCACAGTCTCAACTCTAAAATGGGGATTAAAGACCCGTTCCCCCATTTATTTAGACTGTGAACCCTATGCAAGACAGAAATTCTGTCCAACCTGAATAACTGGTGTCTACCCCCAGTGCTTAGAACAGTGTTCAACATATAGTAAGTGCTTAGAGAAGCAGTGTGGCTCAGAGGAAAGAGCACGGGCTTGGGAGTCAAAGGTCATGGGTTCTAATCCCATCTCTGCCATTTATCAGCTGTGTGACTTTGGGCAAGTCACTTAACTTCTCTGTGTCTCAGTTACCTCATCTGTAAAATGGGGATTAAGACTGTGAGCTCTACGTGGGACAACCTGGTTACCTTATATTCCCCCCGCCACCAGGGCTTAGAATAGTACTTGGCACATAGTAAGTGCTTAACAAATACCGTCATTATTATTATTAATACCATAATAACAGGAGCATTTGCCAGCCTCCTAGCCAGAGCAGCTATTGAACTTACTAAAGAAAGATGCAGCGTTCAAGATCTACAGTGTCTAGGAGGCTGATTGGGCAACTATGAGACCTGTTTCTGGTCATAGCACATAATTTTAAATACATTACCTTGTGGAAAACTGGTGATTAAGACCTGTGGAGCAACACAGGAAATGGAGCAGTCAACTGTCATACTTGATATTAAAGTGAAATCAACCCTAAAATGAAATCGGAACAAAAAAGGTCTTTGAGCCAACAAAGCTCTCTGATAGGGACAAATTGGCATTTCAAAGCATGGATTAAACTGAGCCATTGCTGAGACCTCAGGCTAAGTGCAGGAAACAGGGGTTACAATTGTATTCTTCCTTTATTGAGCACTTACTGTGTGCAGGACACTGTACTAAGCATTTGGGAGAATACAATATGACAAACAGACACATCCCCTGCCCACAGTGAGCTTACAGTCTGAGGGCGGAGGGAGAGGAAGACAGACATTAATAAATTACATGAATCTTGTGTGGCAGGACATCCTGTCCACAGTAAGTGACCAAATTGGAAACTGGTAAATTTTCTTTTAGACAGGGACAGAAGAAAGCAGAGTTTTCCTCTCTAGAACCAACCTTGCTGATTAGTTAGGAAATGAAGACTTTTGAGAAGCAGCATGGCCTACTGGATAGAGCACAAGCCTGGGAGTGAGAAAGACCTGGGTTCTAATTCCGGCTCCACCACTTGTCTGCTGTATGATCTTGGGCAAGTCACTTCACTTCTTTCTGTCTGTTACCTCACCCGTAAAATGGGGATTAAAACTGTGAGCCCTATAAGGGACAAGGCCTTTGTCCAACCTGATTAGCTTGAATTTACCCCAGTGCTTACTACAGTACCTGGCACATAGTAAGCACTTAAATACCACTAAAAAAAATATGGGAGATCTGTTTATTTTATAGCCTGAACAAATTCTTCACAGGCTCCCTCTTGTTGGCTTGATGATTCAGCAGCTCCATCTCCAATCCTTTCAGTGGTGTTTCTAGGGCTGCAAATAGGTCTTATCGAGAATTTATCCTGGGGATTGCTAATCTCCAGTTTCATCCTGGATGACTTGTGGGTCCCAAGGCCTTAGGTCTTGTGTAGGGCAGAGGGTTGCACCACCAGGAATGTTGATGGAGGTTTTCAGTGCATCAGGGCTTCCTTTCACTAGAGGTGTTCTAGCATTCCCTGCCAATAAAGGGAATCTGATTCAGGGCCTTCAAAACCTGCCGACAACAAGTCAGGATCTAACGAAGTTAATTTCTCTTGACAAAAAACAAAAAACAAGTTCCATGTTGAATTTTGACACCCGTCTAATGTTTTGTTTCGTTGTCTGTCTCCCCCTTCTAGACTGTGAGCCCATTGTTGGGTAGGGACCATCTCTATATGCTGCCGACCTGTACTTCCCAAGCACTTAGTACAGTGCTCTGCACACAGTAAGTGCTCAATAAATACGATTGAAGGAATGAATTGCAGGACCAAATGTGGCATTTTTTTTTTCCTGACAGAGTGGAGAGACCAAAATATAGCTGCTCTAACAGCACCTCAGGAGTTTGGATGGAGACCCCACCCTCCAGAATTGAGGTTTGTGCTGGGGCAAGCTTTGGGGTGGGGAAAAGTAGAGGTGGGACCGGGGCCAGTGGCATCACACTTCCGCTGCGCCAATGGGAAAGTGCCACATCTTGCTGGCCCATCTCCCAGCCCTCTCTGAAGCCTGGAGATTAGGGCAATTTAATCCTTTGCTCCTCTCCCTTGAGCTATTTCTGTGGATGGAGGGGGGAGGGCAGGCCTCCTGTTCCCACAGCAACGGTGCTGGATTCTCCTGCCAGGGAGCTGAGAGGAGCCCAACAGGGGAAACAAGCTGGGGGAAGGGAGGGAGCCAGGCTTTTCTCCTCCACCTTCCAGACTGTGGCGGCTCTGTGCCACGGCAGAGATGTTGTGGGAAGAAACAGCATGCACAAAAGAATTCTCTGAGGGAAGAGAAGAGCATCTTCAATCTCAGAGCCCCCTGAGTGAAGCAGAAACAAAGATGCTGGAAGCAGGAAGGCACGATGGCGTTTTTTTTTTAACAGCAACAACAACCATAATAATAGTGGCACTAGTGGTATTCATTGAGCGGTTACTATGTGCCAAACACTGTACCAAGGGCTGGAACAGATACAAGATTATTGGGTCAAGCATAGACCCCATCCCACATGAAGCTCAAAGTAAAAGGGAAAGGAAGAATAGGTATTGAATAGGTATTGGTAAGAATAGGCAAGGTAAGAATAGGTATTGGACAAGCAGTATGGCTCAGTGGAAAGAGCACGGGCTTTGGAATCAGAGGTCATAGGTTCAAATCCCAGCTCCGCCAGTTGTCAGCTGTGTGACACTGGGCAAGTCACTTCACTTCTCTGGGCCTCAGTTCCCTCATCTGTAAAATGGGGATTAATGTGAGCCCCCCGTGGGACAACCTGATCACCTTGTATCCCCCCCCAGCGCTTAGAACAGTGCTTTGCACATAGTAAGAGCTTAATAAATGCCATTATTATCATTATTATTATTATTATTATTATTCTCTGGGCCTCAGTTACCTCATCTGTAAAGTGGGGATGAAGACTGTGAGCCCCCTGTGGGAAAGCCTGATCACCTTGTAGTCTCCCCAGTGCTTAAAACAGTGCTTTGCACATAGTAAGCACTTAATAAATGCCATTATTATTATTATTTAATCCCCATTTTACAGATGAGGAAACAGAGGTACTGGTAAATCAAGTAACTTGCCCCAAATCACAAAGTTCCAGAACCTGGATTAGAATCTAGATCCTCTGACTTTTTTCAAACCAAGATTTTAGAAGAAAAAGTGAATCAACCCAGCATTCTGGGTCGTGGACCCTTGGATATGAAGGTGGAGGGAGTTCCAGGCCTGAGGGAAAATGTAGGCAAGGGGTCGGTGATGGGATAGATAAGACTGAGATATAGAGGGTAGGTTGGGGTTAGAACAGCCGAGGGTTTGGGGTGGGTTAGGTTGTTTTAGGAAGTCAGCAAGATAAGGTAGGAGGGAGAGAGCTGATGGTAAGGAGTTTCTATTTGATGAGAAGTCCTAAGAATATTAATAAGCAATGCCATTTCTGGGTCAGACTAATTATTCCCCACCTACCCAGCAGAGTATTTTATCTCTGAGGGTGATGACAAGTCACCCTCATGGGTTTGCTCCTCTAATACAGTCCCTCTGATTCATCTCTCTCACCATCAAGTATTGAGTCTCCATTTAGTAGATGAGGAAGTTTGAGGCCCAGAGAAGTGTAATGACTTACCCACAGTCATCCACTTACTACCCTCGTTCCTGCCTGGAATTTCCTCTCCTTTCATATCTGACAGACCAGCACTCTGCCCATGTTCCAAGGGAAGCCGAATGGTCTAGTGGAAAGAGCATGGACTTGGGAGTTAGAGGACCTGGCTTCTAATCTTGGCTCTGCCACTGATCTGCTGTGTGACCTTGGACAAGTTGCTTAACTTCTCTGTGCTACAGTTACCTCATCTGTAAAATGGAGATTAAATATCCATTCTCCTTTTTAGAATGACAGCCCCATGTGTCCAACCTAATTATCTTACATCTACCCCAGTGCTTAGTACAGTTCCTGGAACAAAGTAAGGGCTTAACAAGTACCATAAAAAAAAAAAAGCCCTGATAGAACTATATCTGTTCCAGGAAGCTTTCCCTGGCTTGTCTCATCTCTAGCCTATTCTCATCATCATCATCAATCGTATTTATTGAGCGCTTACTATGTGCAGAGCACTATTCTCCCTCCTTTCTGCATCACCAGTGCACTTTAGTGTATAACCCTTAAGCATTTTGATATTCACCTCCCTACTCCCTACCTTACCCTCTCAGCATCGCACCTGGAGAGTTTCCAGAACTCTACCAGTCTCAGTTACGAGAGGGAGAATCAAGCAGAGGCCTACCTACTCCATTCCTAGCTTGGGCAGTGGCTAGTGAGTGGAAAGCAATCGGCTACAAGTTAAAACTCATCTGTGCTAGGCAACAGCAGCATGGGAGAAAGTCGAGGGTGGACACTAAAGTTTACTGTGCGGAAGAAGGCAATGGTAAACCACTTCCATATCTTTACCAAGAAAAGTCTGTGGATACACTACCAGAATGATTGCAGATGGAGGTGCAGCATTCTGGGAGAGATTTGTCCATGGAGTCGCTGTGGATTGGAGAAGACCCGACAGCATAAGAAAAGACCCCCATCTGCTGCTTCCTCCAGCCGCAATTTTAGTGTACTAATGATGGCATTTATTAGGCACTTACTATGTGCAAATCACTGTTCTAAGCGCTGGGGAGGTTACAAGGTGATCAGGTTATCCCACAGGGGGCTCACAGTATTAATCCTTATTTTACAGTTGAGGTAACTGAGGCACAGAGAAGTTAAGTGACTTGCTCAAAGTCACACAGCTGACAATTGGCAAACCCGGGATTTGAACCCATGACCTTTGACTCCAAAGCCCGTGCTCTTTCCACTGAACCACGCTGCTTCTCCTACTACTAATCAATGGAATTTATTGAGCACTTACTGTATGCAGAGTACTGTACTAAGAGCTTGGGAAACTAGAGTGCAGCAAAATTGGTAGACAAATTCCTTGCCCACAGTGAGCTTACAGCTTAGAAGGGAAGACAGACAATCGTCTAAATAATTTACAGATATGTACATAAGTGCGGTGGGGGTGGGGTGAACACCAAATGCCCAAAGGGTACAGATCCAAGTGCATAGGTGACACAGAAGGGAAGCACTGGTGAAAAGAGGGCTTAATTAGGGAAAGCCCCTTGGAGGAGATTCATTCATTCATTCAATTCAATCGTATTTATTAAGCACTTACTGTGTGCAGAGCTCTGTACTAAACGCTTGGGAAGTACAAGTTGGCAACATATAGAGATGGTCCCTGCCCAACAATGGGCTCACAATCTAGAAGGGGGAGACAGACAACAAAATAAAACATGTGGACAGGTGTCAAGTCATCAGAATAAACAGAAGTAAAGCTAGATGCACATCATTAACAAAATAAATAGAATTGTAAATATGTACAAGTAAAATAGAGTAATAAACCTGTACAAACATATGTACAGATGCTGTGGGGAGGGGAAGGTGGTAGGGCGGGGGGGGGTTAGGGAGGGGGAGAGGAAAGAGGGGTCTCAGTACCTTAGAGGTGGTGAAACCGATTGTCTGGTGCATATGGAGAGGGAGGGAGTTCCAAACCAGAGCTGGTGGGGAATAGATATGAAATTGATGAAGATAATAATAATGGTATTTGTTAAGCACTTCTACATGCAAGGCACTGTACTGAGTGCTGGGGTAGATACAGAATAAATGGGCTGGACTCATCCCTGTCCCATATAGGGCTCACAGTCTTAATCCCCATTTTACAGATGAGGAAATTGAAGCATAAAGAAGTTAAGTGACCAAGGTCACAGAGCAGACAAGTAGTGGAGCTAGAATTAGAACTCAGGTCCTTCTAACTTCCAGGCCCATGCTCTATACACTAGGCCTCTCTGCTTCGGAGAGATTCATTCATTCATTCAATCGTATTTATTGAGCGGTTACTGTGTGCAGAGCACTGTACTAAGCATTTGGGAAATACAAGAGATAGGTGAATTCAGAGCTCAGTGAGCTAGCTGGCGCCTCAGGAGTTAACTGTGTGGGCTGGGCTGCAGAAGCAGATCAGTGAGATAAGGTAGGAGGGAGCAAGCTGACTGAGTGTTTAAATCCCATGGTAAGGAGTTTCTGGTTTTATGAGATGGATGAGAAACTGCTGAAGATTCTTGAGGAGTGGAGAGAAGTGGACTGAACTTTTTTTAGAAAAATGATGAGGGAGCAGAGTGAAGTATGGACTGCAGTGAGGAGAGACAGGAGGCAGGGAGGACAGTGAGGTGGCAGATGCAATAGTTCAGATGGCTTAGGATAAGTGCTTGTATCAACATGGTAGCACTTTAGATGGACAGAAAAGTGGATTTTAGCAATGTTGTGAAGGTAAAATTAACAGGATTTGGAGATAGAATTGAACATATGGGTTCATTCATTCATTCTATCATATTTATTGAGCACTTACTGTGTGCACAGCACTGTACTAAGCGCTTGGGAAGTACAAGTTGGCAACATATAGAGACAGTCCCTACCCAACAACGGGCTTACAGTCTAGAAGGGGGAAGGAAGTCTAGAAGGTGGGGTTGTATGAGAGAGATGAGTGGAGGCTTGTGAGATAGGGAGGACAATCAATCGATTTATTGAGCTATTACTGTGTTGCATTGATAGTGGGCCCCTCAGGGTTGCAACTGGAGAGTTTCCAGTATTCTACCAGTCCCGACTTAAGGGAGGGTCATGCAGAAACATTTCCATTCCATTCCTACCTTGGGCAGTGGCTAGCGAGTAGAAGACAATCTGCTACAAGTCAAGACTCCCCTGTGCAGGGCAGCAGCAGTGTGGGAGAGTCAGGTGCAGAGACTCAAGTTTACTGTATGGAAGAAGGCAATAGTAAACCAATTCTATATTTCTACCAAGATAACTCAAGGATACATTACCAAAATGATTCAAAAATGAGGGTGGGGCGTTCTGGGAGAGATGTGTCCATAGCGTTGCTATGGGTCGGACAAGACTCGACAGCATAAAACAAAAACAATTGATAGTGGGATTGTCTATGGTGTTGGGAAAGACAGGGAGGACAGGGTTTTGAAATGGAAGAGTTCTGTTTTGAAAATGTTTCAATTACTAAACTCCCTGAGGGCAGGGATCATGTCTTTCAACTCTATTGTACTGTATTTTCCCAAGTGCTCAGTAACAAATCAACTCATCAATAGTATTTTAGACTGCTGTATGCAGAGGACTGTACTAAGTTTAGGATAGTACTGTATAACAGCTGGTAGACATGATCCTTATCCACCAGGTGCTTACAATCTAGAGGTTCAATGCTTGGGAGAATACAGAATGTTTGCCTTCCTAGGCATTTATCCTAGTGGATAAAGATGTACCCACTAATTAACTTGTCCATCTACATCCTAACTTTCCCTTTAATCCATTATAGATCCTTTATCCATACACTCTTGAAACTGCTTATATTTTCTGTCTGTGGGAGCAAATTCTATACGGTCACACTTACTATTGGAAAGTGTTGCTTTATTGCCTTGATAGCATGATTAAGCTTTACTTGGGCACACAGTCCTTGGTAACTACACACCAGAAAGGGACACAAACAGCCAAAGCAAAAGACCACCAATACATTTTCCAAATAGAGTACAGGGGAATAGAGATACATTCAAGAAAAATGGAAGGGAGAAAAAAAAGCAAACATAAAAAATTAGGCTTAATTCTCTAGGGTAACCATGAACCTGATGAATTATATAGTAGCTTTTTCTTAGAAATCATTTTAGACTACCTCCACATATGGCCGGATAAAACACCGGAGTACTGATTATTGGAGGGAATGATCTTGAACTTCAGGAGTTGGAATGAAATACGCCAGTTTCTCAGATCTCTCTGGAGATTTTATGGCCCTGCAGATACTGATCAGTTTTGACCACACCCTGAGTAAACCAGGGAGTGGAAAAAGGAATAACCTGGAACAAGAGAGTTTGTTCAACCTCCTTCCTGTAGGCAGAAAGAATGCCCCATGATCAGAGGCCTTGTCTAAAGTCAGTTTACTAACAGTGGACAATTTGTTTCAGAAGCATGTGAGCTGGCAAGTCGTGCAGAGCCAGAGAATAAAAAACCCTGGTCTCGTAACTTCAGAAGATTGCTCCTGAAGAGTTTCCCCTAGGAGAGAACTTGGGAAATCTCTCTAGCACCCAAATAAACAGGATACAAGGTGTAGCCTGATTTTTTTTTTTAAAAAAAGCTCTCAGACAGCCTTAGAGGGTTATCCAGTATGTGTATTACCTCTAGTTGGTAAATTCGTTAGGAGCAGGGAAAGTGTCTACATACTGTTATACTGTATTCTGCCAAGCACTTAGCATACTGATCTGCACAAGGGAAGTGTTCAAGAAATACGATTGATTCATTGTTCCAAGTCTCTTTCTCTAGTTATTATCTTTCCATTTTTCCTGAATGTATCTCTATTCCCCTGCACCGAATTAGCCCTGTCCTCAGATGGAGAAACTTCAAGTCTCATATTTTGTTCTTATTAACAACTCTGGTTTAATGTTTGGTGGGAGATCATTGGAATGAATATCAAATGTGATTTTTGGGGATTGTCTATAGATTTTCACTTCCCATGCAATTAATTTTCAGTTGCTGCACGGAAGCAATATGCCAATATACAATTTCTACGGGATTTACAAATACTTCGAAAGCTGGAAGTTCTCTCAAGGCACATCACAGAAAAAGTCAAAGGTTAACAAACAAAAGCAAAATGTTAAAAACTTTTTTTCCTCCCCAAAAGCCACCTTGAGGATCTGGTCTCTGCCTCAGGCAGCTTAAAATCTAGGGGAAAGAGTTTCAGCAGAAAACAACAGGCTTTGATGTAAACTTTGAGGCTTGAGAGAGGAAGAATTCACGGTCCCATTTTTGACAGATTTCAAAGCAACAAGTATTTTTACAATTTTTTGTGCCATTTTGGATCATTTGGTATCATTCACAGAATTCATGTTCTTTAAAAACAGAAGTGTTGAAAATGGTGACAAAACAAAGTTAATATTTACTGTTCAAATTGCTAAATGGGAAACAAGTTCAGGGACCCCAGAAATCAGAAGACTATGCAACCATACTGCCATCGGCTCCCTCATCCCCTGGGCCTTCTCTACTGAACTGAACTCACTCACTCCCCTAACCCTTTGCCGATCTTATACCACTAACCCAGAGTCCTGGATCACCTCCACGGTCCGCTTCCTTTATTCCTACGTACAAGACACAGAGCACTGCTGGCAGAAATCTTCAAGTTCATCTTTGCTTGCTTTACCTTTGCTCTCTCTGCCCAGCCACATAATATCTCCATCCTTATTGACTCTCCTGCCCATTGCCTTCACCAGTTGTTTCAGATGTTTAACTTTCTCTTCAAGTGCCCTATCCCCCAAACTCCTCCATCTCTTGCCCCTAATGATCTGACCACGGACTTTATTAACAAAATTGAAAGCATCAGACGTAATCTCCCTAACATCTCACCTGCTTCTTTCTAGTCCTTCCCTCCTCCTGACCCTTCTTCAACTCTCCCAGGAGTATATCCCATCTCTTCTCAAAATCCACCGCTTCCACATATGCCTCTGAACCATCCCTTCACACCTTAAAATACTTCCTTCTTCCCGCCCTGACTGCCATCCTCCATCTTCAACTGTTCACTCCCCAATGGCTTCTCCCCCACTGCTTTCAAACATGTTTATGTCTTTATCCTAAAAAAAACAAAAACAAACAAACCTCCCTTGGCCTTAGGCTCCCTCCACCATCATCCTATCTCCCTTCTACCATTCCTCTCCAGACTCCTTGAGCGAATTGCCTACCCCCATTGTCTCCACTTCCTCTCCTCAATCCCCAACAATCTGGTTTCCATTCCCTTAACTCTATGGAAGCAGCCCTCTCTAACATAACCAATGATCACCCCTTTGAATCCAATGGCCTCTACTCCATCCTAATCCTCCTTGACCTCTCAATTACTTTTGACACTGTTGACCATCCCCTTCTCCTGGAAACATTACCTAACAGTGGCTTCACTGACACTGTCCTCTCCTGGTTCTCTCTCTCTGGTCCCTCATTTTCAGTCTCTTTCGTGGGCTACTCCTCTGCCTCCCACTCTATCTGTGAAAATCCTTTATTGTTCAGTTCAGGGTCCCCTTCTATTCTCCATCTACACCCACTCCCTTGGAGAACTCATTTGCTCCCATGGCTTCAGCTACCATCTCTATGAAGATGTCTCCCAGATCAACATTTCCAGTCCTGATCTCTCTCCTTCTCTGCAGTCCCGTATTTCCTCCTGCCTTCAGGTCATCTCTATTTGGATGTCCCACTGACAACTCAAATGTAACATGGCCAAAACAGTACTCCTCATAGTCCTGCCCAAACCCTTCCCCCTTGGCTTTCCCATCACTGTAGACAGCATTCACTCATTCATTCAGTCATTGAGTGCTTACTGGGTGAAAAGCATTGTAATAATGATAATAATCAATCAATCAATCGTATTTATTGAGCGCTTACTATGTGCAGAGCACTGTACTAAGCGCTTAGGAAGTACAAATTGGCAACATATAGAGACAGTCCCTACCCAACAGTGGGCTCACAGTCTAAAAGGGGGAGACAGAGAACAAAACCAAACATACTAACAAAGTAAAATAAATAGAATAGATATGTACAAGTAAAATAAATAGAGTAATAAATATGTACAAACATATATACATATATACAGGTGCTGTGGGGAAGGGAAGGAGGTAAGATGGGGGGGATGGAGAGGGGGACGAGGGGGAGAGGAAGGAAGGGGCTCAGTCTGGGAAGGCCTCTTGGAGGAGGTGAGCTCTCAGCAGGGCCTTGAAGGGAGGAAGAGAGCTAGCTTGGCGGATGGGCAGAGGGAGGGCATTCCAGGCCCGGGGGATGACGTGGGCCGGGGGTCGATGGCGGGACAGGCGAGAACGAGGTACGGTGAGGTATTATTATAATAATAATGACGATGGCAAGTGTTTCACACTTACTATGTGTGAAGAACTGTTCTAAGCACTGGGGGGGATACAAGATGATCGGGTTGTCCCACGTGGGGCTCACAGTCTTCACCCCCATTTTACAGATGAGGTAACTGAGGCTCAGAGAAGTTAACTGACTTGCCCAAAGTCACACAGCTGACAAGTGGCAGAGACAGGATTTGAACCCATGGCCTCTGACTCCCAAGCCCGGTCTCTTTCCATGGAGCCATGCTGCTTCTCGTACTAAGCTTTTGGGTGAGTACAATAAAACAATAAACAGATACATTCCCTGCCCACAATGAGTTTACAACACCATCCTCCCTGTCTTACAAATCTATAACCTTGGCATTATCTTTGAGTCATCTGTCATTCAACCTACGTATTCAGTCTGACAGTAAATCCCATTGGTTCATTCCCTATAACACTGTTAAAATCTGCCCTTTCCTCTCCATCCAGACTACTACCAGGTTAATTCTTGCACTTATCCTATCCTGTCTTGATTACTGCATCAGCCTCCTTGCTGACCTCCCTGCCTCCTGTCTCTTCCCATCTTTGTTCATACCTCACTCTCCTGACTGGATAATTGTTTTACAAAACCATTCAGTCCATGTTTCCCCACACCTCAAGAACTTCCAGTGGTTAAGAAGTTATTTATTAAGCACTTAGTATGTTCCAGGCACTGTGTGAAACACTGGGGTAGCTACAAGCTAATCAGGTTGGACACAGTTCTTGTGCCACAAGAGGCTCACTATCTAAATCCCCATTTTATAGATGGGGTAACTGAGGCACAGAAAAGTTAAGTGACTTGCCCAAGATCACATAGCAGACAAATGGCAGAGCTGAGATTAGAACCCAGGTCCTTCTGTCTTCCAGGCTTCTGCTCTATCCACTAGGCCACACTGTGGTTGCCCATCCACCTCCGCAACCAGAAACGTTTTACCATAGGCTTTAGAGCATTCATTCATCTTATTCCATCCTACCTTAATTCCCTAATTTCCTACTATAACATAGCCCACACACTTTGCTCCTCTAACACCAAGCTACTCACTGATCCTCAATCTTGTCTCACTCTCTGGAACACCCACCCACTTGATATCCAACAGGTGCTCAGTCTCCCCACCTTCAAAACCTTATTGAAGGCACATTGCCTCCAAGAGGCCTTCCCTGATTAAGCCCTCACTTCCTTTCATCTCACTCCCTTCTGCACTGTCCTTGCACTTGGATTTGCACCCTTTATTCACCCCTCAGCCTCACAGCACATATGTACACATCCTCAATTTATATTAACATCTGCCCCCACTCTTGAGTGTATACTCAATGTTGGCAAGGAACAGGTCTGCCAACCTGCTATATTGAACTCTCCCAAGAGCTTAGTACATTGCTCTGCATACAGTGTGTTCAATAAATGATGGCTAGCCTGCCAAGTTTCTCAGCTTGTCAGAAAAGGATCAATTTCCAGCATAAGCAAGGAAGGCCTCCAGAAGAGGCACAATTCATTTGGCCATTTGAGATTCCAGGGGCCTCTATGGCCCCACTTCTACCTGTGTTTCCTCACTGCGCTACTCCCAAAACCTGCGGGGTAGTGCAGTTAAAGATTTGATGTTCCTCCTTGGACAGGATGGTTATGAATTCTGCAGTTCCATCCCCACCTGAAAAGCCTCCAGTGGGATACAGTAAGGTCCTGTTTCCATCTGAGTAGCAGAAAGGGAATGACAGCCATGGTGGTGATAGAGCAGAAGCAGAGGTTGTGGAGGAGGTGACATCCTCCAGTCTTCTTGCTCCTCAGTTGTTTCCACAGCTAGAATAGCTTCTGCCCACACATTTCCCATAGGTTTCTAGTGTGTTGGGCTACCTCAGAAGCACTCAGGAGACCACTGCAGCTGCAGTGAACAACCATCCCTCCTTAACTCGGTCTAGGCAGGGAACATTTCTATCAACTCTCCCAACCATTTGTACTGTGCACTGCACACAGTAAGTACAACTGATTGATAAATTGGGGCACTCCTGCTTCCCCCTGGGGCTCACTGATGGAGCCACAGTGTGGTTCTGGGCTTCCTGTTAGCTCGGGGTGCGGTGGTGGACTATGTCATAGCCTTGCTCTTCCTCCTGCTTTCCCATCTGTAAATTATTTTAGTCTATCTGCCTCCCCTATTGTAAACTCCTTGAGGGCAGAGAGCATGAATCTTGCTTCGATTGTCCTCTCCCAAGCATTTAGTACCATGTTTTACACACAGTAGGTGCTCAGTAAATATGATCTAAATATGATTGGTTGTCTGCTTGTGGGCAGCACCCAGAGTCGGTCTGTGGCAGTTGCGTTGCTGTCTGTAAATGTCTTTTCGCCTCAATTTCCCTCTCCCATTTTGTACCCTTCTCCTTCTATCCCCTGCTCCCTTTTCCCCTCTTCCCTGTTCCCTCCTTTTTCCTCCACTCTGATTTCATATTTTTCCTCTCCCCTCACCCCAACTCTGGTCTTTTTCATTCTCTTTCTCTTTTCTTCCTTCTGCCTGTCTTTCCCCCCTTTACACATTTGTCCCAGCTCCAGTCACTAAGCTCACGGAAATTTGGGCAATAAAATCCGAGTTATTGTAAGGTCATTTTCTAAGGAGGAAAGCTCAATCTTCACTTCCAAAGGTCTTCCCACAGTGAATGGGCCTTACTGGATTTGAGGATGGGAGAAGAAAACTAGCAAAATGAGTTAACAGTGCACATGTTGCTTATAATCATCTCTCTACAGGATAACAGTGACACCCGGTGGCAATTTAAGCCATTTCAAAGTTGTTTCTCCTGCGGAATTCAAATGTCCAAACTTTTATTGAACGGCTGTGAGCTCAGGACCTACCACAGACTCCACATTTAACTTTTAGAACAGTTCCACCAATGCACCCCCTTGTTCCATACTGAACATCAAGGGGCATGTCAAGATCGCAAACAATGGGATTCAGCCAGACCACCAGCATCGAAACAACGCTCATCTCATCCTACCTTTGTTGGTGTGACATGTGAGGAGAATAGACAACAGCAGGATATCCAAACAGCCTCTGTATGGGGAGTTGAATGGAGAAATCACAAACGGAATGAACAGAGGAAGCACTTCAGGGACACAGTGAAGCAAAACCACAAACCATGTGGTAGAGCACGGCAGGATGGACAGGAAGATAGTCTAGCCTGGCGTGCAGCAGTCAGAAATGGGGGACTAACTTGGAGCAGAGACTTCAAAACAGACAGAAGTGAAAATAGTATCCGGTCCTGAAGAAGTAGCAGCAGAAGTGCAAGGGGCAGTCTTACATGTGGTCTCTCAGAAGTGACTGTGATTCATCTGTCTTATCAGTCTCACCTCCAGCCTGATAAAATTTCAATGTCAGTAACATCACAGTCAAACCCATAGATCAGATAATAATAATAATAATGATAATAGCATTTATTAAGTGCTTACTATGAGCAAAGTACTGTTCTAAGCTCTGGGGAGGTTACAAGGTGATCAGGTTGTCCCAAGGGGGGCTCACAGTCTTAATCCCCATTTTACAGATGAGGTAACTGAGGCACAGAGAAGTTAAGTGATTTGCCCAATGTCACACAGCTGACAATTGGCAGAGCCAGGAATTGAACCCATGACCTTTGACTCCAAAGCTTATGCTCTTTCCACTAAGTCACGCTATTCCTATACTGAGAAGCTGTATAGGAATTCCAACTCTGTCACTTACCCATGATACTGAGCAAGTCACAACTTCAAATTTTAAGTGCTTAGTACAGTGCTAAGCACTTATTATAGTGCTCTGCACACAGTAAGCACTCAAATATGATTGAATGAGTCTGTTTCCTCATTTGATAAATGGGAATTAAGTAACTGTTCTCTGTCCCGCTTAGACTGTGAGCTCCCTGTGGGATAGGTACTGTGTCTGGTATGATTGTGTTGCAACTACCCCAGGGCTTGGCACATGGTAAGTCCTGAACATCAAATACCGTAATTATCCAGTCATCAACTGCCCTCCATTAGCAGAGTTGGAAAAGAGTTTTAGCCAGATTTTCTAAGAGTTAGTAATATCCATCTCTAATCCTTTCATTAGATGACTTTTTTTCTTCCTGTAGAAGACTTTTTTTAGGTAAAATGTTCAAGAACCTCAGGGGCTACAAAAATTCTTTAGAAAATGGAAAGGCAGCAGTTTATAGAAAACCAATCAATCAGTGGTATTTATGGAGCACTCAATGTGTGTATTGAGCCCTTTGGAAAGTAAACAAAATATGGAGTTAGTAGACATAGTCAGCACACAAGGAGTTTACAGTGGGTGCCGGGAAGACAGACATTAAAATAAATTGCAGATATGAAAAATAATCGAGCTTAAGAATAGGTAAGTCAGTACTGTGGTGCTGGGGTGAATCTCAAAGTGCTTAAAGGGGTATGTAGCCAGTGTATAGCAGACATGGAAGGGAAGGTAGGCAGGCAAAATAAGGGCTTAGTCAAGGAAGGCCCCTTGGAAGAGATGTGATTTTAGGAGGATTTGGAAGATGGGGAGAGTGGTGGACTTTCAGATATGAAGAGTGAGGAAATGTGGGGGAGTTATTACTGTTGGTTATTTATCCTAGAAGTTTCTTAGCCATTCATTGCGTCAAACGTAGAGGGTTATGATTCCCCTTAGGTTATCATTAAATGGTATTTTAGCACCTACATGAGCTCCATACTAGTGTCATAAGAACAATCACTTTCACAGGCCCCTTGTATCCAACTGTAAAGTCATTAAAGGATCAAAGCTTCCAGTAGTGATAGTTAGTGTTTATGGAGCATCTATTGTACAAGAATCCCAGAGCTCTTTCCAGGCATTAACTCATTAATCCCTACAGTATTCCTTTATGAAGCTAGACGGACTGATTAACATCGTATCAGAGGACAAGTAGTTCTTCAGGATTTACCACAAAGTAACCTTTTCATCATAATAATAAAGTTAAGATGTAAACATACAAAATAAAATCATTCTAGGCTGCAAAGAGAAAAGAAAAACTGGGTTTTCTTCCCTTAGTTCCTGCTGGGCTCTAGTTGCCAGCAGCATGGCAGCCCAGATCCAAATCCTATCCACTCAGGGTCTCCTCAGGGTGAATGACCTCTTTCCATGGGAAAACCCCCAAAACCAAGAAACTTGATTAACAGGCCTCATTAGATGCCAAGTTGCTTTACGCAGGCAAGGCCTTCCCAATGTTGCTTCCTTCTCTTGGAAGCATCTCTGAATAATCTCTTCTGACCCTTTGAAATGCTCCCTCTTTGGTGATATAAACCAGCCAGAGGAGAGGAAGACATGATTTATCTGGCCCATATGGGGTCAAAACTTCCCCTAATTCACTCCAGTGTAGATTCCCTCCTCTGGTGCAGAGGCACAGCCGAGTTGGCCTGGTGAAACTTGGCATTTACCTCTTGACATTCACTCAGGACTGGCACTGCCTTGTCAGAAGAGCATTTATGAACCAACATCACCAGCACTCTTAGAAAGAACATCAGGGCAAACTCTACTGTGCTTGACCTTTCCATAGAGACAGGAGCGGAGAGAAGAAAAGTCATTGGGACAAGAAGACTATTCAGTGGCAGGATCCCAGTTCCTATCAGACACCTGTGAAATTGTTTTTCATGCCATGTGACCTTTTTCAGGGAACATGTCTATCAATTCTGTTATTCTCCCAAGTGCTAAGTATTGTGCCCAACCCACAGTAAGCACTGAATATTATTTCATTTAATCATATTTATTGAGCATATTTATGGAAAGCAGCATTGCCTAGAGGATAGAGCACAGGCCTGAGAGTCAGAAGACCTGGGTTCTGACCCAGCTCTGTCACTTGTCTGCTGTGTGACCTTGGACAAGTCACTTCACTTCTCTGTGCCTCAGTTACATCATCTGTAAAATAGGGATTAAGACTGTGAGCCCCATGTGTGACAGGGACTGTGTCCAACCCAAGTTGCTTGTATCTACCCCAGGGCTTAGAACAGTGCTTGACACACAGTAAGTGCTTAATACCATAATAATAATAATAATGATAATAAAGCTCTTACTGTGTGCACAGCACTGTATTAAGCACTTGGGAGAGTACAACAATGAGCTTACAGTTTAGGGGGGAAACTGACATTAATATAAATAAAAGAAAGGTACATAAGTGCTGTGGAGTTGAGGGTGGGGGAATAAATGAAGGAAGCAAGTCAGGGCAAGGCAGAAGGGAGAGGGAGAAGAGGAAAAGAAGGCTCAGTCAAGGAAGGCCTCTTTGAGGAGATGTACCTTCAATAAGGCTTTCTTTGAAAGGGGAGAGAGTAACTGTCTATCAGATACAAGGAAGAAGGGTGTTCCAGGCCAGAGGTAGATGTGGGCGAGAGGTTGGGGGTGAGATAAATGACATCGAGGTACAGTAAGATAGCATTAGAAGAGTAAAGTGTGTAGACTGGGTTGTAGTGAGAGAGTAGCAAGGTGAGCTGGGGGGGAAAGGTGACTGAGTGCTTTAAGGCCAATGGTGAGGAGTTTGTTTGATGCAGAAGTGGATGGGCAATTGTTGGGCTTTCTTGAAAATGAGATTAGTCCCTTTTCCAAATAAATTCAACTTCCTGAGATGTCATATGGGCACAAATAAAAATCATTAAAAATGAAGACAAGGGAAAAGTGTGTGGTTTGTGACAAGGTCACAGACTAAGCCTTAACTAACTGCAGAAAGTGGAAAAAAAATCAAATGTTATTAGGCAAACAATTCTGAAGCATCCCAGAGGTTCTTATTTAAAATGTCCTCTCCTATTTCAGCCTACGACTATCATGGAAAAGAAGAAAACTTCAAATTCCTGTTCTTATCCGAGGCATAGAGCATATGTTACAGTTTGGACAATTCATGTGGAGAAGGTAAATGCAATTGAAATGAGCCAGTAGACTGAAATAATAGCTGTTTGCTCGACCTCTACCTGTGCTTCCAGTTCCCAGCTGGCACTCCTGGTGAGGAGAGTCAACTATCTGCGTGGGGCAGATGAGGCCTTGGTGCTCTCTTTCTCATTCTGTGCCAGTACGCCTTTTGGCTTGCTGGTTTGCTATTTGACCTTAGCTCTGGGCCTACCTCCAGCCACAGAGCGATGAATTGTGGGCTGAGCAGTCACATATCTTATGAGGGGAAGACTGAACCTCTACCTTAGTCCCAGGAAAACCAAGGATTCATCCAGACTCATTCCTTCCCTCTCTTCTCCCACTCCCTTCTGTACCACCTTACTTGCTCCCTTTGTTCACTCCCTTCTCCCAACCCCACAGCACTTATGTGCATATCTGTAGTTCATTTACTCATATTACTGTCCCCCCTCTAGACTGTAAGCTCCTGTTTGTTATATTGTAATCTTGCAAGTGCTTAGTACAGTGCTCTGCATATAGTAAGTGCTCAATAAATTCAATTGACTGATCCCTGATGTAGGAGTGGCTAGGCAGCATGGCTGGTTTGTCCAGAGTCCAGCAGCATTCCCTCTGGCCCCTCATTCAGAGGCCATCCTGAAAACCTAGCCTGGTTGATTGCTTTCTCGGCCAGCCAAGTTTCATGAGTTTTCGTAGGCCTCAGAGCTATAAAGGCCACATGAGAGTGCCTGAAGAGACACCAGAGTCCTTTTGTCACTTGTGGCCAATTAGACATTTTGCTGCCAGAGGCTCAATGCTTAACCACTGTTCCACCAGCAGTTTTATCGCACGGTCCCATGTGACCACATGCTAAAAAGAACCAAAAGCAAAACACGTGAATGGAGAATGAGGGCATAAAATTAAATGAGGTTATCTATTACCAATTTGATTAGGCCCCCAATGACAAAGCATGCCAGCCACTATTAAAGTTTGTGGACAGAGCCCTTGAGCACTGACGACAGACATGCCCGTCCTGTCCCTGTGGCCACATTAACGTACACAACCTGCAGCTTTTGAAAGCTGATGTGGCAGCGAACGTTTAAATGTCACCCATTTATTCAGGCTAATGAAACAAACCTGAATTATGAGAAATTGGCCCAGAGAAATGAGAAAAATCAAGTGTGTAGACAAGAGCAGCTTCTATGAATCAGCACCAGAGGATTACAAACTGGGCTTTTTGTTCTCTGGTAAACACAAAAATGCCAAATAGAGAGGAGAAGTTTGATTATTAAGAGGAGAGCCAGCCAGATTCCTGTGGTTCACTGGGGTGACTCTCTCCCACATTAGTGGGAACAATAAAGGGTGGGTAGGCACCATTTTAGCAATCAGTGCCAGTAGGATCATAGGACACAGAGGACACCCAAGGGTTGGTCAGAGCCAGAAAGTATGCAGTAGTTCTTGTGGACTTCAAATCCACCCTCAAAAATCCAGTCCTGGTGCTTTTATCTACTGCTTGTTTAAAATTAAAGATTCCAGATTCATGGGGAGGGGTGGAAAGAGCAAGGACAGGGATAGAAGAAATGATCTGGTCCAGAACACTCTCTTGGCCCCTGATCTTGGATATAAACAAGGTCTAGTTTGGGGATTATTATCTTGTGCTGGCATGACTTTGGCCAGAGAGGTTCCCCGTTCTTGCCCACCCCTATGCACCCAACAGCATATGTCAGAAGACAGTGAGCAGGATTTAGTCCAACTGGTGCTATGGACTATCCGCTGAGTGCAACATGCCATACTAAATGCTTGAAGAAGTACAACAGAAGCACAAAACATATTCCTATGAGAATAATAACAGTATTTATCGAGAGCTTGCTTTGAGCTAGGGATTGTACTAAGCACTGGGGTAGATACAAGATAATCAGGTCAGATATTGTCCCTGGCTCACTAAGAGCTACCAGTTAGTTGGAGGGAGAACAGGGGTTGAATCCCCATTTTACAAATGAAGGAACTGAGGCACAGAGCAATGACTTATCCAAGGTCATCCAGTAGGCAAGTGGCAAAGCTTGGATTACAAGCCCAGGTGCTCTGGTTCCCAGGTCCATGCTCTTTCCACTAGGTCACACTGTTTCGGAACACACTTACCACCTTGTCAAACACACACTTACACCCAGCTAATTGGACTGGCTTGTGGGCACAGTGTGCTTTTGTGCCCTCTAAGCAGCCAGCAGTTTCAGGCTGTGGTTGGTGAGGGTTGAGTGAGACCCAAGGTGATTGGGTCTGGAGGCATGAAGACACTTTGCCCAAGCCCAAGAGGAAACCAAGACTTTTTCTTTTCGCGGAGGGTGGTTGTTTCTGGCAGAGGTCTTTGCAGTGGTAGGGCATTCATTCCTTCCCCTCAGAATGCCCTTGGTGTCTAACCAATGCTCACTGCAATGGTAGAGGGCCGGAAAAGGTACCTGACTTTGAGAACAAAATGTTCAAGTGTACCAGAGATTCTCACTCAAAGACATCAGTTTCATTAAAAGGAATGTCACCTTTGAACCCTAGGACATGCTCTCTCTACTTTCCCTCTATTCACACTACTGCAGTCTTTCCCTGGCTGGGCCAACTAACTCCTGCTGAACTGCTTCCCTTCCCTCCTTGGGAGGGAGAGGGAGTGGGAGAGAGAGAGAAAAACAAAACAAAACAAAAAAACGGAAAAAGGTGTCCCAGCCTCATTGTTTGGGTGGAAATGCTTGCAAGCCAGTGGGGTTTGGGGCCTCACCTCCTGCCTGCTTTTTGTGCAAATTTCTTGTATATTTATCTATAGTCCAAACCTTCCTAGGAAAATGAAACCAGGAAATTTAGGTTGCAGGGAGAGGAGGGTTGGTGGTCACAGAACAATAGGCAGTCGACAGAGAGCTGAAGAGCAAATGCATTTTAATTGTGCTGTGGAGTTCTGGTTTCCCCTGTCTAATTGGGCTGGATCATTTAACTTCACTGCATATCAGTAAATAGCAGTGCTAACAGCACAAATTGTGCTGGGGCCTGCAGTTATACACAGCAACGTGTACTACTCAAGAACATTCATTCTCCCCCATTCACCTCTCAGAGCCCCTCTTCCTCCACCACACACACTCTGGGCCTGGGGAGGTACTAGTACCAGGAGATCATCTTTATTTGGGATTGTGGAAAGAGGCCTAAGGAGGGAAGAGAGCCAAAGGAATGAGGGGTGGGAGGGAAGCCATGGAGAGAAAAGAGGGAAGAGGAGGAGGTGGGGGAGGGGGGGGGGGCAGTCAGCCCTGCAAAAAATGAAAGTGAAAATGAGGGTGGAGGAGAATTAAAGGACTCTTGTGGGGCAGGCTCTCAAATTCCCAGCCTAGTCCTCTGGTGGACATGGGGTTCTTGACCCTGTCACCACTGGTGGCCATAAATTAATGCTGATTCCGAGACCATTCTCAGCTGAGCCTGATCTTGGGAGATGAGATCACCAGATCTTCTCTCTGTTGACCCATACCTTACCCCCCCTTCTTGCTTTCAGGCCGTGGATATTCAACCTTCACTGCCCCATTTGTAATTTTAACACCATTTGTGGACTCTTTTCTGGAAGATAAATAGGAGAGGATTTGGGGGCCCAAGAGCAGGCCAGAAGAGCTCAGAGTGGCCTAATTCATTCATTCAATCATATTTATTAAGCACTTACTGTGTGCAGAGCACTATATTAAGTGCTTGGGAAGTACCAGTCGGCAACATATAGAGACAGTCCCTACTCAACAACGGGCTCCACCTGAGGCCTGGCTGGCTTGGTTACTTTTCTTAGAACTCAGTTGAAAGTGGGGCAGGCATAGCCACTTCAGGGAACAATCATTCTTGGGCAATAAAGTCGTGCCAGAGTGGGGAGGGGTAGGGAATAGGAGGGAAAGTAGAACTATGAAGACAGAAATGCTGATGCCTGTTGCAGTCAACACTCTCTGCCCTTCCCCAAGCTGCTGGCTCTCTACGAGAGGAGAATGAGAGAAAGAGAATGGGAGTGCGGAGGGAATGGAAGCAGAAGAGAAGCAAGATGTTTCTCAGTTGAACACAGGCCCTGAGGGAAGGGGTGGAGAGTGAGATGAGAGAAGAAAGGGGCCAATGAGGAGGGTGGGTATTTCTTGTACCAAGAAACTGCTTCCTCAGGTTGAAAGGTCTGGAGCTCTTCCCCCTTAGCATTACTCACTTCCTAAGGTTTTGCTTCTTGAACTTAGATAATGATTTGAGTACCTTTGGGAATTTCTCTCCACTGCTCCTCCTCCTCAGCAACCTCCCTCCCTCCTGGGAGTCTCTCTGCAGCTCCATGAACTTCCTTTGAATCTTCCCAGAGAGTTCTGATGAGCAATTCAGGAAAGTCATTACCCTGCAGGTGCCACTGTGAAATAACTGGCTTCTTAACAAGGAGATGGGGATCAGCTGGTTGGTGCAAAAACAACCCCCTCGTTCCCACAGGTACCCATCCGTACACACATTACCCTATAGGCAGTATGGCTGATTTCTTAAAGGGACAAGGTTCATTCATTCATTCAATCATATTTATTGAACACTTACTGTGTGCAGAACACTGTACTAGTGCTTGGGAAAGTACAACACAACAATGAAGAGTGACATTACCTGCCCACAATGAGGTTCTGATCAAGCTGGGTCCAGTTTCCAGTAGGGACTCGTCAAAGACTGGAAGTAGTAGCCTATTCTCAAGGAAGTTTTTACAGCTTTCCTGGCTTGTGGGGCTGAAGAAATAGGGAGTGAGGGCCAGGTGAATTAGCCAAGGAACTTGATGTTATGAAAAAATGCTATCAGGCCAGCCAAACAGATATCAGCTACCTTGGCTTAGAAACCTTTTGGCCACAAGCCCAGAAAGAGGGTGGCTATAAAGCACAACCCACAGAGTCAGAAGGGCCTGGGTTCTAACGCTGACTCTGCTACTTGTCTGCTGTTGATCTTGTGTAAATCATTTAACTTGTCTGTTTCTCAGTTACCTTTTCTGTAAAATGGGGATTAAGACAGTGAGCCCCACGTGGGGCAGGGACTGTGTCCAACCCGATTACCTTGTGTCTACCCCAGTGTTTAGAGCAGTGCTTGACACACAGTAAGTGTTTAACACATACCATCATCATCATCAATGAATCATCTGCTTCACGAGAAGTAGCGTGGCTCAGTGGAAAGAGCACAGGCTTGGGAGTCAGAGGTCATGGGTTCTAATTCCGCCTCCACTGCTTGTCAGCTGTGTGACTTTGGACAAGTCACTTCACTTCTCTGTGCCTCAGTTACCTCATCTGTAAAATGGGGATTAAAACTGAGAGCCCCACAGGGGACAACGTGATCACCTTGTATCCTCCCCAGTGCTTAGAACAGTGGTTTGCACATAGTAAGCACTTATCAAATACCAAAATTATTATTATCAATCTGGCTTTCAGCTGGTCTGTCCCCTGCCTTGTGCTGACACAGCACTGGGAGACTTTATGTTTGTTTGCCGCACTAGTGTCCACTTTGCATTTTGAGTCCAGGGGCAAATTTGAGGCAGAGTATTGATTGGGGAACACTGAAGGGGGGAATTGACAGTGTGACTTAGGGGGCACATGAGGCAGGAGAAAAAGAAGTTGGGGAGGAAGAGAAAGGGTGAAGAAAAATGGGGGAGGAAAAGGAAAAGACGTGGCAAGGGAGAAAAAGGGAGAAAAAGGTAAGAGAGCACCAAAAACTGTGTCTTTTCTTTTGTAATCAAGTCCTTCATGCATATTTTTGGATGAGAAATCGTTAAAGGGAAAGTTCATCTTTGTGTTCAGCTTTAGACAAGAGAAGCAGCATGGCATAGTGGGAAAAGCATGTGCCTGGGAGTCAGGAGACTGGAATGCTAATCCTGGCCCTGCTGTGTGACCTTGGGCAAGGGCTTGACTTCTCTGTGCATCAGTTTCCTCATCTCTACAAGGGGGATTAAATCCTAATAATAATAATGGTATTTGTTAAGTGCTTGCTATGTGCCAAGCACTGTTCTAAGCCCTGGGGTAGATACAAAATAATCAGGTTGTCCCACGTGAGGCTCACAGTCTTAATCTCCATTTTACAGATGAGGAAACTGAGGCACAGCTCTTACCACTTGCCTGTTATGTGACCTTGGGCAAGTCACTTAGCGGGGATTAAATAACCACTCTCCCTCCCCGTTTTACTGTGTGTCCCATGTGGGACAGGGACTGTGTCCAACATGGTTTTCTTGTATCTACCCCAGTACTTGGTACAGTGTCTGGCAGATAATAAGTGCTTAATACCTACCATTTTTATCATCATGAATATTATTGTTATTGGGTGGTCAATGGGGGCACTTAAAAATATTGTACAAAGACATGTACGCCAGGTGATGCGAGAAGAGCATGAAACATGTAAAGATACGCTCATCTCATCTGAACGTAGTGCATTTCTCTTGCGAACTGTGGACCCAGTGTTTGTTCCAAAGCCTCTGCATTCCCCTTTTGGCTCCCTCCAAATGTGTCCACCATACTTGTACATACCTATTCTATTTATTTTATTTTGTTAATATGCTTTGTTTTGTTCTCTGTCTCCCCCTTCTAGACTGTGAGCCCCCTGTTGGGTAGGGACCGTCTCTATATGTTGCCAACTTGTACTTCCCAAGTGCTTAGTACAGTGCTGTGCACACAGTAAGCGCTCAATAAATACGATTGAATGAATTAATTAATGAATGTCAGAGCCATGGACTTCAGCCGTAAAAGCCAAGGTGGAGGGAGGCTCAGTGACTGAAATAAAAATTCGGGCCAAAGAGGCATCCAATGCTGTATCTGCTGTGGGCAGAGGACAGGCCAACCTGGTATAAAGCCTAGTATTCACAAACTCTGTGGCGGACTCAGGGAGGAAGTCGGAGGAGGGGAGTGCCCGTGGCAAGACCTTAGCCCACTGTTGGGTAGGGACTGTCTCTATATGTTGCCAACTTGTACTTCCCAAGCGCTTAGTACAGTGCTCTGCACACAGTAAGTGCTCAATAAATACGATTGATTGATTGATTGATTCCTTCTCATTGCTCTCTCAGCCACCCCGATAGAGTCTGGTGGCAACAGCATACTGGTCCCACTGCTGGCTTCACGCCATCCCCAGGCTGCATATAGGGCAGCCATCCTCTAGCCCCCTGGGCTCAGTGATGTAAGTTCATTGTGGACAGGAAATGTGTCTCTTTATTGTTAATAATAATAATGATGGCATTTATTAAGCACTTACTATGTACAAAGCACTGTTCTAAGCGCTGTGGAGGTTACAAGGTGATCAGGTTGTCCCACGGGGGGCTCACAGTCTTAATCCCCATTTTACAGATGAGGTAACTGAGGCACAGAGAAGTGAAGTGACTTGCCCAAAGTCACACAGCTGACAGTTGGCGGAGCCGGGGTTTGAACCATGACCTCTGACTCCAAAGCCCATGGTCTTTCCAATGAGCCACGCTGCTTCTTACATACAATTGTTCTATTGTACTCTCCCAAGTGTTTAGTATAGTGCTCTGCACACAGTAAGCGCTCAAGAAATACAAATGAATGAATGAGTAATAGCGGTCTAGTAAAAAGAATGGGGGCCTGGGAGTCAGAGGCCCCGAGTTCTAATCCTGACCCTACCACTTGCCTGCTGGGTGAACTTGGGCAAGTCACTCAACTTCTCTGTTCCGCAGATATCTCATCTGTAAAATGTCTCCTAACTGAGCCGGATCTCACCCTGCGGTGGAGTGAGACTTCACTCCACCCCCTTCTAGACTGTGAGCCTGTTGTTGGGTAGGGACCGTCTCTATATGTTGCCAACTTGTACTTCCCAAGGGCTTAGTACAGTGCTCTGCACACAGTAAGCGCTCAATCAATACGATTGAATGAATGAATGGTTGGGGGTGGCCAGGAATGGCCTCCAGGGGAAGTCTCATTCTTGCCCGCCACCCTCCCCATCTTCAAAGTCCTACTAAAATCCTATATCCTCCAAGAGGCCTTCCCTGACTAACCCCTCATATCCACATCCTATTCATCCTCCCCTCCGCTTTGCCTACGCACTTGAGTCTGTACCCCTGAAGCATATTGCTACTCACTCTATTCATTCAATCCTATTTATTGAGTGCTTACTATGTGCAGAGCACTGTACTAAGCGCTTGGAAATTACAATTCAGCAACACACAGAGACAATCCCTACCCAACAATGGGCTCAGGGACTGTATCCAACCCGATTTGCTTGTATTCACCCCAGCGCTTAGTACAGTGCCTAGCACAAAGTAAGCGCTTAACAAATACTACAATTCCCCAGCACTGCAGCATTTTTGTACATATACTCTGCTACTTCCCCTATCTGTAATTTATTTTAATGTCTGTCTTCTCCACTAGATTATTAGGTCCTGCAGGGCAAGGATCGTGGTTTCCAACAAGCACTCGGTACAGTGCTGTGCACACAGTAAGTGCTTAATAGATACCATTGATTGAACTGCATCATGCTTGGGCAAATACCATGGGAGGAAGGGACAGATTTCTGGAATAAGGAACAGGGGAAGAAAGGAGAGGAAAGAAATGAGCGGGAAGAGAGAGGGGAAAGGAAGAGTGTCCTTACTTTTGGGTGCTGGAGGAAAGGAGAGGAAAGAAATGAGCGGGAAAAGAGAGGGGAAAGGAAGAGTGTCCTTACTTTGGGGTGCTGCTCCCATTAAACTATAAATTAATTAGATAGTATGATATTAAGTGCCAAACACAGGGGTATATAAAAAATAATTATATCAGAACATGGTCCCTATCCCACATCTAACCAGTAGGAAGGGCAGATAGCTTATTCCCATTTCCCTGATGAGAAAACTGAGGAAGAGAGAGCTTGAGTGACTTGCTCAAGGATGCACAGGAATCCAGTAGCAGAGCCGGGATCAGAACCCAACTCTCCTGACTCTCAGCCTCATAATCATTCCTCTGGGCCACCTGGTCTCCCCAGCCTCTAAGTAAGTTCCTGGATACTACTACTACTACTAACTACTACTACTACTACTACTACTACTACTACTACCATTTATTAAGCACTTACTATGTGCAAAGCACTGTTCTAAGCACTTGGGAGGTTACAAGGTGATCAGGTTGTCCCACTGGGGGCTCACAGTTTTAATCCCCATTTTTGCAGATGAGGTAACTGAGGTACAGAGAAGTGAAGTGACTTGCCCAAAGTCACACAGCTGACAGTTGGCGGAGCCGGAATTTGAACCCATGACCTCTGACTCCAGAGCCTGGCATCTTTCCACTGAGCCATGCTGCTTCTCTGGATGACAGAGACCAGATCTTCCACTTCTGCAGTGAGCTCCAAGGCATCTACTCCTGCTGCTGCTGCTTGCTAGGTGGTAGCGCAGCTAAGGGATGAGGCGTGATTCTACCATGCTGCTAATGTGATTACAGCAGGGACCCTGTGGGTGACACCAATGGGGCTGGGAGAGGAAAACTCTGGGGAGTTGTGGAGGAGAGAAGTTCAGGTCCTTCAGGGGAGAGGTGGCAGGGGAAAAAGGAGTGACCGGAAGGGTGCCGGAGAACCTATCCTCCTCCTCATTATCATCAATCGTATTTATTGAGTGCTTACTATGTGCAGAGCACTGTACTAAGCGCTTGGGAAGTACAAATTGGCAACATATAGATACAGTCCCTACCCAACATTGGGCTTACATCCTGGAAGGGCACATAATCTCATGGAAAAAGCATGGATCTGGGAATCAGACGGCACAGGTTCTAATCCCAGTCTTCCCCAACCTGCAGACTGTCCTTAGGCAAGTCACTTTATCTCTCTGTGCCTCAGTTTCCTCATCCAGAAAATTGGATTGAGATACCTGCTTTCCCTTCCAGTTAGAATGGGAGCCCTGTGTTGGAGACTGTGTCCCATCTGATGATTTTGATAATTTTATTTGTTCTGACCATTTTGACACCTGTCTACATGTTTTGTTTTGTTGGCTGTCTCCCCCTTCTAGACTGTGAGCCCATCTCTATATGTTGCTGACTTGTACTTCCCTAGCGCTTAGTACAGTGCTCTGCACACAGTAAGCTCTCAATAAATACAATTGAACGAAAGAATGAATAACCCCTGTTCCTCATCATCTAGTGCAACATAACATACCATAATTGCTATTATCTTAGTCCCCGGGTATTCTGCTGCCCTGAATAAGTTTTCCCTCCGAGTTGCTTTATGGGGCAGAGAGAGGCCAGTGGATTCACTAAGCCTGAGAACCCTTCTTCAACCACAGTGAAGACTGTGTGTTCTAGACTGTGAGCTCATTGTCGGGAGGGAATGTGTCTGTTTATTGCTATATTGTATTCTCCCAAGCACTTAGTACAGTGTTTTGCACACAGTAGGCGTTCAATAAATACGATTGAATAAATGAGTGAATGGCTAACCCTACACAGCCCAGTTCAAAAGTGTGCTGCTTTCTCCTGTCCTGGTAGCTCCTTGTCATGCAGGGCCCTGGAAAGGCACCCTGGTTGCTGCTCAGCCAGTTGGAGGGAGAAGTTTCTTATCCTTCCTTAGGTAGGACAGTGACAGATTTGGAGGACCATTGATTTTAAGGCACTTAAGTCTCTTCTTCTTATCTAAGCACTCTCTAAACCCATTATACCTGAGTTGGCTCCTCTCAAGTTCCCCTGCTCACAACTTTATAATCATCTCTCTAGATTGTAAGCTCATTGTGGGCAGGGAATGTATCTGCTAACTCTGTTGCATTGTACTCACCCAAGCACTTAGTTCAGTGCTCTGCACATAGTAAGTGCTAAATAATGATGATGATCATCATCATCATCTCTTCCATTCCTGGACAATCAGTCTATCAGAGGTATTTACTGAGTGCATTCTGTGCAAAGCACTGCACCATGACCCCATCCATCTTTCGGAGCGCCTCACACCCCACCTTGTCGCCCTCTCCTCTTTACCCAGTCTTGATGATCAGATTACTGCTCTCAACTCTACCCTTTCTACTCAGCTAGACTCACTCGCTCCCCCTTCCCTTCGGCGTTCTCGTACTACTAACCCACAGCCCTGGATCACAGCCACTGTCTGCCTCCTTCGCTCTTATGCTCGAGCTGCCGAACGCTGCTGGCGAAAGTCTAAACACCATGCCAACCTCGTTCACTTCAAGTTTATCCTTTCCTGCCTTAACTCAGCCCTCTCTTCTGCCAGACAAAACTATTTCTCCTCCCTTATTGACACCCATGCCCATCACCCCCGCCAGCTCTTCCGTACATTCAACTCCCTTCTCAGGCACCCGGTTCCTCCCCCTCCTCCTTCCCTCACCCTCAACGATCTGGCCTCCTACTTCATTGACAAAATTAAATCCATCAGGTCCGACCTCCCCAAAGTCACTTCCCCCCCTTCTCCAACCCCCCGGCTCTCAACACTCTCTGCTACTCTCCCATCCTTCCCAGCAGTATCCTCAGAGGAGCTCTCCTCCCTCCTTTCAAGTGCTACTCTGGCCACCTGTGCTTCTGACCCCATTCCCTCTCATCTCATGAAATCTCTCGCTCCATCCCTTCTCCCCTCCTTAACTTCCATCTTCAACCGCTCACTCTCCACTGGTTTCTTCCCCTCTGCCTTCAAACATGCCCATGTCTCTCCCATCCTAAAAAAACCCTCTCTTGACCCCACCTCACCTTCTAGTTATCGCCCCATATCCCTCCTACCATTCCTTTCCAAACTCCTTGAACGAGTTGTCTAAACGCGCTGCCTCGAATTCCTCAACAACAACACTCTCCTCAACCCCCTCCAGTCTGGCTTCCGTCCCCTACATTCCATGGAAACTGCCCTCTCAAAGGTCACAAATGACCTCCTGCTTGCCAAATCCAATGGCTCATACTCTGTCCTAATCCTCCTCGACCTCTCAGCTGCCTTTGACACTGTGGACCACCCACTTCTCCTCAACATGCTATCTGACCTTGGCTTCACAGACTCCGTCCTCTCCTGGTTCTCCTCTTATCTCTCCGGTCATTCATTCTCAGTCTCTTTTGCAGGCTCCTCCTCCCCCTCCCATCCCCTTACTGTGGGGGTTCCCCAAGGTTCAGTGCTTGGTCCCCTTCTGTTCTCGATCTCCATGCACTCGATCTAAAGAGAGAGGGATTGTCTCTCTTTATTGCTGAATTGTCATAATAACAGTAATAATGATGGTATTTGTTAAGCACTTACTATCATCATCATCATCATCAATCGTATTTATTGAGCACTTACTATGTGCAGAGCACTGTACTAAGCCCTTGGGAAGTACAAATTGGCAACATATAGAGACAGTCCCTACCCAACAGTGGGCTCACAGTCTAAAAGGGGGAGACAGAGAACAAAACCAAACATACTAACAAAATAAAATAAATAGGATAGATATGTACAAGTAAAATAAATAAATAGAGTAATAAATATGTACAAACATGTATACATATATACAGGTGCTGTGGGGAAGGGAAGGAGGTAAGATGGGGGGGATGGAAAGGGGGGCGAGGGGGAGAGGAAGGAAGGGGCTCAGTCTGGGAAGGCCTCCTGGAGGAGGTGAGCTCTCAGCAGGGCCTTGAAGGGAGGAAGAGAGCTAGCTTGGCGGATGGGCAGAGGGAGGGCATTCCAGGCCCGGGGGATGACGTGGGCCGGGGGTCGATGGTGGGACAGGCAAGAACGAGGTACGGTGAGGAGATTAGCGGCGGAGGAGTGGAGGGTGTGGACTGGGCTGTAGAAGGAGAGAAGGGAGGTGAGGTAGGAGGGGGTGAGGTGATGGACAGCCTTGAAGCACAGGGTGAGGAGTTTCTGCCTGATGTGCAGATTGATTGGCAGCCACTGGAGATTTTTGAGGAGGGGAGTAATATGCCCAGAGCGTTTCTGGACAAAGATAATCCGGGCAGCAGCATGAAGTATGGACCAAGCACTGTTCTAAGTGCTGGGGTAGGTACAAGGCAATCAGGTTGTCCCATGTAGGGCTCACAGTTTTAATCCCCATTTTACAGCTGGGGTAACAGGCACAGAGAACTGAAGTGACTTGCCCAAGGTTACAGAGCTGACAAGTGGTGGAGTTGGGATTAGAACCCATGACCTGTGCCGCCCAAGCTCGGGCTCTTTCCACTGAGCCACGCTGTTTCTCATGCTTCTCATGTCTCTCTTTATTGCTGTATTGTACTTTCCAGGCGCTTAGTCCTGTGCTCTGCACACGGTAAGCGCTCAATAAATACGATTGGATGAATGAATGAATAATAATAATTATGGCATTTATTAAGCGCTTACCATGTGCAAAGCACTTTGTAAGCGCTGGGGAGCTTACAAAGTGACCCGGTTGTCCCACGGGGGGCTTACAGTCTTAATCCCCATTTTACAAATGAGGGAATTGAGGCCCAGAGAAGTTAAGTGACTTGCCCAAAGTCACCCAGCTGACAATTGACGGAGTCGGGACTTGAACCCATAACCTCTGACTCCAAAGCCCGTGCTTTCGAATGAATGAAAAGCCTTGTTTCCCAGTTTGCAAGAGGGAGTTGAGTTCAGCACCTCCGACAGCAGTGAGTCCAGCTCGGAGAAGCACTTGTAGCAACTAGAAGGGGACGCATGTTCACCAGGACCTCCAGGTCTACCGCCACCAGAAATAAGCAGGAGCTCCTGTTCCCAAGCACCCGCTGAAGCTCTTGTTGAAGCGTGAATTAAGAACCATTCAGTCATCCAATCGTATTTATTGAGCACTTGCTTTATTGCTGTATGCTTGGAAAGTACAATACAACAATAAAGAGAGACAATCCCCTCCCACAGTGGGCTTACAGTCAAGGCCGGGGGAGGGGGAGACGGACATCAAAACAGCAAACAGGCAGGATTTCGGCCTGCAGTGCTCGAGCACTGGAGTGGAGGTGATTCAGATTTGTGTGTTAATAGTATGAGATTGGCAAAAGGACAGGGAGCTAGAGAGTTGAATTCCCAATCTCATTCGTTACAGAGGTCAAGAGGTCCTGCTCTCAGGAGTAGGAGATATAAGTGCATTTTTGGGTAATGGCCACCTCTGAGGAAAAGAGTCGGAGTTGGAAAAGCACAGAATGCTATTTGTAAATTGGGGAATGTGCTAGCTCCAGGGTTCTCAGGAGGAGGTGGAATAGTCTGGATTGTGGAGTTTTTCCAGTAAGCACGTTGGCCAAATAGAAACGCCTAGGACACCCTGCCGTTCTTTCTTCTTCTTGCCCTGTCTGCCATGTACCTAAATGTTCCCACTCTGAGTTCTGAGAAGAAGCACTATATTTACCCAGGCTATTTTTATGCCATTATTGCTCTGAGTGAAATAAAGAACCTGCAGGAATATTTCTTAACATCCTTTCCATTTTAACATCCCTTCCCTCTATACTGTAAGCTCGTCATGGGCAGGGAGCCTGTCTACCAACTCTGTTATACCATAGCTCCCAATCGCTTAGTAGGTACTCTGCACAGAGTAAGCACTCAATAAATATGATTGATTTTAAATTGCATCCCTTCTGGGCACATTCCACCCCTCTCTTTGCAATCAATCAATCAATGGTATTTACTTAGTGCTGGTAGAGCCCTGCACTAAAAGCAGAGTTGAGAGCTAACAGTCTAGAACTACAACAGACAAGGCACAGTCCTCCTTGATGCCGGTGAGGAGTAGTTTTCCCAACAAATTTCCACAGAGGTCTGGACTCTGCTTCTATCCAACAGGACAGCTGATTCTTCTGCCTCTGCACGAGGATTTTAGCCAACCCAGCAATGTAACAGACCAGAGAGAATAAAGCAGAATAGGCATCAAGGGCTGTAAGAATCTCTGGTTCCATTCGATTACCTCCAATTCAGAAAGCGTAAGTCGGCCATCAGCATCTGTGCCATTCAGGTAGCAGCTCACTCTTTGAATTTGATTCAAAGTCAAAGCTCACTGGAAAGGCGAGTGATTACTTTGACTTGGAGCAACAAAGAATGATTGAGACACAAAACAGAAACCATCAATGTCAGAGGACCCGTTTACACCTGATGACAAGAGCATGTTTGTGATAAATAAGGTTAAAACATCTTGGTCCTGCAATTCAATCCAGCATTCTGTACTCCAGCAGCTGTGACTCTAGATCAGGATAAGTTAGCTTGCGGTTATTCCTGTAGCACTTGAACTATGTTTTTAATACCTGCTGAGCACTTCCTAACATGGGACTTGGTGTGTTTTCTAATGGTGTTGTTGAGTGTTTAGAACATGTGTTTCTCCAGCAACCGCGGGCTCCTTCTCTTTTCAAATGAAATCCCTCGGCCTAGATATTTTCCATTTTCAGAGTTGCGAAAGTTGGAGGTCATCGGCTCAACTAGCTGACTTGGATTTCTGTCCACACTAGATGGAAATTCATGCTCAACCCAGTTCATGGGAAATAAGGGCATTACAGACAGTATTTTGAAAGCTCTAAGGGAGGAAATGTCACCACCTTCCTCCTTTTGACCTTCGGAGCGCATCAGACTCCTCCTCTGAACCTTTCTCCTTAAAGGTGCCGGCACGTAGAGCAGACTCTCCCACTAATCCCCTGCCCCCTACAGCTGGGTACAGTGGTCCCCTCACTCTCGACCCTCAGTAAATGCCGATGAAGAAATTCCAAAACCAGATAATTCTGCCTAGGGAGTAGCTCACTGGGTTCTAGAGGTTATCAGCAAAGCATCATTATTGGGAAGAGCATGGGGCAGATTGGCTCTGAAAATCTTACCGGAAAAATCCCCGACATGAGGAGAGGATGCTCCAGCCCATCCCCTGCGGCTGCCCCAGACTGAAAGTGACAAATAATTAAGATTAACAAAATCTTAAGGTAGGTACAAGAGGGCCAGAGTGATAAAGTGCCTTCTATTTTAGGGCTAGTCAGAGTTGGATCACAAATGACAGGCTTAAAGGATGCAAATGAAATTGAGGCTAATTAAGCAGTCAAGAACTAGGCTGAGAGCATGGATTGAGAAGGCACTCAAGATTTTATAATTCCCCATCTGAGGATGCAGCAATGCATCTAGTGATAAATCCAGAACATTGGGGTGAACATGGGATTTTTGTTTCCAACACCTAAGGAACACCCTGCCTAAAAGAGGAATAGAAATAAGTTCAAGATAGACAAAGATAACACTTTTCTATACATGCAATTTATTATCACAGAAAGTATTGTAAGCAGAAAGTATTAGTGGTTCAAGAAAGGTTTGGATTAATTCATGGATGATTAGAGGGAAAAATTTGGGATGCTAGATGGAGCATTTTTGATCAGGGGACAACTCACACATTCCTCCTCCATTCTTCTGTTGGTGTCACTGCCAGAGACAGATGACTGCATTGGCTGGACCACAGGTTTCACATTTCTTATGTTCCTACGCTCTCATCATTGGCTAGGGTTACAGTCACCCATTTAACTTGTGGATCCACAGCTATTGCGGCATACTTGAAAATGTTGAAAATGTTAATGCGACTTCCATATTATTAATGCACTCCCTGATGATTCACCTCTATAAGGACTATCATGAGGGGAAAGAGGAAGACTTGAATATGTAAATGGGAAACGGTGTTTCCACTAATGATTAAAGTGAACTTTATTGACATTCGCATTCCTGTGACTTTGGCCTTATTAAAATGGTAAGGAAAAAGAGAAGAGGAAGACATTTGCCAAGGTCAAAGCACCTACCAAGTCAGTGGAAGAGCGATGCTTGGAATTTAAGATTTCTACTCCTGTCATTAAACTCTTCTCAAGTTGCACTACCCTTCTGGATTACTTTGGGAAGGATCCAAACTAAACACATCAGTCAGTAAGATGAGCCTAAATTGATTTGTCCCCGTTGAAGGCACCCCAAGTGAATCATTCATTGCCCCAAGAGGGAATATACTTCATAGGGCTGGACTCTCTATTATAGCTTCGTGGAGTTTCTCTTCCTTCTTTTAAAATCTCTCTCTCCCTCTCTGAATAATGGAATATGGCTATCTCCAGGATCTAGTGGAACCCTTCTTTAAATAATGCTGAGATTTTTATTAATGGATATAGAGGAAATGCTAAATTTTAAATGATAATGCACCAGAGTAGAGGAGACTCTATGAAAGGGAATCATAAGATTAAAAGTACTCCCTACCTCAATTTCACCTCTCAGAGAAGCAGCTCATCAATCTCCTCTAGGTAGCAGGTAATATCTTTATTTCTTTGGGGGAGGAATTTGGGCAGAGAAGGGAGAAATCTTCAGGCAGCAGAGTGGGACATTACTGAGAAAGCCTGTGTTTCCATTCCATCTCCCAGGCTATGGCATTTGACATGGATACTGACACAGTACAGAGTAAACTTTCTATCTCACCTTTCCAAAATTATCCCTCTTCTCTTTACTCCCAATTTACCTCGTGGCGAACAGTGTCCTTCAGGAGAGGTTCTTTAGCAATCCCATATTCCCTTACCTTTTGACCCACTGGTCCTTTTTCACAAAATCAGGAATTCATGAATAACAGTCTCAATAACCAGGATTTACAAACCACCCTCACTTTTCAAAGGGATCATCTGGTGGTCATGTTTAGCCTAGTGGCTACTTCTTAAGGGCAAAAGTTGATTTAAGCTACAGGGGTAGTAAAGAGAGCTGATTTTATCTTTGTATTATGGAGGAGGGGACGGGCCAAGAAATATTTGTCAGTTGATGCGTTTTTGTACCTGTTTGTCTAGATGTCAATAGGATCTGCTGCTGCAGCAAAGAACCTACAAAGTCCCTAATCCTGGCTCTGCCAATCACCTGCTATGTGACACTGGGCAAGTCACTTAACTTCTTTGTGCCTTAGTTACCTCATCTGAAAAATGAGGATTAAATCTGCCTCTCTCCAACTTGGATTGTGGGCCCTGTGTGGGACAGGGTCTAGGTCCAACCTGATTATCATGTATCTACCCCAGCACTTGGAACAGTGCTTGACATATAAGTGCTTAATATCATTAAAAAAATGAAAAAAAAATCCCATCTCTCCTTTAAAATTCAGCACCAGCTTCAGACCTATGGTTCTTCAGAGCCAGGCAAAAGTTAACGTTGCCTCTTGTTCCATATGACCTCATGTTAAAGTCTGTTGGGACTCCGATACCTAGAGTTTTTCCAGCCCCCCACTTTGGCTCCAGCCATTGTGGTGCTGTCTCAGATTATTCATTGATTTATTCAATTGTATTTATTGAGCACTTACTTTGTGTAGAGCACTGTACTAAGCACTTGGGAAAGTACAATGCAAAAATAAACAGCGACATTCCCTGCCCATAACGACCTAGTCTAGAGGTGGGGAGACAGACATCAATACAAATAAATAAAATTATAGCTATGTTCATAAGTGCTATGGGGGTGAGGTGGGGGAGAGCAAAGGGAGCAAGTCAGAGTAATGTAGAAGGGAGTGGCAGGTGAGGAGGTTACTGCCCCCCAAAAGCATCAATTTTGACAGTCTGGGCATTTCCAGACTGAGAAGACGGAGAAGCTGCTGTGGCTCAGTGTAAAGGGCCTGGGCTTTGGAGTCAGAGGTCATGGGTTCAAATCCCAGCTCTGCCAACTGTCAGCTGTGTGACTTTGGGCAAGTCACTTAACTTCTCTGGGCCTCAGTTACCTCATCTGGAAAATGGGGATTAAAATTGCGAGCCCCTCGTGGGACAACCTGATCAACTTGTAACCTCCCCAGCACTTAGAACAGTGCTTTGCACATAGTAAGTGCTTAACAAATACCAACATTATTATTATTATTTCCAAAATTTTAACGGTGGCTGCCTCTCGCTTACTCTCTGAACTCAATCTTCTCTGTAATCTGTAAAAGAAGGGAAGGAAAGGGTGCCACTTTCTTTACTGCCCCCCAAAAGCATCAATTTTGACAGTCTGGGCATTTCCAAAATTTTAACGGTGGCTGCCTCTCACTTACACTCTGAACTCAACCTTCTCTGTAATCTGCAAAAGAAGGGAAGGAAAAGGTGCCACTTTCTCTGTAAACTGGCCAACTTCTCGTTACAGTGTAAGCCCCTCGAGAACCAGGAGCATGACTTCTATTGTACTCTCCTGAGTGCTTAGTAGAGTGCTCTGAACACAGTACTCACTGAAATGAAAGGAAATTACTTGAGGAAATAACACAGGGAGGTCTTGGATGTAGGTCCTACAATGCCATGCCCAGGACTAGACTAGAAATCTCTCCATTTCAGTCTACTGATTCAATCAATGGTATTTACTGTGTGCAGAGCCCTGTACTAAGCACCTGGGTGAGTACAGTATAACAAACTTGGTAAACATGATCACAGTCTACAAAGAGTTTACAGTCTGATTTCCATTAGACAGCACTGTCCCTGGGATGCTAACAGCCTGGCCTCATGGAAAGACCACAAGACTGCAAAAGCTATTAGACCCACGTTCTAGCCCCAGCTCTGCCATTTGCTTGCTGTGTGATCATGGGCCAGTTCCTTAACTTCTCTGAGCCTCAGTTTCATCCTCCCCCTTAAACTGTGAGCCCCATGTGGGAGAGGGACTGTGTTTGATCTGATCTCTCCCCCTTGTCTCCCTCTCCATCCCCCCATCCTACCTCCTTCCCTTCCCCACAGCACCTGTATATATGTATAAATGTTTGTACATATTTATTACTCTATTTATTTATTTTACCTGTACATATCTATTCTATTTATTTTATTTTGTTAGTATGTTTGGTTTTGTTCTCTGTCTCCCCCTTTTAGACTGTGAGCCCACTGTTGGGTAGGGACTGTCTCTGTATGTTGCCGACTTGTACATCCCAAGCGCTTAGTACAGTGCTCTGCACACAGTAAGCGCTCAATAAATACGACTGATTGATTGATTGATTATATTATTATTTACTTCAGCACATAGTACAGTGCTTGACACATAGTAAACACTTATATACCACAGTGATTACTATCACTCCTGGTACTCTTATGGATAGTTGTGGACCAAAACTCTTCTGTTATAGTGCTGCTCCATCAATTCTTCAAACGCATTCAGCATTTTTAATTTGCAAATGGAGAAACTGGTGTTCCAGGTGACTAGAGGAAGTAGCATGGAAGGTAAAGAGCATGGAAACCCAGTGGCCAACTTCCAGATTGTCTATGGAAATCAGTAAATCAGTCAACAGTGTAGTTTATTAATGAGGCAGAACCAAGGCAGAGTAAATCATTCTAATTCCCACCGCAGCTTCCAATCTCCCCATCATATGCCCTAAACCCATGCTATTTTGTCCAGGCTCAAGATATACATTTTATCCAGTTGGCACATATTAAGTGCTTAATCAATACCAATGGAAAAGAAAAGGGTACAAAGTGATACTAGACACAAATTCACCCACAACATCCAAAATAACTGGAGGATACTCATGTAACCAATATCAGGAAAATGAACAAGCCACTGGACTCTCACCACTTTCATTCATTCATTCAATCGTATTTATTGAGCGCTTACTGTGTGCAGAGCACTGCACTAAGCACTTGGAAAGTACAATTTGGCACTTTCGTTGGGACAGATTGACCACTAAGGTACTACATTGTTCACAAGAACCAGCGTAGCCTACTGGATAAACCACGGGCCTGGGAGTCAGAAAGACCTGGGTTCTAATCCCGCTCTGCCACTTGTCTGCTTTGTAACCTTGGGCAAGTCACTTCAATTCTCAGGGCCTCAGTTCCCTCATCTGTAAAATGGGGATTAAGTCTATGAGCCCCATGGGGGATGTAGATTGTTTCCAACCTGATTTCACCCCAGAACTTAGTAGAGTGCCTGGCACATAGTAAGTGCTTAACAAATACCACAATTATTATTACTATTAGGTCTTGATAAGGCTTCCCAAATTCCACATGGAACAGAGTACTTAATAGGCTCACTCTGAATAGTATCTTTCGTTAGCAATTGATTCAAACAAGCATTAAGGCTTAGTGGATAAACTATGGGCCTGGAAACAAGAAGGGCCTGGGTTTTGATCCTGGCTCTGCCACGCATCTGCTGTGTGACCTTGGGCAAGTCACTCAACTTTGCTGTGCCTCAGTTACCTCATCTATAAAATGGGGATAAGAGTGTGAGCCCCATGTGGGACAGGGACTGTGTCCATCCTGGTTAAATTGTATCTACCTTAGCACTTAGAACAGTGCTTGGCACAGAGTAAGTGCCTAACAAGTACCCTAATTGGGAAGCAGCATGGCATAGTGGATAGAGCCTAGGCCCAGGAGTCATAAGATCATAGATTTTGAACCTGGCTCTGCCATTTATCTGCTGTATGGCGTTGGACAAGTCACTTTAATTCTCTGTGTCTCATTTACCTCATCTGAAAAATGGGGATTGAGACTGTGAGCCCCACATGGTACAGTAACTATGTCCAATCCAATTTGCTTGTACCCATCCCAGCTCTTAGTACAGTGCATGGCACATAGTAAGCTCTTAGAATATACCACAATGCTTATTAAGCACTTACCACGTGCAGAGCAATTCAAGAGAAGGCCATTAACCTAAGTTTAAATGTGGGTAATTTATTCACATACTAACGGATCTTGAATTCACACCCTGAGCCCCACCACAAAAAAGCTGCTCCAGTTATAGGTGATGTAACACTTGGGAAGCCCAGTACAGAAGGGAAGAATGTGCCCTCTCTGGCAGCTGCTATGGCAGTAGTGATCACAGCTGGGCCTTCTTAACACCTCCTGCTCAAATGCTTCTTGCTGATTAAGAGAATAATCCCAATCCATATGTCACCTCTAGCTTCCAAAGGCCTCAGGCAGAGAGGTGGTATGAATGGCTCTCGCTGTTGATGCTTCACTTCTTCCTAAGCTCTGGGCATGGGCACAAACTCCAGGGAGGTGGTTCTGTGCCAGCAGCTCTTTTCTATCCCATTCCTCATAGAGAAGCAGTATGGCTCAGTGGAATGAACACGGGCTCTGGAGTCCGAGGTCATGGGTTCAAATCCCATCCCAGCTCTGCCAATTGCCAGCTGTGTGACTTTGGGCAAGTCACTTCACTTCTCTGGGCCTCAGTTCCCTCATCTGTAAAACGGGGATGAAGACTGTGAGCTCCCCATGGGACAACCTGATCACCTTGTAACCTCCCCAGTGCTTTGCACACAGTAAGCACTTAATAAATGCTATCATTATCACTATTATTCCTCCTGATACCCTGCTTTTCTATAGCCTGGACACAGCTCCAGTGCATATGTGCAGAGGGACCAATCCCCATTCCCTTTGAGATGACTGTTAGCTGGTAGCTTCACTCCCACAGCTTTTTGAGCTGGCAGCTAGCTGGAAAGGGGGCAGAGGGAGACCTCTCTTTCTCCTTGCCGGCAGGAGAATGATGAGGGTGAGCTGGTGGCTGGGGTTCTGGTCTTTCCTTGGCAGTGTGGATGGGGGTTAATAGGGGATGAGCCTGATAGATTTCTGAAGTGACTTGGAGAGGAGCTGTCAGCCTCCTTCTTTGCCTATCTGCAGTAGCCCCAACCCATCTGCCTTGGCAGCCTGGGAGACTTGGACGGGGTTGGGAGGGAAGTGGGCAGACAGGCTGGCAACTGCCCTTCACAGAGCTTCAGGGCAACGATGAGATCCCTGGGGGAGGTGGTATGACCTAATGGAAAGAGCAGGGGAATGGGAACCAGAAGACCTGGGTTCTAACCCCTGCTGTCACCTGTCTGCTTTGTGACTGTGACAAGTTACTTGATAATAATAATAATAATGGTATTTGTTAAGCACTTACTATGTTCCAAGCACTGTTCTAAGCACTGGGGTAGTTACAGGGTAATCAGGTTGTCCCATGTGGGGCTCACAGCTTTAATCCCCATTTTACATATGAGGTAACTGAGGCACAGAGAAGTTAAGTGACTTGCCCAAAGTCACACAGCTGATAAGTGGTAGAGCTGGGATTTGTTGCTAAGTTGTACTTCCCAAGTGCTTAATACAGTGCTCCGCACACAGTAAGCACTCAATAAATACGATTGAATGAATGAATTAGAACCGTCTCTGCCCATTTCCACACCTGTCAATGGCTCTAAGATCCCTAAGCTCCCTACTTCTGTGATTGTGAGGCCTCTGGGAAAAGGATTTTATCTCACCTTATTATCTTGTTTTTATCTCAGGGCCTGGCACAAAAGTATTTAATAGCATTGTTATTACATCAACATTTAATACCATCATTATTATTAGTGAAACCAGAAACTCAGTAGTAGTGGTGGAGGAAGAGGAGTGACACAAATAGGAATCTTGGTCTTCCCCATTCTCCTCACTTTCCTTGCCCCTGTAGACTGTAAGATCTTTATGAGCAAGGATGGTCTCTACTAACTCTATTTTAATGTACTTTTGCAAGTGCTTAGTGCAGTAATTCTACATATAGTAAGTGCTCAATAAATAGCATGGATTGATTTCCTTCTTCCTACTCTCTTCCTTCCCAGACTTAGCCCCTTCCTTCCTCTCCATCCCCCTCTCTCCATCCCCCTCATCTTACCTCCTTCCCTTCCCTACGGCACCTGTATATATGTATATATGTTTGTACATATTTATTACTCTATTTTACTTGTACAAATCTATTCTATTTATTTTATTTTGTTAGTACGTTTGGTTTTGTTCTCTGTCTCATCATTAATTGTATTTATTGAGCACTTACTATGTGCAGAGCACTGTACATAGTACAAAAGTCTCCCCCTTTTAGACTGTGAGCCCACTGTTGGGTAGGGACTGTCTCTATATGTTGCCGTGTACTTCCCAAGCGCTTAGTACAGTGCTCTGCACACAGTAAGCGCTCAATAAATACGATTGATAATGATGATGATGATGTTGCCAACTTGTACTTCCCAAGCGCTTAGTACAGTGCTCTGCACACAGTAAGCGCTCAATAAATACGATTGATGATGATGATATGATGTTGCCAACTTGTATTTCCCAAGCGCTTAGTACAGTGCTCCGCACACAGTAAGCGCTCAATAAATACGATTGATTGATTGATTGATTGATTCTTTCTCTCCCTATTCCCCTCTTGCTCCTTGGCTGCTCAGAGCTCAGTCCCCACACTCATAAGTCAAATTAGGGCCCCCTGCCTGCATGTGTGGTGGAAAGGATGGATGTGTGTGTGTGTGTGCGGGGGGGTTGCATGTGCACGCACACACACACACACACATACACACACACGAGCTTTTAATTTCAAAGATGATGCTGCCACTGTTGGTGAATTTTCCCCATATGTTTGATTGTGTCTAGTAAGGTAGGTGGAGTGACAGTCATCACAGCAGACATTTGCAAAGATTTGTCCCCTTTTGCCCCTGATGTGTTTGCTACTTGCAGCAACCTGGAATATTTTGTTTCACCACATCTCATAATCCCTTCAGAGCAGTTCCTAGGGTGACTGCATCACTCCCAACCAGCCTGCAGCTCACACCAGAAGGGGGCATTGGAACACAACAAACCCGAGTACTCCACTGAAACACAACAAAGTGGCCACTCCAGGATCGCTTCAATTTGAGGAACACCATCTAATAGGATTATTCCGTCAATTTTTCAGCCAGTAGAATGAACATATTATCCTAGAATTTTATAGATTATCCCTTCCAGCGTGGCTCAGCGGAAAGAGCCCGGGCTTTGGAGTCAGAGTTCGTGGGTTCTAATCCCGGCTCCGCCACTTGTCAGCTGTGTGACTTTGGGCAAGTCACTTCACTTCTCTGTGCCTCAGTTGCCTCATCTGGAAAATGGGGATTAAGTCTGTGAGCCCCACGTGGGACAACTTGATTACCTTGTATCTACCCCAGCGCTTAGAACAGTGCTTTGCACATAGTAAGCGCTTAATAAATGCCATTATTATTATTATTATTATTAAATACATTTGGGATTGGGGGGATGTAACTTTTGTAGAGCTTTCACCCCTGAGCATGACACTCTGTCTACACCGCTTAGAGATCGGTCAGCAAACACACCCTCTGGTCATCTCCCAATAAGGCTACTGAGTCACTTCCTCACTGGTCACCCTGCCTCCACTCTCCCTTCTTCTGCCTCTAATTTCTAGACTATAAACTCCACTGTGGGCAGGGAAAGTGTCTACCAACTCTGTTATATTGTACTCTTCCAAGTGCTTAGAACAGTGCTCTTCCCCCCTTCAAGGCCCTGCTGAGAACTCACCTCCTCCAGGAGGCCTTCCCAGACTGAGCCCCTTCCTTCCTCTCCCCCTCTCCATCCCCCCCTTACCTCCTTCCCTTCCCCACAGCACCTGTATATATGTTTGTACATATTTATTACTCTATTTATTTATTTTACTTGTACATATCTATTCTATTTATTTTATTTTGTTAATATGTTTGGTTTTGTTCTGTGTCTCCCCCTTCTAGACTGTGAGCCCACTGTTGGGTAGGGACTGTCTCTATATGTTGCCAACTTGTACTTCCCAAGCGCTTAGTACAGTGCTCTGCACACAGTGTGCTCAATAAATACGACTGACTGATTGATTGATTGCTCTGCACACAGTAAGCACTCAAGAGATACGACTGATTGACTGGAACGGGTCTACCAACTCTGTTGTACTCTCCCAAGTGCTCAGTTCGGTGCTCTGCACATACAGTAATCAATAAATACCATCGATCAGTTGGTAGTTCTAAAGTGTCATTCTGTCCGTGACTCTCCTCTCTTCAAAAAGTACAGCTGGCTCCAGTGGCTTCCTTCAGCAACAAGCAAAACTGCTTCAAGGCTCTTTTCATTCTCCCCTTACTTCACTGCTTTCTCCACCCATTGCTCCCCAGCCTAAGAAATCCATTCCTACGAGCAAATACTCTCACAGTCCATATCTCTTCCATCTCATGATTCTGGCTCTTTGCTGGCATCCACCTTCTGCTTGGAATGCCCTCTTTCTTTAAATCCACCAGGTCACTGTTCTCCCCCATCTTACGAAATCCCATTTCCTGCAGGAGGCATAGCCCCCGATGAATTTTCTTCTCCCCTGGTCATATTCTCTCAACTACCACCTCAGCGCTTAGATTAATTCATTCATTCATCCAATCATATTTATTGAGTGCTTACTGCGTGCAGAGCAGTGTGCTAAGTGCTTAGGAAGTACAAGTCGGCAACATATAGAGACGGTCCCTACCCAACAACGGGCTCACAGTCTAGAAGGGGGAGACAGACAAGACAAAACATGTAGACAGGTGTCAAAATCATCAGAACAAATAGAATAAAAACTGTATGTACATCATTAACAAAATAAATAGAATAATTTACTCCCAGACATCATTGCACTAATGTATGTACTGAGAGTCACAGTAAAAATAATAATGAGCGTATTTATTAAGCACTTAATATGTGCTCAGCTCAAGGGTGGATCCAAGATAATCAGTTTGGACACAGTCCCTGATCCACTCAGGGCTTGTGGTCTAAGGGGGAAGGATAACAGCTAATAATAATCAATCGATCAGTGGTATTTATTGAGTGATTACAATGAGCAGAGCACTGTACTAATCGGTTGGGGAGAGTACAACAGAATTAGGGACACATTCCCTGCCCATATTGATCCTACAGCCGAAGGAAATTATTGTGGTAATTCTTAAGCACTGTAGATGTGCCAAGGACTATGCTAAGCACAGGGGTCTTTACAACACAATCAGGTTAGACATAGTCCCTGTCCCACATGGGACTCACAGTCTAAGGGGGAGGGAGAACAGGTATCTATCCCCATTTTTCAGAATAGAAAACTGAGGCACAGAGTAATTATTCATTCATTCATTCACTCATTTTTTGAGCACTTACTGTGTGCAGAGCACCGTACTAAGCACTTGGAAAGTACAATTCAGCAATAGGGACAATCCCTGCCCACAATAGGCTTACAGTCTAGAAGGGGGGAGACAGACATCAAAATAAGTAAACAGACAATAACCTGCCTAAGGTCATTCAGAAAGCAAGTGGTGGAGCTGAAATTAGGACCCAAGACTCCTACTAATTGTTGATAATAATAACGATGGTATTTGTTAAGTGCCTACTATGTGCCAAGCACTGTTCTAAGTGCTGGGGTAGATGCAAGGCAATTAGGTTGTCCCACGCGGGGCTCACAGTCTCAATCCCCATTTTACAGATGAGGTAACTGAGATTCAGAGAAGTAGCTTGCCCAAGGTCACACAGCAGACAAGTGGCAGGCCCTGGATTAGAACCCACATCCATAATGATGATGATGATGATTTTGGTATTTATTAAGCACTTACTGGGTGCCAAGCAGTGCACTAAGTACTTAGGTAGATACAAGATAATCAGATCCCGCATGGGGCTTACGTTTGAGTAGGAGGGAGGACAGGTATTGAATCCCCATTTTGTAGATGAAGAAACTGAAGCCCAGGGAAGTAAAGTGACTTGCCTAAAGTCTCACAGCAGACTGGTAGAGGGGCTGGGATTAGAAAGCAGGTCCTCTGACTTCTCGCCCTGTGCTTTTTCCACTAAACCACACTTCTCCAATTTACTTGAGGAAATCACAATACAAAGAGATTGTGACTTTTTCAACCTGATCTCCTTACTCCCAAATCCCAAGCCTTGTCTACTAGACTACATCGCCTCAAGATACATCGGTAATTCATTTATGCATTCTACTATTTAAGCATTTATTTACTCCGTCATCTTCCACTTCTCCTGTTAACACCGGTTGTGTCTCTTTTTCCTCCTACCTGTAAATAATTTTGTGCCTGCGTTTCCCTTATTAGTAAAAGCCTACTGAGGGCAGGAACTTATTCTAACCTTACTAGAGTCTCCCATGTGTTTGGTTCACTGTTCTGCAGGCTCTGGGTGTCCAGCACATACTACCGATTGATTGATTTCAGTGTTTTTGGGCCCGATCCAGGCCTGTTGTGCTGACAAAACAAACAATTTCCCTGGAAGCCCAAAGGCTTTCTGGCCATGGTTATTTCCATTATTTCCATAAAAGGCACATTGTCCTTCCAAATAACAGCATCCTGAGTATGTTTAGTCACTCTGATCTGTAAAATGATAAGCATTTTCTATTGACAGGGAGGCATATTTGTCCTTATCTCTCATGTCCAGTTCATAGTCCAAAGGGCTACGTCACCCCATGACTTGACCAAAAGGAATTTGTTTTTCCTATGTTAATGAAGAAGCCAAAGACCATAATGTGACAGATTTCACACCTAAGATTAAAACATGTTTCCTTGTTTGAAAAAATTGAAACCAATGACCTACAACAGGGCAGCAGGTCTGAATACTATTATTGTGGAAAACACCTAACTCCTAACTCCGTAATCAGAAAAAGAGAAATGTCAACTGCAACTACTTCCCAACCTCTTTCCTCCAAGGCACCCAACAAACACAACGAGTGCCCTGGTGGCATCATTTCCCACTTTTCAAAGACATTCAAGCAATGGGGAAGGGGGCTCCATTCAGAATGAGAGGTCCTGGTCTCACTGCATACATGTTTCCAGACATACCCATGTGGGAGCACACCCAGAAATGCCAATGCAAATCCAAATTGATGGCACTCACTCAACAAACATCCCTGAGGTACTCCTGAAAGGGGCAGAGTCCCACAGGTATCCCATGACAAACACACAGGTAACCCGTTTGCTCTGGTTTAACGCTTATCCTATCCCACCATGATTACTGCATCAGCTTCCTTGCTCACCTCCCTGATTTATCTCTCCCCACTTCAGTCCATACTTCACTCTGCTGCCTAGATCCTCTTTCTACAAAACCTTTCTGTCCACGTTTCCCCAGTCCTCAGGAACCTCCTGAGGTTGTCCATCCCCCTCAGCATCAAACAGAAACTCCTTACCACTGGCTTTAAAGCACTCATCAACTTGCCCCCTCCTACTTTACTTTTCTCATTTTCTGCTGCCAGTCCACACACTTTGCTCCTCCTCTAATGCCAACCTACTCACAGTAACTTGATCTTGTCTATCTTGCCACTGACCCCTCACCCATGTATGTCCTGCTTCTGGCCTGGAACTCCCTCCCCCTTCCTATCTGATAGAAGATCACTCTTCCCATCTTCAAAGCCTTACTAAAAACACACCTACTACTACTGAGTCCTTCCCCAACTAAGCCCTTATTTCCTCTTCCATTCCCGTCTGTCACCCTTGTACTTCGATTTGTGCCCTTTATTCACCCCACCCTCAGCACTTATGTACATATCTGTAGTTTCTTTATATTAATGTCTGTCTCCCACTGCAGCCTCTAAACTCCATTTTCACCATTAGCATTATCAATGGTATTAATTGAGCACCTGCTATGCGCAGAGCATTGTAGTTATCGCTTGTGGAGAAGGAACATATCTACCAACTCTGTTATATTGTACTGTCCCAAGGGCCCTGAAGTACAGTGCCCTGAATACAGTAAGTGCTCATATACGATTGGCTGTTTTTCAACTTTTGCTGGTGGAGGGAAAATTAGATATGGGGAAGTGAGAGAGGCTGGATGGTTTTAGGGGATGAGATGAAACTTTTCAACAGAGGCACATTTTACAATATGAAGAGATGGTATACCACTTCCCCCACCTTCAAAGCCCTTCTTCAATAGCCTTCACCTAAGCCCACATTTCCCCTACCCACCCTGTGCTGCCTATACCTTCAGATCCATACCATAGTTATGCGAGAAGCCCTACTGAGAGCTCACCTCCTCCAAGAGGCCTTCCCAGATTGAGCCCCCTTTTTCCTCTCTTCCTCCCCATCCCCCCACCCTACCTCCTTACTCCCCACAGCATCTATATGTTTGTACAGATTTATTACTTTATTTATTTTACTTGTACATGTTTACTATTCTATTTAATGATGTGCATTTAGCTTTAATTATATTTATTCTGATGACTTGACACCTGTCCACATGTTTCATTTTGCTGTCTGTCTCCCCCTTCTAGACTCTGAGCCCGTTGTTGGGTAGGGACTGTCTCTACATGTTGCCAACTTGTACTTCCCAAGCGCTTAGTACAGTTGCTCTGCACACAGTAAGTGCTCAATAAATATGATTGAATGAATGAATGAATGCCCTTTAAACACTTGATAGTCACCCCACCCTCAGCCCCACAGCACTTATGTACATATCTGCAATTTATTTATATTACTGTCTGTCGCCCTCTAGACTTTAAGCTCTCTGTGGGCAGGGATCATGTCTAACCAACTGTATTATTTTATTCTTTCCCAAGTGCTTAGTATAGTGCTCTGCTCTAGACTAGACTAGTACAGTGCTCACCCTTCTAGACTGTAAGCTCATTGTGGGCAGGGAATGTCACTATTTATTGTTGTACTGTACTTTCCCAAGCACTTAATACAGTGCTCTGCACACAGTAAGTGCTCAATAAATGCGATTGAATGAAATGCCATTAATTGACTGATTGACAGGTGTGCGGTGCTTTCTAGCCATAAGGAAAAAGCAGAAATCTTGTGAAGAAAGCCCCGTCAGTCTTCCATTTTCCCTGAGGTGGAAAATTCCTCTCCACAACCCCGAAGTGAAACTGTTGCTGGCTTCGAAGGCCTTTCGATGATAGAGAACAAGTTTTGAGGAAAAAAACAAACAAAAAAACCCCCAACTCTGAGAGTCATAGGAAGTGGGACAGACACAGTTAGGTGGCAATGAGTAATCGCCACAACTCTTATAGTACTAAAATGAGAATAATGGTCCCAAAATAGATTCTATGCATCAGCTGTGAATCACAGCTGCTAGTGAAAAGTTTTTACCCTCTTGCGCTACAGAGTTTGCATTGGTCTGGCAAACTGGTGGGGATCTGGTTGAGCTTGTTGGGGTAGCAGACATTATTTGCAGAGTTGGTTTACTAGCAGAAAGGACATCTGTCTGGTTGGGGATGCTGCATTCAGCCAGCCAATTATAAGACTACTGAACCTATTCCCATAAATGGGGCGAGTTTGAGCTGGAGATTACTGAAAGAACCTTAACACTGATTTTGTGCCACCAGTAGACATCAGTGGAGCATGCTTTTATGGGCGTTATCGAAGGGTCATTTCCTGCCTGGTGTTCAGAGCTTTTTTTTTCCTCTTGTGGTATTTTTGTAAACAGCACATTTCAATTTCACTTTGTTCCCCTTAGCCACCATCCTCTCCTTCACTGTTAAATCACCAACCAATGTTTTTATTCAACTCAAAACAGGTTTTATACTGAAAATCAATCAAGATATCTTGGAACCACCCCCACTCCAACCCATTCATTCCCACTGAAACAAGTTACTAGATGATATTCTCCTAACACAAGGATCTTCAATTATACGTCTATCATGTTGTAACAGAAGTGAAACCAACGGGCCTGAACAGACTGTTGGTTTTTGTAACGTTCTTTGCCAGAGAAAATGGAGATCCTCATGTACCGTGACTTCATCATAACTCATGCTCTTGCCTCCAGAGGGCTTCTGAAAATATTGTAAAAGCCAGAACTGAAATTTTCTAGAGGAAATATAATAAACTGCATTTCCCCAGTGACATTCTTGAATATAAAGATTGAAGTAAAACCCACTTACCTGTCTAACTTGGTATTCACATAAATGGAATGCATTTTTTTCTGAACATTTACCATTTTCTCTACTTTTAAAATAGTAGAACTTTACATTTAAATTAATTAATAAAGAAACTGCAACTTATATTCTGCAGTATTTTGATCAAAATTGAAATTAATTGTCATCATTTAATATTTATAACTGAGTTCTGGTGAGTCACAAGCAACACAGTACGTATATGGAGAAAGTACCAAGCTCTGAGATGATCTCTTTGGTGGACAACACTGCTTTAAATCACAGAACCTTTTTTAAATCAGACCTAGGGTTACCTAATGGAAATAGCAAAGGATTGAGAGGAAGGAGAACTGGGTTCTAATGCTAGCTCTGTTACTTCCCTCCTGTGTGGCCTTGGGCAAGTCACCTTATTTCTCTTGCCTCAGTTTCTCACCTACACAATGGGAATAAAATACAGTTCTTGCTCATCATTGGGCAGTATGCCTCGTATAGGACAGGGATTTGGTCTGACCTGATTGTACTGTCTCTACTCTAGTGCTTAGCACAGTGCTTGGCACACAGAAAGCACTTAAATATCAAAATTACCATTATTATTAGGTACTTGTAAGAATCAAATTCTAGTTACCTCAAATGACAACCAGCTGTGAATTGTAATTTCTATTTTGTTTTTGCCATGACAGTAGCAACATGCAATATGTCACTTGGTTGTTTCCTTGAGATAAAGCTGGTAAAACACAATGGACTACCACTTCAAAGATCCTCTGACTGGTGTGTAAACCTCAACAAGAAAAACACAATCAAATGTATTTTTTAAAATCATTAATTTGGCAAAGCTTTTTTTTAGGCCACAGCTTTCCAACAGAGATTAAAAGCCACACCATAGGCCCCAGTCAAAAATTACTACCAAGGAAAAACTCCATATCTTCTACAAAGAAAAATTTTGCCCATATTATGCTCTGGCAAAAAAAAAAAAATGTTTTTTGACTAATTTATCAACACATTAAGCTGAGAAGAAATGCAATGCAAGATATATTATTATGTCTAGAGAAATTTATCTCCAAATGACATCACCTTTCTCACCTATATAGTTTTCTTTTTTCAGGGCAAAAGAATGAAGTGTGAGGAAAGTTACTGACCTCCAACATACTGGGCATTGCAGACAAAATGCTTTTCTTTAGTGCTTTAAAGATTGAAACACACCCCAGAAACAAATTAGAAATGAAAGGTATTTATTACCAATTAATGCCACGGCAAATATTTCAATTGCAAAAATAGTGAAGACTATCACCCTCCCCCTAACTATTCTTAAATCTTCCTCCTTAGTATTCAGGAATTAATGATCCAATAAACGAATAGCTATCACTACAATTTGCTTATACTGTTTAAAATGCCAGAGCACATCATTTGTCTCTTCAGTGCACAATTATCTGTCTCTGATTCTGGAAAGGTAGCTCTGATAGCAATTAAAAGAAGAGTGTCGTTTCATTTTTACATAATTTGTGTTTCAATGTAAAAATAATTGAAGGGTAATTTGTAATGGTATATGGCTTCTTCTTTTAGCTCTTCATTAAGACACCTGTTTTTATGAGAGTGCATTTTCTACAGAAAGATGTTTGTTCATTTAGCTTGGAGGTAAGGGATGCTAGCAAGGGAAAGGGGTGGCAGGAATATATATAAGCAATAAGACTTTTGCAGACCAGTTGCTTTTACAAAATAATTGATTTACATGATTCCAAATGACTATAAAAATAGCATTACTGAACATTTCCTACAGGAGGGGTCTTCCGGTTTGAAAAAGACAAACAAAATATTTTAGTTTCCATATGTGGTAAGGAAAGTGCAGTGTCTCAGAACAATGTAGAAGTTTCCCTTCCTTCCACTAGAAATGGCCACCTTAAAGCTTTTCTGAAAAAAATTTAAACCTCATACTCCTCTCTCAGAGCCTAGATTTCTTCCATTAAAAATTAATTTGGAGATATATGCAAAAAGGTGCTTCTAGTTAGAATCCTGAAGGGTGATTATTTTTTATTGGACCTTTGCATTGCAATTTAATATGTAGCTAGAATCTACACTTCGAGGAATTTTTCACATGGGGGAAAAGGGTGCAGAGATTTATATTATTAAAATACATAAATAAGATGGATACCCCTTTAATAACATAGAACATTACAATATTAATTTGGGGATGAAAACGGGTATCCAGTAGTTCTTAAATGGGATGCTTTGTTTGTTTTTATTCACAGGAGATATTACATATGAGTTACAGCTCTTTCTGCACCTTTCGTTCATGTCCTGTGGTAGGGCTAGGCCCCCTGAAAGACACTGCTCATGTCTCTCAGTTGTACTTCATTACATCTTTTTTTTTTTTTTACTCCAAACTCCCGCATAAAGTGGCATCATCTCAGTGATTTACCAAAAATTACATTTGAGATTCTGAGTGCAAATTGATGTTCCAGAAAAAATGTAAGTGCAGCACACCATGATCCTTTGTGATTTGTGCTTTGTTTTGCCCACCATTTAGCTTTCTTAGTACTTTTTTAAAGTGTGTCATATTTCATCTAGAGGCTCTGTATGCCTTTGAGTTTACCTTTCAGGGAGACTTTCCCTAAAGGTGTAAATTAATGCCAGTTGTGGTGCTGCTGTGGTAATTTGGGTACTTAACCATTAGGAATTAGACCTAGTCTATCACCTTGTTTCTTATATAAGCCACTCAATGCCTGACAGATGAACAGTGGGGCTCAGTGGAAAGAGCACGGGCTTTGGAGTCAAAGGTCATGGGTTCAAATCCCCGCTCTGCCAATTGTCAGCTGTGTGACTTTGGGCAAGTTACTTCACTTCTCTGTGCCTCAGTTCCTTCATATAGAAAATGGGGATGAAGACTGTGAGCCTCCCGTGGGACAACCTGATCACCTTGTAACCTCCCCAGCGCTTAGAACAGTGCTTTGCACATAGTAAGTGCTTAATAAATGCCATCATTATTAACCTGGGCTCAGGTTATCTTTTCATGATTCAAGTATGCAGTATTTAGAGAATACACTTGTTGTTCCTCAAGCTCTTAAGTTTTCTAAAGAAAATAGCCTGCAAAAGTCATAGATATTTCCCATGTTTTAACCACTGAAAAAAAAAAGATAATGGAGAGCCTAGCCTCTTTCTTTAGTATCATACTGTACAGCTTGCAGGCGTCCTGTGCGGATCCTGTGAAGAACACTTCCTGCATTCATCATGGAAAATTAAAAGTTGAGCTTTAGTTAAATAACAGTAGTAATAGAAATGTTGAACACTTGCAGAATTCAATGAACTGTACTCTGTGCTTGCACAGTGCTCCGCTCGCAGAAAGCACTTACTTCAAATACTATTACTTCTGTTAATATACTACACGCTTGGGAAGTACCACAAAAGCACAAGACACATTCCCTGCCCACAAGAAGCTCACACCCAAACTGGTGAGGTAGACAGAAATCATCAAATGGAGCAAATTGGAAGAAACAAAATCAAAAGTTCAGTTGAATATACTTAAATACACAAGTGCTGAGGGTGGGCATAAATAAGTATAAAGTACAAAAAGCAGCTCCCTATTCCTGCTCTCTCCCCTCTGCAATCTTGTATTTCTTCCTGCCTCCAGGACGTCTATGGCTAAATGTGTCCCATCTCTAGATTCTGGGTGCTGATAATTAGTTGTGGGAAGGTTTGTTGGAGGAGGTGAGATTTTTAGGAGGGCTCTGAAGGTGGGGAAGGCTGTTTGGCCTACCAGATTTGTGATTTCTCTAAACACTCCTTTCCTTTTCCCTCACTACCTTCTGCATCACCCAGATTTGCTCCCTTTATTCACCACCCTCTCCGAGCCCCACAGCACTTATAATAATAATAATAAGGATGGTATTTGTTAAGTGCTTAGGTGTTAAGCACTAGGGTGATACAAGGTGATCAGGTTGTCCCACGTGGGGCTCACAGTCTTAATCCCCATTTTAAAGATGAGGTAACTGAGGCACAGAGAAGTTAAATAGCTTGCCCAAGGTGTCACAGCTGACAAATGGTGGAAATGGGATTCAAACCCATGACCATGATTTATGTGCATATCTGCAATTCATTTATATTAATGTCTGTCTCCTTCTCTAGACTGTTTCCTAATCTCCATTTCACAGATGACGTGATTGAATTGCAGAACAGTTAAGTGACTTGCCCAAGGTTACAAAGCAGACAAGTGGCAAAGCCTGGATTAGAACCCAGGTCCTCTGACTCCCAAGCCTGTGCTCCTCCACTAGGCCATGCTGCTTCTCTGAGTAGGAGTAGGATTAAAGGTCTACACTTTCTCTACTCCGAGCCCCAGGTGGGACAGGGATTGTGTCCGACCTTAACTTGCATCTAGCCCAGTGCTTAGCACAGTACATGGCTCATAGTAAGCACTTGAACGTCACATCACCTCTCTGCCATCAATGGGGCTGATACTGTACAGCCTCACTTCCATTTATCAAAAGGATGGCGGCTGAGCCTGGTGAAAGCCCACAAATGCTCCCGCTTTGGGGCTCAATTACTTTTTTAAAAGTGGTTTCTGTTAAACTCTTACTATGCACCAGGCACTGCACTAAGCGCTGGGTCAGATAGAAGTTAATCAGGTTGGACATGGTCCCTGTCTCACATAGCCTTGTCCCTCGGCTCATAGTTTCAATCCCCATTTTACAGATGAGGTAACTGAGGCACCGGGAAGTGAAGCGACTTACCCAAGGTCACACAGCAGACAAGTGGTGCAGATGGGATTAGAACCCAGGTCCTTCTGACTCCAAGGTCTGTGCTCTATTCACTAAGTCACACTGCTTCTCCGGGGTGGTGGAGGCTACAGGGAATACTCAAGCCGCATTTGGAAGTATCTTTCTCACCTCCAGGTTGGCTCTGCCTCCCCTCTGACACACTTCAACTTAACAATAATAACTGTGGCCATTATTAAGCACTTACTATGTGCCAATCACTGTACTAAGCTCTGGGAAAGATACGAGATAATTAAGCTGGACTTTTCACTTCCTTTTCTTCCTTCTTCTAAGCCCTACCTGTCCTTTCGCCAGTGTCCCCACTACTTCCTTTCATGACTGCCCATTACACTCACAAAATGTGCAAGATTTTAATCCAAGTACTATATAAGGAACACTATAAGGGTTTGCTCAGGCTTTTGTTTATCCAGAGGCAAATGATTCCAATGAGGAAATTAGCATGAGGAAAGAGCACACGCCTGGGGGTCAGAGGACCTGGCTTCTCACCTGGCTCCACCACTTTGTCTGTTGTGTGACCTTGGGCAAGTCATTCAACTTCTCTGTTCCTCAGTTACCTCATCTGTAAATTGGGGATTAAATCCTCCTCTCTCTGATTTAGATTATGAGCCCCATGTGGGACAGGGACTGTGCCCAACCTGAGTATTTTTTTTATCTACCCCAGCGCTTAGGACAGTATCCGGCACATAGTTTGCATCCACCCCAGCGCTTAGCACAGGGCCTGGCCCATAGCTTGTATCCATCCCAGCACTTAGTACAATACCTGGCACATATTAAGTGCTTAAACACCACTATTACTATTTTTATCATTATTATTAACAAATTACCATAAAATTCCTCTTCCTTTTGCATGAAAAACATTTCTTGGTTTTTAACTTTTAGAAAAGTTTGTTTGTTCTACTATAATCCATCAATCAATGGTACTTACTGAGCTCTTCTGTGCAGAGCACAGTGCTTGGGAGAGTGCAATACAGAGTTGGTAGACATGCTCCCTTCCCACAAGAAGCTTACAATTAAATTCTCTAGATTTGGGGCTTGTCCCTTGAATGTAGAGAACCTCTCGACAGGAAAAAAAATGTAGGACTGTGCTGAAACAATATTGTTTGACAATAACAACTAAATTTCCAACCCAAATTTCTCTAGGTGCTCTAAAATTATATTCGTAAATAGAAACTAATTTTTAACACAAGTTTTAATGCTGTAGGTCTTTTTTTCTTTATTATGAAATTCTAAAAATTCTAAAAATGTGAAAAATAAGTATACCACATATTTGGAGCAGTGAACAATATGAAAGGGCCCGTATTTTAGGCCCAGATGAAACTTACACCTGTAGATTGCTGAGACCTTTGATAATTTGGATAATGCCAATATTTCACTTATCAAATAGAACTCATTCACATGTAATCAGAAAAATGGAATGCAACTTACTGTACATTAATGCCCTGAGAAAGATACCTACTTTGATACTTTACCAAAACGGTAGTATAAGGACTCAGAGTTTAGACTACCGTAAAGCCTCCTCATTAAATTAAACTTTTGCTTCAATACATTTCTTATACCAACAAAACTGTACAACTCTACATACTACATTATATAACCTTACTTGTCTTTAAAAGCAATTTTCAAGTATTTGTCTTCAATTTGGTTAGTATGCAGAGGAATGGGACAAAGGGAAGGGAGTTGTTTTTGTTCTTTTATCATGAGAGCAACTTTTTAAGTTTCTACAAATTAACTACTCAAATCTATTCATTGTTCTAGTATTGTTTGGCCTAAATTATCCTAAGACATAAATGTCATAAAGAATCAAAGTTTTATAAAATAAACTTTAGTGAAGACTCCCACTGAGGAGAGAAGAGGGCTTTCTGCCTTTTCCTGAATCTTTAAAGGGTTAAAGAATTAATTTTATCTTTGAGGTTTATGGCCAAGATGGAACAGTACATCACAGTTTATAAAACATATGGAAATAACTGATAAAACCCTGCTATGAGAAAATGACTGAGATTCCTCTATTTTACCACATAGTAAGTACAGCTTTAGCTAGCTCACCTTCTCGTCCCCCTACTTTTTGGTAGCACTAGAATCTCCATTTTGGGTACTTTTCAGGTGAGATGCCAAGACACTTTCAAAAATCACTAGCAAGGCACACAGGCAATGCCTTGAGACTTGGGCTTGATAAGGAAATGTGATATTTGGAGGGATAATTCAACCACCTATCCTTTAAAAGCTATTGAAGATAAGAACAAACCTAAATCAGCTGGAAAAAGGTATTTGAAAAAATAAATGGATAAACTGCTAGTATGGTGACCCAATTCACATTCCTTCCCAAATTTTGAAGTGCGAATTCATACCCTTTTTAATGGCAAAAAGACCATTTTATGAACAGGACTTGTATGCAAAACTAGCAAATGGGGGAAAAAATTTCTTAGATAGAAAAAACCAGTTTACATAAAACATATTTTTATGGATATGAATATAAAATAAATCCATTTATTTTGAATTTGCATGATGGACGTTGAACATTGAAAAATGCCTATAAAATGTGACTAGCTTAGGGTAATCTCTCTTTCATCCTATCCTCTCTGACTTCATTCTGAATTAAAGTTCCTATAAAACATCATACTTTAACATTATGATAAACAATCAAATGAATAAAATTGAAAGAAAAGTAAATTGGGGACAAACTATACAACATCTACATCTCAAAGTGAACAACTGATCAAAACATTTTTCAACAAATTGTCCTGGATTCTTTTCACTGCTTTCCTTTTTCATATTCCCTTTTCCTCAAAACATGAAAATTTACAGTAATGAAGATGGGAATCTGGTATTAGGAAGTTATGCTCCTGAGCAAAATGACAGTAGTTACTTTTCAGAAAATTTGAGTTTATCAGAGAAAGTGAATGGTAGCTCATCAGTCGTCTCTACAGGTATATTACTTTTGCAGAACTGAGATGAATAATCCTGTGTACTCTGACTTGAAAACACCATATCTGAAGTCCTGCTGCAATGACAGCTGATCGATGGCAAGTCACACCCTGAGTTCCCTGGATGGGGGTCAAAAGCGCCAGGGAATGAATTTGGAAAAGAATGATAATGTTCAGCTGCCCCTGAAATTGGTGCGAGGTTAGAAGGACTGGACATGAGAGAGGTCTGAAAGCAACTCTTCCTTCCAAATCCCCGGTAAATGTCTAATTTAGCAATGAGGGGTTTTCCAACGTTCACTTCTTGCCTTTCATCCACAGTATCTTCCATTCCTTGATAATTATAGGACAAATGAACTGTGAAGATTAGGTGCTCCTGGAAGTGAAAAGGAATACCAGTTATTTAAAGCATTTCGTTCCTCATCATAATAATTATGATAAAAATAATTATGCTATTTGTTAAGCATTTACTATGTGCCAAGCACTGTTCTAAGCACTGTGGTAGATACAAGATAATCAGGTTGTACACAGTCGCTATCCCATATGGGGCTCACAGTCTTAATCATCTTAATCACAGTCTCAACACCTTTCCCAGGCAGCTTCTTTGCTCCCTCCCTAAGACCTTTGCCTGTCAATACATACCTTTCATCTTCCTAAATTAAAAGGTAAGAGCTGATAATGATCCCTTCCTTTCACTCTCCAACACCTACTGTAAGAACCTGAAGTGGAACTGCTGTAGAAACACATCAACAGGGAATGCAGACACCTCTGTTAATGCAGGAAGGTGCTTGCTCAATAAATCTTGAACAGTTATGAGATGAAAGCAAACACTTAAGCTAAGAAAATACAAGGGGCAAGAATTTTTAAATTTTTTAAAAAATCTTAAATTTTTAAATCTTTTTAAATTTTTAAAAATTTTTAAAATTTTTATTTTTTTAAATCTTTAAATTTTTAAATCTTAAATTAAATCTTAAATCTTAAATTTTTAAATTTAAGAATTTACACACCCTATATCCTAGGAAAGGCCATTCATAGTCCTCTACCACTCATCTCAGTGATCAACATTATTCAGGAATCATCTCACCCTACCTTCTCCCAGTCAAGTTTGAATTCAGAAGTCAGTGGTTTGGGGGACCTTTTTAATGCAACCTGAAATCTGTCAGGCTCCTTTCAGAGAAGCATTGTGGCTCAGTGGAAAGAGCACGGGCTTTGGAGTCAGAGGTCATGGGTTCGAATCCCAGCTCCTCCACGTTCTGCTGTGTGACCTTGGGCAAGTCACAACTTCTCTGCACCTCAGTTACCTCATCTGTAAAATGGGGATTAAGACTGTGAGCCCCACATGGGACAACCTGGTCACCTTGCATCCCCCCCAGCACTTAAAACAGTGCTTTGCGCATAGTAAGCGCTTAACAAATGCCATTATTATTATTATTATTTATATTTTTAGACTCAGCTCCTTCAAACAGAGACCAGGACTGGGGCAAAACAGGAACAGCTTTATTAACTCCGATAATCTATACTCAGTTTGACCCCGGACTCGAGCACCCTGATTCCAGCTTGCTGACTCGGACAGGATAGAAAGATGCACGGGCCATGGGATGAAGGGGACTTCCCCGGTTGCTCTGCACGAGCAGCAGAGTGTCTGCCACCTGCCTTGAGCAGGACTAGGGATGAAAAGATACGTGCATCCCTCAGGAGGCCATACAGCAAGCATCCCTCAGCGTGATGCAGGAATGGAAGCAAACCTCTCAATCAGATAAAGGAGGTTGTGTGCCCTACTCTCCTATTTGTATAGTTGGCAGGAACGTAAATTTTAGTCTTGATTGACAATGACCTTGTTGTATGATCTTCAGCAAATTACCTGGAAGTAGCACAGCCTAGTAGAAAGAGCACAGGCTTGGGAGTCAGAGGACCTGGATTTTAATCCTGGCTCTGCCACATGTCTGCTAGGCAACGTCGGGCAAGTTATTAAACTTCTCTGTGCCTCAATTAACTTATCTGGAAAATGGGGATTAAATCCTATTCCTTTGTATTTAGACTGTGAGCCCCATGGACTGTGTCCATCCTGATTAACTTATGTCTACCCCAGCTCTTAGAATAGTGTTTGACACCTAGTAAGCACTTAACCAGTGCCGTAATGAATAGACACAAATATAAAGTAACCTGTGTCTTAATTCTTCCCACCTGTAAAATGGAGAGAAAAATGTTAAGATATTTGGGAACAGAGACGAGTTGGAAAGGAAAGGATATCATATAGTCTTTCCATTATTTAAATAAATATTCTTCCCAAGTCCAAATTCTAATGAAGGAACTCGTCTATGGATTTTATCCAGGGCACAGGTATCAAAATGAAGTTTAAATTTTATGGAAACATTTTTTCCTTTACAGTACACAAATTAAACAAAAATAATAACCTTTAACTTTTGCAGTGAACTGAGTCTGGTGTAGAGGCAATGCTTGGGAAGTTCCTTGGATACTAAATAGCTGCCAGTTTCTTCAGGAGTCCCTTTATTTGCATGTTTTGGATCAACATCCAAATCCTGAAAGGAATTACAGCCACCCAAAAAAGAAAAAAAAATCAGTGAAAATCACCAATATATGAGGCAGTATGAAATCTTACATCTCAATTATAAAAAAAGTACTTATAAATATAAGTAATCAATTAATCTGGAGATGAGAGTAAACCAGAAGATTATGAGAAGAAAAAACTATTAAAAAGGCCTACAGCTTTTTCTAATCATAAGATTCAATTTCACTAACTTGGAGTCAAAGTAGGGAGAATGTGCCAATTATTTATCATTTTCATTTACAATTTATTGAGGCCGACTGTTTTGATGGCACCTTACCAGAAAATTGCATGCAAATAGGCAGCCATTTAACTTTACACTTCAAGAATTAAAATTTACATTGCTATTTAGCTTGTTAAATATTTCAATATAATATGTGAAATAAATAGCTCATTTTAAATCAGTGTGAGATAGCATCTTTCAAAAGTCTGAAAAACAGAATTTAAGTGCTGACCACTATTTTAATTCATGAAAATACTCTGTAAATTGCAAGTTTGTTGTGCATTTATCATATGTTCATCTAACTTTGCCTTGAAAGCTGTACCCTTCAGTAAATGAGGATAAACCACTGAGATACTATGAGAAGAAAAAAGAAGGTACACTTACGAGTGGTAAATCTGTAACGTAGGCTTCACACATCATTATTTCAGCTGGTTTATGTATTATCCTTGTGTAGATTATCATGACATTGGAAAACTCAGCAGCAAATCCTAGCTGAATCTGAACACCACATTTAAATTCAAGGTACATGCTTTCTGGAAGTTCTGAAAAAAAAAATTGAAATATTCATTTTGAAATTTTAAAGAGGCTTCAAAAATGCCTTTATCGGAAGGAAACAAAAACCCACTTAACTGGGTATCATATTTTGATTATCTTTAAGTGAAGACAGTTAATTACCTGTGAGAATTCCCAGTTGTTTCTAACCAATTTGTATATATACATAAAACTATTCCCAGACAACCTTGGCCCTTTTCTCCCAAGTAAGTGGCCTGAGGACTCCAAAAGCCTCGTGGTGCTTGCCATCTCAGCTGCAGAATATTGAGAAGCGGCAGTCCAACAGGACAGGGGACAGGAAGTTGCAGTCCTTGACATGTCAGGACTTCACTCTAACTTCTCTCACACCCCCTGAGCCAGCACATCCCTAGGCTCATCTCTCGTCACTGCTCCAAACACGCCAATCCCTACTGGCTTTGCCACCTACTTTATTGACAAACAAATGAAAACAAAACAACTCATCATTTGAAGGAACTCTGCAAGGACTTCCCTTTACCTCTTCAACTTTCACCCATCCCAACATCCACCCTATCATCCTTCCTGATCATCTCAATCCCTTTCTCTCCATCCAAACAACTGCCACACTGGTTCTGGCACTTTTTATATCCTGGCAAAACTCCTGCATCAGCCTCCTCACTGATCTCCCTCCTCCGGGTCTCTCCCCTTCTCCAGTCTATCCTGGAATCTGCTGTCCATATCAATTTTCTCAAACCCGATTCTGCAGCAGGTCTCCCCACTCTTCTACAATTTCAAATGGTTCCCCATTTCTCTCTGCATCAAATAGTAACTCCTCAATATTGAGTTTAAGGTACTCGGTCAACTCCCAAGTGCTTAGTACAGCGCTTTGCAAAGAGTAAGCGCTCATTACGATTGATCAATCCTATCTATACACTTCCTTCACTGACTAGGGCAAAGTGCTTTTAACTAAAAGCAATAAAAGGGGGAGGAAGATTAACTAGACTAAAAGTTATGTTCCCTAATAACATGAGCTAACCAAACCAATTCACATTCTTCCTTCCGCTCAAGCTCACCATGCCTCATTCTCTCCTCTCCTGCTATGACCTCTTGCTCATATCCTCCTCCCTGGCTGAAACCCCCAGCCTTCAAATCTGACAGATCATAGCTCTACCCACTTTCAAAGCCCTTCCAAAAATCACACCTCCTCCAGGAGGCCTTCCCTGATGAATTTCTATCCCAACTGCCACTTCAACATTTCTGCACCAACTAACCATGAGTTATCCCTATCCCCTGTACTACTTAAGTACGTATATTTACATACTCTATTACGTAAACACTGACCCATGTACAGTCCCCCTTTTTTCTTTCTATATAACTTATTTACTGCTGCCTACCCCACGAGACTATAAACTGCTTGAGGGAATGGATCATGGCCTAATGGAAAGAGCACGGGCATAGGAGTCAATGGACGTGGGTTCTAATCCCGGCTCCACCATTTGTCTGCTAGTGAACCTGGGCAAGTCATTTCACTTCTCTGTGCCTCAGTTACCTTATCTGTAAAATGGGGATTAAGACTGTGACCACCATGTGGGACAACTTGATTAGCTTGTATCTACCCAGCACTTAGAATGGTGCTTGGCATGTAGTAAGCACTGAACAAATATATGGCTTAGTGGAAAGAGCACGGGTTTGGGAGTCAGAGGTTGTGGGTTCTAATCCCAGTTCCGCCACTTAACAGCTGTGTGACTTTGGGCAAGTCACTTAACTTCTCTGTGCCCCAGTTACATCATCCGTAAAATGGGGATTAAGACTGTGAGCCCACGTGGGACAACCTGATTACCTTGAATCTACCCTGGTGCTTAGAACAGTGCTTGGCACATAGTAAGTGCTTAACAAATACCATCATTATTATTATTATTACTAATTCTGTTGTATTTTCTCCAGCAGTTAGTACACTATTCTGCCCACAGAATTGGCTGACTTCCGAAGGACTTTAAATTTTGAATATGCCTTAAAAACATCAGGTCTTAGTGAAAGCAGCCTGTAGCACCCTCAATGTCTAGAGGTGATGTTCAGCCTCTTTAAGGAACTATTTCATCCTGGAGCCTCAAGTTTCTGTCAGACTGTTAACAAGCAGCAAAACTGACTGGATTGAGTTCCATCGTCTCCTTATCCCTGCCCATTCACTTGTGGAAGTGAAACCAAGCAGTGAAATGTCCAAAAGGTGGGTAAATGATGGGGAAGGGAGATATCGTTATACTGTCCTCTCCCAAGTGCTTAGTACAGTGCTCTGTATACAGTAAACACTCAGTAAATACAATTGATTGATAATCAAAAGGACCAGATGATCCCTGAGTTCACTACCATAGGCAAGCTTATTATCCAGTGGTAAACAGTGGAACAGAGAGGGATGCCCAGAAACACAGTGAGTAGGAGATACTCTTCATATTAGAATCTAGAATGAAATCAACTCTGGTCTCATCCTTATTAGGTCAAAGTGCTTTCAATTAAAACACTAAAACTAGGATGAAGATAAACTAGACTAACCTTTGTGTTCCCCGACAGTATGAGCTAGCCTAAACTTTTACTTGGGATAAATGGGTCTGCTGCAGTTTGTTCACTACTCAGCAGATAATCACTGTAATTTCATATTAAAGCTATATCTTTCATTGACAACCATGTAAAGAATAACATATACTTTACCATGTGCTTTGGCCCACTGTAGATTCCGTACCAGTGATTCCGCAGAATATACAGTTTGTTGTATAGGGTCAGTGAGTGCTCTCTTTTCAGATAAACTGCTCCGGATCTCCAATGCCTGCTTGCCTTTAGTAAGATGACATTTTCCCATATCTAAAGAAAAGATGCTAATAATTTACCACCCACAGCTGTTTTTGTTCCATTTCAAAACGTTATGCTACAGTGGTTCCCATTAAGGTTGTCCTATACTGAAAGCACATTACAACAGCTAGCTATTCTCTGATTTTTTTTTCCTCGAGCAGTAAAAATCCTTTGAAAATTAGGTTCCGGTTGTAAGGTTGACTTTTCAGACCACCTTGTTTCATTTCCATGAATATTTCCTTACCAATTTGTCAGCAAATGAGAATATCAGAGATAACCAAAATCCTCCTGCCCAAATATTTTTTGCAGCAGACAGTACAAGAGGTGAATGTGTGTGGCTATGTGGAGTGTTTTCATTGATTCTCCTGGATTGCCTATCTCTCTCTCATTCTCTTTCTGAATTTTGACATCTTTCTTTCCTGTCCTTTCAGACAGGCCCCTGGATGTCTTGTCTTATGCCGTCATTTCCAACCCATAGCGATACCATGGACACATCTCTCCCGGAACACCCCACTCTCCATCAGCAATCGTTCTGGTAGTGTATCCATTGAGTTTTCTTGATAAAAATATGGGCATGGTTTACCAATGCCTCCTTCCACGCACTAAACTTGAGTCTCTGCCCTCAACTTTCTCCCATGCTGCTGCTGCCCAGCATGGGTGGGTTTTGACTTGTAGCAGATTGCCTTGCACTTGCTAGCCACTGGCCAAGCCAGGAATGGAATGGGTATGCCTCTGCTTGACTCTCCCTCCCATAGCTGAGACTGGTAGAGTACTGGAAAATCTCCAGATGCATCCCTGAGAGGGGTCCCTGGAGGTCACACCCTTTAATTAGTATATATGGTCATATTACTTTAGGCACATATCTTTAAATGTTGTTTCTTCCACCTACCTCTAATTAATTTTAGTGTTTGTCACCCTTGATGGATTCAAAACTCCTTAAGGGCAGTGACAGTGTGTCCCACAGGCTTAGTGCAGTGCTCTGCCAAGTGAGCGCTCAATAAATACTACTGGTTGATTGACTGACTGGAGTCCACCCTCAGAGCTCAAAAACTGCATTCATATTTTCTTATCAGGTGCATAAGCGGAACATTAGGAGAATGAGATATTCTCTACTTCCTGACCCAACTAACACTTTGGTGGCTTCTTCTGGTTCTCTGAGACAAGTCCTTTGGGCATATAAATGTTCCAATGTTTAAGGCTGACCTTCCCTTGACTTAGGATAATAATAATAATAATGATTATGGTATTTGTGAAGTGCCTACTATGTTCCAAGCACTGTATTAAGAGCTGGGGTAGATACAGGGTAATCAGGTTGTCCTATGTGGGGCTCACACTTTTAATCCCCATTTTACAGATGAGGTAACTGAGGCACAGAGAAGTTAAGTGACTTGCCCAAGGTCACACAGCAGACAAGTGGCAGAGCCAGGATTAGAACTCAGGTCCTCTGACTCCCAAACCTGTGCTCTTTCCACTAAGCCATGCTGCTTCTCAGATACTGACCTCCAGCCGTAGGTTAAGCGCACTGCGGCTGCTCCACTTTCTTCTATTGCTGGTAAGGACTGTGCCCTACTCAGCTAAAGATGCTACTGACTGTTTTCAGTTTGGAAATCTGGTCACCCTGCATATTATTTATCACTTAATGGCAATATATTAGAGAGATTAATAGTAAAGGGAATAATCTCAGAGAGACTAAGACTTGAAATCACAATTCTTTACTTGGGATTTTTTACTTTTACCTTCTGCAACTCCATCAAGTAGTACAGTAATTTTCTTATCTTCTAATAAACGATCCTTCAAGAACTTCATGAAGATACCATTTGCTAAACCAGAGTGTTGGATTTCAAAAGCTTCTGCTCCTTGGCACCTTCAAAACAGTAATGGTAAGAACTGAATGCTTGTTATAAATAAATGTTCAACAATAATTGCTTTAATCAGAATTAGGATCATATGTATAATTCCAGACTCGCAACTGAAAAAATGAAATTAAGAGAATCGCTAATTAAAGAAGAGGTTGCCAGAGAATATAAGGAGAGGAGCTGAAGGATAAAATCCATTTTGGTTCTCCAAAATCATCACAGATGCACTATGTACAAATTTAAAGCATACTTACGTGGCATAGCCAAACACAATATTAGCAGTGACTTTCAGGGCGTCTAAAATTGGAATGGTATCGTCATAGTCATTTCTAAAGTAAAATTGATAGAAAAAGAAGATATTTAAGAAAAATATATGGTTTTTTTTTACATATTTGTATATACATAGTGGAAGATTTGGGGAATGTTCTTCCTCCAGCATAATTCTGTTCTGGTATACATGATCCACAAATTGGCAAAATTAGATTTGGTTTAGGAAGGAATGGTTATTCACATTTGTTTGGTTTCCATCAAGGTGTTACACTAGCCTCTGAATCAGCCTTATGGTAGTGTACTACACAGTTCTTTGTCAACTTTCTTGTAACTTTATAAAAATTAACACAATAAAATAACAGTGAATGATAGTTGAAACCAACAATTTTCATCCCCATCCTAAAATGGGTTCTAATCCTGATTAGAATCTGAGAATCAGATTAGAATCTGGGTTCTAATCCTGACTCCACCACTCAGCTGCTGTGTAACCTTGGGCAAATCACTTAACTTCTCTGTACCTCAAGTTACTGCATCTGTAAAATGGGGATTAAAACTATAATAATAATAATAATAATTATGATGATGGCATTTATTAAGCCCCAACTATGTGGCAAGCACTGTGCTAAGTGCTGTGGAGGTTACAAGGTGATCAGGTTGTCCCACGGGGGGCTCACAGTCTTAATCCCCATTTTACAGAAGAGGTAACTGAGGCACAGAGAAGTTAAGTGACTTGCCCAAAGTCACATAGCTGATAATTGGTGGAGCCAGGATTTGAACCCCTGACCTCTGACTCCAAAGCCCGCGCTCTTTCCACTGAGTCACGCTGCTTCCATGGAGACTATGCTCTCCATGTGGGACATGGACCGTGTCCAACCAGGTTAGTTTGTCTTCTCCAGTACTTAGTACAGTGGCTGGTAAAGAGTAAGTGTTTAACAAATACCATTAAAAAATAATCATAATACTTAATCTTGTTCTCAAAACATTCTCCTTTTCCTCAACCAATCTATTCCAAGAAGTAGTTCTTGAAATTTCACATTTGTCCAACAACCTAGAAAACACGTTTGTGTAATGGATGATGTTAAATCAGTAGAAACAATCAAAATTTTTCTCTCCAATGCATTTAGCTCACTTAAAGTGCTCTGTTTTTGTCTCTAAATAGAATAATTGTCCGCCTACAGGGTCTACAGGATCCAAGCCAACAGGGTTGGGTTGGGCTCACACCTCAAACATCTAAATTCTCAAAAGTGAACGAATCAGTCTTATTCAGGTTGAATTCACTATTCTTCAAAATGAAGTTACCCAGGGTGTCCCGAGTCTTGAACCTGCCAACAGAATGGCTTTGAGGTTCTTTTGGGGATTTGGAGAAGGTTGTGAATTCTGTGCTTTGAGATGCAGGAACCCCAGGCTTTCCTAATATCAGACCTGTGCAGATGGAAAATGCAGTCACCACGGCCTAGCAGGCAATCCCCTCTAGACTGTAAACTCGTTGTGGGCAGGGAATGCCACTTTTTATTTATTGTTGTGTTGTAATTTCCCAAATGCTTAGTAAAGTGTTCTGCACACAGTAAGTGCTCAATAAATACCACTGAATAAATGAATGAATTCCAGATACAGCAACTCCTTAAAAAGTCAGTCATGTCACTCCAACCACTGGTGCCCACAATTTTACCAACTGTTGAGTCTAAGTCAGGGAGGCCCCAAAGATTTAAGTCATGAAGAGTTCTGTCCCCTAGGCATAATGCTATTGTATAGGTGTTTGTTAAAAGAAGAGTAACATTTATATTTTATGCTAATAACATTTTGATTAAGTTGAACTTAATTGTGAGAAAAAGACAAGTCCATCTTTGCGAAAACAGAAAAATTTACCTTTTCCTACACATATCCAGTAGGAACACATTTAGTCCAGTCTCCTTTTCTTGCATCAATTTAAGTATACTTTGCACACAGAGACAATTTGCAGACCTGTAGGGATTTGGAGCATCAATAGGGACCATAAAACTATTCCCATAGTTTTCATAGCCATGTCCAGCATAATATAATAAACCTGAAATAAAAAAAATTCCATGTGATTACAGCCAAATTTATAAAGGAAGTGAACTAAGCAATCTGTCGTGTACAGATCTCTTGCTGTGCACACAATTATCACAGAAGCAGCGTGGCCTAGTGAATACAGCTCAGTTTTGGGAGTCAAAAAGTTTGGGGTTCTAATCCCGGCACTGCCACTTCATTCAGTCACTTCATAAATGCCATTATTATTATTCAGTCGTATTTATTGAGCGCTTACTGTGTGCAGAGCACTGTACACTTGTCTGCTGTATGATCTGGGTTCAAGTCACTTGCCTTCTCTTGCCTCAATTACCTGATTTGTAAAATGGGGATTAAGCCTGTGAGCTCCATGTGGGACATGGACCATGTCCAACTTCATTAGTTTGTATCTACCCCAGTTCTTAATAAAGTGCCTGGTACCATTAAAAAAGGAGAAAAGTTGACTGTGCAAGTATTTCCTTTTAATGCTAAAACATAGATAATTTCAGCCCCTCTAATATTAACTTTAGCCCCTCTAGATGTTTATGGAAAATTTGATTATAAATGAAAATTTAATCTTGAATTTATGTAGTTGTAACATCCATCTTCTAGGTTAAAATTTAAAGACTACACAATTAAACAGATTTTGCGTGACTTTTTTTGATTGATCTTCCTTAAAAATGACTTGCTAAAATGCAGTTGGACGAAGCTGTGGATACTTCACTTCAGAGAAGCAAAACTATTTCACAATCAAGGATTAGAAGAATTGCAAAATCTGTATGGTGCTAAATTTGAGAATCAGTTTCAGGAGTGATATGACTGTATTTTGATTCTTTAACAGATATTTGGTTTAGCTGCTGTTTACTAAAAACGATAACGGTTATGGCTCAGATTTCATTCTGCATTTGTAACATGTAAGCGTTTTGAGGCTTTCAAAGAAAATGTAAATTTAAAAGATGACAGTCTCTGGTTCTGTCATGCTACAGAATTATAGTCCAGCTGCCAAATCAGACAGTAAAGGCAGGAGGGAAATGCTAAAAAGTCCTCCCCAGCGAATGGCACCATGGAGTTTCAGGTTGGCCCAGGTGGTCCTTGAGGGGTCTAGGGGGTCTTTGACCCACTGTGCGGATGCTCTGAATTTGGAACCAGTCCAGATCCACCAATCCTGTTAGAAATCTGCGGTGGGTGTGTGGGTCCTGGAGCTTTAAGCTCCTATAACACATCTTTCAAAGCAGCAAAGCCATCGGACTAACGGACACTTACAATCAATCAATGGGATTTACTGAACGTTTACTATGTGCAGAATATTGAAGTAAGCCCTTGAAAATATGGCTTTGCCCAAATAATCTCCACTGACTTTACGTAGTCTATTCTTGCTATACTAAATTAGACATGTTATGGGGAATTATAATAATAATAATAATAATAATGGCATTTATTAAGTGCTTACTATGTGCAAAGCACTGTTCTAAGCACTGGGGAGGTTGCAAGGTGATCAGGTTGTCCCTCGGGGGGCTCACAGTCTTAATCCGCATTTTACAGATGAGGTCACTGAGGCCCTGAGAAGTTAAGTGACTTGCCCACAGTCACACAGCTGACAATTGGTGGAGCCGGGGTTTGAACCCATGACCTCTGACTCCAAAGCCCGTGCTCTTTCCACTGAGCCACACTGCTTCTCTGATTACCATGGCAGGACTTGGAATTGCTGATTTTTTTTTTAAGATGGCATTTGTTATACACTTACTATGTGCCAGGCACCGTATTAAGCACTGGGGTAGATACAAATTTATCAGGTTGGACACAGTCCCCGTTCCACAAGGCTCTCACATTCTTAATCCCCATTTTACAGATGAGGTGACTGAGGCACAGAGGGGTTAAGTGACTTGCTCAAGTTCACACAGCAGATAACTGGAGGAGCTGAGTTTAGATCCCAGGTCCTCTGCCTCTCAGGCTCGTGCTCTTTCCACTTGGCCATGATGCTTCTCTAAACTGGGGTGTGGGTCAATCTTTAGAGTTTGGAAATAGACTAACAAAAAACTATCATTCACACAACTCTCCACATTTGGGGCATGTTTTAAGTTTTCTATGATTATTTAACATTTTCTTTTCCAGCTGAAGGCAAACAGTATGGTCTAGTGGATACAGTATGAGCCCAGGAGTCAGAAGGACCTGGATTCTAAGCCCGCTCTGCCGCTTGTCTGCTGTGTTACCTTGCGTAAGTCAATTCACGTCTCTGTGCCTCAGATACCTCTTCTGTAAAACGAGGATTAAGAGTGTGAGCCCCATGTGGGACAGGGACTGTGTCCAACACGATGTGCTTCTATCCACCCCAGCATTTAGTACAGCACTGGGACATAGAAAGTGCTTAACACATACCACAATTATTATTATTATTCAGGTGGACTTGGGGGTTCAAATAGCTAAAGATGTCTATCGTCTGCTCATCAGTGAAGGTAGTAAATGTAGATTTAAGGGAGAGACACAGGATATCAAAAAGCAGGGTAGTATTAAGGCAATGAACACTGGGGCTGTCAGATACTAAAGGATGATAAATCACAGGACTTTGAGGCTAATGAACCAACAAATATAATATTAATATATTAATGGCATTTATTAAGCGCTTACTATGTGCAAAGCACTGTTCTAAGCACTGGGGAGGTTACAAGGTGATCAGGTTGTCCCACGAGGGGCTCACAGTATTAATTCCCATTTTACAGATGAGGTAACTGAGGCACAGAGAAGTTAAGTGACTTGCCCAAAGTCACACAGCTGACAATTGGCGGAGCCAGGATTTGAACCCATGACCTCTGACTCCAAAGCCCGTGCTATTTCCACTGAGCCACACTGCTTCTCGTACTAAAGTACTAAAAAGAGATGCACTTCCTCATAAGTCATTAAACCAAAATACTCAGTTTAAACCTCTCTTGCATCAGAAAATACAAATGTATTCTGAGTGCAAAAACTAAGGGTGGTCATCCTAATTATATTTTATCTGAGACCACCTCAATTCCACGTAAGTAAATATATAAAATGCTAAACAGGTGTCGCTAATGGTAACAATACTGAAACTACCAGGGATCCAGAAAAAAGTATCATTTTCATTTCTATTTGAATTGCTTCAGTAGAACAGAATAATCTCATTAAAATGTATACTAAACCTCAAATTTTTTCATTTATAAATGGAAAAAATCCATCTGAGAGAAAAAATGGGAAGCAATATGATGAATTTCTGCTTATCACATAAGACTTCTAATCAACAAGACTTGAAATGTCACTTTCCTGGCAGTCAATTGTTATTACACAATGTCATGGAAAGCATTCTATATATGTACAACAAAGGCCAAATGTGTTCAGCAGCTGTTCTGGTGTCCAGAAGAGTGTAGGTTAAAACTAATTCATCACTTGCAATTGACACCTTGGCATCTTTTCTGTTCTCATAATATATAGTAAATTAACTGGTCAGATAATAAGAGAGAAAAATATAGGGGTTTGCTGAAAAAGTTTAAAATTTGAGTAGGAAAGCTGCATTTTTTAAAATTTCATGGATATAATAATAATTAGTAATTATGGAATTTGTCAAGAGCTTATTATGTGCCAGGCACTGTACTAAGCGCTGGGATAAATACAAGCAAATCAGGTTGGACAGAGTCCCTGTATCACGTGGGGCTCACAGTCTCACTCCCCATTTTACAGATGAGATAACTGAGGCACAGAGAAGTGAAGTGACTTGCCCAAGGTCACAAAGCAGACAAGTAGAGGAGGAGCCGGGATTAGAACTCATGACCTTCTAACTTCCAGGCCCCTGCTCTATCTACTACACTATACTGCTTCCCAATCTGCTGACTAAACAAAAATACACATTCAGAAGGTCTCTGTGAGATCAATGGATATCAATACCGAAATTCTATCAGTGCTATCAAAATATTTAATTCTCAGAGTGTCTGAATCTCAAGCACAGACAATGTGGTATAGCTTCAACAGCATCCAGTACAGTGTCATGCACAGTAAATACTCACATATTAAGCAGCCACAGTACCAGAAGTCCTACATGAAATTTGAAGCACCAGTAAACCTCAGGTAGTGTGATTTTCTTTAAATGGTATTTGTTAAGTGCTTATTATGTGCCAGGCACTGTACTAAACGCTGGACAGGTTACAAGTTCATCAGGTTGGACACAGTCCATGTCCCACATGGGGCTCACAGTCTTAATCCTCATTTTACAGATGAGGTAATGGAGGCACAGAGAAGTAAAGTGACTTGCCCAAGGTCACACAGCAGGCAAGTGGCAGAGCCAGGATTACAGCCTACATCCTCTGAATCTTGGGTTTCTTTGACAGGGAATATAAATATATATTTTTAATGGTATTTGTTAAGCATTTACCTATGCGGCAGGCACTGTTCTAAGTGTTGGGGTAGGTTCAAGCTAATCCGGTTGGACACAGTCCCTATCCCACATAGGGCTCACAGTCTTAATCCCCATTTTACAGATGAGAGAACTGAGGCACAGAGAAGTGAAGCAACTGGCCAAAGGTCACACAGCAGACAAATGGCAGAGCAGAGATTAGAACCCAGATCCTTCTGACTCTAATAATAATAATGATAGCATTTATTAAGCACTTACTATGTGCAAAGCACTGTTCTAAGCGCTGGGGAGGTTACAAGGTGATCAGGTTGTCCCACGTGGGGCTCACAGTCTTGGTCCCCATTTTCCAGATGAGGGAACTGAGGCCCAGAGAAGTGAAGTGCCTTGCCCAAAGTCACATAGCTGACAAGTAGTAGAGTCAACATTCGAACCCATGACCTCTGACTCCAAAACCCGTGCTCTTTCTACTAAGCCACTCTGCTTCTCATTCATTCATTCATTCATTCATTCAATCATATTTATTGAGCGCTTACTGTGTGCAGAGCACTGTACTAAGTGCCTGGGAAGTACAAGTCGGCAACATATAGAGACGGTCCCTACCCAACAACGGGCTCACAGTCTAGAAGGGGGAGACAGACAACGAAACAAAACATGTGGACAGGTGTCAAGTCATCAGAATAAATAGAAATAAGGCCAGATGCACATCATTAAGAAAATAAATAGAATAGTAAATATGTACAAGTAAAATAAATAGAGTAATAAATCTGTACAAACATATATACAGGTGCTGTGGGGAGGGGAAGGAGGTAGGGCGGGGGGGATGGGGAGGAGGAGAGGAAAAAGGGGGCTCAGTCTGGGAAGGCCTCCTGGAGGAGGTGCACTCTCCTTTGCTCTAGGACACTAGGCCATGCAGCATGCTCGCGCTCTCTCTCTCTATCTCTTTACATATATATATATAAATAATATATACATACATACATATATACATATATATGTGTGTGTGTGTGTATATATATATATATATATATATATATATATATATATATATATATATATATATATATATATATCTCAACTCTAAAAGTAGTAGCTAGGGGGACGGCTGACAAGAGTTTAGCCAGGAGATCTTGGAATGGGAGAGGCAGGAGGGCCAAGTGCCTCTCCAAACCTTCTCCTGCTCCTCGTGAAGCATCTCTGTGCCACTTCTCTTTACCTGGCCTCAGTAAGCTCCAAAACACTGAATTACATGTCTATTAAATTTACCCAAGCACCCAGTACAGTGAGAACTCTGCACACAATAAGTGCCCAATAAAAAATGAAGGTGGAGATGATGCTCTTCATTGTAGGAAGTGGGGGGACAGATTTCGATTGGTCAGAAATTGTCAATCCACAATAAACACAGATGCAATGAGGAATGATCATCTAGCATCAAGGGTTTTAGACCAATATATGTGTGCGCATGTGCGTGCGTGTGTGTACACACACACACACAAACAAGACAATCATATGGCAAAGGGATTGTAGTTAATCTGGTTATACTGTGTCTACCCCAATGCTTAGTTCAGTAATCAGCACATAGTAAGTGCTTAACAAATACTTCTATTATCAGCATCATATTAGTATTAATTATAATAGTCACACAATAACATTTTATAATTATGATTATTAATAATTATGACACAACAAATTTTCTGGGTGCTCAGTGTGTCTGGGACTGAGTTCTGCTTTGGTCTTTTCAGACACACACACACACACACATATATTGGACTAAAACCCCTGATGCCAGAATCATTCATTCATTCATTCATTCAATCGTATTTATTGAACACTTACTATGTGCACAGCACTGTACTAAGTGCTTGGGAAGAACAAGTTGGCAACATATAGAGATGGTCCCTACCCAACAATGGGCTCACAGTCTAGAAGGTGGAGACAGACAACAAAACAAAACATGTGGACAGGTGTCAAGTCGTCAGAACAAACAGAAATAAAGCTAGATGCACATCATTAACAAAATAAATAGAATAGTAAATATGTACAAGTAAAATAAATAGAGTGATAAATCTGTACAAACACACATACAGGTGCTGTGAGGAGGGGAAGGAGATAGGGTGGGGGGGATGGGGAGGAGGAGAGGAAAAATGGGGATCAGTTTGGGATGACCACCCCTAACACAGATGCCTAACACATCCCTACCACTGACCATCACAAACACAAATGACCATGTGAATTTTCCATTTTCTTCCAACAGAAACTACAGAAACATATACTCATATGTAAGTGTGTGTGAGTGTTTGTGTCTCCTTTACTGTTCTTAGATAATATTAGATGGCAAATAAAGGCAGACAAAATATTTTGACCTTGAAATGAGCAAAAGCTATAACAGAATTATTATTATTTTTTCCTATTTAGTACGCCTCACTTTAAACCAGAACATTACCTGGGAACAGGCTCTTGGAAACATACTCAGGTAATAGTATCAGTATCAGTCTCAAGACAAAACTTGCACTGGGGAAAAAAGACCGCTGGAGTTTAAAAGTAATCAGTAACTTACTTCCCGCATATTAGGTTATTAACCTCTCACTTCAATTACACCTATAATATTCACTCATTCCAAGATTACTGTGTTCAAGGGTTTAATAAAGCATTACGACAATGAAAATTATAAATGTTATCCGTAACTTACCATACACGCCTTTGTCCAACAGAAGTAAAAATTCATCCACAGCATTCCGCATCTCATGTTCGGTGAGATCCAGTAATGAAACAACCTTGAAATCCAGCTGTCTTAGCAAGTTGGTTAACTCATACACGTCCACCAAAGGAGCTTTTAGCTTGGGATGATTCAAATAGCTCATATTCCCTATCAAGAGAGCTACCTTATCCTTTGCTACATGAAAAAAATAGAATATTGTTAAAAATCTATAAAAATGATAACCTAAGAGTTTTATTAGAATAATAGGCTTATAATTATGATATTTAATTTAAATGATTTTTGTAAATATAATGCTCGATTTAAAATGCTACCCCTCTAGTTCTGACAGCTCTCCTAATCTGCAATTCCACAATTCCAAATTAGCTACAGGATATCTCCTCTTGGACGGTCCCCCGGCATCTCAAATTTAACTTGTCTAAAAATCGAACTACTTATCTTCTCTCCTAACTTTCTTATCAGAGTCAATAACACTACCATCCCACTGCTCCAGAAACCTGCAACCTCAGGGTTACTCTATACACCTTCCTGTCTTTCACTTCTAACCTATTTTCTGTGAAGTCTTGCCAGTTCTTCTCACATCACCTTCTGCATCCACCTCTTTCTCTCCATCCAAATAGATACCAATCTGGCACAAGCTCTGGTCATATTGCCACTATTCTTCACAAGACTCTTCACACGTCTCACTGCTTCCAGTCTCCACCTTCTGCAATTCATACTACAAAATGCTACTGCTACAGAACACGCCACCCTAACCTAAGTTTCCACTCTCTTCACTTGCTCCATCCCAATCCACTCTACATTCTCCCATCGCTAACCTTCTAACAGTACCTTGCTCTCAACTCTCCTGCCTCTACCACCTCACTCAGTACATTTCCCCAGCTTGAAACTCCATCTGAAACCACAACCCAATCCACTGGATCACAGATAATATTCAAAGCCCTCCGAAAAGCCCACCTCCTCCAATATGCCTTCTCTGATTAATTCCCACAGCATTTCTGGTCACATAAATCGATCTGCTATCTTAAGCCCTTATGAATAAAGGCACACCTCCTCCAAGAAGCTTTCCCTAAACCTTCTTCTCCTCTTCTCCCACTCTCTTCTGTGTCACCCTGACTTGCTCTCTTCATCCTCCCTCCCATCCCAACGCATATATCTGTAATTTATTTCTTTATGCATATTAATGTCTGTCTCCCCCCAGACTGTGAGCTCATTGTGGGCAGGGAATGTGTCTGTTTGTTTTTGTATTGTACTCTCCCAAGTGCTTTGTATAGTGCTTTGCACACAGTAAGCGCTCAATAAATACAATTGAATATGCTTACTCAGTAGTGCAAAGAATTACTTATTTTGATTGCACTAAAGATACTTTTATAACTGTTCCCCCATTAGAGTTTAAGCTCCTTATGGGCAGAGAATGTGTCCTCAACAGACACATTCTCAGCATAGTATATCAAAACTTCTCACAATAGTCTTCAGAGACCTCCACTAGCTGTCCCTCTCATCTAAATTCATACAATCATATTTATTGAGTGCTTACTCTGTGCAGAGCACTGTACTAAGCACTTGAAAAGTACTAAATGTTACCACCTCCCAGTACACCGCTCTTCAGTCATGCAAGATAACCTACTTACTGTCTTCCCACATGGTTCTCTCTCTCTCAATCTGTCCCAAATTTTCCCCTCCCCTTTGCCAAACATTATTCTGACTATTCCTATAACTCTAATGAAACGTTCCTCACCCTCATCCTCCTAGAAGTCTTCTTCCCTCATTCTGATATTTCTGATCCCCTTCCAATTACATCATTTTTTTCATCTGAATCTGTAAATTATGTATATATGCTTCTTTTCTTGTATATTCTTATGTTTCTTTCATGGTCTATAACTGTTACTTATGTTTTACTACTTATATTTTGTTATGTCCTCTGAATTTTAATACTTTCTCAGGTCCTAAAGAGTAAGGACTAGGTTCTGTTTTTCCTTTTTAACTCCTCAGAGTGCCCACTGTAGACTGGAGGTTCTAAATGACTTCAAGAACTAGTTCTTGAAAAATGTCAGCATCTAATTTTACTGAACAACTATTACATGCAGAGAGCCTTGCATTACATGCTTAGATCTAGAGGATAAATATGTGATGCGATCCTTGCCCTCATGAAGAAATACAGCCATCTCTGAAGCAAAACTCAGCAGCCATCTCAAATGAGCAATCAGGGTTAGAACATTTGCCATTAGGTCAGACAAATGGTCCATTCAGCCTGGCATGTCTGGCTTAGACAACAGTAGGTTGGATGTCCTCCTTGACATGCACCCTTATGATTAGGGATTTTGCGACTTCATCCTCCTGATCATTTGGGCTGTCCTCTCTATACCATCTCTAGTTCTATTTCATCCTTCCTTTCTAGATGTGGAAACCAGAAACAAATATAATACTCCAATATCCTGAAACATGCCTTTTATTTTAGAACACCCTCTGTGATGATGCCTAAACACTGCGTTGAGATTCTAGGCTACAGATTTGAAGTAATAGTTCATATGTCGACATCCATAGCGTCTTTTGGACTATTTTTACCCAAATACATTTCATTATTGCTTAAGCTATCACATTTTTACCCCTTTTTTCAGTTTATTTCCATCACCTGGAAGGGCTTAGGAATTCTGCAGACCTGAAGCTGTTGTTAGGTGCTCCCTTTTCCAACTCATTTATGAAGATTTTAAAATGAAAACCATTTTTAACAAGAAAACCCAATGAACCTTATTCTTTTCACATCTCCACCCAGGAAATTGGCAATTTCCCCCTACTCTTGTTTCTCCTATCATCTAGCCTGTTTTCCATCTGTAACAGACCATTCCCTCTAGACTGTAAACTCAGTGTAGGCAGGGAATGTGTCTACCAACTGTGTTATTTGGTTACATTGTACTCTCCATAGTGCTTAGTACAGTGCTCTGCACACAAGAAGTGTTCAATAAATACAACCAATTGACTCCCTTTAATCCTGCAATTACTCAGGTTAAAAACAAAACAGATTGGTATGAAGCTTGGTCAGTCTTTTCTGGAAGAGGGAGAGGAATTTTTAGGGATATGAGAGAGAGAGAAATTGAGATAGTGAGAGAATGAGAAAGAGGGAAGGAGGTTCTTTCTGACTCAAAGGGGTGGGGCAAGCATGTTACTTCCTGTCTAACAAGATGTGGGTGCAATGCTGACTGTGTTGCTAAACCCCCCAGTGCCTTGCTCAAGACAAAATATTTTCTAAAAGAATCCAGAGACAGCTTGTGAGTCATAGGCAAACCAACCTTGGTCTAAGTGCTCAGTGGCACTAAACTTGTTGATGAATTCCTGATAAGTACAAAAGTGAGATTCTGTGGTCTATAATTTCCAGGGTCACTTCTAAAGCCTTTAACACAGTTGAGAATTACACTGGTGAACTGGCTGTCCTTTTTAATAGAGTTTAGTGTGTAGTGCGCTTGAAATTTCCTCAGCTTCCTTCCAAATTTCTTCAGAGCTGCTGGGTGAATGTCTAATGATTTCTTTACTTTTGATATATCAATTTTGCCTAAAAGAACATGTTTGGTTGTCATCATTTGATCCAGTATCACATCTATCTCTTATGGTACTCTCCTTATCTACTTTCTTGATTAAGACTACAAGAGAATGAATTGAGCCTACACCTCATTTTATTTCCAAATATTCTTTTGACCCCATGATCATCAAAGGGTCACTGATTTCTTAGTCAATTTTCCTTTTTTGATGGTTTTGAAGAACTTTACTTACTAAGTTCTCATGCTTCCTTTCTGACTTGCCTAACTTCCTATTTGCATTTGACTTATCATTTTTGATAAGCTTTCCTATCTACTTTTTCCTTTACCAGTTAATCATGCAGTGTTTCTGATACTTTTTGTTTATGTTCCTGTAGCACATTTATCTGAATATCTAATAGTCTTAAATAGCTTTTTAACCAACTTGATTCAGTTCATCTTAAGAATCAAATTTTATCATAGTTCCCTTTTCTAAAACTTAATGTCTTTGTGCATGTGGTTTTTCCAGAATTCCATGGCAAGAATGTTAGATTAGGTGGTACCAGCTTTATAATTGCCAGCTGAAAGACACTGCAATTAGATACCTCTGATGTAATGCTTTAAAATGTTCAAGATAATTTCACTGAAAATGTATTTAAAGTTTCTTCTATTTTTACAGAATATAAGTATAGAAAGTTAAATGATAGAAAAAACTACTAACCGTAGTTTTAGCAAGCCCCATTGTTCCCATTCCTGCAAAGCCCTCTTAAAAAGCCTCTTCCTACAGAAAGCATTCCCTGACTAATCCCCCACCTTCCCATTCATGTCCACCTACACCACTACTCACATTTATTTACTACTTACCATTAAAGTGCTTACTATAGTGTTCTGCACAGAGTAAATGTTCAATAAATAGCATTTACTGATTGATTTATTCATTGTCTCTTTCATATCTATTCTTTCACACAATTATTATTTGTGTGTCAAATTATGTTCACTGTTAAAGCAGGATGCATTGTGATGGTTGCTGTATTTAATATCCATGTTGATGGTTTATGCTACATCCTCTAACATTTCTCACTTTGCCTTCAAGTAAACCTATTATTAGGGTTTCTTGTCTTTACTGATACTCCTTCCTTGTTTCTATTGATACTGTCTGTCTTTACAAGTTCCAGGCATAACAAATGATCTGCTTACCACCAAATGTGTGAACGTGTTGTTTTTTTATTTGCTTTCAAGTTTCTTCAAGTTTCGAGGGTAATCCCTTGTCTTGGTGTTTTGGGATTTGAACAGTAATTCACCTTCATCCTGTGTACACTCTTCATGGTTTTGTAAATTTTAACTATAGCCCCTCTCTCAGACTTATTTTCTAGAGAAGAGAAACTTTACCCATTACAAAAGAATCCTGGCACCCTTCAGTAAGAAAGTTAGTTTTTAGGGGTAGGTTTAAAATAAGGAAAGAGGCTGCAGATGTTCAAGGATGAGATGACCAGGTTCAGGCAGAGAACAGACAGAAACAAACAGACCTTAAAGCTGCAGAGGGAAGGGACATGGAAGTAGTCTGACTCTGGAGAGAAAAGGACAGGGAGGAATCATAGACAACTCCAAAAATACATGGTATTTTAAGTAGTAAAATTAAATCAATCATTAATTAATTTTCTGCCACTGCCTCCTTCAACTTCAGGTCATTTAGGTGACATTAGCTCCTTGAACAAGTTGTTTTCACTTGCTGTCTCTTTCAGTTCTCTCCATTCCCTGCAAGCTGGCTTCCACACTCTCCACTCCACAGAAACTGTCCTCTATAAAGTCACCAAGGCCCTGCTTCTTCCCAAATCCATTGGCCTCTACTCCATCCTTAACCTCCTTGACCTCTCAACTGCCCTCAACACTGTGGACCACCTGCTTCTCCTGGAAACACTAATCTTGGCTTCGTTGACACAGTCCTCTTCTAGTTCTCCTCCTATCTCTCTGACTGTTCTTTCTCAGTCTCTTTCACCTGGTCCTCTTCTACTTCCCATTCTCTAACTGTGTGGCAGTTCCTCAAGGCTCAGTTCTCTGTCCCTTCCTATTCTCCATCTACATGCACTCCACTGGAAAATTTGTAGGCTCTCAAGGCTTCAATTACCATCTCTACACAGGTGATTTGCAAATCTACCTCTACAGGCCTGACCTCTGTCTGCTGCAGTCTCACATTTCCTGCTGCCTTCTGGACAGCTCTACTTGGATGTCCTGCTGACCTTTGAAACAGGGCAGCTTAGATCATCTGTCTAAAATGTTGTGCTGCTCCCATCTCTCCCCTTCTCGAAAACTTCCAGTGGCTACCCATTGCCTCCCACCTTTACCAAAAACTCAAGATTTTTGGCATCAAGGTTATCCAGCAGCTTTCTCTCCTTACTTTGAGAACTTATTCAATCACTTACTCATCTTTCCAGTTTATTTTCCTCCCAAAATAACCCCTCTCAGACTTATGTTTTCAAAGACAATTTATCTGGCATAATCTAATCTTGGAAGGCTTCACAAGGAAGTGAGCTCTATATATCTCATTAGATTCTGAGCTCCACGAATGAACCACTTGGCAGGTATCCCATTTTTTTCCCCTACTGTTCTCTCCCAAATGCTTAATCCAGTGCTCTACAGACAGTAGGGATTCAATAAATACTATTGCTTGAAATATTTTGACTTGGAAACTTTACTCACCAAAAGACTGGACAGCCGACTGTTCTTTAGTGCCTAATAAAATGATGAAAGAAGAAATGGTAGAAAGTTTTCAGTGCTATTATGACTATTATCAGGGTTGAAACACAAACTGTCCGAGAATGACTGTAACAAAGCTAATGTTTAAATATCATTACATAAAAACTGTGTTTCAGAAGATGATTCATTTAAAAAATGCAACACCAATCAATCCCTTAGACTGGACCACCAAAATACTGAATATGTGTCATTTGAGGTCGATATTCTCAATTAGATGGAGTCTATGGTTGAGAATGAAGAATGAGCATTAGTCCAAACACATGAGAACCGGGAATCTGAGTGAAGAAATTGACTCTAGTGCTTAGTGGTTGCACCACTCATTCTCTCTTCCCTACATGCCATGTCCCCACTGGGGCATAGGTAGGGTGCAGTGAGGAAGTAAGGGGTTAAGAGTGCAGTGCATAGCAAAGTGCACCCAAATAATAATAATAATAATAATGGCATTTGTTAAGCACTTAACTATGTACCAGGCACCATACTAAGCACTGGGGTGGATACAAGCAGATTAGGTTGGACATAGTCCCTGTCCTACGTGGGGCTCACAGTCTCAATCCCCATTTTACTGATGAGGGAACTGAGGCCCAGAGAAGTGAATTGACTTGCCCACTGCACTATACTAAGGACTTGGGAGAATATAACCGCATATTTCCTGCCCACAATGACCTTACAGTCTAGAGGGGGAGACAGACATTAATATAAATAAATTATAGATATGTACAAGATAACAAGAATGGAATTTAATGCTTGGGACAAATTGAGGAAGTGAGCAAATAATAGTGATGGTATTTGTTAAGCGCTTACTATGTGCCAAGCACTAAGGATGAAATTTAAGAGGGATAATAGAGAGAAGATAATTCACTAATAGTGAAAAACATTATGCATCACCCCCCACACCTTAAAAAAAAAAAGAACCAAAGCCTGCCTTTGTCCAGGGGTGGCAAAACAAGAGCTATAAACATTGTAGTGGATAAAAAGTTGCTTAGGTCATTGCATTGTACTCAGTGAGTGCCCAAGCAATGTATTTATTGAGCACTTACTGTGTGCAGAGCACTGTATTGAACTCTCGGAAAATAGTAATAGTAAATGTCATTATTATTTTCCAAAATACTTAGCACTGGGCAGATCTTCCTTTCAGTTCTGTATGAATTGCAATGAGATGTACAAAAATTGAGAGAATTCAGACGAGAGCAATGAGAAAAGTTTGGTGAAGAAATGGTGGCAATTTAGTCTAGAGAAGAGAAGGCAGCTAGAAAGTTGGCTTTGGAGAAGTGAAGACAGCTGGTTGGATAACAGCGGGTGAAGAGAGAAAAGAGGTAAGGAGGGGCCAGATGGTAGAGAACCTTGAAGCCAAATGCGAGGAGTTTTTGGCATTGAGACGCAAGGAGCCATCACTACGTCGTGTTCCTTTGTGATTGTTAAATCAAGGCTTCCGTACATTTAAAATCTTAACACAAAAAACCAAAACAGCACTACTCACCATTTTGCCCATAGTTATTTAATTCATCTGCAATGAAACAAAAAAACATGTTTTACATAAAGTTACCAAAGTAACAAAAAGGGTGAAGCAAATCAATAGAAGTAGGTTATAAAAAGGAGAGTTATGCTATGTTAATCTATAATCAAACACAGCCCACAAAGGAAACCAACAGAAATAGAAAAATGGAACAAAAATTTTACTTTTATTAATATTTTGCCTACATATCCTTTCTGTTACTTTTGTAGTGCTCAGGAGTACTCTTTACCTGAATATTTGTTATAAACCCCAGGTTGTTCACTCATTCACACTTATATTTTTTAAAAATTTTTTAACCAATGCATATCTGAGGCATGGTCAAAACATGCCATTCCTTGCCTTCAAAAAATAAGTTGGGAATAGAGTATCATTCTTTTGGATGGCACTATTAATCTACCCTATAGTCAAAGGGAAGGATTTTCATACTCTTTTTAGGTTATTCAAAGCAGAAGTATGCAGTCAGGGCATGTAAGTCATTTGCTGCCTGGTCAGCCTGAAATCTAAAAACCTGACAGTAACACCATTCAAAAAACTTATAAAATGTTTGGTTCTTTTATTAAAATGTAAGTTCATCATTCTTACTTCTTTTAAGCAGGAATGTCATCTAATCTCATGTCAGGCTACATGAACTCACCATGCCCTTTTGAGCCTTCCTAATACATCGTGTTTTTTTGCCCAATGTCAGAGTCATTCCTTTGAAATTTAGTCTAGTTCATGCTGTCTTAAAACAGTTTAGGGCATGGCCAGCTATTATGCCAGTGAGCTGGGGGCACGGGATGGAGGGCAAGATTATAGCCTGGGGTGGAGGGAGCCTAGTGTTGTGGGGCTAATGAGATTTTTGGTGAAGTACATTAAATTTACACTGTACGGCACTATTCTTAGTCTTGATTTATTATTATTGACAATTATAGTAATAATGGTATATGTTCATTTAAATGCAAGAACATCACACAAGTGTTGTATTCCATCCAATGTGTTGACTGGAGGAGACCACATACTGATGCTCTACAATGCACTGGTGGCTGTACCACATCTTTGTGGCATAGTGGATAGAGCACGGTTCTGCGAGTCGGAAGGTCATGGGTTCTAATCTCAGCTCAGCCATGTATCTGCTGTGTGACCTTGGGCAAGTCAATTAATTTCTCTGTGCTTCAGTTCCCTCTTCTGGAAAATGGGGATTAAGAGTGTGAGCCTTACGTGACAGGGACTGTGTCCACCAATTATCTTTTATCTTCCCCAGAGCTGAGAACAGTGCCTAACACATAGTAAGCACTTAACAAATACCTCCTTCCCTTCCTCACATTACCTGTATATGTTTGTACAGATTTATCACTCTATTTTACTTGTACATATTTCTATTCCATTTATTTTGTTAATGATGTGCATTTAGCTTTAATTCTATTTGTTCTGATGACTTGGCACCTGTCTACATGTTTTGTTTTGTTGTCTGTCTCCCCCTTCTAGACTGTGAGCCCGTTGTTGGGTAGGGACCATCTCTATATGTTGCCAACCTGTACTTCCCAAGTGCTTAGTACAGTGCTCTGCACACAGTAAGCACTCAATAAATACGATTGAATGAATGAATGAACAAATACCCTAATTATTGTTATTATTGTTATTACATAAAGCAAGCACATGGAAGTCCTTTGGGAGTCTAACCTGGGCTAAAGCCTCATTTATCTTTCAGCTGCCCAGTATAAACTAGGGTTGTGGTGATCAGGTTGAGAGGCTGGTGGAGAGGATATTATTTTTCAAGGTTTTAAAAGATATGAAATTTGAGGGAAAGCTATTGGGGTTGAATTCATTTGGTTAAAAACATTTGGTTTTTAACCAAAACCAAAAACATTTGGTTAAAGTAAGATTTTACTTTTATACAAAAACATTGCTTTGGCAAGTGTTACTTCAGCATTATTACTCCTTTCTTGAATTTATAGATGTTGCTAGTGCCTATTGACATTAAACCTGTCATTTAATATGGGGGTCACTCAAAATTGAACAATACTCTAATATTGGTTTTGAATTGAGGACGTGGAGATGGTGTAAGAAGAATGGTAGCATATGAACTGGTGTCAGTAACCCATGGAAATTCCAGATTCTTTATGAGAAGGGAAATCCCTCAAGGAAATACAAAGCAATATTTATGACATTTCAAAACTACCTAAATTTCCAGATATCACAAAATCCATGTTGAGTTTATTGACAGTGAAGATACTGACTGTGCTTCATACAAATGTACTCTCTTGACTTCAGTTATCTAAGAAGGATTATGATAGATTTGTAAATCTTAGGTTTAATATTTTCACTGTCAAAATGAACTAATGCTTTAAAAGCATCTGGGGAGCAGAAATCTGGTCAAGTCAGGGAAAAACACTAAAACTCTATATTCTGCCCTACTCCCCATCACAGAAGTTAGAATCACTCTCAAATTCCCCTGAAATATCAAGGAATTGAATTTCTACATCACCCACACAGTAAAGAAAATGCTACTCTGGTTATGTTACAAATAGCTGATTTCCTTGGCCACTAAGGCCCCTCAACTAAAGGGCTATAATTTAGGAGAAAGTTCCTGGGACTGCCATCACAAGAGCTAACAACTCCCAAAAGATCATCTACTAGATTTGAGAAATAATTATATTGACAAGAATTCTTTCAGAGAATAGGAAAAACAAGAAAACCAAGTTATAAAAGGTAAACTCTTTCATTTCACCCAGTTAAACCCCAGAGGCATGCAAGCACATGAAAATGCAGAAACTGAAAAAAAAATACACAGCCATAACTTTCCATAAGTAAAAGAGGATATGACATAAAGTCAATTATCCAAAACAAAGGTGTTCAAGTTGGCTTATTGCATTTTATTTACAAAGTTCCTTTAATCAAAACTATTTCAGTTCAAATTCAAAGACAATAAAATGACACAAGAAGAATGGATGTTCTATTTCTACATTCTCATTAGGCAAGGATGACACCATGGATTAGTTGAAGGAATCTGAGAAAATAATAGGGCTGCTAGCCCATTTTATAAATATCATGTTTGATCATAAAATCTAAATGCAGGCTTTTATTTCAGAGGCATCACACAATAGTTCCAATAGAAATGAAATGAGTAAAAATGACTTATAAAGTATTATGTCCTTTTAGGTCCATCAATTGATAAGGACATGAATAATTTGGAAGGTGATGCAATCATTTATGATTTATTAGGTAGAAATACTATTTCTATAAAGAAGATTATATCAATTTTTAAATTGACTTGAATGACATTATACCAAAAGTGGAAGCTTTTTTGTACAATTTACACATTTGTTCATATTTGAGAGATTCAAACCAACAATATAAAAGTAGCTGAAGAAACTTCTACCCACTAAAAATTTTTATAGAGTGTTATTATGCTTATAGCTTAGTATTTTTTCAGTCACTGCATTCACTACTTTAGTTGTAGATACACCAACCCAATAGTTGACCCCATGCAGGATATTTTATTGTTTCACAACCAAAGGATTACACTACCTTCAGTGCACTCCACTGCCTCATCTGTTCTTCCTTTTTTCAGAGAAAACAAATTTGAATGTATTGTAATTCAAGTTTTTAGGAAGGGCAGACATTAAATATACAAAGAGATAAGTGCTATGAGAATTGTTTTTGATAAAACCAAACGACAGTGGCAAGATGGAACAATAAATATTATTTTACAATTCTGCATTTTAAATCTGTATTAGAACAAGCCCTGAAAACTAACCTATAATAGAGCTTTGCTTTTTTTATGGCAATGTTTCTTCAGAAAGTTTTCTTTCCAAGTTCAAAAATGATTATTTTAATGTGCAAAACTTAGTTTTTCTTAAAAATTATACAAATTTGAAAGCATGGTTAGTACTCGGCACAAATAATCAATCTCAAGTTTCCTCAAAAAAGTTTACTTGTTTTAATAATTATTTTTCTAGTTAACTTTTTCCCACTGATAAAGCTTGGAAATGGATTATGAGTTTGGAAATTTCACAAACTAAATTACTTAATCTGTAGATTCATATTTAAGTCAGTTAGCAACTTGTAATCAATCACTTAATTTAATACTAGAAATTTAAGAGCTGAGCTCTGTGATGAAGACTTTTTGAGAGAGAGCTGTGAGTTGATATTTAATGGAAGCAGCCCACAATTATTGGCCCATACTGTGGATAAGAGGTCTACACCTCTGGTTGTTTTGATTTTTTAAGGAAAACGTGGTGAATATATTCTTCTTCGTAAACATCGGGAGAAAACTGCCTCAAGTAAGGCAAGTGCTGGGTCTTCTATTTTCCATCTACACCCAGTCCCTTGGAGAAGTTGTTCACTCCTATCACCTCAACTACCATCTGTATGTGGATGATTTTCTCAAATATACATCTCCAGTAATGATCATTCTTCTTCTCTGCAGTCTCATATTTCCTCCTGCCTTCAGAACATCTCTATTTGGATGTCCTACTGCCACCTTCAACATAACGCGTCCAAAACAGTATTCATCTTCCCACAGAGAATCTGTCCTCCCCATTTTTCCCCTTTACTGTAGAAAACACTACCATGCTTCCTGTCTCACAAGCCCAGAAATTTAGCATTATCTTTGACTCATCTCTCTCATTCACTCCACATATTCAATCTGTCATCAAATCCTGTTGGTTCTGCCTACACAACATTGCAAAAATCCGCCCTTTCCTCTCCATCCAAACTGTGATTATGTTGTTCCATGCACTGATCATCCCCAGTCTTGACTATTACATTAGCCTCTTCGCTGACCTTCCTGCCTCTTGTCTCTCACCTCTCCAGTCTAGTTGACTCTGTTGCCTGGGTCATTTTTCTCAAAAATATTTTGTTTAGGAATCCCCACTCATCAAGAACCTTCAGTGATTGCCCATCCATCTCCACATCAAACAGAAATGCCATACCAACTGCTTTAAAGAACTCAACCAGCTTTCCCCTCCTACGTCACTTAACTGACTTCCTAAGACAACCCATTCTTCACACTTCAATCCTCTGATGCAAACCTAAATCTATGTACCTTAATTTTGTCTCACGGCCAAACCCTTGTCCACCTCTTCCCCTTGGCCTGAAACTCTCTTCCCCTTCATATCCCACAGTCCACTACTCTCTCCACTGTCAAAGCCTTATTAAAATCACATCTCCTCCAATAAACCTTCCCAACTTAGCCCTCATTTCCCCCACTCTCCTCTCCCTTCTGTTTTGTCTATGCACTTGGATCTGTATCCTTTCAGCACTTGATACTCTCCCCATCCTTAGTCCCAATGCTTATAGAATAATAACTAATAATTATGGTATTTGTGAAGCACTTACTATATGCCGAGCACTGTTTTAAGCGCTGGGATCGATACATGGTAATCGAGTTGTCCCATGTGGGGCTCACAGTCTTAATCCCCATTTTACAGATGAGGGAACTGAGGCACAGAGAAGTTACGTGACTTGCCCAAAGTCACTCAGTTGACAAGTGGCGGAGCTGGGATTAGAACTCATGACCTCTGACTCCCAAGCCCGTGCTCTTTCCACTAAGCCACACTGCGTATACATGTCTGCAATTTACCTAATTCCAACCTTGCCCTCTAGACTGTAAGTTCCTTGAGGGCTGGGAACATGTTCACCAACTCTGTTGTATTGGACTCTCCCAAGCGCTAGATACAGTGCTCTTCACCCAGCAAGTGCTAAATAAATTACCCCTGATTGAACAACTGCCTTATATTTGAATGGTTGTTTTGCACATACACTTTGTTCTCTTCTAACATAGGGATTATGTCCTTGCTTATGTGCTTACACTTCCACACTGTGGACAACTCACATTACAGTGCAAGTGCCTTAATCAGAGTTGCACACATGTACATGATCTTACAGTGGATGCTTATGGTCAGATAACAGCTCCTTCAAACCAAACTGTATCCTGAAAACATGTTACAAAAAAGGACCTGTGGGCACTATAAATTTTGTAGTAGGACTGTTTGCTTCTAAACTTAAGAATGCTCATACTTAAAGAATATGAAATGAAGGGGGCTACTTATATCAAGGGGAAAACACACCTCCCTCTTGAAGAACTCTACTGGGAAAAATTCCAAATGAATACCATACACCCAAACTGATATAATTCCTTTCCCAATCTAAATCACTGGATATATATATATATAATAAAATATATAAATATATTATATATATAATATAAAATATAATATAATATATATAAAGTATATGTATATAAAACCAAAACTGCTTACCTATGATGACTTCTACCTTCTTGCTGTTTTGACTATCTTGGTCATTATATACATGGCACCAATAGGTTCCCTGATGTTCCATATCCACATAAGGCACCTATAGTAGATCAAGACCACAAACAATGTTTCAATTTATTTTAAATTGAATTAGTCGACATAAAGAGAATTTTTTAAAGGACTGCACTAAAGTTTAGTTGAGGACTTCAACTTTATTTTAATGCTGGGTTTTCAATAAAATCAAGCAAATGACATTTTTAAAAATAGCTGAGCACTAGAGATACTTGTCCTCCATGCTCGAAGACAACACCACTGATGGCTGAAATTCACCTATGGATGCATATGTAGTTGAAATGGCAAATGCAAGACCTGAAGCCTGAGCCACACCATGACCATAAAAAGACTGTCCTTTGTTCTGTTGTCATGTTTGTCTTTGCAGTGTCTAGCACTATTTTTGCTTTTGCCCGTATGTTATTATTCTTAATGGCTCTGACTGCTGTGATGACTTCCTCAATAGTTAGGGGAGAGTGTCATATTCTTTGCATGTTGGGACATTTTGGTGTTTTGAGAGGGCCTCATCCTCAAAAATAGAGAAAATGTTGTTGCCACCTCTTCGTTGTTCCCTGCCTTTCTGGGATGAGGCTGAAATTATATAGATTCTTCAGAAGTGCTGTGATGGCCTTCCTGGAAACAGCCAACGTGTTATCGTTCTTGATTTCATGGCAGTCTGCTTAGCCTTGAATCTCTTCTGCTCTGACACCTGTCACGCATCTTCCTTACACTGACTTGCATGACACTATGCAGGTTTCCGCATTTGTTCTGAGTCATCAGTTGCTACATGGAGTCACTTGTTTTTTGGGTGCAGGGTAGATGATTAATCTCTGATTCATTTATGATCAACCAATCTTAGTAACCTGGTGCCTTTTCATGGTTTATGCTGAAAACTACTCCTAGAAGGAAGTTTAAAGTGTCATTCAAACTCCTCATTCTCGGCTTCAAGGCTGTCCATCACCTCGCCTCCTCCTACCTCACCTCCCTTCTTTCCTTCTACAGCCCAGCTCGCACCCTCCGCTCCTCTGCTGCTAACCTCCTCACTGTGCCTCGTTCTCGCCTGTCCTGCCGTTGACCCCCGGCCCACGTCATCCCCATGGCCTGGAATGCCTTCCCTCCGCACATCCACCAAGCTAGCTCTCTTTCTCCCTTCAAAGCCCTACTGAGAGCTCACCTCCTCCAGGAGGCCTTCCCAGACTGAGCCCCCTCCTTCCTCTCCCCCACCTCTACGTCCTTCCCCTCCCCAGAGCACCTGTATATATGTTTGTACAGATTTATGACTCTATTTATTCTACCTGTACATATTTACTATTCTATTTATTTTATTTTGTTAATATGTTTTGTTTTGTTGTCTGTCTCCCCCTTCTAGACTGTGAGCCTGCCGCTGGGTAGGGACCGTCTCTATATGTTGCCAACTTATACTTCCCAAGTGCTTAATGCAGTGCTCTGCACACAGTAAGTGCTCAATAAATATGACTGAATGAATGAATGAATTCAATTCCATACAAGTGCAAGAGTTCAATTCTGTATACTACAAAGGCCATATTAGAAATTAAGAGGAGGAAAATAGTAATTAAAAGAAATTGGGAGTGGAAAAGGGAAGCATTTCTCAAACCAAAATTTCACCCAATAAATACTAAAATGACTTTCTCTTCTCACTCCACTATCTCAAAGATACTAAGCATTTTATAGGGACATTTAAAATATGTGGACTTGAATCCCCATCTTATATTTATTTTTCTTCCCTTTTGAATCTCCAAACACATTATGAAAACTATAAATGTTTCATTAGTAGTAGTAATAGTATCTATTAAGTGCTCACTGCATGAAGACACTGTTCTAGGTAGAAGACAGTAATTGTTCCAAAGATTATTGACCTACCATGTAGAGTTTTTTTGTCTCATCTGTTATTGGAAATCCATTTCTGAACCACTGGTAATGAGGAATAGGGCTTCCAACAGCAACACAGTGTAAAAGCAATGTATCCCCTGGTATCAGCTTTTGAGGCTTTGGTTCAATACAGATTTGGAGTTTGGATTCAGAAAAGCCACCCAAATTTCCTTAAATAATAAATAAAATAACAACACTGTAAAAAGACAAGCTTTTCACTATTTCTTCCTAAAAAAAAACTGGAAATATGTACTCAGCGTCACCTTTAAATCTTAGCCAGATAGGTTTCTTTTGTGTTCAGTGGCATTACACTATATATATATATATATATATATATATATATTTCACAAGCTTTTTTACTTAAAAAAGAACATTCATTTTCAGAATTTAGCATGGGTAGATTATCATCTGGAATTTTCTCTTTGGACAGGCCATAAACGATTACAGGTAAATCCCAAATTATCAAAGATAGTGCTAAAAATTGCTAGTTAAATTGACAATGAAAATGGCTTAGAAGACTGGCTCTGAGAATGTGGTTCCTGAATTAGATAAAGAATTAATAAAAATAACTGAAAATGAGCAAACTCTATAATCAAATAACAGTAAGACAGAGAGTATTGCAGTGAAAGGGAGAGATTAAACATGTTTCATTATGTCACATTACACTGCCAAGGGTGGGATTGTATCCACAAATGTTACAATCAACTAGCACTGTAGTCTTTTCTATACATAAGTATATAGAAAAAGACTGTCCTTCTATATATATAGAAAAAGACTTTCTTTCAATACAGTCACACTTGTCTCCCAGAGTGTATGGTGCTATTTTAATTTCTGGTTAATGGTTTGCTTTTGCTGGTGTTTATCAGTTGCCAAAAACACTATTCAACATAATCTGACGTATGCTTCATTGTATGCTTCATTTTGATGCTACTGATGCCTGTCTACTTGTTTTGTTGTCTGTCTTCCCCTTCTAGACTGTGAGCCCGTTGTTGGGTAGGGATTGTCTCTATCTGTTGCCGAATTGTACTTTCCAAGTGCTTAGTACAGTGCTCTGCACACAGTAAGTGTTCAATAAATATGATTGAATGAATGAATGTAACATTAAAACATTTCTTCTGCTTTTTTTTTTTTTAAAGTTTTCACATTTCAGTTCATGACAAAACGGGTTAGGTATCTTCCTGATGTCTATTCTCTTCATAAATATATCTATTCTCCTCATTTTCTTCCAGAGAAAATGTAAGACAAAAAGCACTGTCCTGATACAGGTGGATTTACTGCAATCCACAGCCTGACTGATTTTGTATGCATTTTGTGTTAAATATGGCATTATCTGATACTGATGGATCTGCATTACAAATTTGATGAGCACCTGAAGGTAAGCCCATTTAGAAGGATGGACTTTACAACTGCTGCAGACCTTCGCTTTCTTCAAAATTTTATGCCACACCTGTGCCACACCCATTCCCATCTTCAAGAATATGAGACTTTTTTTGGTTCAGATTTCTAGTTCTTTATCAATCTGTGTATTACTGGACAATCAGATAGCATAATTCAAAGGTAGTATTTGAATCTGTTGTCTTGATATCCTGGGCATGTGTAGATCTTACCAGATGTCAGCAAAAACATCATCTCTATCTTTTTTCCTGCTAATTGCTAGTCTGGAGCCTTTTGAAGAATGCTGAAAGTAGTTTGTAGCTAGTGCAGAGCATTTAGTGAAAGTTCTGCACACAATAAGCACTCAATAAATATGACTAATTGAGCTGTCTGGCTTCCTGGGTGTGTGCTTCAATTCTGATTTGGTCAATTACAACACTGTAGCAAGATCTTAGGATATCAATAAACTTTTCAGGGCAATCTCAGTTTTTAAGTAGTTGCCAGAACACAATGACAGCCTTCTGTGAGGCAGGGTCATTTACCTTTGATTGGTCAATACATTTTTGTATCCAGGACTGCAGAATTCAGCCATATGAGCTGTGAACCATCCAAATTTTTTACTGACCACATTATTTATTATGAAATGCTGGGGACATTGCAATAGAATTAGTAGACATGATCCCTGCCCTAAAGGAGTTTACAATCTAACAGTGGAGGGAGATGTGAAAATCAATTACAAATTGGAGGAAGAAAGAAAAGAGGACATGTATATGAAATAGTGCTGAAGTAATAAGGTATATGAGATATGAGATAGGTATGTAAGTGTTCTGGGAGGTGGAGAATACTAAAATGCTCAGATGGTGAGGAAGTGATGAAGTGACAATTGTGGGGCTATAAAACTGGAGGTATTAGAAATTAATTGGGGAAGGCCCCCTGGAGGGTTTTGAAGATGGGAGAGTTGTGGTCTGTTGATTACAGAAGGGGAAGAGAGCTCCAGATGGGGAGAGGGGCATGAGTCAAAGGCTGGCGGCAGGAAAGATGACAGCAAGGCACATTTAGTTAGGTCAACTTTACTTTGAGCTGAGGTGTAGTGGGATGAGTGGACAGAAAGGAGGAGAGTTAATTCAGTGCCTTAAAAACCAATGTTCCAGATGTCTGTTTAATGCAAATCTAAAGACAAATGGGCAACCACTGGAAACTTTTGAAGACTGAGATGTAAGGAGAATGACATTTTAGATAGATGATCAGGGCAGCAGAGTGAAATTTGGATGAGAAGGAAGAGCTCAAAGGTTAAGAGAGCAGTGAGAGGCTGAAGGTTAGGAGAGAGGAGGCTAACTAAATAAGTAGCAAGAGCTTTGTCCATTTCATTTTTTCTTTCAATAATTTCAACTACATCTCTATGCAGAAGATTCTTAAATCTATCCCTCCAGTCCTGACCTCTCTTCTCTACAGTCTCACACTTCCTCCTGACTTCAGGACATCTCTACTTGGATGTTCCATGGACACCTCAAACTTGACATGTCAAAAATAGAACTCCTCACTGTCTTAGTCAAACCCTGTCCTCCCCCTGACTTCTCCATCTCTGTAGTCAATACCACTATCCTCCCTTTCTCAGTTTGGAATTATTCTTAACTTACCTCTCTCATTCAACCCTCATATTCAATCTCCTCTTGGAGGCCTTCCCTGACTAAGCCCTCATTTCCCCTACTCCCTCTTTCTTCCTTGCTATTCACCCCATCCTCAGTACCCAAGCACTTATGTACATCAGTAGTATATTGCAATATCTGTGTCTCCACTAGACTGTACGCTCCTTGTGAGCATGAAACATGGCTTCCCACTTTGTTGTACTGCATTCTCCCAAATGCTTAGTACAGTAATACCACTCATTGATTGCTTAACATTAACAGCATTTTACTGACTGGACAGCTCACTTAATGGAAATCTGATCACAATACTTACTATACTGAAGTTTATATAAATATAAAATGTAAACTTACATTGCCCTTTTTGAAGCTGCCTCACTGTTTCACCTTATCTGACATAAATTGTAAATAGCAGACCACCACAAAGTAGGAAGGTTTCAAGCACCTTGGGATGGAAAATGTTGGGGGGAGGGGGCAGAAGAGAAGAGGGGACAAAGAGAAAGTGTGTGTGTGTGTGTGCGTGTGTGAGAGAGAAAGAGAGAGAGAGAGAGAGAGAGAGAGAGAGAGAGAGAGAGAGAGAGAGAGAGAGAGAGAGAAAGTGTGTGTGTTTGTATACGTACACGGAAAAGGATGAACAATGTCATGGGAAATGGAGAGTTGGTTTTTTTTTTAATCCCGGGTTGGTAGGTATGGTTGGGATGGGAATAAAGTTTAATGTGGTTATAATGATAATGGTATTTATTAATCCCGTACTATTCATTCAATTGTATTTATTGAGCACTTGCTGTGTGCAAAGCACTGTACTAAGCACTCGGGAGTACAATATAACATCAGAGACATTCCCTGCCCCCAACGAGCTCACAGTCTACAGCGGGCACTATGTGTCTGGCACTGTGCTAAATTCTGGGTAAATACACGAAAATAAGATCAGACACAGTGCTTGTCTAACATGGGGCTCACGGTCTAAGTGTGTGTGTGTCGGGGGGGGGGGGGGAGACATGTATATTATCCCCATTCTATGTTTAAGGACAGATAATTTAAATGACCTGCCCAAGTTCACATAGCAGGCAAGTGGTAGAGCTGAGATGAGAACCAGTGTTTCCTGATTACCAGTCTTGTGTTGTTTTCACTAGGAGGAAAGGAGAAGAGAGAACAGAATTTTGGCACTATGGAAAAATGTATAGGTGTTACTTTGTCCTCTGTCCCTTATAATCCCCAGCCCACATATAGTCACATTTACTGTCACTTTCTTCTGTTCTTTCTGGGGGAAAAAAACATGCCACAAGAAGGGCACAAAGAGCTGAGAGTACAGGAAGTGAGAAATCTTTCTGCTTCTGGTAACAACCCTCCCATAGCTTCAGTCTGTCTCCCCAGTCTTTATCCTTCTCCTAACACTAAGTATTCGGAAGGGAGACATCATTCATTCCTGGCATTTTGTTTTCTATTTATATTAATCTATTTTAAATTATATTATATATTATAAATATTATATATTCTAGTCTGGCCAGCTGATTTTCTTTGTAGTGTTCTCATAACTTTTTTTTTACTAGATTTGATTAATCAAGCCCTCTATCATCACAGCTCTTTTTTTCAAAAACTCTCATAGCAATTCTTTATGATGGTCATTTTATCATATTGCTTTTATTGTTTTATCATAATATTTTTATAATTTGGTTCAGTGTGAATCATTAAACAGCATCTCCAGGCTCTGGTAAATGCCCTATAGGAGTCTATTAAAAATGAATTTTAATAAAAATATTTACTAGATTTCCCTTGGCTAGGGATACTTCGCAAACTTCCACTGAAAATTGCCATAAGAATTGTGGGCATACAGGAAAGAGTGAGTTCAGTACTATCGGAATTACTGTACATTAGGGTACTATAACAGAATCTTCACAAAATATTTCAGATTTTTATGTATTTAGCACACACCCATAACTGAAAACTCTGCACGTGCTCAACTGCAGCTTACTTTTTTCTCCCTTTCATCCTTAAAAGAATCAGGAAGGGATTTTTTTAATCTGTTGCTTTTATTGCATGTTTCCAAGAGCCAAGTACATGTATCAGCATACCCTAAGCATTAAAAATATGCTATTGGTGACCTGATCTTTTCCTAGCTAAGATCTACAAAAGCCAGGGAGTGAAGTTCTGCTTAGCTACACATTCACAGGCTTTCCTCGTAGATTCTTCCTCAGTCTATGGAATATGGAAAACGTAAGGGTTTTCAAAAATGTAGCCTTTTTCAACATCACGAAAAATGGAGAGAGAACTGACTTGTGGAAAGCATCATGGGTTTTCATTGTTCTCCACTGCTGGCAAAATCCTAGCCAGAATCTCCCTGGGCCAACTAAAGAACATTACCAATCATACACTTCCAAAATTGTAATGCAACTGCCACCCTCAGCTTTTCCTCCTCTATTCATATATAATAGCCAGATATAATAGATAGATTATAATAGACAGATTACAACATACAATCATATAGAGAAGCAGTGTGGCTCAGTGGAAAACAGCACGGGCTTTGGAGTCAGAAGTCATGGCTTCAAATCCCGACAGCCGCTTGGCATATAGTAAGCGCTTAACAAATACCATAATTATTATTATTATTGTCAGCTGTGTGACTTTGGGCAAGTCGCTTAACTTCTCTGGGCTTCAGTTAACTCATCTGTAAAATGGGAATTAAGACTGTGAGCTCCCCGTGGGACAACCTGATCACCTTGTAACCTCCCCAGCGCTTAGAACAGTGCTTTGCACATAGTAAGTGCTTAATAAATGCCATCATTATATATCCCTTTGCTTGGGCAAGACATTTTTCACTTATTTATGCATTCATTCAATATTTTCCCACTTATCTGCCTATCCTTTAAAAGTCTAACTCAGTGCTACTTAAGTTTTAAACATTTTAGGAGGAGGAAAGACTAAGGTTAAACTCTTCTACTTTCATATGGCACTTTTGCAGGTGGCTCTATAAAAGAAGTCAAACACACATGACCTTTATAGCGCACCTCGTAAAGTGCCACATACAGATATCAGGGTTACCACAGTATTTTTGAAAACGTGACAAACTCACTGTAACAAAGTGGGTTTTTAACTTGTTTTATTTTTTTAAAAAAACAACGCATATTAGAATTCACTTAAAATGTATTTTTTCCAGGCTTGGATAAATCTCCAACATTTTGATCTAATTGCAAAATAATAGTGAGTCCAATTTTCCAACCTGTACTTACAGAATGGGCTATACTAAAGCCCGTCACTGGTCTATGCAGGTCTGGAAATGTCTCTTCTCTCCCAGATCCCCGCTGAACATAGGTAAACTTTCAATTCTTAACAATTCTGTTGGGTGTTGATAAATGGAAAAATAAACAGATCTAACCAACTAATAGTCTAAAGTAATTTCAAAATTTATGGATAATTTTAGAACAGACCTGAACTTCAGAATAAATCCTTAAGCAACAGTATAAAATGAATAGTTCTCATTTCTCTCCAAAGCAAATGTCACCACAAGAAAATCAAATAAGGTCTGTGCCATCTTGAATGAAAAGCAATTTGACACTTACCATAAGAACTTTCCATCAATTCACAAACATCCAATTGTGCCCACTGGCTGAATTCAAAGGTAGTGTCATTATTCACTCGACAGACATAAAATCCAGCATCGTTTACTTGAATTGGGTTAAAAATAAGCTCCGATGAATTCCCATGTGGAATCTGTTTAGTGTTAATCAAAATAAAGTCCTTTTGAGCCAAACGTTTTTTCAAAAACACCAAAATACAATTTCATATATATATAGGCAAATGTATACAAGTATGTGCTGCACAATATAATAATAATAATAATAATGGCATTTGTTAAGTGCTTACTATGTACAAATCACTATTCTAAGCATTGGGGTATCATCATCATCATCAATCGCATTTATTGAGTGCTTACTGTGTGCAGAGCACTGTACTAAGCGCTTGGGAAGAACAAGTTGGCAACATACAGAGACAGTCCCTACCCAACAGTGGGCTCACAGTCTAAAAGATACAAGGTAATCAGGGTGTCCCAAGTAGGGCTCACAGGCTTCATCCCCATTTTACAGATGAGAGAACTGAGGCCCAGAGAAGTGAAGTGACTTGTCCAAAGTCACACAGCTGACATGTGGCAGAAGTGGAATTAGAACCCTCAACCTCTGACTCCCAAGCCCGGGCTCTTTCTACAAAGCCACGCTGCTTTTACAATATGTCCGGGCTACATATTTACATTTTCTCTGCATTTCACCTTGGCACTCTGTAATAATAATGATAATAATATTGCTAGGTGCTTACTTATGTGTAAAGCAGTGGTTCTAAGCACTGGGGTAGGTATAAATTAATCAGGTCACCCAGTCCCTGTCCCACATGGGGCTCACAATCTAAATAGGAGGGAGAACAGGTATTGAGGAAACTGAGGTACAGAGAAGTTAAATATCTTGCCAAAGGCCTGTGTTCTTTCCACTAGGCCATAATAAAAAGGATAGAAAATTTGCCAAACTTTTGGTAAACTAAGGCAAACTACACTATAAGAGTAGCAGCATAGTACCCACAAAAGGAGCAGCACAGTATAGTGGGGAGAGGATGGGACTGAGGGGCAGAGGACTCAAGTTACAATCCCACCTCTGCCAGTTGCCTGCTGTTTGACTTTGGACAAGTCACTTAGCTTCACTATGCCTCAGTTTCCTCACCTGTAAAGTTGGCATTCAGTGCCTGTTCTCCCTTCTACTTAGACTGTCACCCCAAGTGAGACAGGGACTTTGTGTGTCCAACCTGATTCACTTGTATCTAACCAAGAGCTTAGACCAGTGCTTGACACGAGTGCTTAATACAGTAATAATAATAATAATAATAGTAATAATAACAACAATAGTGAAAAAACATTTTATTATGTCTAAATCTTAGTAGGGTCATAATGAATGGCAAACAGCATGGTTTAGTGGAAAGAGCTCGGGCTTGGGAGTCAGAGGTAGTGGGTTCTAATCTCACCTCTGCCACCTGTCAGCTGTGTGACTTTGGGAGAGGCACTTAACTTCTCTGTGCTTCAGTTACCTCATCTGTAAAATGGGGATTAAAATTGTGAGCCCCATGTGGGGCAACCTGATTACCTTGTATCTACCCCAGCACTTAGAACAGTGCTTGGCAAATAGTAAGCACTTAACAAATGCCATCATCATTATTATTATTATCAAAATCCATGCATTTACTGCTGAATTGTAAAAATTAAACAAAAAATTCCAAAATGAAGACTAAGAAATTTTTAGACAAAACATTTTAAATAATTTAACAATTTTTTTTACAATATACCTCTTACAAGGAAGTAATATGGATGAACACAGTGCTTCACTGAACTGCATCTATCTGTCTTCACCTCTGAAGTTATGTATATGAAAGATATTGTGATTTCTTTGGAACTGCGACTGGTCATATTTACATTATCTTGTGGCTTTATAGCAAAAATTAGTTATCTCAATTGGAACACATCAATTGGGTCAAAGAGAAATAGAAGTTTGAAAAGAAAGTCTTCCTTTCGTAGAGGTTTATATTAGCTTACATTTTCTAAAATACCCATTATTACAGTTTTATCATTATTTTTAATGGTTTGGGGGATAGCATACAATTCCCTACCAACACTCTGCCTTCATCATGCTCTGAGCCCGTCTTCTAGACTGTGAGCCCGTTGTGGGCAGAGACTGTTTCTATTTGTTGCTGAATTGTACTTCCCAAACACTTAGTACAGTGCTCTGCACACACAAAGTGCTCAATAAATATAACTGAATGAATGAAGAGCTACTCAACCTTATATCAACAAAAATAATTTAAAAGAAAAAAGCTTCAAAACATATTTTACTACTGACTAAACAGTCTTAATTTGTACTCTTCTCCTGGTGACAAAACTCAAGAAAATTCACCATATTTTGTTCTTTACCTCTTTTTTCATTTTGAACCACTGATACTGTACAAAGGGATGTCCAGTTGCCCGGCAACAAAGCTTGACCAACTGTCCTGCTAATACCGCTTTGGATCCTGGGTTTACAACAATTTTTATCCCTTAAAAAAATGAAAAAGTAAGTTTTTAAAAACTGCAAAGATGAAAGAAAGCATTCACTTCACTAATATTTCCTAAGTCATAAAACACTTTTGAAAGAAACTCTATCTAACATCATTGAACACCTGCTGTGTGTTGAAAGCACTGCACTAGACATTTGGAGGGAGCATTCAAAGATAATTTCACTCAAAGCTGTTTAAAATCTAATTAAGCAGATAGACAATTTGATTAATGCACCATACTGAAGAGAAAATAAATATAATAGGACAAAGGACAAGGAATAAATAACATAACAAATAAGCAGATAAATCTGTGTGCGCTGGAGTGGCTGATAGGATAGCATGACCAAGACTAGGTGACTGACAAAGAAATGCCTCAATCAATCAATGTATTTACTGAGCACTTACTGTTTGTGGAGAACTGTACTAAGTGCTTGGGAAAGAATAATACAATAGATGGGTAGAACAATCCTGCCAACAAGGAGCTTACCATCTAAAAGGTTGTTTTTAGGAAGGTGCTAAAAGAGGGGAAGGGTGTGGGTTGGCAAGAACAGAAGGGGTACAGACTAGGCAGAGGGAAAGGCATGAGTAATGAGGTCAAAAGGAGTAATAATAATAATAATAATTGTGGTATTTGTTAAGCTCTTACTGGCTGCCATGCACTGTTCTAAGCGCTGAGATAGATACAAGGTAATCAGGTTGGACCCTGTCCTTTTCCCACATGGGCCTCATAGTCTCAATCCCCATTCTACAGCTAAGATAAATGACTTGCCCAGGATCACATACAAGACATGTGGTAGAACCAGGATCAGAATCCAGTCCTTTGACTTCCAAGCCCATGCTCTATCCACTTGGAGCAATTTATCTCTGCTGACTTATTTGCCTTATAATTAAAAAGAATGGGTTTTGAATATTTTGAAGGCTATGGAATACAAGATTGCATGAGGCAATGATGTTGAAAGCACACCCAAGACACCATTATTTCTAATTTTGCCACCTTCCACTCACCTGATCAGAACAAAAAAATCTTTCAAAATACGGGAGATTCAAATTCTAAAACACTGCAGGGAATGCAAAAAAAAAGGCACCTGTATTCAGGATGCCAAATAAGTAATGCAGACATCAACAGTCCTCAAATCTCATTTTGGTTCAATTTACCACCCATAAACTGACAAAACCGAGAGGATGAATTCTAAGACTAATTCTTTACTCAAATATGAGGGATACTAGTGGCTTCATTTCTGTGGTGCTTGAACACAGTCATTTCCCAGGAGCTCTGGACCTGAGCCTAACACTTCATCGTGGAGTAGCTGGTTGTGTCTTGCCAATGGCATGACAAGGAGCCGTGTGCCAGTGACATTTTTGTGGCTATTATCCCAGAAGCTACTGGTGTACTACCCTTAACACAACTTCCCCATGCAACTATTTTAGCTTTGCCAAAAAATAACTTCATTGCCAGTCTCCAAAGAGAATGCTAGCTGAGATGAGCATCCAACATTTCTCTGCCGAAGAAGCTTCCAGATTTTAAGAGAAGAATCAGGCTGGCTTAAGGATGTTTTTCACTTAAAAAACAAAAAACAAACACCCAAAACATGACAACTAAGATCTTAACTTGCAACCAAATGATGTCAGTATAGGTCCTACATAAGAAAAGGGTTGTTCCTAAAAGATGGCTTCAACCCAAACTTAGCAGAGAAGCAGCATTTCCTAGGGGAAAGAGCACAGGCCTAGGAGTCAGAAGTCCTGGTTCTAATTCCAGCTCCACTACTTGCCTGCTGTATGACCTGAACATGTCACTTAATGATAATAATAATTATTATGGCATTTGCAAAGTGCTTACTACGTGCCAAGCACTGTTCTAAGCCCTGGCAGATACAAGGTAATCAGGTTGTCTCATGTAGGGCTCACAGTCCCGCTCCCCATTCTACAGATGAGGTAACTGAGGCACAGAGAAGATAAGTGACTTATCCAAGGTCACGGAACAGACTCTGTGCCTGTTTCCTTAACTGTAAAATGGGGATTCAATGCTTGCTCTTCCCTCCTTTTAGACTGTGAGAGCCATGTAGGATGGAACTTTGTCCAACCCAATTATCTTGTACCTACTCCAGCACTTAGTACAGTGCGTAGCACATAGTAAGAGCTAAAGAAATACTATTGTGATAACAATAAATAATAATTGCAGTGTTTTTCAAGCACTTTGTGCCAAGCACTGCACTAAATGCTGGAGTAAATTCAAGATAATCAGCGTGGAGAAGCATAGAGAAGCAGCGTAGCTTAGTGGAAGGAGCCCGGGCTTGGGAGTCAGAGGTCGTGGGTTCTAATCCCGGCTCTGCCACTTATCAGCTGTGTGATTTTGGGCAAGTCACTTAACTTCTCTGGGCCTCAGTTACCTCATCTGTAAAATGGGGATTAAGATTGTGAGCCCCATGTGGGACAACCGGATTACCTTATATCTACCTCAGTGCTTAGAACAGTGCTTGGCACATAGTAAGCGCTTAACAAATACCATTATTATTGTTATTATTATTATTATTATCAGATTGGACACAGTCCCTGTCCCACATGGGGCCCACAATTTAAAACAACTTACAAAGGCGAGAACGCCCAGGGATCCGTAACAGATTGGAAGACCTTGAGATCAGAGGCACTGTGTGAAAAATGTTTTGAAACACTGACTAAACACTACTACAGTCAACCTAAAATATATATATATATATATATATATATATATATATATATATACATATATATAGGATTAAAAATAAAAGTTAAAAATGCTCATATGAAGTTAAAATGTAAATCTTTGAAAAATCTTCAATGTTACCAGCTAAAAACAGTCCCAGGACATTAAGTATGTTTTTTTACTAAAACTACTAACATGGTTGGTGCTAGGATCAAAATAAAGTTTAGTCACTGAAAAATAAAAACAAATCTATGAAAGAGTTGCATTTTCCTTCCTAAAGATCTTAACATGCATCACAGTAATACTGAGTTTCTGAGAACGTATGTGTGGGGCTGAGTCCTAGTTCACAGCACTTCTGGTAATCTGTCTGGTCCAAAGTTGAGGAACAGGAAGGATACCCCGAACTTACAACTTCAGGTCTCCCTCTTTTTTGTTTTAGCTACTCTGCTCGCAAGTACATGCACTTCACGTGGTCAGAGGGAAGGATGGGAAGTTCAGCGCTATCGAGAAAGCATTTTTAGCTCCCAAATTGTTCAGCTTTCTGGAGATGAGCCTAAATGACTAGTACCCTAGTAGAATATCAGCTCCTACTACAAAACGTTGTACAGAGTAAGGGCTAAATAAATACTATTTCATTCACTCAATTCATTCAATCATTCATTCATTCAATCGTATTTATTGAGCGCTTACTGTGTGCAGCGCACTATACTAAGCGCTTGGAAAGCACAATTCGGCAACATATAGAGACAGTCCCTACCCAACAATGGGCTCACAGTCTAGAAGGAGGAGATAGACAGCACAACAGAACAAGTAAACAGGTGTCAATACCATCAAAATAACTAGAATTATAGATATATACACATCATTAATAAAATAAATAGGGTAATAAATATGTACAAATATACACAAATGCTGTGGGGAGGGAAGGGGGTAAAGGTAGAGGGAGGGAGTGGGGGTGATGGGGAGGGGAGGAGGAGGAGAGCATGGGGGGGCTAAGCGCTTACTGTGTGCACATCACTGTACTAACCTTTTTTACAAAATAAAAATAAACATACATATTCCCTGCCTACAACGAGCTTACAGTCTAGAGGGGAGGAGATTAATATAAATATTGCTAAGCTCTATTCTCCCCAATTTTTTTTTACAAGTAGGCAAATCCAGGAATAAAGAAAGTATTGGGGAAAGATGTCAGCTCACGCAAACTACAGTTCAACACAACCCCATATTTGAAAACTTACACCTGGGTGTATCATGGTCCATGTTACAATTTTCAGACTCAGCATAGCATCTGCACAGCATTGAAGTGAAAAGAATATTGGGGAAGCCAAAATAAAATAGGGGTTTTTCACTTAACTCAGAAAAGCGGTATTTAATAACACATATTGATCTATTCTTCAGTGATATCAAACACAAAAATACTAGGGCCACTCCCAAAACTTCCAATACAAGAAAACCTACCCCCGATCAAATAAAGACCCCTTAGTATTCAGTCACTGCAAATTCATTTCTGTGGTTAACGAGAAACTTTAGGGCTGTCTAGGAAAGCAAGACTCCTTGAACTCCTTGGTCTACAGCTCTGATCAGACTAAGTCTGGCACTGGTTCCCTAGTATCCTAGCACCTATATTATTTACTAACTACTTACTGCTGGGTGCAGTACCATAACAGAGAGAAGCAGCGTGGCTCAGTGGAAAGAACCCGGGTCTGGAAGTAAGAGGTTGTGGGTTCTAATACTGCCTCCGCCACTTCTCAGCTATGTGACTTTGGGCAAGTCATTTAACTTCTCTATGCCTCAGTGACCTCATCTGCAAAATGGGGATTAAGACTGTGAGCCCCATGTGGGACAACTTGATTATCTTGTATCCCCCCCCAGCACTTAGTGCTTGGCACATAGTAAGCGCTTAACAAATACCATTATGCGCTTAACAAATACCATTATTATTATTATTATTATAACAAAATCAATACCTGGGCAAAGGACGTTTAAGAAAAAATGCTCACAATCTATAAGGTTCTTGGGTGTTGGTCCCTGAATTCTAAGTGATGACCTTAGAGAGACAAATGTCTTTCTCTCATTCTGTCCTCATTCATTTATTCAATTGTATTTATTGAGCACATACTGTGTGCAGAGCACTTTACTGTTTGGGAGAATATGCTATAACAACAAACAGACACATTCCCTGCCCACACAAGCTTACAGTCTTAAATGTCCTCAGAAACTATTTAGACCAGATGGTCTGCAAAAGTAGCACAAATTTCCCACTAGCTAAGTCACGAGGTGTAGCTCAGGTTCGGCTGTTAGAGAAGTGCAAATGTGCTAATGTTAGCCATTCGCTATGGCTCTGGTTGAAGTTCTACACAACTGCACCCTATCTTCTGCTAACACCCAATCTTTCTCTGAGAGCAATCAGGAAAGGAGGATGAATAGTGAGAGGAACTCGTCCCATTTCACACTGAAAACTTGGGGAGGTGGTTAAGTAGGTCTTGTCTTATGTCGTCGAGTCAGCTCCGACCCACAGCGACGCCATGGACGCATCTCTTCCAGAAGGCCCCACTTCTATCTGCAATCAGTCTGGTACTGTATCCATAGAGTTTTCTTGGTAAAAATACAGAAGTGGTTTACCATTGCCTCCTTCCGTGCAGTAAACTTGAGTCTCCGCCCTCAATTCTCTCCCATGCTGCTGCTGCCCAGCACAGGTGAGTTAGGTAGTCAGGGTTAATTTGGGGAGCTGGTTAGGACATCAGGGTTAAGTTCCAGAAAGGTGGGAAAAATTTTTGCATATTTGATTCTCCACTCAGTCTTGGGCTTAAACCATCCAGAGAATGGAAAGAGTGGGAATAGTCATACTCCATTCTAAATTTTGTTACTCAGTTAAGGTTTTCTTTCCCTTGGACTTCAACCCTCATACTGTTGTAAAGGCTTAGGGTACTCTAGAGAAGATTCACTCTTTGGATAAGGGAGCCTAATCATTTAAGTTTAAGTCACTAAACCCTCTTAAGTCTCTTCCCAAAGGTTCCCACCAAAGTAAAAATTTCATCGGTCATTAAAATAGTCACTGCTTAAATGAAATGTCAACTGCTGAATAATAGTTACTCTTTCAGATCAGGAAATGAAAATTACTTTCCAATTTAAATCCTAAAAGGGAATTTTAAGCCTGCAGAATGGTAATAATGGGGAATTATTTAGAGCGGGGTGGGGGGAATACTGTCCAGAACTGCATTTAGCCCATCAACTGATTATATCTGGCCAAAAATAATAGTATGTAACTTCACACATGAGAAAACCTATAATAATTTACTAGCATGTTTATAAGTGTTATAATTTTTTTTGCAGAAATGGGCCAGTATTTCCTAAGTTCTTTATGCAATACTTGAATAATGATTTTGTTGTTGGGAACTGTGACTGCTAAATATCACTTCTGGGCAGTCCTCCATCCCAAACTTCAATGCATCCCTTTTCTGAAGCATAACAATTAGTCTCTTTCCTTACACAAAGGGACTGAAAGGCTTTTCCTGCCAGTCTCCAGTAACAATTTATTCTGCTTTGGTCTTATGAAATCTACAATATGCCTTTTATATTTTAAGTCATTCAACAATCTGCTTTTTATGTAATAAAATAGTCATATTCCAAGCTCACTCCTTTTGTGAAGCAGTATGTTTTAAGTGGGAGTAAAATCTCCTTGAAATCAAAACAATTCACCAACCAAGGATGATGGAGTTCAGGTTGCTGCCTCTGGAGTAATGAATATTCAGGAATCCTCAGACTTTTTAAAATCACTCAATCAATCAGTGGTATTTATTGAGCATTTATGAAATGTATAACACTACTAAGCTTTTGGGAGTGTACAATATAACGGAATTTCAAGATACTACCTCTAAATTGATCAAAATTATACCAGGAGGAACTTACTGGATAGGGGAAATATTTAAACATATGATCGTTTTTCATTATTCATGCTGGTGAGTTAGGTGATTTTGAGGGACAAATATAATGAAAGGGAATGTTCTATATTTTAATGACAAATTACTAGGACACAATTATTTGGTGATTTAGGTGATTTTAAGGGACAAATAAAATGAAAGGGAATGTTATATATTTTAATGACATCTTATGAGGACACAATTATTTGGGGGTAAAGAATATTATGTTCTTAAAATAGCAAAATAATTTATCAGGCTATAAATTATTATAAGTATGATTTATAATACTTTTGCCAAGAAAACTAAACTTTTTTCATATTTTTGGGAATTTTTTCTAGTCAATGAAATGCTATCACATTTAAATTTTAAACACCAGCAAGTCTACAAAAATATTTTAATACAGGGTTAAGGTCACAAAGTTATCTTTCTTACAGAAATTTTTATTACACTAATTTTCCGGAAAAGAATTGATCAATCAATGAAAGAAATGTATTGAGTGCTTACTGTGTGCAGTGCACTGCACTACGCACCTGGGAGAATACAAAACAAGAGTTGATAGTATATTTCCCTGCCTACAACAAGCTTACAGCCTAAAGGGAGAGCCAGGCATTAATATAAACAAATTACAGATTTATGTATAAGTGCTGTGGGGCTGAGGGTGCCAGACTGAGCTCCCTTTTTCCTCTCCTTCTCGCCCTCCCCAGCCCAACCTCCTTCCCTTCCCCACAGCACCTGTACAGATTTATTACTCTTTTTATTTTACTTGTACATATTTACTATTCTATTTATTTTGTTAATGATGTGCACTTAGCTTTAATTCTATTTGTTCTGAGGACTTGACACCTGTCCACATGTTTTATTTTGTTGTCCGTCTCCCCCTTCTAGACTGTGAGCCCGTTGTTGGGTAGGGACTGTCTCCATATGTTGCCCACTTTTACTTCCCAAGCGCTTAGTACAGTGCTCTGCACACAGTAAGCGCTCGATAAATACGATTGAATGAATGAATGAGGATGAATACCAAGAACTCAAAAATGCACAGATGAGGCAGAAGGAAGAGGGAGTCAAGGACAAGAGGGCTTAATTGGGAAAGGCCTCTTCGAGGGGATGTAACCTTAATAAGGCTTTGAAGGCAGGGAGATTGGTGGTCTGGCTTACTGTACCTATATGTCATTTTATTTATTTGTATTGATGTCTGTCTCCCCCTTCTAGACTGTAAGCTTGTTGTGGGCAGGGAATGTGTCTATTTATTGTTGTATTTTATCTCCCAAGTGCTTAGAACAGTGCTCTAACCTCCTCACTGTGCCTCGTTCTTGCCTGTCCCACCATCGACCCCCGGCCCACATCCTTCCCTTTGGCCTGGAATGCCCTCCCTCCACACATCCGCCAAGCTAGCTCTCTTCCTCCCTTCAAAGCCCTACTGAGAGCTCACCTCCTCCAGGAAGCCTTCCCAGACTGAGCCCCCTATTTCCCCTCCTCCTCCCCATCCCTCCCCTCCGGCGCCTACCTCCTTCCCCTCCCCACAGCACTTGTATATATTTGTACAGATTTATTACTCTATTTATTTTACTTGTACATATTTACTATTCTATTTATTCTGTTAATGATGTGCATATAGCTTTAATTCTATTTGTTCTGACGATTTTGACACCTGTCTACATGTTTTGTTTTGTTGTTTGTCTCCCCCTTCTAGACTGTGAGCCTGTTGTTGGGTAGGGACCGTCTCTATATGTTGCCGACTTGTACTTCCCAAGTGCTTAGTACAGCACTCTGCACACAGTAAGTGCTCAATAAATACGATTGAATGAATGAACGAATGCTCTGCACACAATAAGCACTCAGTAAATATGACTGAATGAATGAATATGGAAAAAGAGAGGGATTTCTGGGCCAGAAGGAGGATGTAGAAAAGGGACTGTTGGCGAGATATATATGGGATCAGAGCATAGTGAGTAAACTGGCGCTAGAGGAGCAAAGTGTGTGGGCTAGGCTGTAGCAGGTAAAATGGGAGGAGGCAAGCTGATTGAGTGCTTTAAATGTGATGGTAAGGTGTTTCTGATGGAGGTGGATAGGCAACCACTGGAGGTTCTTGAGGAGTGGGGAAACATGGACTGAATGTTTTTTTAGAAAAATGATCCAGGCAGCAGAGTGAAGTACCATGCTGCTTCTCTAAGTGAAGTGACTTGCCCAAAGTCACACAGCTGACAATTGGCAGAGCCGGGATTTGAACCCATGACCTTTAACTCTAAAGCCTGGGCTCTTTCCACTGAGCCACACTGCCCAGCTCCTCCCAGAGGCCTTCCCACATTCACCCCCCACTCCCTCTGCCTCGCCCTGACTTCCTCCCCCCAACCCAAGCACTCATTTACCTCTCTGACATTTTAATAATAGTGATGGTATTAAGCGCTTACTGTGGGCCAAGCACTGCCCTAAGCGCTGGGGTAGATCTGAGGTGATCAGGTTGTCCCACGTGGGGCTCACAATGAGGTAACCGAGGCCCAGGAATAATAATAATAATGATGATGGTGTTTGTTAAGCGCTTACTATGTGCAAAGCACTGTTCTAAGAGCTGGGCAGGTTACAAGGTTGTCCCACAGGGGGCTCACAGGTTTAATCCCCATTTTACAGATGAGGTAACTGAGGCACAGAGAAATGAAGGGACTTGCCCAAGGTCACACAGCTGACAACTGGCAGAGCCGGGATTTGAACCCATGATCACAGCTCACCTCCTCCAGGAGGCCTTCCAGACTGAGGCCCCTCCTTCCTCTCCCCATCCCCCTGCCTTGCCTCCTTCACCTCCCCACAGCACCTCCTCTCTCTATATATAGAGAGAGTGCTTAGAACAGTGCTTGGCACTGTCCACTTGTTCTGTTTTGTTGTCTGTCTCCCCCTTCTAGACTATGAGCCTGTTGTTGGGAAGGGACCATCTCTGTGTTTCCGACTTGTACTTCCCAAGCGCTTAGTACAGTGCTCTGCACACAGTAAGCACTCAATAAATACGATTGAATGAATGAATGAATGAATATATATATATGTATCTATATATATGCTCGTACATATTAGTGGAAACAGCACAGGCTTTGGAGTCAGAGGTCATAGGTTCAAATCCCGGCTCCGCCAACTGTCAGCTGTGTGACTTTGGGCAAGTCACTTAACTTCTCTGCACCTCAGTTACCTCATCTGTAAAATGGGAATTAAAACTGTGAGCCCCCGTGGGACAACCTGATTACTTTGTAACCTCCCCAGTGCTTAGAACAGTGCTTTGCACATAGTAAGCGCTTAACAAATGCCATCATCATCATCATTTATTACTCTATTTATTTTACATGTATATATTTATTTTATTTATTTTATTTTGCTAATATGTTTTGTTTTGTTGTCTGTCTCCCCCTTCTAGACTGTGAGCCCACTGTTGGGTAGGGACCGTCTCTATATGTTGCCAACTTGTACTTCCCAAGCACTTAGTACAGTGCTCTGCACACAAATACGATTGAATGAATGAATGAATGAGTGGGGAGAGAAAGAAGGCAGGGAGGTGGGCGAGGAGGCAGATGGTGGTAGTGGGATAGGATAAGTGCTTGGATCAACACAGTAACAGTTTTGATGGAGAGGAAACTGGATTTTAGCAATGCTGTGAAGGTATCACTGCCAGGATTGGTGACAGACTGAATATGTGGGTTAAATGAGAGAGATGAGTCAATCAATCAATCAATCGTATTTATTGAGCACTTACTGTGTGCAGAGCATTGTACTAGGCGCTTGGGAAGTACAAGTTGGCAACATATAGAGACAGTCCCTACCCAACAGTGGGCTCACAGTCTAAAAGGGGGAGACAGAGAACAAAACCAAACATACTAACAAAATAAAATAAATGGAATAGATATGTACAAGTAAAATAAATAAATAGAGTAATAAATATGTACAAACATATATACATATATACAGGTGCTGTGGGGAAGGGAAGGAGGTAAGATGGGGGGATGGAGAGGGGATGGAGAGTCAAGGATAATGCCCAGGTTATGGGCTTTTGAGATAGGGTAGATAGTAGCATTGTCCATCATAAAGGGAAAGATAAAAGGCAGAACAGGATTTGGGTGGGAAGAAAAGGAGTATTGGTCTGGACATGTTTAGATAGAGATGTCCTGAAGGCAGGACAAAATGCAAGGATGCAGAGAAGAAGAACGGTCAGGGCTGGGGAAGTAAAATTTGGAATCATCTATGTAAAGATGGTAGTTAAAGCCATGAGAGCAAATAGGAATGAATGTAAATGGAGATTATGAGGGGATCCAGAACTGAACCTTGAGGGACCCCCCCGCAGTGTCAGGGGGTGGGAGACAGAAGAAGAGCCTGAAAAGGAGTCTGAGAAAGAGCAATCAGAAAAATAGAAAACCAGGAGAGGACAGTGTCAGTGAAGCCAAGCTGGGGGACGAAGGGGTGGGTAAGGCGATAATGCTAGCTTGTGCCAACTCTCTGTGTAGCTACCCTGCTAATGAGGGAACAGGGAAGAGAGATAAATAGAGAACTTCCTACTGTTTGTCTTCATCCTCTTTTTCCTGTGTTACCACAACTGCTTATTTTCGTTGGCTCCAGGCCTGGTGCTACTGGGGGGATGAAATTTCCTCTTCCCCGGCACCAAAGGTGGCCACTCTCAGTGCACGTTCCCCCTCCGGTACGGGGGCTGCTCTGGACCCGAGCATCCGTGGGGGTGAACGGTTCTTTTCCCTCATGAGTTGGCTGCTCTTCTTTAGCACTGTTGCTGCTTGCCGATGGAGAGGTGAGGGGGCAAGAGCAGCTCCAGTTTGCCCTATCATCTGGTAAGGATGATGGGAAACTTACCCAAAGCTTGGGCTGGGGGGATGCTGTCCCACCTTATGCTGGCAGAGGGCAAGGATTGGAACTGCCATCTTGGCTCCAGTTCAGTCTCTTTCCCTTCAAAATGATGATGTGGGGACGATCACTTACTGGCCAAAAAACTCTGGGGGAGGTGAAGCCAGTGGTGTAGCATCCAGCGAGTGGGCGTCCAGCCTGGAGTGCCTTGACTGGCTCCAAGAAGAGCCAGATATTGGCTTGCGAGACATACATCAGCAACCACTGCTCTAAATGCTATTTAGTGTGCTGGATTTATTGGAGGAAATAATTCTAGAACTTAAATTTAAACTTGCCACCAACTGCATAATATTCTCAGGGAATAAGATGTTAGACACCGGTGTAGTTTCCATAATAACATATTAAAGATTTCCCCTGGCATTAACTTCTATGCCTCAAAAGCAAAACACAATTCATGATTACTGCACGTTTATTATTAACTCCCCTGAAAAGATGGGGGAATTGTGGCATATAATCAGTTTTAAATTTCCCCATTGCCTCAAGAAAAGAATAATACTCAGATCACCTGACTCTCACTCTTGTGCTTTAAACCACAAGCACTTCCTCCCTCCCACATTCGGCTGTGCTATCACAGACCGCATTTGATCCTCAACCACCCACATGCAACTCCCACCAAAGTCAACAGCAGCTAAGCAAGAGTACCTGACTGAGGACAAATTTTGGTTTATGAACTATAACATCTGTGCACACTGCATTTCTCTCTCTCTCTCTCTCTCTCTCTGTCTCTCTCTCTCTACACACACACGTATATTCATTCATTCATTCAATAGTATTTATTGAGCGCTTACTGTTTGCAGAGCACTGTACTAAGCGCTTGGGAAGTACAAGTTGGCAACATATAGAGACGGTCCCTACCCAACAATGGGCTCACAGTATAGAAGGGGGAGACAGACAACAAAACAAAACATGTGGTCAGGTGCCAAGTCATCAGAATAAATACAAGTAAAGCTAGATGCACATAATTGACAAAATAAATAGAATAGTAGATATGTACAAGTAAAATAAATAGAATAATAAATCTGTACAAACATATATACAGGTGCTGTGGTGAGGGGAAGGAGGGAGGGCGGGGAGAATGGGGGCAGAGGAAAAAGGGGGCTCAGTCTGGGAAGGCCTCCTGGAGGAGGTGAGCTCTCAATAGGGCTTTGAAGGGAGGAAGAGAGCTAGCTTGGTGGATTTGTGGAGGGAGGGCATTCCAGGCCAGGGGGAGGACGTGGGCTGGGGGTCGACGGCGGGACAGGCGAGAACGAGGCACAGTGAGGAGGTAAGCGGCAGAGGAGCGGAGGGTGTGGGCTGGGCTGGAGATGGAGAGAAGGCAGGTGAAGTAGGAGGCGGCGAGGTGATGGACAGCCTTGAAGCCGAGAGTGAGGAGTTTTTGCTTGATGCATAGGCTGACTTTTTAGGAGGGGAGTAACATGTCCAGAGCGTTTCTGCACAAAGATGATCTGGGCAGCAGCGTGAACTATAGACTGAAGTGGAGAGAGACAGGAGGATGGGAGATCAGAGAGGAGGCTGATGCAGTAATCCAGTCAGGATAGGATGAGAGATTGAACCAGCAAGGTAGCGGTTTGGATAGAGAGGAAAGGACGGATCTTGGCGATGTTGTGGAGGTGAGACTGGCAGGTTTTGGTGATGGACTGGATATGAGGGCTGAACGAGAGAGCAGAGTCAAGGATGATACCAAGTCTGCAGGCTTGTGAGACAGGAAGGATGGTAGTGCCGTCTACAGTGACAGGAAAGTCAGGGAGAGGGCAGGTTTTGGGAGAGAAGATAAGGAGTTCAGTCTTGGACATATTGAGTTTTAGATGGCGGGCAGACATACAGATGGAGATGTCCTGAAGGCAAGAGGAGACCCGAGCCTGAAGGGAGGGAGAGAGAGCAGGGGCAGAGATGTAGATTTGGGTGTCATCAGCGTAGAGATGACAGTTGAAGCCGTGGGAGCGAATGAGTTCACCAAGGGAGTGAGTGTAGATAGAGAACAGAAGGGGACCAAGAACTGACCCTTGAGGAACCCCTACAGTAAGGGGATGGGAGGGGGAGGAGGAGCCCGCAGATGAGACTGAGAATGAACGGCCGGAGAGATAAGAGGAGAACCAGGAGAGGACGGAGTCTGTGAAGCCAAGGTTGGATAGCATGTTGAGGTGTGTGTGTATATATATATAAACACACAAGTATAGATATGTATATATATACACACACATACATATAACACTTGCTAAATGCAAAAAAAAATCTTTAAAAACGTGAATACATAGCTTCCTGGCACACAAGCACATTTTCAGAAAACACCTGATGGGTAGAAAGATAAGGTACTTAATTTCCTGACAGCCTGAGAGTACAGTCCTGGACAAAATGGAACGCTACATCAAAGGATTCTACCTTTGAGAAGCAGCAGCGTGGCTCAGTGGAAAAGAGCACGGGCTCTGGAGTTAGAGGTCATGGGTTCAAATCCCCACTCTGCCAATTGCCAGCTGTGTGACTTTGGGCAGGTCACTTAACTTCTCTGTGCCTCAGTTACCTCATCTGTAAAGTGGGGATTAAGACTGTGAGCCCCCTGTGGGACAACCTGATCACCCTGTAACCTCCCCAGTGCTTAGAACAGTGCTTTGCACATAGTAAGTGCTTAATAAATGCACATTATTATTATTATTACCTGCAGTACCTGCGACTGACTTAAATAAACCACATTTAGTATTTAAACTTACTTTTTTCACTCTACACATTCAGTTGTCCTTCATTCTTTAGACTCGTTGTGGGCAAGGAACGAGTCTGCCAACTCTGTTGTATCGTATGCTCCCTAGCACTTGGGACATTGCTCTGCAGATAGTGCTCAATAAATACCACTGATATTTGAAGGCCCGACGCTGAAGTTTGTCTATTAGTGTGTGTGACTGAAAAGGCCAATTCTGGACCCAAATCCCTACTTTATTGTTCACACACTGTGCCAGTGTTGTCATGCTGGAAGTTTCTCTTCTGCCTCCTTGCCTGTGGTTCCAAATGAGATTTTGCTTAAAGATTGTCACTTTTTTTTTGATAGCAGCAAATCATGCTGTTCTACCCTCAACAGCTGATTCCCACTTTTCAGCTGGGATGCTCCACTTTAAATGAAAGGTGATTTATATCTCTCCATACTATCTCTACATATGCACCACCTGGAGAGACTGAAAATATGATTGATCAACCAGTACTAGATCACCACCACTCATTACAGAAGCAGCACGGTTTAATGGAAAGAGCCCAAGCTTGGGAGTCAGAGGTCATGGGTTCTAATCCTGGCTCTGCCACTTGTCAGCTGTGTGGCTTTGGGCAAGTCACATAACTTCTCTGGGCCTCAGTGACCTCATCTGTAAAATGGGGGTTAAGACTATGAGCCCCATGTGGGACAAGCTGATTACCTTGTACCTACCCCAGTGCTTAGAACATAGTAAGCACAAAGTAAGCGCTTAACAAATACCATCATCATTATTATTATCAGCCCTGGAGATGGTGGGGTTGCAGGACTGGAAGAAACAGGTGGGGGTGATCAAACATGGGTGTGGGGGATGATGACAGAGCCTGACATAAGCACAGGCCAGGGTTTATGGGGGCGGGGGGTGGAGAGCAGGGAGAAAGATGGCAAGAAGGAGCATTATGAGGAAGGAGTGACAGCGGCCGGGTAGAGCATGGCCGAGACTGGCAGAGGCCACCCTGGGCATAAAATGAGTTGAGAGCTCAGTAGATACCCCTTACTGACTGGTTGCAACTCACTGAATTTCTAAAAATTTAAAACCATTAATCAATCAAATGTATTTATTGAGCACTTACTATGTGCAGAGCATGGACTAAGCACTTGGGAGAGTACAATATAACAGACTTGGCAGACCTTTTCCCTGTCCAAAACAAGTTAACAGTCCAGAGGGGGAGACAGATATTGATATGACTAAATATTTTAACTGAGAGGCTGGACAATATTACATAGGTCTCTACAAATACAAACGCTTATTATGGGCATATTTTGTTGTAATGCAATTAAATATCTTAGATTAATCCCCCAAAATGTTACCTGACATTTGAATACATTTAAGGGGACTTACAGTCTTTTATGGGACAAACTAACCTGGAGGGTTGAGAAACTGAAGAATTTCTGTGTGCTCCATGGCCTGAAGGACCTCCATCAGTTCCATGACTGTGCAACCTCTTTCACCCATTAATCTCAGTAAACAGAGGCTGGGACTTCCTTCTGGCTCCAGTACTTTGAGAGAGCATTGTTCCAACTCCAGAGAACTGCAAAATCATCATATGAAAAGTCTGTCAGTCCACATTCAAATCATTTTTCAAGCAGCCCTTACTCCTTTACACTTACAAAAATGCATCTACCTGAAAGAGAAAAAAATACTGGGCTTGGTATAAGACATCTACTTGACTAAGCAAGAACTTCAGGATAATCTATAGTGGTTTCTAAAGTCACAAGGACAGGTTAATTCATCCAATCGTATTTATTGAGTGCTTACTGTGTGCAGAGTACTGTACTAAGCGCTTGGGAGAGTACAATATAACAATAAACAGATACGTTCTCTGCCCACAACGACCTTAAGTCTAGAGGGGGCTTACAGTCTAGAAGGAGCTAGATGAGCACTGAACTCTTGTGGCTACCTGTGGGTAGACTGAAGCGTCACTGAATGACCTGCCCATAAATGGATTTTAGTAGGAGAGGCTAACATTTTACACCCTCTATAGGTTGAGGCTAAACCAACCCTCAGAAAGTCTAGGGGCTGGACTGCGAAGTCCTTCTCTGCCCGACTCGAGAGGTGGTCCACCCCTGGTCACCAGAGTTCCACAGGAGAGCAGGAGCTGTGTTTAAGGGCAACGGTAAGACTTGAGAGTTGACACTTCCCATCGGTTTTAGAGGCTGGACCCCCAACTTCTCGCTCTTCGTGCTACAGCAAGAAACCCCACTCCAATCCTGACCATGGGGGCTGGAGAGAAGGGGGACTGAGATACACAAGTGCTTGCCTCCATTCTCTACTCATGCAGAATGCTCTCTCCCGCAAAAAGATTTTAATATGACTTGGCAAGGGAAGCAGACTGGAATGTCAATGGTATTTATTGAACAATGCTTACTATGTGCAGATTGTTGTATTAAATGCTGGGAGACTACAGCACAATAGAGTTGGTAGACACAATTCCTATTCTCAAGGAGTTAATCTAATAGGAAAAACAGGCATTAAAATACACTTCAGCTAGGGGAAATGGAAGAGTATAAGGATATATACTAAATGCTGTGGGGCTCAGGGTGGGGTATCAAAGTGACAAAGGGGTAGAGACCCAACTGCATAAGTAATGCAGAAGAGAGGGAGAACAGGGTGGGGGAATGAGGTATGAGTTAGGGAAGACCTCCTGAAGATGATAAGGTTTTAACAGGGCTTTGAAGATGGGGAAGTGGTGATGGGATATGAAGGAGGATGGAGTTCCGGGTCAGAATTAAAATATGGGCCAGGGGTTGGCAAGGCCACTCCCAAAACTTCCAGTACAAGAACCTGGAATCCTTACAGCAGGACAGATGTTTGTAAATCTTGCCACTCAGGTGTCACATCAAGCTACTTTGAGCAGCACACTAGCTTCTAGTCAGAGAATCCCAATAGAGCCAAAATTCCAAAATTTAAACATAAATGGAGCTTCAAACATTTCATCCAGCCCAAAACACATTTGTTGTGGTGGGGTTTTGATCAGATCCTCATTTCCTACCATGCCCATGGAGCTGGACAAAAGCCCTCACCAACATGTGGCCAGGAGGGAGTCTCCTACATAGGGCCCGACTAGTAACAATGGAGTTCCTAACTAGAAGTTCTTGATCCCATTTGGCTACAAAGAGTCAAAAAACTATGGAGAATGGAACTAGTAGCTTCACTTCCACAGTAATTATTCCTGGAAGGGAGAGGAGTGGGGGAGAAGGGGGGTTTCTCATAACCCACTTGTAATTTAAACCCATACTCCCTCTATTCAAGAGCAGTCCTTCTTTAGAACATAACAAACTTTAAGTTAAACTTAACTTAAACCCTTCTCCCTCACAGGCGGTACCTCTGTGATGGGTGAGAGGATGAAACTGTAATTATTGTTCACTAAATTGTTCTCTAAATTTCATGATTTCAGGATGAGGGTCACCTTCCAAAGTTTGAAGAAACTAAGTTCAAAGCCAAACCAAGGAATACAATTTTTTCTCATAGTAAGTGGTAAGCCAAGGAGATGTGTAAAGGAGATGTGTAAAGGAGGTTGGATAAATTCATGGACAAGAGCTCTATGATGGATTATTTAAGGGAAAGACAGGGTTGTAGATGGAAAAGTTGGGGACTGCTACATGGTACATCTCCCTAACCATTTGGATGGATATCAAAGAAGGCAATACCGTTCCTCAAAAAAGCAATCAATGAACTGGTGGGTGTTTACTGGTGCGCAGAGTACTGTACTAAGTGCTCGGGTGAGTGGGTAGACACGATCCTGAACCCGTAAGGACTTTTCAGACCAGAGGGTGATATCCTGTTGTTAATCTCACAGACGAATAGCTAGGTTTGATGGTTACCAGTCTGATCCAGTACTGATCGTTAAAAGTTTATGTTCTGAAGATGGATTGCTCTTGAATAGAGGGAGTATGGGTTTAAATTACAAGGAGTGGGTTATGAGAAAGCATTCCCACCCACTACCTCTGGATATGAGAAGCTGCCCTTCATATTGTATTAGCACTTTGGCATACAGTGGTACAGTTTGAGGTTCTGGGTTGTTTTTGTAAGGCCTTTTACCTATTAGTACTGTTTCTAAGGTGTTTTTTTTTCCCCCTGTTACTGGGACTCTATGGACCCTACAAGCAGCATGACTTAATGGCAAGAGTATGGGCCCAGGGGCCAGAGGACCTGGATTCTAATCCCGGCACTGCCACCTCCCAGCTGTGCAACCTTTGGGAAGGTCACAATTTCTCTGTGCCTCAGTTTCATCTGTAAAATGGGGATTTAATACGTGTTCTTCATCCTACTTAAGACTATGAACCTTGTGTGAGACAGGATTGTGACCAATCTGATTATTTTGTATCGTGTCTCCTAATTCTGTTATATTGTATTCTCCCAAGTGCTTTGTACAATGCTCTGGGCATAGTAAGCATTCAATAAATACCACTCATTGGTTGCTTAGTACAGTACTTAGTGTTGGGCTAATCAGGTTGGACACAATTCCCATCCCACACTGGGGTCACAGTCTAAGTAGGAGGGATACCAAATATCAACCACTACAATTATCGCCATCATTATCATTAACAAATACCACAATTACTACAAAGTTTTGAAAGTAGACATTCTTGTATGTGTTGTTAATTGTCACTAAATTTTCCCCAGAATCTAGCAGAGTACTTGATACACTGTGCAACTCTTAATAAATACAGTGACAATGTGGATGCTGATCTGTCTAGCTTTAGATGCAATTATGCCTCGAGAAAATGAATGTCCACTTCTAGCCTGTTATAAGAAAGTTCTGGTTTGGGGAATCAATCAATCTATCACATTTATTGAGCACTTACTGTGTGCAGAACACTGCACTAAGCTCTTGGGAGAGTACAGTATAACAGAGTTGTAGACACAATCCCTGCCCACGAGCTTATAGTCTAGAGGGGGATACAGGCATTTATATAAATTACAGTTACGCACACAAGTGCTGTGGGGCTGAGGGAGGGGTGAGTAAGGGTACGAATCCAAGTGCTAGGGTGAGACAGAAGGGAGTGGGAGAAGAGGAAATGAGGGCTTAGACAGGGAAAGGCCTCTTGAAGAAGATGGGCCTTAATAAGGCTTTGAAGTTGGGGAGAGTCATCGTTTGTCGGAAATGTCGAATATGAAGAGGGAGGGCATTCCAGGCCAAAGGGAGAACATGGGCCATGAGATAGACAAAACCAAGGTACAGTGAGTAGGTTGGCATTAGATGAGCAAAAAGAGTGGGCTGGGTTGTAATAGGAAATCCAGGAGGTAAGGTGTGTGGGAGGTGGCAGAGAGCAGGGGAGAGGAGAAAACTGATTGAGTGCTTTAAAGCCTACAGTAAGGAGTTTCTGTTTGATGCAGAGGGGCATATAGTTTATATGCAACCATTTGAAACTGCGTTTAACGTCTTTAGCTGTCTGCATTCTTAGCCAACAGTGGATAAATTTTAGTGATGTGTTCTGTGTCAACGCTGCTGGATGAAAATTGAGTCCTTCCAAATCATGTATCCATTATTTTAGGAAACTGAAAAGGAAAATGGTACACTTATATAAAAATTAGCTCATTTTTTGCCCTTTTCCACTTGGGTAATGAAATTTTTGGAAGATATCAAGGTCATATTTATTGAGTGTATAATGCCAATCATAAAATTTTTATTTTGAGTTTAGATAAGATTTATCATGAAAGATATAAGCCAGAAAGCAGAGATGGAAGTTTTTCACGACTTTTGGAATAAAATGCAAGAGCAAATCTAACAGTTCTGATTTCTAACAGTCAATTAATACCCTTTTAGGCTGATCTTAGGATACACCATCTCATTTTATCTTCCAAAATTCTCAGGGAAGTAGGTGGGTGGATATATTTACCCTGTTTTATAGCAGGGGGAACAGACAGATTCATTCACTCATTGAATCATATTTATTGAGTGCTTACTGCGTGCAAAGTACTGTACTAAGCACTTGGGAGAGTACAATATAACAATAAACCCATTCCCTTAAAGGTGTTAGCAAATGACCAAAAGTCACACAGCAGCTGGGTCATCCAAAGTGAAGATTAAACAATTCACATTTCCCGCTCCTCAGAAAAACTGCAATGGCTACCTATTTGATCTACCTCCGCGGTCAAACAGAAACTCCTTAACAGCTTTAAAGGACTGACTGTGATTAGTGATTATTTAGATTGTGTCTAACTTGAATAACTTGTATCTACCCTAGAGCTTACAGCAGATATTGACACATAGTAAGGGCTTATATGCCATAAAAAAAAAAACAGGTCAATCGCTCCTACCATAACTCGTTGATCTCCTACTACAGCCCAACCCAATCATTTCACTCCCCTACCGCCAACTTACTCAATGCACCTTGATTCATTCATTCATTCAATCGTATTGAGCGCTTACTGTGTGCAGAGCACTGTACTAAGCGCTTGGGAAGTACAAGTTGGCACATATAGAGTAGTTGGTCCCTACTGTGCTTACTGGGAGCACAACAGCAGGCTCACAGTCTAGAAGGGGGAGACAGACAACAAAACAAAACATATTAACAAAATAAAATAAATAGAATAGAATTCATCTGTCTCACCACCGACCCCTTGCCCATGTCCTTCCTCTGACCTGGAACTCCCTCCCTTTTCATATCCGACAGATCACCGCTCTCCTAAAATCACATCTCCTCCAAGAGGCCTTCTCTGACTCTGCCTTCATTTCTCCTACTCGCCTTCCCTTCTGCATTGCCTCTGTACTTGATGTGTCTCGCTTAAGCACTTGATAGTCACCCCACCCCACAGCACTAATGTAAATATCCTTACACTCTCCCACTTCCCCTATCTGCAATTTATTTTCATTCATTCAATCATTTATTGAGCGCTTACTGTGTGCAGAGCACTGTACTAAGCGCTTGGGAAGTACAAGTTGGCAACATATAGAGACGGTCCCTACCCAACAGTGGGCTCTTTAATGTCTGCCTCCCCTGATAGACTGTAATTTCCTTATGAATGGGGATTATTAATAATAATAAATAATGATTATACTAATTCTGGTATTTCTTAAGCGCTTATAGTGTGTCATTCATTCATTCAATCGTATTTATTGAGCGCTTACTGTGTGCAGAGCACTGTAATAAGCGCTTGGGAAGTACAAGTTGGCAACATATAGAGACGGTCCCTACCCAACAGTGGGCTCACAGTCTAGAAGGGGGAGACAGAGAGCAAAACAAAACATATTAACAAAATAAAATAAATAGGATAAACATGTACAAATAAAATAGAGTAATAAATACGTACAAACATATATACATATACACAGGTGCTGTGGGGAGGGGAAGGGGTAAGGCGGGGGATGGGGATGGGGAGAGGGGGAGAGGAAGGAGGGGCTCAGTCTGGGAAGGCCTCCTGGAGGAGGTGAGCTCTCAGTAGGGCTTTGAAAGGAGGAAGAGAGCCAGGCACTGTACTAAGGGCTGGGGTGGAGACAAGCAAATCGGGGTGGACACCGTCCCTTGTCCTACATGGGGCTCACAGTCTGAATCTTCATTTTACAGATGAGGAAACTGAGGCACAGGGAAGTGAAGTGACTTGTCCAAGGTCACCCAGAAGACAAGTGGCAGAGCCGGGATTAGAACCCATGACCTTCTAACTCCCAGGCCCATGCTCTATCCACTAGACTATGCACCTAGCAACTCTACTGTATTGTGTTCTTCCAAGCACTTAGTCCAGTATTCTACACACAGTAAGCACTGAGTAAATACCACTGATTGATAATTACTATTCACTGATTGACCCCTCGACCAAACAAGCCAAGAGAAAAGATGAATCTGTTCTTAATTACTAAAATTAACTGTCTACATGAATCAAGTTAAAGGATAATTTCCAATTTTATCTTTCTTTCTTTTGCTGTATTTATTAGTCAGCATGAAGGATGCAGAGCCAAACTAGAACCCATGTCTCTGGTCCAGGGAATTAATCAATCAATCAATCAATCATATTTATTGAGCACTTACCGTGTGCAGAGCACTGTACTAAGCGCTTGGGAAGTACAAGTTGGCAACATATAGAGACAGTCCCTACCCAACAGTGGGCTCACAGTCTAAAAGGGGGAGACAGAGAACAAAACCAAACATACTAACAAAATAAAATAAATAGAATAGATATGTACAGGTAAAATAAATAAATAAATAAATAAATAGGGTAATAAATATGTACAAACATATATACATATATTCATATTAAGGTGGGATACCACAGTTAAAATAATGATTATTATTTTAATTATTATTATGGAGGGGTTTTTCATTGTATTTGATGAGCCTTGCTATGTGCCAGGCACTGGACTAAGTGCTGGGATAGATACAAGCTAATCAGGTTGGACACAGTCCAGGTCCCTCATAGGGATCACAGTCTTAATCCTCATTTTACAGATACAGACAGTAACTGAGCCACAGAGAAGTCAAGTGATTTGCCCAAGATCACACAGCAGATAAAAGGCAGAGCCAGTATTAGAACCCAGGTTCATTCATTCATTCAATCGTATTTATTGAGGACTTACTGGGCGCAGAGCACTGTACAATACAAGCACTAGGGAAATACAAATTGGCAACATATAGACAGTCCCTACCCAACAATGGGAGGTTCTTCTGACTCCCAAGCCCAAGCTCTATCCACTAGGCCATGCTGTTTCTCTAATTTAGGGAATATAGGGAAAAAGTCCTCTTGTCCAAATGTGTGGCTCCATAGCTTTTGCCTCCACCTCAACACTTCCAGGGTAGTCAAAAACTTGAGAGCACAGCTGCTCTTATCACCTCAGGCAAGGTCAGGCTCAGAACTCAGCTCTTATTGATGATGATGATGATGTTGATGACTTTTATTAAGGGCTTACTATGTGCCAAGCACTGTTCTAAGCGCTGGGGAGGTTTCAAGGTGATCAGGTCGTCCCATGGGGGGCTCACAGTCTTCATCCCCATTTTACAGATGAGGGACCTGAGGCCCAGAGAAGTGAAGTGACTTGCCCAGAGTCACACAGCTGACAGGTGGCGGAGCCGGGATTTGAACCCACGACCTCTGACTCCCAAGCCCGGGCTCTTTCCACTGAGCCATGTTGCTTCTCTAGCTACGCTGCTTCTCTATTGTAGCACTGTCCCCAAACTTCTAATTAACCAACATGTTCAGCAGTAGAAGTTAACCTTGAGGTAGGGAAAAATCATTTCCCTGAATTTCCGCTATGACCCCCAATCTGATAAACAATGCAAAAGTCCAGGAAGTCCAAAACTAGACTGCATTTTTCTCCTACAGTTAGGGTTTGGTTTTTTTTTAATTATGAACTGTGAGCCCCCCGTGGGACAACCTGATCACCTTGTAACCTCCCCAGCACTTAGAACAGTGCTTTGCACATAGTAAGCGCTTAATAAATGCCATTAAACCCCCACCCCCCAAGAAAAACCTAGTTTATACATGGAGCATACAGAACTCCCTAGCTTGAAGACCTCTAGGATTAGGATCTATGACTATTGCTCTGGCAATCGTCCCCTAGCTCCCTGTGGCCAGGGAACACCTCCACCAACTCTATTATGTTGTACTCTCCCAAGTGCTTAGTACAGTGCTCTGCACACAGTAAGCACTCAATAAATACAATCAATTGCATGGCTTATGTGCATTAGGGAGTTTTGCTCCCTATGTGTAGGAGAAGCAGCATGGCTCAGAGGAAAGAGCCCAGGCTTGGGAGCCAGAGGTCATGGGTTCTAATCCCGGCTCCGCCACTTAGCTGTGTGACTTTGGGCAAGTCACTCCACTTCTCTGTGCCTCAGTTACCTCATCTGTAAAATTGGGATGAAGACTGTGAACCCCACGTGGGACAATCTGATCACCTTGTTTCCCCCCAGCGCTTAGAACAGTGCTTCACACATAGTAAGTGCTTAACAAATACCGTCATTATTATCATTATTATTATTTTGCTGGATTCGCTAATGGAGTCTCGGTGAATCTGTGCTACTTGGCCTAAACTGCATTGTCAATCTCTACTAGGTTTACCTCCCAGGTACATCAAACAATCTCATCATCAATCCGGTAACCTCTCTTACATTACTCATTTGCCTCCCTACTCCAGCCCCCACCCTTACTTCCACCACTTCCCTGTCCACTTGCCTCACCTATCTGTTGTTCGCTTATATCCATCCCAGGGTTTAGTACAGTGCCTGGCACATAGTAAGCGCTTAACAAATACCATCATTATTATTACTCTCAAATCACTCAAGTCAAAACTTTGTTCCCCACTTCGCCAGTTCCTCTTTTTCCTCTATCATTCAGCTTCTCCCTTTCAAAAGGATTTCCACTTTTTTTCTGGTCACTCACGTCACCCTTAGGACACTGACATCACCAAGTCACTCATCAGTGTTTCATCTCTCCTACACATTATACTATTCTTAGTCTCATTACTCTTCTCCTCAGTAAACCACACCTGTTCTCATTTCTCTTGTCATTACGTTACTTCTCTTCCGCTGGCCATTACCATTTCCTCTTTTACAATGTTTGGCATGTAGTAAGTAGATAAAATAAATACCATTATTGTTATTATTATTCCTTTATATCCCTGTTTATTAAGTTGTCCAGATCCTCTAACTGTCTCACTCCATTCATTTCTACATGTATTTGAACTGATCATCATCAATGGTATTTACTGAGCACTTGGGTGCAGAGAACTGTACTAAATCATATTGCATCTATCCCAATACTTAGTACAGTGCTTGGCATATAAGTAAATAATATTAATTAAAAATAGTTTCATTAAGCACTTAATGCTTAACAAAAGCATTAAGATGATCAGATTTAAGGTGTACCGAGCATTAAGATGATCAAATCGGACACAGACTCTGTCCCATATGAGGCTCACAGTTTAAGTAAGAGGAAGAACTTGGAGAAGCAGCATGGTTGAGAGGAAAGAGCATTGGCTTGGGAGTCAGAGGACCTGGGTTCTAATACCCACCCTGACAACTGCCTGCTGTGTGACCTCGGCCAAGAAACAATTTTTCTTCGTCTCAGTTCCCTCATCCGTAAAATGGTGATTAAATACCTAGTCTCCCTCCTACCTAAACTGTGAGCCCCATGCAGGGCAGGGATTGTGTCTGACCCAGTTAACTTGCACATACCCCAGCACTTAGAACAGTATTTGACACAAAATAAGCACATAAAATATACCATAAAAAACATATATATATGTATGTATATATCTATGTATATATAAAATCCTGATTTTAAAGATGAGGAAACTAAAGCACAGAAAAATTGTTGCTTGCCCAAGGTCACACAGCAGGCTAGTGGTGAAGCCAGGATTAGGCGCATGCTCGTTCCACTAGGGCGCATTGCTTATTATTAGACATTGCTTGTCAATATAATTAATTTATTCATTTGCATTTACTGAGAGCTTACTGTGTGCAGAGCACTGTACTAAGCTATTGGGAAGTAAAAATCAGCAACATACAGAGATGGTCCCTACCCAACAACGGGCTCACAGCCTAGAAGGGGGAGACAGACAACAAAACAAGCAGACGGGTGTCAACACCACCAGAATAAATAGAATTATAGCTAGATACACATCATTAATAAAATAAATAGAGTAATAAATATGTTCAAATATACACAAGTGCTGTGGGGATGGAAAGGGGGTAGGGCGGGGGGGTGATGAATGGCTATGTGCAGAACACTGTACTAGACACAAAAATAAAAGGTTCCCCTGTGCCCTGAGAAGTTTACAGTCCAATGAGAATACAAGCTGACAAATTGTTGAAGCAATGGTTATTAACCTCATTTTACTGAAGAGGCCTGGAGAGGTTAAGTTGCCTTTCTAAGGTCACACAGCAGGCCGGCGGTAGCCTGGGGGCCTCCTGACTCCAAGTTCCTCACTCTTCCCACTGGGCCCTGCTGCAGGGAACAGATAATTGACAATATGCATGCTAAGGGATCAATGGGTAGGTGGGGATAATTGACAATACTTAGGCCAAGGAGTTGATGGGTAGGTGGGATAATTGGCAATATGTAGGCTAAGGGATAGTAATAATGATGGTATTTGTTCATTCATTCGATCGTATTTTTTGAACTCTTACTGTGTGCAGAACACTTTACTAAGCGTTTGGGAAGTAGAATTCAGCAGCAGAAACAACGGGCTCACACGACAGTGCTTTGCACATAGTAAGTGCTTAACAGATACTATCATTATTATTATTACTATGTGCCAAGCACTGTTCTAAGCACCGAGGTCGATACAAGGTTAACAGGTTGCCCCACGTGGGGCTCACTGTCTTAATCCTCACTTTACAGATGAGGCAATTCAGGCACAGAAAAGTGAAGTGGCTTTCCCAAGGTCCCACAGCAGACAAGTGGCGGAACCGGGATTAGAACCCACATCCTTTGACTCCCACAGCTATGCTCTTTCCACTAAGCCAGGCTGATCGATGGGTAGGTGGGGATTATTGGCAATATATCGGTTAAGGGATCGATGGGTAGGTGGTGGTCACTGATGATACATAGGCCAAGGGATCGATGGGTAGGTGGGGATAACTAATGATATGCAGGCTAGGGGATCAATGGGCAGGGGAGGATAATCGACAATATGTAGGCCAAGGGATCGATGGTTAGGTGGGGATTATTGGCAATACACAGGCTAAGGGATCAATGGGTGGGTGGGGATAATTAACAATATGTAGGCTAAGGGATTGATGGGTAGGTGGGGATCATTGGTACTACACAGGCTAAGGGATCAGTGGGTAGGTGGGAATAATTAACTCTATGTAGGCCAAGGGATCGATGAGTAGATGGGGATCATTGGCAATACATAGGCTACAGGATCAATGGGTAGGTGAGGATAATTAACAATATGGAGGCCAAGGGATCGCTGGGTAGGTGGGGAGAGCCCGTTGTTGGGTAGGGACCGTCTCTATATGTTGCCGACTTGTACTTCCCAAGTGTTTAGTACAGTGTTCTGCACACACTAAGCGCTCAATAAATACAATTGAATGAATGAATGAATCACTGGCAATACACAGGCTAAGGGATCGGTGGGTAGGTGGGGATAATTAACTCTACGTAGGCCAAGGGATCGATGGGTAGGTGAGGATAATTAACAGTACGTAGCTAAGGGATTGATGGGTAGGTGAGGGATCACTGACAAAACGTAAGCCAGGGGATTGATCGATGGGTAGGTGAGGATCATTTACAATATGTAGGCCAAGGGATAGATGGGTATGTGGGGAACATTGGCATTCCATAGGCTAAGGGATCGATGGATCGGGGGGATGATTAGCAATCTGTAGGCTAAGGAATGGATGGGTGGGGGTGCTTATTGGCAATCCGTAGGCTAAGGGATCGAGGGATTGGCGGGGGAGGATGATTGGCAATGCGTAGGCTAAGAGAACGATGGATTGGGGGTATGATTGGCAATCCATAGGCTAATAATAATAATGATGGCATTTATTAAGCATTACCATGTGCAAAGCACTGTTCTAAGCGCTGGGGAGGTTACAAGGTGATCAGGTTGTCCCACAGGGGGTTCACAGTCTTCATCCCCATTTTACAGATGAGGGAACTGAGGCACAGAGAAGTTAAGTGACTTGCCCAAAGTCACACGTCTGACAATTGGAGGAGAAGCATTTGAACCCATGACCTCTGACTCCAAAGCCTGTGCTCTTTCCATTGGGCCACGCTGCTAAGGGATCGATGGATTGGGCGGGATGATTAGCAATCCGCAGGCTACGGAATGGATGGATGGGGGGGCTTACTGGCAATCCGTAAATTAAGAGATCGATGGATGGGGGGGGCGGGGTGGTTGGCAATCCGTGGGCTAAGGGATCGATGGATTGGGGGGGAGTTATTGGCAATCCGTAGGCTAAAGGATCGATGGATGGGGCGGGGTGGGGGGGATAATTGGCAATCCGTAGGCTATGGGATCGATGGATTGGGGGGGATGATTGGCAATCCGTAGGCTAAGGGAATTGATGGATTGGGGGGATGATTGGCAATCCGTAGGCTAAGGGATTGATGGATTGATGGGGAGAGGTGATTGGCAGTCCATGGTCTAAGGGATCGATGGATGGGGGGGCGGAAGGGATATGATTGGCAATCCGTAGGCTAAGGGATCGATGGATGGGGGGGATAATTGGCAATCTGTAGGCTATGGGATCAATGGATTGGGGTGGATGATTGGCAATCCGTAGGCTAAGGGAACTGATGGATTAGGGGGGATGATTGGCAATCCGTAGGCTAAGGGATTGATGGATTGATGGGGAGAGGTGATTGGCAGTCCATGGTCTAAGGGATCGATGGATGGCGGGGGGGGGGGGGGGATATGATTGGCAATCCGTAGGCTAAGGGATGGATGGTGGGGGGGGGATAATTGGCAGTCTGTAGGCTAAGGGATGGATGGATGGGGGTGGGTAGGGGGCTGATTGGCAATCCGTAATAATAATAATAATGGTGGTATTTGTTAAGCGCTTACTATGTGCAAAGCACTGTTCTAAGCACTGTGGGGGGGGGGGGGCTACAAGGTGATCAGGTTGTCTCACTTGCGGCTCGTCAGCGAGGCTCAGTGGAAAGAGCCTGGGCTTTGGAGTCAGTGGTCATGGGTTCAAATCCCAGTCGGCTTTGTGACTTGGGGCAAGTCACTTCACTTCTCTGTGCCTCAGTTACCTCATCTGTAAAATGGGGATCGAGACTGTGAGCCCCCCGTGGGACAACCTGATCACCCTGTAACCTCCCCAGCACTCAGAACAGTGCTTTGCACATAGTAAGTGCTTAATAAATGCCATCATCATCATTATTATTAGTATTTTACAGATAACTTGTACTTCCCAAGCACATAGTCCAGTGCTCGGCACACAGTAAGCACTCAATAAATATGATTGAATGAATGAATGAGGTAACTGAGGCACAGAGACAGCACCTGTATATATGTATATATGTTTGTACGTATTTATTACTCTATTTTACTAGTCCATATTTATTCTGTTAATATGTTTTGTTCTGTTGTCTGTCTCCCCCTTCTAGACTGTGAGCCCACTGTTGGGTAGGGACCGTCTCTATATGTTGCCGACTTGTACGTCCCAAGCGCTTAGTCCAGTGCTCTGCACACAGTAAGTGCTCAATAAATACAACTGAATAATGATATGTATATATGTTTGTACGTATTTACAATGTTGCCGACTGTGTGCAGAGCACTGGACTAAGCGCTTGGGAAGTACAAGTCGGCAACATATAAAAACAGTCCCTACCCAACAGTGGGCTCACAGTCTAGAAGGGGGAGACAGAAAACAAAACAAAACATATTAACAGAATAAAATAAATAGAGTAAATATGTACAAGTAAAATAGAGTAATAAATACATACAAACATATATACAGGTGCTGTCTCTGTGCCTCAGTTACCTCATTCATTCATTCCATCGTATTTATTGAGCGCTTACTGTGTGCAGAGCACTGGACTAACATGTATATATGTTTGTACATAGTTATTACTCTATTTATTTTACTTGTACATATTTATTCTGTTAATATGTTTTGTTTTGTTCTCTGTCTCCCCCTTCTAGACTGTGAGCCCACTGTTGGGTAGGGACCGTCTCTATACGTTGCCGACTTGTACGTCCCAAGCGCTTAGTCCACTGTTCTGCACACAGTAAGCGCTCAATAAATACAACTGAATGACGATATGTACATATGTTTGTACGTATTTATTACTCTATTTTACTTGTCCATATTTATTCTGTTAATGTTTTGTTCTCTGTCTCCCCCTTCTAGACTGTGTGCCCACTGTTGGGTAGGGACTGTCTCTATATGTTGCCGACTTGTATGTCCCAAGCGCTTAGTCCAGTGCTCTGCACACAGTAAGTGCTCAATAACAGAGACAGCACCTGTATATATGTATATGTTTGTACGCACTTATCACTCTATTTATTCTATTTCTTTTATTCTGTCAATATGTTTTGTTTTGTTCTCTGTCTCCCCCTTGCAGACTGTGAGTCCACTGTTGGGTAGGGACCGTCTCTATATGTTGCCAACTTGTACTTCCCAAGCGCTTAGTCCAGTGCTCTGCACACAGTAAGCGCTTAATAAATACGACTGAACGATATGTATATATGTTTGTACGTATTTATTACCCTATTTATTTTACTTGCCCATATTAGTCTGTTAATATGTTTTGTTGTCTGTCTCCCCCTTCTAGACTGTGAGCCCACTGTTGGGTAGGGACTGTCCCTAGATGTTGCCAACTTGTCCTTCCCAAGCGCTTAGTGCAGTGCTCTGCACACAGTAAGCGCTCAATAACTACGACTGAATGATGCTATGTATATATGTTTGCATGTACTTATTACTCTATTTATTTTACTTGTCCATATTTATTCTGTTAATGTGTTTTGTTTTGTTCTCTGTCTCCCCCTTCTAGACTGTGAGCCCACTGTTGGGTAGGGACTGTCCCTAGATGTTGCCGACTTGTACTTCCCAAGTGCTTAGTCCAGCGCTCTGCACACAGTAAGCGCTCAATAACTACGATTGAATGATATGTACATATATTTGTACGGATTTATTACACTATTTTATTTGTCCATATTAGTCTGTTAATATGTTTTGTTCTCTGTCTCCCCCTTCTAGACTGTGAGCCCACCGTTGGGTAGGGACCGTCCCTAAATGTTGCCGACTTGTACTTCCCAAGCACTTAGTCCAATAACTACGATTGATTGATGATTGATTGACTTGTACGTCCCAAGCGCTTAGTCCAGTGCTCTGCACACAGTAAGCGCTCAATAACTATGATTGATTGATTGATTGACTTGTACATCCCAAGTGCTTAGTCCAGTGCTCTGCACACAGTAAGCGCTCAACAACTACGATTGATTGATTGATTGATCGACTTGTACGTCCCAAGCGCGTAGTCCAGCTCTGCACACAGTAAGTGCTCAATAACTACGACTGATTGATTGATTGATTGACTTGTACGTCCCAAGCGCTTGGTCCAGTGCTCTGCACACAGTAAGCGCTCAATAAGTACGATTGACTGATGATTTGCATATTTGTTTGTACGTATTTATTACTCTATTTATTTTACTTGTCCATATTAGTCTGTTAATATGTTCTGTTGTCTGTCTCCCCCTTCTAGACTGTGAGCCCACCGTTGGGTAGGGACTGTCCCTAGATGTTGCTGACTTGTACTTCCCAAGCGCTTAGTCCAGTGCTCTGCACACAGTAAGCGCTCAATAACTACGACTGAATGATTTGTACATATATTTGTACGTATTTATTACGCTATTTTATTTGTCCATATTAGTCTGTTAATATGTTTTGTTCTCTGTCTCCCCCTTCTAGACTGCGAGCCCACTGTTGGGTAGGGACTGTCCCTGTATGCTGCCAACTTGGACTTCCCAAGCGCTTAGCCCAGTGCTCTGCACACAGTAAGCGCTCAATAACTACGACTGAACGATGCTACGTATATATGTTTGCATGTATTTATTACTCTATTTACTTTACTTGTCCATATTTATTCTGTTAATGTGTTTTGTTCTCTGTCTCCCCCTTCTAGACTGTGAGCCCACCGTTGGGTAGGGACCGTCCCTAGATGTTGCCGACTTGTACTTCCCAAGCGCTTAGTCCAGCGCTCTGCACACAGCAAGCGCTCAATAACAGAGACAGCACCTGTATATATGTATACATGTTTGTACGTATTTATTACTCTATTTTATTTTGTTAGTATGTTTGGTTTTGTTCTGTGTCTCCCCCTTCTAGACTGTGAGCCCACCGTTGGGTAGGGACCGTCCCTGTATGTTGCCAACTTGGACTTCCCAAGCGCTCAGTCCAGTGCTCTGCACACAGTAAATACGATTGATTGATCGATCGATTGATTGGATGGATGAAAGTGGTCTGCTCCAAGCTTCGCTTGGACCATCCCTCCCCCCGGGGCCGGGCTCCTTCCTCACCTGAGTCTGAAGCGGGCCCGGTGGGCCACCCTCTGGGCCAGCTGTCGCCAGCCTTGGCCGTCGGCGGCTCGGTCCAGGGACTCGCCCAGCCGGCGCAGGACCGGCTCCCGCAGGCGGTGCAGGGGCAGCGCTCCCGGGGGGGGCGAAGGAGGACGCCACGGGCAGCAGGAGGAGGAGGAGGAGGCCGAGGAGGAGGAGGAGGAGGAGGAGGAGGTGGAGGAGGATGGAGGGGGCGGTGGCAGGGCCTGCAGCGTGGCCCCCCACAACGACGACATGACCGACCCACCGGTGGCTGGGGAACCGTCTCCCGACGTTGCCAACTTCTCCTGCCCAACCGCTCAGTCCAGCGCTCTGCACACAGTCAGCGCTCAATAAAGACGATTGATGCGCTTAGTCCGGTGCTCTGCACACAGTCAGCGCTCAATAAAGACGATTGATGCGCTTAGTCCGGCGCTCTGCACACAGTCAGCGCTCAATAAAGACGATTGATGCGCTTAGTACAGCGCTCTGCACACAGTCAGCGCTCAATAAAGACGATTGATGCGCTTAGTCCGGCGCTCTGCACACAGTCAGCGCTCAATAAAGACGATTGATGCGCTTAGTCCGGCGCTCTGCACACAGTCAGCGCTCAATAAATACGATTGACTGATGGATTGACGCCTGGGCACAGACACCCCCTTCCGCCACCGCCCCACCACGGGGCGGGGACCCGGCCGGAGGGTGGGGCCTAGCCCTGCGTTCAGTCCTGTTTATGGAGCGCTATGTGCAGGGCAATCAATCAATCAATAGTATTTATTGAGCGCTTACTGTGTGAACGACGACACGATCGACCGACCCACCAGGCCTGGGCACAGACACCCGTTCCACCACCGCCCCACCATGGGGCGGGGACCCGGCCGGAGGGTGGGGCCTAGCCCTGCGTTCAGTCCTGTTTATGGAGCGCTATGTGCAGGGCAATCAATCAATCAATAGTATTTATTGAGCGCTTACTGTGTGAACGACGACACGATCGACCGACCCACCAGGCCTGGGCACAGACACCCGTTCCACCACCGCCCCACCATGGGGCGGGGACCCGGCCGGAGGGTGGGGCCTAGCCCTGCATTCAGTCCTGTTTATGGAGCGCTATGTGCAGGGCAATCAATCAATCAATAGTATTTATTGAGCGCTTACTGTGTGAACGACGACATGATCGACCGACCCACCGGGCCCGGGCACAGACCCCCCTTCCGCCACCTCCCCACCATGGGGCGGGGACACGGCCGGAGGGTGGGGCCTAGCCCTGCATTCAGTCCTATTTATGGAGCCCTTACTGTGTGCACGGCAATCAGTCAATCAATCAATCAATCAATCGTATTTATTGAGCGCTTACTGTGTGAACGACGACATGATCGACCGACCCACCGGGCCCGGGCACAGACCCCTTCCGCCGTCACCTCCCCACCATGGGGCGGGGACCCGGCCGGAGGGTGGGGCCTAGCCCTGCATTCAGTCCTATTTATGGAGCCCTCACTGTGTGCAGGGCAATCAGTCAATCAATCAATCAATCGTATTTATTGAGCGCTTACTGTGTGAACGACGACATGATCGACAGACCGGCCCTGGAGTCCGAGCACAGATCCCTTCCGTCGTCACCTCCCCACCATGGGGCGGGGACACGGCCGGAGGGTGGGGCCTAGCCCTGCATTCAGTCCTATTTATGGAGCGCTTACTATGTGCAGGGCAATCAATCAATCAATCAATCAGTCGTATTTATTGAGCGCTTACTGTGTGAACGACGACATGACCGACCGACCCACCGGGCCCGGGCACAGACCCCCCTTCCGCCGCCTCCCCACCATGGGGCGGGGACACGGCCGGAGGGTGGGGCCTAGCCCTTCGTTCAGTCCTATTTATGGAGCGCTTACTATGTGCACGGCAATCAATCAATCAATCAGTCGTATTTATTGAGCGCTTACTGTGTGAACGACGACATGATCGACCGACCCACCGGGCCCGGGCACAGACCCCCCTTCCGCCGCCTCCCCACCATGGGGCGGGGACACGGCCGGAGGGTGGGGCCTAGCCCTGCATTCAGTCCTATTTATGGAGCGCTTACTATGTGCAGGGCAATCAATCAATCAATCAATCGTATTTATTGAGCGCTTACTGTGTGAACGACGACATGATCGACTGGGCCCGGGCACAGACCCCCTTCCACCACCTCCCCACCATGGGAGGGGGACACGGCCGGAGGGTGGGGCCTAGCCCTTCGTTCAGTCCTATTTATGGAGCGCTTACTATATGCACGGCAATCAATCAATCAATCAATTTATTGAGCGCTTACTGTGTGAACGACGACATGATCGACTGGGCCCGGGCACAGACCCCCTTCCACCACCTCCCCACCATAGGAGGGGGACACGGCCGGAGGGTGGGGCCTAGCCCTGCATTCAGTCCTATTTATGGAGCGCTTACTATGTGCACGGCAATCAATCAATCAATCAATTTATTGAGCGCTTACTGTGTGAACGACGACATGATCGACTGGGCCCGGGCACAGACCCCCTTCCGCCACCGCCCCACCACGGGGCGGGGACACGGCCGGAGGGTGGGGCCTAGCCCTTCATCACCATCATCATCCTCAATCGTATTTATTGAGCGCTTACTATGTGCAGAGCACTGGACTAAGCGCTTGGGAAGGACAGATTGGCAACACATAGAGACGGTCCCTACCCAACAGTGGGCTCACAGTCTAAAAGGGGGAGACGGAGAACAAAACCAAACATACTAACAAAATAAAATAAATAGAAGAGATATGTATGGAGCGCTTACTGTGTGCAGGGCACTGTACTAAGCGTTTGGGAAATCAATCAATCGTATTTATTGAGCGCTTACTGTGTGCGGAGCAACCGACATCCAGGGGGTCAAAGGTCAAAGAGGTTCCTTCCTCTCCCCGTCTCCATCCCCCCCTTCCCTCTTTCCTCTCCCCCTCTCCACCCCCCCTTCCCTCCTTCCCTTCCCTACAGCACCTCTATATATGTAAATATCTTTGTACGGATTTATTACTCTATTTATTCTGCTTGTCCATAGCTAGTCTGTGTATTTTATTTTGTTCATATGCTTTGTTTTGTTGTTGTCTGTCTCCCCCTTCTAGACTGTGAGCCCACTGTTGGGTAGGGGCCGTCCCTATCTGTTGCCAACTTGGACTTCCCAAGCGCTTAGTACAGTGTTTTGTTTTGTTTTGTTGTTGTCTGTCTCCCCCTTCTAGACTGTGAGCCCGCAGTTGGGTAGGGGCCGTCCCTATCTGTTGCCGACTTGGACTTCCCAAGCGCCTAGTACAGTGTTTTGTTTTGTTGTTGTCTGTCTCCCCCTTCTAGACCGTGAGCCCACTGTTGGGTAGGGGCCATCTCTATCTGTTGCCAACTTGGGCTTCCCAAGCGCTTAGTACAGTGCTCTGCACACAGTAAGCGCTCAATAAATACGATTGATTGATTGATTGACTAAGCGCTTGGGAAGCACAAGTTGGCAACATAGAGAGACGGTCCCTACCCAACAGTGGGCTCACAGTCTAGAAGGGGGAGACAGAGAACAAAACCAAACATACTAACAAAATAAAATAAATGGAATACATATGTACAAGTAAAATAAATAGAGTAATAAATATGTACAAACATATATACATATATACAGGTGCTGGGGGGAAGGGAAGGAGGTAAGATGGGGGGGAGATGGAGAGGGGAACCAGGAGAAGTCCAAGCTGGCAACCTATACAGACGGTCCCTACCCAACAGCGGGCACGGACCGAGGGTGGGGCCTAGCCCTTCATTCAACCCTATTTATGGAGCGCTTACTGTGTGCAGGGCAATCAATCAATCAATCAATTGTATTTATTGAGCGCTTACTGTGTGCAGAGCACTGGACTAAGCGCTTGGGAAGTACAAGTTGGCAACATAGAGAGGCAGTCCCTACCCAACAGTGGGTTCACAGTCTAGAAGGGGGAGACAGACAACAAAACCAAACATGCTAACAAAACAAAATAAATAGAATAGATATGTACAAGTAAAATAAATAAATAGAGTAATAAATATGTACAAACATATATACAGGTGCTGTGGGGAAGGGAAGGAGGTAAGATGGGGGGATGGAGAGGGGGACGAGGGGAAGTCCAAGCTGGCAACATAAAGAGACGGTCCCTACCCAACAGCGGGCTCACAGTCTAGAAGGGGGAGACAGGCAACAAAACAAAATCAATCAATCGTATTTGAGCGCTTACTGTGTGCAGAGCACTGTACTAAGCGCTTGGGAAGTACAAGTTGGCAACATATAGAGACAGTCCCTACCCAACAGTGGGCTCACAGTCTAGAAGGGGGAGACAGAGAACAAAACCAAACATACTAACAAAATAAAATAAATAGAATAGATATGTACAAGTAAAATAAATAGAGTAATACATATGTACAAACATATATACGCATATACAGGTGCTGTGGGGAAGTGAAGGAGGAAAGATGGGGGGGGGATGGAGAGGGGGACGAGGGGAAGTACAAGCTGGCAACGTATAGAGATGGTCCCTACCCAACAGCGGGCTCACAGTCTAGAAGGGGGAGACAGGCAACAAAGCAAAAGCCCTTCAAAGCCCTACTGAGAGATCACCTCCTCCCGGAGGCCTTCCCAGACTGAGCCCCCTCCTCCCCCTCCCCCCGCCTTACCTCCTCACCCTCCCCATAGCACCTGTATATATGTTTGTACATATTTATTACTCTGTTTTACCTGTACATATTTACTATTCTATTTATTTTATTTTGTTAATATGTTTTGTTTTGTTCTCTGTCTCCCCCTTCTAGACTGTGAGCCCACTCTTGGGTAGGGACTGTTTCTATATGTGGCCAACTTGGACTTCCCAAGCGCTTAGTACAGTGCTCTACACACAGTAAGCGCTCAATAAATACAATTGAATGAATCAATGAACAAAACACGTGGACGGGTGTCAAGTCGTCAGAACAAATAGAATTAAAGATAGATGCACCGCATTAACAACGATACGGCTATATCCCAGTTAGAACTCTTAGTTAATTCCATGAACCAGGGGCATTAAGAGCAGTGATGCTAAGGGATGTCTACTTTCTCACAGGAACTCTTACAGAATTCATCCAGGTATCCCAAGATTCAACAAATGGACCATAATTACATAATCAATCAATCAATCGTATTTATCATCTTACCTCCTTCCCTTCCCCATAGCACCTGTATATATGTCTATATGGTTGTACATATTTATTACTCTATTTATTTATTTATTTATTTATTTTACTTGTACATTTCTATCCTATTTTATTTTGTTGGTATGTTTGGTTCTGTTCTCTGTCTCCCCCTTTTAGACTGTGAGCCCACTGTTGGGTAGGGACTGTCTCTATGTGTTGCCAATTTGTACTTCCCAAGCGCTTAGTACAGTGCTCTGCACATAGTAAGCGCTCAATAAATATGATTGATTGATTGATTGATTGATTGATTGAGAAGCAGAGTGGCTCAGTGGAAAGAGCATGGGCTTTGGAGTCAGAGGTCATGGGTTCAAATCCCGGCTCTGCCACTTGTCAGCTGTGCGACTTTGGGCAAGTCACTTCACTTCTCTGGGCCTCAGTTCCCTCATCTGTAAAATGGGGATGAAGACTGTGAGTCCCACGTGGGAGAACCTGATTACCTTGTATCTACCCCAGCGCTTAGAACAGTGCCTTGCACATATTAAGCGCTTAACAAATAACATTATTATTATTATTTATTGAGTGCTTACTGTGTGCAGAGCACTGTACTAAGCGCTTGGGAAGTACAAGTTGGCAACATATAGAGACAGTCCCTACCCAACAGTGGGCTCACAGTCTGGATAAAACATACATGATCAAATCACAAGGTAACTGTGTAGCAAAAATAATGATTAATAGTAATAGCTGCGTTTTTTTATTAAGCACTTACTACGTGCCACCCACTGAGACAAACGCAGGGGTAGAGACACTCAGATGAGACACGGTCCCTGTTCCAAAAATGAACTCTTACAGAATGCATCCAGGTATCCCAAGATTCAACAAATGGACCATAATTACATAAATATCCTTTAAAATGGATAAAACATACATGATCAAATCACAAGGTAAATGTGTAGCAAAATAATGATCAATAGTAATAGCTGTGTTTTTTTATTAAGCACTTACTAGGTGCCACCCACTGAGACAAACGCAGGGGTAGAGACACTCAGATGAGACATGGTCCCTGCTCCAAAAATGAACTCTTACAGAACGCATCCAGGTATCCCAAGATTCAACAAATGGACCATAATTACATAAATAGACTTTAAAATGGATAAAACATACATGATCAAATCACAAGGTAAATGTGTAGCAAAATAATGATTAATAGTAATAGCTGCGTTTTTTTATTAAGCACTTACTACGTGCCACCCACTGAGACAAACGCAGGGGTAGAGACACTCAGATGAGACACAGTCCCTGCTTCAAAAATGAACCATCAGACATGAATTCCATATAATCTCCCGGCCTACATTCCGGTCTCCCCCTCCTCCTGCACCTTCATCGACTCTCATCTCATCATCTCATATAGTGCTTTGCACTATATGCAAAGCACTGTTCTAAGCGCTGAGGGGATACAAGGTGATCAGGTTGTCCCACGTGGGGCTCACAGTCTTAATCCCCATTTTACAGATGAGGGAACTGAGGCACAGAGAAGTGAAGTGACTTGCCCAAAGTCACACAGCTGACAAGCGGCAGAGCTGGCATTTGAACCCGTGACCTGTGACTCCAAAGCCCGGGCTCTTTCCACTGAGCCACGCTGCTTCCCCATTATAATAATAATTATAATTATTAATAATAATAACATACAAAAATTATTATAATAATAATGTTGGCATTTATTAAGCACTTACTATGTGCAAAGCACTGTTCTAAGCGCTGGGGGGATACAAGGTGATCAGGTTGTCCCACGGGAGGCTCGTCAATCCCCATTTAACAGATGAGGTAACTGAGGCACAGAGAAGTTAAATGACTTGCCCAAGGTCACACAGCTGAAAATTGGCAGAGCTGGGATTTGAACCCATGACCTCTGACTCCAGAGATGTGCTCTTTTCACTGAGCCATGCTGCTTCTCACACTGAGAGACCTGTGGACAGCAGTGTTCCTGGGGGAAAATCTAGTGGTTCAGACATTCATTCAATCGTATTTGTTGAGCGCTTACTGTGTGCAGAGCACTGTACTAAACGCTTGGGAAGTCCAAGTTGGCAACATATAGAGACGGTCCCTACCCAACAGCGGGCTCACAGTCTAGAGGGGGGAGACAGAGAACAAAACAAAACATATTAACAAAATAAAATAAATAGAATATGTACAAATAACATAAATGTGTCGGGAGGAGGCAGAAAAGGAAGGTAGAGGCTTCCAGAAAACTGGATACACAGGTGCACATTATGGTATTTGTGTGCATGTGCACACAAACACACACACAGAGTAATAGGCCCACAGTAACAGGCACAAAGATGGACACACTGAGGAAGAGGAAGTGAGAGAGCATCACTCTACTGCTCCTGCCAATTCCTCTCTCTTAGCTTTGTCCCCAGGTGTCCCAAATAGTTTTTTTTATGGTATTTGTTAAGCGCTTACTATGTGCAAAGCACTGTTCTAAGCGCTGAGGAGGTTACAAGGTGATCAGGTTGCCCCATGGGGGGCTCACAGTTTTAATTCCCATTTTACAGATGAGGTAACTGAGGCCCAGAGAAGTTAGGTGACTTGCCCAAAGTCACACAGCTGACAGTTGGCGGAGCCGGGATTTAAACCCATGACCACTGACTCCAAAGCCCGTGCTCTTTCCACTGAGCCACGCTGCCTCTCTGTCACCGAGACACAGAGAAGTGAAGTGACTTGCCCAACGTCACACAGCTGACAATTGGCGGAGGCGGGATTTGAACCCATGACCTCTGACTCCAAAGCCCGTGCTCTTTCCACTGAGCCACGCTGCTTCTCTGTCACCGAGACACATTGAAGTGAAGTGACTTGCCCAACGTCACACAGCTGACAATTGGCGGAGGCGGGATTTGAACCCATGACCTCTGACTCCAAAGCCCGGGCCCTTTCCACTGAGCCACGCTGCTTCTGGGGGCGGGGCCAATCAGAGGATAGGATGGATAAGGGGGCGGGGCCAGAGAGACTGGGTGAAAAGGGGCGGGGCCAATCCGAGGAAGGGGCGGGGGGGGGCTGGGCCAATCGGAAGATAGGAGGGAGAAAGGGGCGTGGCCAGAGTGACGAAGAAAGAAGGAGCGGGGCCAATCCGAGAATAGGAGGGAGAAGGGGCGGGGACAGAAGGACGGGGGAGGAAGGGGGCGGGGCCGATCCGAGGATAGGAGGGAGAAGGGGGCGGGGCCAATCCGAGGATGGGGAGAAGGGGGCGGGGCCAGGGGGCGGGGAAGGAGGGGCGGGGCCAATCAGAGGAAAGGGCAGGGGGTTGGGCCAATCCGAGGATAGGAGGGCGAAGAGGCGGGGCCAGAGCGACGGGGTAGGAATGGGGCGGGGCCAATCCGAGGAAGGGACGGGGGGGGGGCTGGGCCAATCCGAGGACAGGAGGGCGCAGGGGGCGGGGCCAGAGCGACGGGGGAGGAAGGGGGCGGGGGCCAATCCGAGGATAGGAGGGAGAAGGGGACGGGGCCAGAGCGACGAACGAGGAAGGGGGCGGGGCCAGGCCGAGGAAGGGGCAGGGGGCTGGGCCAATCCGAGGACAGGAGGGAGAAGGAGGCGGGGCGGTTGTCGTGACGTCAAGGCGGGCGATCTAAATGCGGAAGGCCGCGAGGGGGCGGTGCCGGGGCTGGTTGGTGGAGGCGGAGGATTCCCCCCCTCCCCCCCCCCAGCTCCCTATTGGCGCGCCAAGAAGGGGGCGCTTAGGACGGCGCTCATTCATTCATCCATCCATCCATTCATTCATTCATCCATTTGTACATATTTATTACTCTATTTATTTTATTTGTACATATCTACTACTCTATTTTATGAATAGTGATAATAATAATAATGATGGCATTTGTTAAGCGCTTACTATGTGCCAATCAATCAATCAATCGTATTTATTGAGCGCTTACTGTGTGCAGAGCACTGTTCTAAGCGCTTGGGAAGTCCAAGTTGGCAACATCTAGAGACGGTCCCTACCCAACAGTGGGCTCACAGTCTAGAAGGGGGAGACAGACAACAAAACCAAACATATTAACAAAATAAGATAAATAGAATAGATATGTACAAGTAAAATAGAGTAATAAATACGTACAAACATATATACATATCTACAGGTGCTGTGGGGAAGGGAAGGAGGGAAGGCGGGGGGTGGAGAGGGGGAGGAGGGGGAGAGGAAGGAGGGGGCTCAGTCTGGGAAGGCCTCCTGGAGGAGGTGAGCTCTCAGTTCTAAGCGCTGGGGAGGCTGCAAGGTGATCAGTTTGCCCCACGGGGGGCTCACAGTCTTAATCCCCACTTTACAGATGAGGTAACTGAGGCCCAGAGAAGTGAAGTGACTTGCCCAAAGTCACACAGCTGACAGTTGGCGGAGCCGGGATTTCAACCCATGACGCCTGACTCCAAAGCCCGGGATCTTTCCACTGAGCCACATGTGCATATAGCTTTAATTCTATTTGGGTTTTTTTTATAATGGTATTTATTAAGCGCTTACTATGTGCAAAGCACTGTTCTAAGCGCTGGGGAGGTTACAAGGTGATCAGGTTGTCCCACGTGGGGCTCACAGTCTATATCCCCATTTTACAGATGAGGTAACTGAGGCACAGAGAAGTTAAGTGACTTGCCCAAAGTCACACAGCTAAGTGGCGGAGCCGGGATTAGAACCCATGACCTCTGACTCCAAAGCCCGGGCTCCTTCCACTGAGCCACGTTGTTCTGACGGTTTTGACACCTTTCTACGTGTTTTGTTTTGCTGTCTGTCTCCCCCTTCTAGACTGTGAACCCGTGGTTGGGTCTCTATCTGTTGCCGATTTGTACTTTCCAAGCGCTTAGTACAGTGCTCTGCACACAGTCAGTGCTCAATCAATGCGATTGAATGAATGAATGAATAAATAATGATATGTATATATCTCTAATTCTATTTATCTATCCTGATGGTGTTGACACCTGTCTACGTGTTTTGTTTAGTTCCCTGTCTCCCCCTTCTAGACTGTGAGCCCGTTGTTGGGTAGGGAACGTCTCTATCTGTTGCCGACTTCTTTTTCTTTCTTTTTCTTTCTTTTTCTTTCTTTCTTTCTTTCTTTCTTTCTTTCTTTCTTTCTTTCTTTCTTTCTTTCTTTTTCTTCTTTCTTTCTTTCTTTCTTTCTTCTTTCTTTCTTTCTTTCTCTCTCTCTCTCTTTCTTTCTTTCTTTCTTTCTCTCTCTTTCTCTCTCTCTTTCTCTCTCTTTCCCTCTCTCTTTCTCTCTCTTTTTTCTCTTTCTCTCTCTTTCTCTCTTTCTCTCTCTTTTTTCTCTTTCTCTCTCTTTCTTTCTCTCTTTCTCTCTTTCTCTCTTTCTTTTTTCTTTCTTTCTTTCTCTCTTTCTCTTTCTTTTTTCTTTCTTTCTTTTTCTTTCTTTCCTTCTTTTTCTTTCTTTCTTTCTTTCTCTCTTTCTCTCTTTCTTTCTCTCTCTCTCTCTCTCTCTCCCTTCCTTCCTTCCTTTCCTTCCTTCCCTTCCTTCATTCCTTCCTTCCTCCCTTCCTCCCTCTCTTCCTTCCTTCCCCCGGGCTTGTGAGTCAGAGGTCGTGGGTTCTAATCCCGCTTCTGCCACTTGTCAGCTGTGTGACCTTGGGCAAGTCACTTCACTTCTCTGTGACTCAGTTACCTCATCTGCAAAATGGGGATTAAGTGTGTGAGCCCCACGTGAGACAACCTGATTACCTTGTATCTACAGTGCTTGGCACATAGTAGGTGCTTAAGAAATACCATCATCATTATTATTATTTAAATGTATTTATTGAGCCTGACTGTGTGCAGAGTGCTATACTAAGTGCTTGGGAGAGTCCAATGCAACTCAGTGGCGAGAGCCTGGGCTTGGGAGTCAGAGGTCATGGATTCTAATCCCGACTCTGCCACTTGTCAGCTCTATGATTGGGCAAGTCACTTCACTTCTCTGGGCCTCAGTTCCCTCATCTGTAAAATGGGGATTAAGAATGTGATCCCCACTTGGGACAACCTGATCACCTTGTATCCCCCCAGCGCTCAGAACAGTGCTTTGCACAGAGTAAGTGCTTAACAAATACCATAAAAAACAATAAACAGACAGAGGCCCAAGAGCCTCAGGGGAAGCGCTGCAGCAGCCCAACCAGAAACTTTGGCAGAAGCATGTCAATTTAAGCACATGAAGGAATGAAGCTGACCACCCTTCTGACATTGCCTACTTCTTGTGTTTTGTAGTCTGTCTCCCCCCTTCTAGACTGAGAGCCTGTGTTTAGGTAGGTATTGTCTCTATTTGTTGCCAACTTGTACTTTCCAAGCACTTAGTGCATTGCTCCCCCAAAAGTAAGTGCTCAATAAATACAATTGAATGAATGAATGAATGACTACCATCATTCATCCAACCTTGGCTTCACAGACTCCGTCCTCTCCTGGTTCTCCTCTTATCTCTCTGGCCATTCATTCTCAGTCTCTTTTGTGGGCTCCCCCTCCCCCTCCCATCCCCTTACTGTAGGGGTTCCTCGAGGATCAGTTCTTGGTCCCCTTCTGTTCTCTATCTACACTCACTCCCTTGGTGAACTCATTCGCTCCCATGGCTTCAACTATCATCTCTGAGCTGATGACACCCAAATCTACATCTCTGCCTCTGCTCTCCCTCCCTCCCTCCAAGCTCGTATCTCTTCCTGCCTTCAGGACATCTCCATCTAGATGTCTGCCCACCATCTAAAATTCAACATGTCCAAGACTGAACTCCTTGTCTTCCCTCCCAGACCCTGCCCTCTCCCTGACTTTCCCATCACTGTAGACGGCACTACCATCCTTCCCGTCTCACAAGCCCGCAACCTTGGTGTCATCCTCGACTCCGCTCTCTGGTTCACCCCTCACATCCAATCCGTCACCAAAACCTGCCGGTCTCAGCTCTGCAACATCGCCAAGATTCGTCCTTTCCTCTCCATCCAAACCACTACCCTGCTCGTTCAATCTCTCATCCTATCCCTACTGGATTACTACATCAGCCTCCTCTCCGATCTCCCATCCTCCTGTCTCTCCCCACTTCGATCTATACTTCACGCCGCTGCCCGGATCGTCTTTGTGCAGAAACGCTCTGGGCATGTTACTCCCCTCCTCAAAAATCTCCAGTGGCTACCAATCAACCTATGCATCAGGCAAAAACTCCTCACCCCGGGCTTCAAGGCTGTCCATCACCTCGCCCCCTCCTACCTCACCTCCCAACTCTCCTTCTCCAGCCCAGTCCGCACCCTCTGCTCCTCTGCCACTAATCTCCTCACCGTGCCTCGTTCTCGCCTGTCCCACCATCGACCCCCAGCCTACGTCCTCCCCCTGGCCTGGAATGCCCTCCCTCCGCACATCCGCCAAGCTAGCTCTCTTCCTCCCTTCAAGGTCCTACTGAGAGCTCACCTCCTCCAGGAGGCCTTCCCAGACTGAGCCCCCTCCTTCCTCTCCCCCTCAACCCCCTCTCCATCCCCCCATATTACCTCCTTCCCTTCCCCACAGCACCTGTATATATGTATACATGTTTGTACATATATATTACTCTATTTATTTATTTATTTTACTTGTACCTATCTATTCTATTTATTTTATTTTGTTAATATGTTTTGTTTTGTTCTCTGTCTCCCCCTTCTAGACTGTGAGCCCACTGTTGGGTAGGGACTGTCTCTATGTTGCCAACTTGTACTTCCCAAGTGCTTAGTACAGTGTTCTGCACACAGTAAGCGCTCAATAAATATGATTGATTGATTGATTGATTGATTAATTAATCCCTGCTCTGTCAATTTCCTGCTAGGTGATCATGGGCAAGTCACTTAACTTCTCTGTGCCTCAGTTACCTTCATCTGTAAAACAGGGATTCAACACTTGTTCTCTCTCTCCGTTAGACTGTGAGCACTGTGTGGGATAGGAATTGTGTCTGACCTGATTATCTTGTCATCAGCTCTAGTGCCTAGTGTAGCTCTTGGTACATGAAAAGTGATTAGCAAATAAAAATGATTATTATGGATAGACTTGTTATGGATAGACTATTATAGTCTGCTATGGCTGGAATATTTTTCAAGTGTTCTATCCAAATCATGTTACCAAAGAACCAATTGTACATGACAATATGTGGATATACTAAAATCAAATAACATTTATTGGGGACCTACTGGATACATGACTCTTGTGAACCCATTGTGGGCAGGGATTGTTGCTGAATTGTATTTCCCAAGTGCTTCGTACAGTGCTCTGCACACAGTAAGCACTCAATAAATATGATTGAATGGATACACTGGAATCTAAAAGTTACAAATAACAACAAAAAGACCTCTGTTTTTTGAATGCTTCATTATTTAATGGGATTATATGAAGTGTAACCAAATTCTGTGAAACAATTATCTACTTATACCTTTTCTTTTCTTTCACACCTATGTATCTACTCATCCACTTTTTTCCAATCTACAAGCCAGATATTTTCCCATATATATATGTATTAATACATATACATATATATAATACATAATACATATATATTGTATCTGTTTCTATCTCTCACCTGTAGTATATGTCTCTTTCATTATCTCTGATTATGTCTCTGTAGGTACATTCCATCCATTCTGATAACTTTCTTACCCGCTGCTCACCCAGCTCTGAACAGTTTCAAAGATCAATCAATCAATCGTATTTATTGAGCGCTTACTGTGTGCACAGCACTGTACTAAGCGCTTGGGAAGTACAAGTCGGCAACACATAGAGACAGTCCCTACCCAACAGCGGGCTCACAGTCTAGAAGGGGGAGACAGAGGACAAAACCAAACATACTAACAAAATAAAATAAATAGAATAGATATGTACAAGTAAGATAAATAAATAAATAGAGTAATAAATATGTACAAACTGATGATATTGGAAGCCTGTAGGTACCCTGGTTTTTCTCTTCCCCGTCAAGAGAGGAGGCTCAGGGGCACTGTCGCAAGATTTTGGGAGTCAGGCAGACAGTAACATTTGGAAGCAGCCGAGTCCTGGCAAAGCAAAGCAAAGCAAAGCAAAGCAAAGCAGCTATCTCAGAAAGTGTCCAGGTATTGTGAATCAGCATGGCATAATGGATAGAGCATGGGCCTGAAAGTCAGAAGATCATGGATTCTAATCCTAGCTCTGCCACTTAGCTGCTGTGTGACCTTGGGCAAGTCACTTCACTTCTCGGTGCCTCAGTTACCTCATCTGTACAATGGGGATCGAGACTGTGAGCCTCACGTGGGACAGGGACTGTGTCCAACCCAGTTTGCTTGTATCCACCGCAGCGCTTAGTACAGTGCCTGGCACATAGTAAGCATTTAACAAATACCATAATTATTATTATTACTGTTCGCAAGGGTAGGCAGGTGGCATGCTGGATTCCAGCCAGAAGACCCAGAACACTGTCCTCACAGGGCCTTTCCCCATGTGACTCACTTCAACTCAGCGTGGCTCAGTGGAAAGAGCACGGGTTTTGGAGTCAGAGGTCATGGGTTCAAATCCCACCTCCGTCAACTGTCAGCTGTGTGACCTTGGGCAAGTCACCTAACTTCTTTGGGCCTCAGTTACCTCATCTGTAAAGTGGGGATTAAAACTGTGAGCCCCCCCCCATGGGACAACCTGATCACTTTGTAACCTCCTCAGCGCTTAGAACAGTGCTTTGCACATAGTAAGCGCTTAACAAATACCATAAAAAAACTATTTGGGACACCTGGGGACAAAGCTAAGAGACAGGAATTGGTAGGAGCAGTAGAGTGATGCTCTCTCTCGTCCTCTTCCTCAATGTGTCCATCTTTGTGCCTGTTACTGTGGGTCTATTACTGCAGTTCTGTGTGTCTCTGTGTGTGTGTGTGTGTGTGTGTGTGTTTGTGTGCACGTGCACACAAATACCATAATGTGCACCTGTGTATCTAGTTTTCTGGAAGCCTTTACCTTCCTTTTCTGCCTCCTCCCGACACATGTCTGAACCATTAGATTTTCCCCCAGGAACACTGCTGTCCACAGGTTCCTCAGCGTGAGATGCAACATGGCTCAGTGAAAAGAGCATGGCTTTGGAGTCAGAGATTGCGGGTTCAAATCCCAGCTCTGCCAATTGTCAGCTGACTCTGGGCAAGTCACTTAACTTCTCTGTGCCTCAGTTACCTCATCTGTAAAATGGGGATTAAGACTGTGAGCCCCCCATGGGGCAACCTGATTACCTTGTAACCTCCCCAGCACTAACAATGCTTTGCACATAGTAAGCACTTAATAAATGCCATTATTATTATTGTTATTATTATTATCATGGAGGAGTATCCACTTGGTTGGGGAGAATATCTGGTCACTTCAAAAATTCATCATGGTTGGATTCACAAAGATGCTTTTAAGAGCTTAGAATTGTCCAAACTTCAAAAATTCCTCCTCTCTCCCTAGTCTCTGGCTCTGGACATGAAAGTATAACACTGACTTAGAAAATGAAACTTGATGTTAGGTTTCCTTGTTTCACTGCTAATTCTTTTAGGGATTTGTGGGATAACCTTAGCCAAACTATTGGCATTCTCTGGATTTTCTGTTTTGAAATAAGGGCTATTATACTCCTCTGCCCCATACCAAGTTGAATAAAAATAAATGAGTTGAAAAACAGTGTGGCCTAATAGATAGAGCCCAGTCCTGGGAGTCAGAAGGCAAGGGTTTTAATCCTGCTTGGACACTTGTCTACTGTGTGACCTTGGGCAAGTCAAGATCAGAGTCCACACTGATTAGTTTGAATCTACCCCAGCACTCTGTACAATGCCTAGTAAGTTCTTAACAAAGACCATTTTTTAAAAAATGTTCCTGCTCACAAAGGGCTTACAAGTCTTGAATTTCAAGGATACACCTCCATTCCTCGTATTATTAATAATGTTCATTTCCATCCTTAAAACAAAGAACACAAACTCGCTCTGTTTTTCTTTTTCTGGTAGACCTGATTCTGAAAACTAGCATTTCCATAATAAATGTTTCATCTCACCATGTTGTATTTCCTCTCTCTGTGGCCTGCCACTTGGGAGGGGATTTCCTGAGACAGAGTGTTGACCGATTTTTGTTCCCCCTGATGTTTTGCATTGTTCTGTGTGAGATAGCACATTTGTCCCAGTAGTTCATGCTTTCATGGGCGTCTAAAATAGCGAACCGAACATCCACTCATCAAGTGCCGCAATGGGCCCTAGAGACCCGGGAGGGGAAATGGCAGTGTATTTTTGAAAAGGGGAAATTAAGGCCCAGCATGAAAAGCCTCAGTTAAAGTCACATTATGAAGTGAGTAAACAGCTGAAGAATCCCACAGTGCTGCTGCCTCATTTTGCCTACAGAATCCACATAGGGGTACTCCGTTTTTCCAGTCAGGACAGGCATCCCTGAGGGAAGGGAATCTGCTGGGTTCCTGTTCGGTTCCCTAATCCCCAGAACCTCAGATAAGGTGAAGAGGCTCTGCTGTTTTCACTGGTCTCTGGAGTGAACTGAAACTCCCTCCCACTTTATCTTCAGCAGACCATTGCTTTTCCCTTCTTCAAAGCCCTCCTGAAATCATAATTTTTACAGCAGGTTTTTCTTGGTTAATCTCTCATAGCTCCAGCCTATTTACTCAGTGCTGACACTTCAGCACTTCTGCACCAATTATTGCTTGGGTACTCATTCCTCTCCAACACCTGCACCCGGTAGCACTTATCTATATATCTTTCTACCCTGCTGCTTTCCTCCTAACATAATAATAATTGGGGTATTTGTTAATAATAATAATAATAACAATGTTGGTATTTGTTAAGTGCTTACTGTATGCCAAGTGCTGTACTAAGCACTGGGGGTGATACAAGGTAATCAGGTTGTCCCACTTGGGGCTCACAGTCTTAATCCCCATTTTACAGATGAGGGAACTGAGGCACAGAGAAGTGAAGTGACTTACCCAAGGTCACATGGCTGACAAGTGGCAGAGTGGGGATTAGAACCCATGACCTCTGACTCACAAGCCCGGGCTCTTTCCACTGAGGCATGTTGCTTCTCTTAGTAAGTGCTTAAGCATTTACTAAGTGTCAAGCATAGCATAAACCTAAAGCTCAACAGTTCTCCAGATCTTCTAACCCAGATTTGGGGACAGTTTCTGCTCAGTGCCTCCCAAATCCTACTGCTGCCCACACCCTTAGCCGGAAGCCTGACCATCTTCCCGAATGTAAAGAGGTCATGAGGGACTGACCTACCATCCCCATCCCCCTTCTGAAAAACTTGATCATTTCTTAGTCCTTGAGTCTTGTCACTAGAAAAATCTTAACTCAAATTTCAAAGATGGCTTTTCAAAATCTGCACTGTTCCATCCTTAGAGAAGCAGCTTGGCTCAATGGAAAGAGCATGAGCTTTGGAGTCAGAGGTCATGGGTTCAAACCCCGGCTCCACCAATTGCCAGCTGTGTGACTTTGGGCAAGTCACTTAACTTCTCTGGGCCCCAGTTACCTCATCTGTAAAATGGGGATTAAGACTGTGAGCCTCCCATGGGACAACCTGATCACCTTGTAACCTCCCCAGTGCTTAGAACAGTGCTTTGCACGTAGTAAGTGCTTAATAAATGCCATTATTATTATTATTATTATTACTACCCTTAGCAACAGCACCTGCTTTTTTAAAGCAGCCAGAAACCTCATGCTGAAAGGTTGTTTATATCCATCAGTGTCTAAATTTTAATAGAATGTTTGACAAAGATAATTTACATTGTGCTGGATTTTCTCAGTGGCTGAGATTGCCGAGAGTAAGCTGGATATTTTTAGACTCTGCCTTTATTCTTTCAGGCCACTAGGATATTGATTAGTAAATGGTAGCTTTCACTGTTTTAAATAAGGGCCAGTACAGGACTAGAAAAGGCACCTTAGTAAGATTTTTGTGGTTGCCGCAAACCCTCTCTTGACCCCACGTCACCTTCTAGTTATCGCCCCATATCCCTCCTACCATTCCTTTCCAAACTCCTTGAACGAGTTGTCTACACACGCTGCCTCGAATTCCTCAACACCTACTCTCTCCTCGACCCCCTCCAGTCTGGCTTCCGTCCCCTACATTCCATGGAAACTGCCCTCTCAAAGGTCACCAGTGACCTCCTGCTTGCCAAATCCAACAGCTCCTGCTCTGTCCTAATCCTCCTCGACCTCTCAGCTGCCTTCGACACTGTGGACCACCCCCTTCTCCTCAACACACTATCCGACCTTGGCTTCACAGACTCCGTCCTCTCCTGGTTCTCCTCTTATCTCTCCGGCCCTTCATTCTCAGTCTCTTTTGCAGGCTCCTCCTCCCCCTCCCATCCCCTTACTGTGGGGGTTCTCCAAGGTTCAGTGCTTGGTCCCCTTCTGTTCTCCATCTACACTCACTCCCTTGGTGACCTCATTCGCTCCCACGGCTTCAACTATCATCTCTACGCTGATGACACCCAGATCTACATCTCTGCCCCTGCTCTCTCCCCCCTCTCTCCAGGCTCGCATCTCCTCCTGCCTTCAGGACATCTCCATCTGGATGTCTGCCCGCCACCTAAAACTCAACATGTCGAAGACTGAACTCCTTGTCTTCCCTCCCAAACCCTGCCCTCTCCCTGACTTTCCCATCACTGTTGACGGCACTACCATCCTTCCCGTCTCACAAGCCCGCAAACTTGGTGTCATCCTCAACTCCGCTCTCTCATTCACCCCTCACATCCAAGCCGTCACCAAAACCTGCTGGTCTCTGCTCCGCAACATTGCCAAGTTCCGCCCTTTCCTCTCCATCCAAACCGCTACCCTGCTCGTTCAAGCTCTCATCCTATCCCATCTGGACTACTGTATTAGCCTTCTCTCTGATCTCCCATCCTCATGTCTCTCCCCACTTCAATCCATACTTCATGCTGCTGCCCGTATTATCTTTGTCCAGAAACGCTCTGGGCATGTTACTCCCCTCCTCAAAAATCTCCACTGGCTACCAATCAATCTGCACGTGAGGCAGAAACTCCTCACCCTGGGCTTCAAGGCTGTCCATCACCTCGCCCCCTCCTACCTCACCTCCCTTCTCTCCTTCTCCAGCCCACCCTGCACCCTGTGCTTCTCTGCTGCTAATCTCCTCACCGTGCCTCATTCTCGCCTGTCCCGCCGTCGACCCCCAGCCCACGTCCTCCCCCTGGCCTGGAATGCCCTCCCTCTGCCCAACCGCCAAGCTAGCTCTCTTCCTCCCTTCAAGACCCTGCTGAGAGATCACCTCCTCCACGAGGCCTTCCCAGGCTGAGCCCCTTCATTCCTCTCCCCCTCGTCCCCCTCTCCATCCCCCTCATCTTACCTCCTTCCCTTCCCCACAGCACCTGCATATATGTATATATGTTTGTACATATTTATTACTCTATTTATTTATTTATTTTACTTGTCCATATCTATTCTATTTATTTTATTTTGTTAGTATGTTCGGTTTTGTACTCTGTCTCCCCCTTCTAGACTGTGAGCCCACTGTTGGGTAGGGACTGTCTCTATATGTTGCCAACTTCCCAAGCGCTTAGTACAGTGCTCTGCACACAGTCAGCGCTCAATAAATACGATTGATTGATTGAATGATAATTGTATTCACAATCACTATTCAAGTGTTCTTCACTGATTGATTTCTCCACTCCTGTTGTGCACAACCAAGACAAAAAAACTCCCATGAACAGTGTCGACATAATATTGTCTTCAGCATTCAGTTTTGTAGAGGGCAGCCTTCCTTCTGGTAAAGGAGTTCTCTCAGGTCCCATGTATTCAGGATAATATCACAGGAGCATAGATGACATACCTTAATGGAGTAATCAGCAGTACACTAAAACCACAGTTTACTAATTGTTGCTCTCATTGTCACCTTCCCTAAATGTCCAATTATTCCCACATTGCAGTGTGGGCTTGTGGACATTCTGGCTAATTATCTTTCTCACCAAGAGAGCTGTGGTTTTCTTGTCTATCTTTAGTCAGAATTCATTCATTCATTCAATCATATTTATTGAGCGCTTACTGTGTGCAGAGCACTGTACTGAGCGCTTAGGAAGTCCAAGTTGGCAATATATAGAGATGGTCCCTACCCAACAACGGGCTCACAGTCTAGAAGGGAGGGAAAGACAACAAAACAAAACATGTAGACAGGTGTCAAGTCATCAGAATAAATAAAAGTAAAGCTAGATGAACATCATTAACAAAATAAGTAGAACAGTAAATATGTACAAGTAAAATAAATAGAGTGATAAATCTGTACAAACACATATACGGGTGCTGTGGGGAGGGAAAGGAGGTAGGGTGGGGGGGATGGGGAGGGGTAGAGGAAAGAGGGGGCTCAGTCTGGGAAGGCCTCCTGGAGGAGGTGAGCTCTCAGTAGGGATTTAAAGGGAATGCCTCAGTCATCACTGGATGTTAACGGTAGTAGCAAACTGAGGGATTCCTGAGAACTCCTCAACCACAAGGAGTGCCAACCCTTTAAAAATGTAATGTCAAAGATAATGTTAGGCACACGCTGTTCAACAAGAGATCCACAGGAGCAAAGTGAGACTCAGTTAGAGAAGAACAATGCAACAGTGTTTAAGGAGGTGTAGAGTCCCTTTGGGGAAGCCAAAAACATCCTACTTGGCCTAGCTTAGGACTCTCATAACCGCAAGAAATATTGTTGTAAAATCTACCACCTGGTTGAAGTACGGTAATTTGATTGCCTTGCCACCTCGGGTAATCACAAATCAATCAATCAGCAGTATTTATTGAGTGCTATTGTGTTCAGTTCACTGTATGAGCATTTGGGAGGGTTTGAGAGAGTTAGTAGACATGATTCCTGCCCTCAAGAAGCACAAGCTAGTAAAGGAGATAGACAAGAGTAAATTACAATTAGGAGGACTTATCAGGGTATTAAGATATGTATGTGAATGTTACCGGGTAGGGGGAGTTGAGTACCCATGTGCTGAGGAAAGGCTGAAGGGTTGAAATGGTAGTTGGTGGATATAAATTGGAGAGATTAGCTATCCAATGGGGAAGACCTCACAGAGATGTGAGGGACTTTGAAGATCAATCAATCAATCAATCAATCGTATTTATTGAGCACTTACTGTGTGCAGAGCACTGTACTAAGCACTTGGGAAGTACAAGTTGGCAACATATAGAGACAGTCCCTACCCAACAGTGGGCTCACAGTCTAAAAGGGGAAGACGGAGAACAAAACCAAACATACTAACAAAATAAAATAAATAGAATAGATATGTACAAGTAAAATAAATAAATAGAGTAATAAATATGTACAAACATATATACATATATACAGGTGGGGAGAGCTATCAGAAAAGAAGAGGAAGGGAGTTCCAGATAGAATGTATAGGGTGAGCAAGAGGCAAGGATGTAGATTAGCTTGAGAGCAAGAAAGAATCTGAACTAAGGAATACTGGGAGAAGAGAGTGGATTCATTTATTCATTCAATTCAAGCCTATTTATTGAGCTTTTACTGTGTGCAGAGTACTGTACTAACTGTATCTACCCCAGCCCTTGGTGTCCAGTAAGCACTTAACAAAAAACTTTTTTTAAAAAAAAAGAACTGGCAGGATTTAGAGACACTGTGAATTTGGGGATTGAAAGAGAGAAAGGAGGCAAGGATCCTGCCAATGTTATGGCCTTGAAAGACAGGAGCGTAGTGGTATTGTCAACTGTGGTGGGAAAGTTAGGGCAAGTAGATCCATTATGCTGCTGTGGTTGATTTCAGTATAATTAAAACGAATACATAAGACCAGTTTCAGTGAGAATTCAATAAAGGCACAACAATCTAGTTAAAGAGGTGGAATAATCATAGTACTGATTTAGTAATTCAACATCCTGTTTCACCGGCCCAGGACCCTGAGTTGTCACATAACTCTGATGGTAAAGATCTGTAAAAATTAAGATAATTAATTCCAACATCCTGTTTCACCGGCCCAGGACCCTGAGTTGTCACATAACTCTTGATGGCAAAGATCTGTGAATCTTAAGATAATTCATTCAATCATATTTATTGAGCACTTACTGTGTGCAAGAACACTGTACTAAGCACTTGGAAAGTATAATTCAGCAACAGATAGAGACAATCCCTACCCAACAATGGGCTCACAGTCTTGAGTCCATGTGAGGCCAACTGCAAGCTAGCCAGAAAAAAGAAAAGAAAATGAATTGCTTAAGCAGCATGGTTCAGTGGAAAGAGCACGGGCTTGGGAGTCAGAGTCATGGGTTCCAATCCTGACTCCGCCACTTGTCATCTGTTAGACTTTGGGCAAGTCACTTAACTTCTCTGTGCCTCAGTTGCCTCATCTGTAGAATGGGTATTAAGACTGTGAGCCGCATGTGGGGCAACCAGATCACCTCATCACCCCCAGTGTTCTAAGCTTCACACATAGTAAGTGCTTAACAAATATCATAATTATTATCATTATTATTATTAAGTTTGGGTCTAAATGACATCATTTCTGTAATTGATCAAAAGGAATTCTGGTCATTTGGTGCTATTTTTTGTCATAATCCAATATGGCAGGTTTGAACCCTTGGAATCGTGTTGAGCCCTTCCTCTACATGAGTTTTGTGGTTGGCCTGGTGAGCCACCTGTTTGGATCAGGGCTGTTATCCCCCGCTCACCCAACTTCCAGCCTGTTGGACTCTGGGCTGGCTGCCCTGAGATACCTTAGGCTGGCAGTGGTATTGGGATCGGGGCCAAGAGAGCTGAAATACATTCTGTCAGTCAGGCAGATGGGCTGAAGTCAGGGTTCCCGGAGCAGGCCTGGAGGCAGGACTTGTGCTACCTGCTTCCCTAGCAGGGCCAGATGGAGGGTCCATTGGGCCTTGGACAGGGGATGCCCTGTGAGTCCCCCAGTTCAGGCCTTCCACCTCCCTCCCAACCTCCCTGGAGTTACAGTGAGCGCTTCACAATTACCATAATTATCATTAGTATTATTACTGTGTACTCCCATTCTCATATGCATAGCTTATCTTTATCCCTTAATATGAACAGGGTTATTATTATTTCAGCAGCTGCCATGGAAGAAGTGAGAAGCATAGGTACTGGTTGGTTGGGATTGCCGGGGGTGGCCACACTAACACCCATGGGAGCCACCCTAAAAGAGGGATATTCAATCTCTCTAGACTGTAAGCCCGTTGTGGGAGGGAATGTGTTTTTATTGTCATATTGTACTCCCCTGAGTGCTTTATACAGCGCTCGATAAATACCACTGAATGAATGAATGAATGAATGGTCTTTTTGTCTGTGGTAGCAACTTTCCATTTTGTGTGTGAACAGAGAAATGAGGCCGGGATTTTAGAGCGGATGGGGATGTGGAGGGGATAGGCTTCAATCAGTCACTCCATCAGTGATGTGTTTTAGGTGACTACTTGGTGCAGAATCAATCAATCAATCAATCAAAAGTATTTACTGAGCACCTAGTGTATACAGATCACTATCTGAAATGTGCTTGTTTATTTATTTATTTATTTTACTTGTACATTTCTATCCTATTTATTTTATTTTGTTGGTATGTTTGGTTCTGTTCTCTGTCTCCCCCTTTTAGACTGTGAGCCCACTGTTGGGTAGGGACTGTCTCTATGTGTTGCCAATTTGTACTTCCCAAGCGCTTAGTACAGTGCTCTGCACATAGTAAGCACTCAATAAATACGATTGATTGATTGATTGATTGCTTGGAGAGGAGAAGATGTGACTGCTACCCACAAGGAGTGGGGAAAATACATACAAAATAAGTTACAAATAGGAGAAGAGTGGTCAAATAATAATGTGGTAATCTTAGTTAATTTAGGAGTATAAGTGGGGACAAGGAACTGGAGATAGATCAAGAATGATGGAACATTAAAAAACAATGCAGACAAATAAACAAAATGAAAACAGAGTCAGTAGGGTTCTGTGGCTGGAGGAGCAGAATTTCAGGCTCCTCGTAGGTCAGAATCCAAGGCACACCCAGAGCCACAGCTACAGAGGCTTCCTGGGGTTTTGCAGAGGCCTCATTCTGGGGGTGTTTTTTTCTTTCCCACTGGGATGGTGGAAGGCAAGATGGAATGAAGCCTTCTTGAGAGCCAGTGCGGATTCCTGGAGAGGCAGCGTGGGTAACTGTCTGGTATAGGGAATGCTCAGAGGATGGCAGCAGTTTTTAATCCCCTGCCCAGTGTACCCATGGCTTGCTGGCAGTGGGAGCCCTATGTTGTGGGAGGGAAAGTGGCGGTTACCTTGGATGTTTATTTGGGCCACAGCTGGGGGTTCTGAGAATGCACTGCAGCAGATTTTATCTCTAGGCTGGCATGCACACAAAAGTGCAGTGAGAAAAACTGAGGGCAAAAGTGCTCAGATGGTACAAAAATACTGAACTGAGAGTAGGGAGGCTGTGACTTGAGGAGAAGAAAAAAACAGTTTGAGAAGTCTTCAGGAGGAGGAGAGATTTCAGAGGAGTTTTGAAGATGGGAAGAGCCAGGGTCTGATGGTTGTGAAGCAGGAGGTAGTCCTAGGCAGAAAGAAAGGCATGATCCGGAGGTTGGATTTGGGGTGATGGGGGTGGTGAGACATTGGGGCGATGGGGTTGGTGAGACACAGTGAGAAGGTGAGCTTGGGACACTGTAGTAAGTGCTTGGGTGAATATGGTGGAAATAAAGGGTATTATCTAAAAAGCCAGTTGGCCACCAATAGCATCATGGCCTAGTAGATAGAGCACAGGCCTGGAAATCAGAAGGACCTGGGTTCTAATCCCAGCTCCACCACTTAATAATAACAGTATTTGTGAAGCGCTTACTATGTGCCAAGCACTGTTCTAAGCTGTCTGCTGCGGGACCTTGGGCAAGTCACTTCACTTCTCTGTGCCTCAGTTCCCTCATCTGTAAAATGTGGATTAATAGTGTGAGCTCATGTGGGACAGGGACTGTGTCGAACTTGATTATCTTATATCTTATATCTTAAACCCCAGTGTTTAGAACATTGTTGGTGCACAATAAATATTTAATAAATACCATTATTATTATTCTTATTGTCAGAAATGTGGGCTGAGCAGTCACCTCCATCAGCCCCATGGAACTGGTGTTGGACTCCCTAACGCTTGTCTTTTCTACTCAACTCTCAGACTGTTAACATTAGGTTGGTCCTTATCCTTAGGCCTCATCAATTGACAAGACTTTTTTTCAAAGTAAAATGCACCCTCAAAAATGGACCTCTTGTTGGACATGGGACAAAATCCTAAATTACTGTGCTACAAAAGCATTCTTTGAAGCCTGGATGTGAATGAAATGATGACACCCTTTTTATTCATGAGAAAATGGGGGACAAAGAAGATTGAGCACTTCCCTAATCTGAAATGGCAGAGCTAGGAATAGAATCTAGGATCTTTGACTTTCTGACCTTTTCTGAGATCATTAGACTGCACTGTTTTCTCTGCCACCTTTACTTTTCATAGGTGGAGAGGATTGCAAGATATCCAGTTGCCTACAGCAGCCGCAAAGAGCGATCAAATGAGCAACTGTCCAAATAGAAGGGGATTCTGATCCTCCTAGATTTATCCCAGGCTTTTGGCTCACGGGTATCTGTCATGAGGGATATCATATTTGGGAGGCATTATTCATAGAGCAACTCCTGCTCGGGCTCAAGGGAATTAAAAGGTCTAGACTCCCAGTGTTTAAATCAAGAGAGATTTCCCAGGTTCCCAGGTTCTGTAGATTTTATCCCTTTATAAAATCTGTGGATTCTGAGATTTACAGAAGGGTAAGAGTTGCTTTTAGTTTACATGGAAAAGATTAGATTTCTTACCATCTTATTCAACAAAGCCCTGACTCTAAAGGAAAGGAGAGACAACTTTTCATGGACACACAGTGGAGTGGGGTTCAGACAAGCTGTTGAAACCCCACCCTGCTACTGGTGTAGGGGGGAGAAGTGGAGAGGATCAAGGGAGGCCGTTACAACATGACAGTCAACCCACACCCCTGGTCATAACACAGCATCATTAAAAATGAAGGGCAGCAAGATGGATGGATGGAGGGATGGATAGACTGAATAGAGGGCTAGATAGACAGGATAAATCAATATGACTTGTTTCATCTACCCTGCCCTATAACAATTTGTATTAGGTAGGTGCTGAGCATTTGGCTACGCATTAGTATTAGAATTAGATACACACTGATATGATTCCCCCAGCCTTCTTGGCCTATGAAGTTCCATTATTTGTTCATGTATGTTTATGTATATGTGTCTATATGCCAGGGATTACAGCAATAATTTTCTCTCACTGAAACGGCCAGACATTTAAAAGTGCCGCTGCCACAACCACAGCACCATCTAGACAACTTTACCCACTCGGCAATTCCCCCAGTCCTCGAAACCCAAAATGTTCCAAAATGTGTGACTGTATAATCTCACGTTCGAGGTGAAAGTAAGTTGCCAAAATTGTCCAGAACTCGGCTCCAGTAAAATAATAAGTGTAGGTGTGGCCTCTCAAAGGTAAATTATTTCCACATGGACACTTAGGGAGGCGTCACCCAAGGTAGGTGGGGGAGAGAGAGCGGCCACAGCTCCCCAAAAGCCTGGTCAGGATGGCGGGATTCCTGAAAGCCACTGGGTTGGGCCAGGGACTGTGTCCTGTGGGAGGAAGAGCTGGAGCAGTGGGATTGTGGAGTGGTTTCTTCCTTCTCCACTGGGTCCTGAGCAGCTTGGGCTCCAGGCTGCCACCTCAGAGTGGACCAAGCTGGCTCCTTCTGAAGGAAAAAAAATTAAGCGTCCACTGGGAAATAATTTATCTTGGAGCGGCCAGAGCTACACTTATTATTTTACCAGGGAGGAGTTCTGGGCAATTTGGCAAGTTACTTTCACCGCAGACCTGTGCTTGTACGAACACACATATTGAGACATTGAGAGTTTCGGGGACTGGGGGGAATTGCCAGGAGCAAAGTTGCCTAGTTCTAACCCTATCTCAGAAGAAGAACAAAAACCAGAATAAAAACTTTACTACCAACTCAGTTATGCATTTTCCAGCTCCCTTAAGTAGCCAAGCCTTAAAATCCCGTTCTTTGTTCCATTTCCTTTCCCAGTACAAACTCCAGAGTGTAGAGCCTAATCCGATTTACCTGGAAGTTCGAAGACAGGGCATTCCTGAAACAGCTTGGGAGGGGCCAGACAGGATGAACGGGTAAAGAAGTTGTTCCCAGAAAATTCTGGCTCAGGGTGTTGGGCAGGCATGGGAGATGTTTGAGGAGTAATAGTTCCTCTACTTCTGCTTATCATTGAGAAGCAGCATGGCTTAGTGGAAAGAGCACGGGCTTGGGAGTCAGAAGACGTGAGTTCGAAACCCAACTCCACCACTTGTCTGCTGTGTGACCTAGGGCAAACTGCTTAACTTCTCTGTGCCTTGGTTACCTCATCTGTAAAATGGGGATTAAGACTGTGATCCCCACATGGGACAACCTAATTACCTTACATCTACCCCAGTGCTTAGAACATAGTAAGGGCTTAATAAATACCATTATTATCCTCTAGACTGTGAGCTCATTGTGGGCCGAGATTGTCTCTCTTTATTGCTGTATTGTACTTCTCCAAGAGGTTAGTACAGTGCTCTGCACACAGTAAGTGCTCAATAAATACAATTGAATGAATTAATTTTCCTACAATTTAGACACTTATGTAATCCCCTTTTAAGCCCTTTTGTTTGTATACACACACACACACACACACACACACGCATATATGTGTGTATATATATGTATATATATATTTATGGTATTTGTTAAGCACTCACTTTGTGTCAAGCACTGTTCTAAACACTGTTGTAGATACAAATTAATCAGGTCAGCCACAATCCCTGTTCCATATGGGGCTTACAGTCACACTAGGAGGGAGAACAGGATTTGAATCCCCATTTAACAGTTGAGAAAACTGAGGCACAGAGAGGTTAAGCGACTTACCCAAAGTCACACAGCAAGCAAGTGGCAGACTCGGAATTTGAACCTAGGTCCTCTGACTCCCAGGCCATGCTGTACATTTCTACTTGGCCACGCTGTACATTCAGTTGTTCATCACAACCATTCTATAAATATTTTTGTGTCTATCACCCTTTTGTTAACTCTTCATGGGAGAGGAATGTGTCATTTCTTTATTTTATACTAACCATGCACTTAATAATAATAATAATAATAATAGCATTTATTAAGCGCTTACTATGTGCAAAGCACTGTTAATAGCGTGCATTGCATTAAAAGAGGTTTGATAAATGCTACTATTATCTCTACTGCTGCCACTGTCATATGTGTCTCTGCTCCAGTTTCCTCGCTTAGTGCCTTGACTCAGTTGCTGCCAGGGCAACAGAAAGGGCAAGAATATTATGTCTTCTTGGAATGATTTTTACAGAGAGTCTGTGAACTTCCACTTCTCCCTGCCCTCCACAAAAGCACCAGCTCTCCATCACTTTTGATCTGTGAACAAACACTTATGAAAAACCACCATTTTTCTTCATATTTTTTGCAAAAATCATTCTCAGCAAGTTGGCAACTGTATTACTGGGGGATGTTTGGATACTTATCCGGGGTGCTGTGGGCCGGTTGCCATTCTTTCAAGGACTGTGAAGTGTTGCCATAGGAGCTAACCATCAAGCACCATCTGTTCTGATCCAAGCCCCTTGGCATCGACACATGGATTATTACCAATCTCCACCAGTCTTTCCTGCAGATGCTTCCCTCAAGGCCTTAACAACATTATTGGAATTTATCTGGCCTGCTGGGGAAAAGTATTCTGACCTTCACCAAGTCTCCCGTGTATCTTATTCATCTCAGAAACACTGGTAAGGGTAAGGATCCCTCCTTCGACTTGGAACACTGAGCAAGAAGAAAGGAAGGTTCTGTACAGTCACAGAAATTCATTTTCTGATTTCCCAAGCAAAGCACAAACCACTTGGCTTTTTTTTTTCTTTCTCTTCCAATTTAGTCTATGTAATTATGGTGCCTTTGGAAGCAAACTGGTAGATTTGGTCCTACCCAAGTAATTTTTCTCATGTTTCAAACATCTTAGATAATAATAATAACAATAATAATAATAATGGCGGTCTTTGTTAAGCGCTTACTATGTGCCAAGCACTGTTCTAAGCGCTGGGGTAGATACAAGGTAATCAGGTTGTCCCATGTGGGGCTCACAGTCTCAATCCCCATTTTACAGATGAGGTAACTGAGGCCCAGAGAAGTTAAGTGACTTGCCCAAAGTCACACAGCTGACAAGTGTTGGAGGCAGGATTAGAACCCACAACCTCTGACTCCCAAGCCTGGGCTCTTTCCACTAAGCCACAGATCCAAGCCTACAGCCTGAAGAAGAAAACTACAGCTCAGCAGTCTGATTATTTTAGTACATTATATTGATACTTTGAGTATCTTTTGGGAAACACAAATAAAATAAGCAGGATCCTCCTTTTGGCATAGGTTGACTTCTCCTTAGCTTTCATTTCTAGCATTTCAACAAATCTGCCAAGAGAAGTAGATAATATTTGGGATTACTTAGAACTGCAGTCAGGCTAGGGTTCCCCAAAGAAGGGTTGATTTCTTTCATCTGAGGATGGGTTCTTTCTCTGTGTCTCTGACTCTCTGTTTCTCTTTTTCCCTCCCACTTTTCCAATTTCTTAAATCATTCATTCATTCAATCATGTTTATTGAGCGCTTACTGTGTGCAAAGCACTGTACTAAGTGCTTGGGAAGTACAAGTCAGCAATATACAGATACGGTCCCTACCCAAAAACGGGCTTACAGTCAATGTTCAAGCTAAACTGAAAACTCATTGTGGGCAGGTAACATAACTATCAGCTTTGTTGTATTGTACTCTCCCAACTACAGTACTTTGCACATAGTAAGTGCTCAATAAATAACACTGATTGTTTGATTTATACATGTTCGTATCACTGGATTAAAAAAATGTGTGTATCACATAAGCTTAATATTGGATTTGAATACAAGTACAGTAGGTTGCATCGGTGAATTAATTTGATTTCAAATTAATTTAATATTTTTGGAGACAGAGCTTCTTCAACCCAAACCTAAATGTGTTCAAAATAATATGCAGTTGATCTAGGTATCTATTAAGCCACTCACAGGGATTACGAGCAGGAATATTTTGGGTTTATAAAGGGCTTTACGTCCACAGAGGTGGTGTTTACAATCTATTACCCACACCCATTCTGGGGAGTAAGGAGAAACAGGGATGAAACCATCTACTGATAAAGAAACTGGAGTAGCAGCATTGTGGATAGAGCATGGGCCTGGGACTCAGAAAGGCCTAGTTCTAATTCTGCTTCTCCACTTGTATGCTGTGTGTCCTTGGGCAATTCACTTAACTTCTCTGTGCCTCAGTTCCCTCATCTGTAAAATGAGGATTAAGACTGTGAGCCCCATGTGGGACATGGACCGTGTCCATATTGATAAGCTTGAATATACACCAGGGCTTAGAACAGTACCTGGCACATAGGTAAGCTCTTAAAAAATACCATTAAAAAAAAAGAAGTGACACAGAGAGGTTTAGCATTTTGCACAAATCCCCCAGCAAATGTGACCAAACCAAAAATGAATCCCACAGGATTTAGGAGTTGATAAACAGAATTTCCTGTAATTTTGGATTTGTGCACACATACTGGATTTCCAAATGGAACATAGATTTAACTGCCTTCTCACACTTTATATTTTCTAAGTTTATTGTCTCATAGTAGATTATAAAAGGATTTTGGAATCTATTAATAAATAAGAAAAAACACAGGATGTTCGGGTGTTATTTGCTCCAACACTGGACCCTTAATTTAGCTCATTATGAGCAGGGAAGATGTCTGCTAATTCTGTTAGCACTTAGAACAGTGCTGCATACTTAGTAAGCACTCAATAGATACCATTATTTGATTGATTGATTTAGAGACACCTCTGTAACCATACATTCTGGAGGACAGGGCATTTTTGAGCTTCAGTATCTACCGGTCAGAAAAAAAGATGTCTCTCCTTAAGTAGAGACATTATTAGTGCAAATAGCACAGTGTCCAATCCGATTAATCTGTATCGACCTCAGTGCTTAGAACACTGCTTGATACATAGTACGCAACAAATATCTTAATGATAATAATGATAAAAGGTGATTTGTGACTGGGGCTCAGGAATTACTTTTTAACTGTGGGTCTGGTTCTCTCAGCCATTAACCCAATCAGAGGCCACAAGGATGAGAAACACATCATTAGAGTCATCCTCAGTGCTGGCTTTGGGGTCTGCAGCAGGAGGGAGAATTGATCCCAGGCGGTGTTTGGAATGACCTACCAAATGTTGGCAGTTCCTCACAGTAAATGTGAATATGCAAACCTTGGCTCAGCCTGAGGATGCTGGCAGCTCTTCCCTGACATGTGATTTGCACAAAAATCGAAGCCAAAAATGTGCTCTCCTGGGTCGAGCATTATATCATGCGTGTCATTCTACATCAACAGGCCTGACCTCTTTGGGCCATGAGGAATGAAAGAAGCAGATACATCCCAAATGCTTCAGGGAAAGTGTAAGCTATGAAGCAAAAGCAGACATTTGAGTGTAATTAATTTGCTTCAAGGGGTGCAGTTGATTAGCTAGGAATGGCTTGTTAGATATGGGTAGGGGATTGAGCAGCAAAGTAGATTATGCTTCATCTGCCCTGCACAAAGGCATTTATGAAACCTGGGAAATGACGATCAGTTAAATCTTGGGGCAAGGCCATCAGGGACTCCCAAACAGCTGAGGAACTGCCAACATTTTGGTTGGACATCCCAAACGCTGCTTGGGATCAATTCTCCTTCCCGCTCTGGACTCTAAATTTGCTTGCAAATTGCATTGTTTGGATTTGACTCCCTAAGAAGTAAGTGTGACCTGGGAAACAAGAAGACTGGCATCTCTTAAGATTTGGGTGCCCCAAAAAGCAAGGACCTAAAATGAGCTGCACCATCCACTAAAGAGGGGTTTGACACTCTTATAGCCAACTGCCTTCTCCCCACTTATCTAGTATGCTGGGAATTTTGTCCATATTTGGTTTTCTTGAAGCTGTCTTGCCACCCCTGCTGTGTGTAGAGACTGTTTGTTTTCTCTTTTATCATCACACTGTCACTCTCTTCATTTTCTACTTATGGTGGTAATCTCCACTGACACAAAAAGAGTTCCTCAGGGGAGGGCTAGCAGCGTTTCAAAATAAGGATTTGGCATGCCTGAATAATAAAGGCAGGAATATCTGCCTCAGATATTCTGCCAGTAGTTTAACATCCCATGGGTTTCAGTGCTTTTCTACTCACACAGAGTACAGAAGGAAAAAAAACGTAAATAAATTCTTCAGGTCTTGACTAGAGGTACTTTCTCATGGTAACTTTTCTGTATTTTGCACAAGAAACATTTCCTCAAGCTGCAGTGTGGTATGTCCTGTTTAGTAGCTTAACAATTTGCCTTTGGGTATTACAAGAATCATGCTGGAATTACCGTTTACAGCACACCCCTTCAAGGTCACCAATTCCGGGCTACTAATTTTAGCCATTGGTCTGACAGAGCTGTTTTTCTATGCTGTCAGTATGCAGATACCAGGCACTAAAATATCACTGTAGTGATGCAAAGAGTGAACAATGTGGTGGCTCCTTGGCAGACTCAGAAATGTTCCAAGTCGCACATCCGAAAACTTCCTTTGCCGCTAACACAAGGTGGCTTTTGATGTCCAAGTTTCTTCCAACAGAGAGGCTAAGGATCGATTGGAGTGTTCAAGGGAATTACACAGCTTAACCTGATAGTTTCAGTGAACCTCCTCTAGTTCAGAGTTGACACTTCCCCTTCTTCTCCTCTCCCTCTCCCCCACTGGTGAGGGGTGTGAGGGAGTAATGTGGGAAGTGTACAATTTATTGGTTTCTCTTGCCCACAGGTGACTTCAACAGACTACCAAGTGCTGCACCAGTGGTAATAGTGTTTATTAAGCTCTCACTGCATGCAGAGCACTTTTCTAAGTGCTGAGAGAAAATACACATATGAGACTGATTTCCACTCAATGTACTGCATTTCTTAGGTATAAATTTCCGAAGTCTGAAACTCACCTTACAAAAACTGCTTGTGTGATTCGACCTTCAATCCCTAAGATGACTGTATTACTGTATCTGTATTTTGTTCAGATTCATATGACTGCCTAAGGTTTGGGATGAACTTTACAAAGTGCTGCGTAGTCTTCTGTCAGTGACACCATGTCCCAGGGTTTCATCAGTTTGCTAGGACTGTGTTTCATATTTCTCCCCATGCCAGAGCCTCACCAGTGTCAATAACAAGTGTCAAACTAAGAGCAAAAAAAAAAAACCTTCTGATTTCATCATGGTGATGCTGAAAGGTGCTCTCTAGGTTAGAGGATTCCCTCGTGAATTCAAGGACAGGGAAAAGGCTCCTCCTGCAGGAGCTCTCTGGGCCCCTGCCATGAAGATATTATCTCTCTTGAAAATAAACATAACTGTGCTTTGTCCAGACCCTGCAAAACGACATTGAAACTTCCAATCTGTTACAGAGCACAGCAACTCAAACACACAACCCATGTGTCCACACAACCTTGAGAGCCCTCCACTGAATCAGCCCTCCTATAAAATCTCCTATGCAAAAAGCGTGGAAAAGTAAGTATGCATGTTTTTGTTTTCATGTAAGAAATGGCTTAAGCTTTTGAAATATAGTTGTTGCTGATTCTGAGACTAGAGGAGAAGCAGATTAGGTGATTATGAAAAATGAAGGTGACGCTCATTAAAAAGGTAACGTTCTACACCCTGTGCTTATCTAACAGACTGATTTGATTTTAATGAGGTTATTTCCTGCTTGGCCTTGCTTGCTTTGGTGTTCCTAATGGGAAGATTACTTATTGCTCAGTAATAACGATGAGAAAAAACGCTTTAGAAGATTTGTACTGTGTAATCTTCTTGCTTAAATCAGAGGCAAAACGACAGAAAGTTCTCAGAGGATCTGTAACTGGCCAGCTACAAATAAATGTGTTACTATTCTATAAACTCTGCATTTGTGGAAGGAGCCCTACTTACAGAACCACCAAAAAGTTCCATAAAATGGTAGTCAGCACCTTGTTCCTTCGTGTATACATCTAAACTTTAAAACCGCATTGATTAAAGGTATCAGTTTCAGTCACCTGGCAAACATTTAAAAATAGATAAAAGCAAGAATAGCATTCGAAGTTGTTAGTCCAATTGCTTTCTTTCCATTACCTCTTCACAAAAAAGGTATGCTTCACTCTTTCAGGATTAATCAACTCATCCCAGAGATGGTGATTCATTTGTACTGCTAAAAAGGGATGTGGAATATATTTTAAAATAGTACATCAGAGAAAGGTAAAGATAACTTGAGAAACAACAATTCTGCCTTAAGAATGGATCTTTAAGAAATGAAAATCAGGAATAACTGCCATTTGGAAATATATTCTATATTAACATAAACACAATAGTGTTAATGAATAAATATGTTAATCAAAGATTGTTCAGAATGTTGAAATCTGATTGATAAAATGTAAATGGAAATAATTTTAAATATCACTCAAGTATATTGTTGTGAGAGATTTTTTGAGCAGTTAAAAGTAATACCTTGAACAATAATGTACACTGGGGAAGTTTTTTATGACGTATCATACCTACTTTAAATATAGGGCTAATTCATTTTCAAAAAGTCAATATACATACTCTCACAATATCATGTTTACATATTCAGAGATGTGGTCTGATTTTCTAATCTGGCTAATTTACCCAGTAGTATAGATATATTTTCAGACTGTGTACTTTTGCAAATCCAGGATGTGATTTAAAAATAAAATGAAACAAACGAAAGAATGAGTCAGTGAAAATAGATTAGTTCAGCAACACATATGACTAACGTGGGTATTCAATTCCTGGAAAAATAAATGCATAATTTTAATTTGAAATGCTGGATAAGTGCCACACACACACACACACACACACACACACACACACACATACACACACACTTATGCACACTCATATGTATATGCTTTGGGTTTGAAGATAGTTCTGTTTGCCAGTATTCATCACTTTCGGTGCCTGCTGCCATTTTCATTTATCTCTGCTAGTGTCTCTGCTCCTGGGCAGTCATTCCATCTTGTTTCATACACACTTGCACCCTCAAATAAGCCTCATATATTTGATATATTTGATCAGTGCCACAGATAGGTTGTTTATTTCCAAAGGGACCCTTCCCTCTCCATACAAGTAGCCACCAAGCTGGCCCAGGCACTTGTCATATTCTGGCTTGTTTACCGCCTCAGCCTCTTCACAGTGACCTCATTGCTTTCAAACTCTCCCTTCTCCATAAAACACTTCATTTTGCAGCCCTGCTTATTTCTCTAAAACATCATCCTGCACATCTCTTCACTCCTCAAACACCTCCAATGGTTGCCCATTCATCCACACATGAAGCAAAAACTCTTGACCATTGGCTTTAAGGCACACAATCAAATGTGCCTGTTACATTGAGTTGTACTCTCCCAAATACCCTGCACACAGTAAGTGCTCAATAAATACAACTGAATGATTGACTCAATAAACTCTTTCCTCCTGACTATCCACTCTCCCACCACATCCCAGTTTGCACTCTTCAATCCCCTTCAGCCAGCCTCTTCTTCTCTTCTCTATTCCCTCTGACCTTTTCTTTCAATCAATCAATCAATCATATTTATTGAGCGCTTAGTGTGTGCAGAGCACTGTACTAAGCACTTGGGAAGTACAAGTTGGCAACATATAGAGACAGTCCCTACCCAACAGTGGGCTCACAGTCTAGAAGTTTCAGTCTGAAACTCCCTCCTCCTTCATATCCAACAGACCACTGCTCCTTAGAAGTCACATCTCCCCCAGGAGGCCTTCCCTGATTAATTTGTCATCTCCCCAACCTATATTTCCCCTACTGCTTCTTCAGCACTTCCACATCACCTAAACACTCAGTGGAAAGACCATGGGCTTAGGAGTCAGAGGTCATGGGTTCAAATCCTGGTTCTGCCACTTGTCCGCTGGGTGACTTTGGACAAGTCACTTAACTTCTCTGTGCCTCAGTTACCTCATCTGTAAAATGGGGATTAAGATTGTGAGCCCCACATGAGACAACCTGATCACCTTGTATCTTCCCCAGTGCTTAGAACAGTGCTTTGCACATAGAAAGCACTTAACAAATACCAAAATTATTACTACTATTACTCACAACCCCCAAAAGGTATATCTCATATACTCTATGACTCCCTCCTCCCTGCAATTTATTTTAGTATCTGTCTCCTTGGCTAGATAGATATATTGATAAAATATAAGGTGAATAAGCTTACCAACTCCTTGAGGTCAGGGATCGTGTCTACCGGTTGTATTGTACTCTCCCAAATACTTACAGTGCAGCACTTATAACACAGCAATCACTGATTAACTGATTGAAAATTCTGGATGTAATAGCACCTGCGGCCATATCAGTACTGTACAGAGGATAGACAAACTAAAAATTGGACTGTTCCATATAAAACCAGACAAATAGTCACCCTAGCTACTCCATATGGTGCTCCAGAATGGCTTGCCCCCATTTGACAGAATGGAGAAACCCCTTGGCTTAGACAGTTCTAGAATCCATTAGAAATTGCCATTTTGAAGATCAATAAACTCAAACCAGGTAAGAATAAAAAATTTAAGCAGAGAAGTTAGGGTTCACCATGGTACTGGCCAGCTCAGTGGAAAGAGCACGGGCTTTGGAGTCAGAGGTCATCGGTTCAAATCCCAGCTCTGCCACTTATCAGCTGTGTGACTTTGGGCAAGTCACTTAACTTCTCTGTGCCTCAGTTCCTTCATCTGTAAAATGGGGATTAAGACTGTGAGCCCCACGTGGGACAACCTGATCACCTTGTAAACTCCCCAGTGCTTAGAACAGTGCTCTGCACATGGTAAGTGCTTAATAATGTCATCATTATATATATATATATATATATCATTATAATGCCATCATTATATATATATATATATATTTTTTTTTTGGCTTGGGTTTTTGTGGGACCACAGGCTGAGGAAGACTTCATTTTGTTTGTTTTTATGGCATTTGTTAAGTGCTTACTATGTGCCAGGCATGATGCTAGATGCTGGGGTAGATACAAGCTAATCAGTTTGGATGCAGTCCATGTCCCATACGGGGCTCAGAGTCTTCATCCCCCTTTTACAGATGAGGTAACTGAGGTGCAGAGTAGTGAAGTGACTCACCCAAGATCACACAGCAGACAAGTAGTGGAGCTGGGACTAAACCCACGACCTCTGACTCCCGGGCTCTGTCTAATACGCTACGCTGCTTCTCATGGTCTGCTGTATATTATACTATACCCTGTCAGATAAAAGTATGGGGTTGCAGTGGCTGATAACTCCCAACCCTAAATCATCTCTCCAACTGCAAACTGTGAATAGTTCCATATCAATCTCATCTCTTGTCCACATGAGGAAAATCTTCATTTGTTTAATTGTATTTACTAAGCCCTAACTGTGTGCAGAGAGCTGTGCAAGTTGCTTGGGGGAGAATGAAGTAAAATGGAAGCAGGATGGTCTAGTGGACAGAGAATGGGCCTGGGATTCAGAAGTCATGGGTTTTAATCCCAGCTCCACAGCTTGTCTCCTGTGTGACCTGGACTGTGTCCAACATGATTACCTTGAATCTACTCCCGTGTTTAGAACAGTGCTTGGCAAATACCATCATCATTATACATATACATATTATCCAAATACCATCATCATTATACATATACATATTATCCAAATACCATCATTATTATTATTATGGTTTTAATAGAGTGTTTTTATGGTATTTTTTAAGTGCTTACTATGTGCCAGGCACTGTTCTAAGCACTGGGCTAGATACAAGGTAATCATGTTGGACACAGTTCAGAACCTACATGGAATTCACAGTCTTTATCCCCATTTTACAGATGAGGTAACTGAGGCATAGAGAAATGAAGTGACTTGCCCAAGGTCACACAGCAGACAAATGCCAGAGGCGTGATTAGAACCCAGGTCCTTCTGACCCCCAGGCCTGTATTCTATCCACTAGGCAATGCCGCTGTTAAAGGAAAAAGGAATGGAAAACGATTTGGGAGAAGAGGAAGGAGTGCATTCCAGGCCAGGGGCTTTACTTCACCAGACTCCTCATTGAGCTCTCTGCTTCCAGCCTCTCCCCTCTCTGCCCCAGATCATTTTTCTAAAACATCATTCTGCCTCCCTCCACTCTTCAAAATCTCCAGTGGCCATCCATCTCTCTATGCATTAAGCAGAAACTCCTGTCCATCAGCTTTAAGGCATTCATTGGGCATCCTCTTCCCTATTCACCCTTGCTCCTCTCACGCTTCAACCCAGCTTATAGAATTCACTCCTATTATGCCAATCTACTCAGTAACCTATGGCTCATCCCTTTTCCTTCTGCCTGAAACTCTTTTCCCCTCCACATCCAGCAGATCACTACTTCTCTCCATCTTCAGTCCGGTGCTTGGCATATAATAAACACTTAACACACACTATCACCATCATCATCATCAGCATCAAGCGTGGCTCAGTGGAAAGAGCACGGGCTTTGGAGTCAGAGGTCATGGGTTCAAATTCTGGGTCCACCACTTGTCAGCTGTGTGACTTTGGGCAAGTCACTTAACTTCTCTGTGCCTCAGTTCCCTCATCTGTAAAATGGATAAATACAATAAATACTGTGGGACAACCTGATCATTTTGTAACCTTCCCAGTGCTTAGAACAGTGCTTTGCACATAGTAAGCACTTAATAAATGCCATCATTATTATTATCATCATATCATATCCTCTCCCCCTTCCTTCCTCTCCCCCTCGCCCCCCTCTCCATCCCATCTTACCTCCTTCCCTTCCCCACAGCATCTGTATATATGTATATATGTTTGTACATATTTATTACCCTATTTATTTATTTATTTATTTTGCCTGTACATATCTATTCTATTTATTTTATTTTGTTAGTATGTTTGGTTTTGTACTCTGTCTCCCCCTTTTAGACTGTGAGCCCACTGTTGGGTAGGGACTGTCTCTATATGTTGCCAATTTGTACTTCCCAAGCGCTTAGTACAGTGCTCTGCACATAGTAAGCGCTCAATAAATATGATTGATGATGATGATATCCTCCTGATTAATCGATCATCTCTCCACCCTATTTCCGCCTCTACTGCATCACTACCTATGCACCTCCTAAGCACTTAGGAACTCACTTCATCCTCTGCCTCACAGCGCAGCAATGAACATCTTTAAACTTTTCCTCTCCCCACTTGTAATTTATTTCAGAGTTTGTCTTACCTGCTAGACTGTAAGTGCCTTGAGGACAGGGATCATTTCGTAGAGAAGTAGCATGCTCAGTGGAAAGAACACAGGCTTGGGAGTCAGAGAATGTGGGTCCTAATCCTGGGTCTGCCACTTGTCCGCTGGGTGACTTTGGGCAAGTCACTTAACTTCTCTGTGCCTCAGTTACCTCATCTGTAAAATGGGGATTAAGACTGTGAGCCCCAGCTAGGACAACCTGATTATCTTGTATCTACTACAGTGCTTAAAACCGTGCTTGGCACTTAGGAAGTGCTTAGCAAATACCATATTTTTTTTTCTGACTTTGTTGTACTCTCACAAGCACTTCGCGCATTTCTCTGCACACTTATTAGAGAAGCAGCGTGGCTCAGTGGAAAGAGCCCGGGCTTTGGAGTCAGAGGTCATGGGTTCAAATCCTGGCTCCACCAAATGTCAGCTGTGTGACTCTGGGCGTCACTTCTCTGTACCTCAGTACTCTCATCTGTAAAATGGGGATTAAGATTATGAGCCCCCTGTGGGACAACTTGATCACCTTGTATCCTCCCCAGTGCTTAGAACAGTGGTTTGCACATAGTAAGCACTTAACAAATATTATAGAGAGGCAGCGTGGCTCAGTGGAAAGAGCCCGGGCTTTGGAGTCAGAGGTCATGGGTTCGAATCCCGACTCCGCCATATGTCTGCTGTGTGATCTTGGGCAAGTCACTTAACTTCTCTGGGCCTCGGTTACCTCATCTGTAAAATGGGGATTAAGACTGTGAGCCCCATGTGGGACAACCTGATCACCCTGTATCCTCCCCAGAGCTTAGAACAGTGCTTTACACATAGTAAGCGCTTAACAAATGCCAATTATTATTATTATTATTATAATGTGTTCAATAAATATTATTGATTTATTGCATTAAGTAGATCATCTTAGTTAAAGCAAAGATACAGTGAGTGTGAGACACAAAATTTCTAACTATGCCTGCTAAACGGAAAAGGAGCAGTTCCTGGATTAGGGTAGATCCTTTTTGCTCTCAGTGAAAAGCTGCCATTGCTGCTGACAAAGGTCACTGGTCATTTGTTTTGGAAAAATGGTTGGAAATTAATTTCTTATTCATCTTAAACCAGTCTGGGAAGCAACGTACCTTGATAGTAATAGTTGTGGTATTTGTTAAGCTCTTACTATGTGCCAGGCACTGTACTAAGCACCGGGGTAGGTACAAGAAAATTGTGATGGACACACAGTCCCTATCCCACAGGGGGCTCACAATCTTAATCCCCATTTTACAGATGAGGCAATTGAGACTCAGATAAATTAAGTGACTTGCCCAATGCCACACAGCAGACAAGTGGCGGAGTTGGGATTAGAACCCAGATCCTCTGATCTCCAGGCCCACTCTTTTTCGACTAGGTCACACTGCTTCCTTAAAGGCAGCCACACAAAGTGAACTGTAGATCTATTTAGCTGTCTAAGCCAATCTTTCTGAGCGCAGGCAGTGTCCTTTCATTGCAAATTATGGTAACTGAGATCATGGGAGGAGTCAGCTCCAGGGAGTTTGTTGAGATTTTAGCACGTGGGGTAGCTACTTTTGGAATCAATCACCGGAGGAAGAGTCACAGATCAGCCACATAGCCCTGAAGTTCATCCCCCATTCTCAGAAGTCTTATGCTTCCTCTTCTTTCCCCAGTTTCCACAGCAATGACCAATACTTGGAAGGCCCAGGTATTGTGAGGTAAATACCTGGTGGGAAACATCCAGTCAGTCAGCCAGTCATTTGTATTTATTGAGCACTTACTATTTGCAGAGCATTGTAGTTTGGGGAAACTTTGAAGTCACACTTTTCTACTTATCCAGAAAGCTATGGCTACAGTAGTATAGGGATGGGAAGCATTTACTGAGGTCCCACTGGCTGTGATATTGTTGAACTTTTATATAGAAATAACACAAGTTTATACAGAAATCATCGTTCTATGGCATTCTCCCCCACTGTGCACTTTGTCCACAGAGGTTATGGCTAGCTCTGGGTCCTTAGGTTGTTAAAATTTGAAAATAGATATATTTTTACTCTTTTAGTTGAGGTTTACATGTGGTGTGTAACATTTTTGAAAATGTGATGCTAGATCAGTCACGCTTTTCAAGGGTATCCAGGGAAGAATCCATGACAGCTATTCCAGTCAGTGGGTGGTATCATCATCCCAGGATGACAGAGAATACGGTGATCACAAAGGAGTTGGACAGGGAGAAAGCCCAACCTCTGAGGCTCTTTCCATGTTGCATGTTTGTGTGTGAAAGGATTCTTTTCTCCCTCTCAGAATCAGGGAGTCTACTGGGCAGTCTACACCAGATTCATTAAGTCAATTATATTTATTGAACACTTACCATGTGCAGAGCACTGTACTAAGAGCTTGGGAAAGTACAGTATAACAATAAACAGACACATTCCCTACCCACAATGAGTTTACAGTCTTTATGGTTCTGGTTAAGCACTTATTACGTGCAAAGCACTGTTCTAAATGCGGGCTAGATGCAGGTTAATCAGGTTGGACTCACAGTCCCTGTCCTATGTAGGACTCACACTCTTAAACCCCTTTTACAGATGAGGTAACTGAGGCCCAGAGAAGTTAAGTGACTTGCCCAAGATTATACAGCAGATTATTGGCAGAGCTGGGATCATTCATTCAGTCATTCAGTAGTATTTTTTGAACACTTACTGTGTGCAGAGCACTGTACTAAGAGCTTGGGAAAGTACAGTATAACAATAACAGACACATTCCCTACCCACAATGAGTTTACAGTCTTTACGGTTCTGGTTAAGCACTTATTACGTGCAAAGCACTATTCTAAATGCGGGCTAGATACAGGTTAATGAGGTTGGACTCATAGTCCCTGTCCTATGTGGGACTCACACTCTTAAACCCCTTTTACAGATGAGGTAACTGAGGCCCAGAGAAGTTAAGTGATTTGCCCAAGATTATACAGCAGATTATTGGCAGAGCTGGGATCATTCATTCAGTCATTCAGTAGTATTTATTGAACACTTACTGTGTGCAGAGCACTGTACTAAGTGCTTGGGAACGTACAATACAAAAATAGTGACAATCCCTGCCCACATTGGGCTCTAGACTATGAGAAACCAGTCCTTCTGACGCCCAGGCCTGGGCTCTAGCTACTAAGCCATGCTGCTTCACTGGTGCTCAGGTGCCAGGGGAGATGGGTAGCAAAAGAAGACTCCCCCTGTCCAGGCCAAGATGGTCCCCAGGGGCTGTGATGGGGACTCCTCACCCTCGGCTTCAAGGCTGTCCATCACCTTGCCCCCTCCTACCTCACCTCCCTTCTCTCCTTCTCCAGCCCAGCCCGCACCCTCCACTCTTCTGCCGCTAATCTCCTCACCGTGCCTCGTTCTCGCCTGTCCCGCCGTCGACCCCCAGTCCACGTCCTCTCCCTGGCCTGGAATGCCCTCCCTCTGCCCATCCGCCAAGCTAGCTCTCTTCCTCCCTTCAAGGCCCTACTGAGAGCTCACCTCCTCCAGGAGGCCTTCCCAGACTGAACCTCCTCCTTCCCCTCCCCTCCCCCCACCTTACCTCCTTCCCCTCCCCACAGCACCTGTATATATGTATGTATGTTTGTATTTATTTATTCCTCTATTTATTTTATTTGTACATGTTTATTATATTTATTTTATTTTGTTAATATGTTTTGTTTTGTTCTCTGTCTCCCCCTTCTAGACTGTGAGCCCACTGTTGGGTAGGGACTGTCTCTATATGTTGCCAACTTGTACCTCCCAAGTGCTTAGTACATTGCTCTGCACACAGTAAGTGCTCAATAAATACGATTGATTGAATGAATGAATGAATGATGGAGCAGTGTCTCCTCCAGTCCTGTAGCCTTCTCACAGATCACTACAGACAATTCCTCCTTCTCCTCCTCTTCCTCTTCCTCCACCAAATTGGGGAGCGGCTCTGGCCCCTGGCTGGGGTGACCAGTTGGGGTGGTTCCCCAGAAGTAGGACCAGAAGAAGGTCACCACAGTAGCATATAGACTTTCACGGGACAGGGCTTCCAAAGTCCATTGCACCTACAAAATAGCCCTTTACCCTTTTCTTTTGCTCTGCATATACCTATTCTCCAGTAGTTGCCCTTCCAGGTGAAAGAAGCAGCATGGCCTAATGGAAAGACCACAAGCCTGGGAGTCAGAGGACCTGGGTTCTCTCCCTGGTTCTGCCAATTGCTCTGCCAGTTGTTTGCTGCGTGACCTTGTGCAAGTCACTTTACTTCTCTGTGCCTCGACTGTAAAACGGGGATTAAATACCTGTTCTTCCTCCTACTGGGACTGTGCGTCCCATGAGGGACAGGGACTGTGTCTAAACTAACTAACTTGTACCTAGTCCAGTGCTTAGAACAATGTTTGACACAGAGTAAGCACTCAACAAATACCACTAAAAAATGCTGAAGAACACACTACATTCCTTGTTAGACGTTTTATAGTGCCACTTTACTTTTGGGAATACACCCAGTTCTCGTAGAACATGGAGGTTACATTCACGCATAACTCTGAGCTAAGGAAAACCCATGTTTTGTACTCAAAATGTCCAACACCACACATATGCCCACAACCACTTCTTTCAACATTATATTGTTACATAGAACCTAGGCCTGGGAATCAGAAGAACCTGGGTTCTAATCCCGGCTCCGCCTCTTGGCTGCTGTGTGACTTTGGGCAAGTCACAACTTCTCTGGGCCTCAGTTCCTTCATCTGTAAATTGGGGATTAAGACTGTGAGCCCCATGTGGGGCAGGGACTGTGTCCAACCCAATTTGCTTGTATCCATACCAGCACTTAGTACAGTGCCTGACACATGATAAGTGCTTAACAAATACCACGATTATTATTATTATTATTACAAACATGCAATCACAGGTATACACACTCTCGCACACATAGACAGTCCAAGTCCGAAGAAGATGCAGGCAGCAACAATGAGCAGAGGTGACAGAATAGGAGAGGCAACAGATAAAAAGGGGACATAGCTAATATGGTACAACTTGAATGCCTTCTTTTTTTCTTTATGATATTTGTTAAGCACTTTACTCAGTGCCAAGCACTTAACAAGCACTGGAATGGATACAAGATAATCAGGTTAGATCCACTTCCCTGTCCCATGCTGGACTCACAGTTTAACAGGGAGGGAGATTGGGTATTTAATCCCTATTGTACAGATAAGAAGTTAAGAGACTCGCACACTGACAACACAGGAACAAGCAAGTGGCAGAGCCAGGATTAGAACCCAGGTGCCCTGAATCCCTGGCCTGCCCTTGCTCCTTCCAAAAAGCCATGCTGCTTCCCCATCTGCCACTCCTGTCATGGCCATACTCAGTGCCACTGGCCTCTGGCTTCCACCGTAATTTCCATCATGATGTCTGTGGTGCAGCCCATGGTCGCAGTCAAAATGGAAGCATTCATTCAGTCGCATTTATTGATTTATTATTGTGTGCAGAGCATTATACTAAGCGCTTGGGGGAGTCCAATATTCCCTGACTACAGTGAGCATAAACAGGATGCCATGGGGTTCACCAGTTATATTTTGGGTGATGGAACAATGACCCTGGCCTGGAGACCTCAAATGATTTTGGAAAGAAGCCTGCGTAAATCTGAATAATTCGATGTGAGAAAAAGGAATGACCAAGACAATGTTTTCTTTCAGGTTCTTGTGGCATGAGAGAATGACTGATTCCAAATCCCTCGTGCGGAGTACCCCTTGCTTTCTGTCCACACTGTCCTCCCAGACTGTTCTAGAAAACTCGGACATCACCCTCTGCTGCACCATAACTGGTAACTAACCATTACTGTTTTAGTTTGCTTCTGAAATCTACAATGAAGAAGGCATTTTGCGTTGGACACACATTATTCCAGCTTTGTCAAGAAAATGACCCACTTGCTTCTCATTAGGCTTCTAGACTGTGAGCCCGTTGTTGGGTAGGGACCATCTCTATATGTTGCCAACTTGTACTTCCCAAGCGCAATCAATCAATCAATCGTATTTATTGAGCACTTACTGTGTGCAGAACACTGTACTAAGCGCTTGGGAAGTACAAGTTGGCAACATATAGAGACGGTTCCTACCCAACAGTGGGCTCACAGTCTAGAAGGGGGAGACAGAGAACAAAACAAAACATATTAACAAAATAAAATAAATAGAATAGTAATATAAATAAATAGTACAGTGCTCTGCACACAGTCAGTGCTCAATAAACATGATTGAATGAATGAATGAATTGAGGAAATAGTTGAACAATTTTACTTATGCATTTTTTTCCTCCAAACAGCTCTCCCCAAACAACACCTATTACATATTTCATCGAAACTCTGCATCACTCTTTTCTTTGGAAGTGATTTGAAGCATATTCTCTGACCATAATCCTGGACGGTTTGCCCTGTCATTGAACCAATTCCCAATTTTCCATGACGATAGCGGACAGGAACTGGGTTTCTAATTGAAATTCACAAAGTTATCCACATCCATCGCTTTAGACAATGATTTCCATTTCCTTCTTGCCAAAGCTCTTCACATAAAGCAACCCATATAAGCAATCTGCTTAATCATTCCCAATTTTCAATCCACAGTAGAGACCCCCATAAATAGTGAAGTGACCAACTGGTGGGACGTGCCAAGGAAAAGCAGAAGTAGCAAAGGGTGTGTAGGTCACAGACTGGATAATCAGCCCCTGAATAATACAATATATTGTTACTTCGTATGGTCACAAATATTTGCTATATAAAAACAAACAAAAGAAAACATTTGTTCAAATGAATGATCTGTATTCAGAGCCAAATAAAAAATTTCCACCCTACTCATTCTGTGTTGGGTGGTCTGGTGATAAATGGGGGAGTAGTAATAATAATGGTGGCTTTTCTGAAGCTCTTACTATGTGCCAAGCACTGTACTGAGTGCTGGGGTAGATACAAGATAATCAGGTTGAACACAGTCTCTGTTCACATGGGGCTCATAGTCTAAGTAGGGTACATAAATACAATTGAATGAATGCATGAATAATGTAAAAATAATAATAATAATAATGGTACTTGTTAAGCACTTACTATGTGCCAAGCACTGTTCTAAGCACTGGGGTAGACACAAGTTAAACAGGTTGGACACAGTCTCTGCCCGCTATGGGGCTCCCAGTCTTAATCCCCATTGTACAGATTAGGTAACTGAGGCTCAAAGAAGTTGTGACTTTTTTATGGCATTTATTAAGCACTTACTATGTGCAAAGCACTGTTCTGCAGACTGCAGACAAGTGACTCCCGGGCCTGTGCTCTATCCACTATTTCAAACTGCTTTGCTTAGTACAGTGCACTGCCCACAGTAAGCACTTAATAAATGCCATTGATTGATTGATTGATTGAGTAGCTTCCCAGGGAGGGAATGAAGCAATAAAGAGGATAGGTGAGGAGGGTGTTTGAGGAGCTCAGAGGGGGGCGGTGAACACAGCGGGAAGGAATGTGGAAATGGAGAAAGGCTTGGAAATAACAAGGTTGGCCTTCTTGTCCAACCCCCCTACACACAGACATACACAAAACACACACCCCACACTGACATTGCAGGGCTCATGGACATCCCCTCTTAAAGGCCACCTGGTCCCCGTGGTCTCCAGCTCTGGGGTCCTTGAGGCCCAGCAGCAGTACCTCCTCCATCAGGGTGAGCAGCGAGCATCTTCTTTGAGTTGCTCTTGTCATTTATGGGCTTGCAAAACAAACAGGATGGTGTTTTTCTGACTGTGATGGGAAACCCTGCCCTTCTACTGCATTTCCCATCACTGTAGATAATACCACTATCCTCTCTATGACACAAGTCAGTAACCTTGGCAGTGTCCTTGACTCATGTTTCTCATTCCAACACATATTCAGTCTGTCACCAAATCCTGTCATTTCTACCTTCACAACATTGTTAAAATCCTTCCTTTCCTCTCCATTTAAAAATACCATGCTGATTCAAACACTTATCCTATCCCACCTTCACTGTTGCATCTGCTTCCTTGCTGACTTCCCATCATCCTGTCCCTCCTTCACTCTGCTGCATGGATCATTTTTCTAAGAAAATATCCAGTCCATGTCTCCTTATCCCTCAAGAACCTCCAATGGCTGCCCATCCATTTACACATTAAGCAGAATCTTGTCTATCTCATCACTGACCTTCTCCCATGTCCTCCCATAGTTTAATGTCCTGGAACTTCCTCCCCCTCTATATTTTCCAGACAACTACAACTGCTCTCCCCAACTACAAATCATTATTAGGTTACATCTCCTCCAAGAGGCTTTCTTCTATTAAGCCCTCTTTTCCCCAGCTCCCTCTGCTTTCTGCATCATCTATGCACTTGGATCTGTGACCTTTGGGCATTTGATATTTGCCTCACCCTCAACTCCACAGGACTTATGAACATATCTTTAAATTATATATTACAAATTATTTATTTATATTAATGTTTGTCACCCCCTCCATGCTGTAAGATCACTGTAGGCAGGGAATGTGTCTGTTACCTCTGTTATATTGTACTTTCCCAAGTGCTTTGTACAGTACTTTGCACATAGAAAGCACTCAACAAATACCATTGATTGACTGATTGAACGTTAGGTGGAGGAGAAGATTTGGAGGGGAGCTGAGTTCAGTTTTGGGTACGCTAAGCTTGAGTGCAATGGGACATCTATGAAGAAATGTTCTGGAGGGAAGGAGAGAAATGAGATTGTGAGATTGCAGAAAAGGAGAGACATTGAGGCTAGTTATGTAGATTTGGAAGTCATCCACATAGAGGTGGTAGTTGGAAGCTGTGAAAGCAGATGATCTCCAGTGTAAATTGAGAAGAGATGGACACCCAGAGGGGCACTCACATTTAGAGAGTGGGAGGTAGAGGAAGAATCAGTGAAAGGGCCTAAAAAGAATGGGCCAGAGAGGTAAAAGGAGGACCAGGAGAGAACTGTGTCAAAAAAACCAATGTTAGATAGTATTTACAGAAGAGTGGAGGGGCCTACAGTGTCAAAGCATCCAAGAGGTCAAGGAAGATTGGGAGTCTGTTAGTCCGGTAGATTTGGCAAGAAGGAGGTCATTGGTGACCTTTTGCTATCATTTTACTTCCTTCCGGCCTGCCTGCTCCTCACTCAGCAGATCAACTGTTGAAGCTCCAACCTGAAGGAGAAGGAAAACAGAAATGCAATTGAGCTGCCAAAGCTCATTCCCAAGATATGCAGAATGGTAACCAAGCAGCTGCCAAGAGGGATGAGTTAAACGGAAACCCAAAATGAATGAGGCACAGAGAGAGGCCAAGAGTGACTTCATGCACCTTATTGAGGCCTACTGTCCAGTCCACACTGTACGCGTCCACTTTGCTTCTTAATCTGGTTAGGTCACTGCCCTCTTTCCATACTTCCCCTTTTACGGCCCTGAAGCATCTAGGATCATGACCTTAACCTAAGAAGCAAAAATTCCCAGGATACATGATCCAGTGGGATTACGACACTGTGTCAGCTGTTCCTTTTCAAAACGTTGAATCTGCCTCATCTTCTCTACTGCACTTTCTGTTTTGGTCATTCAGTAGTTGTTGAGCATTTTCTGGGTGTAGAGCACCTACAGAACTCTTTGTTGATGAAAATATAACATTACACCTTGTCTGGTCCTTTGTCATTCTGCTGTTTGAACATCAAAGGTTAAGAGAGGAAAGTTATATCCTACTTCCAATAGGACAAGTGCTCAAGTTGTTTTTGTAGTAGTAGGGGTGGTTTGCCCTTTGCCATTCCCATCCTCTCACTAGTCAGCCTGAGCCCAGGGGCATCCACTGCAAGACATCTGGTGATAATATTAATAATAATAATCACCGTACTTATTAAGTGCTTACTGTGTGCCAAGCACTTTTCTAATTGTTGGGGTAGACACAAGCTAATTAGGTTGGACAGTCCTTGTCCCACAAGGGTTTCACAGTTTTAAGTGCCATTAAGTGCCATGAGGTAACTGAGGCCCAGAGAAGGTAAGTGGCTTGCCCAAGATCACACAGCAGACAAGTGGCAGAGCTGGGATTAGAACCCAGGTCCTTCTGACTCCTGGGCCCGTGTTCTATCCACTGGGTCATGCTGTTTCTCTGGTAGGTAGCATGGTAGGCAGAACAGACTATTTCTGAGATCTCAACAGCAGTAACAGATCCTACTGTGCCCTTACCCTTTTGGTCGATTTTTGCAGCATGTGAATGGCTTAATAAAAGTTTAGAGAATGGTGGGGTTCTTTTCTCCTTCCTTAATGCCAGAGGAAAAGCAAAGACAAGAAACAAACATAAAAGATGCAATGTGATTAAATCCACCAGGTTGAGATGTTAAAAAGTAAAAACAAGGAACAGCAAACAGGATAATTCTACTATTTTTTCCACAGACTTTACATAAATGTGGTTAGTAAAATCCCCTGGGGCTTTTCAGGGGACAAGCCCTACTTATCCAATAATGTGATGAATGAGGAGGAACTCCAAAGGGAGGATGCTATTTTCACACAAACAGGAAGTGTAATCCCCAGTATTTCATCAGATTCACTAAGCTACCCCTCCCAAGAGTGCAGAATCTTTTCTTGTGCCCATCCTGCTGAAGGTGGAAGGTGTTGGGGAATGTCCGGGATTTCATAAAAACAGACAGCATGGCATTTATCCAGGCCACCTTACATTCTCAGCCCTGCTTCCCCTGGAGGAAAATGATCTCTGTTAAACCAGTTTAGTTAGTCTGGTCTCATTGCTTCCACCCCAGAAATCTCGATTAAATATGGATTCATCTGTGAGTCAATGCTTTTTAAGGATCATTAATTTAAAAAAATAAGATTAAAACTGCTAGCACCACCCTCTCCACTGACACACTCTCCGTGGATTTTTCAGTATTTCCTAAAATCGTTGTCAAAAGTAAATTGCATATCTTTTCCCCACTTTTCAGGGCACCCCAAACCAGAGATAACTTGGTATAAAAATGGTCAAGATATCACTGAATCAGACACCGTTTCCAATTATGAAATCTTGGAGGATCAGTTCATTAACACACTGCACTTGTATAGGTAAGTAATATATCACCTTGGGCCGTTTAGTGTACTCCTGTGGTCTGTGAGGTATTGGCAGTTCTGAGAACATGGGGCTAAACCAGTAGTGCCTGAGCACTTAGAACAGTGCCCAGCACTTAGTGTTCTAAGTACATAGTAAGCGCTTAACAAATACCATTATTACTATTATTACTGAATGATATTTTCTCAGGGCTGTCCCTGCCATTAACAAAATTGCTCCATTTGCTCACACATGTGGGTTTCCATGAGCCGAGAGTTGGGTACTTGGGGACATTCTGTTTTATTTGTTTCCAGTGGTATTTGTTAAGTACTTACTATGCTAATTCTGTTGTACTCTTCCAATCATTTAGTGCAGTGCTTTGCACATAGTAAGTGTTCAATAAATACCATCAATTGACTGATTATGTGCCAGGAACTGTACTAAGAGCTGGGATAGATACAAACTAATCCTGTTGGTAACAGTTCATGTTCCACACACATGAGGCTTATAGTCCCATTTTACAGATGAGGTACTTGAGGCACAGAGAAGTTAAGTGATTTGCCCAAGCTCACACAGCAGACAAGTGGCAGAGGTGGGATTAGTTATTTTGATCTAGTTATTCATTTGAATGGAACCTTTACTTTACATAGAGTTGATGTTTTGAATGTGACAGTTTGTAAAAATGAATTACATTTTATACAGTTAGAAACGTTTTTAGGGCCTGGATTTGTCATCCATGAGTGTAAAGACCACCCTCTTTGGCTTTTTATTTCTGTTCCTATTATCACAAAACCACAAACCCCAGATTATCCCAAAGGGCTCCTTCCCACCAAAACAATCTTATCATCACTGTGTGTGGGTTTTGGGTGATTGGTCTTTCAGCTCCTCCAGCTGTGCTAACAAACGGTTAGTCTGGGATTTGTCTCTGACTTTCTCTAGGCTTTTCTCTGCTTTCCAATGGACAAAATTTCTTTCTGCTACTTGTCCCAAATTCATTCATTCATTCAATCGTATTTATTGAGTGCTTACTGTGTGCAAGAGCACTGTACTAAGCGCTTGGGAGGTACAAGTTGGCAACATATAGGGACGGTCCCTACCCAAAAATGGGCTCACAGTCTTGAAGGGGGAGACAGTCAACAAAACAAAACATGTGGACAGGTGTCAAGTCACCAGAATAAATAAAAATAAAGCTAGATAGACATCATTAACAAAATAAATAGAATAGTAAATATGTACAAGTAAAATAAATAGAGTAATAAATCTGTACAAACATATATATAGGTGCTGTGGGGAGGGGAAGGAGGTAGGGCAGGAGGGATGGCAGGAGGAGAGGAAAAAGTGGGCTCAGTCTGGGAAGGCTTCCTGGAGGAGGTGAGCTCTCAGTAGGGCTTTGAAGGGAGGAAGAGAGCTAGCTTGGCGGATGTGCAGAGGGAGGGCATTCCAGGCCAGGGGGAGGATGTGGGCCAGGGGCCGATGGCAGGGCAGGCGAGAACGAAGTACAGTGAGGAGGTTAGCGGCAGAGGAACGGAGGGTGTGGGCTGGGCTGTAGAAGGAGAGAAGGGAGGTGAGGTAGGAGTGGGTGAGGTGATGGACAGCCTTGAAGCCGAGAGTGAGGAGTTTTAGCTTGATGCATAGGTTGACTGGCAGCCACTGGAGATTTTTGAGGAGGGAAGTAACATGCCCAGAGTGTTTCTGCACAGAGATGATCTGGGCAGCATCGTGAAGTATAGACTGAAGTGGGGCGAGACAGGAGGATGGGAGATCAGAGAGGAGGCTGATGCAGTAATCCAGTAGGGATAGGGTGAGAGACTGAACCAGCAAGGTAGCGGTTTGGATGGAGAGGAAAGGGCATATCTTGGCAATGTTGCGGAGGTGAGACTGACAGGTTTTGGTGACAGATTGGATGTGAGGGGTGAACGAGAGAGCAGAGTCAAGGATGACAACAAGGTTGTGAGCTTGTGAGATGGGAAGGATGGTTGTGCTGTCTACAGTGACGGGAAAGTCAGGGAGAGGGCAGGTTTGGGAAGGAAGATAAGGTGTTCAGTCTTGGGCATATTGAGTTTCAGATGGCGGGCAGACATCCATATGGAGATGTCCTGAAAGCAGGAGGAGACCCGAGCCTGAAGGGAGGGAGAGAGAGCAGGGGCAGAGATGTAGATTTGGGTATCATTAGTGTAGAGATTATAGTTGAAGCCATCCTTGTCAATTTTTTTACCCAACTTCACCTAGGTAGACTGAGGAAACTTTTACAAAGCCTAAAAACTGAAATGAGGTCTGTGTCTGCCTCATGAAAGCATATTTGGGGAAGACAATTTCTCTGTAGAAAAACCCATTTTTCACCTGAAATTGCATAAAACAAAGGCCTAACGTTAAGAACAAAACTAGCATTTGAAGGAACTGAGCCAACCAAGATTTATTCCTGCTGCATGTTTCTCCTCTGAGCCTTCCATCTGTCAGGGATCCACACAAGACTGCTAACTCACAACAAGGGTCCCTCATCTGTCCAAACCCAACCTCACCCCTTAAATAGGAATAAAAAAATAACTAAGAGCAACTACAAACACCCCTCTCATTTGCTCCCTGGTGAGTCAGATAATGCTAGGAAGACATTTTTAAACTGCCAGTGAATTTGCTCTGGGGGAACACAACAATCCATTCATTCAATTAATCAATCAATTGTATTTATTGCACAGCTACTTTGGGCAAAGTACTGTGTCAAGTGCCTGGGAGAGTACACTAAAACTAATAGACCTGATCCCTGGCTTAGAACAGTGCATTCCACACAGTAAGTGCTCAATAAATATGATCGAATGAATGAATACAAGGAGCTTACAGTCTAGCAGTCGGGACGACATTAAAATAAATTACCAATAGGAAGGAGAAGGGAAAGGGGGCTATGTACATGTGCTATTAATTAATTAATAATGGAGGTAAGGTATATATTTAAATGCTATAGGAGGTTCAGAGTTGGCAAGTGGTTAGGTAGCTTGGAAGTGATGAAGTGATATTTGGGATGATATAAACTAGGGAGACTGGAAATTAATTGGGGAGTGCCTCCTGGAGGAGATGTGATTTAAGAAAGGTTTGGAAGATGGGGAGAGATATGGATGGTTGGATATGAAGACTCCCACTTCATCAGGAAGGACAGAGAGAGACACACATAATATGTTAGCTTGAGAGGAATGAAGAGTATGAGCTAGGGCGTAGTGAGAAGGGAGTGGATAAAAAGGATGGAGAGACCTGGGCACTAATCCCGGCTCGGCCAAGTATCTACTCCGTGACCTTGGGCAAGTCGCTTAACTTCTCTGTGCCTCAGCCACCTCATCTGCAAAATGGGGATTATGACTGGGAACCCTACGTGGGACATGGACTGTGTCCAACCTGATTAGCTTATATCTACTCGAGCACTTAGTACAGTGCTTAACAAATGCCATAAAAAAAGAGAAAAAGCTGATTGAGCACCTTGAAGCAAATGTTCATGAGTTTCTGCTTGATGTGGAGTTGAATGGGCAACCATTGAAAATATCTGAGAAGTGGAGAGATGCGTGCAAGACATTGTTAGGAAAACGATGTGGGGGAGGGTGGCAAGTTGGGGACCGTGTCTTTTGCTTCAGGTGTATTTAACATGAGAAGTGCTAAGTAGGGGACTCGGAAAACATCACTGATTGATTAAATGCTTACACGATCAGTATCTGTGAGCAAGGGTCTGATGGGGCAGGAGAGAAAAATGGAATTCCCGGGTTAGATCACCATGGAACAAGCAGAGAAAATTTTGTAAAATAAGAACAACAGCAGAGAGTGGCACACAAAGTGTTGCCAGCTGGTGAATCTGTCTCTGGTCAAGACTAAGCCACTGCTTCTGCAACCACCGTTAGGCTTAGGTCAACAAGCAGCGTGGCTTAGTGGCAAGAGCATGGGCTTGGGAGTCAGAAGGCGTGGGTTCTAATCCCGGCTCCACCACCTGTCTGCTGTGTGACCTTGGGCAAGCCACTTAACTTCTCTGTGCCTCAGTTATCTCATCTGTAAAATGGGGATAAAGATGTGAGCCCCACGTGGGACAACGCAGCGTGGCTCAGTGGAAAGAGCATGGGCTTGGGAGTCAGAGGTCATGGGTTCAAATCCCGGCTTCGCCAACTGTCAGCTGTGTGACTTTGGGCAAGTCACTTCACTTCTATGGACCTCATTTACCCCATCTGTAAAATGGGGATTAAGACTGTGAGCCCCTCGTGGGACAACCTGATCACCTTGTAACCTCCGCAGCACTTAGAACAGTGATTTGCACATAGTAAGTGCTTAAAAAATACCATCATTATTATTATTATTATTACCCCAGCATTTAGAACAATGCTTGGCACATAGTAAGTGCTTAACAAAAACCATTATTATTATTTTTCACTGCATTGCCTTCCAACTCTACATAAAAATAAAACTCCTCACCATCGACTTCAAAGCACTCAATCTCCTTGCCCCCTCCCACCTCACCTCGCTTCTTTCCTGCAATGACCCAGCCCACACACTTTGCTCCTTTAGTGCCAACCTACTCACTGTACCTCAGTTTCACCTACCTCACCATCATCCTGCATCTGGCCTGAAACACCTTCCCTCTTCATATGCCACAGACAATAATTCTCCCCACTTTCAAAGCCTTATTGAAGGCACATCTCCTTTAAGAAGTCTTCCCTGACTAAGTCTTCTCCCTCTCATACCCTGCCCACAACGAGTTTACAGTCTAGATGCAAACCCTACACTCTGTGCTGTGCTAGCTAGTGGCTGTTGGCCTGCACCCCATTTAGAAAAGCAGCATGGTGTATTGAATAGAGCACGGGCCCGGGAGTCAGAAGGTCACGGGTTCTAATCCTGACTCCGCCACTTGTCTGCTGTGTGACCTTGGGCAAGTCACTTCACTCCTCTGTGCCTCAGTTACTTCATCTGTAAAATGGGGACTGAGACTGTGAGCCCTTGTGGGACAGGGACTGCAAGCAGCGTGGCTCAGTGGAAAGAGCACGGGCTTTGGAGTCGGAGGTCAGGGGTTCCAATCCCGGCTCTGTCAATTGTCAGCTGTGTGACTTTGGGTCTGTCACTTAACTTCTCTGTGCCCCAGTTACCTCATCTGTAAAATGGGGATGAAGACTGTGAGCCCCCCTTGGGACAACCTGACCACCTTGTAACCTCCCCAGCACTTAAGAACAATGCTTTGCACATAGTAAGCACTTAATAAATGCCATCATTATTATCCAACCCGATTTCCTTGTATCCATCCCAGTGTTTAGTATAGTGCCTGGTGCATAGTAAGCACTAAACAAATACCACAATTATTATATCATTATTATTGTTTCCCTTGCTCATACCTCACAGTGGAATGACCTGGACCTTCATTCATTCATTCAATTGTATTTATTGAGCACTTACTTTGTGCAGAGCACTATACAAAGCATTTGGGAGAGTACAATATAACAGTAAACAGACACAATCCCTGCCCACAATGAGCTGAAAGTCTAGAGAGTAAAAAATGTGTCCTTCTCTATTAAGTAGGAAATAACAAATTAAAAGAGCATTGTTTTCTACCTCAAAGTTAAGCAAAAATTAGAGCTAAACAACATGGGCCTGTGATCTCCCGTACACAGAATAAAGAGAGAAAGCCACGGCAGTGCATCAGATAAAAATCACGGGAAGGCAGGAACCCACACCTCAAAAGGCACACCCAGTCCCATGGCAAACTGACTGCTTTTGGTTCAGCATGAACAACAGCATCCTCAGCCCTCACGGAAACTACAGCTACAACAGGGAGACCGGCAGAGGAGCAAACCCAGCCGTCGGGGGAATGCAGTGTCAAGAGCACAGTCTTGGGAGTCAGAAGTCGTGGGTTCTAATCCTGGCTCCGCCACTTGTCTGCTGTGTGACCCTGGGCAAGTCATTTAACTTCTCTGTACTTTAATTTCCTCATCTGTAAATGAGGATCGAGACTGTGAGCCCCATGTGTGACAGGGACTGTGTCCAACCTGATTACCTTGTATCTACCCCAGTGCTTAGAACACAGAGTAAGTGCTCAACAAATTCCATAATTTTATTATTATTATTGTGGCAGGAGGCAAGGGGCAGCTACTCCATGAAAGTTGTGAAGGGAGGTTAAGTGACCTTAGCCCTTTGAGTGCCAGGTCTCATCATTTATAGGTTTCCTATCTGTGCTCCTCTTATACAATATAATAGATCATTAGGCCTTTGTGAGCCACTACCATATTTTGTCTCCTTTTGTGTAACATGTTATAGCAGTCGGTTTGATGCTCAGGGCCCAGGGGGTTTACAATAAAGACTATTAAATGAATGAATGCCTCCCAGTATTGGACATTTTTAGACATCACATGTCAAATCATAATCTCAGCCTACTTAAGAAGGAATTATTGGGAGGAAAGGAAAATTCATTTTGGCAGGATTTTTATCTCAGGCTGTTAGACTATATGGAGGGCTGAAGTTTAATGATTAACAGACACTCTCAGAATGAGCAGATAATAATGTTTGATAAATTAGAGCAATAGTCTGTCCACAGATAATTCTGGTTGTGTCCTTGTGATCAGAGAAGCAAGTGTGGCTTGATGGAAAGAAGATAGGCCAAGGAGTCAGGAGAGGTTCGAATCCTGGCTCTGTCCCTTGCCTGCTGTTGACTTAGGAAACATTACTTAAATTCTCAGTGCTTCATTTTCTTTATCTGTGAAATGGGGATTAAACACCTGTTCTCCCCCCTATTTAGAGTGTGAGCCCTGTGTGCAATAGGGACTATTTTGTAACCAGCGTGGCTCAGTGGAAAGAGCATGAGCTTTGGAGCCAGAGATCATGGGTTCAAATTCTGGCACTGCCAACTGTCAGCTGTGTGACTTTGGGCAAGTCACTTCACTTCTCTGTGCCTCAGTTACCTCATCTGTAAAAATGGGGATTAAAACTGTGAGCCCCCCATGGAACAACCCGATCACCTTGTAACCTACCCAGCGCTTAGAACAGTGCTTTGCACATAGTAAGCGCTTAATACCATCATAATTATTATTACTATTATTATTACCCCAGCACTTAGTACAGTGCCTGCCATGTAGTGAGCACTTAACAAATACCACAGAGAAAAAAAAACTTACGCCTTCCTTGTCGAATGTCAAAGCACGTTTGTTTCTTCTGACTTTGCTTCACCGTCCATCAATTGTCAGAAGAACATTTCCTAATTCTCCAATAATATTCTGTCCAAAATGTGTACTGAATATGAGCATTATGGGTGTACTGACTGCAAAATGGAAGAGGTATTTTGTACCACAGCCTGCAAGCATTTTAAAAGTATCATCTGCTTTTTTATGGTATTTGTTAAGTGCTTATTATGCCAGGTACTGTACTAAATCCTCAGGTCTTGTCCTGTCTTATGCTGTCAAGTCGTCTCTGACCCATAGCGATGGCATGGACACATCTCTCCCAGAACACCCTGCCTCCATCAACAACTGATCTGGTAGTGTATCCACAGAGTTTTCTTGGTAAAAATATGGAAATGGTTTACCATTGCCTCCTTCCACACAGTAAATTTGACTCATCCCTTGACTCTCTCCCATGAAACTGTTGCTCAGCACAGGTGAGTTTTAACTTGTAGCAGATTGCCTTCCACTTGCTAGCCACAGGGCAAGCTAGGAATGGAATGAATGGAATTGACAGGCCTCTGCTTGACTCCCCTTCCTGTAGTCGAGACTGGTAGAGTACTGGAGGGGAAATCCTGAGGTAGATATAAGATAATCAGGTTGGACACAGTCCATGTCCCACAGTTTTAATCTCCATTTTACAGATGAGGTAAGTGAGGCCCGGAGAAGTGACTTGCCCAAGGTCATACAGCAGACAAGTGATAGAGCTGGGATTAGACCTCAGATCCTCTGTTTCCCAAGCCTGTGGTCTTTCTAATATGCCACACTGCTTTTGTCACAGATTTGTCCCCAGAACGAAGTGCTGTTGGTCCTTTATGGCGCCTGGTAGTTCCTACGTTTTTCCTGAATGAATCCAGCAGATGCGCATTGTGGCCATTCTTCCAAGTGGATCTCACGGTCTCACGTGACCGTGGGGCCTCTTGAGTGGATAAATAAGTTCTGACGAGGGCTGCCCTTTTAGTCCATGTGGCAGTGAATCGCTTCTGGGAAAGTGTTGACCATCATCATGTTACACTTAGGACTTTGGCAGGTAAAAGTCTCCAAGGAGTCAGTGATTAGAAATCCAGCTGAGTCATAGACTTAAGGGTCTTTCTGTCCCATTTTAAAGAGTGTGTCTGGTGGTTTCTCTTTTTGTTTACTGAGCTGGTCCCAAATGCCCAAAACCTTCAAAAGCTGCAACAGAAACTGAGGCGAGCCCTCAGAACTTTGATATCAAGGTGAATGCAGGGAGGCTGATGTCCCGGGCATGGTTCTCTTCATCCATCCATCCTCAGCGAATATTTTTGTTCTGTTCTGTTCTGGCCCAGCCATAGCAGTGAAGGTAGAAGCTGCAGAGGGATGAATAGGAATAGGGTGGACTCAGTCCAGCCTATCTGAGTCATCCCAATTTGGGCAGTTCTGGGACTAGTCCGATTGCTTGGGTTCATTCTATGCTGAGGCAGAGTTCAGTATGGTATGGATGACCTGGTTCTACACTACATGCTTCAGATACAGGTTAAAGAACTGACAAGCCAAAACAGGAGATGACAAACCTGCACTTGACTTAACATATGGAAATAGAAATGAAAAGAACCGGCAAGAAAAGATAAAGGAGATCATGGGATGTGATAGTGGATTTGAAAATGGCTGAATCAGGGAACACCCGCCTAAATGGGATCTCCAGGAAAGGGAGTAAGGAGCTCTGATCTGATTTCAAACATTTTTCCACGCCATGAATGTATGGGAAAGTCAGTGGTAGGGCTAGTAAAGAGAAAGGGATGAAGAACAATCTCTTCTGAAACTGCTACGGGATAATTGCAGAGCTCTTGGCCTACTCACAGCCCCTGTTTCTGCCAGCCTCTGAGCTCCTGTATTTTTAAGTTAATAATCATCAGTCCTGCCCCTTTTTCTTCTATGGTTCCTGCCACTCCCCATTCCTCGGTCTGCTAGCTCCCCAGCTTGCAGTCGATCCTGAGTCTTTGACAATCCTAGCGAGCCACTACCCAACATGGTACAGCTTCCTGAGCATTCCGAGGCACTTCCAGTTACTATGCCCCGCTTGTTATTTTCCCTCTGCTGCCAATTTCGGCCCAAGCTGACACTTGGAAGCAAGGCACCAGTCAGGGACATGATGACTCAACAGCATTAAAATGACAAAGAGGAACCCAGAGAACATCAGTGGTTTGATGCTGACAGCCAAAAACAAAATGAAACAATCAATGGGACGAGATGTCTCCCCTGTCTCCCAACTCCAGGATCTACTTTGGGAGAGATGCCTCAGACTGTGTTCTGATTACTTCTTTGATTGGGGCCCTTCCATTAAATAGCTTCGGTAACCTCGGTGCATGGAGCACAGACCTGGAAGTTAGGAGGTCCGCTGTGTGACCCTGGGCAAATCACTTCACTTCTCTGGGCCTCAGTTACCTCAGCTGTAAAATGGTGATTGAGATTGTGAGCACCATGTGGGAAAGGGACTGTGTCCAAACTGATGTGCTTGTATCCACCACAGCACTTAGTACAGTGTCGGCACACAGTTAAGCACTTAACAAATACCATGATTATTTATTTAGCACTTAGTACAGTGCCTGGCACGTAGTAGTCGCTTAACAAATATCATAATTAATATTATTATTATATGTAAGGCAGTTTGATAGATTTCAGATAGGATCAACAGCACCTAAAGTCACGATGGTTGTTTTCTGAGATTCTACCTTTGGGTATCGAGTATAGTCATATGATACCTTGAATTTGTACCACATATTAATTGTTTTCCAAAACACTTTAAGGATGACATTTATTACTTACCTACTCAGTCCTACGTGGGTTTCACTGCTTAAGAGGGCTGGAGAACAGGTATTTTATCTCCATTTTACCAGTAAGGTAACTGAGGTGCAGAGAGGTTGAATGATTTACCTAAGATCACACAGCAGGTAAGAGGTGTAGCCAAGACTGGAAACCTGGTCTCCTGATATCCAGTCCTGTCTGCTTTCCGTTATGCCACATTACCTTATATTGCTTTTATAAAATCCTTAAGAGATAAGGAGAAACAGGAGGAAACTGAGGTCCAGAGAAGTTAGGTCACTTGCCCAGGGTCACACAGTGGGTCAGAGGCAGAACTGGGACTAGAATCCACATTCTCTGATTCCCAGACCCATTCTCTTCCCACAAAAGCGCACTGCCTTTCTATACTGACTTATCATGATCTAATTAGAAAGGAAGGGAGGTACTCACTCAGCCACATCTGCCCTTGATACCAGGTAGTGCTATAGACTGTCAAATAGTTGTTTGCAGAGCTTGTTTTCCTACTGTCTTGGAATTTGCTCACAGTAAAAACAACCTGACAATCGACCCGTTTTTTCTCTTCTGTTCATTTCTTTTTCAAGTTCTCTAAAACCTCAAAGCTATCCAGTACTAAATGGTGAATGGACTTGGGGGTTAGTCTGACCAGTATCATGACCGCTACAAAGGAAACCAGAGCCTTCTTCTATGCCCCTCACCTCCCGCATTCTTCACCATTAGGCCCCTTGCAATGGCTGTGCTTGTGTGCACTTGAATTAGGCCCAGTCGCTCTACAGGAAGTGTTAAAAGGATGTGGAGATATGCATGGCAGGACTACTGAAGTTCTGCTCCTCTCCTTCTATTCCTGCTCCAGGGCCTTTAAACGATTGCCAGCTGGTCCCTGGGGCTTGAAGGGGGAGAGGTGGGATCTTAATCTGGGTGGTGCTTGGCGCACCTTGGAAGAAATGAGCATCATAATTGCTCTAACCTGGGATGGACTAGTTTAAATAGTCACGGTTCAGGAATTGTTCCATTGAAAATTAATCTCGGCCCAATTCTGCCTACCCACTAATAGCAGAGATTTTGCTGTGCTGCGCTAGTTACATCACTGATCTTGCTCTGCTTCCCTCAGACTAGTAAAGCTGCCTGGCAGAGCAGAAAGCATTCCTGGCATTTTTCTGGGCCTCTCCAGCCATTTGCCCACCCTCAGATGCCCCCTTGCAGGGTTTCCTGGTACACGGATCCCAGAGAGTCTTGGAAAAGTGGTGGCAATGACATAGGGTGCAGTGTCTCCCCTCACCTCCCCACCACAGGCAATGCCTGGCAATCTGATGGATTCTTCAGCTAATCAGGAGACCTGTACTAGGAATCGCTCTCACAGAAAAAAAAAAAATCCCAGTCTTCAGAGCCTTGGGCCAGTTCCTTCCATCCTGACCATGTGAAATCAGGGCAAACAGTTCTAGGTCAGATTCACCTGGTGTTATTTGGCTGGTGAATTGGATACCGTAAGAACCATTAAGACCAGGCAAAATCTTTGAAACCTCTTAACCTCCCATTAGTTTGCCTCAAAAGACATTCTACTGATTCTGCTTCTCCAACAGCATTTCACTGACCAGGGGAAGAAAGCTGCAGGGCTCAGCTGCATTATCTGATTGAGCTATTTGTTACTCACAGGAAATCTGAGAGGAACAGAGTCATCTCTGGATTCCTGAGCTACAGCTGAGGGCTACAGTCCCCAGCAAATTCAAATTTGAAATATGTTCCTTAAGGCAGAGCTAGGAGAAAAACAAGATTCATGCATTCATTCAATCATATTTATTGAGCGCTTACTGTGTGCAGAGCACTGTACTAAGCACTTGGAAAGTACAATTTGGCAACAGATAGGGACAATCCCTACCCAGCAATGGACTCACAGAATCAGGCCCGTCTCAGTAATTTTAATTGCTCAGTCCTACCTTACTCTCTTCATTAGCTCAGGGGCATGGATGAATACCACTTCCTTGGGTGCCTTCAGGGTCTGTAGCTCATCAGGGTCAGCAGCTGCAGCAGAGGTCTTCAACAACACCCGCTGACAGAGAGATAGTGGTGTACAAGCTGTGCCTGCTTAGAGCTAATGGTGGCTTGGCCAAACATAATAGAGGCCAGGCCTTAGGCCTGTCATACCCTTACCCCATACCTCCAGGACCTAACCACATGGGAAAGAAGCAACTCCACTCCCATGCTTCCAGAATTTCCATCCACCCCTCCTCCAGCCCCACTTTTAGACTGTGAGCCCACTGTTGGGCAGGGACTGTCTCTATATGTTGCCAATTTGTACTTCCCAAGTGCTTAGTACAGTGCTCTGCACACAGTAAGCGCTCAATAAATACGATTAATGATGATGATGATGAAGCACTCAAAATCTGGCAGTGTATGATCTTTTCAAAGTTAAGAGCACTGGGAAGGCAACCGCTGTAGCTGTGGCTCTGACTTTTGTGACCGTCTGAGCCAACCACAGTACCTTACTGCTGTCACATTCATTGTCATCCTGCCTTTAAAATTTTTGTTTTATCTTTCTTTGTATGTCTATTGCCACACCCCTCCATTATTCTAGATTATGAGCCCAGGGACTGTGTCTCTATCTCATCCATGTATCCATGTCCCAATACTTAGTAACAGTGCTTTGCGCACAGTAGGAGCTAAATAAATACTATTACTACACTATGTTTGCACGTTTTTATTCACTCGAACTCAGGCAATGATATCATTAATTGTGTGACTTTGTGTGACATTACTTGTGTGACTTTGCCCAGCTGTGTGACTTTGGGCACAAAGTCCCAAAGAAGCAGCGTGGCTCAGTGGAAAAGAGCCCAGGCTTTGGAGACAGAGGTCATGGGTTCAAACCCCGGCTCCGCCAATTGTCAGCTGTGTGACTTTGGGCAAGTCACTTAACTTCTCTGTGCCTCAGTTACCTCATCTGTAAAATGGGGATTAAGACTGTGAGCCCCACGTGGGACAACCTGATCACCTTGTAACCTCCCCAGCGCTTAGAACAGTGCTTTGCACATAGTAAGCGCTTAATAAATGCCATTATTATTATTATTTGGGCAAGTCACAACTTCTCTGTGCCTCACTTACCTCATCTGTAAAATAGGGATTAAGACTGAGAGTCCCCTGAGGGACAACCTGATCACTCGTAACCTCCCCAGCGCTTAGAACAGTGCTTTGCACATAGTAAGCGCTTAATAAATGCCATTATTATTATTATTATTATTATTAATTCCAGGTGATAAGCATTTGATCCTTTTAATACTTAATATGTGAAGGACTTAGTAGAAGGAAATACAAAAAGAAAATTTAATTCCGTACTAGCTTTCACTGGGCGAGTCCTGTTGATATTGGTTTGGGGAAGCTCAAGCGGTAGCTGATTGGGTTTGTGTATTGGGGGTAGCACTGCCCCCTGCTGGATTAGAAAAATATATTAAATAAATTTAATTATTGAATTAATAATAATAATAATAATGGTATTTGTTAAGCACTTACTACGTGCAAATCACTGTTCTAAGTGCTGGGGGCATGCAAGGTGATCAGGTTGTCCCAAGTGGGGCTCACAGTCTTAATCCCATTTTACAGATGAGGTAACTGAGGCATAGAGAGGTTAAGTGACTTGCCCAAAGTCACACAGCTGATAAGTGGCGGAGCCAGATTTAGAACCCATGACCTCTAGATTAGTCATCCAGTCAATCTTATTTCTTGAGCGCTTACTGTGTGCAGAGCACTGCAGTAAGAGCTTGGGAGAGTACAATATAACAATAAACAGACACATTCCCTGCCCACAATGAGCTTAATAATTCCATCTACTGCTTCTATTTCTAATTCCTCCTGGGTGCCATGGTCCATGTTTTAAGAGAACACAGATACTATTCATTCATTCATTCAATCGTATTTATTGAGCACTTACTGTGTTCAGAGCACTGTACTAAGCGCTTAGGAAGTACAAGTTGGCAACATATAGAGACAGTCCCTACCCAGAAATGGGCTCACAGCCTAGAAGGGGGAGACAGACAATGAAACAAAACATATTAACAAAATAAAATACATAGAATAGTAAATATGTACAAGTAAAATAGAGTAATAAATCTGTACGAACATGTATACAGGTGCTTTGAGGAGGGGAAGGAGGGAGGGCAGGGGGGATGGGGAGGGGGAGAGGAAGGAGTGGGGGAGAGGAAGGAGGGGGCTCAGTCTGGGAAGGCCTCCTGGAGGAGTTGAGCTCTCAGTAGGGTTTTGAAGGGAGGAAGAGAGCTAGCTTGGCGGATGTGCGGAGGGAGGGCATTCCAGGCCAGGGGGAGGACATGGGCCGGGATTCGACGGTGGGACAGGCAAGAACGAGGCCCAGTGAGGAGGTTAGCGGCAGAGGAGCAGAGGGTGCGGGCTGGGCTGTAGAAGGAAAGAAGGGAGGTGAGGTAGGAGGGGGCGAAGTGATGGAGAGCCTTGAAGCCGAAGGTGAGGAGTTTTTGCCTGATGCATAGGTTGACTGGTAGCCACTGGAGATTTTTGAGGAGGGGAGTAACATGCCCAGAGAATTTCTGCACAAAGATGATCCAGGCAGCAACATGAAGTATAGACTGAAGTGGGGAGAGACAGGAGGATGGGAGATCAGAGAGGAGGCTGATGCAGTAATCCAGTAGGGATAGGATGAGAGATTGAACCTGCAGGGTAGCGGTTTGGATGGAGAGGAAAGGGCGAATCTTGGCGATGTTGCGGAGGTGAGACCGGCAGGCTTTGGTGACGGATTGGATGTGAGGGGTGAACGAGAGAGCAGAGTCGAGGATGGTACCAAGATTGCAGGCTTGTGAGACGGGAAGGATGGTAGTGTCGTCTACAGTGATGGGAAAGTCAGGGAGAGGGCAGGGTTTGGGAGGGAAGATAAGGAATTCAGTCTTGGACATATTGAGTTTTAGATGGAGGGCAGACATCTAGATGGAGATGTCTTGAAGGCAGGAGGAGACACGAGCCTGAAGGGAGGGAGAGAGATTCTCAATATTTGGTGGAATCGGGGAAATTAACCCTAAGATTGCTAACGCCTAAGTGCTAAGACCTCAGAGTCTCCTCCAGAACAAAACTCCAGAGAGGAGTACCATCAACTAGTAGCCCTACTGTCTCCTTCTCCATGTCCATGGAGGCAGCTTGGCTTAGTGGCTAGAGCGCAGGCCTGGGAGTCAGAAGGTCATGAGTTCTGATCCTGGCTCTGCCACCTGTCTGCTGTGTGACCATGGGCAAGTCACTTCACTTCGGTGGGTCTCAGTTACCTCATCTGTAAAATGGAGATTGAGACTGTGAGCCCCATGTGGGACAGGGACTGTATCCAACTGGATTGCTTGTATCAATCCCAGAGCTTAGTATACTGCCTGGTGCATAGTAAGTGCTTAACAGATACCATAATTATTGTTATCAGGTTGAAACTGTGCTGGCTGTGGGATGGCAGGGAAGGGTCTGTAGAGCAGGGGAGCAGAGGCAGGGCAGCAATTTTTCCATCTTTGGCAGCCCTTTCCTGCCAAGCCCTGATAGGCTCCATTTTACTGCAGGCTGCCTTGTTTTCTCAATGCCTCAGACTATTAGGACTAGAACCGGGTGAAAATGGAGAGCGTACTTGGAGGAGGGTAGCCCTTACAGAAGTGACACCTGCCCCCATCCACAGCTCATTCCTGTGGCTCTTGGAACTCTTAGTAGAGGAGGTTAAGAGCAGATGAGAGAGGGGAAGAGACGGGCAGGGTAAACTTTAAGAGGTGGACAGAGCAGTTTGGGGATTTGGAGGAGGGGTCAGTCTGTCAGGGAGTAGAGCAGAGTGGGGTTTTGTGGGAAGTGTGAAGGGGCAGGGGATGGTAGCAAAAGGATGGGGTGAATGGGAATCGGAGGAGGTGGGAGGAAGAAGGGACAAGTACGGAATTACAGGTGTCTGTGACCGTGCAGTGGTAGCTAGTGAATGTGTGTCTCCATCACATAGCGTGCCGATCTTAGCCAATACTGATCTCTGGGCAATGAGAAGGGCTGAGCCTTCCTTTCCTGGACTTTCCAGGAACATTCTGTTCCTATATGAGCTGATTAGTTCTGGCCCAATCTCTCCACCAGCTCTCCTCACATAATAGAATAGAGTGGCTTTCACCCTCCAGGAAGGACAAGTCTTTCTCTGCCATACATTAGTATCATGAAATTAGGGGATATTTCTCAACATGTGGTTTGGGATCCTTCCAAAGAACATTTTTGGGGCCTTTCACTCTTCTCTGGTTGGTCCCAACATTCCCTGGGGAAGATGAAGTACAGCCCTCAATCTCCCTGCCTCTTGCTCTGATAGACTATGAAATAAGGCAATGCAGGACTGCCCCATATGAACCCAGACCAGGAGTCTGAATGGGTGTCCATCCTGAAATCTGGCAAGATCCAAGAAGGCCAGATCTCATTTCCAGGACAATGGGGAGGTGGCCGTGTATGTATGCTCTGGGCCTTGGGGAGGGCCAGTATTTTGTGTTCAGAGAAAGGCCATATAGGAACTTCCTGCACTTCCTTTTAGTTCAGTCCAGGTTGCTGAACTTCCTGTGGGCAACCATCCCTTCAACCCTAGGAAATTTAAAATGGGAATGGGAGGAAGGGAGAGGGAAAAGGGGCTCTCCCAGCTGGATCCTAACCTGCCATTCCAGGACTCAGCCTCTGCTGAGTCTAGTGTCATAATGAAGGAAAGGAACCAGGGAAGCCCACAAAGCTATAGCGGTAGAATAGGAGCCCCTTCCTGCATTGATCATTTGAGGACACAGAGGATGGAAAGAGACAAGAGAACCCAGTCCACACCTGAGCCAATGAAGCACAGTGCCCAGTAAGAACTCTACCTGGCTGCCCTCATTTCATAGATTCTATACCTTGAATTAGTAAGGGTATTTTTTGATTTGTCCAAAGGTTATCTCATTTTGTCCTTACAACATCTTGTGAGATAAGGTAAGGCAGATAGTATAACCCCCATTTTACAGGTGAGGAAACTGGGAGGATTGTGAACCAAATCTTCTGACTGCCAAACCCACATGCTGTCCACTAGTGACACAACCTCTACTGCCCTTTGGCACCTGGGCCCCAGGGTTAAGTTGAGTCAGCAATACAACCAAACCTGGCCAGACTCCTCAAAGTTCAGTCCACTCCAGACCTTACAAATTCCTGTTTCAAGAGAGAAGGCCTATTCCAGATTAAAGCAGCTTGGGCCCATGGAGCAGTTCAATCAATCAATCAATCAATCATATTTACTGAATGCTTACTGCTTACTAAGGGCTTGGAAGAGTACAATATAATGGAGTTGGTAGATACGTTCCCTACCTACAAGGAGCTTACAGTCTAGAGAGAAAGAATTACACCCAACATAAGAAGCAGCATGACTTAGGGGCAAGAGCACAGCCTTGGAAGTCAGAGGATGTGGGTTCTAATCCTTCCTCTTCCATTTGCCTGCTTTGTGAACTTGGGCAAGTCACTTCAGATCTCTGGGCCTCAGTTTCCTCATCTGCAAAATGGGTATTAAGACTGTGAGCCCCACATGGGACAACCTGATTACCTTGTATCTACCCCAGTGCTTAGAACAGTGCTTGGCATATAGTAAGCACTTAACAAATACATATTATTATTATTATTATGAGGTACAAACCCCCTGAGATTAAGAGTCTCTTCCTCTACTGACTGAGCAAGCCGAGCACACATATGTACATATGTGTACAGTTGTGAACATGCACCTTATCCAATCCAGCAACAATTAGTCCTGCTTCACTGAGGCTCCTGCAACTGTTTGGTGGCAGATGAAGTTGGCCTGGACTGGACAGCATGGGCTGAGATCGACACTGGATTGGGTCAGGCCTGAGAAGAGAGAACAGCCTGCATGAGGCTCTCATCCCAGATTCCAGTAAACACTGCCCGTTTTTCAGCATGAATCCGAACAACAGGTTTGAACGTGCATTAATAAGATTGGACCTTCAGAATAAGTCCTCAGGAGCTGAATTTAACAGTGTTTTCCAACCAAATAGTGGATGGTGCTGCTAAAAGCCAAACCAATCTTACCATGATCAGGGACACTTGGGGAGTTTTTGGTTGGTGAGAAGATATTGGCCTGGTTCCTAACAGGCTCTGTTGTTACTTGTCCTGTTGCAGTCAAGTTGGGCTGAATGATGGCACATAAGTAGCAGTTCGTCACTCAAAGGAAAGGGAGATGGAATTTTCTCAAATTCTAGAAAAACCTACTTAATAAAGCTTTTTTAAAAAAAGCGAAACCGAGAAGGGAAATCTGTAACTGACATTTTTCTCTTGAAATTTTTGACCTTTAGAAACTATTGAGAAGAGTTTGTAGAAAAGCTGCATCATATTGTAAACAATGTATATTTTTCCCTTCCCTCTTTCCTTCCAGCTGCACCCAGAAAGATGCTGCCGTTTATCAGATTTCAGCTCGAAACTGTTTTGGAATGATCTGTTGTTCCGCTTTTATTCAAGTTAAGCCCTTTGCAAAACACCAACTTTTTCCTGACCTGAAGGATGACATTGCTAGTGAGAGGAAAAAAACAGAGGCAGGTCAAAAGAAAGATTCATCTCAGGTTGATCAAAAGGAACAGGCTTTTGAAGTGGAAGGAAATTTCTCATCCCAGGATACTTCCTCTTCAACTTCAACCAATGCTTCCCTTCCCCATGCCAGCAGCCCATGCACATTGCCATCACTGGAAACCAATGACCATAATACGTGTTGTTGGGAAGAAAATGCAGACGTCACAGACAAGGGTAAATCCCAACATGATTACTACCATCAAATTTACCCAGAGGAAATTGCAGATGATTTGTTTTTCCCTAAGAAAAGTGATGCTGCTGAAAAACGAGGGAAATGTTGCAGCAGGAAAATGCATTCCAAACCATCAAACCTAACTGATGATCACAAGGACAGCTCCGATCCTAAAGAAGAAGTCTTCATTTCGAGACCACGAGATCCTAAGATGCAGAAATACATCAGTTCCTGTATCCCTCTGACTGAGATACCCTCATCCAATTCCCCCCGTAACAGGCTCTCAGTTGATCAACATTTCTCTCTACAGGTTGCCTGTGAAGGAGGCACTCACCTTGAACTTTTGCCAGAAACAGACCTTCCTTACAAGGAAGAGTGTTTGGACGATGACCTTGAGTATTTGGATTGTTCCAATGTTATGATGGATTACTCGGAGGGAATTTGGCAAAAGGAGGTGCAAGGGCTTGACCCTGTATTTTTATTAGAAAGCAAAGAGGAGACAGGAGTCAGTGAGGGTTGCCTGGGTGGGTGGAAGAATTTCCTCAGTGAGAAGGGTGGTCAGTTTCAGGTGTCGGATAACACAGAGCCTATGGATACAGCCATTAGCTTCTGCGTTCCTCACTCAAAACCTAAAGAGGTAGCTGGAAGGAACAGTCTAGCCACATTCAGTCCGACCACCTCCCAAACAGGAATGACTCTTACGCTGGGGCACCATCAAGATGAGACATCCACTGTGAAAGACAGAGAGAGATACGAGCTACCTATCCCTTCTGCAGCTGTGGAAAATGATTATCCTGGAATTGAAGAAGAAGGCACAAAGGGTCGTCAAACAGGAGATCTCCCTATTGGCGGCCCAATGAACATGAACAGTGTACGGGCAAAACCTTCACCTCGAGGGTTGGAAAAATCTGCGGGAAGCCACATTTTAGAGGCAACAGCCGAAAACCGTCCAGCAGGAGCCCCAGCCCAAAGGAAGGGCTTGAAAAAATTAGTCAGGGTGAAGCGGCCAGGGGACAAGGAAAAACTCCAGCAGCTCAACTGCAACCTGAAAGAAAGCGTCCCAGAAGGGGGCTTTGATCTCTTAGTTCCCGAAGAAATCGGCAAACGGGACCCGGTCCGGAGTGATTCCGGAGATGGTTTCCGAGTAACAGCCAACACTACTATTTTGCAAACCCGATTCCAGGGAAGAAAATGTGCCATTCCAACCCAAGCACAGAAGCAGGAAATAAAATCTCTTAAAAGCCCAGTGGATTCCATTCCACAAGGAGGAGGAGGTACAAACTGCAAGTGGAAAGAGAAGTGGACTGGACGCCCATTGGAGATCAGTCAGGTGTTAAGTTCAGGTGCCTGTCTGCAGGTAAGAGTTTATTTTAAAAATCTTCTGACAGGAGGTTTTTCTCCCCTTCACTTGGTTTTTGCGGGGGTCGAACAATAAAGTAAATCAAAAGTAAGACCTCAGATACCAGTAAGGTTCTTGAAGGTAGCAGCTGCTGCCGCTGCTAGAAAGGAACTCTGGTTTTGAAAAAGGCCCAGATAAGCCATAAGCCATCCTAATTATAGAAAAAGACCGATAGTAGTAAGAGGCTCTAATGGAATTGGGGACAGCTGAATTGAGAAATCTGATATTTAATCCATTACATATGTCTTTATGAAGCAGGCCCTCTATTCAGAAAGTTTTGCAAACAAATGTTGTGCTTATAGTTCCTTTTTAGAAATGACTGTCTTTTTGATTGGGTAATCAGGGGACTTTAAAAATATCTAAGATCTGATTTGAGAAGAAGATGCAACATTTTTACTGACTCCCAAATATTGGTAGAATCGATTATATGAAAATCATTCTGTTTGATCCTGTAATTCCAACACCTTAGGGGTTTATTTGATTTTGATGATGAAATATAAAAAGATAAGAGAAGTTAGAAAGCCAATTGCAAGGTCCACTCTTGTTTGGGAGACACTCTATTAAATAGCAAGATTAAATTCATGAAAATCATTTAAGCAAAAAGAAAGTTACACCTTGAGAAATACATCCATTTATTAAATTATAATGAGCATCAGATTGGCTCATACCATCTTACCAGAAATAATTTCTTACATTGATGCAAAGTGATGTCCTTTGATTGAAAGGATACGCACCTTAATTTTTGGAAGGGGTTGTCATACATAGCCTTTTTCTACACATTTTCAAGATTTGTCACACTTGCTTGAGGACAATCTTTGAAACATGAGTAGCCAAAGCCCATCCCATATCTACAGACTCAGCCCACTGATTCCTGTCCACACACTCTACGTATTTCTCCCCTGATCTTATTTAAACGAGCAGTTCCCATGTAACCAATTTACCTCAGAGCTATGTGTCAGAGGGCAATTTATATCCAGGGATCCAATCCAACAGAAGTCTGACATGCACTGAAACATGAAGAGGACTAGCTTGGGGTCCTACCTAAGGGCTCTATTGAGAGAAAGGAACATTGATCAGATGTAAACCAGCTGTAGACTCGGCTTCTGCAGTTCTGAGGGAATGCTGAGCTCGCAGAGGAGCTGACTTCTCCACGTGGAAATCCCAGTGACTTCAGAAGAAGCTGTGCCCTCAGGATCAGCTCAATGTCACACAGGCGGGAGTGAGGGACAAGCCCACTGTTCCCATTTGTTTCCCTCTGTTAGACCAGGATTGGTTTACCCTTAGTCTTGTTGCATTGGTCCAGTGTAACAATACGGATGGTAAACCAATCCTCTTGTTTATTTGCAGAATTCCCCAGAGCCACCTCCACCTGCCAACATTAGATTATGGGGTAAATTCCTTGGAAGACGACTGACTGAAGAAATCTTGAAACTAGCAAGTGTTGGAGAATTATAGATTTTATAACAACTCCAAGGAGCACAGAATTGTCAGATTTTCTGAGGTAAAAGACTGAAGTTTTTCAGGCGTCATTAAGGACCACAGGAAACATTTTCACCACAGGGAATGATCAGTCTTACCAGAAAATCTGTGGAAATCTGTCCATTTAAACTAATGAGGCTCTCGCACAAATCTGAATTTGTGGTTATTTTAGCCTTAATTGGGATGTTCTCATCAGGCATTAGGAATTTGCCCAAAACTGGAAACACAATATAGACCCCGATCACTAGCTAAGCCACAGGATATTTTGAGACCTGATTCAGTCCATTTCCACGGCCTCCCTCTGCCCTCAGTGGTCCCCCAACAAGTCTCACATACCTTTAAGTGTCTTTTGAGGAAGCAGCGTGGCGCAGGGGAAAGAGCATGGACTTTGGAGTCAGAGGTCATGGGTTCAAATCCCGGCTCTGCCAATTGTCAGCTGTGTGACTTCGGGCAAGTCACTTAACTTCTCTGTGCCTCAGTTACCTCTTCTGGAAAATGGGGATGAAGACTGTGAGCTCCCCGTGGGACAGCCTGACCACCTTGTAACCTCCCCAGTGCTTAGAACAGTGCTTTGCACATAGTAAGTGCTTAATAAATGTCATTATTATCATTAATATTATTATTATTTTGATAGACCCAGAGATCTCAAATTCTAAACATTCTATTTGCTTTTTTCCCTTACCAACCCTCAGGGCCTTAAAGATGATATGTTTTTCTAGTCACTGTTTTTTTCCCCCATCCCCCACCACCTGACCCAATGAGGCTATTCAGAAGGTCATCTCTTGCCTAAATCCACATCGATAGGAGGTTGGATTGAATGCTGAGCCTTCTCTCTTACAGAGTGTGAGAGCACTCTGCTGTTGCCTCTCTTAATATAGCCCTTGTTTGGGTCTAGTACCCAGCCATTAATCACATTAATAGAAAGTCTCCAGGTTAGCTAAAGGGCTTTGAGGGCTCTGAGGAAAGAGGGTACACTAGGACAGCTTGAATCCTGGCCAAGGGTCATGCTGCAACCCCTTCATCAGTTTCTTGTAGCTGTAGTTTAATCCTAGTATCCTGAGCCAGCTCCAGACTCAGGAATTGAATTCTGGACATCTAAAGTTTCCTCTGAAGGGTAATATCTTGGTCACTATTATCTGAGAAACTCCTGTCCTTCTAAAGACCTGTCAAGTTAACCCTGAAGTAAATTCCTGTACTTTTGGTGTGGAAATTAGCTGCGGCCGCAGTCCGGGATATTTCTTGCCAGGGGAAGAGAAATCCAGTATTAGTCTGGAGCCATTTGTTGAAATCTCTGATACTATTGGAAATAATATGCACTTCTATTGAGTAGAACCCTTATGATCAGTCTTTAGCAGTGGCAAACATTGCCAAATCTCCTAACACCTCTTGATTCAATCAATCCATCTATCAGTGGTATTTATTAAGCATTTACTATGTGCAGAGCCCTGTACTTGTACTTGCACTTGGGAGAGTACAATATAGAAAGAGTTCAGCTCTCATCCGGATTCTCTGGGCTCTACATACAGTAAGGGCTCAATAAATACAACTGACATTGATAATAATCGCCTTTACAACTGGAGAATTGGGCAACAGACTTCTCCAGGGATCAGGACATGGACAGATCTGGTCTGAAAATTCAGGCAATGAAATATCCTAGTCAGGTCAGTCAGCTAGAGCAAACCCTGCCCGTTAGAAAGAAGACGGGGGGAGAGTGGTAGGAGTAAGACTTTAAGGACTTCTTATGTACTAGAACTGGCAGGTTGGATCAGTAACTAATGCCCACCAAATACAAATTAATTCACTTGGAAGCTTAGCTTTATAGCTCCAAGTTAACTCAGATCCAGAGAGATTTTGTGATTTCACTAATACCATGCACCACATTAGTGGTAGACCCAAATCAGAATTTAAGAGTGACTAGTCACTTAACTAAACAATAAGCCGAAGTATGGTAAAATTAAGTTGTCAATTACAATGTACTGAGCAGTTATTTGAACTGTTATTAACACTGAGTTCTATTTTCTGATTGTATCTGGGAAGGCCTTGATGTGAACTCTCTATAGCTAACCGAAACTCTAACCTGAGTGGTGTGGCTTAGTGGAAAGAGCATGGGCTTGGGAGTCAGAGGTTGTGGGTTCGAATCCCGGCTCCACCACTTGTCAGCTATGTGACTTTGGGCAAGTCACTTAGCTTCTCTGTGCCTCAGTTACCTCATCTGTAAAATGGGGATTTAGACTGTAAGTCCCATGTGGGACAACCTGCTGACCTTGTATCTACCCCAGTGCTTAGAACAGTGCTTGGCACATAGTAAGCACTTAACAAATACCATAATTATTAATTATTATTATTATTAACCCCAAATCCAACCTTAACCCTAACCGAACCCTAACTACATAGCAAGTGCATGGGCTTGGGAGACAGAGGATGTGGGTTCTTATTCTGGCTCCACCCCTTATCTTCTGAAGGAGGGGAGAGTAATTGTCTGTCAGATTTGAGGAGGGAGGATGTTCCAAGTCAGAAGCAGGATGTGGGTGATGGGCCAGTGGTGAGATGGGCAAGTTCGAAGTTTAGTACTGGAGGAGTGAAGTGTGTGGGCTGGTTTGTAGGAGAGAAGCAAGTTGAGGTAGGAGAGGGAAAGGTGATGGAATGCTTTAAAGCCAGTGAGGAATTTTTGTTTGATATAGAGGTGGGTGAGCAACCACTGGAGTTTTTTTTTTGAGGAGGGGGCTGACATGTCCTAATGTTTAATATAAATAAATAAATTATAGTAAGTGCTATGGGGCTGGGAGGGGGATGAATAAAGGGAGCATGTCAAGGTGATGCAGAAGGGAGAGCTTTCATTTTGGGGATTTTTCAATAACTTTTTCAGTTAATACAAATATATATCAATCAATCAATCAATAAATCATATTTATTGAGCACTTACTGTGTGCAGAGCACTGTACTAAGCGCTTGGGAAGTACAAGTTGGCAACATATAGAGACAGTCCCTACCCAACAGTGGGCTTACAGTCTAATATACACATATTTACCTATCCACTTCATTTGTCCAAGGACGAGAGAGCTCATAAAAATTTCCCCGCTTTGGTAACTATGACCTGGTTGGGTCAGCCTGTATTTGAGCTCACTCTTCTCCCTACCCTCCCTCCCATGGACACACAAGGGAAGTGGAGGACAAATCACATTATAGATATGCAGAAGACATTGTGCATACCCTTGCATCAATAGTTTTTCCACTATTGTTGAAAGAATCTTAGGCATCTCTGAATCTGCTATGCACAAAGGGAGAATGAGGGATGCCTATGTGAATGTGAACAGATTGGCTTCACTGACACTGACTGTCCACTCCTGGTTCTCCGACTATTCCTCTGGCTGCTCATTCTCAGTCTCTTTCATGGGCTCCTCCTCTGCCTCTCATCCTCCAACTGTGGGAGTCACTCAAGGCTCAGTCCTGGGCCCACTTTTAATCTACATTTATGCCCAATCCCTTGGAGAATTCATTTGTTCCCAGGGCTTCAACTACCGCCTTTATTTGGGTGATTCCCAAATCTACATCTCCAGCCCTGATCTCTCTCCCTCTCTGCAGTCTTACATTTCCTCCTTCCTTCAAGACATCTCTACTTGTTTTGTTGTCTGTTTCTCCCTTCTAGACTGTGAGCCCATTGTTGGGTAGGGACCGTCTCTATATGTTGCCGACTTGTACTTCCCAAGTGCTTAGTACAGTGGTCTGCACACAGTAAGCGCTCAATAAATATGATTGAATGAATGAATGAATCTCAAACTAAACATGTTCAAAACAAAACTACTTATGTTATGTTACTCCTTATGTTACCTTATGACAGGAGAACAAAATTCCTCCTGTCCTGATTTTCCCATGACTGTACAAAGTACCACCATCCTTCTCATCTCACAAGCCTGTAACCTTGGTGTTATCCTTGGCTCATCTCTCTCATTCATTCATTCATTCAATCATATTTATTGAGTGCTTACTGTGTGCAGAGCACTATACTAGGTGCTTGGGAAGTACAAGTTGGCAACATATAAAGATGTTCCCTACCCAACAACGGGTTCACAGTCTAGAAGACACATCTCTCACCCACAGTGATCTTACAGTTAAGAGGGGGAGACAGACGTTAATATAAATGTCTAAAGGGGAGAGCATTAGGGGTGTTCTAGGGGGAGTACTTGGAAATCGTTGGAAGGTAGTTTGTACTTATAATAATAATAATTATCTTGGTATTTGTTAAGCCCTTACTATGTGCCAAGCACTGTTCTAAGAGCTGGGGGGGATACAAGGTAATCAACGTTGTCCCATGTGGGGCTCACAGTCTCATCCCCATTTTACAGATGAGGGAACTGAGGCACAGAGAAGTGAAGTGACTTGCCCAAAATCACACAGCTGACAAGTGGTGCAGCCGGGATTAGAACCCATGACCTCTGACTCCCAAGCATAATAATTATGGTATCTGTTGAGCGCTTTCTATGTGTCGAGCATTCTAAACACTGGGGTAGATACTGGGTAATCAGGTTGGACACAGTTCCTGCCCCAAGTGGGGCTCAGAGTCTTAGTTCCTATTTTGCAGATGAGGTAACTGAAGCACAGAGAATACCATCAGAAAATGCCATCATTAATGGTATTTACTGAGCACTTATTTTGTGCATATGAGGATGGTTGTACACACTAGCCATGAGAACAGGGCTCCTTAGTCACAACATATATAACATGCCTTAGTAAATAGTGAGTAAAATAATTAAATAACACTGGCAGGCCTGGTGGTGGGGATATTGAACAATGAATTGAGGCTTGAGGATCCAAATCAACCATGCTTCCAGTGAGTGGCAGTCATGTCCCTCTCGTCTGCATTACCGTTGGCTGACGGGAAGAGAACCACCAGCAGGACTTCGCAGCCCAGTGTTGCTTCAAAACCCTGCCAAATTTCCAAGAGGGCTCTGAACTGCAATTCACTCAGTGAACTCTCAGGGCCCTACGTGCTAAAGTGTTCCCATTTGGCATCAAATAGTCAATTAAAACCTAACAGGAGCCTGCAGAAACTGAATCTGTGTACCAACTCTGGGTCACCCTGGGCAATGGAAGAGGCGAGGTGAGAGAAGCAAGATTGTTGTAGAAAAATATAATCCTCAGATCACTCAAAGTGATATTAACAATAATAATAATTGTGGCCTTTGTTATGTGCCAGACACTGTACTAAGCTCTGGGGTGGAGATGTGCAAATCAAGTTGGATATAGTTCCTGTCCCACAAGGAGCTCAGTCTTAATCCCCATTTTACAGATGAGGTAACTGAGGCACAGAAAAGTGAAGTGACTTGCCCAAGTCACAGAGCAGACACATGGTGAAGCAGGGATTAGAAACCCAGGTCCTTCTGATTCCCAGGCCATGGCTCTATCCACGAAGCCGCACTGCTTTTCTTTCGACTTGAATATCCATATTCATCAAGGTTTTTCCTCTAGACTGTAAGCTCGGTGTGGGCAGGAAATATGTCTACCACTTCTTTTGTACTGTAGTCTCCCTAGTGCTTAGTAAGGTGCTCTTCACACAGTAAGCGCTCAATAGATATCATTGACTGATTGGTTGATTATTCCTGAGCAACCAGAAATTTGCCACACTGGATGATTTAAATCTGGGGTTCCGTTCACCATCCGCTTAAGGTTCAAATGAGCACAGATATGGCTAAATGCGGACAAAGGGAGGGACGTGGAGAGGAAAAGGATCCAATCAGCCCCAAATAAATGCAAGTTAATTGAAGTTAGACTACTTGTAAAACAGTAGTTAGGGAAGTTTTCATGTGCAGCCCAACTTTCGTGGATTGAGGCAGAACCACTAAAATGATTCTGCTCTCCAAAGGTCATAAAAATAATGATAATGATGGTAATGGTTAACATTTATTATGTGCCAAGCACTATATTAAAAACTGTTGTAGATATAAACTACTCAGTTCAGACACAGTCCCTGTCCCACGTGGGGCTCACAATCTAAAGTAGGATGGAGCGTAGATATTGAATCCCCATTTGACAGATGAGTTCATGCTTCTCTTACTAGCCAACAACTTGCATTGCATCCACAGAGGGCTTTTCATTGGACCTTGAGCTACTGTCCCCTCGCAGAGCCCCATTAGCCCCCATGATTATCTCATTTGCTTGTAGTTAGGTATGTTAGGTATTAATTGGGCCATGGATTGAATTGATGTTGCACAGCATACCATCAAAGGAGTGTTGACGATAATCCGGAACCTCGACTGCAATGTGCTAAATGGTATTTAAATTTGTAGAGAGCTTTTATTTTTCCAAAGTACATCCACCTAGATGATCTTAATGGATCTTCACTCTATACTGGTGAAGTAGGGAGAGCCAGGTGTTTTTATCCCTGCTTTACAGAGAGATTGAGGCCCAAAGGGATTTAGCGATTTGCCCAAGTCAAACAGCAGGCCAGTGGCTCAACTGGGATTTGAACCCGGGCCAGGGTGGGGGGCAGGGGGAGGAGTGGGGAGGGGCAGGGGGAGGGGTGTGTGTGTGTGTGTGTGCATTACTTAACCTCTCATTGTTTCACTTTCCATATCTGTGAAACCTGACAGAGAAGCAGTATGGTGTAGTGGCTAGAGCACAGGTCTGTGATGCAGAAGGTCAGGGGTTCTCATCCCGGCTCTGCCACTTGCCTGCCGTGTGACCTTGGGCAAGTCATTTCACTTCTCTGGGCCTCCATTCCCTCATCTGTAAAATGAAGATGGAGACCGTGAGCCCCACATGGGATCGGGACTGTGTCCAACCTGATTTGCTTGTATACATCCCAGTGCTTAGTATGGTACCTGGCTCATAGTAAGCGCTTAACAAATACTATCATTATTATAATAATACCTGCTCTCCCTAACTCTTCAATGTGAGTTCCATTCAGGACAGGGGATTGTGCACCATTTGATCATCTCCCTCACTAGACTGATAACTCCTTAAGGGCAGGTGCCAGGTCTACTAATTCTACTGTACTTTCCCAGACACTTAGCTAGTAGTTCTAAATTGGTGGGCAGGGCAAGTGTCTGTTTATTGTTATATTGTACTCTTCCCAAACACTTAGGACAGTGCTCCAAACAGAGTAAGTGCTCAATAAATATATTTGAATGAATGAATGAAAGAATTCCAGCTCTTTCCACTAAATTACACTGCCTCTCCTGACTGGGGAGACAGCCAATCCTGGGCAAGCAGTAGAACTCAGAACACAGACCCAAGTGACTGCTCACCAATCTCCCTGCCTCCATTTCTCTCATCTCCAGTCCATACTTCACTCTGCTGCCCAGGTCATTTTTTTAAAGAATCATTTCACAAACCTCTCCCCACTCCTTAAAAACCCCCAACAGTTGTCCGTTCCTCTCCCCCTTTAGACTCTTAGCTCTTCATGGGTAGGGAACATGTCTACCAAATTTTTCGCATTGTAAAAATTGAGAAACAGCATGGCTTAGTGGAAAGAGCATGGGTTTGGGAGTCAGAGGTCACGGGTTCTAATCCAGACTCTGCCATTTGTCAGCTGTGTGACTTTGGGCAAGTCACTTAACTTCTCTGCGCTTCAGTTACCTCATCTGTAAAATGGGGATTAAGACTGTGAGCCCCATGTGGGACAACCTGGTTACCGTGTATCTCCCCCAGCATTTAGAACAGTAACTGGCACATAGTAAGCACTTAACAAATATCATCATCATCATTAAAACATAAAATGTTTAGTACAGTCCTCTGCACACAGTAAGTGCTCAGTAAATAGCAATGATTGATTGATCAAATAGAAACACCCGACAATTTGTGTTAAGGCACCCAATCAACTCTCACACCACTTTTTATCTGCCCTCACTACATTCCAACACTCTCACTTCATTCCTCTCAAGCTAACCCATTCACTGAGCTTCGTTCTTATCTCTCTCACTGCCAGTCTCTCACACAGCCTCTGCACTCACTGGAATTCCCTTTTCTGTCACATCTAACCATCACAGTTCCCCCATCTTCAATGCCCTTACCAAAATCTTCTGGGAAGCCTCCCACAAGTAATTTCTAAACTCCAAACCTAATATCCTATACCTCTGAAGTCAGCACTTTCACACTACCTAAGCACTTAAGTGCTCACAATCTTGAAAAGCACTTTTTATACTGTATTTTTAAAGAGCTTACTATGTGCCAGGTACTGTATATATTAAGCATTAGGGTATATACATGTTAATCGATTTGTACGTAGTCTCTTTCCCACATAGGGCTCACAGTATTAATCCACACTTACAGATGAGGTAGCTGAGGCACAGAAAAGTTAAGTGACTTGTCCAAGACCACCCAGCAGACAAGAGGTGGAAGGGATTAGAACCCAGGTCCCATGCTCTTTCCTCTAGGCCACACTGCTTCTCTGCATGCATATCTTATATTCTGTATCTACTTTCTCATATCTGTAATAGACTTAGTGTTTGTCTTCCCGTCTACAAGGCAAACTCCTTGAGAACAGACATAATGTCTACTAATTCTATTGAACACTTCCAAGTGCTTAGGACAATGCCCGGTACATTGCAGGAGCTCAATAAATACTCATTATAGATTGACTGCAGAAGAGCCCATCTTCGGGCTCATCACAAATACTAGGTATGCTCCCAAGGTGGAGACTGTGCTTGTACTTTTGTCACCAAATCAAGATGATACTGGGCTCCTGTTGTGAGATGAGAAAAGGGGGTTTTAGAGACACTCACCAGGAAGTAACCATCATTCTAATAGCATAGATTGAAAATAGCCATTGTGGGCAGGGATTGTCTCTCTTTATTGCTGTATTGTACTTTCTAAGTGCTTAGTACAGTGCTCTGCACATGGTAAGTGCTCAATAAATACGGTTGAATGAATGAAAGTACTTCTTAGAGCACCAGGGGAATCAGGGGAGCCACAGCCACAAAATGGCACCTCTCTCCTTCTCCCGCAAAGGCAGGGGAGCACTTTCACACACCCCATCTTCATCTATTCAACTACAGGACACATATGCATTGTCTTTGTAGTCCCTTTCATAATTTTTACATCCAGTTGGCCCTTGCTGTATAAGATTCTCATTCTTAATGCTAGGATCTGTACATCTATAGTCCCTCCTATTGGAGACCAGCAAATAAAGCACACACACAAACATATTTTCCATTGGATGGAAGCAGAGCCACATGGAAAGAGCATAAACCTGGAAGTCAGAAGACCAGGATTCAGTCCCTGCCCTCAAGGAGCTGACAATCTTGCTGAAGGAGCTAGATATTCAAATCAATGGCAGGTAGGGAGAAGCAATCACCTATAAAGATATGTTCACAAGTGCTAAAGGGATGAGTATGTGTACTCATGTGCTTATCAATCTATGCTATCTATTGAGAGCTAACCATGCATAGAGCACTGTACTAAGCATTTGTGAGAGTACAATTTGATAGAATTAGTGGACACATTCCCTCATAGTCTAGAGGAGCAGAGGTGGCACAGAAATGCTGATGTGAGGTGGGAGGGAACAGTGCGGGGAAGAGGGAGATGGATGAAAGGAAAGCCTCCTGGAGATAAAATTTCAGAAAGGCTTTGAAATTGGGAGAGCAGTGGTCTGCCAGATGTGAAGGGGGAGGAAATCCCAGGCAGAAGGGAGTGTCTGAGCAAGAGGTTGGCAGTGGGAGAGTGAAATCAGGCCCAGGCAATAGCTTGGCTTGAGAGAAATGAAGCTTGTGGGCTGGGTTGTAGTGGGAGAAGAGAGAGGATAATTAGGGGGAGGAGAGGGTTGGGGAAGAAGATGGTTTCAGTTGTGGACAGTTTTCGAGAGGTCATTGGGACAGCCATATAAAGTTGTCTTGGGCACAGGAGGAGATGAAAAATTTCAAAGAAGGAGAGAGGTGGGGACCAGTGAGGTAAATTGTATTATCATTATTATTATTATTATATTTGTTACGGGCTTACTCTGTGTCAAGCACTGGGATAGATACAAGTCAGTCAGGTAGGACACAGTTCCCATCTCTCATGGGGCTCACAGTCTAAGTAGGAAGGAGAACAGGCATTGCATCCCCATTTTACACAGAGGAAACTGAGGCACAAAGAAGTTAAATGACAAGGTCACACAGCCAGCAACTGGCAGAGCTGGGGTTAGAATCCTGGTCTTCTGATTCCCAGGCCCATGGTCTTTGCACTAAAAAACACTGCATGGCCTTGGGAGCCTATGTACCAAGATGTACAAACTAAAAAAAAAAAACTTTCTTGGATGCCAATCCAAGGGGAGCTGTGCTCACTCCAACCAAGCCAGCCTCGGGGCCGTATTCCTTCAGGTATCTGGCCCTGATCCAAGCCTTGCCTTGAGTTCAACTTAGTAGATCTCTTGCAGCTCTTACCAGCACTTTAAAAAACTATTTTATGCTATTGATTAAGCACTTATTATGAGTCAAGCACTGTTGAACAGTTGTGCTGGAGTGGATACAAGTTAATCAGGCCCATTCTATATAGTGCTCACAATCAAGTAGTAAGGAGAACAGCTACTGAATCCCTATTTTGCAGATGAGGAAACTGAGGCACAGAGAAAGTAAGTAACTCCCAGGCCCTTGCTATACCCACTAGACTATGCTGCTTGGGCTCTCTCCACTGAATCCCCACTCGAAAAATGCAGCTCTCCTTTTTGATTGCCCTCACCTGTCCCAGATAGTTGAAATAAACCCAGATGCTGATTTATTGTCTCTAATCCAAAACAGGTGCCCTGGTTAAAGTCCTGTTTTATTTTGAGTAACGTTTAAGCGATAGGAATTTGGGTGGCAGCAAGAGAGGATGGGAGGAGGGTTACTAAGCTGCTGGAGGTTTTTTTTTTCTTTTTCTCTGAAACAAATCACTCATCACCAGCTCAGTTTGGATCTGAGTGCCAGAGACAGGGTGCCATTTTTCATGTCTTCTGTCTGACATACAATTGGTTATCTGATTCAAACTCCAGCTCCTAAACAAGAGAGACTGCTCCTTCCCCAGCCTCCAGTTAATCTGGATTGGTTCCCCCAACCTCTCTCTTAAATTGGTTTATTCTCTCATACCTCTCCTACCATCAGTAGGAGTTCAGTGGTCTGAAAGTTGAGCATTTGCAAAACCAAGTTAAGGAAAATGTACACTTCAGCATTCATCCATTCAGATGCCTCATGTAAGTGCACAAGTAATTTAATAATAATAACTGTGTTATTTGTTAAGCACTGTACTAAGCACTGGGGAAGATACAATATAAGTAGATTGGACAAAGTCCCTATTCTACAAGAGGCTCACACTCTAAGGGGGAGGGAGAACAAAGTATTTAATCTCCATTTTACAGATGAGGAAACTGAGGCACAGAAAAGTTGTAATACAGCGGGCAAGTGGCAGAGACAGACTTGTGCTCTTTCTACTACACCAGGCCATTTCTGCTGACACTATGGCAGACTACATCCAAACAGGTTATCAGTGTTGGAATATTCCTTAAAAATATTCTTGGAAAAGTACTTGGTAAAATCATGCTTTGTGGCAAAAGTGAATGGAGTAGCAATAGAAAGTAAAATCTGGATTTAGCGGATCACAATGCAGATATGCCAGGATGAAACAGGTGAATAACTGAATGTACAATTGAACATACTTATATGCATTAGGGTTGATAATGGGTAAAAATACACAAGTGTAGAACACATTAATATGAATAACATGAACATGTCTTCACATTATCAAAACTCTTCCACATTATTGATCTCATTCTCACCATATCACTTTGAGATAGGGAGAGGAAGATATTAATTTTATATATATTATAGCTGAGGAAACAAATGCCCAGAGTGGTTGAGAGAAAGGCCTAAGTCACACAGCAAGCCTAAGGCAGAACTAGGAGTAGAACTACATCTTCCAATCTCCAGATCCAGGTTCTTTCCTGAAGCTCAACTTGTCTTTCCACTAGGTCTTGTAGCATTTTAGTTTTCTGAAGCAGATAATACCAGGTAAAAAAATTGATGGTTTGACTGAGATACATTTGGTAATAGCTGGAATATGGAAAGATGACTAGATGAATTAAGTGCTTAGTACAGTGCTCTGCACACAATAAGCGCTCAATAAATATGATTGATGATGATGATGATGAATAAATAACTGGAGCATATAAGCAAGGCTGTTTTTACTAAAGCATAGTCAAAAGGGCTAATGACTTCTATAGGAGCAATATGGCCTAGTAGAAAGACCATGAGGAGGACTTGGGTTCTAATTGCACTCTGCCACGTTCCTGCTGTATGATCTTGGGCAAGTCACTGAACATCTCTGTGCCTCAGTTACCTTACCCGTAAAATGGGGATTCAATACCTGTTCTCCTTTCTACTTAGATTGTGAGCCCTGTGTGGGACAGGGACTGTGTCTGACCCGATTATCTTGTATCTTCCCCAGCTCTTAAGAACGTTGCTTGGCACATAATAAGTACTGAAAAAATAAGTGCTTAGAACAGTGCTTTGCACATAGCAAGCGCTTAATAAATACCATTAAAAAATACCACAATTAGGTATTGTTAAGTCAAGAGCACTTACATCCCGGCATGGTGTAGTGCATAGAGCATCTGGGAGTTAGAAGGTCATGGATTCTAATCCTGCTACTCCACCACTTGCCTGCTGTGGGAACTTGGGCAAGTCAATTCACTTCTCTGGGCCTCAGTTCCCTCATCTGCAAAATGGGGCTGAAAACTGTGAACCCCACTGGGGACGTGGAATGTGTCCAACTGATTGCTTTGTATCTTCACCAGTGCTTAGAACACTGACTGGCACAAAGTAAGTGCTTAACAAATACCATTATTATTATCATCATCATCATCATCATCATCATTATCATTATTATTATCCCACTTTCAGTTGAGGAAAACAAAGTATAAAATCAGACAAAATCTGATTTTAGAACAGGTCAGAAACATATTTGTGTTGTAGCAATAAACAGATACTGACAAACCATGACTCTATTAAGATTCATAAATTGAGTTCTTAATGAGAAGTGTGGAACAGCTACTTGTCAGTCCCAAATTCATTCATTCATTCATTCAATTGCATTTATTGAGCACTTACTGTGTGCAGAGCACTGTACTAAGCACTTGGGAAGTACAAGTTGGCAACATATAGAGATGGTCCCTACCCAACAGTGGGCTCACAGTCTAGAATGGTTTGTGGGGGATTGGCATTCTGTTCATGCAGTATCTGTTTTACTACTCTCCCTCCTGATAGTGATTTTCAAACCTCCTTCAATAAAAATTCAGAGGTTGAGGTCAGCGAAGACCTCTGGAGAGAAGGTTTGTATGCAGGGGATTAACCTTCCTTGGCAGAGCTATGCCCCTGAAGACGTCTTGTAAGCAAAATGCCTTCTGTGCAGAGTAGATAATCACCCTGTAACAAGCCAGGACATGCATCCTGGGCCCTTAATTTAGCACCCTTCTGGACAGAACAGAGTGGGGACATGCCCCACATTCAAAGGAGTCCCTAGTGTGTACAGTAAGGAAAAATCAACCACTCTTCGGCCGCCACATCAGTGCAGAAAGGGCTTGACTTATCTCCCGACTGTCAAGCCGTAGCACTTCAGGTCGGAGGGATAATTGGGAAAAGGCTTAGGGGAAGCACATTTCCTCCGGCCAAAAGGGTTGAATAGCTCTAGAGTCGAAGTCCTGTCTGAGCAGCAGCAGCGTGAATTGCCTCTGGGGGTTCTGATCAAATCACACTAGGTCATGTGGACCTTTATGAGAAATAAACACTGCTGAATAAAAGGGCTACAGGGGAAGTAATGTACGGCCCTAACTATGGATTTTATCTTCCCTCCCACAGCCCTCATTGCAACAGACTGTAGTTCCTATTTACAGGGAAACTCATTGAGAGCTGCTTCCTGGTCATTGTTTTTTCCAGCTTTGCTGTCTGGTGGCTTTAGAGCAGTGGTGAAGCACCCTTGATCCTTTGCTTTTTGGCTTTTACCACTTCCTCTTGTGAGAAAGGCTCTCTCTCTCTCTCCCTCCCTCCATCTCTCTCTCTCTCTCTCTCTCTCTCTCTCTCTCTCTCACTCTCTCTCTTTCCCAACATGTGAACCTTTTCTATTTACGAGACCCCTGCTTCATTCCTGGATTGGCAGCTTGACACCCCCGCTAAGTGTTGGGCTGGCTCCACGGTGTCTCTGGTATCCCTTTAAAAACAACATGCTGCCTCAGTCCCTCTGGGTCAGGTTACAGAAACTCCAGGCTTCCAAGTCATGGGTAGAATAGGAAGAGCTAGCCCCTGTAGCATCTGAAGCCAAGGGAAACTGCTGGAGTAGAAGTCGTAGTAGTAATAGAATAATAGTATTTATTAAGTACTTATTGTATGCAGAGCATTGTACTCAGTGCTGGGAAAGAATACATGAGTGGGAATTAGATCTAGCTCTCCTGGACTTTAAGAGGCTCACAGTCAAAGTATGAAGCCCAGGGAAAAGGGGACAGGCACTAAGAAGAGAAGAAACAGCAAAAAAACAAAGCACTAAACTGAAGTGAAAGAGAAGAATAAATACACAAAATAAAAACAGAATGAGCTGCTGGCTACAGTGGCTAGAGTAGCAGAGGTTGGGGCTTCTCATGGCTCAGAATACAACAGTCACAGCAGCCACCCCAGGCTTCCCAAAACTCTGTATCTTGTGCTGCTTGTGTTTTTCCTACCGTGGTGGTGCAAAGCATAAGGTAGTGGATTTGGGAAATGGAAGCACTTAGTACAGTGCTCTGCACACAGTAAGCATTCAATAAGTACCACTGATTGACTGAAGTCTAATGTGGGATAAAATTGTCATTTTGCTAGCTATCAAATGCATACTATGAGCCCTACTTGGGACAGGGACTGCGCCTAACCTGATTAACTTGTATCTATTCCCGCGGGGAAGCCGTGGGGCTTAGTGGTTAGAGCACAGGCCTGTGAGTCAGAAGGACCTGGGTTCCAACCCCAGCTCCACCACGTGCCTGCTGTGTGACCACGGGCAAGTCACTTAACTTCTCTGTGCCTCAGTTACCTCATCTGTAAAATGGAAAATAAGAGTGTGCGCCCCATGTGGGGCAGTGCTTAGTTCAGTGCTGTGCACACAGTGAGCGCTTAATAAATACGATTGAATGAATGAATAACAGAGACTGCGTCCAACCTGATTAACTTGTACCTAACCCAGCGTTTTAAACAGTGCCTGGCACATAGCAAGTACTTAACAAGTACCATAATTATTATTACCAGTGCTTGGCACATAATAATTCTTATTGTTAGTATTATTATCTTCCTGTTCCAAGCATTGGAGTAAATGCAAGATGATGATATACCAACCTCCTCACTGTCCTTCACTCTCACCCGCTGTCATCCCCTTGCTCACACCCTCCCTCCTTCCAAGAACTCCCTCCCATCCCTCTCTACCTTCAAAACCCTATTGAAATCATATCTTTTCTGGGAAGCCTTCCTGAATAAGAACCCGATTTTCCTTCCCTACTGCTTCTCCCATGCACTTTAGTCCTACCTGCAAACAGTTATGTAGTCCCCAATCCCCCGACACACATGTACATATCCTTGTACTTGGTTGCTACCCTTTCCCGTAATTTACTTTAATATCTGTCTCTCCCACTAGACTGTAAGGTCCTTGAGGAAAAGGATTGTGCCTACCAAGTGTATTGTACTCTCCCAAGCACTTTCACTGATCTGCATAAAGTGCTCAGTAAATCCCTGTGATGAGTTGAATGAGATTAGATTATTCATAATCCAATGCCTCTGATGCCTGATGCCACAAATGATTCATGTCAATGTCTATTCATCTTAATGTCTTTATCCAGATTACCTCCCCTTAGTAATATTAATGTCTATCTCCATCTCTAGACTGTAAACTTGTTATGGGCAGGGAATCTGTCTGCTAATTCTGTTGTACTGTACTCTCCCCAGCCCTTAGTACTGTGCTCTGCACATAGTAAGCTCTCAATAAATATGATTGATTGATTCATCAAAGTCCCTGACCCGACATAGGGCTCACATTATAAGGGGTAGAAAGAAGAGGTATTTTACCACTAATCTAGAGATGAGGTACAGGAGGCACAGAAAGGTTAAGAAGGTACACAGCAGGCCAACGGAGAGACAAGCGCCTGCTACTGGGTCATGCCAACTAGTGTAAAGAGCACAGGACTGAGAGTCAGGAGATCTAGTAGAAGATAAATGACTGTTGAATCCATCACCTAAGACTTAGGAACGCCTGAATGGAGACTCCAGGGAGAACATTCCAGCCCGCAGAGGGCCTAGGAACCTGTTTATTTTTATTCCAGACTGTTGTGGGCAGGAAATGTGTCTGTTTCTTGTTGTATTAGAGGAGAAATCATGATTATGAAATCATGATCATGATCATAATCATGAGAAATCAAGAATATGATTTCTTGTTGTATCAGAGGAGCAGCTTGGCTTAGTGGAAAGAGCCCGGGCTTTGGAGTCAGACGTCATGGGTTCAAATCCCGACTCCACCACTTGTCAGCTGTGTGACTTTGGGCAAGTCACTTAACCTCTCTGTGCCTCAGTTACCTCATCTGTAAAATGGGGATTGACTGTGAGCCCCACGTGGGACAACCTGATCACCTTGTAGCCTCCCCAGCGCTTAGAACAGTGCTTTGCACATAGTAAGCGCTTAATAAATGCCATTATTATTGTTATTATTATACTCTCCCAAGCACTTAGTACAGTGCTTTGCACATGGTAAGCACTCAATATATACAACTGAATGAATGAATGAATGAATGGAAGAAAGGAGGAGATTGGAGCCATTTGCTCCAGATCAGACCTAGGGGACCAATCCAGCCCTTCTCCAAGAACCTTCCATACTGGGGATGACCCCAGGTCTGGTCAGACCCCCTTCAGTCCTGCAGTAGATCTGCTTCAAGTTTCAAGGCCCTCTCTATTCTGGACTGGACCAGGAAAACCAGGCCAATGGCAGGGGTGGGTTTGGAAATGAGGTATGAGGAACATGACAGTTCATTTTTCTACTTTCTGTTCCTCGTCTTACAAAGTGGGTGTCCTGACTTCAGGCCAGTTTCCTGTGGCCAGCCGCTCACTGCCCTGTCCACCCACTGGGAGGTGGCAGGAGACTGAACTACATGACCACACAGACTGGAAGACTGACAGTTCTCAAGGATGGAGAGACAGTTACTCCAAGATTTGGGAAAGGGAGGCCCTTAGCTCACTGCCTGGTCCTTAAAATTCAGCTTTCGCTGCGGCTCCAACCATTTGGCGAAAGACCCTGCCTGGAAGGCTAAGTGATTGAGAGACCACCATCTACCCCAAATACGTGCCTTCCCATGAACTGCACCAAAAAGCAGAAGTGAAAGAAAAAGAGAGGCATAATTTAATTGATTTTAGGACTAACAGTCTATCCCATTCATCTAGGCTCGGCAGTAGTACCATTCCAAGGTAAAACAAAGGGTAACATTAAAAGGGTTTACTGTGATCTGGTTTTGCACTCAGAATTGATTTTTTTAACCTATCCCTTTACAATAATAATAATAATAGCATGCATTAAGCACTGCGGTAGATATATTTGTACATATTTATTACTCTATTTATTTATTTATTTTACTTGTACATATCTATTCTATTTATTTTATTTTGTTAATATGTTTGGTTTTGTTCTCTGTCTCCTCCTTCTAGACTGTGAGCCCACTGTTGGGTAGGGACTGTCTCTATATGTTGCCAACTTGTACTTCCCAAGCGCTTAGTCCAGTGCTCTGCACACAGTAAGCACTCAATAAATACGATTGATTGATTGATTGATTGAGGTCATGAGATCAGACATACTCCTCGTCTCCCATAGGGCTTACAAGTGATCTCACCCCCATGTTGCAGGTGAGGAAACTGAAGCACAGAGAGATTAAGTGACTTATCCAAGGTTTCATAATAGGTTAGTGATAGAACTGGGATTTAAACCTAAGTCTCCTGACTCCTAGACCCCCACTGCCTTCCCTACCCTTTAAAGAGACAGATAAATTGCTGGTTGAAATATACCACTGAGGGTGGATACTGTCTGTGGTTAATATTCTTTGGTCTTCCAGTGAAGTGCCCAGAGACAAAAGTAGTGCCAGAAAAGGGCCACATGCTGTCTTTTGTTCCTTCCCTCCATTGTTTTATTCTCTCATCTGCAGAGGTGGAGACTGAACAAACCAATTTTGCCAGTTACTTTTCCGGACCTGACTATCTAAATCAAGCCAAATATTCTGTTATTGCCTTGAGACTTCAGCTCTTTCTTTTAATGAATGTAATAAAATATTTGCATGCTCAACTATTAATAAAAAAAAACCAACTTGAAAGGATTTTCTCCTCAGCCACATCTTTCCAGCTCCAGATCTCCACCTAAGAATGCAGTAACAGATTGCTCTCCTGGCCCAAGAAGTTATTGCTTTCCTACCTACCAGAGAGAACAGCCAGCTCCGGAGCACAAGGACAGAGTGCAAAACGCTGATTTTGATTAGAGGCAAGATTCATAAAGTTCAGACACGAGGGAGCCATTCGGAAATTCTGCAGAATTACTAAGGTGTAGGCTATCGGTTGCACCAGTTTCCTTCTCTAGTGTCGGAAGCTATCTGTGATCAAATGGAGCCCTGTCCAGACACAAGCTACCCTGAGGGACCTAAGTATGGGGACCAGGGCAGCATTAAGTCAGCCTGCTGGGCTTGAAAAGTCCGAGTGCTTCCAGGTTCCCTTTGTTTAGGGGCTTCAGATTTCTTCAGATGAGAAGGGCAACTACACATCTGCCGTGCCACCAGGAAGCTGCAGCAGAATACTATTCATTAAGTGCTTACTATATGCCAGGCACTGTACTAAATGTGGGGCAGATACAAGATATTCAGATTGGACACAGTCCCTGTTGCACATAGGGCTCACAGACTCAATCCCCATTTTACAGATGAGGTAACAAGCCCAGAGAAGTAGAGAAGCAGCATGGCTCAGTGGCGCATGGGCTTGGAAGTCAGAGGTCATGGGTTCTAATCCTGGCTCCCCCACATGTCTGCTGTGTGACTTTGGGCAAGTCACTTAACTTCTCTGAACCTCAGTTACCTCATTTTTAAAATGGGGATGAAGACTGTGAGCCCCATGTGGGCCAACATGATCACCTTGTATCCTCCCCAGTGCTTAGAACTCCTTGTCTTCCCTCCCAAACCCTGCCCTCTCCCTGACTTTCCCATCTCTGTTGACGGCACTACCATCCTTCCCGTCTCACAAGCCCGCAACCTTGGTGTCATCCTGGACTCCGCTCTCTCATTCACCCGTCACATCCAAGCCGTCACCAAAACCTGCCGGTCTCAGCTCCACAACATTGCCAAGATCCGCCCGTTCCTCTCCATCCATACCGCTACCCTGCTCGTTCAAGCTCTCATCCTATCCCGTCTGGACTACTGCATCAGCTTTCTCTCTGATCTCCCCTCCTCTGTCTCTCCCCACTTCAATCCATACTTCATGCTGCTGCCCGGATTGTCTTTGTCCAGAAACGCTCTGGGCATGTTACTCCCCTCCTCAAAAACCTCCAATGGCTACCGATCAATCTGCGCATCAGGCAGAAACTCCTCACCCTGGGCTTCAAGGCTCTACATCACCTCACCCCCTCCTACCTCACCTCCCTTCTCTCCTTCTACAGCCCAGCCCACACCCTCCACTTCTCTGCCGCTAATCTCCTCACCATACCTCGTTCTCGCCTGTCCCACAATCGACCCCCGGCCCACGTCATCCCCCGGGCCTGGAATGCCCTCCCTCTGCCCATCCGCCAAGCTAGCTCTCTTCCTCCCTTCAAGGCCCTGCTGAGAGCTCACCTCCTCCAGGAGGCCTTCCCAGACTAAGCCCCTTCCTTCCTCTCCCCCTCGTCCCCCTCTCCATCCCCCCATCTTACCTCCTTCCCTTCCCCACAGCACCTGTATATATGTATATATGTTTGTACATATTTATTACTCTATTTATTTATTTATTTATTTTACTTGTACATATCTATTCTATTTATTTTATTTTGTTAGTATGTTTGGTTTTGTTCTCTGTCTCCCCCTTTTAGACTGTGAGCCCACTGTTGGGTAGGGACTGTCTCTATATGTTGCCAATTTGTACTTCACAAGCGCTTAGTACAGTGCTCTGCACACAGTAAGCACTCAATAAATACGATTGATTGATTTATTGATTAGGACAGTGCTTTGCACATAGTAAGCGCTTAACAAATGCCATCATTGTTATTATTATTAAGTGACTCGCCCAAGGTCACCCAGCTGACAAGTGACAGAGCCGAGATTAGAGCCCAGGCCCTCTGACTCCCAGCCCCGTGCCCTTTCCATTAGGCCATGCTGCTTCTCTAGAGGACCCTAGAGGAGAAGGCTAAGACCGGACCTGGAGAGAACTGGGTCTCAATGAGTCTCTGCTCCTTTCAGACTGGGCAGGAATATGTTTACCTTGGGCTGGCCCATACCAGGATGAAAGATTTTCAGTCCTGGGGGTTGCTTACCATTATTATTGTTGTTATTATCCCTATATTTATTAAGAACTTCTTTTGTGCTGAGCACCAGGGTGGATAAACAATAATCAGATGAAACACAGTCCCTGTCTCTTATAACATTCAGAAATTCATTCACTCATTCAGTCATATTTATTGAGCCCTTACTGTGTTCAGAGCATACTGTACTAAGTGCTTGGAAAGAACATAACAGATATGGAGAGCAGGTGTCTTATCCCCATTTTATAGATGAGGATACTGAGGACCAGAGAGGTAAAGTAGTCTTCCCATCCTCTCTCAGTGGCCAGTGAAAGAAATGGGACTTGAATTATAGTTTCCTCCTCTCAGTCTTAAGTTCCTGCTACTAGACCACACTGAACTTCTCTAGCATCCTCATTGCCTGTCCCATTCTCTGGGACATCTTAGTGCACATGCCAGGCTAATTCCAGGCAAAGGGGAGAGAAGGGAAGAAAAAACATTAGACAGTGAGCTCCTTAAGAGCAGAGATCAGGTCTACCAACAGAGCAGTTCTCTCCCAAATGCTTAGTACAGAGCTCTGCCCAAAATAAATGCTCACTAAATAATGATTATGATATTTGTTAAGCATTTACTATGTGTCAAGCAATGTACTAAATGCTGGGGAAGATACAAGATATTCATGTCGGACACAGTGCATGTCCCACATGGAGTTCACAGTCTAAGTGGATAGAGTAGTATTTACTCCCCATTTTTGTAGTTAAGAAAACTGAGCAAGTCACTTAACTTCTCTGTGCCTCGGTTTCCTCATCTGTAAAGTGGGAATGCTATACTTGTTCTCCCTCCTACTTAGACTGTGAACCACCAGCAGGGACATGGACTGTGTCCAACGTGATTAGCTTGTATCTATCCCAGGGTTTAGTACATTGTCTGGCACATAGTAAGCACATAATAACTACCATTAAAAAATTAAAGTGTAAAAATCCAAGTGCAAGGGTGACACAGAAGGGAGTATGAGAAGAGGGAATGAGGCCTTAGGGAAGGCCTCTTGGAGGAGATTTGCCTTTAAGCAGCGTGGAATATTAAAAAAAAGCACGGGCTTGGAAGTCAGAGGTCATGGGTTCTAATCCCAGCTCCACCACTTGTCAGCTTTGTGATTTTGGAAAAGTCACTTAACTTCTCTGTGCCTCAGTTACCTCATCTGTAAAATGGGGATTAAGACTGAGACCACGTGGGACAACCAGCAACCTGCAGCATGACTCAGTGGAAAGAGCACGGGCTTGGGAGTCAGAGGTCATGGGTTCGAATCCCGGCTCCACCACTTGTCAGCTGTGTGACCTTGGGCAAGCCACTTAACTTCTCTGTGCCTCAGTTACCTCATCTGTAAAATGGGGATTAAGACTGTGAGCCCCCCATAGGACAACCTGATCACCTTGTATCCCCCCAGTGCTTAGAACTTGGTGTCATCCTCGACTTCGCTCTCTCATTCACCCCTCACATCCAATCTGTCACCAAAAACCTGCCGGTCTCACCTCCGCAACATCACCAAGATCTGCCCTTTCCTCTCCATCCAAACCGCTACCCTGCTGGTTCAGTCTCTCATCTTATCCCGACTGGATTACTGCATCAGCCTCCTCTCTGATCTCCCATCCTCCTGTCTCTCCCCACTTCAATCTATACTTCACGCTGCTGCCCGGATCGTCTTTGTGCAGAAATGCTCTGGGCATGTTACTCCCCTTCTCAAAAATCTCCAGTGGCTACCAGCCATCCTACGCATCAGGCAAAAACTCCTCACTCTCGGCTTCAAGGCACTCCATCCCCTCGCCCCCTCCTACCTCACCTCCCTTCTCTCCTTCTACAGCACAGCCCGCACCCTCCGCTCCTCCGCCGCTAATCTCCTCACCGTACCTCGTTCTCACCTGTCCCGCCATTGACCCCTGGCCCATGTCATCCCCCTGGCCTGGAATGCCCTCCCTCCACACATCCACCAAACTAGCTCTCTTCCTCCCTTCAAAGCCCTACTGAGAGCTCACCTCCACCAGGAGGCTTCCCAGACTGAGCCCCCTCCTTCCTTTCCCCCTGCCCTACCTCCTTCCCCTCCCCACAGAACCTGTATATATGTTTGTACAGATTTATTACTCTATTTATTTTACTTGTACATATTTACATATTATTTTTGTTTTATTTTGTTAATATGTTTTGTCTTGTTGTCTGTCTCCCCCTTCTAGACTGTGAGCCCGCTGTTGGGTAGGGACCATCTCTATATGTTGCCAACTTGTACTTCCCAAGTGCTTAGTACAGTGCTCTGCACACAGTAAGTGCTCAATAAATACGATTGAATGAATCAATGAATAAATACCATTATTAATTAATTAATTATATCTGCCCCAGTTCTTAGAACAATGCTTGGCACATAGTAAGCACTTAACAAATACCATTATTATTATTATTTGAAAAGGCTTTGAAGGTGAGGAGAGTGGTGGACTGTCTTTTGGAAGGGGGAGGGAATTCCAGGTCAGAGGCAGGATGTAAGTGAGGGATCAGTGGAGTGATAGACAAGGTTGAGGTACAGTGAGTAGATTGGTGTTAGATGAGTGAATTGAGCATGCTAAGTTGTAGAAGGAAATCAGTGAGATAAGATAGGAGGTGGGAAAGTGATTGAGTGCTTCAAAGCCTATGATAAGGAGTTTCTGCAGAGTGTTTGAATCAATGAAGTAGCAGTTTGGTTGGGGAGGAAAGAGCAGATTTTAGCAATATTGTGAATGTTGAAATAACAGGATTTGGTGACTGAATATGTGGATTGAATGAGAAGGATGAGTCAAGGATAATGCCAAAGTTATGGGATGGTGAGACAGGGAGGATTGTGATGCTGCTCACAGTGACTGGAAAGTTGGGACAGGCTAGGGTTTGGGTGGGAGGATGAGTTGTGTTATGGATGGTGAGACAGTTAAGGAGTCAATGTGAGAAAAGCCCAAGAGGAAGCTCAAATGGTTTCATAGTAGAATGAGGGATTTATTTTGGGTGGAGGAAAGAAGAATGCCTCAAAGAATCCAGCTTTATAAAGATTTACCAAAATGTTGGCGAGCAGTTCACCTAACACCCATGGATGAAAAGTAGAAATTCCTTTCACCAGAATGCCCAGTGGGACCTGTGGGAGTGGGGATGGTGGCGAGTGGATGGGATGAACAGGCATTGCCTGGGCGGGAGGGAACAAACTTGGGAAAACTCTTTCCCTCTTCTCCTCTAGTCTCCCCCATCCAGGTGGGACAACTCTGCTCTGATTCTGGAGTGAGAGTGAAGAGTGGCTCAGCCTTGTCCTGGAGTTGAGGTGGGTGCTCTTGGTCTTCTAACAATCCTCTCTGACGGCCCACCCAGACTTTAGGGCCAACCACTGAAGAAGATCCAAGTCCAGCACTTAGTAAGTGCCTGGCACATAATAAGCACTTAACAAATACCATCATTATTATTAAGTCACACGCTTTCTTGCTGAGCTGGCAGTTCTAAGAGGACAGGGTTACAGTAGAAGGGACAGGGCTGAACTGCTGGAAAGCAAGAGATGGCAGGTCAGGAGTTGAGGGGAAATTCGGTGTCACAACTCCCTCCCCAGCCTGGGCCCAGGTTAGGGAATCAAGAGCCGGTGGTTGCTGCCCCTGAGGGCTGAATTCTTGATTACTTTAATTGAGGCATTCATTAAACATTTACTATCTGCCAAACACTGGACTAAAAGCTGGGGTAGATGCAAGATAACTAACCTGATTAACTGTGTCCAATCTGATTAACTTGAATCTACCCCAGCACTTAGTACAGTGCCTAGAATATCATCATCATCATCAATCGTGTTTATTGAGTGCTTACTATGTGCAGAGCACTGTACTAAGCGCTTGGGAAGTACAAATTGGCAACATATAGAGACAGTCCATACCCAACAGTGGGCTCACAGTCTAAAAGGGGGAGACAGAGAACAAGACCAAACATACTAACAAAATAAAATAAATAGAATAGATATGTACAAATAAAATAAATAAATAAATAGAGTAATAAATATGTACAAACATATATACATATATACAGGTGCTGTGGGGAAGGGAAGGAGGTAAGATGGGGGGGATGGAGAGGAGGAGGGGGAGAGGAAGGAAGGGGCTCAGTCTGGGAAGGCCTCCTGGAGGAGGTGAGCTCTCAGTAGGGCCTTGAAGGGAGGAAGAGAGCTACCTCGGCAGATGGGCAGAGGGAGGGCATTCCAGGCCCCGGGGGATGATATAAGCAACTTAACAAATGCCTTAACAAATGGCATTGACAACAATGTAACAATGACAGCATTGACATTAAGTAACAACGGCACTTCAAAAATGCCATTGACAACAACCACAACACAGTCCCGTCCCACACGGGGTTCATAGTCTAAGTAGGAGGGAGAACAGATATTGACTCCCCATTTTACAGATGAGGAAGCAGAGGCTCAAGGAAGTGACTTGCCCAAGGTCACACGGCAAGTGACAGAGCCAGGCCTAAAACCCGGGTCCCCTGACTTCTGGGTCTGTGGTCTTTTTACTAGACCATGCTGACTCCCAAGCATTTAGTAATAATGCTCTGCAAACTGTAAGCACTTGAAAAATATCACTGATTGATTGGTTGATTGAATGACTCTCTGAGCCTCCTCCAAAGGCCAATATCCTGTAGAAACACCCAGATGGTGTTTCTGGACACTTATGACCATTTTTACAGACTTTTGCCTACTCTCTGCCTGACCCAGAGTTAACCCTGCTGGGGATCTTCCAACTTTACTGTTCTCTATTGCTTCAAACCGCTATGTGGGTCGGGGGTTTTTTTTTTCATGTTTTAGCATTTGTTACAGTGAGGCACCACGCTTCCTGCTGCATATGTGGAGGGCTTATTGGAAAGGAACCTTCCTCTTTATTACTTGACACTTTAACCCCGAGGGCAGACAGCTGCTTTGCACCACTCCAGTGCTGAGAAATGTATGTCAAGACACAACTCGGTAGAATCAGTCAGAGTGTGCTGGTCACAAATCACTCCCACATGTCGGACATAGTAAGTCAGGTTCTCCTAATGGACGGGACCTTTCCGTCCTCCCTCCCTCCCCAAGTACTAGCCCCTTTAGGTCACTGGGGCAACATTAATGTAAGTTCAGAGATGCCTAGTTAATTATCAAGGAGTGATTATCATAGAAACAGTCTGGATGAATGTGCTTGTTCCATTGACCTAGATTCATTCATCCAATTTAATCGTATTTACTGAGTTCTTACTGTGTGTAGAGCACTGCACTAAGCACTTGGGAGAGTATAAAATAACAATAAACAGACACATTTTCTGCCCACAGTGATCTCACAGTCTAAAGGGGGAGACAGACATTAATTTAAATAAACTACAGATACACACATAAGTGCTGTGGGATTAGGAGTGGGGATGAATGAAAGGAGCAAGTCAGGATGATGCAGAAGAGAGTGGAAGAAGCGGGAAGGAGGGCTTAGTCAGGAAAGCCCTCTTGGAGGAGATGTGCCATCCATAAGGCTTTGAAGGAGAGGAGAGTAATTGCCTGTCGGATTTGAGTAGGGAAGGCATTCCAGGCCAGAGGCAGGATATGAGAAAAGGGTCGGTGGTGAGATAGATGGAACAGCGAGTAAGTTGACATAGAGAAGCAGCGTGGCTCAGTAGAAATAGCACGGGCTTTGGAGTCAGAGGTTCAAATCCCGGCTCCGCCAATTGTCAGCTGTGTGACCTTGGGCAAGTCACTTAACTTCTCTATGCCTCAGTTACCTCATCTGTAAAATGGGGATTAAGACTGTGAGCCCCCCGTGGGACAACCTGATCACCTTGTAACCTCCCCAGCACTTAGAACAGTGCTTTGCACATAGTAAGCACTTAATAAATGACATTATCATCATCATCACAGGAGTGAAGTGTGCAGGACGGGTTGTAGTAGGAGAGTAGTGAGGTGAGGTAGGAGGGGGTAAGGTGGTTGAGTGGTTTGTAGCCAAAGGTGAGGAGTTTTTGTTTGATGCGGAGGTGGTGGGGCAACCACTGGATTTTCTTGAGGAGTCAGGAAACATGTCTGAAACATCGATCTGAACAGTTCTGTAGAAAAATGATCCAGGCAGCAGAGTGAAGTATGGGCTGGAGTGGGGAGAGACAGGAGGCTAGAGGATCAGCAAGGAGGTTGATTCAGTAATCAAGGTGAGATAGGATAACTGATTGTATTAATGTGTTAGATGATATACCTGTGTGTCCTAATGGAAAGAGCACAGGACTGGAGGTCAAGAGACCTGGGTTCTAATCCTAGCTCTGCCACTTTCCTTCTGTGCGACCTTGAGCAAGTCACTTAACTTCTCTGTGACTTAGTTTCTTCATCACTAAAATAACATTAATAGTAATTCTCCCTCCCTCTTAGACTGAGTTCTAGTAGGACAGGGACTGTATCTGTTCAGATTATCTTTTTTATGGTACTTGTTCATTCATTCATTCAATTGTATTTACTGAGCGCTTACTATGCGCAGAGCACTGTACTAAGTGCTTGGAAAGTGCAATTCAGCAACAAAGAGAGACAGTCTAGGTCAATGGAACAAACACATTCATCCAAACTGTCCCTGGTCCTGACTCACTCCCTGATGAACGACTAGGCACTTCAGAAGCTACATCTATGTTTCTCTAGTCACCTTTAGGGGTTAATACTTGGGGAGAGGAGGGTGAGAGGGTGGAGCTGTCCATTAGGAGAACCTGACTTACTACCTCCAACATGTAGGGCTGATTTGTGGCCAGCAGACTCTGACTTTATTGAGTTTTGTCTTGACATACATTTCTAAGCACTCAAGTTGTGCAAAGCAGCTGTCACAGTCCTTGGTGAATAGGAAGTCCTTAACAAATACTACAATATAATCATCTATTCCCAACAATAACACCACATTTTTGGATCGATTGAGGCCCAGACCAGGTCCAAAACAGGTTTAAACAACTTCAGAGATGGTCCATTAGAAAAACACTCTATCCTCTAGACTGTAAGCTCTTTGTGGGCAGGGAACATGTCTGCCAATTCTGTTCATTCATTCATTCATTCATTCAATCGTATTTATTGAGTGCTTACTGCATGCTGAGCACTGTACTAAGCACTTGGAAAGTACAAAACTGCAGTAGAGATCATCCCTGCCCACAACAGGCTTACAGGCTAGAGGAGGAGGGATTCTGTTGTATTGTGCTCTCCCGAGGGCTTTGTACAGTGCTCTGCACATAGCAAATGCTCAATAAATACCATTTATTGATTGATTGGCTACTAGCTTTGGAATAGTCTTCTTGCTGCAACCAGAACAAAGGATTTTGGGAGCAATGGAAAATTGATGGCAGTGGGGGAAGCAAGAGAAAACAAGAATACACGTAGAGGAAACAAGAAGGGCAGGAAGTGACTCTGGAAATAGCCAGAGACTCTGGGTAACCCAAGATGAGTCTTGAGTTTAGGGTCAGGTCCAGGGTCACTTTGGGGGGCCCGTGCTTGTTGCTAGCTATCCGGGATGGCCCACTGTTTGGAGACTCCCTGGGCACAGTGGGGGGAGGTTTCAGATACCCCTCTCCTCAATCCCAGGAGTTCCATGGATTCATAAGATGCCTAGGAACACCTCTTTAGTTCAGCATCCCCTCATCCCCCAGCCCCCTAGAACAGCTCCAAATCCATCAATACTCCCTGGGTTGGAAAGAGGAGTGGAGAGGGTGGGGGTAGAAGGGAGAGGGAATATTAGAAGCCTTCCCTTACTAAGCCCCACTTTTTCTCTTCTCCCAGTCTCTTCTGTGTTGCCCTGATTCGCTCCCGTTGTTCTCCCCTTATCCCAGCTCCATAGCACTTAAGTATATATCTGTAATTCATTTATTTATATTACTGTCTGTCTCTCCACCCTCCCCCCCACCCCCAGCCTGTATGCTTGTTGTGGGCAGGGAATATGTCTGTTTGCTGTTATATTGCACCCTCCCACGCTCTTAGTAAAGTGCTCTGCACACAGTAAGCACTCAAGAAATATGGTTGAATGAACAAATGAATGAATGAATGAGAGCCCAGAACTATTCTAATGGTGGAGCCCCAGAATGGGAGGAAGCAGCCCTGTCACGGCACCCTCACGGCAACTCTTTTTCGTCCCATCAAGCAGTTATTTTAGCCTTGCAAGCTATTATGCTAATAGTGCAATCTAGACTGGCATTACTGTATGAAGAAGTGAAATTGGCAGGGTATTTTTATGCTTGCCTAACTGAGTCTTTGCAGAAGACTATAGCTCTCTCCAGAGATTTGTAAGGTCAAGTCCCCAGAGCAACAGTATAGATTGCGAAAGGAGGTGGGCTGAAGATATTGCTTTTCTCTGAAACTGGAAATCAAACCAAAATGAAATGTCCTATGCCTTTCCCAAGAAATCAGTACCAGATTCTAAACATAGCAGCCCAACAAGAGCGAATGCAATGAAGAGGAGCAAGTCAATTCACAGACATGTACCAGATTAGATTACAAGTGTACGTCGGTTGTGGGGGCGGCATAGAAGAAGGACAATTTAAGATGGTGGGATCAGTTTTAGAGTATCCCACCAGTAGTTCATTTCGGTTACCCTTATTATGTTGTTTTGAAATTCAATGCCTTTGGCTGCAGATACTTTTTTCTGACACCTACTAGGGCCTAAAAATAAATGCAGGTGTCCAAAATATTCTGTATTTTCTTCTTAGGTGTCCACTAGCCAGGGTCATAGCAGTCTATTTTGAGTTTCACACCACCAGGTGGTATGGATTTGATATATCAAATGACATTACGTTTGTTTAGTGAGAGCTCAGCAGATATTCAGGGGTGATTAGTTGTAGGCCAGGATTCACTGGCTAAATTGGGGAGGTAGGGGAGGAGGTGGTGGAGGTGGAAGAGGAGGAGAAGGAGGAGGAAGGAGCAGGAGGAAGAGGAGCCGGAGGATAGCTTCCATTTAACTTTGCAGGAGGTGTAAGGCATAATAGAAGATATGGAGAGAGGTGCCGAGGGATGGAATGTTGTCCCCTAGATGGGGTAAGGGTGAAAGAAGTAGGGTAGCTGTAGAAGTTATGGAAAGAAAGCTATTATCATAAGACATTTACAGCAAATGGAGCTATCAGAAAAACCTAAGGCAAGAGAAATGAATGACCAATTCTCCTACAATGAGGGTATCCATTCTTAACATATGGTTATTGTTATTACTATTATTATCATCAATGTTATTATTATTACTATTGTTATTATTATTATATTTGTTAAGACAAGCCCTGCCCTAAGTACTGGGGATTATATAATACAATTGAATCAATCTATCAATGGTATTTATTGAACGGTAACTGAATGCAGAACACTGACCTAAGCACTTTAGAAAGAACAACACAATAGAGTTGGTAAATATGTTCCCTGCTCACAAGAAGCTCACAGTCTAGAGCGGGAGACAGACATTAAAGAAATTGTAGCTATGCACATAAAGAGCTGTGTGGCTGAGTATTAGGGAGGAGCACTGAGAGCAGCATGACCTAGTGGAAAGTGCACAGGCCTAGGAGTCAGAAGACCCGGGTTTTAATCCTGGCTCTTCCACTTGTCTGCTGTGTGACCTTGGGCAGCTCACTTAACTTTTCTTTGCCTCACTCCCTTTGGTCTCCACCCCTCCCAGCTCCACAGCACTTATGTACTTATCTGTAATTCATTTATTTATATTACTTTCTGTCTCCCCAGCCCCCCCCACCCCAAGGCTGTAAGCTTGTTGTGGGCAGGGAATGTGTCTGTTTGTTGTTGTATTGTACCCTCCCAAGTGCTTAGTACAGTGCTCTGCATACAGTAAACACTCAATAAATACGATTGAATGGATGAATGAATGAGAGCCCAGACCTATTTGAACCAAACAGCCCCATCAAGGGCCACCAGTCCGTCCCTCACCTCAGCTCTCTTTCATCCCATCAAGACCTTGAATCTGCAAAATGGGCATTCAGTACCTGTTTTCCTTCCTACTTAGACTGTGAGCTCCATCAGGGACCTGAGTATCTTGCATCTACCGTAGCGCTTAGTACAGTGTTGGATACATAGTAAGCACTTAATAAATACCACTATTATTATTATTGTTATTATTATTATTATATTAAGTGCTCAAAGGGTTCAGATCCACGGTCAAGAAGAGAATTGGAGAAGAGGAAGTGGAGGCAGCGGGTGTAGACAATTCACTCAAAGAGCCTGGGGAAGAATAAGAGGGAAATGGGTGATAATAACTAGAGGGAGTTGTGGGGCCAAGGAAGGGTTTTTTAGGGTAAGGCATGCATAAGGATGTTTGAAAGCAGTGAGGAAGAAGTCCTTGGAAAGTGAATGATGGATGATTTCACTAAGGGAGGAAAGAAAGGAGGGGGCAAGTATTTTGACAAGATGTGAAGGGATGGGTTTGAAGGCTTAGTTGGAGGGGGTAGATTTTGAAAGAAGGTGGGAGAACAACTCGAGATTCAGGTGGGAAAGATGAGAGGGTCAGAGAAGAGTCAGGGGAAGGAAAGGGCTGGAGAGGAGCTGGGAGGATTTTAGGATGGTCATGCCTGATGGTTTCAATTTTATTAATAAAGTCTGTGTCCAGGTCATTAGAGGCAAGAGATGGAGGACATGGGGTGGGGAATTTGAAGAGGGAGATGAACTTCTGGAACAGCCTGTGGGCACTGAGCATGGGAGTCACTAAAGATAGAGAAATAATGTTGCTAAACAGAGTTAAATGATGAATTTTAACTGGATGAGGTGAGACGGATTTCTGGATTCCTGCAAGCAGCTCATGCACAGGAGTGGAGGAAGCATACTACAGCCATGATCCAGGGTTGAGAGTTAATGGTTTGAAACTGATGAGGGACAGGGAAGCAAGGGAGTTGAGTTCAGTGAAGAGGGTTGTGTGGAAGATGTCAATTTGTAAATCAACAGAAGGTAGTGTGGAGATGGAGGCCAAGTGGGACATGATGACTTTAGAAAATTGGAGAGGGTCAAAAGATTGGAGTTCTCTGGTGGGGAACAGGACAGATTTGTGCTAGAAAAGGCAGGTGAGAAGGTTATGATCTGATGGAATAATTTCAGTGTTGGTGAGAGTAGAGATTATAGTAATTAATTATGGTATTTGTTAAGTGCTTACGCTGTGCCAGACACTGTACTAAGCGCTGGGGTGGAGACAAGCAAATGGGGTTGGAAACAGTCCCTGTCCCATGTGGGGCTAACAGTCTCAATCCCCATCTTACAGATGAGGCTACTGACGCACAGAGAAGTGTAGTGATATGCCCAAGGTCACACAGCAGACAAGTAGCAGAGCCGGGATTAGAACCCATGACTTTATGACTCTCAGGCCCGTGCTCTATCCACTACATCATGCTGCTTGTACACTGACTTGAGATGATGAGATTGAGCATGTGTCCAAATTGGTGAGTGGATGAGGTGGGGTGGAGAGGAGGTCATTGTTGTTGAAGAGTGAGTGGAAGCGGGCAGTGGAAGGGTCATGGGGAATACCCACATGGATATTGAAGTCCCCAAGGATTAATTTTGGGATGGAGAAAGAGAGAAGGTACGTGCGAAAAGGATCAAAATTGGTCAAAGAGATCATATACAGCCCCTGTCTCACATGAAGCTCATGGTCTAAGAGGGAGTGATCCCCATTTTATGAAATGAAGGAACTGATTCACAGAAAGGTTAAGTGACTTGCCCAAGGCCACACAGTAGACCAGTGACAAAGTTGGGATTCGACCCTGGTTTTGCTGCCTCCCACTCCCTTACTCTTTCTACAAGGCTACAGTGATTCCAATTCAGATTTCTTCATTCTCCCTCTCATTCTCCCCCACCCTCTGAGCCATTGCAACTTCTTCCCACCACCAACTCTCTACCTTTTGTCCTTCACCCTAATCAAAGTTACTTTCCTTCTGTTGTCATTTCTTTCTTCCTTGCCACTCCTCAGGGTCGTTCTTCAGGTTTCCTTAAGCACCTTTAACCCAATCACCCACCATTCATTCATATGATAAACCACATCTTTGCTCTTCAAGAATTATTTCACCCAAGCCATCTGTCCTGCACTACCTTAAGCTGATAGATGAACAACCTTTCCTTTTTTCCACATCCTAAAGATATTTCTGTCTTGACTTTTTAATAGATACAATGAGAGCCAGAACCAAATCTAATCTATTTTCTAACCACTCCAAGCAAACACAAGATTTTAACTAGTAAACAGCAAATATAACATGTAGCTTAGGTGCTCTATTCCTGCAGCCACTCATTCTTTTGTTCATTCAATAATATTTCCTGAGAGCCTGCTGTGAGCAGTCCTCAGGGCTTGAAAGTATATAGTAAAGGGAAAGACACAGTCCCTTCTCCAAGGACCTGAAAATCAGCAGGGGGTGGGGGCAGACAGAAATAAATTATATAGGTTCAGAAGAGGCAGAGTGAAAATCATAGGGATAATAATACTTGATAATCACTTATTAGGTGCCAAACACTTTTCTAAGCACTGGGGCAAATACAAGTGAATTAGGTGGACGTAATTCCTGTCCCATATGTGTTCACAGTCTAAGTAGGAGGAGTAGGATTTAATCCCCATTTTACAGGTGAAGTAACTGGAGCAGAGATAATTTAAGTGACCTGCCCAAGGTAACACAGCAGACACATGGTGGAGCCGGAGTTAGAACCCAGGTCCTCTGACTCCCAAGCCCGGGCTCTTTCCGCTAGGCAATGCTACACCGGCAAGAGTGTGTGTATGGAAAAAGAATAATTGAATATATCTGCTAGACTGTGAGCACCTTGTGGGCCGGGATCATGCCTACTAGGTCTGTTGTTTTCTCTCCAAATGCTTGAAAATGCTCTGAACAGACTTAATACTCCATAAATCCTACTGATCGACTACATAAATGAAATTCTTGTATACATAATTGCTAATGGTCACTGTTGGGATGATCAGATCAGAGGTTTCTTCTTAATTATGGACAAGGTAGAAATAGAGCCTAACTGAAATTCAACCCCTACTACTTTTCTCAGAACAGAGAAGATGAGGATGGAGAAGTACGGAGTAATGATTACCTTTAGGTATGACTATGCTTGAGAAATTTGCTTTGAGAAAGATAGCTGACTCATTTAGATCATAGCATCTTGTGGTTTTTGTTCTCAGGCAAGAGGGTTCTAGAATATATTGTGGAGACTGACAATTCTGCACCCAAAGCCTTTCTTTGCAAACTTAAGGTTTATTGTTATTCACATTTTCATTGATGACCTCATGCATCACTCGATTTCTGTAAATTTTCTACTGACTTTTTTTTATCCAGCACACTCTACATCATCCCTTTGAGATGGAACATTCTCATTTTCGGAGAAATAAATTGAGGCCCAGGGAAGTCAAATGATTTATATAGGATCTTCCGTTGATTCAGATGGGAAATAAGTTTAAGATTCACAGCTCTGGGTTTTCAACTTTCTAGTTGGCTGCCTGGTAAAGAACTGAGTGTAGCAAGGCACACTGACTTTTCTTGCCTTTCACATCATGAAGAAGCAGCATGGCTCAGTGGAAAGAGCCCGGAAAGAGCCCGGGCTTTGGAGTCAGAGGTCGTGAGTTCAAATCCCGGCTCCGCCAACTGTCAGCTGTGTGACTTTGTGTGACTTTGGGCAAGTCACTTAACTTCTCTGGGCCTCAGTTCCCTCATCTGTAAAATGGGGATGAAGACTGTGAGCCCCCCGTGGGACAACCTGATCACCTTGTAACCCCCCAGCGCTTAGAACAGTGCTTTGCACATAGTAAGCGCTTAATAAATGCTATCATTATTATTATTATTATCTAATTCTTGATGAATTTTGTAGCTTTGAGCCTAGCCTAGGACAGGTCAGCTGAGCCAGCCCTGACTACAGTGGCCATTTGTCCTGTTTTATACTGGACAGGCTGGTTTTCAACTGGCTGCCCTCTTTCTGGTATGGATACGGCACTGGTTGTCTTAATGTCCAGTATTTTTATTTTAAGAACCCAGCCTCATTCTGTCTTGGCTCCAGTTACCTAGTCTGCAGCTTGGAAATGGTGTCTTTGTTCACAGGAACCAGGGGAGGGGATGCAAAAACTCTTGAGCAAGTCGGGTGGGCCAGGGATCCCCACCAGTGAAAACTTCTACATTGGGGTGGCATAGGATAGACTCTACAGAATGGCAGTGTATGTCATCATGCTGCATGTCCGGAATTACACATGTGACGTCATGTCTGTCTCACCATCTGGTGTCCACGAGGGGCTAATAGCATCTATCCTAGCCCTTACTCTAATGATGTCAGCGAGACTGGACTGGTTCCAGGGCCCCATAGAGTATTTCCACCATGGGTCCCAGACTGAATTGGACCCCCACCCAACTCACTGTCAGTAGTAGATGACTTTTCATGGGTCCAATCTGAACTGGACTGATCCAGATTCAATCCCTCAGGGTTCAGCTGAAACCAGACTGTCTTTGAGCGTGAGGTTGGGTCTACTGTCTATGCCATTTAATCCTTAACCTTCTGAGCTGAGACTCTGTAAAGCAAATCTCCTGCCAAGCAGTGAGAGGAAATATTTTCCTGGTTTTGGACAGAGAACATGTCTACCAGCTCTGTTGTACTGTGCTTTTCCGAGTGCCTAGTAGTGCCTTGCACACAATTAGCACACAATACATACATTGATGATGAGGAGGATATGTTAAATAATAATTTAACATATACAATATCGAATGTCATCTGAAGAATAGTAATAATTTTGGTATTTGCTAAGCACTTACTATGTGCTTTCATTGCACTAAGCATTGCGATAATCAGGTCAGGCACAGTCCCTGTGCCACATGGGGCTCAAATTCTAGGTAAGAGGGAAAATAAGTATTGAGCCCCCGTTTTACAGATGAAGAAACTGAGGCAGAGAGAAGTTGAATGACCTGCCCATGGTCACAGCAGGCAAGTAGCAGTGCTGGGATGAGAACTCATGTCTTCTTACTCCAGGCCCTGTTCTTTATATTAGGCCATACTGCTTCCTGTTTCGTGTTTGGCCCCCAACACAAGGAATGGCAAGTCCCTTCTCACTAGAAGCTTTCATTCTAAAAGGGACAAGACAGTTTTCCAATGTATTTCATAATATTTAAAAATTAAATACATTTTCTTAGCTCCTTTCCTCTTTCAATTTTGGCCGTTTCTGAGTAGTTTTCTGGCTCATTTTATCGGAAAGGGGTGTATTGCAGAATTCTTTTTTCCTTCTGAGAAATGAAACGAAACATCCACTGTGTGACTGAATTGCAGCTTCCGTTAAGATGAAAGAGAGAGAGAGGCAGAGGTAGAGGGAGAGAAAGAGGGGAAGGAGGAAGTGAGGAAGGGGGAGGTGAAAAAGAAAGGGAGAGGGAGCGGACATTAGGACCTTAGCCTGGGCCAGTTTTTTAAAGTGATATCAGCTACGTTCAACCAATCCTCAGTAGTTCAGTGGTTCATTCATTCATTCAATTGTATTTATTGAGCGCTTACTGTGTGCAGAACACTGTACTAAGCGCTTGGGAAGTACAAGTTGGTAACATATAGAGACGGTCCTTACCCAACAACGGGCTCACAGTCCAGAAGGAGGAGACAGACAACAAAACAAAACATGTAGACAGGTGTCAAAATTGTCTATGGAGTTCTTGATGGGCCTTTTAAACCTTTATTAGGACAGAACTATCCAGGAGGATAGTTCTTTGGTATTTGCTAAGCACTTACTATGTGCTTTCATTGCACTAAGCATCTACATCTCTGCCCCTGCTCTCTCCCCTTCCCTCCAGGCTCGCATCTCCTCCTGCCTTCAGGACATCTCCATCTGGATGTCTGCTCACCACCTAAAACCTAAAACTCCTAAAATTCAACATGTCCAAGACTGAAGTCCTTGTCTTCCCTCCCAAACCCTGCCCTCTCCCTGACTTTCCCATCACTGTCGACGGAACTACCATCCTTCCCGTCTCACAAGCCCGCAACCTTGGTGTCATCCTCGACTCCGCACTCTCGTTAACCCCTCACATCCAAGCCGTCACCAAAACATGTCGGTCTCAGCTCCACAACATTGCCAAGATCTGTCCTTTCCTCTCCATCCAAACCGCTACCCTACTCATTCAAGCTCTCATCCTATCCCATCTGGACTACTGTATCAGCCTCCTCTCCGATCTCCCATCCTCTTGTCTCTCCCCACTTCGACCCATACTTCATGCCGCTGCACAGATTGTCTTTGTCCAGAAATGCTCTGGACATGTTACTCCCCTCTTCAAAAATCTCCAGTGGCTACCAATCAATCTGCGCATCAGGCAGAAACTCCTCACCCTTGGCTACAAGGCTGTCCATCACCTCACCCCCTCCTACCTCACCTCCCTTCTCTCCTTCTACAGCCCAGCCCGCACCCTCCGCTCCTCTGCCACTAATCTCCTCACGGTGCCTCGTTCTCACCTGTCCTGCCATCGACCCCCGGCCCACATCATCCCCCTGGCCTGGAATGCCCTCCCTCCCTCCCCACATCTGCCAAGCTAGCTCTCTTCCTCCCTTCAAGGCCCTACTGAGAGCTCACCTCCTCCAGGAGGCCTTCCCAGACTGAGCCCCCTCCTTCCTCTCCCCCTCCTCCTCCTCTCCATCCCCCCCGCCTTACATACTTCCCTTCCCCACAGCACCTGTATATATGTAAATACATATTTATTACTCTATTTATTTATTTATCTTCCTTGTACATATCTATTCTATTTATTTTATTTTGTTAATATGTTTGGTTTTATTCTCTGTCTCCCCCTTCTAGACTGTGAGCCCACTGTTGCCAACTTGTACTTCCCAAGCGCTTACTACAGTGCTCTGCACACAGTAAGTGCTCAATAAATATGACTGATTGGTTGATTGATTGATCCCCTATTCAGGACTAGTAGCAGAGTGCCAGTTTCCATTTTGATCATGGGGATTTGAAAGGGTTAAGGACTAGGAGGAAACAGGCTACGAAGAGCAAAAAGACCAGAAAACCACCACTGGGGGTCTTTTCAGCCCTGACTGAAAGCTCCTGAGTCTTGTCAGGTTCCTAGAATGAGCAACCCTGGCAATCCAGCTCAAGCAGCTGTTGCCCCAAACGCCTCCTGGGCCATTGATGTTCATCAGAAGCTCTCCCTCAGAAGGGGTGGGAAGGAAAGTTGAATGGGCAGAGTAAGGACCTATCCATGTTTATTAGTACCTTCAACAGTCCTTCCCCAATTAAGCTCTCTTTTCCCCACCTCGTGATATCTTCTATCTATACACTTTGTTCTGTGACCTTTGGACATTTGACATTCACCCCACCCCCGACCCCACAGTACTTAGGTACATATCTTTAAATTATGTATGATAAATTACTTATTTTTTCATAATAATGTTTGTCTCCCCCGCTAAACTGTAAGATCATTATGGGCAGGGAACACATCCACTAATTCTGTCATATTGTACTCTCCCACACGCTTAGAACAGACCACATAGTAAGCGCTCAATAAATATTACTGATTGACTGATTGACTGAACCAATCCTTTTCCATTAAAAACATCCTCCAACCAGCTTGCCCTCCCTTTCCCTTAGTAGCAAATACTACAGGAGTTTGATTAAAGGATTTGTTCAAATTCCCCTTGGTGGGTTCAGTGTTACCACTAGTGATAGTGGTTTATAGATTACTCAGGCCTCCTACTTCTCCCACCCCATACTCCCTTAACATCCATTTCCCTGTCTGTTATCACAGAGATTGTGTACTGGAAGAGAAGAGTAAAATAAGTCAGTGTTTTTCCTTGAAAGGGGCTCAAAGTGATGTTGAAGGTCAGGGTTGGGGCTGTCCACCAGAGTTGAAACTACTACTAGCCAAAGAGGTTTTTGTATTATCTGTAGATTTCCATGATCTGAGCTATTCCCATTTCCCCACTCTCTTGAAAATCAAGCCTCTGTGTAGCTGGTTATCAGAGGAGCAGCATGGCTTACTGGATAGAGCACAAGCCTGGGCATCAGAAGGACCTGGGTCCTAGTCCTGGTTCTGCAACTTGTCTGCTGTGTGACCTTGGACAAGTCACTTAACTTCTCTGTGCCTCAGTTACCTCATTTGTAAAATGGGGATTACAACTGTGAGCACCATGTGGGACATGGACTGTTTCCAACCTGATTACCTTGTATCTACCCCAGCACTTAGTAGAGTGTCTGGCACATAGCATTCTAGACTGTGAGCCCACTGTTAGGTAGGGACCGTCTCTATATATTGCCAACTTGTACTTCCCAAGCGCTTAGTACAGTGCTCTGCACCCAGTAAGTGCTCAATAAATACGATTGATTGAACAAACACCATAAAAAATACTTGTTGTTGGATACTTCCAATGAAAAGTTTGCTAATGCATGTGTATTTTCCTCATTTTCCAAGGTTCAGGGAGAAGAAACAAATGTGAAAGGCAAAAGTTTGAACCTGTCACAAGCTTCTCCGGAACCGGAAAGAGACCCAGAGTTCCCACAGGTAGCCTGCCCATCAAATGAGATCATCCCAAGCCCCCTCCTCACATTAGAAAGGACCACAGATGGGAATGGTTCACCTGAAAAAAATGTGATGTTGGAAAGCTGGACACTGGGCCTCCAGTCAGCTCCAGGAGGAGACCACAGGGGCGATAATGAGTGGCCTGGAGGATTCTGGGAAAACAGGCCAAGTAAGAACGTCACCCACGAGACCGGGAATGAAATTGGGACTGACCAGGAGCAGTTAACTTGTTTCCAGCAGAGCACCGCAGCTGATCCCAGTAATCAAGAAGAACCCCATGCCGCTTTGACCGCCTCGGTAGTTCTGAAGGCTCCTGAAGATCAGGGCAATAGGCCATGGGAGACAGAAGGCACATTGGTTAATGGGGCTTCTGAAGGAGGTAACCAAGGGACAAGCTGTGATACCTCAGGTCCCTCCCCTGGAACTTCAGGGGATAAATATTTGCCTTGGGATGTTTGTCCAATGGACTCAGAGCTAGCAGAAGGTCAAGATGAAGCCTCTGATTTATGCCCCCTCAGTCATGAGACATCACAACATGAGATATCACTACCTCTTTTTAAAGTCAACGTTGCCGAACCTCCTCACCCCAAGCAGGAAAATGGCAAAGTTGAAATCTCAGAAATGGCCCATTCAGGCTGCAGTCCCCCAACACCAAATGATTTAGTGGAGGGCTGTGAGAGTGCTGTGCAAGAAAATGAAGCACAGTGTGATAACACCAAATTAGCCCAGGTGCTAACAGCAGACCCCACCAGGGACAACGACTGCAACCTGATAAGTTCAGATGAAGCAGGGACTCTTGTTGAAAACAATTTTCTTTCCCAGTATGAGGAAACAGGAGAACAGTGTTCTGGCCATGAAAATAAAACAGAAGCCCCATCTATTCATAGTCTGACTAGGGAAAACTTTAAACCAAAGTCCAGCAAAACATTTTTTACTGACAATATCAAATGTCTTCACATCCCCATTGAAGGGAAGGAAACCCAGGCTATTAATACAGCTATTAAAGGCCGACAAGTCAAATACCTTGCTGTCTCAATTGCTCAAAACAATCACTCCTACCATACCCAGGAAAGCTTATCTGACATGCCAGCTGACAATGTTGTTCAGCTACCTTACAGTGAACAGTGTGTTCAGTTGATAAATGATTCCATAACTAATTCTACAAAACAGCTGCCTACTAAAGAGCTCCACATTATAGAGAACAATCGGGCACCAGATCATCCATGTCTTCCTAATCTGCTAGAAGGAGAGGATTTAGGGAGTAATTCCCTGGATGAAATTGCTGACCAATTTACAAGTGAAAAATATGCACTCCACCAAGCAGTCAATAAAAACCCTGAAGAGAACCACCAGGCAGATGGGAAGGAATCAGAGGGAGATAAATGCCAACAGGGCACTCCTTCAGAAGATTTGCGTCCTAAATCTGCAGCACCGGAGAGCGATTCCTCAGGGCAATTACATCTTTTAATTGTGAACGCTGGCCTCAAAGGTGAGGCAGAAACTGGGAAACACAGAGGTCCAGATGCTAAAGCAGAAGGAGCAGAGATGACGCCTACTTTTCCATCTTCATCAGCGTATCCATTAGGTGAGCCCAAAGGAAGTGAAATGGACAAGGAAAAAGGAAAATCTGAGTTGGGCAACAAGGAGGCTGTAACATTAAAAGTGTCTGTTTCAGAACAAACACCATCAACAGAACTGTTGCATTCTGAGATTCAAGAATCTGAAACAAAGCCTGGTACTTCTGACAAGCCCTGTGAGATTTCAGAAGAATGGAATGATGACAACAGAGTGCCTGAACCAGGTCCATGTGAAAATTTAACATCACTTAGCTGTTTTCAGCTCTCAGAGGAGTCAGCTACTATTGATAATAGAAAAAAACTGAAAGTCCAAAGTAATGGAGATCAGTGTATCATTTGTTCCCACAATTTGAGGCAACTTGGAATCCTAGGATCATCTGTAGATCCTGATGATGAAAAAAAAGAATGTGTTACCCATCCCGCAATAAAAGAGGATTTGAATATGGGTGCAGAAGATGTTGGGGAGAAAGGTGATAGCAGGATAGAACCACAACATGAAGGATTTTGTCAGAAGGCATTCACCTCTTTTCTGAACTACTCAGAATTCCTAGGGTCTTCCGTTGATCCCATAAAAGAATCAAACGGAGGTGCAGAGGTAATGGAAATTTCAAGTGCAGAAAAACCAGCACAGGCTGAAACCACACCAGGTGTGAAAGAGGAAAATTGGAGCAGGAACTTGGAAGTCAAGGATGTATTTTCACATGTACAATGTCATCAGATTGAAGAACCCAGTGGGGAAGGAATTTCACATCCAAGCAATATAGATCAAAGTAAAGATGGCATGAAGAAGGCTGCAGATGAGTCTGATTTTATGGTCACTGAGCCGGAAACCCTAGAGAATGAGAGTGCGGAACATATTTCACCGAATTGGACTCCATCTGGCAGTCTTGCTCACAGACCCCATGAAGAAGACACCAACAATTTACTAACACAAAGTCAAGAAGCCTCTGAGAAGAGAATAGATGGACTCAAACACAGAGGATGTGTTTGTATCAACTCAAATGAACCTGTAAATTTTGAAAATGAGTATGCAGTGTCTTTTCCAGCTCCTTTACTTACCTCCAGTGGTCCCACTGAACCCCCTAGAAATTCATCAATTGAAGAAACTGACACAAATTCTGCAACAGGTGATCAAACTGAAGAACACCCAATTGACAAGGAAAAAAATATAAATTCATCAGACTCTGCAAAAGATGCTTCAGTATTGATTTCCGTGGAATGTGTCTCCTATAATAACCTCATCTGCCGAGGCCAACCTGCCCTCTACTTACATCAACAAGGCTTTGTAACAGAAACTTTTGAAAGGACAGGAAAGGCAGTGGCACCTTGTCCCCTGGTGCCTGAGTCCCGCAAATTCCCCAAGGCCCTGCCAAGGCTATCTGTGCCCCCAGAAATGAAGACCAAACAAGACACAAATAATGGGGAGCACTTACCGGAAGGGGTGAAGAAGAAAATTCTATCCAGGGTGGCAGCTCTGAAACTCCGCCTGGAAGAGAAGGCAAATGTTCAAAAAAACTTCACTGGCATTAGAAAGATCTCAAAAATGGAAACAGTGCTGAAACCCAATGAAGAGAAAAAAGACCCCAAAAAGGACCCTTGTAAAAAAGATGGCAAAGGTGAGGAAAATGATGATGTTCTTTAAACCTCCTTAGGCAAGGATGCCCAGTGTATGAGGGAGTTAGTTGCAGCCTAAAGGGACTTCCCAGGGAAATCTGCAGGATGAAGGGCAAAGACATAGGTGAAGCAGAGGGGGAAAGGCGGGGGAACCACAGACTGTGTGGGCCCGTGGTCCAGCACCTGAGGATGATGATTTCAATCAGAGGTTCTCTAGGCTTGACTAACCCAGCCAGAGGCCCCAACTCTTCATTTTGATTCTTGGAACTAAAAAGGGGCAGAGGTTTTAGGACAGATGGGGATCGGGAAGGGGTAGATTTCAAATAGCTCCAGTAGAAGACAGACACCACTTTGGTTCTCTTCTGTCCTGACTGGAAATTCTCAAGTCTTGACAGAGATCTGAGTTGGGCAAGGCTTTGGAGTCCAGCACAAAGAGCTGTGAGGATGATACATTTACCTTCATGGACTTGGCACGTATAAACCTGCAGGATGTTAGTATTTTGCAGAAGAGTGGACAACATTAAGATGATAATAATAATAATAACAATAATAATAATGACTGCAGATTTTGTTAAGCACTTACTATGTGCCAGGCACTGCACTAAGCGCTGGGGTAGACGCAAGCAAATCAGGATGGGCAAAGTCCCTGTCCTACATGGTGCTCATGATCTTAATCCCCATTTTAAAGATAAGGTAACTGAGGCACAGAGAACTTGAGTGACTGCCAAAAGGTCACACAGCAGACAATTCATGGAACTGGTATTAGAACTCATGGTCTTCTGACTTCTGGGCCCATGCTCTACCCACTAGGCAACACTGCTTCAATGGCATTCTACTTTCTAGCTTTCTTAAATGCAAATGTTAAGATATTCTGAAATAGAGCTGAGAATAAATAATTTACACATTAAGAGAAAATTATCAATCATTGGTGAGATTTTTGTTCATTTTGTCACTAAATGAATGGTACATAAAAAACCACATATTCCCCAAAAGGCGCCCATGTGAGTCCACAGGATTTTGATTTGAAAGCCAAGGAGGTTGGTACTTTTTGCTTCTCTCTGAGGTCCTGGCTTACAGCATCACTATTTGCTATTTTCAGCTCACTTATCTAGAGGTTTCCCAATCAATCTTTGTGTTTCCATCTATTGCATTAACACCTACAATGGAGGCTAGCCATCTATTCCCAGATAAGCTGTTGGTAGACAAAGTGATGACCATAGGAATTCTATCACTTTAAATGAGACCATTTTGCCCTCTGATTTTGAAACACCTATTTCTCTAATGTTATTTGCACAAATAAAACAAGAACTGCTGATCCTCTGGTTTTTGTCCATAATATAATACCACATAGGATGATAATTCTGTACCCAATATTATGTGCATTTATTTTCAAGTTGTCACTCACAGGGGTCCCAGATAATCACCCTAGATTAAAGACACTACTGACTGGGATAAGAAGCAGCATGGCTTAGTGGAAAGAGCACAGGCTTAAGAGTCAGAGGATGTGGGTACTAAGCCCGGCTCCACCACTTGTCTGCTGTGTGATCTTGGGCAAACCACTTAACTTCTCTGTGCATCTGTAAAATGGGCATTAAGACTGTAAGCCCCATGTGGTTCAACCTGATTACCTTGTCTCTACCCCAGTGCTTAGAACAGTGCTTGGCACATAGTAAGCACTTAAGAAATACCATTATTATTATTATTATTGTTGGGGAGCAGTGTGGCTCAGTGGAAAGAGCACAGGCTTTGGAGTCAGAGGTCATGGGTTCAAATCCTGGCTCCAGTAATTGCCAGCTGTGTGACTTTGAGTGAGTCACTTAACTTCTCTGTGCCTCAGTTACCTCATTTGTAAACTGGGGATTAAGACTGTGTGCCCCCTGTGGGACAACCTGATCACCTTGTAACATCCCCAGCGCTTAGAACAGTGCTTTGCACATAGTAAGCACTTAATAAATGCTATCATTATTATTCTTTAAAAAGGGGATATACAAAGGCTCCAGTGGACTATCCCTGGGCTTAACTATCTTCTATTATTTGCTATTTCTTATAGTGGACACCACTGCTCTGCTGATGTAACTGTTGTATATAATATCTTCTTTGTCCATCACAACATCTTTAATTTAGCAAAGATTTATGGAAATGGGAATTAGGAGAGAAAGGCTGAAAGAGCACCAAGCTCTGGAAAAGAAATCACTCGAGTTTTCGAGTGCACAACTGCAGTCTCTCCAGTGTATGCCAAGAGAGACAGAGAAACCGAGTATCTCAGAATGCAGAGTCAGGCCACAAATAATAAGCGGGACTCAGAAATGTAGGGGGGTGAGGGGAAAAAGGAGGAAAGTGACCCAAATTTGAAAGCAATGTGCCTGAAATATGGAAAACATCTGCTAAATTTTAATTTAACATTTTCAAAGCACTTATTTAAAACTGCTCTTTAAATATGTAGAAGAGGTAGATGGTTCTTATGCCATCTCCCTGCTTTTTGACCTACTAGATTGAAAAATCAATCATAACTGGTAGTTAGGGTGTAAACAGGCTCAGAGCTTTGTCTCTGCAAAGACTTAATTAAGTCAGAGAGCAGGTCTGATTGGGTTAGGTAGATGGAAATGTTACTCCCTCATTGTGGAATTGGCTGTACTAAGAAGCAGTATGGCATAGCTGATAGAGCACAGGCCTGGATGTCAGAAGGTCATGGATTCTAATCTCAGATCCACTACTTGTCTGCTGTGTAACCTTGGGCAAGTCACTTCACTTCTCTGTGCCTCAGTTACCTCATATGTAAAGTGGGGATTGAGAATATGAGCCCCACCTGGGACAGAGACTGTCCAACCCGATTTGCTTGTATCCACCCACCCCAGCACTCCGTACACTGACTGGCACAGAGTAGGCACTTAACAAATACCATAATTATTAATATTATTACTAATACTTTCCATTGGCACAACTTGCTGTGGAAACAAATTTCGTACTCCGAATGCCACTGTGTGAAACTGTTTCCCTTGGTTTCCTTTGAACCTAGCAACCTTAAGCATCGCTGGGTGACCCTTGTCCTAGATTTGTGCAATTTGAAGAACAACAATTCCATGGTCATCCTGTTTACCCTCTTCATGACTCTGCAGACTTTAATCTGGTCCCCTCTCAACCTGCCTTTGTCCAGACCAATGAGTTCTATTGCTTTCAGTCGATCCTCATGTGGACACTTTACCAGCCCCCCTCCCTGTTATCTCAATTGTCCTTAACTGTACCTTCTCCAGCTCTATTATGTCTTCCTTGAGCTCTGATGGCAATGTTCAAGCTATTTTTTCCTCACTAGCAGAATTTTTGTTTATATTTGCCTCAGTTTTGCTCCTCTAATCACCATTTTAGGCCAGGCATCTGAAACCATAATTCATTTTGTGATTCAGGTTCAGAAAGAAAGTTCTCATTTTGCCAGAATTGCCTGGATGATGGAGGAGCAAGCAGGTTTTATAATGTGCAATACTACAGATCTACAGAAAGAGGAAGACATTAACGTAAATTACAGATCCGGGAAATAGTAGAGCACAAGGATAGACATGTAAAGTGCTGTGGGGCTGGAATGAGTATCAAAATGATCACTCCCTTACTACTACTGAGCTGTGAATGTCTCATTTTAAGCCCCAGTGCTGCTGAAGAAGATCCAAGCTGAGATGTTTCCTGATCATTCTGGAAATATAAAATTGTGCTGCCAATTTGCAGAAATTCATGAAGAATCCACCATCTTGTGGACAAAAGATTCAAAACTGATAGCACGGGTACATAGAAGGTAAGATGCAGTCTCTGGACAAGCAATCGAATCAATTTGTTTCAACATTTTGGACATGTTTCTTTAAAAGTTTTCAGAAGAAAGGGTGTATTGGAGAAGTCACAACACAATCTAGGCTGGAACTTCTTGTGGATGGGGAATGTGTCTGTTGGTTGTTATAATGTACTCTCCCAAGTGCTTAGTACAGTGCTTTGCACATGATAAGCACTCAATAAATACGATTGAATGAATGAACAATGGGCACATGAATTTAGTAGCCCAGTTTGTACAAGGTAAAATGAGCATATTTTTTAAAAAGTCATCCAAGTCCTGTGTTTCCAAAGAACAAAAGCATTTCCTCTTTCTAACTCATATCATTGGTAGGAGGAAAGGTGGAGGGAGAAAGTTTAAAGGGAAGCTTCTGTTGGAAAGGAGGACTATATTTTACCCAACTTGTTTGGCCAATGCAGACTAGCCTCTTACTGATTGGAAATGTAACTCTTTGTGGGCAGCTTCTGAATGATTCAGGATTTAGACAAACTGACATTTCTAGAAATCTCTTTCAGCTCCCCTTTTCCTACATAGCAAAGTTTGAAATAAATTTCTTTTGGTCGTGTTTTATTCTGGATGTAATTTTTATTGCACTTAGTAGCCAGAAGGGAATCTTTTTCCAGTGAGTCAGTGGACACTGGCAGACAACAAGCTGATTTCTCAGTTTATGGCCACAACATTCTGAACCACATTAACTTCTCACTACTAAATGAATCAATCAATGACATTTATTGCACACCTGCTGAGTGCTAGCAAATATATTAAGCATTTAGGAGAGTACAACAATAGGAAGGTATACTTTACCTGCCTTAAAGGAGTTTACAGGATATAGGAAAAGATTATGTACAGGTAGTGAAAGTAAGAACAATTATAAAATACAAATCAGTGCAAACACATTAGGATGTAGAAGCTGAAACACTAAATGTACTGATGAATATATCAAATATTCATATATTCACATGAATTGAAGATAGGATTAAGTTCACAAGAACTCAGTGGTATTTATTAGGGGCTTACTTTTTTAATGGTATTTTTTAAGTGCTTACTCTGTGCCAGGCATTGTACTAATTGCTGGGGTAGGTACAAGATAGGTTGGACACAGTCCATGTATACTCTCCTAAGTGCTTAGTGCAGTGCCCTGCACACAGTAAGTGCTCAATAAATACTATTGATTGATTGATTGATAAGGGTAGAATGTAAGGTGCTTACAGGCAGGGAACCTTTCTTGTGCTTCTGTTACTCTTCCCTATTATTAGTAAAAAATTAATTTCAACCCTTATTCATTTCTACTCAGGGTTTCCTAGGAATTCTGAAGGTGCTCAGAGTCAGAAAGCCAGTGGCAACTCTGTTCTCCCCTCACTCCTCCATTTGCCAGGATGACTGGGAGTTGTTTTTCTGGTTCCTGGCATTAACACATATAGGGAGCTGTGTTTGTTCTGCCCAGGCAGGATGACAAATGGGAAGCCTGGGGCCAGAAAGAATTGTGAACCTAATTCAAACCTTTCTGGTGTCATCTCTCAAAGCAGCATACTTTAGAAGGGGTGTGGTGCCAGCATCTGCTGTCTATCCTCTGAGGCTATTTTTGGGAACTTGGGTTCAGTCCCGCTCCCTAATCCAATTCCTTAATAACGCTCTCATAATAATAATTATTATTGTCTCTATATGTTGCCAACTTGTACTTCCCAAGCGCTTGGTACAGTGCTCTACACACAGTAAGCGCTCAATAAATATGATTGATTGATTGTCGTATTTGTTAAGCACTTATGTGTCAGGCACTGTACTAAGCACTGGGGTAGATACAAGAAGCAGCGTGGCTCAGTGGAAAGAGCACAGGCTTTGGAGTCAGAGGTCATGGGTCATGGGTGACTCCACCACTTGTCAGCTGTGTGACTTTGGGCAAGTCACTTAACTTCTCTGTGCCTCAGTTACCTCATCTTTAAAATGGGGATGAAGACTGTGAGCCCCACGTGGGACAACCTGATCACCTTGTAACCTCCCCAGCGCTTAGACCAGTGCTTTGAACATAGTAAGCGCTTAATAAATGCCATCGTTAATTAATTAATTACAAGCAAAGCCGGATGGGCACAGTCCCTGTCCTACGTGGGACTCACATTCTTAATCCTCATTGTACAGATGAGGTAACTGAGGCACAGAGAGGTGCAGTGACTTGCCCAAGGTACAACAGCAGATATGTGGCAGAACCAAGTTTAGAACCCAGGTCCTCTGACTCTGAGGCCCATGCTCTTTCATTAGACCACATTGCTCCTTACTGTGTGCAGAGCACAGTATAGTAAGTAGACATGAGCCCTGCCCTTAGGGAGTTTAAGAAGTTGCCCTCTAATAGGGGAGACAGACTTTAAATACATTTCCAATAGAGGAAGCAATGAGTGCAGATATCTATGTAAGGGCTGTGAGGGTTGGGCGAATAAGTGCTTAGGAGGATTTGGGGATTATGTATTTGAGCAAAGGGTAAATTCTGATAATCCCTATAGTAAGAGCTATCATCTCCAGCCACAGCCTAGCAGAACTAATGTTTCAGAAGGAAAGCTCTTCCTTGCTTATGAGACAGTTCTTTATCTCCTCAGGTGCCTCAACCATCAGGCAGAGCAAAATGTCACATCTGAATGTGGTACAGGTAGTCTTCTGCCTTCCCTCCACTCTTATTATTACACTCATTAAGAGCTTACTATGTGCCAAGCACTGTTCTAAGCACTGGGGTAGATTCTAGCTCTCTTCCTCCCTTCAATGCCCTACTGAGAGCTCACCTCCTCCAGGAGGCCTTCCCAGACTGAGCCCCCCCTTTTCCTCCCCTCCTCCTTCTCCCCTCTCATCACCCCCCCGCCCTACTCTTTTCCCCTCCCCACATCACTTATATATTTTTCTACATATTTATTACTGTATTTATTTTATTTGTACATATTTACCATATTTTATTAATGATGTATATATAGCTATAATTCTATTTATTCTGATAGTATTGACACCTGTCTACTTGTTTTGTTTTGTTGTCTGTCTCCCCCTTCTATAATAGTAATAATATAATGGCATTTATAAAGTGCTTACTATGTGCAAAGCACTGTTCTAAGTGCTGGGGAGGTTACCCATGTGATCAGGTTGTCCCCCAGGGGGCTCGCAGTCTTAATCCCCATTTAACAGATGAGGTAAATGAGGTCCATAGAAGTTAAGTGACTTGCTCAAACTCACACAGCTGACAACTGGAGGAGCCAGGATTTGAACCCATGACCTCTGACTCCAAAGCCCGTGCTCTTTCCACTGAGCCATGCTGCTTCTAGACTGTAAGCCTGTTGTTTGGTAGGAACCATCTCTATATGTTGCCGATTTGTATTTCCCAAGCACTTATACAGTGCTCTGCACCCAGTAAGCACTCAATAAATATGATTGAAGGAATGAATACGAGTCATTCAGGTTGGGCACAGTCCCCGTTCCACATGGGGCTCACACTTTTAATCCTCATTTTACAAATGAGGTAACTGAGGTCCAGAGAACTTAAGTGATTTGCCCCAAGTCACACAGCAGACATGTGGTGGGGGTCAGGATTAGAACCCAGATCCCTCAGACTCCCAGGCCTGTGCTCTATCCAGTAAGCCACGCTCCTCCTGTCCACTCCTACAGATAATCAACAATCAATCAGTATTTACTGAGCACTTACTGTGTGCAGAGCACTGTACTAGGCGTTTGGGAGAGTACAGTACAACAGCTTTGGTAGACACATTCCCTGCCCACAGTGAGTTTACAGTCTAGAGGGGTAGATAGAGCCTAGAGGTAGGGGTAGAGAGAGAGGTGGCTCGCTAGACTGTAAAATCCTTGAAGACAGGGATTAAGTCTACCTACTATATTGTACTCTCCCAAGTACTTAGTTCAGTGCTCTGCACACAGTAAGTGCTCAATCACTTAGAGAAGCAGCATGTCTCAGTGAAAAGAGCAGGGGCTTTGGAGTCAGAGATCATGGGTTCAAATCCCAACTCCGCCACTTGTCAGCTGTGTGACTTTGGACAAGTCACTTAACTTCTCTGTGCCTCAGTTACCTCATCTGTAAAATGGGGATGAAGACCGTGAGCACCCCGTGGGACAACCTGATCACCTTGTAACCTCCCCAGTGCTTAGAACAGTGCTTTGCACTTAGTGCTTAATAAATGCCATCATTATGATTATTATTAATAATCAATTCCATTGATTGATAGGCTGGGCCATCAGTCACACAGTGCCACGAGGGATGCACTGTACTGACCCCAAAGTCATGGCGGAGAGATGGTCCAGGATTACATGGCCCCCGGCTTCTGCCTGTCCTCTGCCCCTGCTCGGGTACAAGACTTCAGTCTCATAGTGTTGAGCAGAAGGACAGGGGTTGCCCTGGTCATCAGATCCTGGCATCTACTAGTGAGGGATTTGGGATCTGGGAGCTACTGGGGCCCAGTCACCGAGGGCCAGCAGTGAGAAAACTTAGAACTCTGCAAACACCTTTTTTACCCAGGCTGGATATAAATCATTCTTGCCCACCCAGGCAGGCCTGGGGAACGAATGGTGATTTCCCATAAAAAAATATCCAATTAAAAAAGAACAAACATTCACTGCATAGTGAATGAAGCAAGAGGCCACCAATAATAGCCTTACCAAGAGTACAAACATGGGTTAGCATGCCGGTCCCTGTGGGACTAATCAGCTCTTATACATCTGAGGGGTATTCTCTTTCCATTTCATAACTACCCCCATTAGCCTGTCAAATATCATATAAAGTCAAGCCGAGGTCAGATTACAACTGATGAGCCAGAGGAGCAAAACGAGTCTGACTTGATCACATGAAACTTTGTGGGGCCAAAGGCTTCTCAGTCCTGCACTTTCATTCAATCATTCATTCATTCATTCATTCATTCAATCGTATTTATTGAGCGCATTTGAGGGTGGTGAGCAGGAACTTCTGAAAATAGAAGTGGCTCCCTTCTGGGCTTCTGTAAGGATGACAGCCGAATCAGTGAATGAGCGCATCAATCAATCGTATTTATCAATTGTGATTTTCTTAAGTGGTTACTGTGTGCCAATCACTGTACTAAATGCTGGAGTAGAGACAAGATAATCAGGTCCCACATGAGGGTCATAGTCAAAACAGGCAGGAGAACAGGTATTAAATCCCCATTTTGCAGATGAGGGAAATGAGTTACAGAGAAGTTAAGTGACTTACCCAAGGTCACACAACAGGCAAGTGGCGGAGTCAGGATTGGAACCCACGTTTTCTTTCACTAGGTCATGCTGCTTCTCTTTATCTATTCATTCAGTCATTCAATCGTATTTATTGAGCACTTATTGTGCGCACAGCACTATACTAAGCCCTTGGGAAGTGTAAGTCGGCAACATATAGAGATGGTCCCTACCCAACAATGGGCTCACAGTCTAGAAGGGGGAGACAGACAATGAAACAAAACACGTAGAGAGTTTACTGTGTGCAGAGCACCCTTCTAAGTATTTGAGAGAGTATAATACAAGAGTTGGTAGACCTGTCTCTTCCCACAAGGATCTTACATAAAATTTGGGATACAGACATGAAAATTAATTATAGATAGGGTAATAATAATAATGATGGCATTTGTTAAGTGCTTACTATGTGCGAAGCACTGTTCTAAGCGCTGGGGGGAATACAAGGTGATCAGTTTGTTCCATGTGGGGCTCACAGTCTAAGTCCCCATTTTACAGATGAGGTAACTGAGGCTCAGAGAAGTTAAGTGACTTGCCCAAAGTCACACAGCAAAGTGGCAGAATAGGGATTAGAACCCATGACCTCTGACTCCCAAGCCCGGGCTCTTTCCACTGAGGCATGAGCATATAGAAGGATATGTATATAAGTACTGGAGGACTGGAGGTGGGGTGAATATCAAGTGCTTAAGGGGTATGGATCCAAGTGCATGGATGATGTGCAAGGAAACGTGGAAAGGGGACAAGGAAGAAAGGGAGAAAAGGACCCCACCTGACTTTTAGACTGTGAGCCCGCTGTTGGGTAGGGACTGTCTCTATATGTTGCCAACTTGTACTTCCCAAGCGCTTAGTACAGTTCACTGCACACAGTAAGCGCTCAATAAATACAATTGATTGATTGATTGCCTACCCAGTGTGTAGAAACAAACATGAGAATTAGCATGGCCTAGTGCAAAATTACAAACCTGAAAGTCAGAGGTCATTGGTTCTAATCCTGGCTCTGCTACTTGCCTACTGTGTGACCTTGGTCAAGTCCCTTAACTTCTCTGTGCCTCAGTTTCCTCATCTAGCGTTCAACACCTTTTCTCCCTCCTACTTAGTCCGTGCATCCCATGTGGACAGGGACTGTATCTGACCTGATTATCGTGTCTCTACCCAGAGTTTAGTATGATTCTTAGCACACAGTAAGCATTTAAGAAATGCCACTGTTCTGTCCAGTTGGTTCTTTAAGCTTCTACAGGGAGATTTAACAAACTGACAGGGTAGTGAGATAGTGAGGGTAGAGCATTCACTGAGAAATAATTAACTTGGATCTTGAGTCACTTGAAAGGAATATAAGAAGATCCAAAACATACTCTGATGTCTCAGCGTTTTGAGGACAAATTGAAAACATTTTATATATTAGGAATAAGACTCTTGGTCCACAGACTTCCATTCTAACAAGGATTGGAGAAGGGAGGGGCAATTTTTGAAAATTGAGTTAAATGATCAGTCAATAACACCTGTACAATTATTTCGCAAATTTAACTGGGAGAGGATGCTTAAACAATAATTTCATTTATTGTAGTGTCATCCTCCCCAAATATATCTGGATTAAAAACTGATGTGTAGTACAATTACCATACCTAAATTATCGTTTTTCCCTGCTGGGGTGCATACCAGCAGGATGGTAGATTGCTACAAGGAAAAGAAATAGCTTATATTTGAAAATCAAAGAGAATCCCTGGAGATTTAGAAAATAAGTGGAAATTATTCATTTTAAGAATCTCCTGAAAAATCAGCACAGAACTATTAACCAATTCCTTCAACTGAACTGTGTGTGTGTAGAATTGACTGTTAGATCACTAGGGTTTTTATCTAAAGCTAAAAATTAATCAGCCTTTAGAGAAAATATTTCTTTAATAACCATGTTGCAATTTCATGAACTGCCTTTGACAACACGATGGCATAAATTTTTCTTCTTCCTTTGCAATATTTCTTGACCAAGTACCTTAATCGTAACTTCATTTTTATCAATCAATCAATCAAATTTATTGAGCGCTTACTGGGAGCAGGGCACAGCACAAAGCTCTTGAGAGAGTACAATATAACAGATTTGGTAGATGTGTCCTCTGCCCACAAGGAGCTCACAGTCTGGAAGGACAGGCAGGTATTAAAATAAATATATTTCTATGTTTTAGAACCCGAGTGTTCATTCACTTATGAACCAGCATTTATTTGGTTCGAGTGATTTAGTACTAATAGTATTTATTAAGTGCTTAATGTGGGCAGAGCACTATACTAAGCACTGTGAAAAGGTACCTAAGTGGGAATTAGACATGGATGCTGTCTCTCAAGGGGCTTACAATCTGTAAATATAAGTGAGAGGTGGACTGGTTAATAATAATAATAATAATGGCATTTATTAAGCGCTTACTATGTGCAAAGCACTGTTCTAGGCGCTGGGAAGGTTACAAGGTGATCAGGTTGTCCCACGGGGGGCTCACAGTCTTAACCCCCATTTTACAGATGAGGTAACTGAGGCACAGAGAAGTTAAGCGACTTGCCCAAAGTCACACAGCTGACAATTGGCGGAGCCGGGATTTGAACCCATGACCTCTGACTCCAAAGCCCATGCTCTTTTCCACTGAGCCATGCTGCTTCTCTTAAGTGACTTGCCCAAGGTTACACATCAGAGCAATGACAAAACTGGACCTCCTGGGATTTCAATCACACCCAAATCTTAAATGTTTTATGAAGCACAACAGTACTGTTCCAAAGAAGTGTTTTCTTTTTACTTTGTACATGCCACCAGGAAATACGATATCTGATGAATAGATTGAGATTATGAATTACCTACAGTAGCAATGCTTTCTGTCTGCTGAAGCCAAGTTAATGGACTAAGAGGAAGTAAATAATGAGGATGGTGCCAGTTTTTAACTTTTGTTTCCTCATCATTGCTTTCAAGCTAAAGTATTCATCATCTTCACAATGTGCCCATTTTTAATTGCCTAGACAACACAATCAGATCTTTTTTTGAGTAAAATGATTTCTCAGAGATTTCATTTCCAGAACCACAGAGCAGAGATGCAAAAACATCATAAATAACAGAGCATCAGTACCAGCCAAGCAAATGTCAGGGCAAAGCAGAAAAGGAAGACTGTTAAAAGCAATAGAGGCAGATGATCAGAGAGATCATCAGGATGCCCATGGTCCAGAATATTTCATCAGGTGACTAGTAGGGGACGCGAGTGTAATACCGGCAAGCGCCTGGATTATTGAAACGTTGCAACAACGAAGATTGGCAAGGCAGCGGGGAGATGGGGTGAGCCTGGAACTCAGTGATGCTGCGGATTTTTTCAATTGATTTTTGTCCTAAATCTGTCGAGACGACAGGAGATGAGTCTCTTAGGTGATTCACAGCTGTGAGGAAGAGAAGCAGCGTGGCTCAGTGGAAAGCGCACCGGCTTGGGAGTCAGAGGTCGTGGGTTCTAAACCCGGCTCCACCACTTGTCAGCTGTGTGACTTTGGGCAAATCACTTCACTTCTCTGTGCCTCAGTTACCTCATCTGTAAAATGGCGATTAAGTCTGTGAGCCCCATATGGGACAACTTGATTACCTTGTATCTACCCCGGCACTTAGAACAGTGCTTGGCACATAGTAAGCACTTAACAAATACCATCATTATTATAATTATTATTCTCCCTCAGCAAAACGTGGGTCCAATATTCCCTCTCTCAGAATGTGTCCCCTTCATCCACAAGGAACCTAAAAACTTCAGATAAGGGCCTGGAAGGGAAATAGTCCCTTTATCACTAATTCAAGAGATTGCTTTCCGGGCTCATTAATGCATTAATTGTCCAACATACTGAGCAGAACTTATGCAGAGCCCTGAACTAGATAACTTGAGAACATATGATAATAATAATAATAATATAATAGCCTATTCTCCTTCCCTCTTTGATTGTACGTTTATGTGGGACAGAGACTTTAATGATCTTAATATCTTATATCTACCCAAGTGCTCAACATAGTGCCTTGGCATGTAGGAAGCAAGTAATAAATATAATCATTGTAACAGATGAAGTTCCTGCCCTGCCTCAAGAAGTCAAAAACAGAACTCCTCGTCTTCTCATCCAAAGTCTGTCCCCTTGAGATTTTGCATCATTGTAGACAGCACCACCACCCTACTGTCTCACAAGTTGTACCCATGGCATTATCCTCAATCAATCAGTGGTATTGAGTGCTTACAGTGTACAGAGCACTGCACAAAGTCTTTGGGAGAGTACAATACGATAGAGTTGGTAGACACATTTCTTGCTCACCAGGACCTAAACATTTAGAAGGAGAGACAGTCATTAAAATAAACTCCAGATAAATATTGTGGGGTTGAGGATGGGATGAATATTCATTCATTCATTCAATCATATTTATTGAGTGCTTACTGTGTGCAGAGGACTGTACTAAGCGCTTGAGAAGTACACGTTGGTAACATATAGAGACAGCCCCTACCCAACAACGGGTTCAAAGTCTAGAAGGGGGAGACAGACAACAAAACAAAACATGTAGACAGGTGTCAAAATCGTCAGAACAAATAGAATTAAAGGTATATGCACATCATTAACAAAATAAATAGAACTGTAAATATGTACAAGTAAAATAGAGTAATAAATCTGTACAAATATATATACAGGTGCTGTGGGGAGGGGAAGGAGGTAGGGTAGGGGGGATGGGGAGGAGGAGAGGAAAAAGGAGGCTCAGTCTGGGAAGGCCTCCTGGAGAAGGTGAACTCTTAGTAGGGCTTTGAAGGGAGAAAGGGAGCTCGCTTGGCTGATGTGTGGAGGGAGGGCATTCCAGGCCAGGGGAAAGATGTGGGTCGGGGGCTGACAGCAGGACAGGTGAGAACGAGGTACAGTGAGGAGGTTAGCAGCAGAGGAACAGAGGTTGCAGGCTGGGCTGTAGAAGGAGGGAAGGGAGGTGAGGTAGGAGGGGGCGCGGTGATGGACAGCCTTGAAGCCGAGAGTGAGGAGTTTTTGCTTGATTCGTAGGTTGACAGGCAGCCACTGGAGATTTTTGAGGAGGGGAGTAACATGCCCAGAGCGTTTCTGCACAAAGATGATCCGGGCAGCAGAGTGAAGTATAGACTGAAGTGGGGAGAGACAGGAGGATGGGAGATCATAGAGGAGGCTAATACAGTAATCCAGTCAGGATAGGATGAGAGATTGAACCAGCAAGGTAGTGGTTTGGATGGAGAGGAAAGGGCGGATCTGGGAGATGTCCGCTACTCTTCCATCCTTCCCAGCAGTATCTCTGATGAGATCTCCTCCCTCCTCTCAAGTGCTACTCCATCCACCTGTGCTTCAGACCCCATTCCCTCTCATTTTATGAAATCTCTCGCTCCTTCCCTCCTCCCCTCCTTAACTTCCATCTTCAACTGCTCACTCTCCTCTGGTTCCTTCCCCTCTGCCTTCAAACATTCCCATGTCTCCCCCATCCTAAAAAAACCCTCTCGACCCCACCTCCCCTTCTAGTTATCACCCTATTTCCCTCCTACCCTTCCTTTGCAGACTCATAGAATGAGTTGTCTACAGCCACTGCCTCAAATTCCTCAATGCCAACTCTCTCCTTGACCCACTCCAATCTGGCTTCCGTCCCCTACACTACTTCGAAACTGCCCTCTCAAAGGTCACCAATGAACTCCTTCTTGCCAAATCCAATGGCTCCTACTCTATCCTAATCCTCCTCGATCTCTCAGCTGCCTTCGACACTGTGGACCACCCCCTTCTCCTCAACACACTATCCAACCTTGGCATCACAGACTCCGTCCTCTCCTTGTTCTTCTCTTATCTCTCCGGCCGTTCATTTTCAGTCTCCTTTGCGGGCTCCTCCTCCCCCTCCCATCCCCTTACTGTAAGGGTTCCTCCAGGGTCAGTTCTTGGTTCCCTTTTGTTCTCTATCTATACTCACTCTTGGTGAACTCATTCACTCCCATGGCTTCAACTATCATTTCTACGCTGATGACACCCAAATCTACATCTCTGTCCCTGCTCTCTCTTCCCCCCTCCAGGCTCATATCTCCTCCTGCCTTCAGAATATCTCCATCTGGATGTCTGCCCGCCATCTAAAATTCAATATGTCCAAGACTGAACTCCTTATCTTCCCTCCCAAACCCTGCCCTCTCCCTGACTTTCCCATCACTGTAGATAGCACCACCATCCTTCCCATGTCACAAGCCCGCAACCTTGGTGTCATCCTCGACTCCGCTCTCTCGTTCACCCCACACATCCAATCTGTCACCAAAACCTGCCGGTCTCACCTCCACAACCTTGCCAAGATCCGAATATCCAAGTGTATAGGTGAAACAAAAGGGAGAAAGAATAGAGGAAATGAGGGCTTAGTGGAGGAAGGCCTCTTGGAGGAGATAATAATGATAATACTAATGATGGTATTTGTTAAGCGCTATGTGCAAAGCACTGTTCTTCGATGTGACTTTAATAAGGCCTTTGAAGATGGGGAGAATGATGGTCTATTGTATATGAAGGGGGAGGGATTTACAGGCCAGTAGGAGGATGTGGTCAAGGGATCTGCTGTAGCATAGAGGAGATCAGGGTACAGTGAGTAGATTAGCAGTAAAGGAGTATATGGGCTGGGTGTAGTAAAAAAAAATCATTGAGGTTAGGTAGGATGGGGAGAGCTGATTTAATGCTTTAAGGCTAATGATAAAGGAGTTTCTGTTTGATGCAGAAGTAGAAGGGCAATCACTGGAAGTTCTTGAGGAGAGAAGAGACATGTACTGAAATTTTTCTTAGAAAAATGATCTAGGCAGCAGAGTGAAGTGTGGACTGTTGAAGGGAGAGGCAGGGTGCATGGAGGTCAGCGAGGTGCAGGGAGGTCAGCGAGGAGGCTGATGCAAAAGTCAAGTTCAGTTCTGATCTGGAACTGCTCAAGAAAAAACTCTCAAAAGGTTCACAGTACCCACATCAACACAGGGACCTCTCAAGGAAGGGGTTCCCACATAATGTCATCACAATCAGTACTGCTTACATTAAGCAGTCAATCAAAGGTTCTTACTGAGCCCTTAATATATATGAATAATAATAATAATAATGGTATTCATTAAGCACTTACTATGTTCTAAGCACTGGGGGGATACAAAGTAATCAGGTTGTCCCACGTGGGCCTCACAGTCTTAATCCCCATTTTACAGATGAGGGAACTGAGGCATAGCAAAGTGAAGTGACTTGCCCACAGCCACACAGCTGACAAGTGGTGGAGCCGGGATTAGAACCCATGACCTCTGACTCCTAAACCCATGCTCTTTCCACTGAGCCACGCGGCTTCTCTAATACTCAATACAGTATTGAGCACTGTATTAAGCACTTGGGACAGTACAAAATAATAGACTTGGCAAACACAATCCCTGCCCATAAGGAGAAGATGTGTTGCCTAGTGGAAAGAGCATGGAGCTGGGAGTCGGAGGACCTGGGTTTTCATTCATTCATTCATTCAATCGTACTTATTGAGCACTTACTGTGTGCAGAGCACTGTACTTAGCACTTGGGAAGTACAAGTTGGCAACATATAGAGACGGTCCCTACCCCACAACGGGCTCACAGTCTAGAAGGGGGAGACAGACAACAAAACAAAACATGTGAACAGGTATCAAGTCATCAGAATAAATATAAGTAAAGCTAGATGCCCATCATTAACAAAATAAAAATAAATAGAATAGTAAATACGTACAAGTAAAATAGAGTAATAAATCTGTACAAACATATATACAGGTGCTGTGGGGAGGGGAAGGAGGTAGGGTGGGGGGATGGGGGAGAGGAAGGAAGGGGCTCAATCTGGGAAGGCCTCCTGGAGGAGGTGAGCTCTCAGTAGGGCATTGAAGGGAGGAAGAGAGCTAGCTTGGCGGATGTGCGGAGGGAGGGCATTCCAGGCCAGGGAGAGGACATGGGCCAGGGGTCAACGGCGGGACAGGTGAGAATGAAGCACAGTGAGGAGGTTAGCAGCAGAGGAGCAGAGGGTATGGGCTGGGCTGTAGAAGGAAGGAAGGGAGGTGAGGTAGGAGGGGGCGAGGTGATGGAGAGCCTTGAAGCCGAGAGTGAGGAGTTTTTGCCTGATGCATAGGTTGACTGGTAGCCACTGGGTTCTAATCCCAGCTCTGCCACTTTACTTCCGTTGACTCAGTTACCTCATCTGTAAAATGGGAATTAAGACTACGAGCCCAATTTGGGACAGGGACTGTGTCCGACCCGATTACTTTGTATCTACCCGAGTGCTTAGTACAATCATCAGTTGTATTTATTGAGTGCTTACTGTGTGCAGAGCACTGTACTAAGCGCTTGGAAAGTACAAATTGGCAACATATAGAGACAGTCCCTACCCAACAGTGGGCTCACAGTCTAAAAGAGGGGCTCACAGTCTAAAAATACAATGCCTGGCACATAGTAAGCATTGGACAAGCACCATAAGAAAAGGTGCTTACAGTCTACAGTTTACATCATCAAATGAGGAATTTCCTTGGAGAAAGGATTCTGTATGTTTCTACATATCTCCATCCATCAATTAATTGCATTTATTGAACTCTTACTATGTGCAGAGCATTGTCTAGGCTGTGAGCCCGTTGTTGGGTAGGGACCATCTCTACATGTTGCTGATTTGTACTTCCTATGTGCTTAGTACAGCGCTCTGCACACAGTAAGCACTCAATAAATACAATTGAATTAATGAATGAATGTTCTAAGCACTTGGGAGAGTACAATATAAGACAATTAGCAGATAACGTTCACTATTCATCATCTAAAGAAAGGAGTAGCTTGCTCATCATCCAGGTCTTCTAGATAGATGGAACTAAGGGGAGGTATTTGGAAATCATTTGGGAGTTTGGATTTCTTGTAGCTATTATCTACTGGCCTTTTCTGTAAAGGTGTGCATCTAACAGATGATCCTGGGAGGTTGCACCCTGGTTGTGGGGCCAGTGGGAAGCTGTATCAAAACTGATCTAACACGGGCCATAATCCTGGTATGTAGTCCCTTTAGTAATGGTTCCCCAGCAGATGAGTAGTAATATTGTCCTGGAGCCTAAAAAAGTGAATCCAAGGGAATGAAATATCCTCAAGAGATGATTAGTGATTCCAATCTAAGCCCACACTTTCAGACCCAATTATGCCATCATTATCTCAGGCAGTGAAAACATGTCCTGTTTTAAAGGTTGCCAGGGATGAACATTTCATAACATTTTTGTGAACCATTGGAAAAGAGTAACAACCTGCATTATGAAGAAATTCTTCCCTACATTAAAGTTAAATCCTCATGCTGTGTTTTTGGCTTCTGTAACAACCATAAATCTTGAAAAGCTTTTCTGCAGTGGTAGGGTACATCACCCCAAATATCCATTAATGAAGGCTGCTTCTTAATCGTCTTTAATCATGCTATTTTCCATCAACAACTCTGACCACTTGGGTATTTTGTTATGCAGTATGCTCATACCATATGTTACGTGTTCCAGTCTTTAATTGTAGGTAGATTTAAAGACATTGAGAAGATCAGTGCACTCTCAAATAAGTTTTTAGAATTTTTTTATGCATTTCCTCCAACTCCTCAAAAATTTCCAGTGGTTGCCCATTCTTAAGTCTAGCGGAAACTCCTGACCATTGTCTTTAAGGCATTCAATCAGCTCTCCCCCCACTGCTTATTATTGCTCTTCTCCCACTTCACTCCAGCTGCACAAGTCACTCGTCTTAAACCAACTGGCTCATTGAAACTCATTCTCATCTCTCCTACTACTACTTCAACAACCAATCAATCAGTGGTATTTATTGCACGTTGACTGTGTGCAGAGCACTGTACCTTGGGAGAATACAATACAACAGAGCTGGTAGATATGATCCCCACCCAAACAGACTTCCGTATCACCTAATTTGATACTCCTTCACTGGGGCCCCTGTTGTCCTGATGCGCACACACGAGTGTATGTAAATTTGAACTTGTTTCTCCCTACTTGTAATTTATTTTAGCATCTGACTCCCCTGCTTTTTTGTAAACTCTTCGAGGACAGGGACCATGTGTAGTAACTCTGTTGTACTGTCCTAAGGGCTTAGTACAGTGCTCTGGACAGAGTATGCCCGTAAACAATGAATCAATCAATTGATTGATTGATTAGTTGACTGAGCATTTACTTTGTATAGAGCATTGAACTAAAGCACTTAGGAGAGTACAAGGCATTTGGTAAACACAGTCCTGGGCCTCAAGGAGCTTACGGTCCATGAATAAATAAATGCTTCATAAATACTATAGACTGATTGGGTATTTTAAAGTTCAGTGCTTTCAATAGTCATTGTGTTTACTCCACAAATGGCCAAATATAATAGCTCAACCCTCCACAATAAATAGTTCACACAACTAATTGGTTGCAGGGGAAGAGGGTGCTGGACTTCCTCCATAAGCATCTTAGAAAGATGTGACTTGAAAACAATTAAATGGCAAATGTCATTTTTTTCCCTTCTAGCGCAGGAGATCATTCTACGGTGTCCTTGGCCATTGTTCAAGCTAGTAAAAAAGACCAAGGCTTGTATTATTGCTGCCTGAAGAACACTTACGGAAAGGTGACAGCTGAATTTAATTTAACATCTGAAGGTAATTCCCAGCATTGTAGACAGAGACAGAATGTCTAGTTCCAGTCATTCAATTACTGCACATGGTTCAGTTCTACAGTGTTTCTTGTCTCTTGTCTCTTTCAGTTCTGGAAAAGCTTTCATGCAATCAGGATATTAAAGGTAAGCCCATTTTGGACGAATGTCAGGAAAAATGGTCTCACGACTGAATCATAAAATAGATACTCCCCGGACCAAGTGGTGGAAGTAAAATCACCTTGGACATTTACTGCCAGCCTGCATTAAAGTACAGGGAGTAGGCCTCAGAGAAAAACACAACCCCTGAAGTAATAAGTGAAAACTAATAAACCCTTTATATCTACAAACCCATTGACTCTGAGCTACAATAAGAATTAAAACATTGTGCTTTCACAAGATATTAGGACCTCAATTTTTATCATTCCAGTTGTGCCATTATCACAAGCCTCTGGAATGCCGACATTAGAGCTCAATTTTGTTGTTCAGTGCATGTTAGAGAGCTAAGGGCCCCAAACCTCACACACAGAAATCAGATTTACCATCCAGAATTTCTATGGGTGGCACATTCAATGTATTTTCAAGCACCCAGCTTTCAAGTTGCACATATTATTCCTTCGATTCGTTTTTCAGTTTTGCTGCTGCATGAACTGCATGAAGCAGGCCAGGTGTCTGACAGAGTAGCTCATTTCATCTATACACTTCTAAAAGACAGGAGGGCTTTCTTCCTTTGCTTTGAAACCCATAGGCAACTACAAATATGCACACACATACACAAAAACAGGCACACACACATACACACTTGGCAGACAACCTGCTCAGAAGCCACTGCTGAAGACATCTAGCTCCTCAGTATATCTCAATAGGAAATGTGAGGAGCTGGAGTTAAAAGAAGAGATTAATGAATACCACTTGAATCAAGCCTGAATTATATTCTGAAGAATTTCTGCACAGACTGAGTTGGAGAAATGCAAATGAGTATCAGTCAAGAAAACTTTAATAATAATAATAATTAGGGTATTCATCACTGCACTAAGCAGTGGGGCACATACAAGATAATCAGATCCTGCATGGGGCTCTCAGTCTAAGTAGGTGGGAGAACAGGTATTGAATCCCTATTTTGCAGAAGAGGGAACTGAGGCACAAAGAAGTTGTGACTTGCTTAAGATCACACAGCTGACAAGTGACAGAGCTGAGGTTAGAACCCAGGACCTTTGACTCCTAGGTATATGCTCTTTCCACTAGGCCATGTTGCTCCTTCCTGAGGGATGCAGGTAATCAATATGTATTGAACTTGAGGCCCTCGGTATTTGAGAGACATTAGGTATTAGGTCTAAGAGAGGCTGCCATCTCTTATCTGCTTTTTCACTGGACTGATGCTGAACTAAGCCAGAGTGTATGCAGGGAAGTGTAGATGCAAAGAGAGATTCTTTGCTAAAATGATGGAGGAGCATCATGGCCCAGTGGAAAAAGTAAAAGATTGGGAGTCAGGAGACCTAGGTTCTAATCCTGGCTCCATAATTTGCCTGTTCTGTGTGTCCTTGGGCTAGTCACTTAACTTTTCTTTACCTCAGTTTCCTCATCTATAAAATGAGAATTCCATACCTGTTCTCCCTCACTCTAATGCTATGAGCCCCATCTGGGACAAAGATGGCTCTAATCACCTCTAATCCAGTGCTTAGCACAGTGCTTGGTACATAGTAGTAAGTCAGTCAGTCAAATGTATTTATTGAGCGCTTACTATGTGCAGAGCACTGTACTAGGCACTTGGGAGAGTACGATATAAAGATACATTCCCTGCCCACAATGAGCTTACAGTCTAGAGGGGGAGGCAGACATTAATATAAATAAATAAATTATAGATATGTACATAAGCTTGCAGGGCTGGGAAGGAGGATGAATAAAGGGAGCAAGTCAGGGCAGCACAGACGAGAGCGGAAGAAAAGGAGAAGAAGGCGTAATCAGGGAAGGCCTGATTATCATTATTATTATCAAGTATTATCATTACCAAAAATGGGTTCTGTTTCAGGGTGTGAAGAGATAGAATTCAGCCAGCTCATCTTCAGAGAAGACTTCATCAGCGATAGCTACTTCGGCGGCAACCTGCGCGGCCATATTGCAACGGAAGAGCTGCATTTCGGCGAGGGCGTCCACCGCAAGGCCTTCCGCAGCAGGGTGATGCAAGGCCTCACACCTGTCTTCCTCCCAGGCCACGCCTGCGTTCTCAAAGTGCATAATGCTATTGCCTACGGGACCAAAAACAATGACGAACTTGTGCAGAGGAACTACAAACTCGCCACACAGGTCAGTTCTCCATCCCGCTTAGAGCAGACTCTGGAGAGCATCCCTTGTCTGAAAGCTGAACTGGCCGAAGATTAAGAGCTTGAGCTGAGTAAAGTGCCTTGATGCAGGGATTTCCTTAGGCCTAGGAACTGCACATGAAAGTGGTGTCCTCACAAGTGCCAGTTTCCAGTACTCTATCAGTCTTGACTAGGTATATGCTATTGGAGGAATGTGGAGGTATGTGGAGGAAGAGTCAAGCAGAGGCATAGCCATTCGATTCCTAGCTTGACCAGTGGCTAGCGAGTGCAAGGCAATCTGCTACAAGTCAAAACTCACCTGTGCTGGGCAGCAGCACCATGGGAGAGAGTCAAAGGCAGAGACTCAGCTTTACTACGTGGAAGGAGGCAATAGTAAGCAACGTCCACATTTTTACCAAGAAAACTCTATGGATACACTACCAGAACAATTGCAGTTGGAGGTGGGGCGTTCTGGGAGAGATGTGTCCATGGCCTCTTTATGGGTCGGACACGACTCGGCAGCATAAGACAACAATAATTAGGCCAGAGGGTGTGGTTGGTTCTGCACAATTCATCACCACTCCATTTCGTGGGCAGGGAACGTGACTGCCAATTCTGTTATATTATTCTGCATACAGTATGTGCTCAATAAACACCATTGATTGAATGACATTGAAAAGCAATTCAAACATTTGCCTAATTGTAGTATACTCCCATCTTGGCCTGGGACCTCATTGCATTATGGATATCTTCTGGATAACCACACAGGACATAGAAGCTCAGGGTCCTAAGTAAGAGGCCCCTTTTGGCATTTATATGGTTGATATAGATAAGTGCTTAGGGTTCGTAAAAATGAAATGTGTTCCCTATGGCTGGCTTTAGCTTTGTCCGGCAGCTCTCTTTCTGAATTTCTCCTGTAACAATCATTTTCAATGTCTCTCGGTGATCTAGGAGTGTTATGTGCAAAACACTGCCAGACAGTATGCCAAGATCTATGCAGCAGAAGCCCAGCCTTTGGAAGGCTTTGGAGAAGTGCCAGAGTGAGTATATGTGTTCTGGTTGTTAAGGCCACCATCTGCCTCCCAGGAGAGACAGGAGGGACTGAAAGATTAGAAATATGAGAAGTGGCGGCAAAACCACTTTCTCCATAATTCCCATCTGCTCCCCGGGAGAGATAAAAGAATGCAAAAGAGCTCTTAAAGTCCTTGGAATCATGTAAGAACTTGGGATTTTACTCTAATGGTAAGGGTCAGAAACCTACTTGGGGCAGAAGAGCCAAACAAAATGAAATGCTGAGGAGTTGGTGTGCAGAGAGCCAATCATACAATTTAAGCCCACACTGAGGTAGTTGACTTCATTCATGCATTCATTCATTCATTCATTCAATCGTATTTATTGAGCGCTTACTGTGTGCAGAGCACTGTATTAAGTGCTTGGGAAGTACAAGGTGGCAACATATAGAGACGGTTCCTACCCAACAACGGGCTCACAGTCTAGGAGGGGGAGACAGACAACAAAACAAAATATATTAACAAAATAAAATAAATAGAATAGTAAATATGTACAAGTAAAATAGAGTAATAAATCTGTACATTTGCATTGCATTTCTAATGGTTGTAAATCCAAATCCAAAAAGAGCCCAGCTCTTGTTCTGGAGTCATAAATTGCAGGTCCCTCTGCTCTTCAATAAACACTAGATATGAAATAACACCAGCCGTTCAGTGCTCAGTTGCTTGGAGAATAGTTGATGGAACCTCCTCTTATGACTGCCCCAAGGAAAAATCTGCTTATTTCCCTCCAAATCCTTCTGGATCTCAAAGGGCTCTGCAGGCATCCAGAATGGCACTCATAAACAGAGGTTGTCAAGTTGCACCTTTCAAGCTGCTATCAGCCCAAAATTTTTCATAAGCTTTTTCTGATGTGATCTTACTCGAGGCAGGAAGAGAATCCTTGTGAGAATTCCTTCAGCATAAACTCAGTGAGGATGAACATGATGGATGATACAACATGTTCTGGCAAATCATACGTAAATAATATTAATGACCAAACCCAAGGCCACATCCAATCCTGGTTTACTACTCTGAACAGTCACTAGTGGTGTCCAAAACTTTAGTTTTTGGGCCGTTTGGGTGCCTGCTTGCCTGTCTCCTCCTCTAGACTGTAAGCTCGATGTGGGCAGGGAATGTGTCTATTATATTGTATTCTCTCAAGTGCTTAGTACAGTGCTCTGCACAGAGTGACCTTGGGCAAGTCACTTAACTTCTCTGTGCCCCAGTTACCTCATCTGTAAAATTGGCGTTAAGACTGTGAACCCCACGTGGGACATGGACTGTGTCCAACCTGATTGGCATGTATCTACCCCAGCGCTTAGTACAGTGCCTGGCACATCCTAAGCACTAACAAACGCCATTAAAAAAATAGAAGAAGACTTCCACAAGAGAGGGGTTCCCCAACAGCAGCTGTGAAGGGTCTCCCTAGGCACCAAAAGTAGATTACCAACCTTTTCTGGGGCTATTTTTTAGAGTCAGGGAGGGGAAGGAGCTTGAATTTGACAAAGGAAGCTTTGTCAGTACCGCACATTGAACCACTGTTAGAATTTCATGATAGGGGCATTGAAAACCCAACTCAGACCCCACAATTTACTTCCCTCAATAGACCATCCCATTGACCAGAGAATCCTTTGGATTTCTTTACAGAAAAACAGGGCCTTCAAAGGGAAATACTTTACCAGAGGCAGCTTCCTTTTTTGCATTCATGATTATCAATGGGGTCAAATTAAGAATGCAAATGAGAACCTGCTGGGTTAGGATGGGGTTTAATTCTATAATGAATAGCTCATTGTTGATCTTTAACAGATTGTTAAAGGGATGCTACCTTATTTTAATAATTCCTCATCCAATTAGTTAATCCTATAGGGAATTTTGACAGTTCCACTCAAGGGGGCAATTAGGATACAGAGGCCCACTGCAAAATACCTTCACAAATGGAGATGCCCAATCCAAGGGGGAGAAGGGCAAAAATCCCTGGGGAAAAAATAAAATGTGTCCTGAAGGGTTGGGGCTGTGTGGATTTCATTCTTCAGAAACTCGGGCAAGAAGCTAAAACTGGACCTCAGCTCTGTTTGATTCCACCCTCAATCAGTACAACTATTCTAGAACATTTTTCAGCAGGTTTTGTTGAAGTTACCCATTTTGGCCCATGTCTCTGAGGCCTTACAACTTGAGCCTGCAGTGATGGAGCCAAAGACAGTTGCTAGGGGACCACTTTGCTGTGTGACCTTGGGCAAATCACTTAACTTCTCTGTGCCTCAGTTACCTCAACTGTAAAATGGGGATTAAGACTGAGCCCCATGTGGCACACAGATCGTGTCCAAGCTGATTAGCTTGTATCTACCCTAGTGATTAGTACAGCGCTTGGTGCAGAGTAAGCACTTAACAAATACCATCAAAAATGAAACACAACAGGATTTAGGATGGATTTTCCTGTTGGACCTCTTTGCCACAAACAAATATGCACATAGACATAGGCGGGAATGTAATAATAATGATGGCATTTATTAAGTGCTTACTGTGTGCAAAGCACTGTTCTAAGTGCTGGGGAGGTTACAAGGTGATCAGGTTGTCCCACAGGGGGTTCACAGTCTAAATCCACATTTTATAGATGAGGGAACTGAGGCCCAGAGAATAATAATAATAACAATAATAATGACATTTGTTAAGCACTTACTATGTACAAAGCACTGTTCTAAGTGCTGGGGAGGTTACAGGGTGATCAGGTTGTTCCACAGGGGGTTCACATTCTTAATCCCCATATTACAGAAGCAGGAACTGAGGCCCAGAGAAGTTAAGTGACACAGCCACAGCCCAAAGTCACACAGCCGACAATTGGCGGAGCCAAGATTTGAACCCATGACCTCTGACTCCAAAGCCCATGCTTATTCCACTGAGCCACGCTGCTTCTCAGACACTCAGAAGCATATACACACACCCTGGCCTGGAATGCCCTCCCTCCGCACATCCGCCAAACTAGCTCTCTTCCTCCCATCAAAGCCCTACTGAGAGCTCACCTCCTCCAGGAGGCCTTCCCAGACTGAGCCCCCTTTTTCCTCTCCCCCTCCCCATCCCCCCGGCCCTACCTCCTTCCCCTCCCCACAGCACCTGTATATATGTCTGTACAGATTTATTACTCTATTTATTTTACTTGTACATATTTACTATTCTATTCATTTTGTCAATGATGTGTATCTAGCTTTACCTCTATTTATTCTGATAACTTGACACCTGACCACATGTTTTGTTTTGTTGTCTGTCTCCCCCTTCTAGACTGTGAGCCCATTGTTGGGTAGGGACTGTCTCTATATGTTGCCAACTTGTACTTCCCAAGTGCTCTGCACACAGTACATGCTCAATAATGATTGAATGAATGAAAAGATATGCACACACATGATACACATACTATTCACCAAAGTTCTCCACTGGTGTGTCTGTTTTCCCTGTAAATGGTGCTTTGGCTTCAGCAGCTGGGTTTCAATGCCACACTCTTAACTACAACAACAGTATTCTGCTTCTACCCCCATAGCCAAGCCAGCAGGGCTCTCACCCCCCGAGGCTCTATCTGCTCTGGAGCGTTCCAGTGGGTAGCCTCTGCTCCACTCCTCCATTTCCTTGCTGCAGCTGGGAAACAGCTGTCACCTCCCTAAACGTGGGACCCATCAGAAGCTCTTCAGGAGTAGGATAGACATACAACACCCCCAACCCCCAAATTCATGACTGTGAATTGGGGATTTCCGATCCCATTAGGCTTAAGATGAAGTTTTCACTTTTTCTGCCTAGTTCAGCGATCCTCCCTCATCACCAATTTCACAATAAGCAGGTCCTGAAAGTTAAAACAGCATGGCTCAGTGGAAAGAGCACGGGCTCTGGAGTCAGAGATCATGGGTTCAAATCCTGGCTCTGCCAATTGTCAGCTATGTGGCTTTGGGCAAGTCACGTAAGTCCTCTGTGCCTCAGTTACCCCATCTGTAAAATGACGATTAAGACTGTGAACCCCCTGTGGGACAACCTGATCACTCTTGTAACCTCCCCAGCACTTAGAACAGTTGTTGCTTTGCACAAGCTCTTAATAAATGCCATCATTATTATTATTAAAACATAACATGACCTCCGGCTTTTAATTGCTAAATATCTCTTCTCATTCATTCATTCAATTATATTTATTGAGTGCTTATTGTGTGCAGAACACTGTACTAAGTGCTTGGGAAGTACGAGTTGGCAACATATAGAGATGGCCCCTACCCAACAACGGGGTCACAGTCTAGAAGGGGGAGACAGACAACAAAACAAAACATACGGACAGGTGTCAAGTCGTCAGAACAAAAAGAATTAATGCTAAATGCACATCATTAGCAAAATAAATAGAATAGTAAATATGTACAAGTAAAATAGAGTAATAAATCTGTACAAACATATGGGAAAGAGGTAGGGCGGGGGGGTGGAGAGGAGGAGAGGAAAAAGGGGGCTCAGTCTGGGACTCAGAAACATACCATTCTCGGCCTTTTTCCCTATTGTCTGGGAGGATCCTACCCTAGCTGAAAATTTTCCCTCTGTCATGATTCCAATTTGGAGAGGAGTCTGCAGGTCCGGGGGTCTTTCAGAGTTCCTACAATAAGTCACAGATTATTTGGTCTCAGAGGTAGGATGTGAACTCTTTCAACAGCACACGGCAATTTTATTGCTTGGCGAAACCAACTTGGCATTGTGAAAGCCGAGAAAGGCTGCCTTAGCTACGGAAGATTCAGAAACTATAGCTAATTCTTAATTATTCGGAGGCTCATTATCTAGTTCAAGAATTAACCAGCCTTTCCCCGGTCCTTTTTCTTGCTCTTCCTTCACCTGCTTTCTGGCCATTTCACGGCTCATTAACATGTCCAGCTGGAAGAGTTGGGGAGGGGAGAGGAAGCTGGCGGGGGTTGGGGGGAGGATATGAGATATAATTTAATCCTTCTAATGGGCTCCTGGGTTCCAGCTCTGGAAAATTGTTTAATGGGGCCGGGAGGATGAAGCTCTCAGCTAAAATGAGGTTTGGGGGAAGTAGTGTAGCCTAGTGGAACAGACCCTGGGCCTTAGTACAGTGCTAAGTGCTTAGTACAGTGCTCTGCACACAGTAAGTGCTCAATAAATATGATTGAATGAATAGGAGCCAGAGGAACTGGGCTTTTTTACTTGTCTGTTGTATAACATTGGACTAGTCATTTTTTTATGGTATTTATTAAGCATTTACCATGTCCCAGGTACTGTTCTAAATGCTGGGGTGGGTACAAACAAATCAGTTTGGACACATTCCATGTCCCACCTGTGACTCAGGTATAGATCCCCATTTTACAGATGAGGTACCTGTGGCACAGAGAAGTTAAGTAACTTGCCCAAGGTCACACAGCAGTCTAGTGGTGGAGCTGGGACTAGAACACTGGCCCTTCAGACTCCCAGGGGTGTGCCCTATCCACTAGGGAATGCTGTTTCTCACAACTTCTGAGTGCCTCAGATACCTGCTCTGTAAAATGGGATTAAATCCATCTCCTCCCGACTGCGAGCCTCATGTGGGACAGGGGCTTTGTCCAACCTGATTATCTTGTATCTGCCCCAGAATTTAATACAGTGTCTGGGGCAGATGCTGGGAAGCAGCATAGCCTAATAGCAAGATGGCCTAGTGGCAAGAACACAGGCTTGGGAGTCAGAGGGCATGGGTTCTAATCCCAACTCTGCCACTTGTCTGTGTGTGACCTTGGGCAAGTCACTTAACTTCTCTGTGCCTCAGTTACCTCATCTGTAAAATGAGGATTAAGACTGTGAGCCCCATGTGGGATAAGGACTGTGTCCAACCTGATTCCCTTGTGTCTACCCCAGCACTTAGAACAGTGCTTGACACATAGTAAGTGTTTAACAAATACTGTCATTACTATTATTATTACTACAGTATCTGGCACATAGTAAGCACTTAATGAATACATATCTATTCTATTTATTTTATTTTGTTAGTATGTTTGGTTTTGTTCTCTGTTTCCCCCTTTTAGACTGTGAGCCCACTGCTGGGTAGGGACTGTCTCTATATGTTTCCAACTTGTACTTCCCAAGCACTTAGTACAGTGCTCTGCACACAGTAAGCGCTCAATAAATATGATTGATGATGATGATGATGAATACCTTTAAAATTTTGCAGATGGTTCCATGGAGGACTGACTGCAATACAGATTAAAGTCTCTATAAGGGAAATTGCACCTATTTGCAAGAATGCCTTTCTCTTCTACCACTCTCCTGTCCCATGGTTTCTGGGGAAAGTCCTTGGCTCCTGCTCAATCACACACAAAAGAGACTTTTAGCCTCAAGGCTAGTAGAACTTAGTAATCATTTATATGGGCTCCCCACAGCCACCTGGGGTCGGTTCTGAGCATTCTGGTACAATTTTTTTCTTTCCTTCATGAGAATTTTGAAATGATCATTTCTTTCTCTCCCCAGGATCATTCCAATTTTCCTTATTCATCGGCCTGAAAACAACATCCCTTATGCCACAGTGGAGGAGGAGCTGATTGGGGAATTTGTCAAGTATTCTATTAGGGATGGGAAGGAAATCAATTTTCTGAGAAGAGAATCTGAGGCTGGCCAGAAGTGTTGTACCTTCCAGCACTGGGTGTATCAGAAAACAAGCGGTGGTTTGCTGGTCACAGACATGCAAGGTAGGGGCAACTCTCTACAGGCTCTGAAGGGCAACCCCTTTCTGAAGACCCACAATATGCACTGATTTAGGGACTTCATTCTTGACTACCCAAGGCCCAAGTAAATTCTCCTGTATCTCACAACCTGCCTCCTAACTTTTTCCTTACTTGTTATCAACTTGATCTATCGATCTATCTATCAGATCACCGGGATTTTCACCCTTTATTCAGCCCTCCTTAAGCCCTATAATGCTTATGTAAATATCCACAATTTAATCTATTTATATCAATGTCTGTTTCCCCCTTGAGACTGTAAACTCCTTGTGGGAAGGGAACCTGTCTACCAACTCTGTTATATTGTACTCTCCCAAGCACTTAGTACAGTGCTCTGCACAGAGTAAGAACTCAATAAATACCATTGATCAAACAATCAGTTGTATTTATTGAGCACGCACTGTGTGCAGAGCACTGTATGAAGGACTTAAGTGACTACAATAGAGATAAAAGGCAAAATCTTTGCCCTTGAGGAATTCACAATCCAGGTGGGGTGTATGACACTCAAAGGAATAGAAGTAATAATAATAATTATGGTATTTGTTAAGCACTTACTATGTGCCAAGCACTGTTTAAGCACTGGGGTAGATACAGAGTAATCAGGTTGTCCACGTGGGACTCACACTTTTAATCCCCATTTTACAGATGAGGTAACTGAGACACAGAGACATTAAGTGATTTTCCCAAGGTCACCCAGCAGACAAGTGGCGGAGCCTGGATGAGAACCCATGTCCTCTGACTCCCAAGCCTGTGCTCTTTCCACGAAGCCAAGCTGCTTCTTTAAGTATGGGGAGCAGCTAAGACATATATGTAGGTGCTCCTGGGATAGGACAGGAATCAGTACCCAAATTCTTAGGTGATGCAAAAGAAAAGGTGGGAAGATGAGAGGTTAATAAGGGAAGGTCTCCTGGAGGTGGTAGGATTTTAGAAATACTATGAATAACTGTGGTATGTGTCAAGCATTTATTATGTGCCAAGCACTGTGGTAGACACAATTAATCAGGTCAGACTCAGTCCCTCTTCCACATGGGGCTCAGTCCCTAAGTAAGAGGGAGAACAGATCTGGAATTAATAATGATGGCATTTGTTAATGCTTACTATGTGACAAGCACTGTTCTAAGTGCTGCAGGGGATACAAGGTAATCAGGTTGTCCCACATGGGGCTTACAGTCTTAATCCCCATTTTACAGATGAGGTAATTGAGGCACAGAGAAATTAAGTGACTCGCCCTAAGTCACATAGCATGGTATATTGGATAGAGCATGAACCTGGGAATTAGAAGATCATGGGTTGTAATCCTGGCTCTGCCATACGTCTGTTGTGTGACCTTTAGCAGGTGACTTCACTTCTCTGTGCCTCATTTACCTCATCTGTAAAATAGGGATTGAGACTGTGAGCCCCACATGGGACAGGGAATGTGTCCAAACCGATCTGCTTGTATACACCTCAGTGTTTAGTACAGTACCTGGCACACAGTAAGTGCTTAACAAATACCACTATTATTATTATTATTAAAATAAGGTTTTTGGTGTTTGAAATATTTAATGATCCATAATTACACTGCTCCTCTTGGCTACTGAATGTCAAAAAAGGGGAATGTTTTTTTGCCATAAAACTGAGTCAGTCATTTGCATTTTTTGAGCACTTACCATGCAGAGCACTATACTAAGCGCTTAGTAGAATACAACAGTAAACAGTCACATTCCCTGCACACAATGAACTTACAGTCTAGAGGGGGAGACAGACATTAATATAAATAAATATCAATCAGTCAATGATATTTATTAAGCAGGGAGTGAGGGAAAGAGCAAAGGGAGCAAGTGAGGATGACAAAGAAGGGCATGGGAGATGAAGACTCCCTGAGGGCTTAGGTCAAACCCAAGTCAAGGTCAAACTTGATATCTCTGGGCCACAGCACAGGTCAGCGCTCCCCCAACCCACTCTTGGGAAAGGAACTGACCTCCACAACTTCCCTTGAGATGCTTTCTCCAGACTAACCCAGAGTTTTAGTTATCAGTCTTGCTCATGAGATAAACAGAACAGTAACTTTTTCCTCTGCTGGAATGGAAGCTCATTGTGGGCAGGGAACAACTCTACTATCTCTGTTGTACTCTTCCAAGCACTTAGTGCAGTGCTCTGCATATAGTAAGCATTCAGTAAATTTCATTGATTGTTATGCTTTGTCCCTTCTCATTCTCAGAAGAGATAACACTCACAAAACCTCTTTCTTTACTACCCCATACCTACTTGCTATTTTAATTGGCATTTTGCGGCAGAGTTGCTTCTGAATTCCCCTTTGTTTTCCCTCTCAGTGTTAATTTCAGATTAAATAGAGCTCTTGAAACTGAAAAGTAGAGGCCTGAAGCTTCTCATAGAGCATTTTAGTTTGGAATTGCCAATAAAATCAGTAATGCAGCCTTACGTTCTCCTGTAAATTGAAATGTGTCATTTAAGGTGTTTAGTGTTTCACAGATATATTTATTTAGTCACTGCTGCCATAAAATCTGTCTTTGTTACCATCCTCACCATTGTAATTACAGTACGCTGCTTTAAACAATCGTTTTCTCCTTTCACCTCATTACATGTGATTTGGAAGACACAAGGGGAAGGGGAAAGGAATACAGCTTTGCCCTCTAGCAGACAATAATGAGGCAGTATCAGTGGCTTAGTTGTGGTCTCTCAGTTGCATACACAAGGGTCTACAGGCTTACAGAACCAGCAACAAGTCTATCTCAAATAATATCCCAAAGCAACTGCAACAGAATTTTCATGGTTTAGGAGATAGATTGATTTTTAAGATGGTCTTTGTTTGGAGACAGAAAACCTGAAAGTCTAAGGGCATAGGAGTCTTAAGGAAAGACTCCCTCTAGACTGTGAGCCCGTTGTTAGGTAGGGACCATCTCTATATGTTGCCGACTTGTACTTCCCAAGTGCTTAGTACAGTGCTCTGCACACAGTAAGCTCTCAATAAATATAATTGTATGAATGAATGAATGAATGAAAGAGGTCACATGTTTGGTTTGTTAATTTAATTTTATGGCAAACCTTTTGTTTGGCTGTGGGTGTGTTTTTGTGACCCCTTTCCCCAGAAGCTTGATATAAAAGTCAAGTACATTTTCTGTCTTCCATCCCTACTTGGATAGATTTTTCTACCTCCAAAACCTGGTCCAAAATTCCTCAGTGACACTTGAGTGATCTCTTTTCTCCTGTAGCCCCAAAGCCTTATGCTCTTTGCCTAGAAGCCTGGGGAGGTGCAGGGCTCTCTAAGAGCTGCCAGGTCTTCCTCCATTGATTAATCCAGAAACCAGCACCGCTTCTTATAGGTTCTAAGATGAAAATGACTGGTCCTGTTAAAATGAACCTGAGACCATGTTTTACATTAGTAAGTAGCACCAGAGCCAATGAGTAGTATTTGTGCAGAGTCCTGTACAAAGCGTTTGGGAGAAGGTAATAGAATTAGTCAACCTAATCCCTGACCTCAAGGAGCTAATAATAATAATAATAATAATGATAATAATAATAATAGTAGCATTTATTAAGTGCTTACTATGTGCACAGCACTATTCTAAGCGCTGAGGGGGTTACAAGGTGATCAGGTTGTCCCAAGGGGGGCTCACAGTCTTAATCCCCATTTTACAGATGAAGTAACTGAGGCACAGAGAAGTTAAGTGACTTGCCCAAAGTCACACAGTTGATAATTGGCAGAGCCGGGATTTGAACCCATGACCTCTGACTCCAAAGTGTGTGCTCTTTCCACTGAGGCATGCTGCTTCTCAATGTACTGGAAGATAAATACTCAAATAAATCACAGGTAGGACTGCATCCAACCTGATCAACTTGTACTTTCCTCAGTGCTTAATAGAGCGTTTGACACATAGTAAACACTTCAATACCACAGTTATTATTAGTAGTAGTATTATTGCTACTACTACTACTACTAATAATAGGCACCCCCTTTATTAGCCTCAAAATGTACATTACTTTTCTCCAATACCCAGTCTATAAGCTTTTCTCCCACTTTGTATTACAGTTAAAACCATTATACTGTAAGGATTTAGCCAAACCCAATCTGAATAGTAGTTATATAATCAAAAAAGAGAGTTGGCCCATTGGACTGTGGCATTTAGGAATTACGGTGGATGGAGAAGCTTTTTCCAGTTTCAAATTTTTTTCTAGCTAAAATGTTTGGAAAAACAAAACGAACATAGATTCAGAAAATTCAATAGTGATTTGTGATACAGCCTCCCACACCCTACATGGGACATAAAGTAAAATAAGAAGGATTTTTTTTTTTGTGGAGACTGTTTTTTTTCTAACACTGTAATCTGAGCCTTATGAACTGCATCTATGTAAGTCCTGGTTGTGAGCACTGAGGAAAAAAGAGATGAAATAGCTACCCACCAGAGAAAATGCTTTAAGAATGTCTTTTGGCTTATACAAAAATGCCGTATTTATTTCAGCTCACAGGTGCATTTTGGAAAGGCAGAGTTTCTTGCTTCTGTCTGGCTAGCCCTAATGAAAAGAAACATGCCCTGGGTTTTGTTATGTTGCCGCAGGACTCCATTGATTCAGGCCACAGGCTGGGTCTCAGACAGACTCTTGCCTGATACCTGAAATGCTGCTTAGAGAAGTCACAACCGAACCCTAGCAGAAATGATGACAGAAGGATGCAACCAGTTCTGTCATATCCCCAGTCACCCACACGCCTTAATTGGGACCACTTAGTAGCTGGAGGTACATCGGACAGTAATAATAATTGTGGTATTTGTTAAGCACTTACTATGTGCCAGGTACTGTACTAAGTGCTGGAGTAGATACAAGCAAATAGGATTGGATACAGTCCCTGTCCCACGTGGGGCTCACATACTCAATTTGCATTTTCAGGTGAGGTAAGTAAGGCACGGAGAAGTGAAGTGAGTTGCCCAAGGTCACACAGCAGAAAAGTGGCAGAGCCAGGATTAGAATCCATGACCTTCTGACTCTCAGGCCCATGCCCTATCAATTACACTATGCTGGGAAGTTGTCCTTTCCTGGAAGAGGAACTGAAAGGTGGTTCCCAATCTCACCCCCAAACAAGGGAAACCTGATGGCTTTTGGGCAAGGAACATATCTAACCACTCTGTTGCACAGTACTCTCCCAAGTGTCTAGTACAGTGCTTTGCACACAGTAGGGGCTCAATAAATACCATTGATAATGACGACGATGAAGGAGCTCAGATGTAGCTCTTGCATCCCATAGTGCTTATGCATGAAGAGAAACGATAAAACATGAAGCTGTTGATTACTTATTTTGGTATTTATTAAATGCTTATTGTGTGCTAAATGCTGTTCAGTGGAAAGAGCCCGGGCTTTGGAGTCATAGGTCATGGATTTGAATCCCAGCTCTGCCACTTGTCTGCTGTGTGACCTTGGGCAAGTCACTTAACTTCTCTGAGCCTCAGTTACCTCATCTGTAAAATGGGGATTGACTAAGAGCCCCCCGTGGGACAAACTGATCACCTTGTAACCTCCCCAGCGCTTAGAACAGTGCTTTGCACATAGTAAGCGCTTAACAAATGCCATTATTATTATTATTATTATTATTACTAAGTGCTGTGCTACATGTGTCTCCCCCTTCTAGACTGTGAGCCTGTTGTTGGGTAGGGACCGTCTCTACATGTTGCCAACTTGTACTTCCCATGTGCTTAGTACAGTGCTCTGCACACAGTAAGTGCTCAATAAATACGATTGAATGAATGAATATAAAGTAATCAGATTGCTTACAGTCCCTACCCAACAAAGGGCTGATGAGCTAAGACTAAAAATCATCCACAATGAAACAGTAACAATTAGTGGAAAATACCAGAAGCAGTTCAAAGTCAACAGTCTTTCTAGGGGAAATTGCCTGCTTGGGACCTGAAAATGTTTCAGTTTTTTTCTTTGACATTTTAGGTGGAATAAAGACCCCATTGAAGAACTCTTTAAACTGATCCTTGTGGCTGTAAGGGTGCAGACCTGTCCTCTCCCAGAGGTGATGGTGGGCACAGATCGCAGGCCTAGCCTCCCGAGGCAAGGAGGTTGTTGTAATTTAGTCTACTGCTGCTTTCTTAGATTAAATGCAGAATTTCTAAAACACTGGAAAGGATGAAAATATATTTGGTTTTGAACCAGCCTCAACTGATAGCCTGACTCAGATCATTCTGAAATGGAATTGTAAAGCAGTTGGGACGTCAAGAAATCAAGGTGTACTTTCATTAGAGAATGGTCCATAATTCAGCCACACTTGGCTTTCATTTTACTCGCTTCACTACAGCCACCCTCTGGGCAAGCAAATAAATTGGGAGAAAATAACACTGTACTTCCTGACAGTCTCTTGATGTCCAATATTTCCTTGCCAATGAAAAGAAAAATGAGAAGTAAAAAATTGTTGACTACCTCCTAAAGTTGAAAAAGTTGACACATTCCAACTCTAGCTAACACCCAGACCTGATGCCCTTCTGCACAGTTGATCCTTACTGAAAAGTTCTGTAAAATTTGCACTTCATTTTTCTGTGATCCATAGGTGTGGGAATAATTCACTCAATCAGTAGCATTTATTGACCACTTACTGTGTACAGAGAGCACTGTACTAAGCACTTGGGTCCGTGCATTACAATACCTTTTTTTTAATGCTACATGTTAAGCACTTACTATGGTTCACAATCCTTGCCCGCAAAGAGTTTACAATCTAGTGGAAATGAAGCATCGGCCTGAAAGTCAGAAGGACCTGGGTTCTAATCCCAGCTCCACCACTCTTCTGTTGTTTGACCTTGGGCAAGTCACTTAATTTCTCTGTGCCTTAGTTATCTCATCTGTAAAATGGGGATTAAGACTGTGAGACCCATGTGGTACATGGACTGTGTCCAACAACTTTTATCTACCCCAATGCTTAGAATAGTGCCTGTCAAATAGTAAGTGCTTAACAAATACCCAAAAAAAAAATTGAAGTCAACCCCTTAGTAACATTGGGGATTATAAGATCCTTGAGGACAGGGATCACTCCTACCAACTCTGTTGTACTGTCCTCTCCCAAGCGCTTAGTCCAGTGCTCTGCACACTGTGTGCTCAATAAATACCATTGATTGATTGGCTTCCATCCTTAAGATATGGATGGCCTGCAGGGGTGGAGTGGTAACTCCCTTGCTGGACAAGCTGAAGGTCCCTGCAGAATACCCTCTGGAGGAAAGGGGACTTTCTGGTCCATCTTTGACTTGCCTGCATGGGAGTTCCCATTGTGGTTAAGGATCCTACTGGGTTCTAAGGGCCCCATCCCCACCGTGTGTATCAGAGCCTTTGACTGGCTTTTGGCCAATCTTACCTTTGTCCCTTCCCAAAGTTGGAACCTCAGGCAGGCATTGGTAACCTTAGGTTGTGTTGCCCAGTTGTCCCCACATCACTTTCCTGTCCTTCTGAAGCTCCACTCACCTCTAGGACCTGAAATTTCTCCTAGATCTTAAACTTTCATCAACACCCCCAGGAAATTTCAAGCCTAAACTTTGGGACCTGGTTGAAGAATTCCCTCTTCAAAGTTCCTAAGCTTTGGTGTTTCACTCAATTGTCCTGCCACCCAGCTCACCACCACACTAAGTCCTTCTCAGCCTCATTATGAGGGAATGCTCGCCTCCTCAACATTTAAATGGGTTCAGATTTGCACAGCCAACAGCCTGAGCAAGTCACCATAATCTAAACTGTCTCCCATTCAACTGGAAAGGAAATGATCAAAGGGTGGGCATAATTCAGTTGAATAATAACAGAGGAAAATCCAGAGTGGTTAGAATAGCAAAAGGAAATCTTTAAATGAGGGGGCCCAGGGTAGGAATTGTCATTTCTAAAGGCTGCAAAAGGCCTCCATAGCTAGGGTATCTCAGCCTCCGGTGATTCACATCAGCCACAGTTCAGAGTGCTTAGCCAGGATATGCTCCGAGCAACTTGCAAGATGATTCAAAAACATTTTTGACCCATTTCTACTCTCTGGTTATTATATTGGAAAGCTGTTAGTTCCTGCTAGAATTGTCTCTGGGACAGAGGGAGCAGTCACAGGTTAAGGAAGAGAGGTTGAAATTGTGTGCTTATGCACAAAGGAGATGATTAACAAAGAAGCAGCTTGGTCTAGTGGAAACAAAGTTGGCCTGGGAGTCAGAGGACCTGAGTTATCCCAGCTCCTGCAGTAGCCTGCTGTGTGACCTTGGGCAAGTCATGTCACTTCTCTGTATCTCAGGTTCCTCATCTGGAAATTGAGGAATTACTTAGATGTTCTGCTTCCTTCTTAGGCTGTGAACCCCTTCTTAGACTGTAATCCCACCTTATTAACTTGTTTCTACCCTAGCATTTAGAACAGTATGTGACATATAGTAAGCACTTAACAAATACCATAATTATTATTATTATTAATGAGGGACTCCATCTTGCTGATGAAAACTGAGGCCTTTGATCTTTCCTGGAAGCTCTGTAATTCACACTCCATTTTTCTGTGTTCCATAGGTGTGGGAATGAAGTTAACTGACGTTGGCATAGCAACATTGGCTAAAGGGTGAGTGGAAGAAACCCAGAAATTTTAAAGTGTACTTGCATTGCACTTTAAATATTGCTTTGGTCAAAAACGATTCACAAAAAGTTGGTTTCTAATCCCAAATTTAAAAGACAAATGTTCTTGGAGTGACTTTAGTTAACCTTGTTCTCTCTCATGAAATATTTATAGGAAACATTCTTTCAAGGAAACACATTTGTTTTTCAGTTTAGGCTAAAAAAGAGCATGTGGCAGATTTACTTTAGAATTAATTCCATCAGTTTCACTGGGACATAGGAAAGGTGACATTTGTCTTCATCTTGACACAGATATTTTATTTTTCTAATGTTTCCTTTTCTGATATCTCCAGCTTGCTAGCCAAACATCACTAACCTTTAACACTCTTTTCAAAATACAGAACCATTTTTGAATTATTTCCTTTTCCAATTGCAAATAATTCATCGAATTTGCAGTTAAAAAATAAAATATATGAGGAGGAAATGGATATTGAGTAGCTATGAAATATCAGCTAGTTTTGCCACATCGATACATGAGCTGTCCCTGCTAGGGCGAGACATATTTTCTGAGGATAATTTTTCTGTGGAAAATTCCATTTGGGAGCCTGCATCTGCCTGGGACCAATCTATCCTTAGGCCCCCTGTGTTGATCCCAAATGCTTAAATTCACTAGCCAGCAAGGTTTACTTTCTATCCAACAGGAGCCCAGGGTTGTAAAGTGGTAATGTTGTGTACAGCTAATAGGAAAGTCTTGGGGAGGACAGGGTTTAGATGGGAAGATGAGGAGTTCTATTCTGGACATGTTAAGTGTGAGGGGTCGGTGGGACATCTTGAAGGTAGGAAGAAATGTGAGACTGCAGAGGAGAGAGGTCAGGGCTGGAGAGTATATACGGGAATCATCCATATAGAGATGGTAGTTGAAGTTGCGGAAGCGGATGTTGATGGAGAAAAGAAAGGGACCCAGAACTGAGCCTTGAGGGATGCCAACAGTTAGTGGGGTGGGAAGCAGGCGGGACAGTGAATGACACTGAATAGGAGCAGCCAGAGAGATAAAAGGAAAACCAGGAGAGATCAGTGTCAGTGAAGCCAAGGTTAGCTAATGTTTCCAAGAAAAGGGGGTGATCTGCGGTATTGAAGGCAGCTGATCGACGGAAGAGGACTCGGTTGGAGATTCCTTGTAGGCACCGCCAATGGGGTGTTTTCTGAGGGTGCTTGAAGAAGAAATGAGAATTGGGGTTTGCTGAGGAAGGTTTCCATTCCTGTCCTGCAGGAAGAATATTGATCTATTTGAGGCCTGAAGGGAAGCAGCATGGGCAACTCTGCCACTTGTCTGCTGTGACCTTGGGCAAGTCATTTCACTTCTCAGTGCCTCAGTTACCTCATCTGTATTAAGACTGTGAGCTCCACATGGGACAGGGACTGTAACCAACCTGTTTTGCTTGTATCTACCCCAGTGCTTAGTACAGCACCTAAAACATAGTAAGTGCTCAACAAATACTACAGTTATTATTATTAAAATGGGAAATAAGACTGTGAGCTCCACGTGCGACAAGGACTGTGTAGTTCGTGTCTACCCCACTGCTTAATACAGGGCCTGGTACGTAACAGCACTTAACAAGCACCATGAAAAAAAAAAATCCAGAGCAGTTTCAGCTCTGATACCTTCAGCCCTGGCTATGGGTGTAATACTGTTCTGCGCCAGCATCAGATGAGAAAATGGGAAAAGAAAAGGGATGTGTTCTTCACCTTTCTTTAGGAAATGTTCAGATAGCTCTTCAGATTGTAGACGGTAAGATCCCTGTGGGCAGGGAATGTGTCTACCAACTCTGTTGCATTGTACTCTCCCAAGCACTAAATACAGTGCTCTGCACTCAGTAAGCTCTCACTAAACAGTGACTGATTGATTGATTCAGGCCCAGAATGTGGTTTGAGTGCCTCCTCCTGAGCTCTTTCTTGAAGAAAACTAGCTAAGATGGGGTCTGGGTGTTGCACTTATTACAGGGCTTCTTCTACTCTGGGTTGCATTTCCTCAGTTTTTGTTTTCATGTCTCTAAATGATCCCTTCTCTGGGTCACACCTGGAGAGTTTCCAGTACTCTACCAGTCTTGACTATAGGAGGGAGAGTGAAGCAGAGGCATACCCATTCCATCCTAGTCTGGGCAGTGGCTAGCGAATGGAAGGCAATCTGCTACAAGTCAAAATTCACCTGTGCTGGGCAGAGCAGCACGGGAGAGATTGAGAGTGGAAACTCAAGTTTACTTCACAGAAGGAATTATTTTTACCAAGAAAACTCTATGGATACACTGCCAGAAAGATTGCAGATGGACGTGGGGGGTTCTGGGAGAAATGTGTCCATGGCATCTCTATGGGTCGGACATGACTCCACAGCATAATACAAGACAAGACTCTAAATGAGTCTCATGAGCAAGAACAGAATGGGCAAATCTCATTGACTGGGTGCAAGCCTTCACTAAGGCTGGTTTCCCACTCCAGTCCTCCCCTCTCCCTCACTACGTACTCTGCTGCTGTCTGCGGCCACTTCACAACTTGCTGCATTGTTTGCATACAGAGAAACAACGTGGCTCAGTGGAAAGAGCACGGGCTTGGGAGTCAGAGGTCATGGGTTCTAGCCCTGGCTCCACCACTTATCAGCTGTGTGACTTTGGGCAAGTCACTTAACATCTCTGTGCCTCAGTTTTCTCTTCTGTAAAAAAAATGGGGATTAAGATTGTGAGTCCCACATGGGACAACAAGTGCAGAAACGCTCTGGACATGTTACTCCCCTCCTCAAAAATCTCCAGTGGCTACCAGTCAACCTACACATCAGGCAAAAACTCCTCACTCTCGACTTCAAGGCTGTCCATCACCTCACCCCCTCCTACCTTACCTCCCTTCTTTCCTTCTACAGCCCAGCCCGCAACCTCTGCTCCTCTGTTGCTAACCTCCTCACTGTGCCTGTCCCGCCGTTGACCCCCGGACATATTTACTATTCTATTTATTTTATTTTGTTAATATGCTTTGTTTTGTTGTCTGCCTCCCCCTTCTAGACTGCTAGCCCATTGTTGGGTAGGGACCATCTCCATATGTTGCCAACTTGTACTTCCCAAGTGCTTAGTACAGTGCTCTGCACACAGTAAGATCTCAATAAATACGATTGAATGAATGAATGAACCTGATCACCTTGTATCCCCCCAGTGCTTAGAACAGTGCTTTACACATAGTAAGCACTTAACAAATGCCATCATTATTATTATCGTTATTACACGATTTACCTGAATTATCCCTTTAGGACTGGAGGCAGGTATTTGTCTATGCATAGCCTCTCTGCGATGCCCCAGCTATTTCCAGATCCTGAAGCTCGGCCACGATTCGGCTTCGAACAGGATGCCCAAACCATAAGAGCTGGGCCTGTCCTTGAGTCAGTCTTTATTGAGCACATATTGTATGCACAGCACTGTACTAAGTGCTTGGGAGAGTACAATATAACAACAAACGGACACATTCCCTGCCTGAGGCCTGGGCTAAATGGCTCTCCTGGCTCCCTTCTGATTAGCCCAAGATCCATGTCATATGTAAGTAAGAGACCAGTGATTGAGACAGTCCAGGGAAAAACATCTGAGCTCAAATCCCTCAGAATGGCTGCTCAGATAATTGCTATATCACCAGTCTCAAAAAGATCACGAGCTCCCTAATACACATGTCTAATTCCTACATGTGTATTCTCTACCAGTGCTTAATACAGTGCTCTGCACATAGTAAGCGCTCAATAAATACGATTGATGATGATGATGATGATAAATACTATTTATAATGATGGTATTTGTTAAGCACTTACCATGTGCCAGGCACTATTCCAAGCGCTGGGGTAGATACAAGGTAATTAGGTTGTCCCACGTGGGGCTCACAGTCTTAATCCCCATTTTACAGATGAGGGAACTGAGACACATCCAAGCCTTCCCCAAAACCTGCCGGTCTCAGCTCCGCAACATTGCCAAGATCCGCCCTTTCCTCTCCATCCAAACCGCTACCCTGCTCATTCAAGCTCTCATCCTATCCCATCTGGACTACTGCATCAGCCTTCTCTCCGAGCTCCCATCCTCGTGTCTCTCCCCACTTCAATCCATACTTCATGCCGCTGCCCGGATTGTCTTTGTCCAGAAACGCTCTGGGCATGTTACTCCCTTCCTCAAAAATCTCCAGTGGCTACCAATCAATCTGCGCATCAGGCAGAAACTTCTCACCCTGGGCTTCAAGGCTGTCCATCACCTCACCCCCTCCTACCTCACCTCCCTTCTCTCCTTCTACAGCCCATTCCGCACCCTCCACTCCTCTGCCGCTAATCTCCTCACCGTGCCTTGTTCTCGCCTGTCCCGCCGTCGATCCCCGGCCCACGTCCTCCCCCTGGCCTGAATTGCCCTCCCTCTGCCCATCCGCCAAGCTAGCTCTCTTCCTCCCTTCAAGGCCCTACTGAGAGCACACCTCCTCCAGGAGGCCTTCCCAGACTGAGCCCCCCCTTCCTCTCCCCCTCGTCCCCCTCTCCACCGCCCCGTCTTACCTCCTTCCCTTCCCCACAGCACCTGTATATATGTATATATGTTTGTACATATTTATTACTCTATTTATTTTACTTGTACATATCTATTCTATTTATTTTATTTTGTTAATATGTTTGGTTTTGTTCTCTGTCTCCCCCTTCTAAACTGTGAGCCCACTGTTGGGTAGGGACTGTCTGTACATGTTGCCAACTTGTACTTCCCAAGTGCTTAGTACAGTGCTCTGCACACAGTAAGCGCTCAATAAATACGATTGATTGATTGATTAAGTCACTTGCCCAAAGTCACACATCTGACAAGTGGCAGAGCTGGGATTAGAACCCATGACCTCTGACTCCCAAGCCCACGCTCTTTCCACTAAGCCGTGCTGCTTCTCTGTAATAGTAATGCTAATACTATTACTGCTCATGCATGCCAATATTCCAAACAGGCTATTGGAACCCACCCCAGAGGAACAATCCTTTCCTTGCAGGGATATTGTGAGAAACTGCCAGAAGGACTTTTTTTATGGTATTTGTTATGCGCTTACTATGTTCCAGCACTGTACTAAGCAACAGGGTAGATACAAGTTAATCAGGTTGGACAGAATCCCTGTCCCGCATAGAGCTCAGAGACTTAATCCCCATTTTACAGATGAGGTAATTGAGGCACAATGAAGTTAAGTGCCCAGGGTCCCACAGCAGACAAGTGGCAGAGCCAGGTGGCAAGAATACGGGCTTGGGAGTCAGAGGTCATGAGTTCCAATCCTGGTTCTGCAGCTTATCAGCTGTGTGACTTTGGGCAGGTCTTTTCACTTCTCTGTGCCTGTTACCTCATCTGTAAAATTGGGATTAAGACTGTGAGCCCCACGTGGGACAATCTGATTACCTTGTACCTATCCCAGTGCTTAGAACAGTGCTTGGCACATAGTAAGTGGTTAACAAATACCACCATTATTATTACAGAAGCATCTTGGCTCAGTGGAAAGAGCCCAGGTTTGGGAGTCAGAGGTCATGGATTCTAATTCCGACTCCACCACTGGTTGGTTGTGTGACTTTGGGCAAGTCACTTAACTTCTCTGTGCCTCAATTCTCTCATCTATAAAATGGGGATGAAGACTGTGAGCCCCACGTGGGACAACCTGATTATCTTGTACCCCCCACCATCGCTTAGAACAGTGCTTGGCATATAGTAAGCACTTAACAAATACTATCATTATTATTATTCTGACTTCTAGGCCTGTGCTCTATCCACTAGGCAACACTGCTTCTCTAGTAACAGTAGAGAAGTACGGACTTGAGTAACAGTTCATTGTTCACGAGCGCTTTTTAAAAATTCTCAGTAGAGGCACAGATATTCAGACCAGAAATGGCTTTCTATTCATTCAGATAACTGAATAAGTCAAATTGGCCTATTCACTACTTTAATATGACAAATATTTTGAGACAGCTATCTAAGAGCCTCTAGAATTGCTTGTCACAGCATGGAGGCATGGTCAGTAAGGCTCTATTCATGTCAAGAAAGCCATGATGGGCATTGAGAAGCTGGGCTGGAGTTGGAAGACCAGAGTCCTTCAAAGTAAAAGACAGAGTTTTCTAGTTATATGTAGTGGAGATTTACATCTGGCAAGTCTTCTAGTGGCTAAAAAGAGAAAGCAATACACAGCGTCAGGGGCACTGTTATTGGATTGAGCTCCTGGTAATCCAGAAGGGAAAAAGAAGACAAAGTCACCAGGTTTTGAATCCATAGGGCTGATGGTAGGAGTTGGAAGAGTGGTGGGAAGTTCATCCATGGGTGGAAAGCAATAGTTCAATTCTCCTTTGTGGGCATTGGCAGGGCTTGGCTCTGAGCAGCAGATACCTTCAGGAGTGGTACAGAAATAAAACTCAGCATCTGTTTATATTCCTGTCTATCAGCTGCCCTCCTTAGGATGCATGCACATGTATTATTATTATTGCCATCATCATCATTTTTGTTAAGCATTTACTGTGTCAAGCACTGATCTAAGCACTGGGGTACATAAAAGTTATTCAGGTTGGACACAGTCCCTGTCCCACAGGGACAGTCTAAATCTAGTCTTAGTCACAGTCTAAATAGGTGGGGGGGGGGACGGACAAGTAGTGAATCCCCATTTTACAGATGAGGAGACTGAGGCATAGAGAAGTTAAGTGACTTGCCCAAGGTCACACAGCAGGCAATGGGCAGAGTCAGAATTAGAACCCAGGTTTTCTGACTCCCGGCCCGTGGCTCTTTCCACTAAGCCACACTGCTTCCCATGCATGAATGAGAGTGAGGTTACATAAACCTGGAGAGACTGCAGAGTAATTCTTGGCTTATTATAGTAATGTCCTGTCCGCCTTGATTGTGGAAAACAGAAATGACCTGACACCAGTCTATTTTACACCAGTCTCAGCTCACCACAAAACTCAGTTCACCATTGGAGCAAAACTTTCAGCAACTCCAAGTGGCCCAGCGTCATTTCTGTTTGAAAAAACAATGAACGAAAAGACTCCATTTACAGTCTAGCATTAGACCCACTTCAATCAGCAGTGAAAACCTGGATTTTATTCCTGGTATAATTAAGTTGAAGTATGCTTTGGCATCTCGGGTTCAATTTTTATTCATGAGATCAAAAAAGAAGATAGGGAAAAGACTCATGAATTATTCATTTTAATTAAATGGTATTTTCCCCTCAAATTGCTCTTAAAACTGAAACATCTACTATTTCTCTTTGGAGACAACAGATATTAATCAACTGCAAGCCATTTCTAGCCTATCCCCAAAGCCATTAATCTTTTTTTGCGAAACCAAATGCATGGTTCCAAGTGGTTATACAGATCTAAACGAAATCGAATTGTCTTGTCATCTGTTTATCCACTTATTTTTCATCAGTGGCTAAATCTTCTATAGTTTCAGTGGGCTCGCTCTAGCAAATACCATATTTCTATTATGAAATTTTTTGCCCCCCCACCCGAGCTCATCATAAACGGAGACAGCTTTTCTTGAGAAATTTCCCTTTAGTAATAGGTTTTTAAAATAACGTGTGCATGAGGAATTTATTAAGCCGGTCCCGGCAGAAAAAAGTACAAAAAACTGTTTCTAGAAACCCCTTTGGAGGGAGAACTGAAAACTCCCTTTTATTCACTAGAGGGCACCAGAGTCAGCAGTTTAACCTTTCTAGTGAATCCAATCCCCATTGTGTGTTGCTGGATTTAAACGAAACAAAGAGAAGCAGTGTTCAGACTCCTACTTCATTTCCACGTCAGTAACCAAAATAGAAGATAAGAAAAGCAACCTACAACAGCTCTCCATTGTAAAGCACCGCACTGAGTCCATCCTGTTGCCAATGCCTCACTCAATTGTATTCATTCAACCATATTTATTAAGCGCTTACTGTGTGCAGAGCACTGTACTAAGTGCGTGGGAGAGTAGAACATAGCAATAAACAGACACATTCCCTGCCCACAGCAAGATTACTCAGTTATCTCCGTTAGAGAAGCAGCGTAGCTCAGTGGAAAGAGCACAGGCTTTGGATTCAGAGGCCGTGGCTTCAAATCCTGGCTCTGCCAATTGTCAGCTGTGTGACTTTGGGTAAGTCACTTCACTTCTCTGTGTCTCAGTTACCTCATCTGTAAAATGAGGATTGACTGTGAGCCCCACGTGGGGCTCCTTGTATCTTCCCCAGTGCTTAGAACAGTGCTTTGCACATAGTAAGCACTTAATAAATGCCATTATTATTATTATTATCCGGATGCCTGTCAGGGTGACCCACAACCCTCCCAGACTGAGCCCCCTCCTTCCTCTCCCCCTCCTCCCCATCCCCCCACCTGCCCTACCTCCTTCCCCTCCCCACAGCACCTGTATAAATGTTTGTACAGACTTATTACTCTATTGATTTTACTTGTACATATTTACTATTCTATCTATTTTATTTTGTTAATATGTGTTGTTTTGTTGTCTGTCTCCCCCCTCTAGACTGTGAGCCCGCTATTGGGTAGGGACTGTCTCTATATGTTGCCACCTTGTACTTCCCAAGCGCTTAATACAGGGCTCTGCACACAGTAAGTGCTCAATAAATACGATTGAATGAATGAATGAATGAATGAACCCTTACGGAGCTGAATAATAGATAATAATAATAATAATAATGGTATTTGTTAAGCGCTTACTATATGCAAAACACTGTTCTAAGTGCTGGGGGGGATACAAGGTGATCAGGTTGTCCCACGTGGGGCTCACAATCTTAATCTCCATTTTACAGATGAGGTAACTGAGGCACAGAGAAGTTGAGTGACTTGCCCAAAGTCACACAGCTGACAAGTGGCGGAGCGGGGATTAGAACCCATGACCTCTGACTCCCAAGCCCGGGCTCTTTCCACAGAGCCAGGCGGCTTCTCTAGATGGGAGAAGTAGCACGGCCTAGTGGAGAGAGCATAGTCCTGGGGATCAGAAGGTCATGGGTTCTAATCCTGACTCTGCCATCTGTCTGCTGTATGACCTTGGACAAGTCACTTCACCTCTCTGGGCCTCAGTTATCCCATCTGTAAAATGGAGATTGAGACTGTGAGCCCCATCAATCAATCAATCAATCAGTCGTATTTATTGAGTGCTTACTGTGTGCAGAGCACTGTACTAAGTGCTTGGGAAGTACAAGTTGTCAACATATAGAAATGGTCCCTACCCAACAGTGGGCTCACAGTCTAGAAGGGGGAGACAGAGAACAAAACCAAACATACTAACAAAATAAAATAAATAGAATAGATATGTACACGTAAAATAAATAAATAAATAGAGTAATAAATACGTACAAACATATATACATATATATAGGTGCTGTGGGGAAGGGAAGGAGGTAAGGCAGGGGGTGGAGGTGGGAGGAGGGGGAGAGGAAGGAGGGGGCTCAGTCTGGGAAGGCCTCCTGGAGGAGGTGAGCTCTCAGTAGGGCCTTGAAAGGAGGAAGAGAGCTAGCTTGGTGAATGTTGGGAGGGAGGGCATTCCAGGCCAGGGGGATGACGTGGGCCCCATGTGGGACAGGGACTGTGTCCAACCTGATTTGCTTGTATCCACCCCAGTGCTTAGTACGGTGCCTGGCACATAATAAGTGCTTAACAAATACCACAGTAGTAATTATTATTATGGGAGCGTTATTAAGGATTTGGATAAGGGAGTGGGACTGACCCCAAGTTCCCAGAAATAGCCTCAGAGGATAGGCAGCAGATGGTGACACCACACCCCTTCTAAGGCATGCTGCTTTGAGGGATGACACCAGGAAGGTTTGAATTAGGTTCACGATTCTTTCTGGCCCCAGGCCTCCCATTTGTCATCCTGCCTCAGCAGAATAAACACAGCCACTTGGATGTGTGAATGCCAGGAACCAGCAAAACACCACCCAGTCCCCTGGCAAATGGAGGAGTGAGGGGAGAGCAGAGTTGCCACTGGCTTTCCAACTCTGAGCACCCTCAGGATTCCTAGGAAACCTAGGAAATCCTGAGAAGAAACGAATAAGGGTTGAAATTAATTTTGTACTAATAATAGGAAAGAGTAACAGAAGCACAAGACAGGTTCCCTGCCCATTAGCTGAGAGAGGCAGCTTAGAGAAGCAGCGTGGCTCAGTGGAAAGCACACGGGTTTTGGAGTCAGAGGTCATGGGTTAAAATCCCCACTCCGCCACTTGTCAGCTGTGTGACTTTGGGCAAGTCACTCAACTTCTCTGTGTGCCTAAAGACACACAGCTGACAATTGGTGGAGTGGGGATTTGAACCCATGATCTCTGACTCCAAAGCCCGGGCTCTTTCCACTGAGCCACGCTGCTTCTCTGTACCTACCCCAATGCTTGGTTCATAGTAAGCACCTAACAAATAGCCCAATTATTATTATTAGACATTTTCTCAAACAGTCCAGAGGGGGAAACAGGCATTAAAAGAAATTATGGATGCATATATAAGTGATCAAGGCTGAGGATCCATACGAACAGTGGACCATTTATCTCTGACTCCGCACCAGAGTTTTATCTGTATGGATAATCCTTTTGTCATTGTTGTTCTGTGCCACTGTGTCAGCTAAATAAATACCCTGTTGAAGTGTGCCCTGATATCCAAAACTTCCTCATTCATCAGGGACCGGAATGAGCTTGCAGGTTTAATTATTCATGTTTGAGGGCTTGATGCACATTTGGTGAGAAGTGAGAGTATTTTTAGTATTCTGCTTTCTCATGTCCAGACGTCTGTGGAGAAATAAAGCTCCAGGATCCGTTTCCATGGAGGCAGCCTGGACTAGGTGTTCGAGATGAAGATAGAAGGAGAAGCCAGGAAGCGTGGGATCTGTACCTAGCAGTGTTCCTCAAGAACCCAGGCCAAGTTACCTGATCTTGCAGGGCCTATGATTTTTTCTTTAATGGTATTTTTTAAGCACATACTTAGTGCCAGACACTGTAGTTAGCACTGGGGTAGATAAAAGCAAATCAAGATGGACACAGTCCATGTCCCACATGGGGCTCACAGTCTTAACCCCATTTTACAGATGAGGTAACTGAGGCACAGAGAAGTGAAGTGACTTTCCCAGGGTCACACAACAGCCGAGCAGTGGAGCCGGGAGTAGAATCCAGGTCCTTCCTACTCCCAGGCCTCTGCTTTATCCCCTGGGCCGTGCTGCTTCTCTGATGTCTCAGTGACTCTGGTCTGGGAGCTGATGATTTGGATGGTGAAGGAGCTTTGAGATCTGTAGTTAAAAGCACTGTGGGAGCAGTAATAAACCCAGCCTAATGTGGGTAGGAATGTGGGGCAAGATGAGGTGTAACTGGAGAGGTTGGGGTCTTAATTGATAGGATTTGGCTGACTGTGGTGGTGATTCTCCCAGAAGTAGCAGAACACACACCACCTGTCATCCCTTGCCTTACTGCATTTCTTGATGGATCTGGGGGCACGTCTGACAATTCTTGTAAAATCCTTCCTTGCTGAATGAAGGGCAGACTGGGGTAAAAAGACGCCCAGCCTGAAGAAAAAGATGAGACTCAAATGGAGGGGTTTTCAGAAAGAGAAAATGGGCCAAGTACCTTCTTTTCATTCATTCATTCAATCCTATTGAGTGCTTACTGTGTGTGAAGCACTGTACTAAGCACTAGGGAGAGTACAATAAAACAATTCACTCATTCAGTCATGTCTTGAGAGCTTACTGTGTGCGGAGCACTGTACTAAACACTTGGGAGAATGCAATACAGCTATAAGTAGACACATTCCCTCTCCACAGTGAGTTAACAGTTTGGGAGGGAGACAGACATTAACATAACTAAATAAATAAATTACAGATATGTCCATAAGTGCTGTGGGGCTAGAAGGGGGGACAAATAAAGGGCGCAAGTCAGGGCAAGGCAGAAGGGAGTGGGAGAAGAGGAAAGAAGGGACGTAGTTGGGGAAGGCCTCTTGGAGGAGATGTGCCTTCAATAAGGCTTTGAAGAGGCAGAGAGTAACTGTTGGATATGAGGAGAGAGGATGTTGGCTGTCTGGGAAAGCACTGTATGTGCTGCTACACACAGCGAGGACAGAAATGGGGTACTAATTATTTTCCATTCTTACCTGGCCCAAGAGTAGAATCCAAGTTATCCTTTCTCTTCCCCCTCCATTAAACAGGGGAAAGTTCAAGCATCAAGAAAGCATCCTTCTTCAGATGTTTTAGGACTTCAAATGTCATCCTTCTCCAGAAGGCCTTCCCAGACTGAGCCCTCTCTTTCCTCTCCCCCTCCTCCCCATCCCCCTGCCTTACCTCCTTCCCCTCCCCACAACACCTGTATATATGTATATATGTTTGTACATATTTATTACTCTATTTATTTATTTATTTTACTTATACATACTTATTTTATTTATTTTATTTTGTTAATATGTTTTGTTGTCTGTCTCCCCCTTATAGACTGTGAGCCCACTGTTGGGTAGGGACCGTCTCTATATGTTGCCAACTTGTACTTCCCTAGCGCTTAATACAGTGCTCTGCACACAGTAAGCGCTCAATAAATACAATTGAATGAATGAATGAATGAATCCTAACTCTCTCTCTCTTTGGTCCTTCTTCCTTTTTTAAATCATATTTGTTAAGCCCTTTCTAGGTGCCAAGCACTATACCAAGTACTGGGCTAGCTATAAGATAGTCAGGTTGGATACAGTCCATGTCTCACATGGGGCTCACAGTGTTAATTCCCATTTTATAGACTAGGTAACTGAGGCACAGAGCAGTGAAGTGACTTGCTCAAAGTCACACGGCAGACAATTGGCAGAGCCGGGATTAGAACCCAGGTCCTTCTGACTCCCAAGCCCATGCTCTATCCACTAGGCCATGCTGCTTTTCTGTCAACTTCCCTTCATAGTCTTCCAGCTTTTCCAGGGAAAAAAATGCTCATTTCATTTCATTTCATTTCACTTCCCTCGCATCTTTGGTGGAGAGAAAGGGACAGGATTTTTAAAAGCATTATTCATTCATTAATTCCATCATTTATTGAGTGCTTACTGTGTGTATAACACTGAAGTAAGCTCTTGGGAGAGCACAATACAACAACAAACAGACACAGTCCCTGCCCACAATGAGCTCACAGTCTAGAGGATTATGTAGGCTGGTACATTTTGGGTACTTATTTGCAAGGCGTAGTAAAGATCTCTCAGTCCTAGCTCAACAAAGCTCAAAGGTCTAGAGAGACTATTGTAAGGGAGGGAGAGTTTGGGGTCAAGGAGGGATTGGCAGGAGTCCTCAACATGAAGTATCACTTGGTCCAACAGGGCTAGTCAAAGTTCAGAGCAGAGAGCTGAGTGAGAGAACAGACATCTGAGGACAGGGTAACTATCCTCCCTGTCTCCCAAGTTCATTATCCATGACTCATGTCTCTCATTCTACCCATATAACCTTTCGGTCACTAAATCCTGTCAGTTCTACTTGTATAACCACTAAAATCCATCCTTTTCTCTCCATCCACACTCCTACTTTGCTGATCCAAGCACTTTCTTTACCCCACCTTAATTACTGCGTCAGCCTCTTCACTGATCTCTCTGCCTCCTGTCTCTCTACACTCCAATCCTTACTTCTACATAATTGAAAAATAAAAAAAAAGTTGTCCTTGTCTCCCCACTCCTCAAGAACCTCCAGTGGTTTCTCATCCATCTCCACATCAAACCTAAACTCCATACTCTTGGCTTCAAAGCAGTCAGTCAGCCTGCTCACCCTTCTTCCTCACCTCACTAATTTCCTAATACAACTCAGCTCACCATGCACATTTTACTCTTGGAACACCAACCTACTTAATGTACTATGATCTCATCTGTCTCACAGCCTACCCCTTGTCCATATCCTCCTTCTATCCTGGAACTCCTTCCCCCTTCCCATTTAACAGCACCACTCTCCAACCTCAGTCTTATTAAAATCTAATTTCTTACAAGAGGTCTTTCCTCACTAAGCCCTCACCTTCCCTTTCCCCTTCACTATGCCTATGCACTTGGATATGTACCCTTTAAATACTTGATATTCATCCCACCCTCTCCCCCCCAGCACATATGTACATATGTGTAATTTATTTTGTCTATCTCCCCCTTTAGACTGTAAGCAAGTTGTGGACAGGGAAAGTGTCTACAAACTCTGTTGTATTGTACTCTCCCAAGTGCTTAGTACAGTGCTCTGCATACAGTAAATATTCAATAAATACCATTGAAGATAATGCACATAGTAAATATGCAATGAATACAATTGATTGACTGACTGACAGCTCATGGATCACTGTAGTTTATCCCATCTGCCTGCACCTAAGGTGGTATCTGCTCAATGCATTTTGAACAAGACAAGGAATATTTCAAGTGGAACAAAATTTGAGGATAATCTGAAGGAGAAAAATATACCTGCTCATTTATCAAACTGGGAAAATAATAATAATAATATAACCAAAGTGGTAGAATTTGTTAAGCCCTTACTATGGGCCAAATACTATACTAAATGCTGGAGTAGATACAAGAAGGTAATCACACTGGACACAACCTCTGTCCCACATGCTGCTGCTCACAGTTTAAGTCAGAGAGAGACAGCAGGTATTGCAGATGAGGAAACTGAGGAACAGCAAAGTTAAGTGGCTTGCTCAAGGTCACACAGTAAATTAGTGGCAGAGATGGGATTAGAACTCAGATCCTGTGTCTCCCAAGCCTGTGTTCTTTCCATTAATGTAGCATTTCCCACAAGAGAGAGATAAAGGTACAGATATAACAATAATCATAATGATAATAATTGTGGTATTTGTTAAATGCTTACTATGTGCCAGACACTTGTGGAAGCAGCGTGGCTCAGTGGAAAGAGCCCGGGCTTTGGAGTCAGAGGTCATGGGTTCAAATCCCAGCTCCACCACTTGTCAGCTGTGTGACTTTGGGTAAGTCACTTCACGTCTCTGTGCCTCAGTGACCTCATCTGTAAAATGGAGATGAAGACTGTGAGCCCCCCGTGGGACAACCTGTTCACCTTGTAACCTCCCCAGTGCTTAGAACAATGCTTTGCACATAGTAAGCACTTTATAAATGCCATTATTATTTTTATTATTACTAAGTGCTGGGGTAGATACAAGACATTCAGGTCAAACACAGTCCCCATCCCACATAAAGCTCATAGTCTTCATCCCCATCTACTTATGAGGTAACTGATGCACAAAGAATAAGTTAAATGTCTTGCCTAAGGTCACCCAGCAGACAAGTGGTGGAACTGGGATTAGAACCCAAGTCCTCTAAGTCCTCATCTGTAAAATCGGAATTAAGGCTGTGAGCCCCATTTAGGACAGGGACTGCGTCCAAGCTGACAACCATGTATCTACCCCAGTGCTTAGTTCGGGCACATGTAAGCACTTAACAAATACTGTAAAAAAAAAAAGCTGGTTCAAATTAGACTTCTTTAATCCTGTTAGATGTTGGGTCAGCATCATGTTGGAGTCGATCTAACGGTTGCCTTGCAGGTGGACAGGAGATAAAATTAGTTTTCAAAGCAAAGCTCAACTGTTCAATTTGCTGACGTTAGAAACAGTCTGTCTCTGCCTCATTTATTTTGTGGTTTTCCTTCTGGGGGGTGGTGATAGCTCAGAAGACTGGTGGGAGGATTTTGGAAAATGTGGACTTTGCTGGGTAAACTGAATCATACTAAAGACTGTTGAACACTTGGTAGTAGGAGGAAAAGAGAGGTAAAGGTGGTGATTTTGTTGATTCTTAAGTGTGCTGATTCCAATGATGCCCTATATGACATCTTTATTTGTGGTTCTGAGACTTAAACATTGAGCTTGTCAGCTTAATCTACGTGGTGGCAATATGGTTTTTGTTCAAAAGAAGAGAGGCCTAGTGCATAGAGCACAGGCCTGCGAGTCAGAAGGACCTGGGTTCTACTTCCAACTTTGCCACTTGTCTGCTGTGTGATCTTGGGCAAGTCACTTAACTTCTCTGTGCCTCAGTTACCTCACCTATAAAATGGGGATTAAGACTGTGAGGCCCATGTGGGCCAGGGACTGTGCCCAATCTGATTATTTTGTATCTATCCCAACACTTTTACAGTGTCTGGCATGTAGTAAATACGATTGATTGATAGTAAGCACTTAAAAATTACCATAAAACAAAAAAATAATTCTCAATATTCTATGTGTCTGCCTTCTCTCCTCTTAGCCTGCAAGTCTCTCCTGGTAAAGGGACTGTTTACGAATTGTTTATCTTGTCTTTACCTTCTCCTTAGCCGTAGTAAGTGATTGGCACATGCTCAGTAAATCTGATAATAATGTGAGAGTCTTCACTTTCCATCTCTTCACCTGCATGTATCTTAATTCATTTTACATTAAAAAAATTATTAGTGGAAAATATCAGCACGGGGAAACTTTCTCCAAGCATTCAAGAAGTATTTTCTCTTTTAGGTCCCAGAGCCAGGTACTCACAAGGAAGAAATGGCGTATTGCTTTTCTGAATAAAAGGAAAAGTGGAGTGACAATTATTTTCCAGAAGGCATAGGAATCCCATGTTCATGCAAATATGTGTGTTGTTTTCTGACTCAACAAAAGGGCCTTTGCTTTCATTTTCATTCCTTTTGACATTTCTATAGTAGTTTTCAGCATCAGTAATATCATTCTCATTCATTTAGTTGCTGGTGTCTAAGAGGAACAAGGACATCTTTTGAGAAGCTCAATGGCCCAGTGGAAAGAGCATAGACCTTCGTGTCAGGGGACCTGGGTTCTAATCCCGGCTCTATCACTTGCCTGCTGTGTGACCTTGGGCAACTCAATTTCTTTATACCACAGTTTCCTCATCTATAAAACTGGGATTTAAAGCTTGTTCTCCTCTGTTCTTAGGCAGATTCCCTTTGAGATATGGACTGTGTCTGATATACTTATCTTGTATTTATCCCAGTGCTAAGAACAGTGCTTGGCATATAGTAAGTGCTTAGTAAATACCACAATTATTATAATTATTGCATTTTTACTATCCAATATCTACCTACCCCAAACTCTACAAAGGACATCTTTATTGAAAAAAAAAATATTGAAGTTCCTTTTTCATTATTCCCTCCATAGGTACAAAGGATTTAAAGGCAACTGTTCCATCTCTTTCATCGATCAGTTTAAAGCACTTCATCAATGTAACAAATATTGTGAAATGTTGGGGTTGAAATCACTTCAAGCCAATCACCAGAAACAAAGGAAGCCAACCAGCGGGAGAAACAAAGTTCAACCAAACACTTCCAATATAAAGAAAACTATGGGTGTGGTACAAGAAAACAAGACATAGACTGTTGTTTGAAGTTGTCTGCTAACAATGCATATGCCTTGTGAGAATGTGGGGCGGGGAGGGGAGAGGGTTGGAGAGGAAGAGAGAGAAAGAGAGAGTGAGAGAGAGGGAGAGCAAAAGAGAGGGGGAAGAAAGAGAGAGACAGTCTGAACTTTTGTGTATAAATGTGACTAGAGTGAGGTGTTTGTACTTGGAAATGCTTCAAAAACATGACTCTTCGTCTTCCGAAAAGTTAGAAGAGATTGGAACCCAGGACTTTGATCACGGGGAGAACAAATCAAAGGGCAGAAGGCAAAGACAGCATTGTCCCTGTATAAATAAGTATTTTAAACAACCTCACATTACTGTATGTTTGTGTATTTGCATACTGTTGTGTTACCTAGACCTTGGTGTGAAGTGGGAGACTCCTACCATATCATGCCTAACTTCTATGAACCCAGAGGTCATGGGTTCAAATACCGGCTCCACCACTTGTCAGCTCTGTGACTTTGGGCAAGTCACTTCACTTCTCTGTGCCTCAGTTACCTCATCTGTAAAATGGGGATTAAGATTGTGAGCTCCACGTGGGGCAACCTGATCACCTTGTATCCCCCCAGTGCTTAGAACAGTGCTTTGCACATAGTAAGCGCTTAACAAATACCATCATTATTATTCTTATTCTAGATTTTTACACCGGTGATGTTATGGCATTCAGCTGCTATGTAAACTTGAAATATGAACTCCTCCTTTGTATTAAAATTTTGCGCTAGTGGTGAATTCTGGCATTTCATGCTGAAGACAGGATAAGGTAATTATGACCTTTTTCATAATTATTTAAACAGTTATAAAGTTGAGACACATAGTTGTACTGTACTGTTTAATAAAATTCCTACTTCAACAGAAGTGAGTCGTATGCATATTATGGTCATTAGAACCACCTGTTACATGGAATTTGAAACATTAACCAAGTGCTCTAGGAGCTCAGCCCCCGCATTATAGAAAATTTTCTCTTTAAGCCCCCCAAAGCCCTGAATTTGCCTATTTTTACTTAGATTTTTATCCTCTAAAGACCATGAATCATGAAGGGCTGGTATTTTCTGGTTGACAGAATAGTCAGCAGCCATGTACAAAGTCTAAAACTGGAGGTCTGGTCCTTTCTGAGTTTTTACAAGGATCAAAACACACTTAATATTAGGGTATTTGTTTAGCACTTCCTATGTGGCAAGCATGTTCTAAGACCTGGGGTAGATACAGTTAATCAGGTCATACACAGTCCCTGTCCCACTTGTAAATTCAGCTTTAAGGGGTAACCTGTGGGAAGAGCCTTGAAGATAATCCCAAATCCCATTGAGACTGGAATCAGGCTTCCACCAGCTAGGGGTACATTCAATTGTTTGCGGGGAGGACAGAGGGAGATACAGTGAACAGGCAGAGATGGAACAGGGATCAAGTAGGACGGAGAGGGGGAAATAGAGGAAAAGGAAAAGGTACAGAGAAGAAGAGGAGAAGAAAAAGAGGGACAAAAGGGGGACAAAGTATTACAAGGAGAGGGAAAAGGGAGAGAGAAAGACAAATATGAGATAAAAAGATGAGGAAATAAAGGGAAAAGTGGTTTGAGAATGGGGGGCTTGAAAAGAGGGGAAGAGAGGTACAGGAAAGATAGCTATAACAAAATACTGCAGAGCTGGAGTTTGGAATTCCTCAAGTCCTGTAGGACTGCAGACTAGGAGAAAGAAGAATGCATCTCCAACTCTAGACCCAGTGCAGTGCTTAGCGTACGGTAAGTACTCAATCAATCAATCGATGGTATTTATTGAGTGCTTACTATGTGCAAGCACTATACTAAGTACTTGGGAAAGTACTATACAACAGAATTAGCAGACAGTTTCCCTGCCCATAACAAATTTTCAGTCTAGAGGGGGAGACAGACATCCAAATGAATAAATACCACTGAATGATTGACATCCCTGGGACTTTGCAACATGGGGAGCCTATGAGGTCGTTTGGAAATATGAGTGGGGTATAGCAGTGGATGGATACTCACAGCAGGTCTGGCCTCCATCCAGCAGATGCTTCTTCTCCTCTTCTATTCTTCTTCTCCTCTCCTCAGCTTCTCCTCCTTCTTCTCAATGCAGATCACTTCTGTACAATAGTAATAGTAGAATAGTATTTATCAGATATCCACTGGGTGCAATGCACTGCATACTGGAAAATAAGTGTACAGATGAGCACTTTACAGTCAAATGTTCCCTACCCACAAGGAGCCTACACTCTAGGAGAGGAGACACATACAAATATTTTAATATAGATTAATCAAAATAAATGATTGAATATATTTACAAAAGTGTTGAGGATGGGCATAAATGATTTTCCACCTAAGCAGCACAGCCTAGTGAGGAAAACCTGAGCCTGGGAGTCTGAGGATCAGGGTTCTAATCCCGGCTCCATCACTAGCCTATTTTGGACTTTGGGCAAATCACTTACATTCTTTGAGTTTCAGTTTCTTCATCTGTAAAATGAGGATTTTTTAAAAAAGACATTTGTTAAACATTTACTATGTACCAGGCATTGTTCTAAGTGCTGGTGTGGATAGAAACAAATCAGGTTGGACACAGTCCCTGTCCCACATGGGGCTCACAATCTTAATCCCCATTTTACAGCTGAGGTAACTGAGGCACAGAGAGGTTAAGTGACTTGCCCAAGGTCACACTGCAGACAAGTGTGCAGTGTGATGAGTGACAAGTGAGCCAGGATTAGAACCCAGGTTCTGCCTCCCAGGTGTGTGCTCTATTCACTAGGCCACACTGCTTTGAAAGATTAAACACCTGTTCTCTCTCCCACTTAGACTGTGAAGCCCATGTGTCCAACCTGATTATCTTGTATCTACCACAAGAAGAAGCAGCGTGGCTCAGTGGAAAGAGCACGGGCTTTGGAGTCAGAGGTTATGGGTTCAAATCCCAGCTCCGCCAATTGTCAGTTGTGTGACTTTGGGCAAGTCACTTAACTTCTCTGTTCCTCAGTTCCCTCATCTGTAAAATGGGGATTAAGACTGTGAGCCCCCGTGGGTCAACATGATCACCTTGTAACCTCCCAAGCGCTTAGAACAGTTTGCACATAATAAGTGTTTAATAAATGCCATTATCATTATTATTATTACCACAGTGTTTAGTCCAATGATTGGTGCATAGTAAGTTTTTAACAGGAATCACAGTTACCATTGATAACTGGTGCTTGCCTAGGCTGCTTCAAGCAGAGAGTAAAGGAGGAGGGAGATAGAGTTACTTTCCATTCCACTTTTTGATGATCATTCTTCCCAGGAATTCTGGGTGTAGTAGTTACATCAAAACCAATGTTACATGGAGGGAATACTTACCATGGCTTTTGTAAAGCATAGGTTGAAACATAGTCCCTTGCCATTTCCCTGAAAGGTATCCCAGGCCTGTTCTTATAGTTAGTCAAGTTAGTAGAGCAAGTCTGGCTTGGAAAAAGAAGTCTGCCCATAACTAGGACTTGTTCTCTATGTCATTAACTAAACAGGAATGATTATAGCCTTTTGGCTCAGGGTCGCCCTATTTTGAGCATTGATATGGCCTGTTTTATGTCTAAGGGAGAGGTGAGAGGTTTTCAGGAAGAAATATGTTTGGCTTCCAAAGGAATTCCAAACTCCACTTTTGGAATGAATTTCCACATGTATTTGATTTCAGTCCTGAAAAGTCTTCACCCTGGATTCAGGAATTGGGCTGAGGGGGTTGGCGGGAAAAGTTGAAGAGAGGGGGTATGCGCCATGCTGTAATGTCCCTGCATTAAATCCTCTGAATTCCTCTATATGCAAACTTCTATTAGACCAATTAGCCAAATTAAAGGGCTCCCCCTCCCCATGCCTAACATGTCTAGACATTTTAGCCAAGGGGCTAGAAAGTCAATGAAGCAGGTGGCCTGCAGCTGCAGTTATCCTGGTTGAGGTCATTAACTATTGCTGCTGCTGTTGCTCTATAGGCATGGGCAAACACACACACATACATATACTCCTATTACTGACCTCACCAACCCAAATCCTCTGTTAAAAAAGTGCCAAGGTCAAATCTATTTTCTTTGGTAATCCAGGGAAAGATAGCTCCTGAATTTGTACAGATGGGGCCCAACCACCTTTGACTAATGGACAGAGTGGCAGTCCAGGCCTGCCATCCTCGAGGGACACACCACAGCTATCAGGGAGACCTTAAGATCCATCCATCCATCCATCCCATCCATCCCCTTTCATCCTCTTCCAGTGCTGCCTAAGGGACAAAAATAGGCCCCAGAAGTGTCATAGGGAGGGAAAGGGTACCCAGTTACAGGGGGATTTAGGGGGGCAGAAGTATAAAATTTGCCTTTGGAAGGACCCCAAGAGGCAGGGAGAAAGGAAATTCATTCATTCATTCAACTATATTTATTGAGCACTTACTGTGTGCAGAGCACTGTACTAAGCACTTGGGAAGAACAAGTCAGCAACATATAGAGACAGTCCCTACTCAACAATGGGATCACAGTCTAGAAGGGGGAGACAGACAGCAAAACAAAACAAGTAGACAGGTGTCAAAGCCATCAGAATAAATAGAATTGTAGCTATATACACATCATTAATAAAATAGAGTAGTAAATATGTACAAGTAAAATGGAGTAATAAATATGTACAAATATATACAAGTGCCATGGGAGGGGAGGAGGAGATCAAAGAATGTTAAACACTTACAACAAGAGTGCAAGCGCTTAGGCAGCATGAGAAGCAGCATGGCATTGCAGATAGAGCTGACCTGGGACTCAGAAGGTCATGGGTTCTAATCTCAGCACTGCCACTTGTCTGTTGTGAGACCTATGGCAAGTCACGTCACTTCTTTGTGTTTCAGTTACCTCATCTGCAAAATGGGGATTGAGACTGTGTCTGTCTCCAGTCCCTTCTTCCCCTGTATAATCTTAGATTGTGAGTTCCACAGAGGGAAGGGACCATGTTTAATTCCCACCTGCATATTTTCTCTCAGTGATTAGGATAGTGTTCTGCACACAGTAAGTTCTTTATAAATACTATTACCACTACTAATTTCTGTGAATGCTAATACAGATCCTAAATTACCTGGTGAGCTTTTATTATCATATAGTCACCCATGTAAGCTCACTGTGGGCAGGGTGTGTGGCTGTTTATTGTGATTGCTTAGTATAGGCAGGGAATGTGACCGTGACTTAGTATAGTGCACAGTATGCACTCAATAAATGTGATTGAATAAGTGAATTGTGCATGCACTAATTCCTTTGGTGGATGCTTCAAGGCAGGAAAGGGCAAATGACCTATCCAAGTGTCTGACATGATGTCATGGCACTGGGAGAGTTCCTTTCATTTCACATATTTCTTATTTCTTACATTCTAGCAACAAGCTTGGGCCCCAAGTGGGATACAGCTGTCTCCAGCAACTTCCCAGGCAGGTAACACTGACAACATCATTTCCATGTAAAGTATCAGATAGATCAAGCTGTTGAGCCTCTGGGACAGGCCCTTTCTTGTTTCCTGGCATTTTAAATATCCATCTTCAAAAGAAGATTGTATTGTTCAAAATGTAGCAGCTGGTTGATTTTCAGAAGAGATTTCAAGGAGAAAAATCTCAAGATACTCTCCTTTTGTTTCTCGCAAAATCTTTGATTCCCAATCCTTATCACTAGGCTACTTTTCCAATTGATCCCCACCTGTTAAGAGATCAAACAGGGCCCAGATTTATGATATTGTCAATAAATTTTCTTACCAGATAGAAGCTTTTCTCCCCCTTGAAGCCTCCCCAAATTAGCTTAGCAGCTGCCTTTTAGACAGCTTGGGGGAATTGGCAATGAGCTGTCTGACATTCAGCTAATCAATGTAGAACCAAGATGCAGTTCACATTCTGGAAATGATTAGTGTTTACAAGGGTAAGAATAGGTTGGATGTTTTGTCATCTGCCTGGTCAGCCCAATAGCGAGACATTGCTGAAAATCCAAATGCTATGTTCCCTTCATTGATCTTTGAAAACAATGGGGCATGAATGCAGAGTGCTGTATTATAGAAGGACATTATTTAAAAGCTAAAAAATCCATATATTCCTTGCAGATACTGCAACATAGTAAATGTGCTTCAGTTCCTGATTTTAAAGTAGAACAAGATGCTACTGATTTTGCAGTTTTTGTTCAATTAATGTGATGTGTAGATAAGTACTGAAAAGGCCCTTACACAAAAAATGCAAAGGCACTGGTTAGTTAGGACAACTGTGATTTGCTTGGTACACAGTAAGTGGTTAACAAATACCATTATTATTATTACTATTACTATACTGTGAGAATGGATCTCATTGCCTGTCTCATTATGGCTGCTCTTAGAACTATATGACTTCCTGAAGTGATTCTGTCTCTAATCATCAATCATATTTTGGAATGTTTACTGTGTATAGAGCACTTTACTAAGTACTTGGGAGAGTACAATATAACAGAGTTGGTAGTCACGTTCCTTGCCCTCAATGAGTTTACAGTCTAGTCACTTGCAAGACTAAATAAATGCACGTTTCATTAAAGTTTGACATGGGCCTCCACTGAGTGCACATCTTTAGTGCAAAAGGTGTGAAAACTATGACAATTTAGGTGATGATTTTCATTCCTGGATGAATCCAGTTCCGGATGGATGAGTAGCTGTTTTAAATAAACACTTCCTTTATGTTATACAAGAACCTCTCAGCAAGTGCTCTGCCTATCTCCACGATTATGTTGTAAGAATTCATTGAACAGAACTATTGTTTTCATAGTGAGCACAAATAATTAATTTTCTAATTATATTTGCTTTTCTAATTATAAATACGTTGCTGCAAAGATGAAATACTGGGCAGAAGAGAACATTGATCTGACTAGGCAATGGAGCTGCTTCTCTCCTTACGTTCTCTGTGTCAGCACACCCAACAATCACTGATGGCAAGGCAAAGAGGTAAAAACAAGAAAATCTGGAGCAGCAGTGCTTATTACCTGCCCAAGACAATCAGAAAGGGAAATCTGATTTCAGGAAACCACACTCAAGACGTAGTCCACATTTATAATCTCAGGGACACACAGTACCAGCAGTAGTTCTTGTTCTAGAAGAGGAACACAGATTTGGGAATTAGGGCCACATCTTAACTTTTCTTTGTCTCAAAATTTGTCTCAAATTTCTCACCAGATAACTCATGAAGTACCACCTGCTTCTCTGCAGTATTGTGAGAACTCACTGGATAGGAAAAGAAAATCTGTCAAGCCATTAAGAAATAAGCTCTCTTTAAAGACAGTATTTCATTAAGCAAGCATGATCATGGGGATCAAATATTGTTATATAATGTGAAAGCAACTTACCATTCTGATCATATAAGAATATTTGTGAATGAGAAGCTTATTTTTGATAATTGCTGTGACTATACAAAGATCATAGGAATGTTCTGCTGTCATATAGAGCTTCGTGATTTAATAGTATAAAAAAAGAAAGTACAAAATGCTCTTCAAATAAGAGGTGTTGCATAATCATTATCCTGAAGAGATGTTGGAATGGTTCCCTCAGTTCTCTTTGGGAAATCACAGAAACAAAAAAGAACTGAAAAGAACATCCTGTTTTAAAGGTAGAACAATCACGGTGGAAAAGTAGAATATTTCAAATCTCTATCCCAGGGGATTTCTTGGTTCTCACTTTCCATATAATAATAATAATAATGATGATGGCATTTATTAAGCACTTGCTATATGCAAAGCACTGTTCTAAGCACTGGGGGGGATACAAGGTTATCAGGTTGTCCCACATGGGGCTCACAGTCTTCATCCCCATTTTACAGATGAGGGAACTGAGGTACAGAGAAGTTAAGTGGCTTGCCCAAAGTCACACAGCTGACAAGTGGCAGAGGCAGGATTTGAACCCATGACCTCTGACTCCAAAGCCTGTGCTCTTTTCCACTGAGCCATGCTGCTTCTCATAAATGTTCATATGTTCACCTGTGTCAATGGCCACTCAATTTTTAGCTCATCCACCTCAGACCCTGCCCATCTAGAGTCCTGTTTAAAGCCAGATGATTGGCCATTTTCACCCATCTGAGCAACCTCAGAAATCAGGCTCCTTTGTTTTACATTTAGCTTTATGGACTACTTCTTGAGGTATTATAACTGCTACCACCATCCAGTGACTTGAAGAAATTACTTCCAAATTGGCATTGGAAACAGTAGCTGTTCAGTGTATGTAATATTTAAATATAGCAAGCTAAATAAGAACTAAAATGAAATTCTGGAAATTAAGAAGTAAATAAGAAATAAAATAACATTAGTAGGAATAGCATATAAGTAGGGCTTTGGCAGCACTGGAAAACTACCATAAGAAGACTATAGCTGTTTCCCTTTTGGCCGTCCTTTGCCTCGGATCTTTCAGCCATCACAGGAATGATCTATCAATTAACGGTGCTTATTGAGTGCTTACTGTGTACAGAGCACTATACTGAGGTCTTGGGAGAGTATTACAGGGTTGGTAGACACATTTGCTGCCCACAACACATTGATCTCCTGCTTCCCTAACCTGAGGTCAGGGATACATCAAGCAAAACTCCTCACTATTTTCTTCAATGTGCTCCATCACCTTGCCCTCTCCTACCTCACCTCCCTTCTCTCCTACTACAGCCCAGCCTGCACACTCCACTCCTCTGCCACTAATCTCCTCAGCGTGCCTCGTTCTTGCCTGTCCCGCCGTCAATCCCTGGCCCACATCCTACCTCTAGTCTGGAATGCCCTCCCTCCACACATTTGCCAAACTAGCTCTCTTCCTCCCTTCAAAGCCCTACTGAGAGCTCACCTCCTCCAGGAAGTCTTCCCAAACTGAGCACCCCCTTTTACCATTAGAAGAGTGAAGTCTGAGGGCTGAGTTGTAGCAGGAGAGTAGCAAGGTGAGGTAGGTGGGGGCAAGGTGATTTAGTGCTTTAAAACCAATGGTGAGGAGTTTTTGTTTGCTTGATTCATTCATTCATTCAATTGTATTTATTGAGCACTTACTGTGTGCAGAGCACTGTACTAAGCACTTGGGAAGTACAAGTTGGCAACATATAGATGGTCCCTGCCGAACAACGGGCTCACAGTCTAGAAGGGGGAAACAGACAACAAAACATGTGGACAGGTGTCAAGTCATCAGAATAAATAGAAATAAAGCTAGAGGCATATCATTAACAACATAAATAGAATAGTAAACATGTACAAGTAAAATAGAGTAATAAATCTGTACAAATATATATACAGGTGCAGCGGGGAGGGGAAGGAGGTAGGGTGGGGGGAATGGGGAGGAGGAGAGGGAAAAAGGGGGCTCAGTCTGGGAAAGTCTCCTGGAGGAGGTGAACTCTTGGTAGGGCTTTGAAGAGGTACTTTCTCAGCACTCTGGTCAGGCCTTCGGTCCTACTGATTGAGTGCTTATTGGGGGCACAGCGCTGTACCGAGCACTTGGAAAGAACAATTGTGAGCCCACTGTTGGATAGGGACCGTCTATATATGTTTCCAACTTGTACTTCCCAAGCGCTTAGTACACTGCTCTGCACACAGGAAGCGCTCAATAAATATGATTGATTGATTGATTGAAATAGGGACAATCCCCGCCCACAACAGGCTCACATTATTGGGTAGGGACTGTCGCCATTGCCGAATTGTAAATAATAAATGAATAATGATGGCATTTGTTAAGTGCTTACTATGTGCAAAGCACTTTTCTAAGCGCGGGTGGTGGGGGAATACAAGGTGATCAGATTGTCCCACGGGGGTCTCACAGTCTTAATCCCCATTTTACAGATGAGGTAACTGAAGCATAGAGGAGTGAAGTAACTTGCCCAAAGTCACACAGCTGACAATTGGTGGAGCAGGAATTTGAACCCACAACCTCTGGCTCCCAAGTCCATGCTCTTTCCATTGAGCCACGCTGCTTTCCAAGTGCTTGGTACAGTGCTCTGCGCACAGTAAGCGCTCAATATGATTGAATGAATTAACATTACTGTATTTGTTAAGCACTTACCAAGTGCCAAGCACTGTTCTAAGCACTGGGGTAGAGACAATCCCTGCCCACAACGGGCTCACATTACTGTGTAGGGATTGTCTCTATTTCTGAATTGTACTTTCCAAGCACTTAGTACACTGCTCTGCACAAAGTAAGCACTCAATAAATATGATTACATGGTGAGGAGGTGAATGGACAACCACGCGTTTCTTGAGGAATTGGGAAACATGTCTTGAGCATTTTTGTAGAAAAATGATCTGGGCAGCAAAGTGAAGTATGGACTGGAGTGGGGAGAGACAGGACAAATGTCTTACCATAGGTTTTAAGGCACTCCATCACCTTGCCCCCTCCTACCTTAGTTCACTGACTTCCTATTACAACTCAGCCCACACACTCTGCTCCTCTAATGCCAAGCTACTCACTTTACCTCAATCTCATCTATCTTGCCACCAACCCCTTTCCCACATCCTCTCTGTGGTCTGGAATTCCCTTCCTTTTCATATCTGACAGAATATCCCCATCTTCAAAGGCTTACTGAAGGAACATCATCTCCAAGAGGCTTTCCCCAACTGGGCCCTCATTTCCTCTTCTCCCATTCTCTTCTGAGTTGCCCTTGCATTTGGTTCATTCATTCCATCGTATTGATTAAACACTTACTGTGTGCAAAGCATTGTACTAAGTGCTTGGGAGAGTACAACACAATGACAGACACATTCCCTGGCCACAACAAGCTCATTCACCCCTCCCTTAGCCTTATGTACGTATCCATAATTTATTTGTTTATATAAATGTTGTATCGCCGTCGATACTGTAAGATCACTGTGACCAGGGAACGTGTTTACCAGCTCTGTTATACTGTATCCTTCCAAGTGCTTAATACAGTGCAATGCACACAGCAAGTGCTCAATAAATATGTTTGATTGATTGGAATGGGTTCAGATCCTGCTGTGTCATGCATATGCCACTGTCTGTATTTCAAGTTATGCCTGCCCCGGCATGATTTTTCTGATCGACCAAATATCCCCTCTGGGTGGGTCATAAATGTCTTCAGTGACAGTTGCCCTAGCAACCGGAATTGTACAGGCTACTGCAAGAAGCACTTCTTTAGGCTTCCCCAATCAATAAGGGAAAAAAAATTCCTTTTGTTTACACTTCACAGCCACGTACTTGACATAAATACACTACATCGAAAAACCCTAATTAATTCCATCATTTGAAAGAAATAATTTACCTTGCTTATCACAAGAAGGAAACAGAGACATTATCCAGCAAATCTTCAGGAATACCTTTTCCACACTATGCCTTGAAAAAATTTCCTACCTCGGCATTTCCACATGAGAAAATAATGAATCAGTAATATTTATCAGCACACAGAACAGTCCTAACGAAGCCCTGCCATATGCACAGCACTGTGGAGAGAGTTCTCAATTTTTCAGTGTAGTGGAGAGAAAACTATGGCATGGATTACCTAATTACAAATAATCAATAAGATATGGAGATCAGGCACCGATTAACCAATTTCATTGATCATTGTTGTTCTAAAATAAGGGATGCCTTGTCTTTTGCCACTGGGTGTCACTTTTTAAATCATCGAGTGTCAGGAAATAGCCTTCTCTGCTTAGTGGATAGAGCAAGGGCCTGGGAGTTAGAAGGTCATGAATTCTAATCTTGGTTCTCCCACTTGTCTACTCTGTGACTTTAGGCAAGTCACTTCATTTCTCTGTGCCTCAGTTACCTCATCTGTAAAATGGGAATTGAGACTGTGAGCGCAAAGTGGGACTGTGTCTGACCTGATTTCCTTGTATCCACACCAGTACAGTGCCTGAAACACGGTAACTATTTAATGAATACCACAATTATTAGTATTATTAATGATAATAAAAAGTAATAATGAATAATAATAGAGAAGCAGCATGGCTCAGTGGCTCAATGGAAAGAGCTCGGGCTTGGGAGTCATGGGTTCTAATTCTGGCTCCACCACATGTCTGCTGTGTGACTTTGGACAAGTCACTTAACTTCTCTGAGCCTCAGTTACCTCATCTGTAAAATGGGGATTAAGACTGTGAGCCCCACATGGGACAACTTGATCACCTTGTATCCCCCCCAGCGCTTAGAACAGTGCGCTGCACATAGTAAGCGCTTAACAAATGCCATTATTATTATTATTAGTATTATTCTCTGAGCCTCATCTGTAAAATGGGGATTAAGACTGTGAGCCCCACATGGGACAACCTGATCGCCTTGTATCCTCCCCAGAGCGTAGAACAGTGCTTTGCACATAGTAAGCGCTTAACAAATGCCATCATTAAAAGTATGTTAGTTCAACATTATGCCATTAGACAACAAGCAGATTGGGGAGGGGTGTACAATGTGCATAGACAATGGCAGCGTTGCAGCACCAAAGACAAGGGAGACATTGGACTCCCAGGACAAGAAATTATTTTTAGAATTGTTTTTAAAATCCCAGAAACAATGCCCAGGTGACATTTGTTTGTGTACATCCAGTAGAGGTCATGCAGCTGTGACACAGGCAGTTCAAGAAGTGTCCTCATTTTATTTGGCAAGAGCTGTTATTGCTTTGAGAAAGAAAATAAACAAGACCATAAGAAATGTCATAATAACACAGATCAATGTTTCACCAAGCCTGATCCCAGTATTCTAGCTCTGGCAGTGGAGGTCAAGGATATCAGGGAGGTCAGCGGGATGATTGCCTTTCTTATATCCATGCATCCATCCACCCAGCATTGCTAGCACAGAACTACTGTCCCTGAATTTGATTCCTTCTTGTGCCTTCTAATTTTTCTAATTTTTCCTTCTATCATACCCAACTCTGCTCTCTAATAACCCATCATGAAGTCTTAGGTTGAAGAACAATTCAGTAAATAATGGTGAGAGGATAAACCCAGAAGATTTGGGTAAGGGGGAACACTAAGATTATAAAGAAATGATTCTTCTATAGAACAGACTGTGGTCACTTGTGGGGTCACTAGCTCTTGTTTAAATAGTCATAGAATACAGGGTGCATACAGGGAAGAATGAATTGTCGGTCACTTCTCTAAATGAATATGCTTGGCAGCAGCCCCTGAAGTCAGATTTCTCAGTGATATCATACTAAGGATTGTAGTTTCCTTGAGAGCTTTGTTATAGTCTCCCAAGCACTTAATACAGTGCCTTGCACACAGTAGGGTGTTTTATAAGTAATATTGATTGATTGATTGGTAGATATATAGGATGTGAGGAGCTGTCGCTGCCCAAACCCCTCCAGAAGGGTACAGAAAGGGGGTAACAGCCTACAGTAAGTAACCATTCACCACGAGGAGTACCAGGGTCTGCACTTGGAAGGAAATTACTCTACATTAGCATCCTGTGACTCTCTTTGTGTTTCCTTTCCAAGATCTGGGGAATGAGTCTTTTGTGTGGGGATTACGAGAAGCCCTGATGTTCTATTCTGATTCTAAATGGATTCAGCTGGCACCTTGCAACAGGATTAACCTACCCTGAGGCCCATGCCATATGTCCCATTTCTGCTCTGCTGAAGGCTGCTGAAACATAGCGTGAAATAAAGACGGATTCCCTGTCATCAGGCTGGACCTTTGAATAATAAAATCCAAGAATTGGTAAAAGTGCAAATCACAAAAGGCAGGAAACAACTGATTTGGTCAGCCAGGACAGTAGGGCACTAATGATGAGGGAATATTGTCTAAAATACATTATCAAGAACATTGCCCAAAAGAAATTTGAAGGTACCATTGGACTGACCTATGACTGGCTTGCTTCCAAATGATGGTTTCCTCAAAATAGAACGGCTCTCATTGGGATTATATACTTTTATGGGAAGATGGCTCCAGAGGTTTGAAGAAGAGCAAAGTATACATCACAAGCAGCAGACCAGCGCTTGACACATGTTCATGTACACAGTTTAATCCTTTAAATAAGACATTTGTTTAATAAAACCTGAAGTTATTGGTTTTCTTTTCAGGGAAGACACACACCTCTCACCAAATATCATTTCTTCTTCCTCAGTCTCCTGTCTTATTTCCTTTTTTACAGTATTTGTTAAACACTTACTTTGTGCCAGCCATTGTACTAAGTGCTGGGGTAGATACAAGCTAATCAGGTTGGACACAGTCTGTGTCCCACATGGGGCTCATAATCCTAATCCCTATTTTACAGATGAGGTAACAGGCAGAGAGAAATTGAGGGACTTGCCCAGGGTCACACAGCAGATGAGTTGGATTTAAAACCTAGGTCCTCTGAGTCTCGGGCCCATGCTCTATCTACAAGGCCATGCTACTTCCTCTGAGAGGAAGGGTTAAATGGACTGAGGATGATTAGACTGACCATTTAATAATTGATGGTGTGGTTTTTGGATGATCTGTCCCTTGCCCTTTACTGATATGGTTCTGGACAGCTTTATGTCTGGCATCTTTATTTTTAATACACAGCCTGCTTCTGCCACCAGGTCTTTAATTTTATAAGTGCCATCCAAGGACCTGGAAGAAAAATGCAATGACTCTAAAAGAACAGAGGGAGTTAAATGTTCATGTTCACAATCAGCAAATATGTAGGTTCTGTATATTTCCATAAAAAACATTTCCTGTCTAACCTTAATCGTGCTCTTGCATCACATGGCATTATTTATGCAACATATGTAAAGTAATGGATGTGTAAAGTCAGATGTCAGCAAAAGTGACCCCCTGGAACTTTTTGGTGTTATCTGTGACAATCCTGAGTGATGCATTTATTAGCTGTAAAGCAGAGAGACTATTTATTGCAGTTTCTGTAACAAGAAACATGAGGTCAAATGTATGCAAATAGATATTTTTGTGTGTTTGAGCTGGTTTGGAGTTATTCCAAATGTAGTTTCTTCCTCCTAAAAGTCAATACAGAGTGCATATTGAATCCTTTTTCTTTATAGAGCATCAGAGTATACATCTGGAAAAGTGAAATAGATAAAGGAGACTCCATCCCTGCCCACAGGGAGCTTATAATCTAAAGGGGCAGAGAGACACAACTGTTTACAGGAAGGAGGAAGTGATTAAATAGTAGAATATGCAAATTAATGTTCCAAAGTGCAAAAAGAGATTGCAAATACAAATTGCAGAGGTACACAAAAGTGCCGGGAATAGTTAGGGGAGTTAACTTAGGGAGAAGGAAAATTAATTGGAAAAAACTTCTTGGAGGAGTTGGGATTTCAGAAGAGTTTTGAAGATGGAGAAAGAAGTAATCTGGAGGATTTGAAGGCATGCCAGATAGGAAGAAGGCAATTAGCCAGGGGTTGGAGGCTGGACAATGCTGGATGAGGCATAGTGTAAAGGTAGGTTAGGAAAAAATGAAGAATGCCAGCTGGGCTGGAGTAGAGAGAGAGAGCTGGGTGTCTTAAAGCCAATGGCCAGGAGTTTCTGCTTGATGCAGAGAAGAATGGGTAACCACTGAAAGTTTCTGAGAAGAGCAGGGAATGTCTACCAACTTTGTGGTACTGAACAATCCTAAATGCTTAGTACAGTAGTCTGTATATGCTACGTGCTCAATAGACACCATTGATGATGATGAGAGAAGGGATGTGTGCAGAATAACATTCTAGAAGGATAATCTGAGGGAAAAGTTGAAGTTTATATTGGCGAGGAGTAAGGCAGAATGCTTTGAGTCCGGGGAATAGGCTGATAACAGTAGTCATGCCGGGATATGTCATATATGTAGACTGAGATCAGGACTGTTCAGCTGCAGAGGAAGGGGTGGATCTGGGAAACTGGAGCAAAAACTGACAGGATTTAGTGACTAACAATATGAGAGATGAAAGTGAGGAGTCAAGGAAAATGCTAAGTTTGTGAGCTTGAGAGATGGGAAGGATGGTGGGGTCCACTGTGATGGGAATGTTGAAAGAAGAAGATTTGGAATAGCAGGTGAGGAGTTCAGTTTTGCATTTATTGAACTTGAGGTACTGGTGGGACATCCAGATAGAGAGGTGCTGTAGGCAAGTGGAAATGTCCGATTGCAGATGAGAGGGGGATCTGGGAATCATCTCCAAAGAGGCAGTAGCTGAAGCCAAGGGAGCTGATTAATCTCCTGGTTGGCTAAATTAAGATGAGAAGGAGACCCAAAAAGAGGGATCAGGGTTAGTTTGAGACAAACCTGTGTCCCTGTGTACTGAGAAAGCAATCAAAGGTTGGACCTGGGTTCTAATTCTGACTCCATCACTTGTCTGCTGTGAGACTTTGGGCAAGTAACAACTTCTTTGTGTCTTAGTTACCTCATTTGAAAAATGAGATGAGGATTAAGACTATGAGGCCCCTGTGCAACATCGACAGTGTCCAACCTGATTAGTTAGTAGCTACTCCAGTGCTTAATAAAGTGCCTGGCATATAGTAAGCACTTAAATACCATGAAGAAAGGATCTACTAAGCACTTATTGTGTGCAGAATACTGTAGTAAGCACTTAGGATAGTCCCAGTAAATGCCTAGACAAAATCCCTGCCCAAAGAAGTTTACAATCTAGCAAGATAAACATGAGGCTTTGTGGTGCTTGTCCTAGGAAAACGTACTGATTCACTTTACACAGGAACCTCAATCTGTAGGGCATCTTTGCCCATAAGAGTAACATATGGATCCCTTTGGCCCTCTTTTTTCATGATTTTGTGTGGGTGGGTGTCTCTTATTTCCTCTCCCTCCTACCTTTATTACTGAACCAAGGATGTGTTCCAGTCTTAGGAATGAAGAGGGTTTTTTTTTTTCTCTTTACCAAAGCTCAGTTCTTTGGATTACAACCATCAATGGGCCATGACACTTTCTGCTTTCAGATGACTGGAAGCGTTAGCCACACCTCCAAATCTCTGTATCAGCATTGATTATCCCACATAGGAAGTTTGTTTCATAATTTCTTTTGTTTCATGTAATGCTTACCTCATGCTGGATAAAATGCAGTCTCTGTCCTACAAAATCAATCAATTGGTAGTTATTGAGCATTTACTGTGTACAGAGCACTGTACTAAGCACTTGGGAAAGAACAATACAATAGAGTTGGTAGACACCATCCCTGCTCATGGAGTTTACAGTCCAGAGACTGTAATTGAAATTGAAATGTAATTGAAATCATGAAATTCTCCCTCAAGACTGTAAGCTCACTGTGGTCATTCATTCACTCATTCAATCATATTTATTGAGTGCTTACTGTGTGCAGAGCACTGTACTAAGCGCTTGGGAAGTACAATTTGGCAGCATATAGAGAAGGTCCCTACCCAACAATGGGCTCACAGTCTAGAAAGGGGAGACAGACAACAAAACAAGACATGTAGACAGGTGTCAAAACCATCAGAATAAATAGACATAGCTATATGCACATCATTAACAAAATTAATAGAGTAGTAAATACGTACAAGTAAAATAGAGTAATAAATCTGTACAAATATATACAAGTGCTATGGGGAGGGGAAGGAGGTAGGGCAGAGGTGGGGATAGGGAGGAGGAGAGGAAAATGGGGAAACAGTCTGGTGGTATATGTCTACCAACTCTGTTATATTGTACTCTCCCATGTACTTAATAATAATACTAATAATAATGTTGGTATTTGTTAAGCGCTTACTATGTGCAAAGCACTGTTCTAAGCGCTGGGGTAGACACAAGATAATCAGGTTGTCCCACGTGGGGCTCACAGTCTTCATCCCCATTTTACAGATGAGGGAACTGAGGCCCAGAGAAATTAAGTGACTTGCCCAAAGTCACACAGCAGACAAGTGGCGGAGTCGGGATTTGAACCCATGACCTCTTGACTCCAAAGCCCATGCTCTTTCCACTGAGCCACGCTGCTTCTCTGCTTAATACAATGCTCTGCACACAGTAAGCACTCAATAAATATGATTGACTGATTGCGGATAAAGCACAGACCCGAGAGCCAGACATCCAGTGTTCTAATCCTGCTCTGCCACTTAACTGCTGTGCAACCTTGGGCAAATCATTTAACTTCTCTGTTCCTCATGTTCCTCAACTGCAAAATGGGGATTCAATACCTGTTCTCCCTCCTACTTAGGCTGTGAGCCTCATTTGGGAAAGGAACTAAAGAACTCCTATAATTCTATTTATTTATATTGTTGCTATTAATGCCTTCTAGACTGTGAGCCCACTGTTGGGCAGGGACCGTCTCTATATGTTGCCAACTTGTACTTCCCAAGCGCTTAGTACAGTGCTCTGCACACAGTAAGCGCTCAATAAATACGATTGAATGAATGAACGAATGAACTCTAAACCCCAGTGCTTAGAATAGCATTTGGCACATAGTAAGCAATTAACAAATATAAAAAAGGAAATGCATTTCAACTGAGAACCAGTTTAGTTCAAAGACATTTCTACAAGTTAAAAAATTCCTAAATTGCTTTCAGCAAGTTCCGTGTAGCATAAAATTGAAGGAAACATAAGGATAGGCAGGCACTAGCATTAATAGAGAAACTAGTCTAATAATTGAATAATAAAAACAATGAGAGGCATGCATTTGTTCTCACATTTCAGGAAGCTTGGCTAGGTCATATGTAGTCACATTATCAACTTTGTTTATGAAATAAATTTTTAATGAGGATGATATTTTTACACATCTTGATTTCCATCTCATTTAAAACACACACAGTCTAAATCAGCAAAGGGGTGCATATGTCTTGCAAAGGAAAAGCTTCAACAGCCCATGATAGGCAGGGATTCTGGACTTTTCTTACATCCTCAAACAGCATATGCGTCATAGGTACAAAATGAGAGTAATTGCTTTCAGGATTTGAATGAACGGGGTGGACATGAGCATGACCCTTTTTAACCTTTTACTTATTCCAGAAAGTAAACACATTGTTGAGTGACTCCAAACAGACGGATGGCCCTACAGTAGCTATTTAGTGTGATAATGGCGTTTGATAGACTGGACACAAACACCAATGTCACACTCCACAGCTCTGGTAGCAAACGATCCAAGGTTGAGGAAGCCTTTCCCATACCACTCTTAATCTCAGCATCGGCACTGACGATCTCACACCGGACGTTTCTTCATTCCTCTTGCTCTGCCTATTGTGGAGAGGAAAAGCAAGCACAGGATGGCAGGGTTAGAATGAAATCTAGAACAAAGCACTAACACATATCCCCTTTTCCTTCTTCCTCCTAGCTTTAATTTATTTTAGTGTCTGCCTCCCTGTGTAGATTGTAAGCCTTCTGAAGGCAGGGATCATTTCTACTAACACTACTGTACTCTCCCAAGTACTAACTACAGTGCTCTGTACACAGTAGGTACTCACTAAATACTATTGATTTGAGAAAGTTACCCAGACCTACAGGTACTGGACAACATTTGAGTGGTCCTATATCTGATCCGCATGGATTAGCATACATTGTTGGGCAAAACAACTTCAACTGAAGAGAATGGAGGTTTTGAATGGAAACTAATTAAAAAACAAGAGCCAAGATTGTAATGAAATCTCATTTTGCCATGTTTCCAGAAGCTGAAGAAGAACATATCCTTCGAGGGAATATTTATTTAGACTTTGAGAAACAAGCACTTTGGGTGAGCCAAAATTATAATTCTTGATTGTGAGCCCATTGTTGGGTGGTGATTGTCTCTGTTGCTGAATTGTGCTTTCCAAGCACTAAGTACAGTGCTCTGCATACAGTAAGCACTCAATAAATACGATTGATTGAATGAATGAATAGTCAGATAATAGGAATAATGTCCATGGGCTTCCCTTGATTTACTCTATATATCATTGGCTCCTGACTAAATACTTTTTGAGCATACAAAAGTGGGTAAGTTGTGTGCGCTTTTAAAAAGGAGTTCCACTTATTTAGGAGTATCTAAAATTCTGTTCACTAGCTGGTAGGCATCACATTTTAAGCAAAATCTTCATCCTTCAAAACCCCGGTTTCTACCAGAGCAGTTAGGAGCCATTGACACCATTAGCAGGATATTCATCTTCTACCCACAGGAAAAAAATCGGTAAGTAAACCTTGTTTTGATTTTCACTGCTTTCCAGCTTCAATTCCTTTAAAGGACATTTATGAATTTTCACGCCACACACTGAAGAATAAAGATTTTTCTTCTTTTGATTTTCACTTAATAAAAATAGGAGGGTGTAAAGAAACACCTATTTCTCTGAACCCCTTGTGCTAAAATACTACCAAAAACTCCCCAGCATCTAAAGCAATGCCCTCCAGCCAGTGAAAATTCATTTGGCCACTACCATCAGAGATAGCAGTGCTTTGTGCTGTGCGTTTATTTGGTATTTACAAGAGCCAATTCTATTAACCTCCATTTGTTAATTATATTTTCCGAATTGTTCACTTCCTCTTGGAGCCCAACTGATGCTAGGATGTGAATTCAGAAGCTGCACACCGAGTTCAGTAAGGTCAGCAGGTCCTTGGGCTGTTCAGGTGGGGCATCAGCAGTGGACTGCAATGGAATGGATCGACCAAGGCAGCTGTCTGCTTTCCTTGCTGAGCTTGGGTGCCTACAGATCCTCTGCCCTCCCCTCACCTCGGGAACTGCTGATCACATCTGCCTCTTCCAGAAAGACTCCTAGCTACTCATCTGTTTGCCTCACACTTCTTCCCACTTAAAGCAAACATATTTGGGTCCTAGAAGTGCTGCCACTGTACTGGAAAGAACCAAGGAGACGAGTGGGGGCTCTAGTTTTGGGGCAGCTCCATCTCACTGAAGGAGGTATTTGCTTTGTATTATTATATATCATTTTCATTTATTCAACCCCCCCCCCAGTCCCACAGCACTTATGTATGTATCTGTAATTCATATATTTATATTAATTGTCTCCCTCTCTAGACTGTAAGCTCATTGTGGGAGGGGAATGTGTCTGTTTATTGTTATATTATACTCTCCCAAGTGCTTAGAACAGTGCTCTGCACACAATAAGTGTTCAATAAGTACATTTGAATACATGAATGGATATTATTTAGCACTTTATGTGCCATGTACTGTTCTAAACACTGGGGTAGGTACAAGGTAATCAGGATGGACACAGTCCCTGCCCATATGGAGCCCAGAGTCTAAGTAGTAGGAAAGTGCTTAGTACAGTGCTCTGCACAGAGTAAATACTCAATTACCCCTGATTAATCAATTGCTCGGAGACCACCATGTTGAGACAAAAGGCTTTAACACAGTCGGGTCAAGAATAACAGCTCTCCCATGTGGGCTCCATAGGGAGTATTTCTTCACGTAATATGGACGTGTTTTTTCCTTGCAGGGGTCTCCCAAAAACTGGCTGAGAAGCAATGTGACCTAGTGGAACTAGAGCAGGCCTAGGAGTCAGGAGACCTGCATTGTAATCCTACCTCTGCCATTTGCCTGCTATGGGACTTTTGGCAAATCATTGTGTCTCAGTTTTCTCAGCTGTAAAAATGGAGATAAGATACCTGTTCTCCTTCCCTCTTAGACTGTGAGCCCCATGAGGGATAGGGATTGTGTCTGACCTGATTGCTTGTATTTACCCCAGCTCTTAGTACACTGTTTGGCACATAACAAGCGCCTCACAAATACCATTATTATCCTAATCCTGCGAAACAAGAGGAAGGGGTGTGAGGAGAAGGGCTGGATAAAGGAGAGTTAAGGTTATTAGATGCCCTTCCATCTTCCATGCCTTTCCCCACCCCCATCTTCCTTTCTCTGACCCATTTCGAAAGAATGAATAATAATAATGATGGCATTTGTTAAGCGCTTACCGTGTGCCAAGCACTGTTTTAAGCACTAGGGGGATGCAAGGTAATCAGATTGTCCCACATGGGGCTCACAGTCTTAATCCCCATTTTCCAGATGAGGGAACTGAGGCACAGAGAAGTTAAGTGACTTGCCCAAAGTCCCACAGCAGACAAGTGGCGGAGCCGGGATTAGAACCCATGACCTCTGACTCCCAAGCCCGTGCTCTTTCCTCTGAGCCACGCTAGAAGCCTTCATCCCCTGCCCCACAGCCTACTCTTGCTTAAAGAGAATCTGCCCTCACAAAAGTAATTAGGAGGACAGTATCTAGCTTGGAAAAAAAGGAGAGTAGCCAGAGGTGACACATCAGCAAAGCAGATTGGTCCTGGATTTGACTTTATAAAGTCTCCTTCGTATGCAGGAGATCTTGGCGTGGCTCAGTGGAAAGAGCACGGGCTTTGGAGTCAGAGGTCATGGGTTTGAATCCCGACTCCACCACGTCTGCTGTGTGACCTTGGGCAAGTCAGTTAACTTCTCTGAGCCTCAGTTACCTCGTCTGTAAAAATGGGGATTAAGACTGTGAGCCCCACGTGGGACAACTTGATCACACTGTATCCCCCCCCAGCGCTTAGAACAGTGCTTTGCACATAGTAAGCACTTAACAAATGCCGTCATTATTATTATTTATTATTATTTAGCCAGTGAACATCTCCTTTAGTTTACTGATAGTGAAAAATCCACTATTCTATGGTTGTTTTTGGAGGGCATTGCCATGTTTCTGTTTATTGAGCATTTTAAATAATTTCAGGGAATCTCTTCCTTTTTTCAAATGCCTAGCCCTAATACATAGGAACAACAACAACAACAAAAAGACCTATGGTATTTGATCAACAATGATTTTTTTTCCCCAAATGAAGATATTTGTTCAAATCATTTTGTCTTATACAGTGCTTTGCAAATAGTGGGCAGTTTAATAAATTCTATTTTGTCAATTTGTCATAAATACTTCACCTAAATAGATGGAATGACTGTGCCAAACAAAGGATAACATTAGATAAGAAGTGAGTGTTAACGGCTTGAAATAAAATTGTGGACTTTGTTGAAAAATTAGAGTCCTGCAATTCTATTAAAAACAATAACTGGGACAATGAGGGTAATATCTAAGACAGACATTGCATAGAAGTTTTTTGCCCTATGATAATTATCCCTCTTGTGAGTTTTCCACACTGGAGAACAGTGAGGTTGGATTAAGTACATGTCTTATCAAGGAATTTGATTTCTCACAGCCTTCACATGGAATGCTTAGATTCTCTGGACCACATGTCTTTACCTGTAGAATAAAGATCACTTCTTTTTTCCAAGACTGCTCATTTCTGGTTCAAGAGAGCTAACCTCCCTATATGATCTACACCAAATAAAAAGTTATCAAAACAACTTTACCCGCATTTTGAGGGCATGAATCCATTGTGAATGTGCAACAGACATACTCTCCTTATGAAACTTTAACCCCTTAAAGATAAAGAAGGATTTTTTTTGGCTCTTTTATGGGTTTTCTTTTACCTTCCAGTGAATTCTTCAACAAGTCCCCTGCCCTTCAGTTCAAACCCAGATGTTAGTTGTTGTGTTAGTGCAATAGTTGAATATTCATTAAAAAAAATATGGGGCCCATCAGCTTTTTTTTTGTAAACTATTCCCTAAGGGCTGCAGGTCTAGCTGTCCCTTCTGTGATTGAAATAGATCATACAACAAGGGAAAAAACTCTGGGGCTGTGAAAATCAAAGCATTGCATGAGGAGACCAACGGCACTAAAAGAAAAATTTAAAAAATATCATAGGTTTATCATAAACCTAGGAATTCCTGATTTTGGATCCATATTCCCCCATCATTTTTTAAAGTGAGTGTTTAAAATGGCAATTGGATTCCATAAAATGACAATTACAATCCAATCCATCTAGCTCTCTCCTAAAGCTTTTTGACACCGACACTGTAGTGCTTTAAAATCATTGGTATAATGTTAAATAAAATGTGTCTGGAAATGAGAAAAACAACTTCATTATATTTTTGGTTCTAACTCTTAAGGGAGAGTGAGGTCAAGGAGATCCACTACCAACACTAGGTAATTACAAATCCAGGGATTCAGAACGGATTTTTTTTGGTCAAACATTAGCCAAGCAATTGGGACTGACACAGTCTTTCTAAATTCTCTGAATCCCATTTCACTTCTGTGCAGATGCTCAACTATTTTCAAGCCCAACCAAAGAACATTTAGAGAGAAAGACTTGAGCAGGGAGGAGTGACTCCATTGAGTTGATATTTTTAATGCTTTACACAAAATCTGGTGGCAACAGAGTTCAAATCCAGCTTTGGGGGCAGCTTAGGGAATGCAACAAGCTTTTCTATTACCCCAAAGCAGATTTGAGGGCTTCACTTCAGTTATCATTATTATTATTATTAATAATAATAACAGTTTTTGTTTAATAATTAGAGGGTGTTTAAGTTTATCCTAAGGCTGGAAGGGGGCCTTATGAGGGCAGAAATTCAATTCCAAGCACTCACCCCAGCAAGAAGAGAGAAGATGAGCCGGCCAGGCCCCCAGATCTAAACTCCAAATTCTGTTCTTTTCCCCTAAATCTCTCCCATGTGTTGCAAAACCCAATTTACCTTCCAGAAAATGTTAAATCTCTCCATTAGGGTGTCTGACTCTAGCCTTCCTAAGGTTCCTGAACAGAGTTGCATCATCCTATGGGTAAAATTCAAAACAATCAACACAACTAGTAGTGCTTGCTTCCATTTTGTAGTCCTTTGAAATGTACTGCTCAGTGGCTCACCACGTTTTTCTAGGTAAATTCCCACCCATAAGAAAAGTGTAGTTCCCATTTCTTGTTTGTAATGACTCACTTACCCGACTCAGTGGCTTGCTCCTTTGCTTCGCCTGCTCTTATCTAAGTTGAGTTGCCTCAGCATTAACTCTGTCTCATTTTTCTACTACTAAATAGAACCTTCTCTTGATCTTTTTCATTCCTGCCTCTTCAACTGCACATAGGCAGCAACAGGCAGGACATCCAGAGCTTCTGTTCCCTCAGAGCCTTTTCCTCTCTCCCTTTATGGGATCCGAAATTTTAAAGTAAACAGTTCATTCCCCTTCTGATAAGTCACATTAAATTATTGATTGGTTGTGGGTGGACCTCTGTCCGCTAAGTTGGAATCACCTTTGGTCAGACAGACTAAGCAAAATCTCGAAATCTCAGTTGTTTTCCAGATGGAGGCATGTGTCTGCAAGGTGTACGGGAATAACGACATTCCCCTGAGCACAGTCCAGGAGCAGTTTCCCTGGGCTGGAGAGTGAGATATGTTATTGCACCTGATAAAAACAACCAAGTGTTGGGTTTTTTTTTTTCCCCAGAAATCCACAACGTGAGATGTTTTAACTCCTTCCACACGGGAAGATGACCCCTTAAGTCAGAGTACCCCCAAAGGCATTTAAAGTTAATACATCATCTCCAATGAGGGAGTTTCAACAGAGCCTCAACAGCTGAGTTTAGATAATCGTATCTAATTAATCACATATGTAGCTCACCCCAGTTGGAAACCAAATTTCTGGTCAAAACTTTTGAGTTCATCTTATTTTCTCTTTTTAAACTAGTGGTTTATTTAATTGTTGAAGGAAAAACACAGCAGCTTGAATGTGGTTCCAGCCCTAAATTCACTGACTTTTCAAAAAGCTCATTGAGATTTTAGCTAGTTGCCTTTAGGAGAATAGGGTTATGTTCGGGTTTCATCTGCATGGATCCATTAAAAATGCATTTTGAGGCAAGAAAATGATTTTCTGAGTTGCTTTTACCTATAAACATTTTATTATTGGAGCTGATTGTCATGGAAAAAGCATGCTAAAGTTTTTGGAAATACTATATTAAAGGAGCAAAAACCTAAATAAAAATAATAATAATGTTGGTATTTGTTAGGCGCTTACTATGTGTTCTAAGCATTGGGGTAGATACAAAGTCATCAGGTTGTCCCACATAGGGCTCACAGTCTTAATCACCGTTTTACAGATTAGGCACAGAGAAGTTAAGTGACTTGCCCAGGGTCACACAGCGGACAAGTGGCAGAGGTGGGATTAGAACCCACAACCTCTGACTCCCAAGGCTGGGCTCTTTCCACTAAACCACACTGCTAAATCATTCTCATCAATTTGTTTCTAGTCAATACCCTCTGCACACACTATACAGATGGTGAAAATGAAGCGGAGAACCAGAGGGCTTTTAGTAAAAGGAACTTTGTTCCAAAATATATAAATTGGGATCGGGCATGATTGGAGAAGTTGGCACCATCCATTTTCCCATCCAATGAGTTAAACCTGTATCTGAGTCCCCATTACATAGTGTTTGACACTATTAGCCAGGACCTAAAGTAAAGCTAGGTGGATGTGGGCAGGTAATCCAAGGAGAGGGATAACAAAATTTAAAGCCCAAAACAACAACCGCAACAACAACAAAAAATCACATTCCACTCCAGGAACAAATACTACCCTCAAACCATGAGTGCTAGTCTTTGTTCTTCTGAGACTGCATGCCTTACATTTTAAAATATAATCTCTGTGGCACCAAGTGTGGGAAATTGATCTGTACAAGCATTTAAATTTTCCCCTTCTGTCTATAGTGGTTACAGTTATTATATTTCTTTTCTGATTTATTGCTAGTTCCACTCCCAGAGTTTGCAATAAGCATTTCACCAGACAGATATTCTTATGAAAAACAGATAAATCTCAGTGTATTCCTTTTGGTTTGGACCTACAGAATGTTTTTTTCAAACTTTTTTTATTCAATGAAACCTGAAACACTTCCCCATAATTTTTCTTCATTTTTAAACCTTTGTTTTAGGGAAATGTTTGTCCAGGAGATGCAAATCCATTTACTTGTGGAAATGAAGCCTCTAATGAAATAGAATTAATTTACACACCCAATCTCTGCTCTAAACCTCTTTTCCCTTTTCCTACTCCTGCACCCATCCTCTTAACCCCCTTACCAACACTGGATGCTTTTAAAGATCCTTATGAAAAAAAAAAAAGAATAAATATGCATTCATTTGAAACAATGAATCCAAGCCTGAAAGTAAAGTGCAGTTAGAAAATCTGACAACTGGTAGGGAAGCTAAATTCAGGAAAACACAGTTGACTGGAGTAAAGTATAAAATGAAGTGTCTCAGCATGGAACATAGAACCAATTAAATTCTCCTCCTTCCCCATGTGATAGGTTAGAGGAATTCCATCTCATCTATGTAGCTGTATTGTTCTTTGCTCTTCTTTGTAACATCTCTAGAGGAACTGCTTGAACCAAATTCAGATCATAAAACTTTTACTAGGAGGGGGCAGACACTTGGAAATTGAACATCTGAGTCAGCCTGCCTGCCCAGCTTTGTGCCTGTGGACAAGACACTTCTAAGGACATTTGTTTCTCCATCTTCAGATTGAAGACAATGATGTGTGCTTGTCAATCCTTTGAAAGCCTTTCGAACCAGTTAGTCAGGAATTCATGAAGAAAATTGACGAATTGTGGGTGACATGGGAAAAGGCTATATCATCAAAATGGGCAACATTAAAACCTGGCTAAGAATGATGAGCAAAGAGTGGGCCCGAGAAGATTCAGTGGGTTCAGAGCTGAGAGACTGGTTAATTAACCAATACATTGTATTTTTATGTTTTTTATGGTATGTAAGCACTTGCTATGTGCCAGGCACTGTTCTAAGTTGTGGGGTAGATATAAGGTTGGACAATCCATGTTCCACTTGGGGCTCACAGTATTAATTCCCACTTACAGAGGAGGTAATTAAGGCTCAGAGAAGTAAAATGACTTGCCCAAGGTCACAGAGGAGACAAGTGGCAGAGCTGGGATTGGAACCTAGATCCTTCAGAGACTCATGTTCTATCCATTAGGCCACACTCCTTAAGCCCCTACCATTTTCAGAGCACTGTGCTAAGCATTTGGGAGAATACAATATAACAGAGTTGGTAGACACATAAAGGAGCCAAGCCCATAAGGTAATGTGGGTAACCACCCCTTGTGGACTAACCATTAGAAAGCCATAAGGGGTCTTCCTCTTCCCCATTCAAACCAACTTAATCCTGTCAAGATAGGAAAAGTAGCATGACCTAGTGCCTAAAATATGGGCCTGGGAATCAGAAGGACCTGAGTTCTAATCCTAGCTCCGTCACTTGTCTGCTGTGTGACCTTGAGCAAGTCACAACTTCTCTATTCCTCAGTTACCTTATCTGTAAATTGGGGATTAAAACTGTGAGCCTTATGTGGGACTAAGGACTGTGTCCAACCCAATTAGCTTGTCTACGCCACTGCTTAGTATAGTGCCTGGCACTCAGTAAGTGCTTTAACAAATAGACTGTGAACCCCTTGTTGGCAGGGACCGTCTCTATTTGTTGCCAACTTGTACTTCCCAAGCGCTTAGTACAGTGCTCTGCACACAGTAAGCACTCAATAAATACGATTGAATGAATGAATGAATGAAATATGACAATCATTATTGCTATTTACTGTCAGACTGAAGATGATCTGGGCCATTCTCAGTTAGAAAGAAATGAGATATGAGTATGAATCAAGGTCATTGGCACTGTTTCCATAAACGTCAGCCTCCGATCTAATCATCATCAATCGTATTTATTGAGCGCTTACTATGTGCAGAGCACTGTACTAAGCGCTTATCTAATGCTTGTGAGAACAACTCAAAGAGTCAAGCATAGCCGAGGCAAACTGACTACCTCGGGCGTGTTCTGTAGAAGGAATTAGAAAGGAGAGAACAGGGAAGAGGAGAAAGAGGTTGGGAGGAAGGAGAGAGAAGTTAAGAGGAAAGCAAGGAGAGGGTGGTCAGAAATAAGGATATCACTAGTCCCAGGGTGTTGAGCTTTGCCAAGGTAGCAGCGCTGGTTCAATAGAATCTCTGAAACAAAATCAATTCTCCCTTGAACATTCAGGGGGTGTTACCAAGATGTATGCTTCACTGGCACTTGCTGTCTGTTTATGAATGTTTTTCTCTGTTTCAGTTTCCTTCGGCTCAGGAAGACTGGAGTTGCAAGTCCCAGACCTCTCAAAGATGAAACAGCAATCTGAAACCTCTGCCAGGTTAAAAATTACCTTGGACTGGTGGAGAGCTCAGACCAGTTGAGTAGAAAAATATTAACTCTCTAAATTGGAACAAAGGTGGCTAATCTGAAGGCCCTGGTCTTGGCCCCTGGAGATGGGAGGAAGTTGCATTTGGGGGTTGCATGAGGGGTCAGCCCCATATCCTGAATGCACACATGCACTGCTGCTACCTCTTTTGGGTCCTCCGGGTCTGGGAGGTGTCAGAAAATGAAGTCTGACACTTCTGCCCAGCTCTTAGATTAGACAAACTTCAAGAACTAAGTTCACTAGAAGCAGTAGTTCTTTTTCCTCACTCTTCAAATATTTCGCTGGCAATGTAACTGAGTGACTGTTCATTTGACTTGTTTAAAAACTCATAGGCCATAACATAGCATAGCATAACAAAACATAACATAACATAACACAAAACATAACATAACAACATAACATAACATAAAACATAACATAACATAACATAACATACATAACATAGACCCTACAAATTCATTGATCAGCTTATCCAGCTTGTGGCAGGCACGAATTTGAGGATTCTATCCTGCTCCCAATAGGCCAAAAGTGGGATATATTAGGATGCCACTTTCAGCCGGGATGGCAAAAAGAACCCCCACAGTCAGACTAACAATAATTGAATGAGTGCAAAAATTGATTTTCTTTTTTTAAAAAATTGAAATGATGGGATTGTAGCCATCATGGTGATGAAGGCAAGGCAGGAGGGAGGAGAAGATAGGTGGTGGAGGTGACTGAATTGGTCTATCCTCTAAACTGTAAGCACTTTATAAGCAGGGAATGTGTCTACCAACTCTGTTGCTTGCACTCTCCCAAACACTTAGTATAGTGCTCTGCACACGGTAAGCACTCAATAAGTGCGATTGATTGATCGATCCAGGGACTATTCCTGGGACTCCATGGTACAAACAGAATGACTCGTCAGCCATGCCAGTACTTCCCATATGTGGTCCTAACATAGGCCTATTTAGTGTGGCCCTCAACCAGCATCCCTGTTTCTGCCACTGCTCAAGAGGAAGTGGGGGCAACTCTGGTGGCATAGCCCAGGACAGCTCAGTCCATCCACTGCTGCTCCTCCTCTGTCTCCGTCCCTCTAACTATGGGAGTACATCAAGGTTCAGTTCTGGCTCCCCCTCTAATCTCAATCTACACCCACTTCCTTGAAGGATTCATTCACTCCCATGGCTTCCACTACCATCTCTGTGAGTTAGATTCCCAAATATACATCTTCAGCCCTGATCTTTCTCCTTCTCTTTAGTCTCATATTTCCTTCTCCCTTCAGGATAACTCGACTTGGATTGCCACTGAAATCTCAAACTAAATGTGTCCAAAACAGAATTCATCTTCCCCCCAAAACCCTGTCTTCAATCAATCAATCAATCAATCGTATTTATTGAGCGCTTACTGTGTGCAGAGCACTGTACTAAGCGCTTGGGAAGTACAAGTCGGCAACACATAGAGACAGTCCCTACCCAACAGCGGGTGTCTTCCTCCTGATGTTCTCATCACTGTAAATAGCACCACCATCCTCCATATTTTACAAGCCTGTAACCTTGGCATTATCTATAATCAATCAATCAATCATATTTATTGAGCACTTACTTTGTGCAGAGCACCATACTAAGTGTTAGGGAGAGTACAATACACCAAAATTAGCAGACACTTTCCCTGCTCATAACCAGCGTACAGTCTAGAGGGGGAGACAGACATGGTTATAAGTAATTTAAAGCATTTAATTTAAATATATTTACTTAAGTGCTGTAGGGCTTGGGATGGGGCAAAATCAATTATCCGAAAGTCACAGATTGAAGTGCATAGGTGACACAGAAGGGAGAGTAAGCCGAGGAAAAGAGGGCTTAACTGGGAAAGGCCTCTTGGAGAAGATGTGATCTTAATAATGCTTTGAAGGTGGGGAGAGTGGTGGTCTGGCATCTGTGGAGGGGGAGGGAGTTCCTGGCCCAGGGGAAGATGTAGGAAAGGTGTCAGTGGTAAAATAGATGAGATTGGGGTACAGTGAGTAAACTGGCACTAGAAAAGTGGATTGTGAGGGCTGGGCTGTAGAAAGTGATTAGGGAGGTGCACTGTATGAGCAAGCTAATTGAGCGTGCTAATTGAATGTTCTAAAACCAAGGGTAAGGAGTTTCTGTTTGATGCAGAGGTGGATGGTAAGCCACTGGAGGTTCTTGAGGAGTGGGGATACATGGACAGAATGTTTTTGTTGATAAATGATCCACGCACCAGAGTGAAGAATAGATTGGAGTGGGGAGAGGCAGGAGGCCAGGAGGTCAACTAGGAGGCAGATGCAGTAGTCAAGGTGGGATAGGATAAGTGCTTGAATCAGTATGGTTTGGGTGGACAGGAAAGGGCGGATTTTAGCATTGTCATGAAGGTAAAATCTATGGGACTTGGTGAAGGATTGAATATATGGGTGGAATGAGAGAGATGAGTCGAGGTTAACACCGAGGTTATGTGTTTGTGAGAGAGGGAAGATAGTGGGGTTGCCTACAGTCACAGGAAAATCATGGGGAGGACAGGGTTTGGATGGGAAGATAAGGAATTCAGTTTGGGACATGTTTAATTTGAGATGTCAGTGAGACATCCGAGTAGATACGTCTGCATACAGGAAGCTCTCAATAAATAACCAAAAGAAGCAGTGTTGCCTAGTGGATAGAGCATAGGTCCGGGAGTCAGAAGGACCTGGATTCTCATCCTAGCTCGACCATCTGTCTGCTGTGTGACCTTGGGTGAGTCACTTAACTACTCTGTGCCTAAGTTACCTCATCTGTAAAATGGGGATTAAGCCTGTGAACCCCATGTAGGACATAGACGGTGTCCATCCTGATTAGCTTTTACCTACGCAAGAGCTTAATACAGTGCTTGGCACAGAGTAAGAACTTAACAAATACCATTAAAAAATGGAAGACAGGGGAGGTGGTGATGAGAGGGCTGTGATGGTGATAGTGAGAGTAAATTACCACTTCTACTTCCTTCCTTTTCACCTCCAATTTAACCCTTCTCTTTTCCTTTTTTTTCTTCTTCTCTCCCTTTCCTTTTCTCCTCCCTGCCCTCATTTTTTCTCCCTCTTTCCTTCTCTCACCCTTTCTCTGTCTCTCTTTGCTGTTACCCTCCTAGTACCTGGCCATGAGTGCTGTAAACCTGTTCTTGCTCGTTCCTAAGGTTATCAGAAGTCTAGTCACCCTACACATGAAGAACAGGCTACCTATTCTCCAAAAGTGGCTATAAAAACGTTTCCCCACATGCAATTCAAAATTTTGATTTTGATCATCAAAATGGTCTCTGTTTGGAGCACTTATTGCCATATCCCTACTCTCTTTTCTTCCATCAGGGACTTTTCACAGATTTTTTTTAATTTTAGATTTCACATCCCTGCTCTTACAGAGTACAATACTTTGGCTTTTAGATTACATAGTTTATGCTTTTGGAAGTTATAAGAAAATATAAATGCATTCAGAAACAAAGTTTTTAACACCATTCAGCCATCCTCAGACTCATAGAAAGATGAAGATATGCATATGAGAAGCTGCTCAGGGATTAAAGGGGTTTAGATTTCTCTTCCAGTATCATTCTCATGTCACCATTCAGAGGCAGCATGAATCATCTGACTAAGCAACAAACTTCATACATAAAGACTGCGTAGTCCCAGGTCCCCAGCTAACACTGGGAGATTTTTGAAACATTAGTGTTCCTCTCAGCATCAGTTTCTCATCTGGAAAATCGAAGCAGTAGTTGCTTGTTTAATGAGGTAATCCAGTGAGAGAGATAAATTTGTGCATCAGGCAGTCTGAAAAGATGACGACTCTACAGTCTGGAAAGACTAAAGCTGCGAGGTAATATTATCAAAGATTTTCATAGTCATAAATGATATGGACAGGGTGAATATGGAGTTGCTCATTAAGTACCACCGGGAGAGGAGGAGGGGCATTCACTGAGATTTTAAGGTGTTTACTTCCAAACAAATAAAAAGAACATGTGGAAAATGTTACCACAGAAACTTGTCAAAGGATGTCTAATGGTACATTCCTCCCTTTTGGAATATTAAGTGTCTGCTACTGCCAAAGAAGATACAATTTGATTCATCATAGGTACAGCCCAAATTGTCATTTTTTTTATGTATTTGCTGGACAGTTCATTTATCAAAAGCCCACAGATAATCCCCAGATTTTTAAATCTCCTCATGCCCCTCCTTTCTATTTGATATCCTCATCTAAATATTCATATTATGCATTTGATTACACAAAGGAGTATTGTAATGTTTATATATGCTTTGGTACATTTATATACTTTCTTTTCCCTTTATCCTTAAAAATGTGACTGTCTTGGCTCCCCTCTCTTGGAAGCTTCTTCAGGGAGAGGGTTATGTCTTTTTGTGTGCATGTGCTTAACAACACAGAATAATAACAACTGTGGTATTTGTTATTTGTTAACTGCTTTCTATGTACCAAGCACTCTATTAAGCACTGGCATAGATGCAAAATAGCCTGGTCAGACATAATCCCTGGCCCATACAGGGCTCATATTCTAAGGAGGAGGGAGAACAGTTATTGAATCTGCATCTTATAGATGGGGACACTGATGCACAGAGATGTTAAGTGACTTGACCAAGGTTGCACAGCAGGCAGTTGGCAGAGCCAAGATTAGATCCCAAGTCCTTTGATTCCTCAGCCCATGCTCTTTCCACTGCTTCTCATCTCTCTCCTTTCTTTCTTCTCCCACCCTCCCACTCCCAGCCTCTAGAATTTGGTGGCCATCATTTCCATTGCACAGGAAGTTTGGGTAGGAAGGCTGACAATAAATGGATGAGAAAGAGGAGGATGACCCAGACATGAATCACCTTTAACGTTCCCCAGCTCAAATCTTTTCACCGTCTCATGACTGACTGACTGTTTCTCATCACGCTTCTCCTACTCCTCCGCCCACCGAGTCAAAGCCAGAATTAGTTTCTAAATTGAATCTGTTGCTCACCAAAAATCCCATGACCAAGGTGATTCAATCCCTCCTGCCCTTCCTGCAGCAGTTTTTGTAGAGCCTAAACAGAAAAGAATCAGCATGCAGAATCTCTCTCTGACAGAACTGCAGACTCAGCCTGAGATCCTTATTGCCAGGTAATGAGGGAACGGTAAAGGTCTCCCTTTTGGGGTCCGGAATCTCCGGTCTGAATCCCTCAAGGATCAGGCAGCCCAGCAGTTAGAGTACAGAAAACTCCTATTTTGACAATTCACAGGAGGCCCTATACCCATGCCTATAATTGATAAAAATGAATACTCTGATGTTGGCTCATTTTAGCTAAGGGGCCCATACAAACAGGCATTTTCAAATATTCCTTAGGGAAAAATCTGTTATTGAGCTGTTTTTTAAAACTAAAGTGGATGGGATTTTCATTTTCAAAAAGCAAAGCAATAATCACCAGCTGATTTGACTACTACTTCTGTGGAATCCAATCAGTCAGTGATACTTACTCTGCACTTACCACATACAAAGCATTGTATTAGTGCTGGGGACAAATTCATGGGTATTAATTGGGCTGGTGGCCACTGTCAATTAATTGCAACAATGATCACAATCTAATGGGGGGAGGATGACAGGAATTCAGGATAAAGGTCACAATTAAAGTGAATTAGAATAGGGAGAAAGAAAAACTGAACCATTTTACAGCAAAGAGTGTTAGGATCATTTCCCATCAAGTTTCTGGACCCCTCGCCTTCCTGGCAGGGAAACTACCAGAGAAACAGCGTGGCTCAATGGAAAGAGCCTGGGCTTTGGAGTCAGAGGTCATGGGTTCAAACCCCGGCTCTGCCAGTTGTCAGCTGTGACTTTGGGCAAGTCACTTAACTTCTCTGGGCCTCAGTTACCTCATCTGTAAAATGGGGATGAAGACTGTGAGCCCCATGTGGGACAACCTGATCACCTTGTAACCTCCCCAGCACTTAGAACAGTGCTTTGCACATAGTAAGTGCTTAACAAATGCCATTATTATTATTATTGTTGTTACCACAGTCTTCCCAGAATTCCTACTGCTGTATAATGAGTTTCCCCTGGAGACATCAGTGGGAAAGGAGACAGCAGCTCCACAGGGTCCTGGGGGCCCCGGACGCCAGTATGCCAAGTTTGAGAGCTTCTGCCCACTTTCTGTTCTGAAGGGAGAAGGACAAAAGATGATCAAGGGGCATCTCCTGGGAGAAGCCAGTGCTTTGCACATAGTAAGCGCTTAATAAATGCCATTATAAAAAAAAAAGCTTCAGTAGAGTCCACACTGATCCATACCCTGGTCTACCCACCCCCAGTGTCAGACAGCTTTAAGTCACATATTCATTCTTGACATCTAAGGCTTCATGCAGTCTGGCTTTCAAAAGCACTCATAATAATGATTCTAACCTATTCACAGCCTCTTCAGTTTTGCCTAAGAAAAGTGAGCCCCTTCACTTTCTGGGAAGTAGCCCATACGCAGTGATTTTTTAAAAAAGTCTTCTAATCAAATTCCTTCTGAACAGTCTCTCAGAAAGAACGGTATACTAGCATACACGGGTCAACACGAAACCCCTCCTTCCAAGATTGTAGTCTGTAGGTTAAACACTTGGAAGCGTTTCATTCTAAACACCTCGTAATGCGTGTACAGAACATTTTGTATCTTGATATGAAAACAAGCTACAAAGTGTTCTGTACATGCAATTAAAGGAGTTTGGAATGAAACACTCACTCTTCTGGAGAACTCATTCACTCCCATGGCTTCAGCTACAAACCCTATGTGGATGATTCCCAAATCTAATCTCCAGCCTTGATCTCTCTCCTCTGCAGTCCCTCATTTCCTCCTGCTTTTGGATATCTCCACTTGGATGTCCTATTTGACATCTTAAACTTAACATGTCCAAAACAGAACTATCTTTCACACAAATCCTGTCCTCCCCCTGTCTTTCCCATCACTATAGCCAACACCACAATCCTCCCAGTCTCACAAGGATGTAACCTAGGCATTATCCTCAATCAATCAATCCATGATATTCACTGAGTGCTTATTGTATATAGAGCACTGTAGTATAAGCACTTGGGAGAGTACAATACAACAGAGTTGATAGACACCTTCCTTGCCTTCCGTGAGTTTATAGTCTAGAGATTGACTGGTTGATTGAATGTTGACCCTTCAACTACCAATCTAATGATTGAAAGCACCTTAAAGGAGAGGAACGGTATCTAATTTCCTCTCATGAATTCCATCTCAGGTTCAGTACAGTGCTTTGCACCCAGTAAGAGCTTATTAAATACGATTACCACAGCCACTACCAGTTAGAGGTAAATTACTATTCATTCTGTCTCAAAAGCTTGTAGTTATTGACTAGGCTGCCAAAATCTTCCTAAATTTGTTCTTGTGCTTCAGAATCCCCTAAATTGGAGATACTGATTAAAAGGTTTCAAGGAAGTAAGTGTGTTTTGACCAAAGGGTAATGGCCTGACAAATGGGATTATTATAAAGCTTTTATATTAGCTCTTCTGTCTTTTTTGCATCATTTAGAGATCCATGTAATACTAATATTCAGTAGCAGTGATGCAAATTTCATTTTAAATTTGATACTGCAACTTACAAAAGATAAATCTTGCTGACCCAAATGGATAACATGGTGCCATATAAACCTTCCTATTTTTTTTCCTGTGGAATGACAAGCAGCTTCTATTGCTGTTCAGCTGGAATGTTACCTGCACAGAGTACTAGTATATCATTCATTTATTCAATCATATTTATTGAGCACTTACTGCATGCAAAGCACTGCACTAAGCGCTTGGAAAGTACAATTCAGCAACAGATAGAGACAGTCCCTACCCAACAACAGGCTCACATCATCTGAATACCATCCCATTTGTCCAGAGCTTCTGTAAATTGCAACATTCTCTCTTTCAAGATCTCCCCAACTTCATTTTGAATGGTGAGTGATTTAAGATTGGAACCAAGGTTATTAGGTCCAGGACTGATCCCCAACTCCTGTGGTTCCTTCATTTATTATGTGGGTGCCTTCCTTTTAACAAATGTGGCTGCTTTTTCATACTATGTCTTCCATAACATTAAATACAGTTAATGATAACTACGATGGTAGTTTTAAGCACTTATGAGCCAAACACTGTGATATATTTAATAATGAAAAGATCAAACACAGTCCCTGTCTCACATGGGCTCATAGTCTAAGGGGGAAGGAGAGCAGATATCATCCACATTTTTACCTATGAGAAAACTGAGGCACAAAAGAGTTGAATGACTTGCCTGAGATCACACAGCAGGCAAATGGCAAAGCCAGGAATAGAACCATAGTCCTTCTTACTCACAGTCCTGGGATCTTTCCACTAGGCCATGATACTTCTTAGTTCCCACTGAGAAGAATGCATTAGCTTTAAAAGAGTGAAAAACTTTCTCAGAACACCAGCAGTTTGAGAACTAGGAGTCATTAGGATTTGAAAAGTTGTTTGAAATGACTGAAGAACTGGATGGACATATCTTTATTGCTAGATGTTTTGTGTTCAGTCTAGGACTTCTTCCTTTTAGCTGATGACATTTCCCTGCTGATTGCACACAGAGAATTGGACAATGATGAGTAGCACAGGCAATAAGCTCCACAAGAACAAGAACCATGCCTTCTAGTCTCCTGACCACCTACAGAAGGGCTCTGCACAGAGTCACTGCACAATATATACTACCAAATGAAGGTGAAACTATAAACCTTATTCCTGTTGAATGTGTTTGCCATTTTGCATGAAAAAATTGGGGGGAAACATAGAATAAAGGTCATATGAAGCCTTTATTCAGACAAAATAGCTATTTCCCACACCACATTCTGCCTTTCTTGGACTTAATTTTCTAAAATACTATGATCACCCAAATTCTCTCCAACAAAGTACCTCTTCTCTTCCCTTACTTCCCTTCCCAACCCCATCTCTTACTGCTACTACCCCTAGCCTAATAGAACTCAAGTATCTGCCCACAATAGATGCCCTCCCAATTTACTCCTCTACTCACTCAGTCCCAGAAAAGCCAGAACAGGCAGATAAACAACATGGACTAGTGGGAAAAGCATGGCCTGGGAGTCAGAGGACATGAGTTCTAATCCTGCCTCCACCACTTGCCTACTGGATGACCTTGGGCAAGTCTCTGAGCTTCAGTTTCCTCATCTGTAAAACTGGGATTAAATATCTGTTCTTTCTCCCCATTAAACAGGGAGCTCCATAAGGGACAGGGCCTGTGCCCAACCTGATTATCTTATATGCCAGTGCTTGGCATATAATAAGCATTAGCAAATACCATTTTTTAAAAAAAGGAAAAAAAAAGGAACAGTAGAGGCTCAGAAGATTCTTTTAGGATTGTGGCCTGATTTCACTGGGCCACTTTGAGGCTCTTAAGGTTATAAACTAGTCTCTGAAACAATCTGTTAGTCATCTGCTCTTCCCAGGATGCTTTTAAAAGCCCAATGTTTTCATTTAAGGAGCTGCATAATAACCTTAAAAAAATTACTGAACCCTAGCATTAACAAACATACTGAACAGAATAGACAACCCCCCACCCCAATTTTCCTGTTAGGTGGCTTCTTTGATGCTTAGCTGGTTGATTGTTAGCTGCTGGTGTCTCTTGATTGTCGCTGTTACATGTACAAATGTACAGAATGCAAAACAGTCTTTTAAAGGGCTACTTGAAAATGGAGTTTCCAAATTTTCATATTTCTTTTCTCCTCAAAAGTGTCCTTTGGAAACTAAAAAACTGACCCAGCTAGGCAGAAAACAAACAAACCAAAAAACAGTCCAACTAGCCAATAGCATTTCTGTTTAAAGTCTGAAGTACAGGGGCATAATTTCCTCACTCCTACTGCGATCTCTGACTCTGGGGCCAAATCCAAGAGCCCAAATATTGCCAAATTGATTTCAGCAGTGAACAACCAAGAAGTTAACTTCTGTTCATTTGCAAATGCTGAAAGCTAGCATTTCTGAAAATATGCACATTCTTTGCCTCCAGAGACCTGGGAGAGAAGAGATGGGTGGTTTACTGAATTAGATTCAGAACCATATCCACTGGGGCCTGTAATCAAGCAAACTATTTGAAATATTTGAGGACAGAACTATTTACTGTACATGAACTTGAAAATGTTAAAAATTAACCCATCTTATCAGCACCTTGCTTTCCCTAGGTGCCCTCCAGACCTTCTCTGGGGATTTTAATGAAAATGAAGTGATTTTTGTTAAGGTATCCCTTCCTTTCCAGTGCTTAGCTCACAGCCACCATCTCTTGGAGAAATTTTCAAATGAAAACAAGAGGATGGTGCCCCAGAATGTGGAGTATCAGAACATAGATGATTCTAAGGGACACTAGCCTGAGGCAAGATAAGCAAGGATTGCTGAATGGTGAACTGAAAGAAGCCCACAAAAATTAGTAGAATAAAGTATTTGAGAAGTAGCGTGGGTAAGAGGGAAGAGCATAGACGTTGGAGACGGACCATTGCTCTACCCAACTTCAAACTCTCCTAAAATCACATCTCCTCCAAGAGGCCTTCCCCAGTTAAGGCCTCCTTCCCTCTACATATCCTCCCTCTGCATCGTCTATGCACTCAGCTTTGTGTCCAGTCAATCAATAATACCTGTTGAATATTTACTATAAGCAGAGCACTGGAGAAAGTACCTTGAGAGAGTGCAATACCACAGAAATCTCTGCCCACAAAGATCTTACAATCTCAGGCCACTTTTTTATGGTACTTGTTAAGCGCTTACTATGTGCCAAACACATAATTACAAGACAAGCAGGTTGGATACAGTCCCTGCCCAACATGGGGCTCACAGTTGGAGGGAGGAGGATTTCATCCCCATTTTACAGATGATAGAACTGAGGCCCTGAGAAGTTAAACAACTTGCCCAAGATCACAAAGCAGAGCAGTAGCAGAATCAGGATTAGAACTCAGGTCATTTGATTCCCAGGCCTGTGCTCTTTCTACTAGGCCTTGCTACTTCCCTACAATCATTATTATTAGTAGTATATATCACACTGTCCTTTAAATAATCACTGTGTCCATTTAGAAGCTCCCTATTCTTTTTTAATCTATTTCTTCTAGAAACATTAATGGCTCTTAGACTGTTCTTCCTACACAATCCAGAGACCAAAGTGAATCCAAGTTGTCCTGTACTCTCAAAGATAAATTATCATCTTTTCTGCTCTTGTGGCTTTCAGTTAGAAGTTTGGTTTGAGACTCTGTTTGTTTGTGTCTCGAAACTAACTGTCCTAACCGTCCTGCTTTTATACAGATGTTCTGTTCGCTCAACAACATTTTGCACAGCCAGGGTGGCCACAGATGGTCCTGGCAAATTCTGGACAAGGAGACGCTGGTGATATTTTATGTATTACCCCAGGCATGTAGCAGAATGTGATGATGTGAAAGCAGACATTTTGTGTATGAACACCATATGTACTTCCATTTTGCAGAAGTACATCAATTTTTTGCATTCATGGAGCACTTTTCTAGGGTGGGCAGGGAATGTGTCTGTTTATTGTTATATTGTACTCTCCAAAGTGCTCTGCACACAGTAAGTGCTCAATAAATTCAACTGACTGACTGACTCAGAAGATCCCAGTTGCTCTGGAACCAATGCATTTCCTCTTTCAGGCCAGCATGAATTATTGCACTGCATCTGGGCCACCGAACTAAGCAGCAGGAGCCATAGTGGAGGCTCGGCTCTGAAAATAGCTGATATGTAATTGCCAGTTCCATATTGGTACTAGGCAGGGGATAGACCAGCTGAAAATTGACTTTTCTGTTATGAAACCACACTAGACTGCTCAAAGTCGAGAACAATTCTTCTAATTCCACCCAGTAGCTTGCCTGCCCTATTGTCTCTTGAGGGGCTGCCCTTCTGGAGAGGATGCTTTGGGAAAACCAGGAGGCCTAAAGGCAGACAAACACAGAACAGGCCCTGCCCTCCCTACAGCACCTGTATATATGTTTGTACAGATTTATTACTTTATTTTACTTGTACATATTTACTATTCTATTTATTTTCTTAATGATGTGCACTTAGCTTTTATTATATTTGTTCTGATGACTTGACACCTGTCCACATGTTTTGTTTTGTTGTCTGTCTCCCCCTTCTAGACTGTGAGCTCATTGCTGGGTAGAGACGATCTCTTGCCAACCTGTACTTTCCAAGTGCTTAGTACAGTACTCTGCACACAGTAAGCGCTCAATAAATATGATTGAATGAATTAATTAGTTAATAAGTTCAAGGATATTGTCTTATGCAAAGACGGAGTTTGAAGAGTTGAATTCAGAATAATGACTCTCCCCACTTCACACGATCCACTCCTGCAATTCTGGTTTTTAACTAGAAAAAGTTTTAATCTTTTTATGTGGCTGTTAATGATCTCCCTGCATCAGATTACAGTGTTGGTGTTGATTGGTTTCACAAGGTTTAAGCCTGGAGTGACAACTCCTGCCTCTGGGTGTCCAGTGCTTCTTCCCCACACTTCTGAAGTTACTGCCTGAAGATTATGGGATGGCCTACTCCCCCACAGAGACCTGATTTTTTGACCCCATCCAGTTTTCTAAAGTCATCATGCCCCATTTATCCTCCATACCCAAACTACCTTCCCTTGATGACCAAATTGATGCCCTCAACATTACCCTCTCTACTGAACTCATCTCTCTCACTCCCTTATCCCTTCATCAATCTCGTACCACTAGCCCCCAGCCCTGAATCACCTCCATGGTTCACTTCGCTTCTGTGAACGAGTCACAGAGCACTGCTGGCAGAAATCTGAGTGCCTGCTGTATGTCCCAAGCACTGTATTGAGCCCTTAAAGAAAGAAAAATATAGGTAGAGGCATGGGCCCCACCCTCAAGGCACTTTGCAGAATGATAAAGCAAATTCCTAGTCCATCTTCGAATATTCCCATCACGCCAATCCCAAAACTACCTTGTTAATGTAGTTTGGGATTTGCAAGCTCAGTTCACCCTCATTCATTTGTAGGTAGCAATAGACAGGTAATTTTTTGGTCTGTCCTCTTGAGTGCAAGAACAAACAGTGAAAACCGGGGCCTAACCAGATCCCATCATCATCATCATGAATCGTATTTATTGAGCGCTTACCCAAGCAGCAAGGAGGAAAGAGAAAGCACAATGACTCACACTACCTATTTTAGGCTCTATTTAAGGCTCCCGTCCCAGGAAGTGCAGGAAAAGGCTTTTTGGGATATTTGTCTATTTTTGTACCCTGTTTAAGAATAGGAGATTGCCCATTGCCTTCAGGAAAGTGTTGTCTCTTTAGAAAGCTCCTTCTAGTCCAAATCCCCACCTTCTCTGAATCCTTTAGCTCTGCCTCTAATGAAAGCTCAAGTGATTGTGAGACACATGAAGAGCCCAGCACCCCAACTTGAAAGGCCTAAATTGGGACCCATTAGGTCCTGCTGTCAATTCAGGTGATGAGAGGGGACCCCCTCAGCCAACAGGGAGAAGGACAAGGAGGAAAAGGTGGAGAAGGAGGAGTAGTAGGAAAAAGAAGAGAAGGAGAAAGAGGAGGGCAGGAGGGAGGGGGAAGCGGCATGGACTAGTAGGCAGAACACACTGACCTGCACGTCAGAAAGACCAGGATTCTAATCCCAGTTCTCCGACTTGTTTGACGTGTGACCTTTGGCAAGTCGCTTCACTTCTCTTTGCCTCAGTTACCTCATCTGTAAAATAATAATAATTGTGGTGCTTGTTAAGCACTTACTATGTGCCAAGCACTGTACTAAGCACTGGGGTGGGTACAAGCAAATCGGGTGGGATATAGTTCCTGTTCCAGGTGGGACTCACAGTCTTAATCCCCATTTTACGTATGAGGCAAGTGAGACACGGAGAAGTGAAATAACTTGCCCTAGGTCACACAGCAAACAAGTGGTGGAACAGGGATTAAAACCCAGGTCCTCTGATTCCCATGCCCATGCTCTATCCATTAGAGACACTCAGAGCCTTGTGTAGGACATGGACTGTGTCCAACCTGATTAGTACTTGAGTCTACCTCAGTACTTAGTACAGTGCCTGGCACATAGTAAGCAGCGTGGTTTAGTGGAAAGAGCATGAGCGTGGGAGTCAGAGGTCATGCATTCTAATCCCCACTCTGCCACTTCTCAGCTGCATGGCTTTGGGCAGGTCACTTAACTTCTCTGTGCCTCAGTTACCTCATCTGTAAAATATGGATGAAGACTGTGAGCCCCATGTGGGACAACATGATTACCTTATATCTACCCCAGAGTTTAGAACAGTGCTTGGCACATAGTAAGCACTTAGCAAATACCAACATTATTATTATTATTAAGCATTTAATAAACACCATAAAAACAAAGAAAAAAGAGGAAGAAGAGGTGGAGGAGACTCCGCAGCCATCACCTTCCTTTCTTCTGCCACTTAAACTGCTGCTGCAGTCTTATCCCTGGGACCATATGTGGTGGGAGTTTTGGGTTTGCCCAGAATGATATGTTCCCCACTGCTCTAGAGTTTCCTTCTCACTGGCCCAGGGTTATAGCTGTGGAGAGGGCCAAGGTACTTGATGGGGCCACTAGCACTTATACTTCTGGTATTTTTAAGAACTTACTATGTGCCAGGAACTGTACTAAGCACTGGGGTGGACACTAGCAAAGTGGGCTGGACACACCAGGATTGATGGTAGCAGTGACAGGGAAGGGTAGAGGCCCCAGAATGGACCAGTTGATCTGGGGGTCTCCCAGCAGAAACCGCAGCAATGATAATAATTATGGTATTTGTTAAGTGCTTATTATGTGCAAGGCACTGTACTAAGCACTGGGGTGAACATAAGCAAATAAGATTGAACACAGTTCCTGTCCTGCCTGGGGCTCACAGTCTTAATCTTCATTTTACAGATGAGGTAACTGAGGTAAGGAGAAGTTAAGTGACTTTCCCAAGGTCACACAACAGCCAAGTGGCAGAGCCAGGATTAGAAGCTCAGTAGATTTCCTGTCTCCACTGACCTAGAATGAGACATTCAACTCACCCACTCAATGATAATAATCCTTTATGAACTCCAAAGAAAAAATTGGGATGAAAGGAAGAGCCACCCGACACGTTCCTGATGGATTCTGGAATCTCTGTTTGCCTTAGAATGCTAATGGAAGCACAAGAAACAAATGCAGTCCAAAAATATGAAATGCAAATTTCTCACTTAAGGAAGAAAGATGGTCATATCCTTTTCTGGTAATCATACTGGAAGGACCTTAGTTCTTAATTAAATCTATTGAGACGGTGCTCTGGCCCCCTGCTTTGCCTCATAATTAAATGACAAACTGCAGATTCTGAAAAAGGCAATCACATGTAACCTCATGAAAAGCTCCATTTTCCAGTAAGGAGCAACAAAATGACTGCTTAACCAATGCAAATGTCATGCTGAAGCATTTTCAGTCACTTTTTGTCAGCATTGGCTCATTTGGAAAAGTTGGAGCACATTCAAGTCAGAGCAATCATTTTGGGGGGATTTCTGCTTCTTTGACTCCACAATTCTCCGTGTCTTGTTTTTCAAGGAAATGCCATATTCCTTCTTATCGTGGACTCATGTTTTTACACAATAATTTTAATTTCATCTCAACAAAAAGATGACTTTCCTGGTGCCATTATGTGATTTGTCAAACTTTGACAGAGTCAGTTCTACGTGGTTAAAGAAAAAAATGAATTCTTTTCTCCTTACTTCACTTTTTCAAATCATCATTCTCCACCTGCGGCATACTAATTCACTTTACCGTCCTTTCATTTCATTTCATTCTATTGCTTATGCCAGAGAATACTCACCCAACAGACCTCAGTGCACTATCTGCTCTATAAATATTAAAACTTACTGACTTTTGCTTTGTGTGTTCAGAACCCTTCCCCCTTGAATATTTTGCCCTATAGTGCATAAGCTCCTATTCTCCTGACACTTTTCCATTTCTGTCTGGAAAACCTCAGGGGAAAATCCCTTTGCCAGACTGCCCTTGATGTTTTGTTGTTCAAAGAAACTTGCCAAGATATAGGAGACTCTGAAACAATAGGTCAGGAAGAGGCTTGCTATGGAGGCTGCCTTCCTATTTTGGGGGGCCACTGACAAGCAGGCCCAGGGCTGCTTTAACCATACTCCAGGAGAGGCACTTGACCCAAGCCTTACCAACACTTTCGGAGTGATGGATTAATATCCAGTCCCAACTTCCTAATGCATGTTTGTTAGAGGGAGTCTAGTGAGAGAAGAATTAGTCTGGAAGTCACAGGACTGTGATGTTTGGGATCCTTCCACAGCCCTCAGAGTTGTTTTGGGGGCTGAGGGGAGTGCAAGTCCTATGACCCTGGAAGGTTGATTGTGGTCAAAGGAAGGGGAAAATGGGGGCCATTCTCAATATCAGTGGATTATAAAGTAGGGCTGTGGGAAAACTGCCAGCTTTACCCAATGTTCAGGTTACCCTGGTGAATGCCTCAATCTCATCTATCCTGCTGCTGACCTCTTGGCCACTTCCTGTCTCTGGCCTGGAATTCTTTCCCTCTTCATATTCAATATATGATCACTCACCTTCAAAGCCTTACTGAAGCACGTCCTCCAAGAGGCCCTCCCCGACTAGGCCCCCATTTCCTCTTCTCCCATTCCCTTCTGCTCATCCTTGCACTTGGTTTTGCATCCTTTATTCACCCCTTCTTTAGCCCCACAGCACTTATATATACATATGTATAATTCATTCATTTATATTAATATCCATCTCCCCTTTCAGACTGTAAGCATGTTGTGAGCAGAGAACTTTACCAACTCTGTTAAATTATATTCTCCCAAGTGTTTAGTACAGTGCTCTGCACACAGTAAGTATTCAATAAATATGATTGATTGAGTGACTGATTGATTGATTTGGAGAAGAGGAGATGGGAAAAACCGAGGTCCACACCTTCAATGGTCCCTTCACCCCTCCAGACTGGACTGGAATGTGCTGCAGAGGTAATAGAGAAGGTAGTGCAGTTGGTCAACGGCATGCATTGGGGCCAGGATAGACTGTGTCCAGTGGGACTGTGGTGGCAGCAAGGAGAGCAGACTCTTACTACCACATTTCTGGATTTTTCTGTCCAAATTCCCTGATGTTTCTGGCAAATCTGGGTCAACACTGGACATGTGGCCTTCTTAAAAGCTGGGCATCTGGAGCCTATAGTCCCTCTACATACCCTTCCCTGCTCCCTCCTTCTCCTCAGTGACTGGAGAAGCACTAGGTAGTTCAAGGAGGAGGAGGAGAACTGATGGGAAGGAGATGGACTGACCCCAAGCAGAGTCATTCCTGGGCCTCAACAGTCTATATCTATGGCTGTGATTTAGCCATCACCTCTTAGAGAGACAGCTCCATGGGCCTTTTGCAGGACTACCATGAACTAAACACTTTAAGGATCTCATTCCCCTTATCTTTTGTGCCCCCCCCCCCCACCTGACAGAAAGGTGAGGATGAGAAGTGAGTGTCTTTCTGACACAGAAAAAGGGGGAATTAACCTTCTTTAGCTGTCCAAGAGCAGCTAATCAGTAGCATCAAGTCTTTGAGAGAGGGTTAGGAGCAGGAGGGGTGAAAAAAGGGAGAGATGAGGCAGGGGCATCTGGAGAAATAAGTTTATCTATAAGAGCATGGGGATGGTTCAATTATGAAAGAAAGGAGCTTAAAAATCTATAGAACGATGGGAGGAATTTTTTTTATCTCAATAACCTCAAAACCAGGACCCTTTCATTCATTCATTCATTCATTCATTCATTCAATCGTATTTAATGAGCGCTTACTGTGTGCAGAGCACTGTACTAAGCATTGGAAAGTACAATTCGGCAACAGATACAGTCCCTACCCAACAACAGGCCCACAGTCTAGAAGTGTGACTGTTTGCTTGGCAAAAGTTTGAGTCCCTTCCCCTACCACTGCCCTTGCTTCATGCTGGGTTTGTTTAATGGTGTTAGAGCATAAGAGTTCAGGGCTGCAATACCAGGTGCTTGGCTCTGACACAGATGCAGGGCAACTGCACCCCAAAGCGTCATGGGATACGAAAAGTGGCACAAAAGTGGTCCAGATTCTCCCCTAACCAAGCACTGCAATTAATCCATGAATTCCAATATCCCTTTGGAAATGTTTTCTTTGTATATTTTGGGGTCCAATAGTGAGAAAACAAAACCAGCCTGTGGAGACCTAAGAGCCAAAGATGATTCTTTTTCTCTTGACCTGGCCGTTGCACAACTTTGTCCAAATACTGCTGACTCCTGTTTTCACAGAGATGAAGGAGAAGCTCTTTTGTTTACTGGGCTTCTGATCTAACCCTTATAGCTGATAGCATAAAGCACTTACCCAGTTTCTCCAATGGAAGTCTGCAGTACTGACCATCCGGTCATCAGACTCCAACCTCCTGTCCTTTGATATCTGGCTGCAGCTCCTCAAACAATACTATTTCAACAGGTATCATCATGACAGATAAAAAAAAAAGTAGAGCAATGTGTGCTTTGCACCCTGAAAGCAAACTGAACCTGTTTTGGGTTTTTTTTTTAAATAGTATTTGTTTAGTTCATCCATTCATTCATTCATTCAATCGTATGTTTTGAGTGCTTACTGTGTGCAGAGCACTGTACTAAGCACTTAGGAAGTACAAGTTGGCAACATACAGAGATGGTCCCTACCCAACAACAGGCTCACAGTCTAGAAGGGGGAGACAGACAATAAAACAAAACATGTAGACAGGTGTCAAAGTTGTCAGAACAAATTAAAGCTAGATGCACATCATTAACAAAATAAATAGAATAGTAAATATGTACAAGTAAAATAAATAGAGTAATAAATCTGTACAAATATATGTACAAGTGCTGTGGGGAAGGGAAGGAGGTAGGGCCGGCGGGGGGGGAGGGGATGGGGAGGAGGAGAAGAAAAAGGGGGCTCAGTCTGGGAAGGCCTCTTGGAGGAGGTGAGCTCTCAGTAGGGCTTTGAAGAGAGGAAGAGAGCTAGCTTAGTGGATGTGTGGAGAGAGGGCATTCCAGGCCAGGGGAAGGATGTGGGCCAGGGGTTGACGGCGGGACAGGCGAGAACGAGGTACAGTGAGGAGGTTAGCGGCAGAAGAGTGGAGGGTGCGGGCTGGGCTGGAGAAGGAGAGAAGGGAGGTGAGGTAGGAGGGGGGTGAGGTGATGGAGAGCCTTAAAGCCGAGAGTGAGGATTTTTTGCTTGATGCATAGGTTGACAGGCAGCCACTGGAGATTTTTGAGGAGAGGAGTAACATACCCAGAGCTTTTCTGCTCAAAGATGATCTGGGCAGCAGTGTGAAGTATAGACTGAAGTGGGGAGAGACGGGGGATGGGAGATCAGAGAGGAGGCTGATGCAGTAATCCAGTTGGGATAGGATGAGAGATTGAACCAGCAAGGCAGCAATTTGGATGGAGAGGAAAGGGCAGATCTTGGAGTTGTTGTGGAGGTGAGATCTGCAGGTTTTGGTGACGGCTTGGATGTGTGGGGTGAACGAGAGAGCGGATTCGAGGATGACACCAAGGTTGCGGGTTTGTGAGACAGGAAGGATGGTAGTGCCATCTACAGTGATGGGAAAGTCATGGAAAGGGCAGTTCTTACTACATGTCAAATGCTGTTCTAAGCATTCGGTTAGGTTCAAGTGAATTACGTTGGACACAGTATCTGTCCCACATTGGGTTCAAACAGTCTAAATAAGAGAGAGAGAACTGAGGTACAGAGAGGTTAAGTAACTTGGCCAAGGTCATCAGCAAGCAATAGACAGAGCTGGGATTAGAACCCAGGTCCTCTGAGTCCCAGGCCTGTGCTCTTTCCCCTTGGTCACGCCTCATCTCAAACCAGTCATTTTACTATTAGCTTCCAACTCTTCCAAGATGAAGATCAAAGCCTGGCTCCTCATGGGCTCCTCCACCATTTAGTTCACAGGCCTGGCTCAAGGCCAAGCCGAGAACTGGCTGGTTTGTAATGGTGTGATACCAAGATTGTCCTTGGGGCCGAACTGAAAAGAGGGTGGGGCAGTCAAATTGTCCTCCTTAGCGTGAGGTTTTTCTGAAAATTCAGGCTTTTTGGAACCACAAGTGGTGGCTTGAAGTTTGGGACAAATTACTAGACTGAGTTACAACCAAAGTCATCCTGTGAGTGAGGTGCAGAGACCTCTGTCCTCACTCCAATACTCTCACTGCTTCTTCTTCAAGAGTCGTCCAGACTCTGGATTACTGCTTATCTTCCTGAAACAAGACTTTCATTTTCAGACTTCTGTTCAGTGCACTGCACTCTGGCCAGAGGAGGTAGACTATAGGAATACAAAGACAGGGGTGTTAGTTTTGCTCCCTGACCATCCACTCCAGAGACCACTTGGGTTTTGGCCCAGCTCCAGGCAGATTTAGAGTGGGGAGTGCTGACCCTGCCTGCAGAAACCCCAAGGGCAGCAGTATAGTCCAGTCCTAAACTTCAGTTTTATCCTGAGATCACAAAGGAGACTAAATTATATCCTTTAGGGTGTCGCCCGAGAGCAACTCAAATCTCTTGAGTATTTCTGAGATGGTTCCAGAATTTCAGAGTTTGAGGGGCCAGTCTGCATCCCAGAACCATCAGGACACAGAGTGGAGCTCTGAGTTTGTGTCAGTCCTCCTAGTATTCCACCCCATGGCTGGGTTAATTATGGAACTGCTACCAACTCTAGGGAACCTCTTACTATACCCCTGACATTCAACAGAATTCAACCATTGAGTGCATCACTAACTATTCTGCATGCTTGGCATTATTAATATGAGGGAGATGGATGTGTATGTACATATATTTAAATTTTATATAATAAATCATTTATTTATATTAATATCTGTCTCCCCCTCTATACTGTAAGCTCGTTATGGGCAGGGAATGTATCTGCTAATTCTGTTGCATTGTACTCTCCCAAATGCTTAGTACAGTGCTCCGCACTTACTAATCACTCAATAAATATCATTGATTGATTATGGCAGTCCCATCAATAAACCCGGAGCTCAGGTTGGTAAATTTGGCACAGAGGACCTAAAGTAGAATTGGAGGAGTCTTGATCCACAGGATTTCTCTTGATAGTTAATCTTGTGTGTAGTTCTCTTGGCTTTGGTTCAAGTGTCTCCCAGTTCTGAACACACATTAACTAAGATTCATAACTCACCGGTGTAAGTATGGGAAACAGAAACCTCATAAGCTATTATTGAAGGCAATTTCACAAAAGGTCAGGCCAGTTTTAATTGACAGTTCTTTAAACTCAGGAAACCAGCAGAGTAATCCTCTGGGGATAGGGATATGACCCCTTGAGACTCTTTCTATGGTTCTGCAATAGCACATCCTCAGTAGAAGACAGAAGACTCGTTTTGCTCCACAAGCCTAAAGCAAATGAGTTCATGAATACAATAATGCCTTCTTCTGGGTAAAAGCTTGTGAGTTATTCTGCATTTCTTCCCTTCCTGAAAAACTGGGAAAATTCAGCTCTTCATTAGCAAAAGTTCTGAGGTGGGAAATAAGTTTGATGCACATCTCTTTATCACCTCCCACTTTGCACCTCTTGGGAACAAATATCCGAAGTAGAGGTTGTGCCCCCTGTTATATAGGAGCTTACAGTCAAGATAGGGAAAGGAGGGTATGGTTACAGAATGTCCACAGGATATGTTTTCATTGAAAAGGATCCTTCCCCTCCCTCCACCATAGGTTAAGCGGAGACCTACCTGGAAACTGATTTTGAGCCTCCTTCCGGCTTATGATATGGTGAATCCATCAAATATATCCAGACAGGACTCCCACTCCCACGAGTTCTCATTTATTGAAGGCTGTATTAAAGAAGAAATTGGCTTCAAAGACCTTCTCTAGACTGTAAAGTGCAATATCCACTATGCCATGCTGCTCCTCATTTGCCTCTTCATATTGTAAAATTATTCAGTCAACCTATCAAAGGCTGTCTACTGTTCTCAAAGAGTGTCTACTGTTCTGCAAAGCACTTGAAAGGATGCCGCAGAAGTAAAAGACAAGGTCCTTGTCCTCAAGAATTTTGCAGTCTAGCTGATTCAGGCAAAAAATTCAGGTGCCTCATTTAGTTAATTTCATATTATTGCCTTAACTCCCCTTTTCACTTGATTTTGGAGTGGCCCCAGTATCTTGTTTGGCTAAGTATTAGGAAAAGGACCAAACAACCATCAGTTCATTAATCAATCACATTAAATGTTTACGATGTGCCACACACTGTACCAAGTGCATTGTTCTTAAAATTCCATCCTGGACCAACTGGGGACTCACTCTTCCAACTTGAAGAAAATGAACAATTCTGCACTTCGCTTATTGCCATCATCCCTAAGAGGATCAGAAAGCCAGGACAATCTCTACCCCTCCATCCTATCTCCCTGTGGAAAAGTAAACCCCAACAGTCTAATCCCAGCTCTGCCACTTGTCTGATGTGTGACCTTAAGCAAGCCACTGAACTTTTCTGTGCCCCAGTTACCTCACCTGTAAAATGAAGATTAAAAGTGTGAGCCCCACCTGGGGCAGCCTGATTACCTTGTATCTACCCCAGCTAAGCACTTAGTAAGTGCTTAACAAATACCATAATTATTACTCCTGCAGCTCCCAGTTTATCTCTGCCACCAGTGCCTAATGAAAATCAAGGTTCCCACTAGAAATGTGCTATAAAATCAGGGCAGTTTATGAGAAGCAGCATGGCCAAGTGGAAAGAGAAAAGCCTTGGGAGTCAGAGGACCTGGGTTCTAATCCCAGCTCTGCCACTTGCCTGCTGTGTGACCATGGGCAGCTGGTTTCTCTGTGATTTGTATCTTGTAACACAACAGTACTTGATGCATAGTAAGCATTTAACAAAAATAGCAATAACAATAAAACCGGTGGCCCAGTGAAGTTAGTGCTGCTTCAAGAATCAGGAGACCAGAGTTTTTTGGTTCTTCTCATCTGTTTCTTTATTTCCTCATCTGTTTCCTCAGATTTCCTCCTTATTTCCTCAGATTCGATACCTGTTCTCCCTCCTACTTAAAATGTGAACCAGATGAGGGACAGGGACTATATCTGACTTGGTTATTTTGTACCTGCCCCTAAGTTTAGTACAGTATTTGGTACACTCAAGTGTTAAAGAAGTGTTAGAGAAGCAGCGTGGCTCAGTGGAAAGAGCCCCAGCTTGGGAGTCAGAAATCATGGGTTCTCATCCCGGCTCCACCACTTGTTAGCTGTGTGACCTTGGGCAAATCACTTAACTTCCCTGTGCCTCAGTTACCTCATCTGTAAAATGGGGATTAAGACTGTGAACCCCATGCGGGACAATTTAATTGCATTGTATCTTTCCCAGTGCTTAGAACAGTGCTTGGCACACAAGAAGCACTTAATAAATACCATTATTATTAATAAATACCATCATTACAAGAATAAATTGCCATTTCTCCTTAGGGTACTAAATTGAGAAAGAAAATAAACAGCTGCAATCGTTTGAAGGATGAGCTGGGGAATAGGAGAGATGGCTGCTTTATTTGCCTTGATTCAGTTAATCAGTGGCACTTTGTAGTCAGAGATAGGAAGTGCCTTGTAGAATGGGCTCTAGCCCCAAGGCATGCAGACTCAGACCTCTGACTCCCTTTTCCCTTGAGGGTTACTCCTTCCCTCTCTCTCAACCCATTTTCCTCTATATCCCTTTCCTTCTGTGAATTGAAGAAGCAAAAAACTGCTCTTCCTTCCAGAAAAAAGCTCTCCTGTCTGGACTTTCAGTTCTTTCATACTTTCTGTTGTAAGAAGGAGTCAGTGAGGAATGGGGAGTGGGGTTCACAGGGGGACTGGGTAACTGACAACTATGAATAATCCCCACGCTTCTGTTGAATCAGTAGTTTCCAGCTTTCTCCCTTCACTGAGCTTTTTACCTCAGCTGCCAACAAGGACCAAAATTGACTGACTTCAGTTTCGTTTTTGAAGTGCTAATGAGCAGGGAAATGGCCCAGAAAGCCAGCCAGCCATATGGAAAAAGAGAAACAAAGCACTTGGAAAATCCACAAACTGAAGTATTGTCCCCTGAGTAACTGGAAAGAGACTTGTAAAAGGATTTGAGGTAATGGCTAAATTTTGGTCTATCCAAATTGCCTACCAAGAAGACTTCCTCCAAAACGGGGTAGCACTTTTCTTAAGAGAAAGGAAGGTTTTACTCCTTATCCAGCCCACTATTTTCCTAATAATAATCTCCAACTTTTTGAACCATTTCAATTCTCTCTAACATTCCTTCTCTCTCCAGCCCTGCACTGATCCTTGGGGACTTCACTATCCATGTGTATGTTCCTGATGACCTTTCCACTGCCTGCTTTCTATCACTTCTCAACTCCATTGGCAGCCTGCTCCACCCCACCCACTCACCAAGTTGGATAATAATAATAATAATAAAGGCATTTATTAAGCACTTACTATGTGTAAAGCACTGATCTAAGCGCTGGAGAGATTACAAGGTGATCAGGTTGTCCCACGGGGGGCGCTCACAGTCTTCATCCCCATTTTACAGATGAGTGAACTGAGGCACAGAGAAGTTAAGTGACTTTCCCAAAGTCACACAGCTGACAGTTGGAGGAGTTAGAATTGGAACCCATGACCTCTGACTCCAAAGCCCGGTTTCTTTTCCACTGAGCCACACTGCTTCTCTACACACTTGATCTCATCACCTCTAGTCACTGTGCTATTTCTATGCTCACCAACTCTGAAATCCCTCTACCTGACAACAACCTCCTCACATACCTTCTCTCCCACACATCCCCTCTGCACAAATCTGTGCTGTACCAATTGATCAATCAATGATATTTATAGTTCCCCCATAGAGACCTCCAATCTTTCACCCCATCCAATTTTCTCAAGTCATCATGCCCCATTCAGTCTCCATATTCAAACTATCTTCCCTGGATGACCAAACTGACACTCTCAACTCCTCCCTCTCTACTGAACTCAACTCATTTGCTCTCCTATACCTTCGATCTCGTACCACTAACCCAGAGCCCTGGATTCCTTCCACAGTCTACTTTGTTTGCTCCTGTGCATGAGTCAGAGCTCTAAACTCTCTCCTTCTCTGCAATCTTGAATTTCCTCTGCCTTCAGGTCATCTCTAGTTGGATGTCCCACCTGACACCTCAAACAAAATGTGTCCACAACAGAGCTCTTTATCTTCACAACCAAATCCTGTCCTCCCTGTGACTTTCCTTTCACTGTACACAGCACCACCACCTTTCCTGTCTCACAAGCCTATAACCTTGGTATTATCACAACTCATCTCTCTCATTCAACCCACGTATTCAATCTTTAACCAAGTCTTATTGGTCCAACCTTCACAAGATCGCTAAAATCTGCCCTTTCCTCTCCATCCAAACTTCTGCCATAGTAATCCAAGTGCTTATCCTACCATGAAGCAGAATGGCATAGTGGATAGACCATGGATTTAGGAGTCAGAAGGTCATGGGTTCTAATCCTGGCTCCACCATTTGTCTGCTGTGTGATCTTGGGCAGTCACTTCGCTTCTCTGTGCTTCAGTTACCTCATCTGTAAAATGGGGATGAAGACTGTGAGCCCCACATGGGACACGAACTGTGTCCAATTCTATTTGCTTGTATCCACCCCAGCACTTAGTACAGTGTGTGACACAAGGTAAACACTTCTGGAGTCAGAAGGTCATGGGTTCTAATCCTGGCTCCACCATTTGTCTGCTGTGTGATCTTGGGCAGTCACTTCGCTTCTCTGTGCTTCAGTTACCTCATCTGTAAAATGGGGATGAAGACTGTGAGCCCCACATGGGACACGAACTGTGTCCAATTCTATTTGCTTGTATCCACCCCAGCACTTAGTACAGTGTGTGACACAAGGTAAGCACTTAAACATCGTAATTATTATTATTAGTATCCCATCTTGATTACTGCCTCAGCCTCCTTGCTGACCTCTGTCTCCTGTCTTTGCCCACTCCAGCCTATACTTCTCTCTGCTGCCCAAATCATTTTCAGCAAAGCCATTTAGTCTGTTTCCCCACTACTCAAGAACCTCCAGTGGTTTCTCAACCACCTCCACATCAAACAGAAACTCCTTACCCTCAGTTCAAAGCACTCAATCACCTTGCCCCCTCCTACCTTACCTTACCAATTTCCCACTACAACCCAGCCCACACACTTTGCTCCTCTTATGCCAACCTGCTCACTTTATCTCAACCTCGCCTATCTCACCACTGAACTCTTGTCAATGCCCTGCCTCTGGTCTAGAATGCCCTCCCTCTTCATATCCAATATATCCCTCTACTCATCTTCAAAACCTCATTGAAAGCACATCTTGAGGTCTTCCCTGATTAAACAATTTCCTCTTCCTCTCCCTTCTGTATCACCCTTGCACTTGTATTTCCCCCTTTATTCACCCCTCCCTCAGCCCCATGGCACTTAGGTACATATCCATAATTTATTTATATTAATGTCTATCTCCCCCTCTAGACTATAGCTCATTGTAGGCAGGGAACATGTCTAACAACTCTGTTAAATTGTACGCTCCCGAGCATTTAGTACAGTGCTCTGAACACAATAAGTGTTCAGTAAATACAATTGATTGATTAATATTTGTTAAGTGCTTACTATGTGCCAAACACTGTACTAATCAGTAGGGTAGATACAAAATAATCAGGTCCCACATGCGACTCACAGTCTAAGTAGGTGGGAGAACAGGAATTGATTTCTATTTTGCAGGCAAGGGAAGTGAGGCCCAGAGAAGTTAAATGACTTGTCCAAGGTCACCCAGCGGGTAAATGATGGAGCTGGGATTAAAACCAGGTCCTCTGACTCTGAGGCCATTGCTCTTTCCACTAGGCCTCTTTTTCTAAGAAGTGCACAGGTGATTTAATCAGTTACCTCAGAGTTTGGGGTGAATATTATCACTTTCAGATGGTAAAGAGATTTACCTGAGGTCACAGAGCAAATAACAGTTTAATGGGAAATTAGAACTCATAACTCATGGCTGCCCATTCAGGCCTCCCTTCTTTACAGCAGGCTGCAGATGTCACTCTTGGAGGCACCCAGCTAATATTTGCTCACTACTGATCTGCCTTCCAACTCTGTTACTCTTTAACTGGAGTACAAGGTCCAAAGAACTGACTCTGTTTTTAAGCCTATATCTCGCTGTGGGCAGGAACTGTGTCTACCAACTCTGTTATTTTGTACTCTCCCAAGCATTTAATAGAATACTCTGAACACAGTAAGTGTTCAGTAAATACCATTGATTGATTAAATCATGGGGGGTGCTTATCCTCTATTTAATCTCAACAAGGACTTCGGCAGAGAGAGAAGAAACATAGTCACCAAAAATGAAATGGAAGGGAGAGATGAGGGAGACCACATTCTCAGGCAGTAATTCCATTTTCTTCCCTCAGGGGCAAGCAACCTTTTCAGAAAATTGAATTCATTTAGGGGTGCCTAAGGGAAGAAAGGGTACCGAATGGCCATTCCAAATCACACAGTCTGGCAACAGTAATGAATTCTAAAAGAATACTTCCTTCCCCATTTAAGTTTAAATTTGGGTTGCATTATTAAGCATGTTTCACACCTTTAAGCAGCAACGCACTGTCTAGAAAATATCTGGGTACTGCATATATTCCCCCGGAAGGAATAACATTAGCCCTGCTCAATTTTCTTCCTACCATTCTGTCTCTTACTGCTCTTGTTGGGTGGATGGGTACTCACCCTGTGAAAAGAATGTTAAGCTCTCTCTCTCTCAATATATATATATATATAAATATGTATATGTGTATCTATCTATGCAGATAGACCTGTGGGGTGGGGTGGGGGGGAGGGGGAAAGGGGGAGGGGAGAAAAAGAGAGAGAGAGAGAGAGAGAGAGAGAGAGAGAGAGAGAGAGAGAGAGAAAGGGAGAGGGAAAGGGAGAGGGAGAGGGAGAGGGAAAGGGAGAGGGAGAAGGAGGGTGAGAAAGGGGAAGGGAGGGAGAGGGAGAGGGTGAGAGAGAGGGAGAAAGGGAGAGAGGAGAGAGAGAGAGAGAGAGAGAGAGAGAGAGAGAGAGAGAGAGAGAGAGAGAGAGAGAGGAGGCATATATAACCTTGGTATTTGAAGAAAACACTAATGGTCAAGTTCCCCTATGAGTGGACATCTTGCTAAAAAGGCAAATGTGAGATATACAATCCTAGTCACATTGGGCACTTCAAATAATTTTTTTTATTGGGTGTTGTACTTAATGTTTGTGATGCCTGATGCTGGTTTCTCATTGTCTCCTTGTCTCCCTCTCTCCATACAAAGCTTTTGCTTAAAGAGAATTACTCCCTTCTTGATCCAAGTGCACCATGCAGGTTGGTCCTCAGCAACTGACTTAGTTTTCAATTGGGATGCAGTGATGTCTGAGCCTTTGTTTTACCATGTCTTTAAAGGTACCCTGTGCTAAATAGGGAGCCTCATTGTATGATGGCCACCAATCCTGTGGGAGAAAAAGAAGAATCTGGCTATAGTTAGCAGGCGTGGGAAGGGACCTGAACTGTTCAACCTGAAATGTAGAGCATCCAGCCCAATGACATGAGGAGGTGGGAACCAAATACTGCCTTTCAAAAATGATGATGCCTTTTGGACTTTTCAGGCCCAGAGGGACCCCTGGGAAATGACCTTTCAGAGCCCTACATTTATCCACTATCCTGAAAGGGTTAAAAGCCATACCCAAAATATGAGCCATTTCCTCACTTAGTCCTTCTAAAGAAGTCTGCAAAGGCCTTTTTCCCATTGCCTAATAATAATAATAGTTGGGGTATTTGTTAAGTACTTACTATGTGCCACGCTAAGCTTTGGGGTAGATACAAGAGATTCAAAATAGAAGGTAGATACAAGAGAGAAGGTAGAAACAAGAACAGCTTAGAACAGTGCTTCACACATAGTAAGCGCTTAACGAATACCATCATTATTATACAAGATAATTGGGTTGGACACAATCCCTGTCCCACATGGAGCTCACACCATTTTGCAGATGAGGGAACTGAAGCACAGAGAAGTGAAGTGACTTGCCCAAAATCACCCAGCAGACTAGGCTTGTGGGGCTGAGCGCCTCACGGACTAGGTAGGCTCAAGGCCAGCCAGATATGTGATGGCATGATCATCTGAAGGTAGGGTGGTTCCTAACAGAGGAGGTTAGGCATTGAGGGGAACCATCCTGTTTCCCAAGATTCATCCTCTCTTATGATTGAAGCCGCTAATCTACACTGCTGGCAACATTCATTCGATCGTATTTATTAAGTGCTTACTGCATGCAAAGTACTGTACTGACTCAGAGTTGTTTCAGACCAGCCACTGGAGGATAAGGCTAAGCGTATGCTGCCTGATTCATACTGGCTTGGAACCCAGTCAAGTCCATCAGCGATGAAACAATACTTGGTGCAACTCAGCTTTGCAAAACAGGATGGGAATCGTGAGGAAAACGGCCATCAGCAGGCAGAGCCAGCTGTAGATAAAACACAGTACTAACCAGCAACTCTCTTCAACAGCAATGAAGAATGAAGAGGGAACTGGCCTCTGCGCAAATGACAGGAGGAGCTATTAACAGTTCCTCATCTTGACTGAGAGCAGAGCAGAAGAAAATTTAGAATTACAGAACCATGGGGAACTTGACAGGTCTCCTGGCTCGGCCCTCAGCTCCATGTAGGTGACTGACTGAGGTAACCAGGATGGATGGCTGTTTATTCTTTTTAATATTATTTCCAGGGTTTGAGTCTCTACCATCTCCACTGACAGCCTGTTCTACTGTCTAATCTTGCTGACAGCCAAGAAATTCCTCCTTACAGCTAGCTGGACTCTCTCTGGACACAATTTGAGCACATTTCATCTTGTTCTGGGACACAGATTATGTCTCTCTGCATTGATCAAAGCTGGACACAAGAAGATCAAATCTAGGCAGACTACAGCAAAGTTGAATGTCTAGATCCTGTTGATATAACTAAAGCCAAAATCGGTATACCATTTATAACAGCACTTCACTAGTGACTTGTATTCAACTTGTATTTGATTATGATACTGCTTGTCCCTAAATAGCCTTCCCCAGCCTATATTTATTTTTTCTCCCTTAGCAGCAGCAGTAGTAGATAAGTAGCACTGTGGCCTCGTGGAAAGGGCACATGCCTGAGACTCCAGGAGACCTGGGTTCTAATCCCAGCTCTACCACTTGTATACTGTGTGACATTAGTGGAACTGCTGTGTGTCTTAACTTCCCGGTGCCTCAGTTTCCTCTTTTGTAAAATGGGGATTGAAAGTCTGTTCTCCTTCCCCATTGGACAGTCAGTTCCCCGTGGGACAGGGAGTGTCCAACCTGATTACTTCGTAACTGTCACAGTGCCTGACACATAGCAATTAACAAATGCCAAAAGTAATTTACTGAGGATCTGCTGAGGGTGATGCACTGTATTAAATGCATGGGAAGATAACAATAGAAACTATAGACATTTCCTGAGCACAAGGCATCTACTCTGAGAGAGACAAGCATTTAAAATGTTTACTAAGGGCAAACAAGCATCAGATGTGGAAAAACATGACAGGATGAAATAGAGTAATAACTTAAATAGTCCATAATAATTCAAGCATATATGTATACATAAGAAGTGCCAAATGTGGTTGTTTGATTAATACAATTTGGGGTGGGGGGAATTACTTGGGAAAGGAGAGATTTAGGTGGATTTTGAAGATGGGATAGGTTGAAGTTGGGCAGATCTGTGAAGGGAGGGAGTTCCAGGATGAGGAAAGAGAGAGAATAATGGGTCAGATCCAGGGAAATTAAGATCAGGGAAAGTTGGGAGGAATGAAGGATGCAAGCTGGGGAGTAATATGGTAAAAGAGCTGGTATAATATGAGAAATGCTGGCAGAGTTAGGAAACCAATGGTAAAGCTTCTTAAATGCAGAGACAAGGCAGCCGCTGGAGCTCTTTAACAATAATAATAATAATAATAATAATAATAAAAATAATGATTTTGGTATTTGTTAAAATAATTTTGGTATTTGTTAAGCGCTTACTATGTGCAAAGCACTGTTCTAAGTGCTGGGGAGGTTACAAGGTGATCAGGTTGTCCCATGTGGGGGCTCACAATCATTCCCCATTTTACAGATGAGGGAACTGAGGCGCAGAGAAGTTAAGTGACTGGCCCCAAGTCACCCAGCTGACAAGCGTCAGAGCCAGGATTTGAACGCATGACCTCTGACTCCCAAGTCCGGGCTCTTTCCACTGAGCCACGCTGCTTATCTGCAGATGAGGTCACAGACAGAGAGTAGGTAATGGACTTGTCCAAGGTCACACAACAGGCAAGTGGAAGATCTAGGATTAAAACCCAGGCCCCCGACTTCCATGCCCTGCTGTTTCTCAGATTTAGCATTAGTAAGGACAGGGTCAGCTCTTCCCAGAATCAGTCCAAGGGGGATTGGATCACCATGGATGGGGATAATAGCATAGGCAGAAAGAAGTGCTGAACAGTACTGAGAAGTACTTCAGGAAGATGATGCAGGCAGCAGAGAGGAATATGTACCGGAGATGGGAAAGGCTGAAGTCAAGGAGACCATTGAGAAGGCTGATATAATTGTATAAGTATGATACGACAAGGGCCGAAACCAGGATGGAGACTGTTTGGGTGGAGTGGAAGGAGCTGATCTGAAAATCTTATCTAGCCTTTTCTGTCACATTCCTCTCCAGCTAATTATTATTATTATCACTGATACTTATGGTGGTATTTGTTAAGCACTTACTGTGTGCCAAGAACTGTAGTAGGTGCTGGGCAGATAAAAGATAACTAGGTTAGACAAAGTCCCTGTCCCACATGAGGCTCACAGTCTGCAAAGGAGGGAGAAACATGTATTGAATCCCCATTTCACAGATGAGGAAACTGAAGTACAGAGAAGTTAAGTGATTTTCCTGAGGTCACATAGCAGGTAAGTGTTGGAGCCAGGACAAGAACGCTGGTCCTCTAAATTTCCAACTCCTTTCACTAGGCCATGCTCCTTCTCCTCCTATCTCTCCAACCAATCTTCCTCAGGCTCTTTTGCCAACTCTTCCTCAGCATCCAAAGCCCTAATCATCATCATCAATCGTATTTATTGAGCGCTTACTGTGTGCAGAGCACTGTACTAAGCGCTTGGGAAGTACAAGTTGGCAACATATAGAGACAGTCCCTAACCAACAGTGGGCTCCCTAATTACAGGTGTCCCTCAGGGTTCAGTTCTGGGTCCTCTTAATCTACGCTTACTTCTTTGGAGAGCTCAAGACTTCCAACTCTCCATGCATGACTGGACCAGGCCTCTCCCCTGCAATCTTGTATCCCTCCTGCTTCCAGGAAATCTTTACATGGATGCTTTGCCAGCATTTCAAACTCAACATGTCTAAAACTAAATGCCTCACATCTCTTTCACCTAAATTTCCATTCACAAATCAACCATACCACCATCCTCCCCATCTCTCAAGCTTGTAGCCTTGACATTATCCTTAATTCCTCCCTCTCTTTCCAGCCCCATATTCAGTCTTTCACCAAATCCACTCTTTTAGAACGCCTCCACTTCCTATCCATCCAAATCACACTTCCTTATCGCTTAAGCATTTGGGTTCTCAAAACCCCTGGAGTACCTTTGTACATATCTCCATATTGCATTAGCATCTCCTATCTATAATTTATTTTATTTTAGTGTCGGTCTCCCCAGCTAGTTTGAAAGCTCTTTGAGGGCAGGGATCATGTCTACTTGAAAAGCAGCATGGCCTAGGAGAAACAGCACAAGCCTGTGAGTCAGAGGACCTAGGTTCTAATCCTAGTTTCACCATTTGCCTGCTGTTTTACCTTGGGCAACATGCTTACCTTTGCTGTGCCTACGGTTCTGCATATGTCATTCATTCATTCAATCATATTTATTGAGCGCTTACTGTGTGCAGAGCACTGTACTAAGTGCTTAAATGGTGATTCAATACCTGTTCAAATACAACAATTGTAATTATTACTAAAACTCTCCCAAGTGCCTAAAACACTGCTTGGCACACAAGTGCCCCCAAAATGCTATTGTTTGAGATACTTTAGATGAAGAATCACAATAATTTAGCGGTTGATTGAATGTAAAAGCCAGAAGAGAGATTCAAGGATGCTATCAAAATTGGGGACTTCTGGGATAGGGAGGATGGAGGTGCTATTAATGGAGGTAAGAAGGTTGGGAGAGCTTTGGAGGGAATATAAGAAATTCAGTTTGGGATATGTTGAGTTTGAAATGTTGGAGAACTATCCAAGTAGTTTTGTACAGGTGAGAAGAGATGTTATCTGTCCAGGTGAGAAAAGGTTATATGTGATATGATGGACATACAGACCAGGGCATTGGCCCCACTTAGCCTAAGGGGCTTTGGGCACTAGGAGAAGTCAGTTATGGAGAGAAGTTGTTAAGGTCATTTTTCTGCCTATGCTATTATCCCCACCCATGATGATCCCATCCCCCTTGGACTGATTCTGGGAAGAGCTGACCCTGTCCTTCCTAATGTTGTCTGAGAAACAGCATGGCCTGGGTTTTAATCCTAGCTCTAACACTTGCCTGTTGTGTGACCTTGGACAAGTCTCTCTGTCTCAGTTGCCTCATCTGTAAAATGGGGGTAAGAAAGCTGCTCTTCCTTTCCCTTAGAATCAGACTCATGTGTGAGATTGTCAATATTCAATATGCTTATATTGTACCTATCCCATTACTGTACATATAAGTGCTAAACAAATGCCAATATTTATCATTGCTATTAACAACAATAATAAATCCTTTTACTAGATTAGTGCCCTAGATAAGGCAGAGATCCACTGGGAGGAGTGAAAGCCCCATTGGAGAGGTGCAGAGTGGGAGTAATTAGAAATAGGCATGTGATTGCTTCAGAGAAAAAGGGAAAGGGTAGTGGGGAAAAGGGTACCACTGCGAACTTCAAATTGTTCAGCCAACAAGCCATGCTGTCTCCTTTACTGAACTTCCCATATGAATGGCTAAATCAGAAATATCCAAGGCCAGTTTTGTTTGCACAGATCTAACACACTTGGCTCTCTTTTTTGCTGTATTTACTTTGGAAATCTGGTTTCAGAGATCTGCTGCAGCTACTCTAACCATTAGTTATTGTAATGACTTTTCCTTTTAGAACTTTGATGAGTTACAAAATTTTTCTTTGGAATGGAATGTGTCCAAATGCTTATCTGCAACAGCAGGGACTCTTTTTTCTAGATTTCCCATGTTGAGAATGGTGGGTTTTATTTCACTTTTTAAATTTGGCAGCATGTTCCACTGCTCAGAACATTTCCAGCTTCCTCTTTCTATCCAGTGGCATAGAGGATCTTTGGGATTTTTCTTCCCTCCTTCTCTTTCTGCAGTTCTTAGTAGTCAGATATCTGAGATGCCCAGAGACATACATGGTTTGGTATTCTTCAACAAAGTCGAACACAATTTTTTTTCCCTGAAAGGCTTCTGGGGTCACTCCTTAAACTGCTCTGGCCTGTGTAGCCCATTAAAGAAGGGATATGTACTACTAGAACAATTGCAGATGGAGAGCAGAGTGTTCTGGGAGAGATGTCCATGGTGTTGCTATGGGTCGGAAACGATTTGACGGTATAAGACAAGACAGTCTTCCAACGGGACTTTACCACAGCATCTATTCAATCCCTATCTCTGCTAGATACTATACTGCATTAAATATACATATATAATATATATATATATATATATTTTGTGTGTGTGTGTGTGTGTGTGTGTGTGTGTGTGTGGTCATGGCCTCTAAGGTGTTTGCTTAGATCAGAAGAACAGGTGGATGGTCTTGGGCTTAGTTACTTTATGGGAAGCCTTGCTTTTCTCAGTTTTAAAGAGAAATTATTTAGGTTAAAGCTGGTATGTGGTCAGATAGCTGAAAAGTCTATGGTTTCATGTCTCAGACTCACTCACCATAATCTCTGCCACTGTCCTTCTGCTGCCCCTTAAAAGAGATACTCTAACAAGTATGGGGATGTGTGTAGGAATGGGATTAAAAAGAAGGGCTTGACGGGGGAAGGAACAGGACAAGAACTAGAGTCAAGAGGCAGGAATGGAGAGGAGAAACAGTGTTATGAATAGGGGAGGGATGCATGGGCAACAAGGAGAAGCCCCTAAAGTTATGCAGATAATCTTATTAGAAAAGTTTGCAAGTGAACTGGAGCTGTAAAAAGGCATAAAATATGTTGAGCATAACCTCCAGTTGATGCTGTAGGCAGGGAACGGGTCCGTTATTGTTATATTGTACTCCCCAAGTGTTTAGTAATAATAATAACAATAATAATTATAATAATTATGGTAATTGTTATAATAATAATAATGGCATTTGTTAAGCACTTACTATGTGCAAAGCACTGTTCTAAGTGCTGGGGGGGATACAAGATGATCAGGTTGTCCCACGTGGGGCTCACAGTCATAATCCCCATTTTACAGATGAGGTAACTGAGGCTCAGAGAAGTTAAGTGACTTGCCCAAGGTCACACAGCAGACATGTGGCGGAGCCGGAATTCGAACCCATGACCTCTGACTCCAAAGCCCATGCTCTTTCCACTGAGCCATGCTGCTTCTAAAATTAAGTGACTTGCCCAAAGTCACACAGCTGACAAGTGGCGGAGCTGGGATATGAACCCATGACCTCTGACTTCCAAGCCCAGGCTCTTTCCACCGAGCCACGCTGCTTCTAGCATTCTAGCTGCTTCTGCTTCTAGCTGTTAAGCATTTACTATGTGCCAAGCACTGTCCTAAGTGCTGGGATAGATATGAGGTAATCAGGTTGACCCAGGTAGGGCTCACAGTCTTAATCTCCATTTTACAGTTGAAGTAACTGAGGCACAGAGAAGTTAAGTTACTTGCTCAAAGTCACACAGCTAAGTAGTGGAGAGGGATTAGAACTCACGACCTCTGATGCCCAAACCCGGGCTTTTTCCACTAAGCCATGCAGCTAAGTGTTCAATAAATATGATTGAATGAATGAATGAATACAGTATGAGGTACAGGGATTGTGTCTGACCTGCCTATATTGTATCTACCACATTGCTTCGTTCAGTGCTGGGCACATAGTAAACGTTTAACAAGTATCAAAATTCTTAAGCTCCTTGAGCATGGGAGACCATGTTTTACTTTTATTGTGCTTTCCCAAATGCCTAGTAAGGAGCTCTGCACAAATTAGAAGCTCAATAAAAGCCTGTCGATGAAGGAATCTGTGTTTTTCAAGAAGACCAGGGATTGATGTACTGCCTCGAGAGCTCTGCACAGAACACAGCTTTTTTGATGCTTCCCTCGGTGTGAAAATTGAAAAAAATATATAGTGCCTGGCTGCCTGCCAGCTCTCCGAGAGAGCAGAATGTTCAGCCATCATCATCATGTTCTTTGTGGATGTCGGAAGAGCTGAGAGGGGTGAGAAGCAGAAAAGTAGAGGTCACTGTGCTGAGACTCATTTGATGTTGATACCATTAAGGTGGAATAATTGGATAGAGGTCAGGATAAAAAGGACTTTCATTTTTATCTGACACAGACACAAGTGTGCGCATGCGCGCGCGCACACACACGCACACACACACACCGCATCCTGTACCAATGGACATGGTTGCAGCTGCTTAACATTCATGTGATGTAGTTTGTCCCTTCAATCCCTAAACACCAGTTTTTCTCTAGTGCTGCCTTTGGAAGTACTTCATTTGCAAATTTTAATTCTCTCTCCCTCCAAAAATCCTGTCTGTGGACTAGAGGAACAACAAACCGGAGAACAGCTTCACTTAAGCCACAGAAAAAAGAACCTTATCTTGACCTCTCCACAAAGGGAAGTGCCTCTAAGAGGCATATTTCAAGTCTGCCTGCTCTTCTCTAAACACTTTTCTTCGGAAGCTGATGGTGTCTACAGTCCAGGCTTTAAAGCAGACATGGAATCCAGGGAATTGAAGGTGGTCTGCTATCCCTGCTATCCTCAGAGGTTAATTCAATCATATTTATTGATTCAATCATATAACAGTGGGTTGTGAAGTTGGACCGTGAAATTTGGGCAGGTGATAGAGAAGCTCTCACCCAGGCCTTGGGGCCAAGCTTCAACCCTTGTCCCTGGTTCCAGACCACAGTGGGGGAGATTTAAGACCCCCAGGCCAGATATGGGTGCAGAGAGGAAATGGAGTCATGAGACTGTGGTTCCAATCCACTCCAAGAAAGGAGCTGAGCTAGAAATAATCACCTGGACATTAGCTGTGGGGGTGAAGCTAATGGCCCAAGAAACAAGATTAGTGAACTGTGTTCTCAAACAATGCAATAATAATAATTAGTAGCCTAGGCGCTTGTTAACTGGTACTTCTAGACTGTGAGCTCGTTCGGTAGGGATTGTCTCTATTGCTGAATTGTACTTTCCAAGCACTTAGTACAGTGCTCTGCACACAGTAAGTGCTCAATAAATATGATTGAATGAATGAACCACTTTCTATGTACCAAGGACCATACTAAGTGCTGGGGTAGATACAAGATAATCAGGTCGAACACTGTTCCTTTTGCACATGGGACTCACCATCTAAGGGGTAGTATTTTACCCCCGTTTCTCAGAAGAGCAAACTTAGGCAAAGAGAAGTTAAATAATTTGCCAAAATTCACACAGCAGGCAAGTGGCGGAGGCGGGATTAGAACCCAGGTCTTCTGACTCCCAGGCCGGTTCCATTAGGCCACATTTGCTTCCCAGCAGGCTGTTGGGAGACAAATGCCGGGGCAGACCAGCCTAGTGTTCCACAAGCATGAGAGGGGTTGCTCTCTGATTGGGAAAAGGCTTCATCAAGGATAGGAAGGCCAGAGGCAGGCTCAAAAACAGAGACAATCAATCAGTGACATTTAGTGAGGTCCTTATGAGACTAACCTGTTACTGCAGCAAGAGTCTTCCCTAAGTACCAGCATGTACTGGTCATACATTAATCTCTTCAAACATACTCATGGATAGAATCTTAGTAGCATCATCTTCTCTTACGAAAGACATTTATATACATAGACTCAGCAGTACACTGCCATGCATATCCAAGTACAATCACATCCCAAGATAGAGAAGCAGCGTGGCCTAGTGGAAAGAGCATGGGATGAGGAGTTAAAAGGCCTGAAGTCTACCGCAGATCTGCCACTTACCTGCTGTGTTACCTTAGGCAAGTCACTTAACTTCTCTGGGCTTCAGTTCCCTCATCTGCAAAATGAAGGTTAAGTATTTGTTCTCCCTCCCCTTTTGCCAAAGTCCCATGTGAGACAGGGACTTCTTTTGACCTGAATATTTTGTATCTATCCCAAGCACTTAGTACAGTGCTTGCAAACAGAAAGGAAAACATGGATGTATCTTGGATTGTTTCCATGGACTAAATTTTCCAGGTTAGTAAAAATAAACCTGTCGGTTGTGTGCCTCCCTCTAACTCCCTTGTTTCTAGGAGTTTTCCTGCTCCTCTGTATCCCGAACTCTTCTACTTCCTCCTCTGTTTTCCCACTTCCATGCCCTGGGATAGACATACATGGCATATTCGGGTTATATTCCTTAAAAATGAGGCTATTTACATGACAGTAGAGGGGTACATTTTTTCCCATAGATTTTCATTATGAATTGGAATTTGCTCGAAAACCTCTGGAAAAAAGATAGGAAATTCCTATTGTTTATTCTTGTTCAAGTCATTCAAAGGAGATGTGGCCAGATTATGAACCTTTGCAGGAGATTGCAAAAATAGATGCTTGTTCTGCTGTTGGAGAAGAGGGTTTTCAACTTTAGTTAAAGATTTGGCCATTTCTTTTGCAGGCCAACTCCTCCTTTGACCTCTTTCCATCAGGATCATAGTCAATCAATTATATTTATTGAATGCTTACTGTATGCAGAGCTAAATGCTTGGGAGAGTACAATATAACAGAATTGGTAGACACGTTCCCTGCCTACTTTTTAAAATATAAACTCTGATTCTTAATCCCCAAGTCTTAGCAGATGTTGGAGAGATAACTTTATCTCTTTTGGCCTCTTGCAATGATGCACTGAACTATGAGATGTTTACTGCTGCTTCCCTGGGTTGAATGAATCTTGGGGTGGCTGTATTCTGGGCAAAATACCAACCCATAATAGCTGTAACTCGGGGTTACAGGTATATGCCATAGTGTAGCTAAAACCTGGGGAATGCCAGGAGCTTCTGACATATTCCTTGGAAATTTTTAAGAAATTGGCTATTTTTCATCCAGCAAATAACCAGTTGCTCATGTTCCTGGGGAGGAAAGCAAGAATACTTAATTTTATTCATTTTACTTTTACCTGAATACTTCCTAGGGAAGGGAAAGCTGACAGCTATGTGGAAGCAGGAGACACACTTTGAGTGCTTTTCATTTTGAGTGCTGGGATGAAAAGGAGATGAGGATTTTAGTTGGAGGGAGGGGTGGAGGGAGGACTGAGAAGCAGCGTGACTTAGTGGATAGAACATGGGCCTGGGAATCAGAAGGACCTAGGTTCTCATCCCGGCTCTGTCACTTGTCCATTGTGACACCTTGGGCAAGTCACTTCACTTTTCTGTGCTTCAGTTACCTCATCTGAAAAATGGGGATTAAGACTTTGAGCCCCATATGGGACAGGAACTGTGTCCAACCTGATTAACTTTTTCAGTACACCTGAAAAGGGATATCCAAATCCTGGATTAAGGGGTTTCTTCCAGTGTTAGTCAATGACAGGCACCCACTCTGGAGGATAAGGATTCCTGGGGTCTCAGCGCTATCCCCACAGTTCAGTGGGTTGGAAGATTAGCTAGTCTACTTGTTTTGTTGTCTGTCTCACCCTTCTAGACTGTGAGCCCATTGTTGAATAGGGACTGTCTCTTTATGTTGCCGATTTGTACTTCCCAAGTGTTTAGTATAGTGCTCTGCACACAGTAAGCGCTCAATAAATACAATTGAATGAATGAATGAATGGTATTAGTCTACTCTTGAGTCAGAAAGGGTCAGGAGGTGGAACCAAGATGGCAGCCAACCGCTTGCCCTCTTCCAGCAGGACTTGGCCCCCGGCCTGCACATCTTCTAGACTGTAAGCCCACTGTTGGGTTGGGACCACCTCAATATGTTGTCAACTTGTACTTCCCAAGCACTTAGTACAGTGCTCTGCACACAGTAAGTGCTCAATAAATACAATTAAATGAACTGAATGAACCTGTGGGATTCCCATTATCCTTACTGGGATGCAGGGCATACTGGAGTAGCTCTCATCCCTTGCCCCCATGTCCACGGGTCAGGCTCTCCATTCACATGCAGCTTACCTGCTCCTGACATTGGCAGGCAACAGCAGCACCAAGGATAGGTCAGCCAAATTGGTCAAGTAAGTGCCAGGGGGCAAGAGCAGTTCTCCAGCTTCCCGGGAATAAAGGTGGAATCAGGAGCACACGAAGAGTGACAGTGCAGGAGGCAGACTAAATCCTAGTTCCCTGCACCTACTGTGTGTTAATACATAGCACTGATTTAGATACTCAGTAGAGTGAAAACAATGATAGGAGTCTCCAGCTGAATAGGCCTGGGTCCTGAGAAAAATTTCTAAATTGAGAACCTGTGTGAGGAAATTGATTACGATAGAAGAAACCCAGTCTGCAGAGCCCATTTACCTTCATCTTCCTCCCCTCCTCTGTTCCTTTCCTTCACTCCTTTCTCCTTTTTCTCCTTCTCTCTTGCTCCTATTTTCCCTTTCTCCATTTCATCCCCTTAAGCCCCACTCCCTTAATGCTCCACCCCAGAACAGTATATACAAAGTGGGGGTAGTTTTGGTCTACTACTGCATCCTTAACCCAATAAACAAATGCTTAGTTCTGAGAAGGTGATAAAAGATGACAGACTAGCATTCAGAGTGGCACTTTCTTTAAAAGTTGAAGAAACTCATTAGGGACTAATAAACACACATTTTCTCATTGATGCCACAGAACATTTACGGGAGATGACTGAGATAGATACAAACTTTACAAACTTCGACACACGAAACATCTCAAACACAATGTGAAGCATTTTAAAAGACTACAATTGTCAACCAGAAAAACCATATATTTGTAGTATAAAATGTTCCAGCTTCCGTAATTCTTTATTAAATATCTGACAAGTTGCATCATTTCTTTACAACTTCATTTTATCACACTGATCTCTTTTGATAAGGAAAACAATCTACAAGTTCCTTTCTGTTCCGTTAAGAAAATAAGTGGGAAAACAAGTGGCTATTAACTTAAATTTTTTCCCATTGTGCATCAAATCCAAGTATTTGAGAACTATTTGGATTGTGAAGTGGACGCTGTAAGTTGCCTTTAAAAATGTTTTGATTATATTAACATTTTGCTCTATCAAATAGCCTCACGTGAGGAGGTGGCTTACAATAAAAAGTTAACCAACAATGGGATTTCACCTGGAATGTTTGAAACTTTCTTCACCTTAGAGAAGTCACTTGGGTCTCAAGTTTAATTTGAATACAGATCTTAAGTTCACAAAGGACATATCAATACCTTTTCCTTAACTTTCTTTCTGGTTCTCAGTGTCACAATTTTCATGGTGGGGATTTGGAGTAAGCCTCAGAAGGGATAAACTCTTACTTCTGGCTAAAACCAGATTACCCAAGAAAGAGGTTAGAAAAAAAAAGCTAGAAAAATATACACATACACACACTACAGCATATGTGTACACAGACTGTATACTGCCGACTAGTAGTCAAGGAAAAACAAAGTCTGATGAAGCTAACCTGAAGGAAAACATGACCTCTTGGTTTAAAATTAGTCTTAAAAAGGTACTTAAAAGAACCAGATCTTATGCAGACATGGTTATGGTGGCTTTGCAACATCCAAAGTCAATCTGGACTGCAGTAGAACAGGCCTGAAGAGGATATGGCACACTGGGTTGGGTTCCAGTTGTTTTTCCATACAAATGTTAAGATTTTATTTTCATGCATTTCAATCATGCATTGCTTTTAGTGTGTTACCCTTACATACAAGTGTCAGATGAAAGCAGAAATCTGACCTCTGACTACATAACATTATACAATTCCATTTTATAATTGCCATTCTTCGCTTGCCCCTTGAGTCCATCTCGGTGAAAGTGGGTAAGGCTTATAGAAATAAAAAAAAATATGGTCCAAAATGTAATCACATTTAATTCCTGGTTTAAAAATCTAAAATACCAAGGGGAGTTTAAAAGGGTAGTTCTTAGACACCAGGCCTGAGGTTTGAGTATTTGACACTGAGCTCCATCATCATGATCAACGGGAGGCATGACAAATGTAATCTATCCAGAAGGCTTTTCTTTTGGTAGGAATGGGTGATGGGCAGGTACTCAATACATCAGCATCCTCTACTGGACAATAAGAAAATAATGCAAGAAAGGAGCCTCCCTGTTCTCTTTTCTCTCCTTCCCAACCTATTTTCCCTGCAGTACTATGGGCAGAGGTTTTTTTTTTTTGGAGGGGGTGGGGGTGTTAGGGGGACAGAAGAGAAAGAAAGAGGGGAACAGGAGGAGAGAGATGGAAAGAAGGAAGGGAGGACATATGGAGACAGAGAAAAGAGGGTAAGGAAGGAGAAGAATGGAGGGGGATGAAATACAGAAATGGAGGGGGATACAGAGAGAAAGGGGGAAAAACTAGGAGAGGGAGGCAGAGTGAGAGAAAGGGGAGAAAAGAGAAAGAAAGGGAGAAAAAGGAAAGAGGATGAATGAGGAGAGCGTGGAAGAAAGAGAGAGAAAGGCAGGGAATGAGTTAAAGGAGAGATATCTCATCCGGGAGAGGAATAAAAAATAGGCTAATTCAGTAGATTTGTTTTTACTTCCATGTAAGATGCAACATCTTCAATAAAACACCAGGTCCAACTACAAAATGTTTCCTTCATTACAGATAGAAACCTGGATTTAATCCAAGTAATCTGTGTAGCATAATGATGTGCCATCTAAGATAGCCACTACAGACCCACAAGCTAAACAACAATGTGGGACAGTTGCAGAAACCACATTTACCAACTTCAAATGGTAAAATGATCACAAGTCCTGGGTTGGACCTGACTTGGTGTCAAAGAGTTTGGGGTGATTCATAAACCAGCCTGCTTACATCTGTTGCCATCTGACCAGCAGATGATGATTTCCGCTGGATATATTAAAACACTTTAGGAATATACACTATATTGAGCTTTTAACTGTTCTGTGACTTGGAAAGGGACGAACTACCAAAAATAAATCAAGGCAAATGAACCCAATCCCAGCACTTAAAAGGAAGGAAAGACACTGACCCAGGATGAAACGCTAACTAGAGTAAAAACATCACGACAGTGAAACCATACTCCTACACTTAGTCCAGCAAGCAGAATTTCCAAGCCCAAGGCCAGTAAAAGTTAAAGAATGAAAATATCAAAAGACATAAAAAATGATCAATGACAAAGAACTTTCAACCTTCGAGAGTCTCTTCTTAAAGCCAGTTGAAAACTGCCTTCACAAGACTACCTACTGGTCTGAACTTCCTGCAGGAAACTCGTGACACCGGAATCAAGTCAATTCTGCTTAGAAACTATAGAGTGGCTGTAACAACCATGTTGCTTATGTAACTTTGGGGAGGGAACACGAGGGAAATTCAAAGACAAGTTCCTAGAGGTGACGGGGACTTCTGGTGAACAGAATTCAGACCCAATGTATTATTTTTCACTCATCTATTTTCTCAACCGTCACTTCAGATTCATTATCCCCTAAAGCAATAATGCAGACTAGGAAGATAGCAAAACCAGATAAATGATTATTCTAGGTGGGATCAATAAAAAACCCACACTCTTAATGGAGCCTGTGAATGCATGAAAAATACAGTATTTATTTTTGGCTTTGAAATACTTAATATTAATGCCACCTGGTTACTCTTGAGACATAAGAATTGGGCCTTTCCTCCACCCGTTTCCTGCCTCTTTGGAATTGGTTAGAAATATCAGTGTCTTTTGGAATTTCTCCTCTTATTTTGCCCTGCAGAGGACAGAAAATTTTGAGAATAAAATCTTGCCTTACTTATTTTATATCTAGCTGCTACTTTGCCTTTTTTTTAAAAAGACTAAATATTCCATAACTAGAAAAAACTCCTGGATCCCAGAAGGTCTGGTACATGGCATTGCAGTTCTCCAAAACTCTCAAAAATCCTCCCAAATCTTCACCCGGCTACTCAGGCTCCAGCTGAGTTTTAAAAAGAAAGCATCCATAAACCAGGGATTTCATGTCAAAAGGGACGTTCAATCTATCCCTTTGCAAAGTAAAAAGAAGTCAAGATTCCCACCCACAAGTGAAGAGAAGGGCTATATGCCTTAATGATTTCCCTAGGTCCAGCTTCCTCACCTTTCTGATCACCATAGCTAAATTTTTAAAAAAGAAACCAATACAGAAAGGGGATCAACAATTTGCAGTTACAGAAATCTACATTCACTTGCAGATCTTTGAGCGCCGTCCCCCACCCAACACTCACAACACTGTTGAAATCCACCTCAAAACACAAGGTATGCCTCACAACCCAGGTGACACTGGGAAAAGAAGCATTTGGTGACTGTTAGTCGCTCTTCCCACTGAGGGATAAGAGCAAACCTTTATTTGCTACAGTAAATAGCAATGAAACCCAGGCCTCTAGCAACTTCTACCTTAGCCATCCTGGCAAGCGATTCCTTGTGCGCCAGTAAATAAAAAGTCAGAGCCCAGACCAACAAGGGGTTAAGTTACTTTGGTGTTCTTGAACTCCAGCACCACCCTTGTGACTGACAGGGAGGGAGGGAGGGAGGAGTTGACTGGAAAACAACCCCAACTCAATTCTGTGGGCAAAGACTTGAAAGCGAAACGGATTCAAATTGCTCCCACGGATACCCTCAAGCCTAACTAGGTTAAAGGCTTGACTTAAGTGGATCAGATACAAGTCTTCGCTTTCACCTTTAATCTACCACACAACAGATACAAATCAGGCATTATATAGATTTTAAGCATGCAACATGTCACAGGTAACAAAACTTGGTTAGATAAAGTGTATATTAAATAAATCCTGGTGATTGAATAAAAATCACAAAACAATCGGTGAGAACAGGTCTGCAGGTTCAGCTCTACATCTGGGTCTCTTACACATCAGCAGCAGCCACATCCACAATTGATATAGATATTGCACCAGAAAGACATGTGCAGCGAGAAGGAATAATCATCACATTAAATGTTTATGATAAAAAAAAACAAACATATGACTGCCATGTGTTACATAAAGTGCCTTCAGAGTTGGTGCAGTTAGAACAAAAAATTGGTTATTTAGCTACCGATAGCAAATGCATACAAATCGGAGACAAAAGAGATTCGGTTTCCACAGTTTCAAATCAAGCAGTGCCAGTTTTCATTTAAAATGCATCCTCTACAAACAGTAAAGAGGAACGATAATAGAAGAAGTACTATACAGTATTTGGCAAGGGTTAGCATTTTTTAACCACAATTGTCCAACCCTGTCCCCCAACTTGTCATAGTGTACATAATTATCCTAAAGGAATAATGATCTACTTCCTTTTAAGTCAACATAAAAATTTTCTTGCTATGTCTATGAGTCTTTGTCTTGCAGCAATTATGCTAATATACAAAAACACAATATTCAGTTGGTATCAATCATCTGAGGTGTGAAAAAATATCATTGTGTCTGATGAACATATATGATATTTTCTCTTACCATATTTGCATAAACTGCTTTGAAAATTGTTGGTCTACTATTTTGAATATGATGGGGGAAAACAAGACTTCAATGAATTTCCCAAATGAAAACGTCACTGGCATTAACTCTGGCATGAAATTAAAAAAAAAAAGCTCAATTTTCCAAGTATATGATATCTTTAATTGTAATGAAATAAAAATTTGGAAATAGGTCTAAATTATTTTTCAAAGTAAACATGAGCTGTAATACTATACCTGTAAAGTGATTAATTCCATTCATTCATTGCCATTAGAAATTATGCAAAATATTTATTAAGGGCTTTGCCTACAGAGGCACAACATAAATAGAATAAGTCCTCCTGAAATGTTATTAGTGTACACATCAACCAGTTGATAATTGGTGGTGGAAATTGCAGAAACATTATCCACGGGTAAGAGTTCCAACTTCTGAACATCAGCAACTGTACTGTAGAAGAGTTTGCTCCGGGAACCAATATTGTGCAACTGTTCTGCCATTGTCACTGCTTATGTCAATTAGGCAATTGTAATAGTGCAAGCAGAACTTGCTCGATGAACATCCCAAAAAGCAGTGGCTGCTTAATCCACCCCTTCAAATCCTTGGGCGTTTTCAACGGCCATGAGAAGTTTCTCTCTTAAATCTTCGAAAGATTCATATGGAGGTAAATCGAGGCGATTAAAGCTGGAATGAAAAAAAAAAGATACCCACATCTGTCAAACTCTACCTCACTGAAACAATCATCCTCCATACTTGCGACAATTTTTAACGAAACCAAGGATTCTCGCAATCATCACCATCCATCCCTCTTCTCAGCCTGGCATGAGCAACTGCCAGACTGTGCAGAAGCCAACCAATGCCAGAGGCATTGTCAAGAGAATGATATGTCCGCAACCAGAAAATTTTCCCACAAAGTGTCAAAAATTAAGCAGAAAGTAACTGACATATGACAGGGAAGAGCTAATGAACTTCAGTATGTTAAAGCAAAGTTTTTCAGTTATGGATCACAAATTACATCAATGGAAAGGAAAGTGATATTGAAGACCATTCAGCAATGTACAACTCAAACAATCAAGCATTTTAAAACATGAGGGTTCAATTATCCTGGACCTAGGTCAGACTTTGTAACGTAAAGTTGGGGACTTTAAAAAACATTCATGGAGGCAGCTTCCTTGGAAAGCCAGCCTTTCCTTCCCAACCATACGAATTAGGTTCTTGGAAGTACCCACGGATGGACAAAATACAGGCTTTTGGGACAAAAACAGTAGAGACTCTGCAGCTTCTGAAGATTTGGTTGAAAATTATGAAGGTTTGTGGGGTTTTTTTTAAAGGCTCCCAAGATTGCTGGCTATACTGTGTTCATGTTACAAGGAAAATTACAAGGAAAATTAGCTAACTAAAATTAGTGGTTACCATATATTCAGTGCTGTATAGTCCACCTTAAATAAATCCCATTGTGGTTTGGGCTATTACTGCATCAGCCAATCATTACCATAATCACAATTAAACTGCCCTTGTAATGTTAATGAACTTCTAATACAGTATCAGCAAGGCCCCAGCGCTGGGGGTAGGGAATACAAGCACAGCTGGCTTGAAATCACTGGTACTATTATGCTCAGCCACAGAAAAGAAGGGGTAGTCAATCCTATCTACCAAAATGGAGTATGGAATATTAAAATCAGAGTTGAAAAAACATAAGATAGCAAGGGAAATGTATACAATTTCACTACAGCCTCAGTAGTGGCTAACAGCAGCACCAAAGCATTGGAATGAAAAATGTCTTTAAAGGACAGTTATCCATTGCTCAGAGTGTAATGCATAGACTATATCCACCTAGTATTCTCAGTTAATCTATGGTATTTGAGTGCTTTGTGCAGAGCCCTGTACTAAATGCTTGCGAGAGCAGAATACAGCTGGTAGACACGACACATGTCCAGCAACAACTCACAGTCTAGTGGAGGAGAAAGGCACTAAAATAAATGACATGTTGTGTAATATCAGTCCTTCAGAGAGAAAAAAAATTCAGCTGCATATAGCTGATTTTCATATTGGCTCTGCTGGGCTTTCTGTGCTTTCAGTGGGTTTTCTGTAACATCACACAATGGGGACTTTGTAAGAGTCTAGGATGTCACCATTTGGGAGCTGGTTTTAAAGTTCCACTCTCGAGAGGCAAAGCTAGTGGGATTCGCTCCCACCCCAAAGAATTTATGTCCGTATCTTTATACTCTGTTACTTCCCCTAACTTAGTGTCTGTCTCCTCAACTACACTGAAAGTTCCCTGACAGCAGGGATTGTGTTTTGCTATACCCTACTCTCCCAAGAGTTTAGTACGTGCTTTGCAAAGAGCAAGCACTCAATAATTATGGTACTTGTTTAGCACTTACTATGTGCCAATCGCTGTTCTAAGTGCTGAGGTAGGGACAGGTTAATCAGATTGGATGCAGTCCCTGTCCCATATGAGGCTCACACTCTTATTCCCCATTTTACAGATGGAGTAATGGAGGTCAAGAGAAGTGAAATGAACTGCCCAAGATCACAGAGCAGATATGTGGCAGAGCAGGGAATAGGACTCAGGTCCTCTTGTCCCCCAGGCTCGTGCTCTATCCACTAAGCCACACTATTTCTAATACCACTGATTCATTCATTTGTAGCCATTAACCACGGCCCTTTTTGTTGTGATTTTCTACTGATTTGGTAAAGCTTAGGAGGAAGCTATACCTTATGACTATACTGTCTAGACAGAGGAAAGTTAGAGGAAGTTCATTTGGTAACAACTTCTCCATGGAATTCTCCATCTCTGTTATTTCTAGAGTGGTTGAGAAGTATGACTTTCGGAAAAGTAGAGAATTGTGCCCAGTTCCTGTGAACCACGTTGTTGCATGTTACCTTATGATACCAACCACTGTCCTGGTATGGTTCTGTATGAACCACAAGTTTATGAAGCAGAAGGAAGTCTCTAAACTAACTTGAAAATTGAAGTTTTTCATGCAATCAAGAGATGCAGTGTAGCCTACTGGACAGAGCACAGGACTGGGAGTCAGAAGGACCTGGGTTCTAATCTCAGCTCCACAACTTGTCTGCCACGTGACCACTTAACTTCCCTGTGCCTCAGTTAACACATTTGAAAACTGGGGATTAACCTTATGAGCCTCATATGGGACAGGGACTATGTCCATCTCGAAAAGAATGTATCTACCCCAGTGCTTTGCACAGTGCCTGGCACATACTAAATGCTTAACAAATAATATATACTAAAAAAAACACAATCAATTATCATTTATTGTGTACTTTATTTTTTTAATGGTAATTATTAAGGGCTTACTATGTGCCAGGCACTGAACAAAGCGCTGGGGCAGATACAAGCTAATTAGGTTGGACACAGCCCATGGCCCACGAAGGGCTCACGGCCTTAACCCCCATTTTACATATGAGGTAACTAAGGCACAGAAAATGTCATTGTCTTGCTCAGCATTACACACAGCAGACAAATATTGGAACTGGAATTAGAACCCCAGTACTTAATAATAATAATAATAATGATATTTGTTAATCACTTATTATGTGCCTTTTAAACTGTGAGCCCACTGTTGGGCAGGGACTGTATCTATATGTTGCCAATTTGTACTTCCCAAGCGCTTAGTACAGTGCTCTGCACACAGTAAGCGCTCAATAAATACGATTGATGATGATGTGCCAGGCACTGTTCTAAGCACTGGAATTTCTGGCTTCCAGGCCCATGCTCTACCCACTAGGCCATGATGCTTCTTACTATGTGCTGAGCACCGTTTTAAGCGCTTGGAAGAGTACAATACAACAAACAGTTGGTAGAGATGATCCCTGCCCTTAAACAGCTTACAGTCCAGGGAGGAGACAGACATAAAAAATAAATTAAAGATAGGGGAGATGGGATAGTTCAAGAATATGTTCATTAGTGCTGTGGGGCTCGTGGTGAGGTGACTATCCAGGGATTATTGGGTGCCAGCCGAGAAAAATGAAAAAAAAGTATTATTCAGCATAGCCTACTGTGTGACATGATTTTGGATTATTTTCAGAGAATTGAGGGTAACAGCATTCTCCCCTCTACAAGGGTGAGAGAAACATTCATTGAATCATATTTATTGAGTGCTTAGTGTGCAGAGCACTGTAATAACAATAATCGAGGTATTTGTTAAGCACTTACTAAGCATTTGGAAGAGTACAATATAACAATAAACAGACACATTCCCTGCCCACAGCAAGTTTACAATCTAGAGGGATCTTACAGTCAAGAGGGAGATCCCCCCAGCCCATGTCATCCCCCCAGCCTAGAATGCCCTCCCTCCACACATCCGCCAAGCTAGCTGTCTTCCTCCCTTCAAAGCCCTACTGAGAGCTCACCTCCTCCAGGAGGCCTTCCCAGACTAAGCCCCCTCCTCCCTCTCCCCACCCTCCCCCTCCTCCCTCCCCCTCCCCCCACCTTACCTTCTTCCCCTCCCCACAGCACCTGTATATATGTATATATGTTTGTACGTATTTATTACTCTATTTATTTATTTTATTTGTACATATTTATTTTATCTTGTTAATATGTTTTGTTGTCTGTCTCCCCCTTCTAGAGTGTGAGCCCGCTGTTGGGTAGGGACCGTCTCTATCTGTTGCCAACTTGTACTTCCCACGTGCTTACTTAGTACAGTGCTCTGCACACAGTAAGCGCTCAATACGATTGATTGAATGAATGAATGAATGATCAGATGGAGGCTGGAAATTTTCCCAGCCACTGATCTGTGTGTTTCACTTTCAGCAGGATGGTCCCCTAGCAGTCATCCAGTCTCTCGCAGTTCCTCTCCAATAATAATGATGGTATTTGTTAAGTGCTTACTATGTGCCAAGCACTGTTCTAAGCACTGGGGTAGATACAAGGTAATCAGGTTGTCCCACCTGGGGCTCACAATCTTAATCCTATTTTGCAGATGAGATAACTGAGGCACAGAGAATTTAAGTGACTTGCCCAAAGTCACACAGCTGATAAGTGGTGGAGCAGAATTAGAACCCATGACCTCTGACTCCCAAGCCCGGGCTCTTTCCACTAAGCCACACTGCTTCTTTACTGAATACAGTGCCCTGCCCTCCGTGAGTACTCAATAAATGCCACTAATACTACTACTGGCTACTACTACGACTGGTAAGAGATGATGGAATGTAAAAAAGGGAAAAAATAATGGATCAGAAGTATTACCTTGGACAAAGTTACTCTGCTGGGTTTGCTCACAAGTTGATACACCGGCCAGTAAACTGTCAATTTTATTTCCTTTTGTAGGAAGCTAGACAGAAAATTAAGTTCTTTGATCTAGGCCTCTAATGGGGAATTTGATGCTTGATCATTGGTATACACCTAACTACCAGTTTAAAATACTTACTGAGTTTTTCCTACTTACCATGTGTGAGCTCTGGGCAGTTTTTCAGGACTTCCCCATTGCTCTATTGTAAACAGCTGAGGACCATTTGAACCTAGGTGAGAAAGGAAAATGCAGCCCACAAGAATGAATGAAAGGCAGTTTGAGGCAGACAAATGATTCATGAAAAATGATAACTTAAATCTTCAGAGCCCTAACAGATAGCCCACCTAGGGAAGCTGGGGCAGAAAAGGAATCGTGAGAAAGAACACTAGGATAAAGCTGGCTTCAGCAGGGTCAGAATCTTGGGCCCATATGCAGGCTGCCTGGGTTTTTGCCAGTCCAAGCTTAGGGATGGGTGCCAACCCCACTACTTCCATGAAAAAGAAAAGGAATCCTCTAATATGCAGTACAGAGGAACAATCAGTCTGAAGAAATGCATGCCAAAGCATCCCGATTCGTTGAGTGGAGGAGGATACATAATGTAATTATAACTGTTATACTTGTTATGAGTTCAGTAAGTGCCATCACCTCGCCCCCTCCTACCTCACCTCCCTTCTCTCCTTCTACAGCCCAGCCTGCACCCTCCGCTCCTCTGCCGCTAATCTCCTCACTGTGCCTCGTTCTCGCCTGTACCACTGTCGACCCCCGGCCCACATCATCCCCCTGGCCTGGAATGCCCTCCCTCCCCACATCCGCCAAGCTAGCTCTCTTCCTCCCTTCAAGGCCCTACTGAGAGCTCACCTCCTCCAGGAGGCCTTCCCAGACTGAGCCCCCTCCTTCCTCTCCCCCTCTTCCCCTCTCCATCCCCCCAACCTTACCTCCTTCCCTTCCCCACAGCACCTGTATATATGTTTGTACATATTTATTACTCCATTTATCTTACTTGTACATATCTATTCTATTTATTTTATTTTGTTAATATGTTTGGTTTTGTTCTCTGTGTCCCCCTTCTAGACTGTGAGCCCACTGTTGGGTAGGGACCGTCTCTATATGTTGCCAACTTATACTTCCCAAGCGCTTAGTACAGTGCTCTGCACACAGTAAGCGCTCAATAAATACAACTGATTGATTGATTGACTGCCAAGAAGTGCTGAAGTGCTGGGGTAGATAAAATACATTCAGATCAGACACAGCCCCTGTCCCGTATAGGGGAGGCAGTCTGAGGAAGAGGAAGAACAAGTATTTTAATTAACATTTTAGAGATGAGGAACTGAGGCATAGAAAAGTTCATGCCTTGCCCAAGGACACATAGCAGGCAAGTGGTGAGGGTGGAATCAGAACCTAGATCCCTGATTCCTAGGACCTCGCTGTTTCCACTGGCCACGCTGGCCAGAGACACTACATTCACTCCTCCTGAATCTGACCACATTTTGGTAGAATACTCACATTTTAGACATTTCAAAACCAATATTCACCCCATAAGCTGTTATTTTGGTAGTTTATACAGAATGTGCTTGCTCACTGAAATCTCAGCTCACAGAATTTGAACAGAACACATTCTCAAGAATGAAGGTCTTTCAAGTCTCAACAAGGTCTCTGAAGGCCCTCAGGGCAATTCGCGTGCAACAAAGCCTCCTGTTCAAATGCATTTCCTTTCTCATGGGATTGGCTAAATGACAATTTCACCAAATACAGCATACCCTTTAGCTTACCATAAAGTTCAGCAAACCCATTCATAGGTACTCGAGAGGTGCCGGTAACAAACTGCAGTAACCGGATACGCTTCTCAGCATCCATCAATAACACTGCCTACAAACAGATGCAGAAGGTCATTACATTCCCAATATGACAACGTGACATATGCTGCTAATAAACCAGACTTTCAAAATATAATTTCATTATTTGATGGTAACAGAAAGCTGGACTCTAAGACTCTTATTTTTGCTGACTGCCCCAAAACCAACACCCTCCCTAATCTTGGCAAGAGATTAATCAGTCCTCTAGACTACAACATCGTAGTAGGCAGGGAATGTGTCTGTTTATTATACTGTACTCTCCTAAGCGCTTAGTACATTGCCCTGCAAACTGTCAGCACTCAATCAACATGATCAATTGCACTGTTTTAGAGCCTACAATGTATAGAGAGCACTGTACTAAGTACTTGGGAAAGTACACTAGCATTACAAGGTACAATCCTATCCTCTAGGAGCATACCAATGAATTACAAGTAGATTAGCAGAATATTTAAGGTAGGAATATAAATGCTACAAGGATTGTGAGAATTTTAACACTTAAGTGACTCAGAAATGCTGATGTGGAAGTTGAAGGATACTGAATGGGAAGAACAGAGACTAATCAGGGAAGGCCTCCTGGAGGAGACAAGCTCTCAGAAAGGCTTTGAAGATGGGAAGAGTTGTCCTCTGGCAGATATGAAGGGGAAGGAATTTCTCGGCATGGGAATTTTCCCAGTATCTCTCCAAACTGCCAATATGTCAAAATAAGTCAATATAAAAAAACAAGCTCATTGGTAATAATAATAATAATGATGACAATGGTATTTGTTAAGCGCTTACTATGTGCCAAGCACTGTTCTAAGCGCTGGGATAGATACAAGGTAAGCAGGTTGCCCTACGTGGGACTCACAGTCTTAATCCCTATTTTACAAATGAGGTAACTGAGGCACAGAGAAGTGAAGTGATTTGCCTAAAGTCAAGGAGCTGAAAAGTGGCAGAGCTGGGATTAGAACCCACGACCTCTGACTCCCAAGTCTGTGCTCTTCCCACTAAGCCACACTGCTTCTCATGGTAATTCTAATTTACTTCTAATGGTAGAAGTAAACTTCACACGTCTAAATGACAGATAATTTTTCCTAAAGTCGAATTTAAAAAAATAAGGTGTCAGCAAAACCAGTAAATAGAGGCACAGATGGGTGTTACCATGAAGCATCTTCTAATGGAAAACTACAAGACCAACATGAATATTTTAATTTCCTCACAACCGTACAGAGCTTGGTTCTCTTTTCCTGACATACAATCTCCAGTACACCAGCATAGCTCAGTGGAAAGAGCACGGGCTTGGGAATCAGAGGTCATGGGTTCTAATCCCAACTCCGTCTGCTGTGTGACTCTGGGCAAGTCACAACTTCTCTGTGCCTTGGTTACCTCATCTGTAAAATGGGGATTAAGATTGTGAGCCCCACATAGGACAACCTGATCACCTTGTATCCTCCCCAGTGCTTAGAACAGTGCTTTGCACATAGTAACCGCTTAACAGATACCATCATTATTATCATTACACCACTGCAATGTCTAGAGTGGCTCACATAGTCATCTTACTCCCTATTCCAGTTGCCATCTTGCTGGAGTCTCCACTCACTGCCCCCCCACCCCGAATCTACATGTAGGCTATTGTTTCTGGAGGTAGGGGCCCACCTTCAAAAGCTAAAGAGCTTGCATTGCCACTCTGCATCTTTCTCACTCTGTTCCCCTCCCCTACTATCTACCCACCTGGCACACCTACCCTAACATATAGCTGACCTTTCCTGAGCAATCAAAATCACAGAACACTGGAATGAAAAGTCACAGAAATTGAAAATGGGAAAGAGTTCTACAAGTCCCATAGCATGTAACAGTTTGGCACTGAAGCAAGAGGAGTGTTTACATGTGGGAGAGAAGGGTGATTGATCATCTAGTTATGCAGTTGGCATGGCTCTGCAATTTCAATAAGTACGAGGAAAGAAAGAAAATACCCTGTACAATTTAAACCACAGTGACAATATATATTAAAAATCCAGAAACCCTGGACTAAGATTCGAGAAATCTCTGTTCCTCCCACAGCCCTTGGCTTGCTGTAGGTGAGTAACTTCACCCAGCTATAAACTTTAGCTGGTATTTAACAAATAATGACAATGACATTAAGACACGAAAAGCACGAAGTCCAAATGATTTCCTTTTCTCCTTAAGTTTCTTTTGTGGTAGGGGGTGGGGAGGAAATAAATCCAGTACATGTTCTACCCTTTCACCGATTCCTATGGTTCTGATTAGTACTGAGCTCTGTACACAGCTGGCTCTCACATGTTGCTGCTGCTAAAGAAAATATTTTTGCTTTGGTAAAACACCAGGGAACTTGAATCGTGCTTCACTTTCCTCACAATACAAGGCTGAGTCAAGAGAAAACGCAGTTTTCGGTACAGAGTTTGTGTAAATATAGGTTTCAGGCAGAATTAGACTTCCAAGCAAAGGCATGCTGGGTTCAACATGAGATACTAGTTTAATGATTTTTATGGCTGCACTGGGCTAGCTCCAATATTTATATACAAAATACATTCCTTTCTTTGTTTTCCCCAAACAAATTTGGCTCTCACCTGCATTCCCTACAGCTTTGGAAGGATGGTCCTTCAAAGCTGATCCATTAAGAAAAATTTTCTACCTTCCATAATAAGCCCTCTACTTGTGGTCAACGACAGCTGTAGCATTTACCGTACCCTTTTATTTCGCTCTGCTCCAAAGGCACAAGACAACTAAGGACTTATGACTCAATGCTCAAATACAAATAGTAAAATGAAAATAATACAAGTGCAGTTCACTTAAAGGACATCATGGAGTATATATATGAGCGCTAACAACAGACCTTATTTAGAAAGATTGAACACGTAGTCACCTGCAATCAGTACTATAGTCATCTCTCATGTAACAATGGAGGCACAGTGTGATATTGGATAATTACCTTCCAGAACCACTGAATGACTGGGTGATTTGGGCAATAGCCATTCTTGTAAATAGCATGTTGTCTCCAGTCATTAACATCAACATCTCCAAGGCCACACATGAGCAACTATTGAGACAATTGATCAGGTTTAAATGGGAGGAAGACCTTAAAATTGATCAATCAATGACATTTTCTCTCCCTCTTCCATTAGCTCTGGTATTATACAAAAGGCTGAGAACAACACCCAAGAACCAAGCACAACAAAATGTTTTCAACTCATTCTTCCCAGTCTGTCAAAGGAGCAAATACAGTAGGTTAATTTCCTAGCAACATTCTTAGCTTACTTTAACAGGATGAGTAGATATGCAGTTAATAGGCAGAAGCGATATACCCTTCCCCATCTGAGTAGATACTCATAAATATCCACAAAGACCCACAAACATGCTCCTTACCATCTCTTTCACTTTCCTAAATGGGTAGATGTTGACTTTTGTGTGCAAAGTTGCTCTGACTTTTGATGTCACTCAAAAACACCACAATATTATCTTGTATATTCCCAGTACTAAGCATTTGGGAGGTTTTAAAATAAACATCACTATAATTCAGCTAATGGAAAATAACTGGATCCACTGACACTAGCATAGACATATATTTGACATAGCTTATCACAGTAGAAACAAGCCAGTGTTCTGCCTGGTAAAGTGAATTTTGAACATCTTGATGGATATTATTTGTTGGAGGTTTGGAAGTAAACTAGTCTTCTGATATACCTGAATAAAGCCTTATGCATTAGCTTTGGGAACTGACTTAAAATGTGGGGGTCAACTGGTCATCACCTCTAATTGCTTAGAAAGCAACAGTGACTTGGGAAGTCCACACACACCAGAATTTGAAACTGTGGTCAAATGGAGAATTCCTTAGGTGAACCTTATTGCTTAGATTTCAGCTAACAAAATAGGGATAAATACAGAACCCACTAATGTTTATTCTCTGTATTGTCTAGTTTGTGCAGACTGACTCAATGGAGAAGGGTGTGTGTGTGTGTGTGTGTGTGTGTGTGTGTGAGAGAGAGAGAGAGAGAGAGAGAGAAACAGAGAGAGAGAGTCTGCACCTGGTGTGGGCAGGGACTGTCTCTCTTTGTTGCTGAATTGTACTAAGTGCTTAGTACAGTGCTCTGCACACAGTAAGGGCTCAATAAATAAGATGAATGAATGAATGAATGAATAAATGAATGAGATGTGCATGTGGCTGTGTCTGGAGAAAGAAGTTTGCCCTTTGTCTAAGCCAAACCCAGAATTGTCTGCCCTGAAGGGAGACAAGAGGGACTGAAAAATTGGTGGCTTTGGTCATTGGGTATCTTAACATGAAGAAATGTGGTACGGCATGTTAAGTAATCATGAGGACATAGCTCACAGGAGAAAAAAGCTTACGACCATTCAAAAAGATGGTCAAGATATAAGGTGCTAATATTGGGCCAATAAATGGCACACTGTGTATATGCTGAGTTGAATGTATGTGAGAGGGGGTGTTTGGCTGACTACTACTTTAAGAGGGGCATGCTCTGTTTTCTGGAGATGGGATAGGCAGAATGGAGTACTTCGAGTTCTCGCTCAGGGGCATTGTTTCACTTAGTCAGTGAAGTTGCCATCTTCCTAACCACTATACCTTCCATATGGTGAAAAAAACCCTTATTGAGCCCCCTCTATGACTAGTCTGCTAAATTTCTGTGTTGGGATTGCCACGGGTTGGGAAGTCCTTTGTAGCACTTAAAGACTTTGGAAACACAGCAACAACCACATGAAGCTATCTTCTACATTTCTAGGTCCCATTTTTTTATTTTAATGCAGTTAGGACATACTTATTACCATTTCATCATGTTACTCTTTCTTAACAAGGTAACCTTATTCTGTCCTAAATCCCTCAATATGAAAAAAAGAATAGCAATTCAACTGGGTTTTTCCCCAAGAGAAATTATATTAATGATTTTATATTTTAATATATTAAAGGCAAGACTAGGAAAAAATGTAACATAAAACAGTTACAGCGCTGTAATTCCAAATTCAAAAAACAAACCTCCAGCTCATTCTCATCAAAAATTTTAATCAAATCTGTAGGAAGCAGTTCTGTGAATCCCTGAAAATACAAAAAGAGAGTACAATCAGACTGTGTAAAAGTATTCCACCCCTGTTCTTTAGCAAGTTAGTTATCTATGTACAAGTGAAAGCTCCATGTGACTCTATAATTCCCATGACAACCATATCCACTTTCTGGAAAATTAAAATTCATGAAAAACCTGAATTTAGAATGTTTGGTTATAAGAATTTTCATTATTCTCAAAAGGTAGCAATGATGCAGGTTGCTGATCAAAACAGATAAACACTAATAATTAAGAATGGCCTAAAAGTGTAGTGAAACATGGCTAGTACAAAACTTTCTATTAAAAAAAAACAACACACCACACTGTCTATCAGTGGGACTAAAAGAGATCCCTGAATTTTCTTGGCTTTCTCTTCAAGCCCCGTTACTTCAATTCCTTATTAAAATTAAGATATTAATTTTAATTAGGCAACATGTCAAGTGGAACAAAAGAAAGCTTCATTTAAGCTTAATAGTTATTGCTTGTTTTTGTTGCCCCTTCCATCATTCCAGGAAGCAAACTTGGTTAAATTCTTCTTAGGTAAGCATCATAAAAATTCAGAATGCCTTCAAAAAGGGAAAATTCCACTCTTGGTAATAGAGAGTGGAAATAAGAAAAAACAGATTGCTGTAACTTCTTCATTCTCTGACTGAGTTCCCTTCTAATGGGCTTAAAAATGAGTTTAGGACCTGGAGTCTCACAGTGTCAAGAAGAAATCCCAAGTTGCTCTAAAAGCAGGAAGACTAGCGGGATGCAAACACAAACACTATCAGCCTTTACCTGGATTGTTAAAAAAAGGGGACTGGTGGTGCATGACAAGTAGAAAGACATCAGTGAAACAAATGACCAACAGGTCGTGATCCAAAGCTCAGCCCTGTGTCTTTGGCTTTTTTTGTACTCTCCTTGGAGCTTCAAGAGCACTACTGAGTCTTCACGCTGGGGCACAGCATGGCCCAGTGGAAAGCACAAAGGACTGGGAGTTAAGAGACTGAGTTTATTTCTAGTTTTAGTCTTTTCTGTTGTGACCTTGGATAAGTCACTTGATATCTGTGCCTCAGTCTACTCATCTGTAAAATGTGGATTCCATGCCTGTTCTCCCTCCCTCTTACACTTAGCTCCATGTGAGAGAAGGGTTTTGTCCATTGTACCTACCCTTGGTTTAACACATACTAAGCACTTAATACCAATATCAGTATTATTCTTCAGATGTCCTCTTCCTAGTCTTCAGAGTCCATTAGAACATTATTTTCCTTTAGGGAATAATCAACAAACGATCTCCCAAAATTTTTGTTTAAAACCTATACACACTAATAACATGTCTCTGCATGCTTTGTGAAATGCATGTTTGAGCTATTTCAGAAGGGACTGAAGGAGTGGAGGAAAATGTGTTATCCTCTCTTGTCTTCAGAATGCAAGTTCTGGGAGGATAATACAGAAAGACTTAATTTGATGGAGAAGAGTCAAGTCATGTCCCCTCAACCTCCACCTTAGTTCATTTAGGACTCTATTACCGTCCCGTCCCATTCTCCCTCTACAGAAGACTTACATTCTTCCAAGCATTACCAAGTGTTCGGCAAGCACTAAGCACTCAAATACGACTGATAATGACAAAAAGGCTTTACTTTCATAAGCAACTTACCTCCAAGAAGGCATTCATTTGTTTCTGGACTCTGTTTACAAATCTCCACTGGATGACTAGGCTATATTGAAAGAATAAACAGATAATTTTTAACCACTTCATTGTCTCTTTTCACTATTTTCACCTTAAACAATTTGTAACCAAGAACATATGAAGAACATGAACAATGGTATTCTTGGGTTTCAGTCCCATCCAGTCAGTCATTGTTTTGTTTACAAGGCAGGTGCCCGCTTGAGTATCCATCCTCAGGGTTAATACTCTAATTTTTTCCTCAAGACCCACCATGGATTTATCTATTTAACCTTCTCAAGCCTTATAATACCAGGTCTTTATATATGGATTTATCCAAACCCCTCTTGGACCAAAAAGCAATGTAGAGGAAAAGAACTCTGTTGATGGCTGAGGAGAGAAGTCTTTCTGAAATATAATCAAAACCAAAGTATGCATATTTTATTTGTTTTTCTCTGCCACAAATACTCTGTTTCAGATTACAGTGAGGAATGACCCAAAGTCTACTTTTTTTCCAGTCTTACTAACAACTTTGCAGCCAGAGAAAGTGACCTGCAAATGCACTCATATCTATGGAGTAAAGATAACATGAACATCTAGTATCTTTTCTTTAAAATGATGCTGATCAGTACTCCAATTTAATTATATTTCATCATAGTACTGGCGATATAATCCCTCCAGGCCTATATAGCCTAGGTTGGTTGGCTATGAATTAAGCTTGGCCTAAACTGAATCTGGTGGTAGGCTAGGAAGAATTTTAGTTATATTTAATATCTAATCACCAGCTTCTTCAGACTCTGCTACTTACTTCCACTGGCTGCTATAGTTCTCTATCAGCAAATGTATGGACTAATAAAAATTGTGTGAACTAATAAATGAATGCTTTGGGAAAATAAGATTCAAACAATCCATCTACAAGCTGATGTGTATATGAATTAGGCAAGACAATTACATACATACAAACACAAAGGCTACACCTACACCAATACTGCAATAACCAAACCCTGTGATGGTGATGCTAAAATTGTTTTAATACATCACACTGTATTAATTCCCAACATTGCCATGGGTTTCTAATAAATCTGTGAATTGTGATTCTCCCCCCTCAAATAAAAACCCTTGGGCACAACCAATGACAAAAAATGGTTTCCAGGAATTTCAAAGTTAATGCTAGAGCATGCACTATGTTTACACCCCAAAAAAGGACATTTCTGGATTTTTGGAGTTCATAACAGCATGGCTCAGTGGAAAGAGCCCGCGCTTTGGAGTCAGAGGTCATGGGTTCAAATCCTGTCTCCGCCACTTGTCAGCTGTGTGACTTTGAGCAAGTCACTTGACTTCTCTGTGCCTCAGTTCCCTCATTTGTAAAATGGGGATTAAGACTGTGAGCCCCACATGGGACAACCTGATTACCTTGTACCCACCCAGCACTTAGAACAGTGCTTTGCACATAGTAAGTGCTTAACAAATACCACCATTACTATTATTATTATAATACAGGACTCAACGGTGATACTTTGTACTCTTTATTTGAACCATTTCTTTGATCTAACTCTGATTCTGACTAAAGAGGGCTTCAAGAAGCAGCATAGCTCAGTGAATAGAACACAGGCCTGGGAGTCTGAAGCACTTGGGTTCTAATCCCACCAACTGTCTGCTGTGTGACTTTGGGCAAGTGACTTCACTTTTCTGTGCCCCAGTTACATCATCTGGAAAAGGGGGGATTAGGACTGTGAGCCCCATGTGGACATAGACTCTGTCCAATCTGATTAGCTTGCATTTACTCCAGCACTTAGTAAAGTGCCTGACAAGTAGTAAGTACTCAACATTTAAAAATACTATTTTTTTTTAAAAAAAGGCCATGTGTGAACTCAGAGTACTGATATCCTTGTACTGGCAAAGAGTGAAACACAAATTTCCCTGGCTGTCTCTTGTCACTGACTCCAAATGGAAAGGAGCTAGAGAACATAATGCAATCTGGCTTTCTCTCTTGAAATGCAATGGGCTCCTACTGTCACAATGGAATACTCAGGGCCAGGGCCACTGCCTGACTGTGACACCGCTCCACTGGCCTCAGCGCCCCAAGGATCAAGATGAGACAAAGCATTAAAAATGTAAAATCAAGGATTTCACCTATTTAAAAAATTAGAATTTGCAAATTGCAGCTTGCAAATTTGCAAAGTGTAAATACGAAAGCATGTGTATAAGACACTACCCAATCAAGCATCTTATTCTTTATAGTTGCATACCTGATGACAAATAAGCTTCATGCACCACAACTTTTAATCTCATTATACAAAGAGCTTGTTTGGTTATGACAAGATTTAAAAGATATAAAAGATGACAATTCCTAAGGGCATGAGATTTAGATACCTACAATAAATCTTTGAAATCCTAAACAGACACCAGACAATTGCCTGGTTTGAAAAATATTGTATTTGGTGGAAAAATAAATTCAGGCAGCCATACAGCTCCTTAACACCCATTTCTGGATCATTCATGATGCTTCAAGTAAGACAACCTGCAAAGTTATGCATTTATAGCACTCACCATCTGAGAAAATCAATTGTCTAAAAAAATTTTTCCAAACTAAACCTCCAAGGTGACAGGGCATTAGAATTCTTAAAAGATTTTCCAAAATAATTTATCCTTAGTCAAGATATTAATTAAAACCCTGACATATTACAAAATCTTAAGTTCTTTGAAATAGGTCATGGACCAACAAGAATCAATTATTTTGTTAATTATGTCTGTTTGAATGGTCTGATTTCTTTCTATTCACAGTGAAGGATAATCAATAAAATATTCCACAATCTGTATTTCTCATGAAATAAGGTGGGAAAGTTACAGGATGTTTTGGAAATTGTACAACTGGCTTCTCTATTATCGGTTGTCCATGCGACATTCAAAATTATATTAAAAAAAACTACATTGGATACTCAAATACTCTGCTTAATGAGCATACACCAAAATAGGCAGCCATGCATCATTCTTGTACCATTCATATGCACTTATGCTCAGTCCATTAAATTCGTAATGGCAATGGAAAGGTCAAAGCTAAAATTCAACCCAGAGTGTTCTGCTACTAAAGTTAGCTGAAGAAAGAGAAGAAATACTTTTCTGGGAAAAAGAAATGACATAGCTTTCATTTACGTCAGATACAAGGTATTTAGGTAAAGAATAGGCAAAGTAAATGCATACATACTCAATATATTCCCTTTTATTTTCATTTGTTACCATAATTTCAGATCCATTGGGTTTCAAATCCACTTGGTATGTCTGCAGTTTCAAAAATAAAGGGTAAAAAATGATTATTTAACTTTAAAGAATGAAAACTTACAACTAAAAAACAAAGCCAATGGGAATCTTTTGGGGATGAATATCCTAACAAGTGGGGTCTATGTGTAATTTCGAATGGCCCTTAAAAATAAAATGTGCCAGAAAGTCTACAAAGAGTATCAAGATGCTTTATATTTAAAGATACTACCATTAAGGACAAATTATTCCTTGGTAATTTATGTTTAAATTATGCACATACTTCATTAGTAATTGGCAAGCGCAGAGCCGTAACATTTCTCATCCACCATTCATTTAGAAAGCAATTAATTATATTTATAGAGGAAAAACACTTTATCAAGAATCAAGTGTGCCAAATATCAATGCATCTTATTACCCACATGTTGAATATTTCTACAACCACAACCCCAAAAAAAGATGCATTTTGTACTTAAGAAAAATTATGATTTCCTTGCAAAGCTGTGTGCCACTCTCAACATAGAACAGCTTTTTTCTTTACATAGGAACTAGAACATAGAAAATGTAGGAAATAATCTTTCTCACTATACAAATTTATCAGGGCTACCTCTACTGCACTAATTATAAGTACTATGGTTATACTCTTCTGCTTTCCATTATCTGTAATTTATTTTCATATCTAGAATATATCTAGAATATACAGTCTTTGAGGGCCGGTATCCTGTCTCCTGACTCTATTGTATTGTACCACGATTAAGCGCTTAGTACAGAGCTCTGCACACAGTAAGAGCTCAATAAATACCATTGACTGATTATTCCCCTGTCAACCTAGTACAGTGCTCTGTACACAGAAAGCACTCAATATGTAAATTGTTTCATTGATCTCTCAGCCACAAAAGCTAATGATGCTGACAAACCACAGGTAAAATTACTTGTAGAGTCAAGATAAAGTACAGATTTAAAAACTAAATTTAAAGTGGCCTTCATGTGCCAAACATAAAATTTAATATGCCAGAAAATATGCCTGTCACCAAATTCAATGGAAACATTAACTGTGGGACCTATGTTCTTAATAAAAATAGCCTGAATTGAAACTTTGGGAAGAAATACAATCTTCAAGAATTTTTATAGATGGGGAAGAGATGGATGTGGAAACAGAGAGAGTAAGAAGCATTAGCTGTGAAATTGGGCGGGGGCTCAAGAGGTCAGTGTCATGAGTGCATCTTTGGTCTCAATTTCTCTACATAGGTAACATTAGGAATCCGCCTCCCCTAAGCCCATGCTTAAATGGTCTCATTTTATAGTCCTTACACTCACAGCTCGAGGAGAAAATAATCAAGAAAAACAATTGCAAATATTCCTGGTAGGTACAATAAGAGCATCTGCTTCATATGCTAAAATTCCTTTCTAATTCGTAATGGCAGTTAACATCCCTTATTTAAGGAAAATGTGACCCCTCTCTCTTTATTAGGCCAAATTTAAATTGCATAGGCAATACTTGCAGAGACCAGGAAGGATTGACTGGCAGATAGAGTCAAATTTTTATTTCACATTTATGGTTGTCTTTTAGGATCAAACTATAAATTCTCTTTCCCATAAAATTCTTCATCATATAATTCTGGTAGTGGACTTAGTAAAATATACGCATGGGATAAAACACACACACACATATGTATGTGCATATATATCATTATCACATATGTGTGTGTTGTGTATATAGTGATAAAACAGTGTAAGGTAAATTAAACCCCCAAAAAAGGAAGACTATAATTCTACAACTCCGATACCTAGCCTTCAAGTTCTGCATGCCCTACCCAATCTCAAAGAAACTCGGCTAAATAATTTGCACTCTCAGACAGATAGAGCTTAGTCCTGCTTTTCATACATAATATGCTACTCAAACTTCCCGTCTGAAGCATTTTCTTCATAAACAAAATACACTCTCTTTAGTTTTTTCCCCACTAGGCCTAAAATACCTTTGAGGGGAAAAAAAAACAATCAGAAACTCATCCACTGAGTTCCAGATCACTTTGATTGTAAATAAAATGGCAATGCTTAGCGCTTAATGCTTAAGTACTTAGCACAGTACTCTGCACACAGTAAGCACTCAATAAATATGATTGAATTAAATACTGCTCTCGAATTTTCTGCTTAGATGCCAGTACCATTTTTTCTGACTGAGGAAAATGTGATTTTTTAAAAAATGGTATTTGTCAGTCAGATGCTTTCCCACAACATGGACAAGCCTTGAGGATTAACTTCCTTAGTTCTTGCAGCTTACGTGTATAAAAATCTGTTTTTGACTCCCTTTTGGACTTCCTTTCAAGGTCACACCTTTGATCAATACATTTGAAGTCTGTCAGTCAAGTTATCCTACTAAGACCCAGTGTGGCCTAGTGGATAGAGCAGAGCCCTGGGAGTCAGAAGGATCTGGGTTCTAATGAATTAGAAACCAGCTCCACCCTTGTTTGCTGTGTGACCTTGGGTAAGTCACTTAACCTTTCTGTACCTCAGTTACCTCAACTGTAAAATGGGATTAAGCAATATAAGCCCCATAATAATAACTATGGTATTTGTTAAGTGTGTACTATGTGCCAGTTCCTATTCTAAGCACTGGGGTAGTTACAAGATAATCAGGTTGGACACAGTTCCTGTCCCACATAGAGCTCACAGACTTAATTGCCTTTTACAGATGAGGGAACTGAGGCACACAGAATTCAAGCGACTTGGCCAAGGTCACCCTGCAGACAAGTGGCAGAGGCTGGATTAAAACCCAGGCCCTTCTGATACCCAGGCCTGTGCTCTATCCACTAGACCACCATGCTTGTAGGTTATGGACTGTGTTCAACCTGATTAACTTGTATCTACCATAGAACTTACTTAGTGCCTGGCACACAGTAAGTGCTTAACAAATGTCATAAAAAAAGTCACAGACTCAGCTACAGCCCACGAGAGGAGATCAAATCACCTATCCTTGCTGATTATTGTGGCTTCCATTCTTTTAGACCGAAGGTTTTACAAAATTATAATTTACAAAATTATTTCCCTAGGGCAAAACTTCTTGGAGCAGGGCCCTGGTGCTGAGTGTTCTAATAACTAAAAAGAAACACATTTTGACATGGGAAAAAGAACACATAACTTTAAATACAGATGAACCGTTGATAATTAGATTGCAAACATACCTGTCCAAAGTTTTCTTCATCTATGCAAAACATAAGATCCAGTTCAGTAGGATCATTTTCCAAGATCCATTTCAAAGAGTTATAATATTCACTGTCCTAGAAAAAATAAGGATGTAATTGGCAGAAGAAAATTGATTATTTGACAGTGAAACAGGTTAATGCACATACAGAATAATCAGGGTGACTGTGTCCAAATGAAGTCAGAACAAGCAATCCAACCTTAAAAGATAATCAATAGTACTGATTAAGCACCTACTATGTGTTCAGCACTGTACTAAGCACTTGGGAGAGAACAATACGAGTTAGCAGCATGTTTCCTGCCCACAATGAGTTTGCAGTCTAGAAATGAAAAATGATCATTTTCACCTCCAGCTAAATGACAAGTCAACCTTTGCATAGATACAGAGGCGTGCTCTAATGCTTGAAATTCCTCACCTAAGTAGGCGTTTGCTCCATTCATTATTATTTTATCATTATCACTGTATTTGTTTAGCGCTATGTGTCAAACACTATTCTAAGCACTGGGGAAGATACCAATGAGCCAAGTTGGACACAGTCCCTATTCCACGTGAGGCTCAGAGTCGAAGTAGGAGAGGGAACAAATATTCAATCCCCATTTTACACTTGAGGAACCTGAGGCACAGAGAAGTTAAGTGACTTGCCCAAGGTCACACCAGCAGATATGTGGAAGAGCTGGGATTAGAATCCAGGTCCTCTGACACTCAGGCCTGGGCTCTTTCCACTAGGCCATGCTACTTCCCCGAACTGTTTTAGTATGGATGAATCAGAACAATGGGACATGGTTCTCTCCTTCTTCACTCTACTGGTCACCACCAAGGAAGGACAGGCGCCTACGTTTCAGATGATATCCTGACATTCAGGTTTTCAATGAAAACAGAAAGTTCAGCCTGCCAGCCATTTTGTAGCTGTCTTTTTCTATAGTAAAAGGCTATGAGTCTCACACTCCCACCTTTCTTCTCCAACCCCACAAGCTGCACTATTTTCACTGCCAAACATTCCATCATAACTGCATATCCCAAAAGTCCCACAATGGGAGAAGGAGCTAACAACAGTAGCAGGCTTTAAGAGAGGAAGAGATGTAGCACCAGCCTACTTGCCAAAGATGACAGTATTTACCAAAAAAACTAACGTCAAAATGCTCCTGAAAATTAGTGGTTACCAAGTGCAACCGGATTTTTCTTTCCTCTGAAAGACACAGGCCAAAGGAAAACCAGCGGTAACAACTAGAAGATTGAGCATGTAGCAAGCATTTCAACAACACTTTAAGTAGTATGCTGCAGTGGCAGCTGCTCTTTAATTAACATGCCCCAAGATGAAAAGCCAGCCAGGATGCTTGCTATTGAATACCAATAAGAAGCAATTGCATTTTCTCCTCTTTCACTCAATATATGATTAACAGCACCAAAAAGAGCCACAATAATGACAACAAGGGTAAATGGATGGAGTGGGCTTTGCACACGGAATGAAAGGTACAGGCTGTGATAGCTCCTAGGCATTCAGAACACGTCTCAAGCTAAAATGAAACAATAAGAAACTGAAGAGGGACATTTGAATGCTTAATTTGACCCTGCAGAAGGGCAGATAATAATAATAATAATAATGGTGGTATTTGTTAAGCACTTACTATGTGCAAAGCACTGTTCTAAGCACTGGGGAGGTTACAGGGTGATCAGGTTGTCCCACAGGGGGTTTACAGTTTTAATCCCCATTTTACAGATGAGGTAACTGAGGCACAGAGAAGTTAAGTGAGTTGCCCAAGGTCACACAGCTGACAGTTGGCAGGGTAGGAATTTGAATCCATGACCTCTGACTCCAAAGCCCGGGCTCTTTCCACTGAGCCACGCTGCTTCCCCGAGATGTTGAAAGGGGTGGAGGATGTGGATCATGGAATGTGTACAAAGTCTAGGGGACATAAAGGAAAAAAGGCAGTGAGTGAACTCTTACAGAGAATTGGTTTCCTTCTTGGCTTTCAAGGCCTATTTAGAATGAAAGAGCAAAGTATAACATGGGGTCTGGATCCCAGAGAATTCCTTGCCTGATTACCGTTGCATGTACTTTTTCACACTGCTTCCTTTCTCTTACTCCTTTATTGAATTAGCTAGTTCTCAGTTTATCAGATGGTAAAGAGAGGTGAAACAAATTATTCTGTTCTGCAACTTTTTCAGAGCTTGGGGAAAATTGTTTGAGGAGAAACTGAGAGAAGCAGTGTGGCCTCGTGAAAAGATCATGGGCCTCAGAGTCAGAGGACTTGGGTTCTAATCCCAGCTCTGCCACTTGTCTACAGTGTTACCTTGGGCAAGACACTTAATTTCTGTTTGCCTTTATTACCTCATCTATAAAACAAGAATTAAAACTGTGAGTCCTATGCTGGACAGGGACTTTGTCCAACCTGATTAGCTTGATCTACCCCACTGCTTAGTACAGTTCCTGGCACATAGTATGCACTTAATATACCAAAAAGAAAAGTGAAAAGACAATTTAAAATAAGAGTTTGGGATTATCTGTAGATGTATTTTTTCAAAGTCATTTTTGTCTCATTAGCATGTTGTTCAAAAACCTCAGGAAGCTCTCCCACCAGCTTATTGCTGTTTATGCCATCATACTATTTTAAAATGTAGTAATGACATTAATTCATATCAAAAGACGGAGTAAAGGAGAAGGGGACGAAATTATCAGATTCCAGATATGTGTGTTGTCCACTATTGAGGTCTTATTAAGACTGTGAGCCCTAGGCAAAACAGAGACTGTGTCCAACCCAATTTGCTTGTATCCTCCTCAGCGCTTAGTACAGTGCCTGGAATATAGTAAGCACTTAACAAGTATCATAATTATCATCATTATTATTGTACCTACAGAACTCTGGTTTACTAGAAACATGAACTTTACTTTGCCAAAGAGAACCTTGCCAAAACCCACAATATATACTAACTCTTTACTTACCACTGACTCCATGTCATTCAAGGTTATTTGCTTCCCCAACATCATTTTGTAAAAGGGTCTAATGAAGAATCCTAAAATGTAATAACAGGATTTAGTTTCAAATGTGCTGACTCAGTTTAGCAATGTGAAATAAAACTGAATAGAAAATGTAGAATATGCTGAAATTAAGGCAAGAAAGGAGCACTGCATAACTTAAATATAATAGTTCTTGTTATTGTTAATTTTCAGCATTTCAGCAAAGGAGCATAGCACAAGCCATTTTAAGTCTGAGAATAAAATGAGGGGGGAAAGTAAATAATATATGATTAAAACAGTTGACATTGCAGAACAAGGTATTTTCTGAGAATTGATAATTAGCTGGAAGGCTGAAGCACTTCAGCAGTGAAACTCAGAGTTGCTAACCAAGAGCCACTATTACATTATCCCTCTGAATATATGACATTGAACTCATGTACACCCAAACCAAGCCTTTTTTACTTTCACCCTCAGACACTCAAATTACATTTCATTCACTATCAATCAGTGATCTTTATTGAGTGCTTACTGTTTGCAGAGCACTGTACTAAGTGCTTGGGAGAGTACAATACAGTAGACTTGGCAGACATGTTCCCTGCCCACAAGGAGCTTACAGTTTACATCGGGATAAAGACATCAATATAAACAAATGAATTACAAATATGTACGTAAGTGCTGTGGGGTTGAGGGTGGGGTTCTTAAAGGGTACAGATACAAGTTGTCTGTCTCCCCCTTCTAGACTGTGAGCCCGTTGTTGGGTAGGGGCCGTCTCTATATGTTACCGACCTGTACTTCCCAAGGGCTTAATACAGTGCTCTGCACACAGTAAGTGCTCAATAAATACAACTGAATGAATTAAAGTGCAAGGGCTATACAGATGGGATCAGGTAAAGAAGGTTGAATTGGGGAGGGCCTCTCGAAAGAGATGGGATTTTAATACTGCTTTGAAAGCAGGGGGAGTGGTGATCTGTCATATATGGATGGAGAGGGAGTTCCATGTCGGAGGGAGGAAATGAGCAAGGGATCAGCTGTGAGAAGGAAGAGATCAGTATACTGTAATTTGGAGAGGACTTAAGTGTGTAATAGGAGGTAAGGTATGAGGGGGTGAGCTGACTGAGTGCTTTAAAGCTGATCATAAGGAGTTTCTGTTTGGTCCAGAGGTGGATCAACAACCCTTGGAGGTTCTTGAAGAGTGGGGAAACATGGACTGAACTTCTTTTAGAAAAAGAAAAATGATCTGGCAGCAGAATTTAGTATGTACTGGAGTGGTCAGAGTTAGGAGGCAGGGAGGTCAGCGAGGAGGCTTATCACAAATCAAGCTGCGTTATGAAAAGGGCTTGGATCAGCATAGCAGCATTTTGGAAGGAGAGAAAGGGGCAGATTTTCCTGATGTGAAGAAAGAACCAATAGGATTTAGTAACAGACTGACTATGTGGATTGAATGGGCGAGATAAGTCAAGGGTTACAGATTTGTGAGATGGGAAGGATGGTGGTGTTGGGATGGGAAAGACAGGTGGAGGACAGTTTGGGTGGATAGATGAGGAGTCCTGTTTTGAACATGTTAAATTTGATGTGTGGGAGCGGAGAAACATCCAAGTAGGGATGCCCTGACAGCAGTAGGAAATGTGAGAATGCAGAGAAGGAGAGAGATCAGGGCTGGAGATACAGATTTGGGAATCACCTCATAGAGATGGTAGTTGAAGCCTTGGTGTGAATGAGTTCTCCAAGGGAGTGGATGTTAATGGCGAATAGAAGGGGACCCAGAACTAAGCCTTGAGGGGACCCCTCTGCTTAAGAGTGGGAGGCAGAGGGGAGTCTGCAAAAGAGACTAAAGAGGAGTGGTCCTAGACATAGGCGATGAACCAGGAGAGGAGAGCGTCAGGGAAGCCTAGATTGGATAGTGTTTCATAGTGTTTCAAGAAGGGGGTGTTATACAGTGTTAAAGTGCTGAAAAATCTGCTCTGTGTGCAGAGCACACACTACTTTAATGTTTGATTTTTAAATCCTTCCTTCTGTCTGAAGCTTTTTGGGGAACAGCAATCTACCTCATTCTGAACCAGCACTTCATATCAGTACCAATGACCCAATTCCTTAACTGCATAGTTTGATTTAGACCCCGAGGACCAGATTAGATTCAGAGACCCTTGAAGCGGAGTGCTTGTGGGCAAGGATCAAGTCTACTTACTCTTTTCACTCCCCCAAGCACTTAGTACAGTACTCTGCACAAAATAAATGCTGAATAAATACCATCAGTCGACTGCCCAACTCTGGACGAGCCAGTTCCTTCTGGAAGAGAAGTAGCATGGCCTAGTGGAAAGAACATGGGCTTGGGAGTCAGATGACCTGATATCTAATCTGGTTTGGCTACTTGCCTGCTGTGTGACCTTAGGCAAGTCATGACTTCTCTGTGCCTCAGTTTTCTCATCTGTAAAATGGTGAGAAAAGTGGGTAGAAAAGGCATTGAATCACCATTTTAAAGATGAGATAACTGTAAAATAGTGATTCAATACCTTTTCTACCCACTACTTAGACTATGATTTTCATGTGGGATAGGGATTGGGTCTGACCTCATTAAATGATAACTACCCCAGCATTGTAGAACAGCAGATGGCACATAGTAAGTGCTTAACAAATATCACAGTTATTATTAAAATATTTTTGGTCTGGAAAAATCTTGTTGGGATTGACGGAGTTTTGGTTTACTTGGAATTTCTGGATGGCACTGCATCTCATGAATATTATAATAATAATAATTATAATAATAGTATTTGTTAAGCATTTACTTCTGTGCCAGGCACTATACTAAGCACTGGAGTGGATACAAAGCAAATTGGGTGGACAAAATTCCAATTCCTGTTCCACAGGGGGCTCACAGTCCTAATCCCCATTTTACAGATGAGGTAACTGAGGCAAAGAGAAGTGAAGAGACTTGCCCAAGGTCACACAACAGATAAGTGGCAGAGCCAAGACTAGAACCCAGGACCTTCTGAACCCCAGGCCCATGCTCTATCAATTAGGCCATGTTGCTTCTGCATATGCCTTCCAGACCCTATGGAAGAATTTGGTGGTTCTTGGAATATGGCACATCTTGCCTATCTTGCCCTGTCTAAAACAGCCCTGACAGAACTTTCATTCAGCTTGACTGTATCCACCTCCTCCCTATGGTTAGAAAAAAAATTCAAATATATTCTGACCACTAACACTTCCTGTATTTACCGGAACACTGGTTGGTAAAGTGATAGATAACAGCAGCTCTCACAGTAGACTATAGACTAGATAGCTCAACAAAGAACACCACCCCAAACAACACACATGGAAAATAGGAAGCCTCTATTTATGTGAATACAAATATCTGAAAAATATAGACTTCAAATACTGAATGTTCTGTACTTAAAGTTTTTTTCTTTTTTTTAACTGGGTTCAGGGCCTACAATATCAAACTAAAATGATGCTGGGAGACAGCACTTTCATTTATAAGCCCACCAAAAATGGAGATTTATCCCACTTCTGAGAATTATGGTGTAAAGAATCCATAAGCAGGAAAGGAAAACATTTAACAGGATACAACAGCAGCACAGCAATTCTTTATTATGACAACATTTTTCAATAACTCACCATCTAAGAGCTTCCCATGAAACACTGCCAGCCCAGCAACCCTTCCAATAAAAGTGAAATAGGACAGATGATCTTCATTACAAAGGCCTGAATTGGGATTGATCTGAAGTGTGTAGTTGTCCCTAGTAGGGAGAAAAGAGGATATAAGATATATATATATATATATATATATATATATATGTATATATATATATAAAGCATCATTAAATAATGCAAGCCAGATCAGAAAATGTAACTGGGATTCTGATTTTGATTTCTTTCTCTTCTTCAATGTCTGCAGCCAAACTTCACTATTATTCAGATCTAAGAGTTGCTCCAGTTGGAATTATTCATATAGATGCTGCTGAAAGATTAGGAAGCAATTTCCCAAAGGAATCCTGCTGAGCTTTGGTCTCTGGAAAGTCTCCTGCTCCTCTGCTCCTCCTCAGGAGTTATTTCAGGGTGTGCTTTGTTGGTTGACTCAGGATGGGACTCAGGACTCTTTATACCCACTAATAGAACCCCTGCAGAGGGTTTATCTCATGCTGGCTCTACATGAATAACACTCAAGCTTGGCTGATCTCTATTCATTCCCGGTTGTGAGAACACCTGTGGAGTTTTAGTCTCAAATGAATGCCTAATCCAGGAGCAGAGGAAGAGGTAAGGAGAGATGCTCTCTGAGTGTCACACTTCCTCTTCCCCTGTAAGTGTGATTAAAGCAGCCAGCGGAAGATTTACAGAACCTGAAGTATGAAAAGCAGCTAGCCCAAAAAGCTGTCAGGAACATAACCACAATTTTTATTATTCAATATGTGGAAAATTATAATTCACTATAAGGTTTTTTTCCCCTCTCTAACTAGCAAGAGATGCCTTACATCCACATATTATAGATTACCTGGAAATTAAAATACACCCCTACTATCTCGTTAGCATTTTCAAGGGCCTTAAAACACACCCTTACTTTGTTTCCCCAGGAAGCAGAATAATTATTACTATGTACCAGCAGCTCAGCAGGCACCCACCACATTTCTTTTAATGCACATTGAAACAGGCATTTGGGAACTTTGAGATAGAAGCAAGGGGTTTAGAATTCCTGACAAAAGGCACTTTTCAATGGTGGTAGGGGCAGGTCAGGAATAGTATTCCCTTGAAGAATACTGCAGCTGGAATTTCTTCCCCACTGAACATGAATATGAGGAGTCACTGATGTCCTCTTTCCTCTCCCTCCACTTCAAAGGGTTTCACTCATTTTGCCATGCCAGACTCTGACCGGCTCTGTCTGATTTCTGTAGCCTCATTAATTCTCTCAAAAGTTCAGAAGTCAAATTTCCAAGTTTCCTGGGGGATTTGATTCCAGAGCCCTTAACACGCTAGCCAGATCAAAAATCAGCTCACTGACTCTTTGGGTTGTCATAAACTGCCTTTGGGAAGACAATGGGCTAAATCAATTCTAAGCTGGTTCATAGATGCAGTTACACAGAGGGGAGTTTTAGCTGCTTGTCATCTCTAGAGCTGGCCAGTTTCTCAGGGGAGGGCTCTTGGAGCCTAATTGGATAGGGATGCTTCCCTTATTATTCTCTGGAGGAGCTAATGAAGTGGCAACTTCTCTCTTTTAATTTAAGGTTGAAGTTCAACATTCTCCTACAGTTGGCACTTTCTTACTTCTACGGCCAGCCTGCTGGAAGGTGAACACTCCAGGTTAACAAGCCTATGCATTTGAAGCAGACTCTGGTGCAATTCCCCCTTGAGTTTACACAGAATCTCCAGGAATTTTGGTTGCCACATATTTTTCCTTTGCCCCATGTTGGCTGTCAAATTGTTCATCGCAGAAGCAGAAGCTTCAGGAGATGGCAGCCACTATGCTATTTAACACCAGCAATCCAAGGTTAGCAAATTAATCCAGCAAGTATCTGGAGTATCAATTAAGTTGATACTTAAGTTAAGTTGATTAAGAGTATCAATTATCTGGAGAAGCAGCGTGGCTCAGTGGAATGAGCACAGGCTTTGGAGTCAGAGGTCATGGGTTCAAATCCTGACTCTGCCACATGTCTGCTGTGTGACCTTGGGCAAGGCACTTAACTTCTCTGAGCCTCAGTTATCTCATCTGTAAAATGGGGATTAAGACGGTGAGTGTGTGGGACAACTTGATCACCTTGTATTCCCCCTCAGCGCTTAGAACAGTGCTCTGCACACAGTAAGTGCTTAACAAATGCCATTATTATTATTATTATTAAATATCTTATTTCAAACTCTGCAATGGCTTCAGTAATCATGGATGAACCAGATTCCCAATATGATAAATAGCCAAAGCCAAGTTTTAATCAGTATTACACATTTCAAATACACAGACTGAAATTTACCAAATTATATTTAAAACCACTGAGATTTAAAGCTGCAAATACACAGCTTGATCGCCTGATTTGTCACTCCCCATATGTTTAGGCAAAAGGAAAGCCTAAAACTTTTTCTTGGGGCAGTTGGGGAAATAAGTTTAACTGAGGTAACCAAAAGTTAAACCAACCCAAACCCTTTAACCATGTGTAGAGGTTATAGAGAGAGAAATATGTAACCTCTACATATTACACAGAGAGAAATATGTAAACTCATGGAGAATCACTTCTAAGTGGATTCCAGGTCAGAGTAACAGAACAGCAAAGCAGAAATCTACTCTACCAGTGAGACTTTTTCCTGAGTTCCCTCTGAATAAAAACCTGCCTTTTCCTGGCTCTTCCACTATTGGCAGAGAAGTTAAACTCCTACAGTATGCTCCAGTAGCTTTTACAAAATGTAAGTGAAATCAGTCCCCTGGGTACACTGGCTTTTGTCATTCTTCTGGTCCTTTCCTTACCTGCACTGACTAGTGCCAGAACTTTAGCCAGACCTAAAAGGTTCAGTTGTGACCTCATGTGCAACAAATTGTGGCAGTTGCACAGCTGGAGACCTACATAAGCTTCCTCTAAATTGTTCAGTGCTGTTTGACAGCATAGGGATTCTTGATGGCATCCCTGCCTTCTTTCTGTTTTGTGGGAAAGCTGTTGCCCCACCCTACACTTACACATATGGAGGAAATTGATTACACTTTTTCACATAGCAATGGTAATCTGGAAAGGGGAGGATTTGGATTGACATATCTCCTAATGGAAACAGGGATGAATGCTTGAAAACCAACCATTACCACTCACCCTACCACATTATTACTTTCCAAAGTGTCTGAACAAGAGACAGGAGGAAGACATTTGAGAAGGAAACTCCATACAATGAAATGCTTGCATAATGGGCTTTCAAAGAGACTACCTAAGTGAAGCAAATCATTTGGACCAAGCTATGGAATAGCTAAGTAGAGAAGTAGCAGAATAAAAAGAGAAGCATCATGGCCTAGTGGATAGAGCACAGGCTTGGGAGTCAGAAGGTCATGGGTTTTCACTTGTCTGCTGTGTGACCTTGGGTGAGTCACTTAACTTCCCTTAGCCTCAGTTCTCTCATCTGTGCTTAGAACAGTGCTTTGCACATAGTAAGCGCTTAATAAATGCCATTATTATTATTATTATCTGTAAAATGGGGATTAAGACTGTGAGCCCCTGAGTGACACAGATGGGATCCAACCCAATTATCTCTTATCTACTCCAGCACTTAGAATAGTGCCTGGCACATAGTAAGTGCTTAACAAACACCATAATTATGATTGCTACAAGACTAAATTCTCTAGAGCAATGGTTTGGGGTCTATGTAGGATAGCCTGTGATGATACTAGAGAATACAAGAGAATGCTTTGCCAAACTGGAAGGAAGGATTTAGGTTGCTTGGATTACATAAACTATGTACCATAAATGTAACATCCTTTAGAACTTTGCAGAAATGCCCAGAACCTAGAGTGTGTAACTGGAGGAAATTGTCCCTCTATGTTATTTCAGAGACATTACCCCTTGGAGGTGCTTATAAACACTGGTGCCACTTTTGAGTGTGGAACCAGTGATATAAGCCAAGGAGGAGGGACAGTGGGCATGTTAAATAAAAATACCAGAAGTGAAGGTCTCACGTTGCTGTATTCTTACCAGACAGGGGACAGACCAGCTGAAAAACAACTGTCTGCTATTAAAACTGGACCAAAGCCCATTCTTGGTCTACCAGAGACTGCTATCCTGACACCTCTCTCAAGAAGTTGGGCCCAATCAAAAGGAAACATTAGAAGAATTTAGTCTTCTAATAATAATAATTATGGTATTCGTTAAGTGCTTACTATGTGCCAGGCACTGTTCTAAGTGCTGGAGTAGATAAGAGATAATTGGATTGGACACCATCTGTGTCCCACAGGGGCTCACAGTCTTAATCTCCATTTTACAGATGAGACAACTGAGGCACAGGGAAATTAAGTGACTCACCCAAGGACACACAGCAGACAAATGGCAGAGCTGGGATTAAAACCTATGACCTTCTGATTCCCAGGCCTATGCTCTATCCACTAGGCCATGATGCTTCTCTATTTATTTTATTTAAATCTAAAGCAGAAAACCCTCTGAGAGACTGTGACAGTCATTACATTAAGGATCCAAAGCACCTCCAATCTCTGGTGAACTTTGCCTCAGGAGATGGACAGGCTAGGATGAACTCAATTGTGGTCAATGTCTTACATCTCCTAAGGGCCACTGAACCTTATGTTAGATTCTCTTAATTGCTGCACATTTTAATTTGGAATACTAAATCCAAGAGAAATGGTTCTTAGGAAGGGACTACTTGAGGTTGGTGAAGAGCTTGGATCCATAACTCTGAACGCAGAGTCCTTCCAACTTGACATTAAACAGTGAAGTCACAGAGGTTATTCCTGTTCATAAAATAACAGCAGTGTCTAATTGCTGACCCTGAAGAATCCTCACCTTGAATCAACAACATTACAAGTGAAAATTTTTCAGTGACCTGATCACAACTGACAAGGATAAATGCTTTCATCATGCACATCAAATTACTAGAGATATTTAGAATTATTTATGAACTCATAGTTCATGAGTTGATCCCAGCAGGATTAATTCATCTCCAGCAGATTAACAACTTTCTACCAGAATTAAGATCAACTAAACCTACACCCTGCCAAGGAAGAGATTCTAGCCTAATTTTCCATACTTACGTTGCGGAGTACTCAAAGAGACCGTAGTAAGGATTGAACATTTCCTTAGACAATAGGAAGAACCATTCTCTGGCCACGCCTCCATAATCTAGTCCTTTTTCAGATTCAAATTCAATCCATAGCCTGGCTTTCAGTACATCAGGTCTCTTCACTGACATGATCCTCCTGTATGATTCTTCAAATATGTTATTTCTGTGGAGTTTCATTTCAAATCTATTTGGAATATCAGCCTAAACACACACAAGAAAAAAGTAAACAGAAATGGTTTGTGGTAATATCTGGCAAGAACATTCTAGTACTTAATTGAAAAAGCAGTATTTAGAGCAGAGACATCAGCAGAGTCTCTGGAATCAAACAGTTTCCAGCTCAAATTCTCTCTTTTGGTTTTTTTTTTTTCCTTTTCTCAGAAAGGAATCCTCTCCAGGGTAAGATGGGAAGTAAACAGATTACTTAGCATTCATTCATACTGAGTCACATTTAATGCTGCACATTAAAAAAGCCAGTTTGGATGGAAGCAAAAATTGTTCCACTTTCTTTTTTAAAGAAATCTTTTCCAGTGATTACTCCATGGATTGGCAACATAAGAGGCCGTGACTCACCAAAACAAGACAGGGAGGAAGGAAGGGGTGTACTACGCTCCCCACTAGAAGGATTCCTAAAAGATGGCCAATAGAAGCTCTGTGGCCTAGTGGACAGAGGACAGGCCTGGAAGTCAGAAGGATCTGGGTTCTAATCCTGGATCAATCCTAGCAGGATGTGAGACCCAGGGCAAGTCATTTCACTTCTCTTTGCCTCAATTACCTCACCTGTAAAATAGGGATTAAGATTGTGAGCCCTATGTGGGATGAGAACTGGGTCCAACCTGCTTAATTCATATCTAATTAAATAATATATAATATTATTATAATAATACTATAATTGCATCATAATTAAATACACAACCATAATACAATCACATATCAATAAATTATCATAAGCATATCTAGTTAAATAATAAGTAACATTAATATTAATATGCTAATTATCAATTAATTAAATAATATTAATATATTATAGAACATATATCAATATAATATTATAATAAATATAATTGTATCTAATTAAATAATATATAATATTATTATAACATTATTATTATAATATTATAATATAGTGTATTTAATTATCTTTAATTAAATGTGCTTAGAACAGTGCCTGGCACATAGGAAGCACTTTACAGATACCATAACAACAAATTAGGAAAGTAGCTCTTGGCTTAAGACATGGAGCATTTGAACAAGTTTTTCTACCCTTTCTGAATCACTCACTCGGATATCTGCTTTTAGCTCACTTTCAAAAAAAAAAATGAAGTAGATTGGAGAAAAAGTTTTATTTTGGGGAAACCACCTTGATCACGCTGAATCAGCTACCTAACCTTGATATCAAAACTGACGATAACGGTAATGCAGTATAGATTGCTTATTGTCTACTCAGAGATTAATTGGTACTTTGCCTTTAGTAATCAACGCCAACTCTGGAGAGAGATGATTACTCACTGGTTTCTTTAACTTCTTCCTAAAATAGTCATATTTCTGTTTAAACTCTCTGGAATACGGAACAGCCTGAAAAAGAGAAATGTAGGAAGTTCAGATGGATGAAAATCATGTTTTTTTATAACATTATTGAACACACATTCAGAATATACATTTTCTAATAATAATAATAATGGTATTTGTTAAGCACATACTGTGTGCCATGCACTATACATCATGAACCTTAAATTACAGCTATCTTCTCACTCTAAGTTTCACAGAGAACAATATTACATGTTAGACCAGTCATTTTAAACAGGACATTTATTCTTAGTGTTATCTGAGAGTTCAAGAACTCTGGAATAGTTGTGCAGGTAGAAACAGAGAAATTCACCTTGTATCCCCTCAAGCGCTTAGAACAGTGCTTTGCACATAGTAAGCGCTTAACAAATGCCATTATTATTATTATTATTATTGTTATTATTATCAACCAGGTTTTGGGCTGGAGTATGAGATTGGGGTACTATGGGAAGTATATACGAATCAGACTCATCAGTTTGACAGACACTTTCTCCTGTGTATGTTGTGCAATCAAACAATCAAACAATGGTATTTATTGAGCACTTAACTGAGCACTTGGCAGAGTACAATACAACAGAATTGGTAGACACATTCCATGCTCACAGGGAGCTTACAGTCTGGGAGGGGAAAAACAGTCTAGAGGGGCAGAAGTTCCTTTCCCTAGCAAGACTGAATCCTTTTTAGGATTCCAAAAGTGTCTGAAGGAAAACATGCTTAGTTGAACAGGCACTTGACTGTAAAGCTGTCATTTATTAGGATGATTAATTTTCCTCCTTAGCTGGTACAAATCCTTCCCTGTTATGCTCTGTTCAGGGTCCAAAATGTTTATGCTTGAAATTCATAAACATATACCGTTTCTACTCTTAGAATTTAGATACTTCATAGTAGGATTAGGCATCCCCAGCAGAAATACCAGAATGGACAGTCTGCCAAAATGTTTTTTGTCATGCCAGCTTCTAGCTTTGGGGTGGGCACTGAAGTCCACTTCTGGGTGTGCAATACCATTTCTGAGTGTACAATACCACTTCTAGTTCAGAACTAGAGTTCCAGCCCACACCCCCTGTGCTGATCTCCTTCTGCTTTACATTCTCCTCCAGCTCATCATCATCGGTGGCTGCAATGATGATGATGGTACTTGTTAAGCGCTTACTATGTGCCAAGCACTGTTCTAAACACTGGTGTAGCTACAAGGTAATTAGGTTGTCCCGCGTGGGGCTCACAGTCTCTTCATCTTCATTTTATAGAGAGGTAACTGATGCACAGAGAAGTTAAGTGACTTGCCCAAAGTCACACAGCTGACAAGTGACAGAGCCAGGATTAGAACCCACGATCTCTGACTCCCAAGCCTGTGGTCTTTCCACTAAACCATGCTGCTTCTCTAACTGCATCATTGCTTCTCATGAAATTCAATAGCATTTAATGAACACCTGTGTGTAAACAGTGCTTTGCACATAGTAAGTGCTTAATAAATGCCATTATTATTATTAAACCATTGCATGAGATAGTGACAACTGCATTTATTGAGTGCAACACACTGCACTAAGTGCTTAGGGGAGTGCAAAAAGAAGCAAAAGCCACATTCCTTGTAAAAAAGGGAGTTTATAATCTAATATGGGGATTAGACATACCTAGTGTTAATACACTGTGAAAGCAGTAGGATAAACAAGCAAAAGTTTCGAAGTTCAACCGTACAGGCTGTGTGCAAGCACAATTTAAAGAAAATAGGACTGCATAAGAGTTTTACTTCACAAGAACAGAACAAAGACTTTTTCCTCTGGCATTAGCCAAGGAAAAGAAGGGTGAATTATCTTCACCAATTATCCAGAGTCCAAAACACACTTAGGTTCTTTTTATAAGATCCTGATGGAAAGGAAACTAAAGAAAATTGACATACTAAGTATGTAGAGTAGAAAAGGAAAAAGAGATGGATGCTACCATAATAAAGGTGATTTTCTGTCCGTAGAGGAAAGCATATACTTCAAAGAAATTAATTAAATAAAAAACATCAATATCAAAGGAAAAAAAGAAATGTTTTCTGAAATATGAAATTCTACTCTCTGAACACAATTTCCTGATCTCCGTTCTCTCCCCTCAAATCTGCCCGGCTTCCTCCCCTAGACTTCTGATCTTTGATTCCATCTAAATTTCTAAAGTCATCATCAAGCTCTATCTGGTCTCCCTACCTTCTTTCAACAAACAAATCCACACCCTCAATTCTGCCCTCTCAAGCAAATTCAATTCCCTTGCTCCTCTGTCCCATCGCTAAGCTTGTGCCACCAACCCCCAGCCATGAATTCATTCATTCATGGCTCTCAATCATAGAGAAGCAGTGTGGCTCAGTGGAAAGAGTGTGGGCTTGGGAGTCAGAGGTCATGGGTTTGAATCCCAACCCTGCCACTTGTCAGCTGTGTGACCTTGCACAAGCCACTTAACTCTCTGTGCCTCAGTTACCTCATCTGTAAAATGGGGATTAAGATTGTGAGCCCCATGTGTGACAACCTGATCACCTTGTAACCCCCCCCCCCCCCGGCACTTAGAACAGTGCTTTGCACATAGTAAGCACTTAGATACCATCATCATTATTATTATTATTATTCATTCAATCACATTTATTGAGTGCTTACGACCTGCAAAGCACCGCACTAAGCACTTGGAAAGTACAATTCAGCAACAGAGACAATCCCTGCCCAAACCGGGCTTACAATCTAAAGGAGAGATCACTTCCAGAGTACACTTCTTCTAATTTTTTGCATGAAGTGTGGGTGCTGCTGGCAGAAATCTAGAAACCAGACTGACCTTGATCTCAAATTCTTCCTCACCTGTTTTAATTCTGCTCTCTTATCCTTATTGATTCCTATGCTCATTGTCTATGAAAGCTGTTCCACACTTCTAGCTCTGATCAAACCCATCTCCTCAGCCTTACCATCTCTTGTCCCTAATGACCTAATGCACTTTGTTGATAAAGAAACCATTAGGTGTGGGCTCCCTAAAATCTCCCCGACCCCCTAAGGTTCCTTCCTCCTCCACCTCCCTCTTCAACTGTCCCACCTTTCCCCACAGTTTATCAAAAAGAGATATCTTGCCTCCTCTCAAGTTTTACCCTCTTCACCTGTGCTTCTCAAACCTTCTCACCTTATCAAAGCAATTATCCCTTCCCTTCTTTCCTCCCTGACCATCTTCAACCACTCACTTTCTACCTGCTGCTTTCAAGCATGCCAATGTATGCTTATCCTAAAAAACAAAAACAAAAAACCAAAGCCCTCCCTTGACCCCACAGCTCCCTCAAGTTACCTACTCTCCTCTCTTCTACCCATTCCTATCCAGACTTCTTGAACAAGTTGTCTATACTCACTGTCTCCACTTCCTCAAATCCCTGGCTTCTGTTCTCTTCCACTCCACAGGAATGACCCTCTTTAAAGGTCACCAATGACCTCCTTCCTGCCAAATTGAATGGCCATTACTCCACCCAAATCCTCCTTGACCTTTCTGCTGCCTTTGACACTGTGGACCACCCCATTCTCCTGGAAACATAATCTAACCATGGCTTCACCAACACTGTCCTCTGCTAGCTCTCCTATCTCTCTCAATGATTGCTCATTCTCAATCTCTTTCACTGGCTCCTCCTCTGCCTCCCATCTTCTAACTGTGGGAGTGTTCTAGGGTCAGTTTTCGGTCCCCTTCTATTCTCCATCTACACCCACTCTCTTGGAAAACACACTTGCTCTCATGGCTTTATCTAACATCTTTACATGAATGCTTCCCACATCTACCTCTCCAGCCCTAACCTCTCTCCTTCTCTGCAGTCTTGTATTTCCTCCTGCCTTCAGGACATCTCTACTTCTATATTGTGCTGAAAAATCCAATTTAACATATCTAGAACAAAATTCTTCATGTTCTCAACCAAACCCTGCCTTCCCCATGTCTTTCATAAATACGACTGATTAATTTCTCATCACTGTAGATAGCACTACCATCCCCCCATCTCATAAACCCAGAATTTTGGCGTTATCGACTGATCTCTACAATTCAACCCACATATTCAATGTCACAAAATCCTGTCGGTTCTACATTCACAATACCTCGAGAACCTATCCTTTCCTCTCCATTGAAACTGCCCCCACACTGATCCACTTGACTACTGCATAAGCTTCTTCAATGACCTCCCTGCATCCTCTCCAGTCCACACTTCACTCCGCTGCCTTGATCATTTTTCTGAAAAAAACATTCATTCCATATCTCCCCAGGCTGATAAACCTCCAATGGTTGCTCACCCACCTCCGCATCAAACAGAAATTTCTAACCATAAGCTTTAAGGAACTCAATCAGCTCTCTCCCTCCTACCTAAACTCACTGACCTCCTACTACAACCCAGCCCATGCACTCTGGTCCTCTAATTCCAACCTACTCTCTCCTTGATCTCATCTATCCTGCCATCAAACCCCTGTACACATTCTCCCTTGGGGCTGAAATTCCCTCTCCCTTTACAGTTGAAAGTCCACCTCTCTCCCCACTTTCAAAACACTTTTAAAAACCACATCTCCTTCAATAGCCTTTCCAAAACTAAGCCTTTTATTTTCCCTATTCACCCTCCACTCTGCATCAATTATGAACTTGCCTGTACCTTCCCACCCCCATTTTGGGATGGTATCTGTTACTATGTGCCAGGCAATGTACTAAGCGCTGGAGTACATACAAGCTAATCAGATAGGGCACAGTCCATGTCCCACAAGGGGGTCTCCCAGTCTTAATCCCCATTTTACAGGCACAGAGAAGTGAAGTGACTTGTCCAAGGTCACACAAGTGGCAGAGAGGTGGCAGAGCTGGGATGAGAAGCAGCATGGTATAGTGGATAGAGCATGGGCCTGGGAGTAAGAAGGTAGTGGGTTCTAATTCCAGCTCTGCCACATGTCTGCTGTGTGACCTGGCCAAGTCACTTTACTTCTCCGTGCCTCAGTTACCCCATCTGTAAACTGAGGATTGAGACTGTGAGCCCTACTTGGGACAGGAACTGTGTCCAACCCAATTTGCTTATATTTACCCCTTTTTAGCACTTAGTACAGTACTTGACACACAGTAAGCGCTTAAATGCCATTATTATTATTAGAACTCAGGATCTCTGATTCCTAGGCCCATACATTTTCCATTAGGCCAGAATTGCTTCTTGCTTAAGTGTTTTGATACTCAATCCCTTAAGTGGTTTGATATGCACCCCAGCCCCACAATTCTAAGCTATATTTTCTCATATTCTACTATTTTCCTGATTTCTAATCTATTTTAATGTTTGCCTTTCTCATGAACTGTAAACTCCTGTGGGCAGGGATCACATCTGCCAATATTGCTATATTGTACTTTCCCAAGCACTTAATACAGTGCTATGCACACAGTAAATGCTAATAAATACACTGATGGATTGATTGTTTCATAAGGTTTCCTGGAGGCCTGTTTCAACACACACCTCACTTGCCTGAATCCGTATGCCTGAGAATGGAGGATATAAAGCTGGTAGATGTTGACAATGTGGGTGGAAACTAGGAAGCTGGGCTATTTCTGTTCTCTTCTTGAGGGGAATGATGCATGAAAAGCTTAAAAATCATTATCCTCCTCCAACACATTATCTTTTCTGTTTAGTGTGTGCCTACAACCGAAGAACAAGAGTGGCTTTCATATTCCTATGTAGGATGTCGATTTTTTATTCACTGCGTATGCCTCCACTCTTTGGATGGGGAGTATGCAGGACTGTACGCAGCTACTTTTCTTGGATTGAAGGGCAAACATGATGATTTGTTTGCTTCTGTTCGGAACACAATTATAATGCCTTTTTTCTTTGACAAGGTCATGCAAAAATCTCCACTGAAAATTAAAAATAGATCTGCCAATTTTTTATAAAAAAGTCCTATAAATAATCACTGGAAATGATGGGACTTATTCTAATATGTTCACGTCTGTATTATTCTTCCTTTTACCATTTTGAAGAAATATAATAAAAAAACTTTAGCTATCAGTCTAAGCTACATCATCAGGGAGTAGGGACTATGTCTATTTAGAATTTCCCGAGATAAATTTACAAAATGAAGCACAACAGACAAATAAAATGATCTTGTCAAATAAGTTCCACCTACAAAAAACATGTTTTTGAGATTCAAACTACAATAGTCTTTAACTTAGATGACAGGGAGAACATGGTTCTCTATATGGTAATGAATACTAATGAGGTGGATAATTGATGTTACTATTATCTAAACCACATTTCCAGAGAGTACAAATGGATTAAATCAAACTTCTGCCTCCTTTATTTGTCTCCCTTTTTTCCTGTTTAGCCTCTTTGCACCTCTGTGTGACCCAGGCTCCCTCCAGGAGCCATCCTCTAGAGAAGCAACATGGCCTAATAGATAGAGCCCTTGTCTGGGAGTCAGAAGGACCTGGATTCTAATCCTGGCTCCGCCATTTGTCTACTTTGTGACCTTGGGCAAGTCACTTCACTTCTCTGTGTCTCAATTATTTCATCTGTAAAATGGGGATTGAGACTGAGCCCCAGGTGGGACACGGACTGTGTCCTACTTGATTAGCTTGTATCTACCGCAGTGCCCAGTACAGTGCCTGGCACATAACATAACACTTAACAAATACCACAACTACCATCCACTTCTTTTGACTTGACTCTCAGTGCTTTTAAGGCCTCAAGCAAGAAAGGTTACTCTTCCTGCCAAAGGGAACAGGACAAGCAACTCTTGGGAGAAAAACAATGTTTTTTGTAGTAGGCCAATTGATAGGGATTGATTTTCTCTCCATTCAGAGACATGGCTTGTTGACTTAAAAGCCAGCCAAGATTGCCAGGTCTGGCTGTGCATCCTTAATAAGGTCTGTACTGGTTTTCTGTCTAAACCACTCAAGGTTTAATTTTAGCCTGGGAAGCTTAAAGATCGGAAGGGTTCTTAGGCAGCAAAGAACACAACATCATCATCATCATCGATTGCATTGTATGTTCCCAAGCACTTAGTACACTGCTATACACACAATAAATGCTCAGTAATACTACCAATTGATTGTTTAACCATTATTTCCCAAGCAAGGACTAGCTACAGAGCACTGTACAGGGTCACTAGGAGAAGACAGTCCCCACCTTTAAGGAGTTTATAACCTTATGGACATAGCTTTATTCATTGCACTTAAGCAGAGATTAAAATGAGGTCTCCAGACAGTTTTGGCAATTTGTCCATCAGCCATATGACAGGGTCCACTGAAGGCCAACTTCCAACATTTGGCCATCTGAGCAGGGAAGAATTCACTGCCCCTCCCACCCCCCACAACCCGTACAATGGCATCATTTTATGCTGCAACAGTGTAATAGAATGACATCATTCAGAAGCCGGTCCAACCCCCTGAACCACACTGAGAGGGTTGCTGACCTTCCATAACATCTGAAACTAGGCCAGGATCCATCTCTTCCTCTTCACCCTGCCAGCCCAATTCTAGCACAAGTCCATAGCACCTCCTGCTAGGATTCCCCCAACAGCCTCTTTGCAAGATGCTTTGCCTTAAGGCCCTTCCCTATCAATCAATCAATCAATCGTATTTATTGAGCGCTTACTATGTGCAGAGCACTGTGCTAAGCGCTTGGGAAGTACAAATTGGCATCACATAGAGACAGTCCCTACCCAACAGTGGGCTCACAGTCTACCCACTCTATTTCATGCACAGAAGGAAGGATCACAGTCTCAAGCATAGACCCTCACATACCCTTCTCAAAATTCTTACAGACTCTCTCTATGACTACTTGGGATCATGGGCTTCAGAACCATTTACAAACTGGTTTCTTGCTTATCTTGCCCTTTTTGGCTGCTGCTAAATTCCATGTTATTTTTCATCTATTACTCTTGCCACCCATGGCAATGATCTTACCAAATCACTCTGTCTGAAATTCCTCCCAAACTTTTTCATCAAACCGCATCTCTCCCTTCTTGCAAAGCCCTCCTGAGCACTCACGGAGCTTTATTAAAGTCCTACTTCCTCCGAGAAGTCAAGCCAGAATAACCACACCTAATTTGGGATCAACCAGATTCCCTAACTCTTGAATGTTTTTATGTCCCTGGCACTAACCCATTTTTTTCTTTGGTCATCCTCCTCCTCATCATCATCAGCATTTTTTGAGCCACTACTGTATGTCAAGCACTGTTCGAGGTACTTGGAGTGACCATAAATTCCAGCACTTAGTACAGTGACTGGCACATAGTAAGGACTTAAAAAATATTATAATTATAAATTTAATAAGTGACATGATCCATCCTTTAAGAGCTTATATACTGGTACGGGAGATAAGCAGCATGGCATAGTGGAAGTAAGAACGTTGTTAGTTCTAATCGCACTTCTGCCACATCTGCTGTGTGACCTTGGGAGGATCATTTCACTTCTCTGTGCCTCAATTACCTCATCTATAAAATGGGGATTGAGACTGCAAGCTCTACTTGGGATAGGGACTGTGTCTAACCTGATTTGCTTGTATCCATCCCAGTGCTTAATACAGTGCCTGGCATAAAGTAAGCACCCAAGTATCACAGTTATTATTATAAGTGGACTCATATGCTAATATACAACAGGACACTGACAGAGAATATAAGACAAACACAAGTAAATAAATCAATAAAATGATAATAAAAAACCTGGCTCTATCCATGGATGCTAAGGAGGATTAATTAGGCAATACCTTCTGGAAAAGGAGGAGAGCAGGGATGTGGTTTGGGGGAGCTGAAGGAGACGCATGTTCCAATCAAGGGGGAAGGGGTGAGCAATGGACTGGACAAAATAGAGTCAAGAGTGAAGGACAGTTTTGATGGGTTGAGTTAAGAGCACAGGATGGGGATAAGGTGAAGAAAACAAGTAGGTAAAAAGGATCCAACTGATCTGTTGATTTGCCACTCGAGAGTTTTCATGAGGCATTTGAGGAAAATACATGCTACTGATGGATTGACAATGGAGGATTTGGGGCAGGCAGACCAGTGAGGAGGCTAGTACCATAATGCAGCCCTGAGTTGATGAGGGCATGAATAAGGGGAGTGATGGCAAGGGAGAGGAATGGGGAGGAGATGTGATACAGAGAAAGGACAATCAGGATGTAGAGACAGATTGAATGGGGTAGGTAACGGACAGAGAGGAGTCGCACCAATGTTGCAAGTGTGTGAGACAGGAATGATGGAGGTATTGTCTTACTTTCATGGTTTTTTTTTGGTCTATGTTCTTCTTCCCCCTACCTGTATTTTAAGCTCTTTCAGGGCTTATTCTTTCTTTGCAGCTACGCACATTATTGTGAAATCTCTTCGTACGGAGGGAAACAATGAGGTGTTGCCCAGGTGAATTTGAGAGTCACCACAATTGGGAATGAACTGGAGGAACTATGAATTGAAGAATTCACCTCTGGCTTTAGCAACAGAATGAGCCTACAATTTTGGTAAGGTGTGAAAAAAGCACCAAGTTCCTCAAAGGCAGGGACCATATCTTCTTCTATTGTCCCCTTGTGTTTAGAATAATGCTCTGCACAGTGTAGGTACTCAATAGTAGTAGTTCCTATGCTTTAAACCAATTTGCGGCAATGTATTGACTTTTAAGGACAATGTAGATAACCTACTGGGAGAAGTGAGTGTTTTGAAGAGATTGAAAGATTGAAGAGAATAAGTGGGGATTTGAGTGATACTCACTGGACCAGTAATAGCTGGGTTCTGCAGTCTTGGGTCTTCCCACTGAGTAATTTTACTATCTGCAAATGAATACAAAAAAAAGAGTCAAAGAATTAGTTTAACCACAGCACACTTCATAACAATGAGAAGCTCCTTGAGGGCAGGGAGCATTTCTCTTACTCAACTTTACTCTAACAAGCTCTTAGGACAGTGTTTGTACACAGTAGGAGCTCTATAAATACCACTGACTGATAATGATGCTTCAAGAGAACACTGTATTAGACACCTCAATACTCACGTGCCTTACCTCACACCTTCCTCCCTGCCACCAGCCCAAACCCCTTAAATGTATACAACCAATAATCTTGGGTTAGAAGAGTATCATACAACCCACTCATCAAAATTTCAGCAGACTGTTAGATTGGAAACATTCCATCAAAAATGCAAAACCAAAGTAGATCATTTGTTCATATCAGATAAGTGGTGGTCAATCTTTGGATTATAAACTCCTGTTTTTCCAGGGGCTTATAACTTGATTGTGATTTTCACTATTAGAAACAAAACATCCAAAAGTCTTAGTCCCCCAAAAGACAGACACACAAACACACACACACAGACACACAGACACACACACACACAGACACACACACACACACACACACACACTCTTTACCGCTTTCAAATACTTTTGTTTGCTGGTATAGTTGTACAACTGATTTCCAATTAACAATTTTAAAATTGACAATTCACTCACAATTCATAATAACTAAGGCAGCCCAGAAATGAGAATTAGATTAGGGCTGCCCATGGAGAAAAAAGGAAAAACGGTAGAACACTCCCGCCATGGTGATATAACAGATATAAACCTGGAGTACAATTCACCCCTACTTTTAAGGCAGGTTAAAACCAGGTGTATGAAATAGTTTGGGGCAAAGGAATAATAATTTAGGCTATGTTGGCAGTTTTTATGTTTCAACTGTCACTGCCCCATACAGGTTTTTTTTAACCAAATTCACACCACCTTCAAAATAAAGAAGAACTGCACTCCCTAGAAACTTCACGAAGAAGCCATTGTTGGGGAGGGAGGGGGCAGAAAATTCAAAGTTGAGTTTACTATCCTCTTGTAGTATGTCTGTCTGTGGGTAAGACCACAACCTAACTCTCAATGTCCAATCTTCTTGTAGCTTAGGATCCTTGGTTGATATTTCTGCCCCATATTTCATTTTTAATATCTGTTCCTCAAGCACTACTCTAGCACTCAGTTCTGGTTAGGCATCTTTTTTCTCAAAAAAAAAAAAATGAGAAGCATCATGGCCTAATGGAAAGAGCTCAGGCCTGGGAGTTGGAGGACCTGGGTTCTAATTCCGGCTCTGCCACTTGACTACTGTGTGACTCTGGGCAAGTCACAACTTCTCTGTGACTCAGCTACATAATCTGTAAAATGGAGATTAAGACTGTGAGCCCCACGTGGGACATAAACAATGCCTAAACTGATTATCTTGTATCTACAATGGTAGGGACATAGTAAGTGCTTATCAAATACCATTTAAAAAAGTTTTCCTATTAAATCAATAATGCCTTTGTTTCAAACGTATGTGTTTCACACCTCTAATATTCTTAATTCTTCTTTTTAGGTAAGATAATGTATAACTCTGGAATCTCTGAATGCTAGTTAACAAGTTTGATACCCAATGAAAATGAAAGTCAAAGCAATGTCAAATTGCTATCATAATTTAGGCTTTTAATTTTTCCTACGTTGCCCAGGAGGATTTAAGGGACAGTGAGGGCTGGGAAAAGACTATTACCTGACAGGACCATATCACAAACAAGTCCAGCTAAAGCAATCAATTGTATTTATTGAGCACTTAAGGACACTGTACTAAGTGCTTGGGAAAGTTAACACAACACTATAACAGACACATTCTGTTATATTGTTATATTACATTATATTATAACAATAATGTTATATTGCTAAAAGCAAACATTAGTGTGATTTTACTTTCAAATCAACAGTAAACACACACACACACACACACACATGTACGAACATACAACCCACCCACCCACACAAGTTCCCAAGATGCCGTTTAAGAAAGGTCTACAATGAAACATCCACTTTCACTAGAACTTCAGTGACAGAACTGGATATATATTAAAGTGTAGGGTGCAATAAAACATGCTACAGATAGAAAATAAGGTCAGAATTGGCATACGTCACAAGACTTTTTAAGGCAGTGGATTTATTTTAACTTCACTATGTTCTCACTGCTTACAAAGAGACTTGTGGCTAAATCATCATTTCTAATCTTATTTTCTATTACTACAGTGTATTTTAATTTAATAAATGCACGAGCCATGGCATCAACAGCAAAAGATTCCAAAAAATTTAAAAAAAGAAAACATTAAAGATCAAATAGGAAAAAAGCTGAGGAGCCAACTAAATGCAAACTCTAGGTGAATGTACAGTACCGTAGGAGGGCACTATGTCTCTGGTATCAATGTCTCCACATAACAACACCTGGCTTCCTAAATGAAGAGTAAAATTATAAAGCTTTCACTATAATTTTAAAATCACTTCTCTTTGGGTGAAATCCCTACATAGCTCTCACAAACTCCAGGCTTACTTACTGTGATCTATATAAAACGTTCGTCCATCCAAGTGAATTCTTTCTTCCCAACCAGGCTGGTACACACAATAAAAAAGATAAAAGAAGTGTTAGCTATCAATGACTGCTTCAAAATAAATGTCCTCTGTACCTCCTTCCCAACTTTCTCACAAAGATTAGTTTTCATAGGAAAGTGATCACAAAAGACATGCTTCATAGTTGACATTAAGTACTGCTAGGCATTGAACATTGTCGCTTGCCCCACTGACCTGGCCACAAAATAATGTAGGAAAAAGGGGTAATGGTTCTGCATTTATTTGAGCTGATGTTGTGAACTCCTATGGAAAGGCTGCATGAGGTTTGCTGTTACTGATGAATTAATTACTACCCCAAGACAAATCAATCAATGGTATTTAATGAGTGCTTACTGCATGCAGAGCACTGTACTAAGCACTTAGAGTATGATATAACAGAATTGGTAGTAGATATGTTTCCTGCCCAAAAGGAGTTTACAATCCAGTTGGACACAGGCATTAATATAAATTACGGATAAGAACCTATGCTATGTAGACCTGAGGGTATTCAAGTGCTTAAAGGGTACAAATCCAAGTGCAAGGGTTACAGTCAAATAATAATAATAGTATTTGTTAAGCACTTACTATGTGCAAAGAACTGTTCTAAGCGCTGGGGGGAATACAAGGTGATCAGGTTGTCCCACGTGGGGCTCACAGTCTTAATCTCCATTTTCCAGATGAGGGAACTGAGGCACAGGGAAGTTAAGTGACTTGCCCAAAGTCACAGAGCTGACGAGTGGTGGAGCCGGGATTAGAACCCATGATCTCTGACTCCCAAGCCCGTACTCTTTCCACTGAGCCACGCTGCAAGTACCAGATCAATTCTTGTTCCCAGAATGATGAGATGTAGGTTGATAAATCCTAATCCTCCTCGACCTCTCAGCTGCCTTTGACACTGTGGACCACCCCCTTCTTCTCAACACGCTATCTGACCTTGGCTTCACAGACTCCGTCCTCTCCTGGTTCTCCTCTTACCTCTCCGGTCGTTCTTTCTCAGTCTCTTTTGCAGGCTCCTCCTCCCCCTCTCATTCTCTCACTGTGGGGGTTCCCCAAGGTTCAGTGCTTGGTCCCCTTTTGTTCTCGATCTACACGCACTCCCTTGGTGACCTCATTCGCTCCCACGGCTTCAACTATCATCTCTACGCTGATGACACCCAGATCTACATCTCTGCCCCTGCTCTCTCCCCCTCTCTCCAGGCTCGCATCTCCTCCTGCCTTCAGGACATCTCCATTTGGATGTCTACCCGCCACCTAAAGCTCAACATGTCGAAGACTGAACTCCTTGTCTTCCCTCCCAAACCTTGCCCTCTCCCTGACTTTCCCATCTCTGTTGACGGCACTACCATCCTTCCCGTCTCACAAGCCCGCAACCTTGGTGTCATCCTCGACTCCGCTCTCTCATTCACCCCTCACATCCAAGCCGTCTCCAAAACCTGCCGGTCTCAGCTCCGCAACATTGCCAAGATCCGCCCTTTCCTCTCCATCCCAACCACTACCCTGCTCATTCAAGCTCTCATCCTATCCCGTCTGGACTACTGCATCAGCCTTCTCTCTGATCTCCCATCCTCGTGTCTCTCTCCACTTCAATCCATACTTCATGCTGCTGCCCGGATTATCTTTGTCCAGAAACGCTCTGGGCATATTACTCCCCTCCTCAAAAATCTCCAGTGGCTACCAATCAATCTGCGCATCAGGCAGAAACTCCTCACCCTGGGCTTCAAGGCTTTCCATCACCTTGCCCCCTCCTACCTCACCTCCCTTCTCTCCTTCTACAGCCCACCCCACACCCTCCGCTCCTCTGCCGCTGATCTCCTCACCGTACCTCGCTCTCGCCTGTCCCGCCATCGACCCCCAGCCCACGTCATCCCCCGGGCCTGGAATGCCCTCCCTCTGCCCATCCGCCAAGCTAGCTCTCTTCCTCCCTTCAAGGCCCTGCTGAGAGCTCACCTCCTCCAGGAGGCCTTCCCAGACTGAGCCCCTTCCTTCCTCTCCCCCTCGTCCCCCTCTCCATTCCCCCCATCTTACCTCCTTCCCTTCCCCACAGCACCTGTATATATGTATATATGTTTGTACATATTTTTTTACTCTATTTATTTATTTATTTATTTTATTTGTACATACCTGTTCTATTTATTTTATTTTGTTAGTATGTTTGGTTTTGTTCTCTGTCTCCCCCTTTTAGACTGTGAGCCCACTGTTGGGTAGGGACTGTCTCTATATGTTGCCAATTTGTACTTCCCAAGCGCTTAGTACAGTGCTCTGCACATAGTAAGCGCTCAATAAATACGATTGATGATGATGATGATAAATCCCCATGTTTTTGCTACCAAAATTTGTCTTCAAAATCCAAAGTGATTTGATTGGTACAGCAAAGCAACTGAGTCCACTAGTTATCAGCTCGAAGAAAGGTGATTATAAATTCTCAGACGTTCATTAAGAATGTGACTAAATCTACATCAGTCCTGCTGCTCTCTTCCAGGATCGGCAGGTGGGATGAGAGAGCTGGCTTGGAGGTGCTTCAGAGGAGGTGGCAGAGTGAGACTTGGCTCCGGGGAGCTGGCTCTCCTCCAGCCAGAAGCTGGCCATGCTGAATTCTGCATGACCTGATCTTTCACTAGCTTTCCCACTCCATTAAGCTCCCTTGGGACTGTCCCATGGCTGACATGCCCTTCCACACTTTACATGCTGTCTCGATACTGTGGGCAGGGAATGTGTCTACCGATACTATTATATTTTACTCTCCCAAGAGCTTAATACAGTCCTCTACACATGGTAGGCACTCAATAAATGGATGATTTTTCTCCCACTGATTTACACTTGTTTTTTCGGGGACTGAAAAGAAAACCCACAAAAGCCTCTGGGTTGTTGCTAAGAGATGACAAACTGCCCCGGGCTTGAGTCTTGGGAGGCAGAGGATATGTCATTTCGCACATACCAATTACAAAGGTACGTGACAATACTTAAGCTCTCCCAAATGGCTGACCAACTCGGAAACCTTCCTTGTTGGCGGTGGGACCTATACTCCACCATTGCCACATAAGTATCTCGAAAACAATTTCAAGAAGCAGTATATAAAAGTGAGGACAGAATCTGGGAGAGGTTTGTGTAAACAGGGAATCACATGTTTTCTAGTCAGGGCTGCACTTACATGGCATTTCAGGTTTAAGAACTAATACTCACAGGAAGAGGGCCCAAATCATTAGGGTTCAAAGATGCTTTTGATCGCAAATGTACTGGAAATTTCAGTCGTGGATCTTCCTGCAATGAAAATGAAAAGGAAATAAGATCAAATAGCACTATGAGTTCAAGTGACAGAAAGGAATAGCTTTGGTACTAAAGCATTCTGAATGATCAGTCAGTCCAAATGGAAGCCTTCGTCTATCTTCATTTGGAAAAACTAGGTGGACTTCTATTCTTTAAAAACCTTTAGTAACCCAATATTCGTTTAGCGATTAAAGTGTTATATTACATTTCAGTTTGGTATAATTGAATTCAAGCTGGCGACTGTAGAGAAGCAAAACACCTGAAACCACAGTACCAATACTTCTGCATTTTATAAGACAACGAGCCCAAAAGGAAGGATGTGGTATCCATGAGGTTTCACTGAGCTTGATTCTCCCTTTTGCTTCCCAGAAGGCACCAGCCAGCAGGGGGAAAAGAGTCAATGTGTGTTTCTCTCCTCTAATCTCATATTGACTAAAGAAGGAACATCTCTAACTAGCACAAGTAAGCACTCAATAAATACAATTGAATGAATACCTCCCCCTGGCCACCTGCATGGGCATCGACAGCTAGTCTCCGCGTGGCCTAGTGGAAAGAAAGAACATAAACCTGGGAGTCAGAGGATCTGGGTTCTAAACCTGCTTCTGCTATTTGCCTGCTGGGTGAGCTTGGGAAGGTCAATTCACTTCTCTGGGCCTCAGTTCCTCATCTGTAAAATGGGGATTCAATGGTTGTTCTCCCTCCTAGGCAGTAAACCCCATGCGGGACCTAATGATTTTGTATCTGCCCCAGAGCTTAGTACAGTGCTAGGCACATAGTAAGTGCTGAAACACCATAATTATTATCCACATTTCAGAGGGAGCATCAAAGTTCCTTCAGCCACCACTGGCTGCTGTTGTGAGGCAGAATCTCTCCCCATACGCTTCTGAATGTCCCTCTCACTCCCTTGGAGTACGCTAACCATTTTACAAAACATTAAACATTTTCCCCTCTCCAAACAACACTGTTTTGGGGAGTACGGGCAGGTTAGGGTTTAAAGCAAAGGAGGGGGTTTCTGTCAATAAGCAACATGGCTTAGTGGAAAGATCCTGGGCTTGGGAGTCAGAGGTCATGGGTTCTAATCCTGGCTCTGTCACTTGTCAGCTGTGTGACTCTGGGCACGTCACAACTTCTTTGAGCCTTAGTTACCTCATCTATAAAATGGGGATTATGCCTGTGAGCCCCACGTGGGACAACCTAATAACCTTGTATCTATTCCAGCGCATAGAACAGTGCTTGGCACATAGAAAGTGCTTAAATACCAACATTATTATTACTATTCCCATATTACTAATCATTAATATACTTCAAGATAAGACCCTAAAGGCTCCATCAAATGTTGCAGGTTGAATCACCAGAGTCCTCCTCTGTCGTACTTTTGGAAAAGATTTCTGAAACCCCATAAATACAGAAGGACCCAGGAAGAACAAATCAAGCAGGCATCCTGTAAAATGTGGGGAAAGAGAGTGTGCTCCTGTTCCACTTACAATTTCTGATTTCCCACTAAAAGGACAGCCAGCTGAACACAGAAAATTCTTAAATTTGTCAATGGGCTGCTGGAATACTAGAAATGATGCAATTGATTGAGACAATAAAGAACAAAGGGTCACTTGGGGGATTTTTAATCTTGGGAATTGATACACCTCCGCCTGGGAACCCGGACTTAATATAACAGACAACATTTAATCATTTTAACATTTCAGTTACTAAACCATTAACTGTAACCTTTTTCAGCACTTTTTTTCAAGTAGAGAAACAGCAAAATCACCCACATCACCTGGTAGTACTGGCACGGGAAAACTGATGATGCAAAGCTTTGTCTCATGATGCAAATCAAATGAATGCAATAATGTTACAACTTACAACCAAAACTGGCAATGAAGCATGATAATCATTGCCAGACATAAAAGGACAATCAATGGTACACATACTGTTACCTGCATTTCCTTAGTGTTGCATGCTAGAGTTAAGTTACAACAAAATCTGCATAGTCAACGTGGAAACTTCTTAATGTAGGGAAAAAATCTGGGGCAACCACCTACACATAGACCACTTCATATTTCTGTTCTACTTCTAGGTCAAAGACTTTTATTCTCCTTTCTACTGCTGCCTTTACTGTATACTTTTTATATCACATGCATACATCTAAGTAGCCTTCAAACAATGCCCCAAACTTCAAGTGAGTCTGTTAATTTAGTATTATCTCTATCAACAGTAGTTACTGAATGCCTATCATTTTCGAGGCATCCTACCATAGAACTAAAAGACTTCTGAATCTTTCTCCTCTATGAGCCCCAACTCCTAGATGCCAAGTTGTAATTGGAATTATTTTAGTTGACCCAGTGCAGGAATGGTGTTCTTTCCTTCTATTCCCAGCTGAATAAGGCTAAGGAGAGGAAGAGGAGATTATCACTCCTCATTCACAAATAATTTCCCAGCTGGATAGAAGAGAGCAGAGGGAAGGCTCAAACATTAGGGCAACCACTGCCTCACTGTCTCCTAAACTTTGCCTTAGACTCAATGCTTGTTCTCCCTGCTAGACAGTAAGCCCCATGTGGGACCTAATGATTTTGTATCTGCCCCAGAGCTTAGTACAGTGCCAGTATATTTTGGGAAGATTTCAGTCAATTAGCGGCCTGAGGGGGATTTCCGCACTCATGAAGTCAATCAAATGAATTGGCTATTTTCTCTGGCAGTTGGATTTCTGTTGAAGTCCAGTGACAGGAGTAAACTGCTGGACTATTTCCCAACCTCTTTAAGTCTCTTTGAAAACTGAGAAAAACTAAAGTCTTCACCTATATGGCGTGTCCTATTCAGCAATTGTTACTATGCGAAAGCCGGTCCTATATGTAGCTCCTGTGAAGAACAATTGTGCCTTGGAATAATATACTCAAACTGGATTTTTTCCTCCTCAGACGTGCACGATATTTAATCGCCTTAATGGTATAACCTGATGATAACAAATGAACGGGGACAAATGGGACCAAACCAAAGAAGCAGTAAGATAAACGCTAATGCCGAGATATGTGAAATGGCTGGCACAGTAAAGCAACATAAAGGCCAATCACAAATGCTCCAGGCAGTACACACACATTTTTTTTTTCCTCCGTATAAAACCAAAGACCTCTAAAAGTTACAACATAAGACTGTTGGATGCTCCTGCCATACTTTCCACACTTTCCAGTCTTTTTTGTTTCACTTGAATGATACTTGCTTTTGATGCTGTGTTTCTAACCGAACTGAGCAGAGAGCATGGCTGGTTGCCCCCATTCTCTGCCTCTTCACCAGTAACTTCAACATCAGTACAGCTCCGTGTGATCAGTACTCTGCTGGGTATCAGCTGAGGAAGAGACAGCCAATGAGAGCTAAATTTCTTTTAAAAGGAACTTCATATGCCCTTGTGAATTTTGAGGACCATAAAAGTTTTCTTCTGGGGCTGCTTTTTGAAACCAAAAACTGGTTGGTGTTTAGTAAGATGGGGAAGATTATTCTGGCCCCAAATATAGAGAATAAAATAAAGTAATGAGAAGGGGAAAGAAGAACATCACTTAGAGGAAAAAAGAGCTGAGAAGAATGCAGCCTTGAAAACTTTTAGGGAAGCTGGAGTCTTTAACAATGCAAATAAGCCATCAGTTTAGAGACAAAGCAAAGAGAACAAAGAAAACAAAAAGCAGAGCTCTTCTGCTGCTGTCAAACCATATTCCAGTTATCTTACCAAGGACACCATCACAGCACATTCAATTTTTATGTTATAATTACTTATTCCTTCTCCCTCAAACGGGAGATGGCACACCTCTGTTGAAAGAAAAGTTGAAGTAGGTGAAGCTTTGCCCTAAATTCTTTGAATATTTTTGTTCCCACTGAATCTTTATGAGAGCCATCAATGTGGCCCCACTGGAAGAGAAGAGTGGTTGTTTTCAGTATCCCAACTAACCTGCCATACCAGTTTGCTCTCTTCTGTGGAAATGCTGGAGTCCAAGAATAGCTGTACTGTTCAAGTTCGGTTTTCTCTCTCTCTCTCTCTCTCTCTCTCTCTCTCTCTCTCTCTCTCTCTCTTTCTTTCACAAGAAAATAGGATTAATGAAAGCTATGGTTATGCCTGAAAATGGCCTGAAAATGATCTCCAAAGAGTCTCCCTCTTACCTTTGTCAAAACAAACACACAACTCAAAGTCATTCTTCCACTGAAGAACCGGTCTGAAGGTCTTTCTTTTGGAAACACAATGCGGTTGTGTTGAAGAATATGATTACTGTTGATCAGACTTTGAAAACACTGTCATCTGCGGAACTTCCTTGTTAATCATGGAACTTAAAATTATATATATGTGTGTATATATTGTCGGACAGATGGTCGTGCGGAGATTTTCACAACAATAAATATATACATAATTTTTTATAGTGCATATAGTGTGTATATATATACGTAAAGCAAACATATATGCTTTAAATAACAGAAAATTAGCTTGCGCAAAGTAGCTCTGTAAATTGCTGAAGGAGGGAGTATCCGGGTGTAAAAGAAAATCAGCAGAAAAAGATGGGCTTCATTCACTTATCAAAGCTTATGCTCTTTAAATAAATATATTCAACAGCAAGTGTGACTGCAGTGGGGATATGAAAGGCTGTGAAAGGCTAGAGTATTTGATTACTAAGGTAATTCAAATGACTAAAATCATAGCTTACATTGGCAAGGCACAGTGGCTCCAAACACTAATCCATTCAACACTAATCCACCCATTTTCTATATCCACCCCCAATTTCTGGGGCTCCAATTTCTAGTTCAGGATTTACTGTCACAATAATAGAAGGAAATAAGAAGCCTCAAAAGAAAACCAACACACACTACACTAATGTAACAGAGTTTAACTCTGTTAAACAGAGTTTAAAATGAATCAACTCCATGCCATTTAGAAAACAGGGACACTACTTTTCAGCTTAGTATCACATTTGCTTTGGATTTTAATAGATTTGAAAAATATGGCAAAGGTAAATTAATAACCAGGTTGACTATGTAATTCTCAGGCTAACTTTAAAAATTACAACAGGGTTATTTACTATGACTACAAAAACATCACAGCCAATAGTTCACGTTTTCAAAAGTCACAAAAATCTCCTTTTACCCAAACAAATGTAAGAAGATGTTCTCATATATCCATCTGTAGGGCAGGTGCCCCAAATTAAAAAAAAAAAAAATATGCCACACATTTGAAAGTATCTAAGATCCTTAAAGTAAACTGAATGGTGATTTGAAACTTTAGAAGTAGAACTCAGCTGGTAGGTTTCTTTGTCTGGAAATACAAAGAGATATTTGTCACTTTAGACAATGTTCTAGGTCAAAGGTGAGCACCATTTTGGCCTGGAGGCCACATCAGAGTCTCTGGGCAGGGAGATCAGGTGACATTCCACCTTCTACACCTGGGGGTGGTGGGCAGGGGATAATGTATAGGTGCTGTCAATACCTCTGGCAGAGGTGAAGTTGGGGATGGAAAAAGACTGGATTAAAGCTTCTATCAGGCCATTCTTTTAGGTTTTTCAATTCCTGAATTCAATTGTTTTTCCTTAAAATTGATGGTGGGCTCTGGTGAGCATGAAGAAGTTCTCAGAGATAGAGTGAATATTTGTGAAAACACTCATTGAATTAAACTTTTTAAACAAGGTAAACTATATTCAGCATTTTGGCTGAATTACCACTTTGTTTAAAAAAAATGACAAAAACCAAAAAAAAGAACCCCAAAGTTCAGTTTCAGTTAACTTGCCCAGATGAAACATCCGGCCAACACTTGGAGTAACATTCTAATCAGATAGCTGGCTAGGAAACCAGGGAACTATTTGAAACAATTGTGACACTGATTTGGTCAGACAGCAATGAGAGTTTACTACCAACATTCTCAGGAAAATAGCTAAACGGTCTGAAAAGTTGGAAAATTGTCTGGTGTCACCTAAATCGTAACTGTAGAAAATAGCCAATAAATAATGAAGACCAGTATTTATTGTATTGAGTTTTCAATAAAGGAATTCACTTGAAATTTTAAGTAAGAGTTCACCCATAAACCAATTTCATTGCCCCCAAATACTAAGGTTATCATTCATCATTCTGAAACATGTGGAATAAGTTAAACTGAAGACTGAAATAATATATGAATAGTCAGATTCACAAAGAAAGTAAAAGCACAGATAAGAACTCACTCAAGGTTACACCCAAAGAAATGCCACATTTGATTGCAATTCACTTTTCATGATTGATGCTTATAGTAAAAATGAAGGGAAATGGGGAATTAGAGAACATCTGAAAAACAGGCAAGTTAAACTGCTTAATCCCTTGGAACAGACAGCATGGTCTCTAATTCATGGTCAGCTGACAAATATGTGGAAATCATCTTCCCTTCACTTATACTAAAAATACACAGAAAATGAGTCCAGACTTCTAGAATTAGATTAGTTTTTTTTATAGCAAGCCATTTTTATTACTCTGTTAGGTTGATAAGAGACCTATCTTCAAAAGTACTCAAACTGCTCTACAATGAAGTTAAATTGGCCATATTCTAAATTTTGCCGATAAACGAAAATTACGATACTGCAATGGAATTTTGCCATCAACAACTTATTGATGACGGGCATTGCTTCTGAACTGCTTTTAGAGGCCACTTCTGTTGCACTAGAGCCTCTCTAAGAGGCAGAAAGGGACTGGTGACAGGTCCAGAATGAAGATCTAAAACAACACACAGTGACAGAGTAAAAGAGTTTAACCTCAAAGGGACACAGAGATGTGTCTACAGTACTCTAGCAACCACCACAGTAGTCTACTTAAGGGGCTTAGGCCAAGCATCACCTGGTGGGCCATGCAGAATCAGCACCTATCTCTCCAGTGGAAAAGCTCTGGCCAAGGGAAAAGAAACACGATCACCAGATTATAATAATTAAGGTGATGACACCAACTGTAGTTGAGAAGGAATATTTGGACCACGCACACTCTGATGAATTAACTGCGAAGAGTAGGAAAGGATATTCCAAAAAAAAAGCCTTACCCATGTGGTCGTCTTTGTATTATGATCAATGAAGAAGGGTCGGCCATTTGGAGCAATCCGCATCTCCCAACCAGGTGGCAAGAAGCTTTGTGTCACTTTGTGCTGAGGCTTTGGAGAATTGTAAGGTGAGGGCTGTGGGGACTGTGGATTGGAAAGAGTGTCCTTCACAGCTCGGCGAACGGGCGAATCTTTGGCACCCTATGGAATTAAATCAATTGTGAGAACTCGACTCAGTGTTGGGCGCTGGGCTGCCTTGATGGTTAGGTGGGTGTCCTATTTGGTTGGCACAGTTGGACTGGGGATATATGGAAAGTCAGAGATTGGCAACAGGTTTGGCTGCTTGCAATGCACTGAGTCCTACAGTGGAGCTAGAATACCAAGCCATCATCACAGTAAGTCAATCGATCAATCAATAACATTTATTGAGCACATACTGTGTGCAGAACAGTACCAATCAGTGTATTTGGTGCTTGTAAGCTTATGGACTGAAGGAAGGAAGGCTTGGACTCAGGCTCTGATTCTAACGTGTTTGTAGTCAGGGAAGCCCATTAAACATGTGACTGCTTCCACAGTAGTTTCAGCTGGACTCTGATGAGTCCTGGGAAAGTTTCCAACTGAGATAAAAGGCCAAACATGGACGTTTCCTGACCTATTAGCTCTAGACTGTAAGCTCCTTATGGACAGGGAACATGTCTACTAACTTGGTTGCATAGTACTCTCCCAAGCTTTTGGTACAGTGCTCTGTACACAGTAAGTGCTCAATAAATCCCACTGATTGATTGAGGCTTGTCCACTACCAGAAGTTCTCCACTGTAAAAATCCTAGCTCCTTTTTTGCCCCCATGCTCCATCTTTTCACTGCAGTATGCAGCCCTAAATTGGCTAGGTAAAACAGGGGTGGCTTGTGGTTGCCACTCCAGACTGAGGATATAATGATAATAATAATAATAATGGTATTTGTTAAGCGCTTACTATGTGCCAAGCACTGTTCTAAGCACTGGGATAGCTACAAGATTATCCAGTTGTCCCATGTGGAACTCACAGTCTTAATCCCCATTTTACAGATGAGGTAACTGGGCCACAGAGAAGTGAAGTGACTTGCCCAAAGTCACACAGCTGACAAGTGGCAGAGCCGGGATTAGAACCCACAACCTCTGACTCCCAAGCCCTTGCTCTTCCCATAGAGCCATGCTGCTTCTCAGGATATCTGAGGGTGGCACAGACTCTGCCACTTTGCTGGAGGCTTAGGGCCAGATCCTTTCCGCGGACGTTCCCAGCAACTGCAGCTGCTCTGTCTTTCCGGGGCCCCACCTTTGTCCGCCCCTCATTTACCTCCAGAAGCTGTGGTGAACATGAAATGAATTATGCTTCCACTGGCCTCCTTATACCCTCAATGGCCTCAACTGAATAGCTCCCTACCACTTCTCCAGGATTCTTGAGAGCAGATGGCAGCACAAAGGAAACAGTTTGAACAGAATGAAAGGAATAGAGAGTTGGGAGTTGGAGGGGAAACTGTTTGAGGTCTCTGAACAGCTGGCATAAACTTGGAAGAGGAAAAGGAGGGAAGGAAAAGGGACAAATGGACCTCGGAAAAGGGTTAAAAGATGGGCTAAACTCAAGCGGAAACCTAGTGCCAGGAACTCTGATGATGTGAGAGAATGCAGATAGCACCCAGGAGGAAGAAGAGGCAGCAGTTTCACAAAGGGGCAAAAGAAAACTGAGGGACCTTTTAAAGGAGATAAGAAAATGGGAAAGGAGCAAGAGGGTCCCACTGCAGGAGTGAAAAGGAACACAAAGTTGCTATTCTCCACTATGAGGGACCATGAGAGTGAGAACCAATCTTCCAGAAGGACTGAGTAACTCTTCCTGGCTTGACTCATTCTACAGCCTGCCAAGACAATGTGATCACTTCCCAATATAAAATCCGTAATTCCAAGATGAATAATTGCTCCATGGAGTATAACTGGGACCAAGTCAAAATAGAATGAATATGTAATAGTGAAATTAAGAGCAACGATTGGGTTAATATGGTTTTTTTCAGTTATAAATCTGATAACTCTAACCAAAACACGTGCTCACGTATGCACATACATTCCTGCCAAAACATACAAATAGGTATTTATTTTCATATGTACCTATTTTAACAAGGACTCATGCAAGAGATTAGTAATAGAAATAAGAACAGAATAAGAGTATGAAATGGGAAAAGTAGATTACTATTTTGAGATGGTGTACGGATTGGCTGAATGAGACTTACTGAGACAAGAATCCTGCTGATGTGGTTGGGAGACACAGAAAGATTGACTGGATGATTAGTGATCAGTAGATATTGTGTAAGATAAAATACAACTATCAAATAGTTTATTGGGCAACTTCTACAACCATCAAATAATTGATTGGGCACCTTATCTAAATTTTCCTTGGAACATATTGCAGACCCTTACAAGGTACACCTGGATGTTATCATGGATTAAGGCACTAGTTTCAGGAAAATCTTGTGGGGTAACCCACCCACAGCATCTTTCCTGTATGTTTTGAACATTCATTCATCTGCCGAAAGGTAAGGGAGCTGACCAAGCCAACTTCTCATGGTTTCTTCCAGCGCTAGGATTCTATGATTCAAATCCCAGCTATCAGGATAAACATGGACACTTTTAATTCATCGGATCATTCATAATTATTGAGTGCCTACTGTGTGCAGAGCACTGTACAGAGCACTTGAGAGAGTACAACAGAACAGAGTTCGTAGACATGTTTCCTGTCTACAAGGGGTTTACAGTCTAGAGGGTGTGCTTTTGGTTTAGAGGGTGATAACATTTAATTGGATAACACTGAGAGGGGGGCAACTGGGGAGGAGAAGGAAGAACACGAACAGAAGTGGAAAGGAACTGAGAAAAGAGGGCAGAAGCCTTTAAATCTCTCATCCATCCATTCTCCCAGGAACATCATTTGGTACTCTAAGACAGAAAGACCACGCTGTCCAAAAGCAGCACCTGGCCATTTTCCCCAGTCTCCTCTAAGAGGAGAGTAATATCCTCTCCTACATACAATTTCAAATACCAGCCACACCACATACTTTCGATAGTTTTTCCCTGGAGACACAATTTGCTTGAGATGCAAAACCTGGAAAATGAATGCGTTTTTATCTCATTTACCTTAAATGTTGTTTACCAGCCTCACTGAAAAGATTCTCTCTGAAGCTGAAACGTGGTTGTCCAAGTAAATGCTTTCCAATTCTAACCGAATCAATTTAGTTTGACTGTGGTTGTTTCTTAAGTACCCACGAGGTGCAAACACTGAACTAGGTGCCTCCTAAGGACCCATGACTCTGTACTAGGGGTTGCTATGACTTCATGACCTATGAAGAAAACATGTTCACAATCTGTATGGGTGAGGTGGTGGTGCCACTATCTGTAATCTGCCAACATGGAAGACTGAAGTGTACTATGCGAAAGCACCTGCTATTTTGAGTGAATATGCACCTTATTCTACAGGGAACTGTAAAAACTGGTTACCGTCATTTTATAAGTGTCAGATATACTGGGAAACTGAAGGGGAAGTGTCCAACTTATAAAGAAGGATGACACCTCAAGCAGATGTTCAGTTATGACTCCACGATTTTAACATGAAAAATCCCAATGTAGGTACTCTGAATTCTTCACTATAAAAACGGGGGTCTACACCTAGCAGAAACAGAAACTGCCTTTTACTGCGATTAAAACAGCAAATACAACATGGGATGTAGCCTTTGGCATTGGAAAGAATTATTATGCATGTTGCATGTGACAGGTGGGTATTGTACATGAAACACAGCAATGATAGGTGAAATTCAAGCTTGGAAAATGACCCCTCTCTCCCAGGACCAAATCCTAGTCAAGTGAACATGAGAATTATTTTGGAGTGAAACAGAGAAGTTTGCATGAAAGTTGCACAGAAACAACACCAACAACCACAACCTCCACCATCATCACCACCACCATAACACAGACAACTAACTGGGACAAGAAGAATGAGGCTGGCTGCAGGACTGGAGAGAAAGCTGAGGGCAGCAGGAAGAATGAAAGAAAAGTCAGAGGATACAAGAGATTCCTTGTTAGATGAGAAATATTTCTCACCTCCAGGGGAGCAGACAAAGTTACTGTGGGTGAACTGAGGCTACGAGGCCGACGTATCTGTGGTTCACTTAGGTGGTTGTTACTGTTTGCTGCTGACCCGGTCGCACCATCTTCAGCAAGCTATTCCAGAGGCAAAAACAAGTTAGGAGCCTTCCACATCCCTCTTTAACTTGTGCAACCGAAAGCAACAACAATAACAGCAGCAACAAAAGATTGAACGTACTTCAAAAGCCTACAGGAAACCATTCAAAATAATACTAGGGGGAGGAGGGGTAAAAACATTTAACAGAAATTTAAAAAAATTCTAGATTAAGCAACAGCCTCAAAGATATTAACTCCACACTGTGAGGGATTGCTTTTAATAATAATAATAACGATAATAATGATGGCATTTGTTAAGCACTTACTATGTGCCAAGCACTGGGGAAGGCACAAGGTAATTAGGTTGTCCCACGTGGGGCTCACAGTCTTAATTCAAAGTCCTTAGCATAGTAATTCCTTGAATTCATTTTTTTTTCAAAGTGCTTGAACATCATTCATTTCATTTTCTTCTCACAAAAATCTCTGTGAGGTAGGGGCAAGCAAGATTTATATTCCCCATTTTACAGATATGGAAACTGAGGCCTGGAGAGGTTGTGACTTCTTCAGGGTCAGTCACAGAGAGGCTAGTGGCCAAGAAAGGAGTCAAAAGCCAGTTCCTTGACTTTCTGGCCAATGCTCCTTCCTCTGGACCATGCTGTAATTTAACCTTCTAAAACAACACAGCCAAGGGCAGTTCTATTTGGGTGACAAGGCAGAAATGTTCCCAGAGGCATTTTACTACTCTGAAATGGAAATATTTTTAGGGAGTGAAATACAGTTCTCCTTATAACCTCATCAATGCAAAGGACAGATTTTAAGGACACTGAAAGAAACCTTGAGACAATGGCTGAATTTGGGACATTTTAAAATTCTGTTGCCTGAAATTTCATGTCAGAGGGCAATCTTCCTACCTGCATGATAGGTCGAGTCCAAGTTGTGGTTCGATTGTTATGATTGACATAGTACGTGCGTCCCTTGGCATCTTTCCGTTCTTCCCAGCCTGAAGGTAGGCCCGGCGTAGTATGTACATAGGCTACTGATGGCTGTTACATGCAAGAAATTGCCATTATTTTAATTTGTCTCTGAACAGCTTGAAACATTATTTTCTCCTAGACAACCCCAGGGAATGCTACACAGTTTATATATTACAAAGCAGAATCAATACTGGAATGATGTTTCTTAAAAGAGCACCAATTTTGATTGGCCTTAACACGTCAGATTCACAGACCCTATGGCTCAGACGATTTACACCACACAGCTACATAGCCACATGGGCTAAATTCAGAAACAAGTTCATGCCCTGCAGCCAACTGCAACTGATGGGTCAAGGCTGTGTGACTGTAGGAAGAGTTAGGGTGCAATCAAAGTTGCTCAGTTTAGAGATTCTTCTGTCAAGTTAATGTTCTCCCCAAAGTCAAATGTTCCTTGCCACACCTTGCAAGCTTTTTGGGTATGCCCGAAGCTTCTTGATGACAGGGGTTTCTCGGTATCCAAGATGGAGATGTTTCCCAACCTCTGCTGCCTAATTTTCTCCAACCACAAAATGGCCAACAGTATTGCAATGGAATTCTTGAAGAACAGTGCTAAGCACATTCTGGCTGTGTACAGTCTGGCTGTGAAATGCAAGCTTGTCTTACTAATGAAACTGATAACAATAATAATTGTGGTATCAGACACTGTACTAAATGCAGGAGTAGATGCAAGATAATTGGGTTGGCCAGCCGCTGTCCCACATAAGGGCTAACGGTCCTCATTTTACAGATTAGGTAACTGAAGCACAGAGTAATTAAGCAACTTGCCCAAGGTCACACAGCAGACAAGTGGCAGAGCTGGGATTAGAACCCAGGTCCTCTGTCTCCCTAGCCCAGGCTCTTTCCACTATGCCATGCTGCTTCTCTGTGTTTAAAGTATTAGCACTTCTCTCCTCCTCCAAGTCTTTTGGCCTCCATTGCACACAGATAAATCTCCCCAAAGTTTTGGTAAAGGAGAAGGTCAGAGAGACTTGGTGTTAATTAGGAGATTGGCGTGTGTTCTATTTGGAAAAGGCAAGGCTCATATTAACATGGAAGGGTGCTGAGTAATTTAGGAAACTTTCTGCAAGAGGTCAAAGAGGCTATTGAGCATACTGGGCACCATGTTCTAAAGAAGAATTAATTCAGCCCATGAGGCAACTAATTCAGCGATTCAGAGAACATGACAAAGGGAAAGCAAGATTATTCTCTGAAGAAATGACTTCCTGATGAAAATGTACTCCTCAAAGGCTATTTATTTCTCCTTTTTCCAAAGCATGCCTGAGATATCTTGCCCACTGTGATCTTTTTTTCTGACTCCACAAATGAAATTTTATTTCAATGAAGAGACAAATAATAATCTTGGATAAACATGAAAGGTCTCAATCGAATCGGCCTCCTTCCAAAACTGTGATCCATACATTCCAAAAGCTAAATCAATGATCCCTCTATTCATGTTCTGACATAGATCACTAGGAGGTTCATTCGAAAGTAAGATCTCTAAGGACTAGACCTAGATTATGCATTGTTAACTGAACAAACTGCCCATGTATGTAAGAGGACTTTTTCAAATTTGTGAGCATAAGCACCTAACACATAAGAACTCTAATGGTTGCAACCAATAATTCAGCTTGAAGCTTTATGACGAATCCAAGGGCTGAGGGCAGCCATGGCATCAAGTCTTGGTTTTTTGAATAACATTGCATCAGATGCTTTTTACTACCTAAAATAAAATCAGTTCAGCTGAGTCACACACATACATCCATAATAACTTTAAAATTTTAGTTTGTCTTTTCAATCTTACATTATCCATGTGAGTTAACAATATTGTCACCTCCATTTTAATGCAAAAACAAACCGCAGAGCCACTGAACTATATTAATTACAACAGGTTCTACAATCTTGGCTCCCAGGTCAGTGATGGAGAGATAGATTAAGAAGTTTCTCAAAACTCTCCAATTTATACTTTTTTCAACCCCTGAGGACAGATCTCTTAGGCCAGAAGGGATGATATGCACTTGAAATCAATTTAAAACTAATCAGAACTAGGAGTTATGCCCTAAACTTAAAAATCCATTACTTATAGCAAGAATAGAGTTGCAAAGACGCTCAGACATAAAAAAGTGGGTTAACCTGGCTTAATGATTCTGTGGGTGAGAGAAAATCTGCCCTACTTCCTATCACAGAGTACAGTTCTTGGATTGGCAGTCTTCACTGAATACTGAAATTCCACAGGATAAAACTTTTTTGGAAGTGAGGGTTCAAGAATGTGGCTCTTCCTTAAAGCCCACTGCTGCTTCACAAGTGTCACTCAAGATCAAAATTTTACAAATTGCTGTTAGCTCTAGTACACTGCAAGATGCTGGTGAAAGCTTGAGATCAGAATGACAATGGAAGCATTAGAGACTGTCTTAAAGAATTTCTGGTTGCATCAAATATATTTCCTAACTGGGAACACTTCACAACTCCAGAATCAAGATAAGAATTCTCCCTACTAATGAAGACACTTAAGCCTTTAGCTGATTTTAGTTGACACATATTTGCTACAAAAGTATAAGATGCCATCTGAGAGATTTTTCCAAGTTATTAAATGAAACTATAAAACAATGAATCCAAACAATTTTCAGATGTGTTTATGTGAGAAAGATTTTACAGAGACTGCTCAACCTCTGTTGTTGAACTAGGTTTTGTTGGTAAATGAGGGTATATTATGGATCAGTTTTTTTTCTTTAATCCAACCTACAGGGTATTAGAACAGGAGACCAGGCAGCTTATTACAGTTGACAAGATGTTTCACTCATATTCATCATGTTCAAAAATGTGATGTAACTACACACAAAACAGTTGGAACTTAACATTCCAACAGTTTAATTGAAAGAGGCCTTGTGGTTCATTGTGCAGACAGGCTTTAATTTTGCCTAAAATTCTTTGCACTTGAAGTGGGAAAATCAAACAGCCTAGTTTAGGGGCCTGGTGGCATGCCACATTAAATGAAAAAGCAAGAAAGCAAAGGGGGTCTGGGAGGCTGCAGTTGTGGCTTAGAAATGACTTTTTTTTTCCAGTCCATGGCTTCAGGGGTTCTGGACTTCTGTCACTACATTCCCCCATTCCCCAATTCTGTTCTAGTGCTCTCAAGTTATAGTATCAGAGGCAGAAAGGGAAAGTGAGGTAGAGAGGGGCTCAGGGAATGGGAGGAAGGGGAAGAGGCCAAAAAAACAACAACCTTAAACCAAGGAAGGTAAAAGTGTGATAAATAGGGGAAACAGAGGGCAGGGGTGTGTGAGAGAGTTTAGGAACAGGAATTTGGCACCTGGTAGATGGAAAACAAAAACGATGACATTAGTTAAGTGCTTACTATTTGCCAAGCACTGTTCTAAGCGCTGGGGTAGCTACAGGTAATCAGGTTGTCCCATGTGGGGCTGGATCACAGTCTTAATCCCCATTTTACAGATGAAGTAACTGAGGCACAGAAAAGTTAAGTGACTTGGGGTCACACAGCAGACAAGTGGCGGAGCTGGGAATAGAACCCATGAGAAAAGTTAAGTGATTTACCCAGGGTCACACAGCAGACAAGTGGCAGAGCCGGGAATAGAACCCACGACTTCTGACTCCCAAGCCCGGGCTCTTTCCACTAAGCCACACTGCTTCTCTATCAAATTCAGCAAATCAATTTTTCAAATTTCAAATGTCCCTCTAAATGCGCTATAAATGAAATTATTCACAAAAACGTAGATTGTGAAATACCTGACTCATGAAACAATGTCATTTAATCTCAAGGAGTTTTCCAATTGTAATTAGTAATCTCTCAATGTTTTAATGAGAAAGACTAAATTCCTTGAGGGCAGAGACCATATCTTCGACTTTTACCTTTTGTTCAAAAGCCCCTAGTACAGTATTCTATGCACAGAAGACACTCAATATATACCTGTAATGATGAACTAATGGATTTGAGATCTGGATTCCTTAAACTTAGTTCAAGCATTCTGAGTAATAATAATGGGAGGAAGGGAAACTGACTGCAGAATCTGATAAGCATGCATGTGTGGTGATCTAACGGGTTAGCTTCAACCTGCCTGGAGTACTGCTACTCATCTAAGATGAACAGCAACTGAGCCTGATAATTTAGCTGATTTCAACCATTTGAACCTCCATTAGGGACTTGAAATTAAACTCATAATTGGCTTGTAGCTGCAAAATAATTCCCTACTAATAATTCATTTTTCTGCATTGTTTTCCTGTGATTGTGATTCACTGCATGTTTCAAATGCTACTGTTCCAAAGGAAATGAAAACCGAACTGTGGTTCTCAAAAATAATTAGTAGTGATAGCAACCGTGTGGAGGTCCTAGTGGTTGTAAGTAGTAAAAGGGAAAAGTTAAAAACAATCAAAATGGAAGTCACTTGCTTTCAGGGTTTGTGGCTAGGGGGATGTTTTGCTAAATCACTAAAAGAAAGTTCGGGCAACAAATAATCAGTGGAGGAAGGGTGAGTAATGGAGAAAGGGAAGAAGAGAGGAGGAGAATAAATTATTTGCTGCTACATAAAAGGGCTAAGTCAATCAATGGATGGTATTTGGGAGATGTGTGCAGAGCACTATACTAAGCACTTGGGAGAATTCAATACAAAAGAGTAGGTATAGATGATACCTGCTTGAAAACTAGAAGGGATTAGAACACATGACCTCTGATTCCCAAGCCTATGCTCTTTCCACTGAGCCATGCTGCTTAAGGGAGGGCTTAGACAGGGAAGCAACGGCTGAATTTGGGAAGGCTTCTTGGAGGAGATGTGATTTTAGTACGGATTTGAAGATGGAGAGAAAGATGGTCTGGGGGATATGAGGTGGGTGGAAGTTCCAAGCCAAAGGGAGGGCATGATGCAAGGGGTCAGTGGCAAAAAAGACAAGACTGAGGTACAGTGAATAGTTTGGGGCTTAAGGAGTGAAGAGTATGGTTTGAGTTATAGTAGGAGATCATTAAGTTAAGTTGGGAGGGGGGAGAGCTGATTGAGTGCTTTAAAGACAGTGTTAAGGAGTTCCTGTTGGACGCAGAGATGGATGGGCAACCACTGGAGGTTTTTGAGAACTAAGGAGATGTGGACAGAGATTTTTTTTAGAAAAATTATCCATGCAGCAGAATGAGGTATGTCTGCTGTGTGACCCGGGGCAAGTCAGTTAACTTCAATGGGCCTCAGCCCTCACCTGTTAAATGGGGATTAAGTGTATGAGCCCCATGAGGGACAGGGATGGTGTCCAACCTGATTAATTTGTATCTACCCCAGCACTTAGAACAGTACTTGGCACATAGTAAGCAGTTAAATGCCATAATTATTTTCATCATTAGGATATACCGAGGTCAGTACGGAGCCTGATGCAGTAGTCATGTGAGGTAAGTATGCTAGGATAAGCATGGTAGTAGTTTGGGTGGAAAAGAAAAAACAGATTCTAGAGACATTGAGAAGCTTGAACCCTGCACGGCTTGGTGATACTGAATATCTGGGTTGTAATGCCAAGGTTCATTCATTCATTTAATCATATTAAGCACTTACTGTGTGCAGAGAACTGGACTAAGTGCTTCAGGTTGTGGGCTTGTGAGTCAGGGAGGATGATGGTGTTGTCTAGGGAAATGGGAAAGTCTGGGAGAGGACAGCATATGTTCTTCACATACAGCCCAATTTACAATCATGAGGATGGAAAAGGACAGAGGGATATGGGCCCCTGAAGAAGAATCAAGCAAATTCCAATACTAGAAAGGAGAACTGGGCCTACTCTGGTCATCTCAAGTCTCTAAACACATACAGAAATAAGGACAACTCCTTTTAGACTTCTAGTTCAGTTTAACATTAAGATATCTTAATCTCATCTTAAGATATGTGTTGCCAATTTGTACTTCCCAAGCGCTTAGTACAGTGCTCTGCACATAGTAAGCGCTCAATAAATACGATTGATTGATTGATTGATTGATATCTTAAGTATGATGAGGGCAGAATAAAAAGATAGCAAGAGGAGAAAAGGGGGGTAAGAAAAGATAATGGACAAGGGGGATAAGAGATGGGAAACTGAGTAGAGGGAAAACAGGAAGACAAAAAAGGAAATGGAAAAAAGAAAGTAAAGGAGAAATGGTAAAAGCAAAATTGGGAGAGGCAGGAGGAGAAAAGTTCAGAGTGGAGAGGGAAAAAGATGAAAAAATGGCAGGTACTGAGAGATTTGGGAAGAAAAGGTATGGACATAAGGGTAAGGAAATGTGCTAACCTGTTTCCTCTGCCCCACCTCCTCTATCTCTAATGCCCAGGAGACACAGGCCCAGGAATGGTTAGTTTACCTACAACCAGCACCAATAGAGCCCAGATTGCTATGATAACACTGCTCCTGGGCAAAAAGCCCCTTCAGGGTTATATATCTATTGGCCCACCTGGCAAGTTCTATGATTATGGCCCTGCCACCAGAGTTGCTACTGGTCTTCCACCCTGGAAACACACATCCAGGGCTTGCTGAGTGTCCATGCAACCACTCTCCTCAAAGAGCCCCTCATCTCCTCTGCAACACGATGAATGTCCACATGGACAATCATAAGGTATACACCTCAGCCAGCCCTTGTTTTCTTTAGATTTGTCAAGGCATCTAAAGTAGGAGTTATGTGGTTGGACTATCCCATGTAAATTGGGATTACTGTTATTACTGAAAATCCCATGTAGACATACAGCTTTTAAATATTGTTAATATCAGGATAAAAGCTCTCCTTTTTGTCTCATGACGCAATTCCCACAAAGCTCAGTACTGTACTCCTACATTCTTAAGCATCCTTCTTAATCCTTAAAGGGGAGGAATATTATTTACAGTTATTCTTTTTAGTTCTCCAGAGCAAGAATAGAGCTATGTCAAACAAAGAAAGGGAAGACAGATTTGACAACTTTCAATTACTCTCACTAGAAAGCCTTTCCTGAAGAAAGGAGGGAATTATTGAATTTTTTTCCCTGCTGAGCATGTCTTCTATTTCCAAAAAATCAGTTTTAGCAAGATTTTTATTGTGTAAATAAGGGAATGAACAACAAGGAATTAGACCTTCCAATAGCAGGAGAACTGTCAGAGAAGCCCTCCAGAAGGAAACAACTGACAAGAAATGAAATCTTCCAGATTCAGAGTGAACCCAGGTACCTAAAGTGGAGCAAGGAATAGATCTGCTGTGACTAATCTGATTAGACTGGATAAAGAGCTACCAGAGGATAGAAAGGGAAGGTCATATTGGTTAGGGATGGGTAATGAAAGGGGCATGTTGTTTCACCATTAATCTAACAAAGGTAGCCACAGAAATTCAGGTGCCGAGCTACTCTGGAAAACTTGATGATTCCTCCAAGTGGATATTTCTTTTTTTTAGTTCTTGCTTTGCTTCCTAAGTAAGGGGACACACACATTCTCCTTGGGAGAATGTTCTCTCCTTGGGAACTTACAGCAGTGTGACCACTGTGGACCCAGAAAACCCTCTTCCTGACCTCTATCCCATGAAATTCATTTTATTAACTGTTCCCTGGACCTCAACCTTCTCTGGCCATTATTGTTCCTACCACCAGATGACAAACCGAGAACAGTGGGACAGCAGGAACCCCAAGTCAGGGTCAGAGGGATGATTGGAGAAGAGCAAAGTTGGAATGACATTTCAGATGGCTCAGTCAAGTATTTTGTTTAGCAAATCTGTAATTAATTTCAAGAAATGTGGTAATGTGATTAGTTCGACCATATCTACATAAGAAACAAATACATCATTGTACTCCTCGCTGAATAAACACCAAGGAAGAAAATATACTGGAGAAGGTAGAAAATCATATTGACTGGCTAAGAGCTGGTGAAAGTTGCAGGCAAGGGGAACATTTTTGAAGGAAACAAAAGATTTTGAAAGAATCCAAGGTTGACTTCTGCTATCTTTTCCAAGCAGGCATTCTCTTATTAACTACTATACTCCATTCTTCATAGCAAAATCAACTGTGCAAAAGGGAAGACACACTTTTGGATCTTGCAGTTTCTTGGCTTCTCCTGAAAAGAGAAACCATCTCATTTGAAACTGGACCTACACATAAATTATATAGCCTCAGACTTTGGTTCAACCAGGGTAATTCTCAAAGCCAATTTAACTTTTCATCCGGAAAATGCTGAATGTTAAATATTAACTTTGTAACTGATTAACAATTTGTTTTAAGATGACTAGGCTCTGTAGAAAACCACCAGTCACATAATAACCATCACCTGGAATAACTCTCCTCTGCCAACAAAGTAATATAATGTGAGTAACAATGGTAAGGCCAAAATGATCAGGCCACAAGTGATCTGAGTAGCAGCTCCTGGTACTAGAAACAACCTGTTTCTGATATGCGCCTAATTCACTTATACCACGGGAGTTGCCTTTTTGCAAAACCCCACAATAAGGAAACCCTGAGCTGTAGTACTCACCAGTTCCAACATGCACACACACCACCTCTTCCAACACCACAGTGACTTCATTTGTCAGATAAAAATGCCCTAGTTCCCTAGCAATTTTCTAGCCAAAATGCACATAAAATCATGTCTGGGCAAAACTGAATAATGTACTTAGAAATAGGAGTGGTTTAGATGAAAAGATTGCTTCTTGAAGAACACCAATAAAGCTTGCTGTTTAGCTATTCTAAGCCAAACAACTTTAATGAAGGGATAGTACTATTAGAGATAGATTATTTTATTAGCTATATTAATGCCAATATTCAAACCAAAATTTCAATGCTTTAGTCATTTAGAGTGGCAGAAACAGCTATATAGCTATAGAAACAGCAATATATGACACCACCAATATACAGAAACAGCTATATATGACACCACCAATAGCTCATATTCACTCAACATTAAAATGATGGCAGAGAAATGAGTTAAAAATATAAAACACCCCCAGTTTCAGAACCATGATGCTAATCTTACAGAGGATGTATGGAAAAAGAAAACTAAGCATTTATTGTACAATATATATAAATCCAACCCATACATTTTTTGCTGTGAGTGTCTGATAAAGAATTTCATTACCGTTGGCTCCTCACCACCTGTGACAGTTGAAGAACGAGCTCTCCTAGTTGGGACACTCTGCTGTTAAATGATAATTAATGTCAGTTAAATACACTTGCTTAGACAGCTCTGACATCTTCATGAATCAGGACTCAGAGCTACTTGTCTGACTACTTTGCAGTCAGGCCGGAGATCAGAATTTTGAATAAATCAATGCTATCTGGAAGTAAAATGAAGCAATCAATCACTGATGATCAGGTATGGAAGTGGCATCGGCCTTTTTCTTTACTTTAAATTCCAAGGACCAGGAGAATTGCATTCTAGAATTTACAAGTCATCCACCTCCACCAGCCAACCAAATGAGAACAATCTTTTTTCCTTGTTTTAGGAAAGTTTCTATCAGTGACATAAACATTGGCCCTCAGCCAGAACAAGGCTAATAAATTCTTGGTTTTAAAAATCAGAAAAACCAAATGGGAGGCTTCTGAAGATCAGTGAGTGGTTACTTGGTTAAGTGCCAGAAAAGAGAAAAGTCAGGTCCCAATCAGCAGTTTCTAAGATAGCAAGTCCATTGGAAAATAAAGTGCACTTCAATTTGGAAAGGAAAAAGCAATGGTCACTTCACAGAAGAATCCCAGACTAAGAAGCTGAAAGGACCTCTTCAAGTCCACCCTCCTGCTTCCAGGTTGAACAATGCCGACACCATCCCAGAAAGACAGCTGCATACCCATTTTTTGCCCTGTTCAATATCCACCACCATCCTATATTTCAGTAACACCTTAGTCTGCTATTCTGGCCACCACATAAAATAAATATATGAAACCAATGTCTACAGGATTTTGTGAAAATTAAAATACGTGGCAAACAGGCAAATTAAAATATATGGAACTATGTAGAGAATTTTTCACAGGATAATTTCTGGCAATCAGACCAGTAGTAAAAAAGAATACTGGATTAGGCAATTGAAACCAAAACATTTTTTCCACTAACAATACCACCTTAAACTTTAAAAGCACTTTCATTTTCCACAGTGCTTTCAAATTAATTACCTCATTCTATTCTCACACGCCCGTGAGGTAGAGGCAGATATTACTATGCCCATCTTACAGATGCAGAATCTGAGGTTTCCAGAGTGGATAAATGACTTGCTGAAGGTCACATAGCAAGCCAGAGTCTGAGCTGAGACTAGACCCCTAACTCCTGATGAACAGACACATGCTCTTTCAACAAAAATACTGATGGATTACTTCAAAAGTAGTTCAAATAGAACTCATTTCTAGAGCGCATTGTCAAAGAGATCAAAAAGTATGACTGTTTTCCTTTTCGTAGAACAGTACCAGTGAATGATAACCACAAAAATGCAGAGTTGTGTCTAGATGCAGACTAATGGAAAGAGCCCAGGCTTGGGAGTCAGAGGTCATGGGTTCTAATCCCAGCTCCACCACTTGTCAGCTGTGTGGCTTTGGGCAAGTCACTTAACTTCTTGGTGCCTCATTACCTCAGCTGTAAAATGGTGATTAAAACTGTCAGCCTCATGTGGGACAACCTGATAACCTTGTATCTAACCCAGCGCTTAGAACAGTGCTTGGCACATAGTAAGCGCTTAACAAATACCATTATTATTATACACATATATTTTTATAAAAGTTAATCACCTAATTGAATAGTCCTAGATCCCTAGGAATGACAATAATAGAATGCTGGGTGGCCAAATACCAACTTAAGTGTGCAAATCCTTATTCATCGTTTAAATGCAAAAACCCAAAATACTCAGCTTTAATTTTTATTCATACATTTTTCATTTTCTGCTTTTTCCAATCTCCACAAGCCAGTTCTAACCAGCCTATGATTTGTGTACTCAAGGGTATGACGTTCATCCCACTTTACTGATTCATGAATATAAATGCAGTATGCCTTATGCCCTGAAAATCTGAGAGTCAAATTATTTGGCTTGTGAGAGCTGCCTTATAGAGGTGGCATAGTACATTCTGACTGATATGAGGAAAGAATGTGAAAATTAGTTCAGAATAAAAAAGACATTAATTTGATAACTTAGGGATTTCTTCCTGTTTAAAATGATTTCTCTTTCATTTTGTGGTTTTTCTTTATAATGCATGTTCAATAAAATGAAATGCTTAGATTTATGGTAATAAAATCATTCTCACTTTTAAATCTATAGCTTTGGTTGAATGCATCTCCTTTCAAAGAAAAGGGGAATTACTCATGTGAACTGCCAACAAACATCTATTTAATAAGTTGTACCATTCCAAAGTATAAATGAATAAATCTAAATCTGAGCCTGAATTAATTTATGTTAGTAGATTTTACCGAAATAGCTTGGACTACACCACTCTCTTGACTTGGCCAACAATAATTTGGAATATCAAAATTTTCCACAGACTCAGGGCAAAAATGTATTCATCCACAACGTTTTGAAACCATTTCCCCAGGAAGAAATGCAATTGACAACGGAAAGGATTAAAAACCATAGATATATTGCAATGTGATAAATGAAGGTTTGTTTTGGATTACCAGGGGAAGATGGGCCTGTTCAGCGACCGTATCTGTAACACTGCATGACCTCAGTCTTGAAGGAGGTTCCCTTTGCTGCAAAAAGATAAATATGTAGAGTTAGAAATGGAAGCAAAACTAGATCTCATCTTTTTCAATCATTCAAACTAGACAATCAATCCGTGGTATTTATATTGAGTGCTTACTGTGGGCAGAGAATGCTAAATGCTGAGAAAATACAACACGACTGAGATATTTGGTTCCTTGTCTGCCGGGAGCTTGCAGTCTAGAGCGGGACACATATCTTAAGCTAAATTATGGAAATGCTGTGGGACTGGAGGTCGAGTGAATATTAAGTTCTTAAATGATACAGCCCTAAGGGTATGGGTGACACAAAAGAGAGAGGGAGTAGGGGAATTGAGGGCATAGTCAGGGAAGGCCTCTTACAATAATAATAATGATGGAATTTATTAAGTGTTTACTATGTGCAAAGCACTGTTCTAAGGGCTGGGGAAGTTACAGGGTGATCAGGTTGTCCCACGGGGGGCTCACAGTCTTCATCCCCATTTTACAGATGAGGGAACTGAGGCCCAGAAAAGTGAAGTGACTTGCCCAAAGTCATACAGCTGACAATTGGCAGAGCTGGGATTTGAACCCATGACCTCTGACTCCAAAGCCTGGGCTCTTTCCACCGAGCCACGCTGCTTTTCTTTTAGGAGATGTGATTTTGTTAAGGCTTTGAAGGTGGGCTTTGAAGGCTCTGTCATATATGAAGGCAGAGTTCCAGGCCTGAGCGGGGATGTGGGCAAGGGTTCAGCAGTGAGACAGATGAGATCAAAGTACAGCGAGTAAGTTTGTTTTAGATGAGTGAAGCGTGCAGGCTGAGACGTACTATAAAATAAGCAGACCGAGCCCCCCTTTTCCTCTGCTCCCTCTCCCCTCCCCATCGTCCCAACTCCCTCCCTCTACTACCCCCCACACCACAGCACTTGTGTATATTTGCACATATTTATTATTCCGTTCATTAATGATGTGTATATATCTATAATTCTATCTACTTATATTGATGCTATTAATACCTGTCCACTTGTTTTGTTTCGTTGTCTGTCTCCCCTGTTCTAGACTGAACCCGTTGTTGGGTAGGGATTGTTTCTATGTGTTGCCAAATTGTACTTTCCAAGCACCTAGTACAGTGCTTTGCACACAATAAGTGCTCAATAAATACCTTTGAATGAATGAATGAATAAAATGGGAGGGGGAGAGTTGATTGAGTATATTTGTACATAGTTATTACTCTATTTTATTAATGATGTGTATATAGCTATAATTCCATTTATTCTGATGTTATTGCCACCTGTCTACTTGTTTCGTTTTGTTGTCTGTCTCCCCCTTCTAGACTGTGAGCCCGTTGTTGGGTAGGGACCGTCTCTATATGTTGCTGATTTGTACTTCCCAAGCTCTTAGTACAGTGCTCCGCACACAGTAAGTGCTCAATAAATGTGACTGACTGAATGAATTGCATTCTTTAAAGCCATTGGTAAGGAGTTTCTGTATGTGGAAGTGGATGAGTAACCTTGGGAGGTTTCTGAACTTTTTTTTTTAAGAAAAATACTCTGGGAACCAGAGTGGAGTAAGGACTGGAGTGGGGATAGATATAAGTCAGTGTGGTCAGAAAGGAGGCTGATGCAGTAGTGAAGACAGGACATGATAAGTGCTTGAATCATCATAGTAGCAGTTTGGATGGAGATGAAAGGCCAGATTTTAGTGATGTTGTGAAGGCATAGCTGACAGGACTTAGTGACAGATTGTGAGTTGAATGAGAGAGATGGGTCGAGGATAATACCAAGATTACAGGCTTGGGAGACAGAGAGGATAGTGGTGTTGTCAATCATGATGGAAACTGCAGGGGGAACAGAATTGTGCTAGGAAGATAAGGAGTTCTGTTTTAGACATGTTAAGTTTGAGGTGGGACATCCATGTACAGTAGTCCTGAAGGTAGGAGGAAATTCAAGACTGCAGAGAAGGAGAGAAGATAGGGACAGTGAGGTAAATTTGGGAATCATTCACATATGGATGGTAGTTGAAGCTGTGGGGACAAATGTGTTCCTTAAAGGAATGGGTATAGATAGAGAATACAAGGGACCTAGAACTGAGCATTGAGAGACTTCCACAGTTAGATGGTGGGAGGCAGAGGAGAAGCCTGAAAAAAGAACTGAGGAGTGGAAGATAGGAGACGAACAAAGAGAGGACAGTGTCAGTGAAGATAAGTTTATATAATGTTTTCAGGAGAAGGAGGTGGTCCAGAGTGTTGAAGGCAGCTGAGAGGTCATGGAGAATTAGAAGGGAGTAGAGGCTTTTTGATTTGGTCATCGCTCCACTACTTTCTGCCCCTATGGCTGTGGAATTTAAAGAAGCCATTAAAGATGATCAAAAGCATCTTCTTCCAGACTTGTCTCCACCATTATAAACTAGACAGAAACACATTAGAGCTCTTCTCTCAGTTGGCTGGAAGAGTGAGAGTAGGAGGAAATGAAAGTGAAAGAGATGGAAATGTTACCCCTTGCTTTCCCTCTCCATCTTAGTGCCACAGGTTGACCCAGGAAGTAAATTTGACCATGTCAGTTAAGGGGGCATCTTTTATGGGGAAAAACTCAAGGGATGTTATGCAGGAAAACAAAAGAAAATTGAGGAAAATTTGGTGGTAATTCTTGGCCAGAAAACCCAAATCTATTCTTTGAGCAGGCAGTACTTTATCCCAGCATTTAAAAAAGAGGAGCAGTGGTTACGGTCTAGGATAAGGGGTATAGCTGAAGCAGTATGGCTTAGTAGAAAGAGCATGGGCCTAGGAGTTAAATGATCTGAGTTCTAATCCCAACTCTTCCACTTGACTGCTGTGTGACTTTGGACAAGTCACTTCACTTCTCTAAGCCTGTTTCTTCATTTATAAAATGAAGATTCAATTACTGTTCTTCCTCCTACTTAGACTGTAAACTCAGTGAGGGACAGGGACTGTGTCCAAATGATGAACTTGTATCTATCCTGATGCTTAGTAAGTACGTGGTTGGCACTTAATACCACCATGATTATGATGATGGCGATGTTTCCTATTCATTTAAAGGTATAATTTTATATAGTAGAAACAATATCAACCAGCATCAAATAAACTCCAGCCTCCTGTAATCGGTATGCTTATATCTAGAAAAACATTTACATTCGGAGGCTTTATATTTCCATTTTCAGGTGGGTGAACTCCACTATTAGTAATGTTATTCTTTAAGAATTAGTCGTATGCTAAGCATTGTGCTAAATGCAGAAGCAGCCCTGTCTAGTGGAAAGAGCACAGGCCTGGAAGTCAGAGGATCTGGGTTCTAATCCCGATTCTGAAACTTGCCTGCTGTGTGACCTTGGGCAAATCACTTAACTTCTCTGTGCCTCAATTACCTCATATGCAAAATGAGAACTAAGACTGCTGGCCCTATGTGGGACAGGGACTGTGCACAACCTGATTATCCTATATCTTCGCCAGTGTCTGGCACACAGTAAGCACTTAACAAATACCATAAAAAATACAGGAATATTAGTTCAGACTCAATCCCTGTTTCACATGCGGCTCACAATCTATTATGTGGTAGGGAGAACAGGTATTATATACCTAATTCACAGAGGAAGAAACTAGAGCACAGACAAGTTAAGTGACTTAACCAAGCTTTCATACAGAAGGCCAGCAGCAGCGCTGATATCAGGTCTCCTGAATCTCAGTCCCATGTTCTATTCACTAAGGCAGGTAGTCTCAGGGCCCATCTTCTCAGGTAGAGTCAATGAAATTAAGCATGATGGATTCTATATATGACTGCAATCATAACACCGCTAAGAAGCCTTCCCTCACTAAGTCCTCACTTCCCCTATTGACCCTCCCATCTGCATTACCTATGCACTTTGGTCTGTAACCCTTAAGCACTTTGATTTTCAACCCACCCCAACAGAACTTATGCATATACCATCTGTAATTTATTTTAATGCCTGTCTCCCTGCTAGTCTGTAAGGTCCTTGTGGGCAGGGATTTTTTTCTAATACCCTGTAAAAAATTCTCCCAAGCATTTACTACTGTGTTCTGCCCACAGTAAGTGTTCAATAAATACCACTGATTGATTGATATAGGACATCCAGAAAAGAGGCCTGCCAGACTCCCATGCAGCTTTCACATTTGCATAGACTTTTTCCACACTTATCAATCAAAGGTATTTACTGAGAATTTACTGTGTGCAGAGTATTGTACTAAACACTTGGGAAAGCATAACACAACAGAGTTGGTGGACATGATCCCTGCCTACACAGGGCTTATAGTCTGCAGGGGGAGACAGACATTTATACAGACTTTCAGATAAGGGAAATAGTAAAGAATATTACTACCTAAGCATTGAGGGGTTGGCTGACTATCAAAATGCTTAAGGGGTACACAGTCAACTCAGAGGAGAGGGCATATGGGCAAAATAAGAAACTTAGTCTAGGAAAGGCCTAATGGAGGAGTTGTGGTTTTAGGAGGGTTTTGAAGGTAGACAGAGTGGTAGACTGGGGGCCTTGAAGAATATCAATTTGATTCATTCCTTCTCGTAGGAATCCCTATCTCCTACCTCTAGGCTTCCCACAAAAGAAACTTCCTACTTGCACAAAGGTTCTCCACAGAAAAATCAGTGAGAAATGAGTGGCCCAAAGTACTAAATAGATTTCAGAACTGCTGCCTCATTCATATTATCTCTTATGCCCATAATTTAATCTTTTAGATCCTGGCACACTGTCAATACCTATTTTCATGACTGCAAACAGGAATGCACAGATTACATGCAATCCACACTTAATTTCTTCTGCCCTTCATCAGATGAAATGGTAGAAGCTCGGAGTGTGTTTAAGGAAAATAGTGTGGATGGAAAGGGGGAAATAAGAAAAAAATGGAAGACATAAAACAATGGGAAAGGCACACTTCTGCTTGTTCATTATCAGAGGGTTTCAGTGGGACTGAAAGCTTCAGTGATTTTGCTGCTTCAAGTCACACGGCTGTGGCTCTTCAGCTGTCAGCAGGAAACATTGATTCTAAGGAAATCTGTCAGCATTATATGATGTATGTAAAGTTCAAATGGCGGCAGGGTGATCATGGAATTAGAAGGGGAGAAGCAATGCTCTACCCTTTCCTACAAGTTCCTCTTAAAGATAAACTATTTTTACTTGACTTTGATAGGCTGCTTTTAAATGACAGCATGATGCAACCTTTTGGCTCGAAATGTGTTTCCTCGGACTAGTGAGTTCCACCTCAGAATAAGATGACAACTGTCCATAAAAATAAGGAATCTTAGCTTTTCTGTTATATTAAAAGCGTGAGATACTGAATTTGGAAGAATAAAAATGTCACTCTAGTGAATTCTATATAATAGATTAACCTGGTTATTTTTCTAATGGGAATTAATGTATGACTTTAATCAATCAATTGATGGTATTTGAGTGCTTACTGTAATCGGAGTGCAGAACTAAATGTTTGGAAGAGTATAACATAATAGAGGTGCTAGACAAGATTCCTGCCCTCAAGGACCTTAAAACATAAATACTCATGTTGTTTCCCAATAACTCTTCCATCTCTGTTCTACAGACTATGTAGACTTTACCTCAAGACTGTAAGCCTCCTGGGGAGCTGGGAATGTGTTTCGACAACTTCGTTATGCTGTACTTTCTCAAGTGCTTAGTACAGTGCTCTGCACACCGTAAGCGCTTAATAAATATGACTGATTATTTGAAACCATTCTTAAGGGCCATCTTCCTTCTCTGGCCCTTTTAACTCTAAAAATTAATGGCACCTCTTTAATCCCTTTTTTGTGTGGTTTCTTTATACGACTATTGGAACAATTTCAATATAAACCCTCATTAACCTCGTGATAAGAATAACCAAACAGCTTATGGTGGAAAAGGGCTGCTTCAATTTTTGTCCCCAATTTTTTAAACATAAATCTGTGCTTCTGAGTATATAGCATCCTTCCATATTTTCCCTCAATCCTGAGAGTTTACTTGAAATGCTATTTTAATAATGGATTCTTTCACTACAATCACAGTCTCCAAGGTGCCATTTCTAGTAGAGGAATCCACACACATTTTTGCCAAGGCATCTTCGTTTTCTAGTACACTCAAAAATATGAGACATTATAAAGAGAAATTACAGCTCCCACTTCCTCATACAAGGACCCTAAATTTTTACATTCTTGAGAGCATATCAGTAATTCCAGCCAAACTCTTCCCACAACCACGAGGAACCACTGAAAGCCGTATAGGGGAGGGAGGGGCCTCATTCATTATTATTTACTCATCAAAAATAAATACACAAAGTCCGGTAAGACTGAATATTGCATAAGGTTCTGTGATCTTGAATGCTAGAATGCATACTCTTTGGCTAGAGAATTGAGCTAGTAAGAACAGTAATCTTCAACCTCAGGGCAATTCATTACCCTGCAATATTTTCCTGTCCAGAAAGAAAAGGTTCAACATGTCAGGACTACTGCTGAACATACTAAATTGGGGGCAGCTGTTGTGTTTAAGCCAGGATTAGGGTGCTTTTTCTCAATTCTACCTTAAAGTTTTAATTCTGTAATTTTTTGTAAATTTCCAGGTTAATAATTTAATCTTAAATTTCAATGAAAAACTAAGACATAACAGGCAACAATAATTTATAGTGGGATTTTGAGAAATCTCCCTGAAGAGGTAAATTAATGGACTTGCAAAAAAATTCCCCTTTTAGAAGACCAGTTTCTCTTTGGCACTGGACATTTAAATTGTTCAAGAGAAACATCAATTGCACAGGTGAGCTAGCTGCTGGGGTAACCTTTTCATTAGGATTAAGCTGACATTTTTAGCATGTTTGTATAATGTTGAGAAGGCAATTTGAACCATTTTAAGAAATCAGATTCTAAGTACCATATCCATTTTCTGGATACTAGACACACACTCTGAATGCATGACTATTAATGAAATGCGAGAGTTGTTTGAAATACCAGTGTTCTCTAGTATTTAAAAACACACTGCCTGATATTATTATCCGATTCAGAAGACACGTCACTGGGCATTGACACCACTAATTCATAAAAGTCATTGGATATTATTAATCAATTATATTTTAGCTATGAGGTATGATTTTTTGCAAGCGAGGGTTGTGAAGTGTTCAAATCGGTAACCAAGTTTGTGAGACTTAAGATGGAATCTTATCTGTTCGGCTGGGATAATTTGGTGGGTGCCGAACCTACTTTTCCCCAGCAATGAGAAGTTTAGTAAATAAGAACTGTCTAGTTAATTTCTAAAATTTTGAACACAAACACATACACACACACACTTCTCACAGCACAGAGACAACAGGCCATAATGAAAGATTTTAGAACCACTCATCTGGGTTTTAGCAGAACAACTTACAATTAAAGAACTGAATTGTTCCCCATTAGAATCCGGAGTGATCTGAAGTCTTCTGTTCAATTCCTCTGACAGCTCTTGAGGACTGGTCCGAGAGACTGGAGAAGCAGGAGGTGGTGGCAGTGCCAGACTCATAGAGTCACTGGCTATGTTCACTTCCTCTGAGATGGTTTCCCAGGGCTTATAAGAAAGAAGAAACTATGGTAAATGCCAGTGAGGGCTTTTTTCCCCCCCGGCTCGATTTTAGAGTTATTTACCATATGATAGTAACTCGACATATATTAATGCAGAGGTGGTGGGAAATGCATGAGAAAGAGGCTTTGAAATAGAGGTTCTCACCTCTGGAAGGAGCATTTACTGGCATTTGTGACAATGACTTGGAGAATTTATAATGCACTGTCACACCTCAATTTTAAAATTGATAGGCAAAAAGATGCAAATTTATTTTAGGTATAGTTATTGAACTCATAGAAGGTACATTTGTGTAAAAATCAAAAGTATCTATGGAGAATGCTAAAAACAAAGTTCGGGTTTATTAGTGAAGTTAGCTTTCCACTTCACTTTTAAAATCTCATTTGTAAATAGACAGATTTCTTAGGACTAGTAACTGCCTATAAACTAAGCATATTTCTAAAATTTTAAACAGTTACCTACAAAGACCAGGGGACTTGATAGAATCTATCCTTTATCACTATGCACTTATAGTCGTTAGTATGTTTCATTTGGAAATTACATTATCCAGGAGTGTGCTCTTAATACCGTGGGATTTTGAATTAAATTATAAAATAAAAAAAAAAGAAAAGTTCTGCTCCACGTCAAAAATATTCGCAATATGGTTCATCAACTTGGTAAAAGCAATGGCTGGTCTCTGAATCAAGCTGGTCTTTGCTCAAACTCCTGAATCTGAAATTTATGAAAGGATTCTCTCAGGTCCAGGAAAACAAAAGGAAATGCTGAAAATATCTCTAAAATTTTTGTGATCAAGGTACTCAACTTATAGAGAAATAATACCCTACTGAATCAGATTTTGGATCACCTCCAGTTTTTAATTACATTTTGGTTCTAAAATCCCTTGTTCAACAATGTTGATGGATATACACACATATACAGAGAGTACATGAAATACTATACCTGAAGTGCCCTGGCACCATGACCATCTGCATACCAAGGATATGGAGAAGCTAAATCAGGTGACACCAAACTCCCTCCATTAGCTACCTCTATTGGGCCACCCAACCTAAATTCACAAAGATCTCCACTTCCCCAAAGCAACTCTGAATGGAGAGACTTCTGCTGCCAAAGGCTGGCGGCATTTTTCACTGGGGAGAGTGCACCTTCTTTTAGGAAGAAGGAGCGGATAGGTGGCCAAACCAGGCACTTGGTGTGAAGGTGAAGGAATTCTCATTTCTGCAGATGCCATTCTCATCAATGAGAGACCTTCTCTATGGTCAGAGATACTCAATCAATAAATAAATGGAATTTACTGAATGCTTAACCGATCTTCTGGATGATCTCCCTTCCCCAATACACATTACAACAATAGTAAAATTGAGATACTTGCTACTACAAACAGACCTATTCAAACTACACACACCTGCAAGCGTAAATCATCCAATCACGCTTACACACTAACCCAGTCACATACATTCAGACTCACACACAAATAGGAGCACATTAACCCATAAATTCAGAAAGGCAGACTTGAAATAAATTGAAATAAATTAGACTATAAGTCCCATGTGGGTCAAGGATGGTGTCTGACCTGATTGGCTTGAAACTACACCAGCTCTTAGGATAGCACTTCACACCTAGTAAGGGCTTAACAATTACCATTATTATTATTATTATTAAAGACCTGAAAGAACTCTGAAAGACACAACTGTAGAAACAGAGGAAAAAAGACAATCATGGAACAACGAAATATTGAAAAAAACAAAGCAGTGATGTGAATTTAGAGGCAAAAAGACATTATTGATGACAAACTCATGGTGGAAGCATCGAGCAACAGATCCATCATAACGCATAAAACTGATTTTTTTTCTATATACCATGGTGTGTGTGTGTGCACGCACAGGTGTACATACAGGTATGTGTGCATGGGCATCACATTTTTAGTGTGTGCCGCATATATACCATTGCCTGTTGAGCTGCCCAAGTTCCCCAAGGCAGTCTCAACACAGTGATCTGCCCAGTGAAATGAAACCCAACAATGCACAGCCGATACGTGCCAATACTCTGAAAATATGAAGACCGCTAGCCTCTTGAAGTGCCTAACTTAACCAAACAGCATAAATTCGTAGATGTTTGCATGTATTAAAAAAAAAATCTTGACATGCATACACACAAAGGTATCAATATTTCAATTGATAGTGTGGGAGCCAAAAGGGGGCAGGGATTTTAGTAGGGGACTGAAGATTAGAAGAAAGGCTGTAAAGGGCTAACAGGTCACAAAGGCACCATTTTTGTTGTTTTCAGACATGATTGGAAACTGTTGGAAAGAGGTCTGGGATAAAAAAAAAGCTGGGAATCCAGTTCAAAAAGATGTCCCACTGGGGCTGACACCAAGAGGTACACAGTTACATTTTGCAAAGGCTTACTTTGAATTATTACTTAGCATCAGTGACACTGGCAGAACAATTAGCACAGGAATTCTGCCACAAATTAAAACTATAAACGCTTCCCAGAGCTAGACGCAAGGCCTCCCAAATAAATAGGTGGACTGCACAAAGAAAGAAGCAATTCCATGGTGTGACAGATACCTCAGGAGCATCTCCACCTTCTGCAGGTTCAGGTTCTAAATCTTCACTGATGTGTCTACGAGAGCGGAATCGTCTGTGTGCTGCTTCCTGATTTATCTGCCTGATATTATTATCCGATTCAGAAGACACGTCACTGGGCATTGACAGAGGGAAGAGGAAAATACAGGATAATTATAGTTTGGGGTTAATTTCTTATTCTATGTACTTACCTTGAACATTTGCATTCTGTTGGACACTAAATGATTAATTCTGCTAGCTCCTTCCAGTCAAATAAAACAGTCTGAAAAGCAATCATCAGGTTTTCTACCCCTCACAAAATATAATTTCTGAGGGAAACAATGAGCTTGGGGAAGTAGCTTGGTTGGCACTAAAGGAAGCAGAAATCCTCAATGTATAATGAGAACAGTTTAGAAGTAGAGAGCGTTAGAAAGTAGAGAAGTTGAATCCTATCAGATTGCCTCAATCCTCAACTGATTAAATGTTGAAAAAAACTCCTCATATTTCATTAAAGATATTGTTTTTAAACTCACAGATAGAGTGAAATGCCTGAAGAGGACCAAGCTAATGCTCTTGCTTGAGACACCAACAACCCAAGGGCACCTCAGCTTCCTGAGGCAGCCAGAGATGATGGAGTTGTTAGTAACTGCCCTAATTTGAAGAAGGGTCTGTAGTTGAAGGGTTTCATAATCTCCACTGTCGCCATATTTTCCTTCTAACTTGGATCTCATCCACATTTTGTTAGGAGGATTCAGTGTGACAACCAAAATCACCAAATGAAATTAGCTTTATAGTAATCTCCAATTAAATCCTAACATTATAGTTTAGGTAGTAACCAAAAATGATTATAAAATGGGACATTTATTAAGTGTTCATTATTTGCCAAGCACTACTAAACACTAGGGTAGACACAAAATAATCAACTCAGTCAGCCAGTTCCTGTCCTATAGGGGCTCACAGTCCAAGTAGGAGGGAGAACAGGTATTGACACTCCATTGTACAGATGAGGACACAGGTACAGAGAAGTTAAGTGACTGGCCCAAGGTCACTCAGCAGGCAGGTGGAAGAGCTGGGATTAGAATCCTGATCTGCTGACTTTCAGAGCGGTGTTCTTTCCATTAAACTATAATGCTTCTTGAATAGGGTAGAGAAACAATGGCTTAGTCAGGGAAATTATCTTGGAGGAGATGTGATTTTAATATGGATTTGAAGGTGGGGAAAGTGGTGGTCTTGTTGAATATGAAGGGAATGGAGTTTCAGGCCTGAAGGAGGATAATAATGATAATCATAATAATGATGGCATTTATTAAGCGCTTACTATGTGCAAAGCACTGTTCTAAGCGCTGAGGAGGCTACAAGGTGATCAGGTTGTCCCACGGGGGGCTCCCAGTCAATCTCCATTTTACAGATGAGGTAACTGAGGCACAAAGAAGTGAAGTGACTTGCTCAAAGTCACACAGCTGACAACTGGCTGAGCCGGAATTTGAACCCACGACCACTGACTCCAAAGCTGTGCGCAAGAGGTTAGTGGTGAGACACATGAGTGGGTTGGCATTAGAGCAGTGAAATGTAAAAAACACCAATTGAGAATAAAAGTATTCTGCACAGCTATGTTAATGAAAATCAGTTTGTTGAACTCATGATAAACTAAATGAACATCTACTTAATGCTGAATAACATGAGCATAAATTAGACTGCTAAACAAGGCAACTAAAATGCTTTGAAAGAAACTGTGTTGTAATAGTGCCACATAATTTGGTATTTGCATGTCTGTGTCTAGTCAAATTTCATAGCACATTCTAAAATTAAGAAGCAATGTACAAAATATGGACAACTTGCCTGAATGTTTCATAGAATAGATGTTTGGATTTACCTTGGAGAACTACAGTATGCCTAAGGAAGTTGAAAGAGGTTTTGAAGATAAAGCATTTAACTTTTTAATGAATGTGTAAAAAATTTTACTTCTCTGTTATTAGAGTTCCCAAATGAGGAATCTGAGATGTAGTGTTCACTATAATATGGTATATTTTATGACCAAGAGTATGTCATGCTTTTAAGCCTTCAACCAGAACTATCCAAAGTCCCTAACAGCCTTGACGTCTTTAAAGACGGTTTTGGAGAAACTGAATGAACAGTGTTTGAAATTCACTGTGGCTTTAGAGATATATTACAATTATGACATATCAAATCCTTGACCTTGGGTGAAGCACTGCAAATTAAGCAGGAACTATTACAACCTATTATCACATGGTCTATATTTCACTGATTTCAGAGAACAAAGACATTTTAATTCCAGACAAGGCATTTAAACTCAACATTAGCATCTTCACGGTTAACCCCATGGATTATCACATTTCACTGTCTAGTGAGATGAGTGGCTTGGCTTCACTGGGAACCATTTTAGGGCTATATTCATAAGATTCTTCCAATCTTGGCATGTAAGGATGCCCAAAGCTAATTTTACCTATAGTGTGACCAAAGGTCTTCCTCACTGATTTGCTTATCACTAAATCTGTAGGAATGATATGATATGGCCCAGCAATGTTTACTGGCCAAAGGAAAAAAAAATAAAGATATCTTTAAATGACAAGAGCAAGGTAGTTATTTCAATTATGCTTTTGAAAAAGGAAACAAGACTATTCATGTTCAGGGACAGCGTGACCTGTTAAAGTAGGCTAGGCCTCTAGTCTTCCCTAACACTGTTGAAACAAAAAGTTTCAATGAGACTCAGGACCAGAAAAATAAATCATGTATAATTACGCCTAGAACAATTCAGAACAATCACAACAAATTTTCATTCTAATTATATGGATGTGTATCTGTGAAATTAACTCCTCTATGGATCACATTTTTAAATGTAAAAAGTGGTACTGGTAGTAAACTTCAGAATGCAGGAATTGTAATGTGATCAGATACTTTGCTTTAATGGAGATGACGGGGTTTGGGATCATCTGAACTTTAGAGTCACAGAAATCATTTGTATTGAGATCATTTAGGCAAAGAGATGCCAGAATCAGTCCTACTTTTGGACAATCTGATGACACTTCCCGTCACCAGGGAGAGACTTACATTAAACTTGGTCGGTGCCACTGGGTAGTCCTGTTGTTGTGGTTGACGTAATAAGTTCGCCCCAAGTTATCAACTTTCTCTTCCCAGCCCGGGGGAAGAGGTGGTGGGGGCAATTCCTCCTGGTGTTGGGAAGCTGAGTCATTGGAGTCAACAACCTCCCACCCATGCTGTTGAACAAAAGCAAATGGATGGATAAAAGTGGATTCTTTTGGAGCTGGAATTACACAGAATGACAATGATGACGGCACCCGGAAAAAGTCATCAATGCTTAAGGGGTGAAATACTGCACCATCCTATTTGACACTTCAATCTTACTGTGAATTGACCATCTCTGTCCTAAGGTCCTATGCTGCTCCCCTGATAAAGTCACCTAAAGTAATTTCCTCCTTCGCAGGTGCATCCTCTAGCCCCTCTTCCCTCAGACCCTGAATGTAATGCCATCACAGCCAAGCCACAACTCTGGTTACTTTTAAATCAATCAATCAATAGTACTTGCTTAGAATTTACTGTATTATTAAGTACTTTTAAGAGTACAGTACAGCAGAGTACAACAGAGTTTGTAGACATGATCCCAACCTATAGGGAGCTTACAGCCTGTCGCCTCATGGTTTTGGCCCCAAGAATCCCAAATACAATCTGCTTCTACCCTCAGGTTGGGACCAGATTGGTTTGGAACTCTCTGGGGGGCATCAGTAAATCTATCAATCATATTTATTGAGTGCTTACTGTGCGCAGATCACTGTACTCTGTTCATGGCTGCAGATTTTCTGTTCGATGCAGAGGAAGACGGGCAATGAGCTGGTCAAATGATTCCAAGGGGACTGCATATTTCAGAGGACTTTAGGATGTTCAAAAGCTCCTGAACCATGTTTGGCTTGTTACTTTTAGATTCTTCCTCCCAACCCTTTTTGTCTAAACTAATTCCAAACATATTTCCTTCATAAAAACTGTTTTTTCCTGTATTAAAATTAAAATTTTATTTTTACCAGACATATTTTAGACAGTAAGTAGCCCCTTCTTAATGTCCCTCAGTAAAGTCGCTGTAAAATTGGAAATATGTTGGTTACTGCTCTTAAGGTTATAAATGTGTAAAAAATTGTAATTAAAATGCAATGATGCTGGTGAACTAGTGCTGCTTTGAAATTCAGAGCTTCCATTAGTATGATCTATTTATCACATCTATGCAGGGATGAAAGAAATGATTTCAATTGCCAGAAACTTGACTATCTAGGCTGAAGGATGAAAACTTTCCCACAACCAACATTACCCACATATGTATTTGTGACAGCTGCACCCAAATGGAAAAGCAAACAATCGTTAAGCCTTAATTAACATCCATTGTCAGAGCTAAATGAATTCTTTACTGTCCAAACAAGGCAGAGACAATGTTTTGAAAATATGTGGCAGAGCACAAGGTAACTGCTGTGACTGACAAGTGGAAAGTCAATCCAGCCAAGAAAGTAACAATGAAAAATGCATCAAGACCATCAGTTTCAAAATGGTTTTTCTAGAAAAAAGCCTTGTCTAATGCATTTTAACATGTTTACGCCAAATGAAAAAGAAACTTGGATAGACCTTCTAAATGTTTTTATCCACCCTGCATGAATCCCAAGGGCTAGAAGGGATTTAAAAAGGGATAAAGCCAAAACCTAATAGAATTAAATGAAGAAGTTGGATTTCAAAAATCCTTAAAGGCAGATGTTACACAATACTAGCTTATTTTAAAAAATGTGAAGAATGCATGAAAGTTGAAAAGTTAATGTTGTTTGCAAAGGTGAAAAAGGATCCGTGATTTGAGAACCGCAAGAGGCCTTTGGGACCAAGTAAAAATCATGAAGAAATAGACCTGAAAAAAGGGACTGTGGGGAAAAAAGGGAATACTGGATATGGATACCAATCCTCTGAAAAAAACTAAACAAAAACCAAATCAAACTCCCTTCTCTGGATAATTTAGGTACTTTTAAAATATTTTGAATCTTCCTCACCATGATAGAATCCCTCACTGGAGTAGTGCAGTAATTTAGCAAATTTTAACAGCGGTCTCAAAATTCCTCCTCCAAAAGGAAGGATTTGTCACTGCTCATGATCTCACCCACTGTGGCCTACTGATTTCTAACCCTATGCAAAAAGCTTCATCCAAAAAAAAAAAAATTCCTGAAATGACAGGAACGCACTCTATGTAGGTTTTTCAGAAGCTGATGTCCTTGAACACAGTCTCTGTGCTTCTCAAGACAGAGTCAGTTTTCTATAATGCTTTCCCGAAGAACACTTCCATTCCATAAAACTCTGATTAAAGTAACCCCACCTTGACTGAAGCAGGCCCTTGCACAACATCGAACATTTCCGGGCGCATTATAGGAGGAATGCTCCCTAATTTCTCAACAGTATTTTATCCAAAAAGGACTCATGACAATATGCATTATAGAAGAACTGAATGCATATTACAATGACTATAAACTATAGTCTATATTCTAATGAAATTTTATCTTAAGACTTGGCACCTTGACTGTGCTTATAATGAAAGATAATAGAGAGGAACGGGAGGTGATAAGATGAGGAAAACGATTAGGGCTTGAACTAATGTGGCCTACCTCCATATCTTCCCTTTGTTCATTATTTTCTTCATCTTGTCCTCCATTCTTCGGCATGTAGGCCATCTTCAATCTCAAGAAGCCCTTTACCCGAGATTTGTGACTAGGTAACAAGAAAATACCAAGTTAGAAAAAGGACACTGAAAATGAAATCTTTCTCAAAGAAAGATTTGAGAAAAAACCCTCACCTCCTTGGCCTAAGGAGAAAATCCTTAAAGGTGTAGGGTCGTTCCATGGTTGGGTCCTCTGTCTACAGATAGGAAATGAAAACAAAGCTTGAGTACTCAAATCACAACTTTTAGAGGAATCTTGATCCACCTAACTGGGTTTCATGTTAAGAACTTTTGCCTTTGAAATGTGGCCATGCTTTAAATCAGGGAGCCTCCTCAATGCTTGCATTCAACAAAATGTTTACGATGTACTCTCACATAATGGAAATCCACTACATATCTCTGTCCACATCACCTTTGGGGTGGGTGATGGAGGTCAAATAAATTTCAACAGCACCCATAAAAGCCGTGTGGCTTAGTGGAAAGAGCACAGGATTGGGAGACAGAGGACCTGGGTTCAAATCCTGACTCTGACAAATGCCTGCTGTGTGACCTTGGACAAGTCACTTAACATGCTGATGCCTCAATTACCTAATCTGTAAAATGGGGATAAAGATTGTGAGCCTTAGGGACCGTTTCCGATCTGATTATCTTGTACCTACCTCAATGATTAAATGGTGCCTGGCACATGGTGCTTCACAAATACCATAAAAACAAAAATAAATGAACACCAGAAGACCATATTCTAGTAAGCAAAATGCCTGCTAAAATTCCCATGTACAGAGGTAAGATTTTGAGCAGGCCTTAATTTCAGTACCTAATTAAATTCACCAAATAACTATATCACTAACCCTAAGTCACCATGCAGTTCAAGTTGGGGTTTACTAAGATTCAAGGGAACGAAACATACAGTCATTACAGGAGGTTCAACATCCAACACTATTTTTTCATTATAATTGGCAAGTTAGAATGTCATCTGTCATTAGAAATAGGGAACTGCCTGAAAAATTGTTTTCCATTTTGCAGTGCCTGTCAAATGCATCAATAGCAATTCCCTGAGGCTTTTTGTCATTTCTCTAAAGTAGAAAAGGGAAGCTCCATTTTTGAACTGGTAGCTTCAATATCTTTTGCCTTCTTTATTTTATGGTTGAAAGGTTTTCCTGGGCTTCCATCACATGGAGAGCCAGTTCCTGGGGTGCCAGAGGACTAGGGTCACCTCTACCCTTCCTGATTGACCAAGGAATGATAGCACTACCTGTTGAGAAGTGGAGGATGGTGGACATGGTATACTCAGAGAAGCAGCATGGTTTAGTGGATAGAGCACTGGCCTGGGGGTCAGAAGGTCATGGGTTCTATCCCCGGCTCCACCACTTGTCAGCTGTGTGACTTTGGGCAAGTCACTTCACTTCTCTGGGCCTCAGTTCCCTCATCTGTAAAATGGGGATTAATACTGTGAGCCCCCCATGGGACAACCTGATCACCCTGTAGCCTCCCCAGCGCTTAGAACAGTGCTTTGCACATAGTATGCGCTTAATAAATGCCATTATTATTATTATTATTATTCTCTAGGCCTCAGTTATCTCATCTGGAAAATGACGATTGAGGCTGTGAGCCCCATGTGGGATAGGGACTTTGTCCAACCCGATTTTCTTGTATACACCTCAGCGCTTAGTACAGTGACTTGCACATAGTAAGTGCTTAACAGATACCATAGTTATTACTATTACTCAGGAATCTTTAGAAGGCAAAATACAATGTAATGGCTCATCAGAAAATTTAAAAGATGTACAGAAGACTGAACTGAGAGAGTTCTCGATGTATGCAATCTAGTTTCCGGAAGTTGTTCTTTCTTACTGCTTGCAACGGTTAAGTAAAAATATTAAATTTAAGTGGTTAACTTTTTCTGAATATGTGTCTCAAAGCCTTATTAAAACCACATCTCTTTCAAGAGGGTTTCCCAGACTAAGCCCTCACTTGATGATGATGATGGCATTTGTTAAGTGCTTACTATGTGCAGAGCACTGTTCTAAGCGCTGGGGGGGGGGTGAATACAAGGTGATCAAGTTGTCCCACGTGGGGTTCACAGTCTTAATCCCCATTTTACAGATGAGAGAACTGAGGCTCAGAGAAGTTAAGTGACTTGCCCAAGGTCACACAGCAGACATGTGGCGGACCCACAATTCGAACCCATGACCTCTGACTCCAAAGCCCATGCTCTTTCCACTGAGCCACGCTGCTTCTCCCAGTCCCTTCTGTGTCACCCTTGTACTTGAATTTGCACCATTATTCATCCTTCCCTCACCCCCACCGACTTATGTACATATCCAAAATTTATTTATAAAGATGTCTGTATCCCCATCTGGACTGCAAGCTTGACGTGCGCAGGGGCCGTATCTACCAACTCTGTATATTGTGGTCCCCCAAGTGCTTAGTACAGTGCTCTGCACACAACTAGTGCTCAATAAATACAATTGATTTAGGCTGTAAGTTCTGGAGGGCAGGGTCAGTGCCTATTTTTTCCCCAAACATTTAGTAATAACAACAACTTTGGTGTTTGTTAATTACTTGCTGTGTCAAACATTCTTCTAAGCTCTCGGGAAGACATAAAATAATTCAGTCAGATTCAGTCCCTGTCCCACATGGGGCTCACAGTCTATGTAGAAGGGAAAACAAATATTCAATTCCTATTTTATAGATGAGGAAGCTGAGGCACAGAGAAGTTAAGTGGCTTGCCCAAGGTCATTCAGCAGACAAGTGGTAGAGCTGGGATTAGAACTCAGGTTTCCTGACTCCCAGGAACCTGTTCTTTCCATAAGGCCACAATGTTTACAAAAGACAAAAAGACAGATTCACAGGGCTCAAACCTGTGACCTTGGTGTTAGTAACACCTTGTTCTAACCAACTGAGCTAACTGGAATGCTTTGCACAAATTGGGTGGACTAATTTATCGGAAAAGAAAGTTCTTCTATTTAATTCCAGTTCTATAAACTGTTGAAAATCAGGCTATGAACATACAGCACAAAGCAAAATGCATATTCTAAGCTAGTCTATTCCAGCTGTATGGATGCATTTTACTCTACAATGGCCACATCATTCAATCAATACTTAAGTGATCCAAAGCAGTCATGTGGCTGAACCCAATGAGTCATCTATGACAGAGGAGGTTGGGGAGAGTTGAAATTCCTAGCTTTTCTTCAAACATTATGCCAATAATTTCAACCTTCTTACCCCCAAATCCTCTTATAGGATTTGAAACAAGTAGCAAGTTACACAAATTTAAGTTTCATTTTTTTGTCTCTGCTCTATCCCTAAAAGTGCAAACAACTGGAGAACAGGCAAGGGAGAAGCCAAGATCCCAATTAGGCCAAACACTTTGCAGCTAGTCAACTGCTAAAGAGAGTTGTTTTTCCATTCAAAACATTTGCCAAAGCACAAGGTTTTTGTTTTTTGGTTGTTTTTTTTTTTTTTTCATTTTCCTCCCCAGTGGCTCGTGTATTGAACCCCAAAGCTTCTAAAACAAATGCAGTCAACTGTTTTTCCTACTGGCCTGCCAGGAACAGTTATTTTCCCCAATTAGTTTACAGAATTGGATTTTCAATGTAATACAATATGATGCCTTAGATTGAAATGACTTAAAACAAGGATCATTAAAAAAATAAACCTACAAAGCCTTCGCAACTGAGAATGTGATGACCCAGTAACTGAGGGCCACCAAGAGGAGTTGACTGTTTTTCACTGAAAAGGTCAAAAGAAGGCCCAGACCACTTTCCAGGCTGTGTCTCAGTTTCACTGAACACATCTTTTCTGCAAGTTAGTTCATGCAATTGGTGTCATGGGACTCTTGCCCCCTGCCATTCTCCTCTCCTTCTTGTCAGACCTCTGCATCTCATGCCTGCCTTGGGCTCCCAGATGTGGAAATATGATTGAAAGTGGAAAGGGACAGGGAAACAAAACTTGCAAAAATGCATTCTCCTCTTGCCAATGATAATCCACTTGGAAACAACCAAATATATGACTGTTCAGATTAAAGTAGTTCTCTTGGGAAATCTGAGTCCATTCTTTCACTACTGACTTACCAGGGGCATGTGGATAAGACAGCTAATTGTTTAGGGCCCCACATGCATACCGGTCAAATCCGTTATAGCAGACAGTCTGAAAACCACCCTGCCTTTCTCCCAATGCTCATTTTTGACATTTGATATACACAAGTTCCTGTGCCCTCAAACTTGAGCTTTTCAACTCCTTAAAACCATCATGCTTAGCCAAGAACTAGAATGGGAGCTTCAGTTTTCCTGAATTCACTGAGAAAAATAATGAGAGAAAGGTTGACTTTAGGAATGCACAGCAACAGAAAACTTGCAAAATAGCCTCAGCTGTGTTTCACACTCCTTGCTTCCTTGCTGGCTAAAATACTGCAGGAATATTAATCTCAAATATAGTCCTCTTTTTCCAACTCAGCGATCAAAAATAATGTAGAGGCCTTTGCATTTTTCATGGCATGTGGCATACATGTGAATATGGTGATTACATTATGGTTTATATTTCATTTTTATTGTGGTACTTAAATTGCCTATGCTGAACTACTGTTCAAGAGATGGAAACCAGCAGCTTCATCTATTTCTCCATTTGTTGACACATAGTTTTTTCCACTCTGAACAGCAAGAAAGAATATGAAAATAACCAGGATACTCCTTGAATGCTTACAGTGTTCTTTTTTTGGCTTTCCATTCTTAAAATTTTAAGAAGTTGAAGTTAGTACAATTCATGTTTCCCTATCTCATTCCTCCTAATTTGTGCCTTCCATGAATAGGGAAAATTCTTTTGTCTATAGTACTGAATCAATCAATGGCATTTATTGAGTGCTTACTGTGTGCAGAGCACTGTACTAAGGGCTTGGGAGAGTACTGCATAACAGAGTTGGTAGACATGTCCCCTGCCCACAATGAGCTTTCAGTCTAGAGGGAGAGACAGATATGAATATAAATAAATTACAGACAGGTACATAAATACTGTAGGGCTAAAGAAATAAAGGGCGCAAATCACATGGAAGTGCAACGCAGAAGGAAGTGGGAGAAGAGGAAATGAAGGTTTAGTCAGGGAAGGCCTCTTGGAGGAGATGTGCTTTTAATAAGGTTTTTCTCAGAGAGTAACTGAACTGAGAAGCAGCATGACAAGTGAGTGGAAAGACCACCAGCCTGGGCATTCGAGGGCCTGGATTCTATTTGATCTCTGCCACCTGTCTGCTGTGGGAACTTGGAAAATCCCTTATCTTCCCTGTGCCTCATTTTACAGATGAGGAAAGTCTCAGGCTGTGAACCCCATGTGGGCCAGGAAGAGGGACTGGGTCCAACCTGATTATCTTTTATCTACCCCAGCACTAAGTTCAGTGCTTGGCACACAGTAAGCACTTAAACATACAATTGTTATTACTAGTAAGGATGGATTCAGAAAAGAGTGGATTCCTTTTGCCACAATCCTAAAAATAGTCTTGAAATTCAAAGTGGCGTTCAGATAATCAGTTTACTTTTCATTATCTTCCCATTCTCCCTGCCACTCCCTACTAATGTTACTTCCTCTTCCTGACATTCTTCTGATATGGAATCCCATTTAAAGATATGACAGGCCGAATAAGGACACCCGATTAGCCAGGACCTCCACTGGCCGACAAGAGGTGGAAGGGAAGACCATGTAGAACAGACGAGGGATACCAAAGTGCTTACCATTCAGCATATCTCCGCAAAAAAGCTGTTCATATGCCAGCCTACTAAGAAATGGGAGCACACTGGTCCATTTGCATTTCAGGTAAGCTTTTAGGGGTCATGAATCTATAGCCATAAATATAGCACTGATTGGAAGTCATATCCATGACACGAAAAATTGATTTTGAAACCAAATCTGTATGAGGCACACCTAACATCTAACTTTTAAGTATCTGCGTAATATAAATGGTGGTTAAATAGTGCAAAGATGAGTCATGTTTTTTGGATAATTTCATTCTACTCCATCTTCCGGCTTGTTTCCGGGTCCCTAAAATTGTTACACATCCAAACAACTGACTGTGATTAGGATGCTGCCATTTCCTAGCCTTATTTCCCTACTTCACTGCCACCCCTGGGTGACTTCAGGCCCAGGCTTCAGAGTCCAGACAAGCTGGAGTTGGACTGAGTATCTGTCTGTACCCTCCCAAACAGCAGCCATGCAGCAGGCTCCCAGATTGATGAGGTAGGAGTGGTAAAAGTGATCCAGAAGGCAGTCTGGAACCCCCAGTCAGAATATGATAATCCTCCCTGAGCCTGGTGGGGCAGGAGCAACTTAGGGCAAGAGCTGTTGCCATTACCTTTTCCACTGAGTGTCAGATAGGCAGTTGGATATTACTTTTGCCCCACGAGGAGGAAAGCAGAGGGGGGAAATGGCAAGGGGGAGGAAGATCCCTGGCCCACGTCCTCCCCTTGGCCTGGAATGCCCTCCCTCCACACATCTACCAAGCAATCTCTCTTCCTCCCTTCAAAGCCCTACTGAGAGCTCACCTCCTCCAAGAGGCCTTCCCTCGCCTCACCTCCCTTCTCTCCTTCTACAGCCCAGCCTGCACCCTCCGCTCCTCTGCCGCTAATCTCCTCACCATGCCTCGTTCTCGCCTGTCCCACCGTCGATCCCCGTCCCATGTTATTCCCCTGGCCTGGAATGTCCTCCCTCCGCACATCCGCCAAGCTAGCTCTCTTCCTCCCTTCAAGGCCCTACTGAGAGTTCACCTCCTCCAGGAGGCCTTCCCCTCGTCCCCCCTCCATCCCTCCCGTCTTGCCTCCTTCCCTTCCCCACAGCACCTGTATATATGCATATATGATTGTACATATTTATTACTCTATTTATTTATTTCTTTTACTTGTACATATCTATTCTATTTATTTTATTTTGTTAATATGTTTGGTTTTGTTCTCTGTCTCCCCCTTGTAGACTGTGAGCCCACTGTTGGGTAGGAACCGTCTCTATATATTGCCAACTTGCACTTCCCAAATGCTTAGTACAGTGCTCTGCACACAGTAAGCGCTCAAATATGATTGATTGATTCCCTGACTGAGCCCCCTTTATCCTCTCCTCCTCCCCATCCCCCCCACCCTACCTCCTTCCCCTCCCCACAGCACCTGTATATATGTTTGTACAGATTTATTACTCTATTTTATTTGTACATATTTACTATTCTATTTACTTTGTTAATGATGCGCATCTGTCAATCAATCAATCAACCGTATTTATCATGCATCTAGCTTTAATTCTATTTGTTCTCATGACTTGACTCCTGTCCACATGTTTTGTTTTGTGTCTCCCCCTTCTAGACTGTGAGCCCATTGTTGGGTAGGGACCATCTCTGTATGTTGCCAACTTGTACTTCCCAAGCACTTAGTACAGTGCTCTGCACACAGTAAGTGCTCAATAAATATGATTGAATGAATGAATGAATGAATGAAAGAGAAAGGGGAGCTGGCCAGGGAGTGGACCATGATGGGCCTAGCTGTGAATCGAGGCTGCTCCTTCTTTGTAACCAAAAGACCATCATGGAAATGGCACAGGCCTGGGAGTCAGAGGACCTGGGTTCTAATCCCGGCTCTGCCACTTTGCTGTGTAGCTTGGACAAGTCACTTCACCTCTCTGTGCCTCAGGTACCTCATCTGTAAAATGGGGATCAAAACTGTGAGCCCCACGTGGTATAGAAACTATGTCCAACCTGACTGCCTTGTATCTATTCCAGTGCTTAGAATGGTGCTTGGCACATAGTAAGCGCTTAATAAATGTCATTATTATTATTATTATTATTATTATTTACAGTGACAAGTTGTGTAGTGATGGAAAAAACAAGTCCATAATCAGGAAACCTTTAAACAGTAATATATGGAAAGATATGTAAAATCAGCAACCTTCCCCATGTTGTGATTTTACTCACAAAGGGTACCATTTAGAGTCCTGAAGGAGGAAATTCCAGATTTGGCCCCCTATAAATAATAATACCTCGGTTTTCTATAGTTCTTTTATTCCCAAAGTTTTCTCATATTAATTAGTTCATTTCAGCCCTCACACAACTCTGTGAAGTATGTAGAAAGGGTAGTATTATCATTCTTTTGCAGATGAGGAAACTGAGGTATAGGCAATTATGTGACTTCCCCATGGTCATACAGTAGGTGAGTGGCACAGCTCAGACTCAAACCAGGGTCGTCCAGCTACTAGACTGTGCTAATTTGCGATGCTAAGAGTTTTTAGAATGCTTCCTGGCTAATTTAATAATATTTATATAAAGCAATTGAGAGATGCTCCCATTGAACTGCTGAACACGAACAGTTAACCCAACTGCATACACTTTAAATAGGTCCAATTCCTCCTCAGGTTGCACAGTGAGCAGTGAATTGGCTACAGGGTCATTTTATAATCGGCCAATGCAGAGTAGTTCACTGTGTATCTGTTTGGCAGACTCCATTTTATAATAGGGGCTGCTGGCATTTACATGGCACCAACACAACATGATTTCTGTTCCATTAGTTTTAATGAAATAGCTCAGGATTTTGTTAGATTTCGAGTAAAGACTAATTTAAACTACTAGGCAGAAATATCAGTGACATGCCTCTCTATTATTGTGTTACCTAAGTTGACCTTCACATAAAAGGGAAAAAAATTAAGTCTAAAATCCTTCTCATCAATAATATACACTCACTGCCGAGGTTTCCTCCACTTATCTCCCAGTTTTCAGTCTATTTGTTTTCAGTTTGTGCTCCTCGCCACTATGCCAATTATTTTCCTGAAACATCACTCAGTACAAATCTGACCACTTTCCAAAAGCTCCAGTGGCCATTCATCTCCTTCCATATGGTATTTATTGAGCACTTACTACGTGCACAGCACTGTACTAAGCTCTTGGCAGGGTACAACAGTTGGTTCCCTGCCCAAATGAGCTTACAGTCTAGAAGGGGAGACAAACATTAATGCATATAATTTATAGATATGTACATAAGTGCTGTGGGGCTGAAGGTGGGGTGACTACCAAAGACTGGGACAGAACCTGGATTAGAACCCAGGTCCTTCTGACTTCCAGTCCCAGACTGTATCCAATAGGTTATGCTGCTTCTGCGGCTAGTGCAGTGCCCCCCTTCCTACCCCTTCGCCCCCCCATTTTAGCCCCTTGACCCAGGATCCAAAGGAGCCCACCCTGCCTATAACAATAATAATAATAATTGTGATCAAGTTGTCCCAGGGGGCGCTCACAGTCTTAATCCCCATTTTACAGATGAGGTAACTGAGGAACAGAGAAGTTAAGTGACCTGCCCAAAGTCACACAGCTGACAATTGGCAGAGCCGGAATTTGAATCCATCACCTCTGACTCCAAAGCCCGTGTGCTCTTTCCATTGAGCCACGCTGCTTCTCTATAAGAAACAGGGAGGGTGAAGGGGGGCAGAAGGATATTCAATGAAGAACAAGTTATGCACACACACACATTATGTCTCAAATACAATTTTGCTGGTGGTGTATTTTTTAAAACATTTTGTTCCTTAAACTTCTGTGGTTAGTGGTCTGAGTTTCTAAAGACTAAGGGGAGAAAGAAGAGAAAAAGTGTAATAAAAAAATGCAAGGTGGGGAGACTGAGGTACCATTCCCAACACTGTAAACAATACCGCTGTCTTCCCTCAAGCACAAGCCCATAAACCTGCCCTTGTCCTCCACTCACCTCTCTCATTCAACCCACATATTCAATCTATTGTCAACTCCTGTTAATTCTACCTTCACAACATTGCTAAATCTGCCCTTTCCTCTCTATCCCAACTGCTACTATGCTGATCCAAGCACTTACCCTATCCTGCCTTGACTACTACATCTGCCTCTTTCCTGACCTCCCTGCCTCCTGTCTCTCTACATTCCAGTCCATATTTCACTCTGATGCATGGATCATTTTTATAAAAAAACATTCAGTCATGTCTCCCCATTCCTCCAGTGGTTGCCCATCCACCTTTGCATCAAACAGGAACTCCTTATCATCAGCTTTAAAAGCACTCACTCAGCTTTCCCCTTTCTACTTTACCTATCTGGTCTCCTATTACAGCTCAGTCTGAACACCTCATTCCTCTGGTGCCAGCTTACTCACTGTGGCCTGATCTCACTTACCTTGCTGATGACCACTTTCCTTCATTCTCCCTCTAGTTTAGACCTCCCTCTTCTTATTTATGTGCCAGACCACTCATCAAAACCTTATTAAGTTCACATCTCCTCCAAGAAGCCCTCTTTTCCCACCTCCCTCTCCCTTCAGTATTTCTTATGCTCTTGGATCAGTGACCTTTGGACCTTTGATATTTGCTCCATCTGCCCCACAGCACTTATGTACATTTCTATGCTATATATTATAAATTATTTATATTAACTCCCCTTCTAGACTGTAAGCTCACTGTGGGCAGGGAACGTGTCTACCAGCACTAAATACCCTTGATGATGATCAAGCAACCAATCTAATAACAACTCTTTTGTATTGTACTCTCTCAAGCACTTAGTACACTGCTCTGCACACAGTAAGCACTCAAATATAATTGACTGATTGAGGGCTTACTGTTTGCAGAGCACTGGAATGAGCATTTGGGAAGAGTACACTATAAGAGATAGATAGATACATTTTATCTACAATGTATCTAAGAGGTAGATACATTCCCTGCCCACAACGAGCTTACAGTCTGGGGTGGGGGGGTGGACATTAATATGAATAAACAAATTAAGGATATATACACAAGGGCTGTGGAGCTGAGAAGGGTGAATAAAGAGTGCATATACAAGTTGCAAGGGTGATGCAGAAGACAGAGGGAGAAAAGGAAATGGAAGCTTAGTCGGGGAAGGCCTCTTGAGGGATCTGTGCCTTCAATAAGGCTTTGAAGGAAGGGAGAGTGATAATCTGTCAGATCTCAAGAGGGAGGGAGTTCCAGACCACGAGGACATGAGCAAGAGGTTGGCGGTGAGATTAATGAGACTGAGGCACAGCAAGCTGGCTGGCACTATGCACTATTGCACAATGATATGATGATGGAAGAAATAGAAACATTTACGCATATGCAAATATAAAAGGCAAAAGAGAGAGAGAAAGAACAAATGTCTAAATTCTTCATTCCCCTTTCAATCTTGCCCAGTCCCATCTCCTCTCACCCACTCAAACCCCTACCTCTCCCCTTCTCTTCCATTTAATCAATCAATGGTACTTACTGAGTACTTTCTGTTTGCAGAGCACTGTACAAAGTATTTGTGAGAGTACAACACACAGAGCTGGTACACTTTCCCTTTAAGTTCGCTCCTCTTCTCTCTCCCAAGACTTAAACCCTCTCTTCTATGCTCATTATGCTTTCCCACTGTTCTCCCAACCTGTCAGATGCCTAGATTCTTTGAGTCCAGTGTGACCACTTGTGAAGTGGCAGGGGACTGCTCTGATATTGGAAACAGTATGAAAGGTCACAGGGCACTACCACCTGATTCACTTTTCTCCTTTCACTTATCTCCTTCCAACACTGCGGTTATTGCTGCTGATGCCAGCTTCCTCCTCCTCTTCCCTCCCACTCCCTCAGAACCCAAATTCCTCATTCATTCAATCGTATTTATTGAACGCTTACTGTGTGCAGAGCACTGTACTAAGCACTTGGGAAGTACAAGTTGGCAACATATAGAGCCGGTCCCTACCCAACAGTGGGCTCACAGTCTAGAAGAGGGAGACAGAGAACAAAACAAAACATATTAACAGAATAAAATAAATAGAATAAATATGTACAAGTAAAATAAATCAATAAAGAGTAATAAATATGTACAAACATATATACATATATACAGGTGCTATGGGGAAGGGAAGGAGGTAAGGCGGGGGGGATGGAGGGGGGAGGAGGGGGAGAGGAAGGAGGGGGCTCAGTCTGGGAAGGCCTCCTGGAGGAGGCTGTGGACTAGTATTTCTCAGGTGGGGGCACCAAAACTCTCTGGTGGTCAGCATGTGAGAAATCCTGAGGCAATTTTTCTCTCTCATATACCCACACACACCCACACAAACACACATACATAGGAGGATGTACTTAGGTAATTCTTACCTTCAAAATAGCTTGGAAAAACACACATTAATGTTTACTGTATATGTGAGAGACCATTACATTTATTGTTCCCTTTCTACAACTGGCAAAAGGTATGCTTTATGTGAAACCAAAATTTGGAAGGTGATGATAAAGGGGAATGGGATAAATAAACATGGCTCTTATCCTCCCCTAAAAATGGTAATCTTGGTTTTAAGATTTACACAAAAATATATAGATCTAAAAATTCCACATACAGTCAAATTTGTTTTCAATGATATGTTTTTGACCTTTGAGTGAATCCATGGATACAAACCTTGGGTTCAATCCTTACTCCTTAACTCATGTGGCTTATTATCATTTATCATCATCATCATCATTATATTATTATTATTATTATATATGTTGAGGAACGTATTATGCGCCAGGCACTATTCTAAGACCTTGGGTAGATACAGGTTAATCAGATTAGACACACCCTGTCTGACATGGGGTTACCAGTCAGAGTCTCCCTTTACAGTTGAGGAAACTGAGGCACAGAAAAGTTAAGTGACTTGCCCAAGGACATGCAGCAGGCAAACTGGAGGAGCTGGAATTAGATCCAGGCCTGTGCACTAGGCTACACTGCTTCCCTTACACAGTTAATTATTCCATAACACACGTTTTCCTTATATGTTCCAGGTAAAGGATTGTTCTGAGAATACACGTCTACCTGGATACCGATGCAGTAAACATTTGCATGCACCCACACTACACCAGAGCAAAAATGTAATTGCATATATTTTCTCTCTAGCCTAAAAGGCTCGTCAAGAACATGACCCCCAAGTTACAAGAGAGTTAACTCTACCATGAAACACAGCACAGATTCTACAGTGGTTTTGTCCATTTTCACTTCTGTCATTTGCCAGTTAGTTTAAAAAACAGAACTAGGATGACGATAAGTCACTTTCAGAAACCATTCCTTATGCTGTGACATGCTTGAGACACTGAACTTATCTTACCGGTAGATGATTAAGAGGCACGTCCACTTGCCCCAAGAAGTCGTCTCTTGTCTGTAAAACAGAGAAATAGAATTAAGTTTTCACCCCGGACCAGCAATTTAATTCTTCTACTGCAGAAAGATCATTAAAAAAAAAAAATGGCAATTCTACAAATCTTGGGCAGCTGGCCCCAGGGAGTTCAGCATGGCCAGTATTTAGCAACCCAATCTCACACACTTTGATTCATGTCAGGACTACTGAAGACAACAAAGAGGTAGAATTCTAAACAAGGTAAATGTAGTAGAATGGCCCTAACCTGGATAGTTTCTCTTCTACATGAATTGGGATTTTTTTTTTATGGCATTTGTTAAGCCCTTACCATGTGCTAAGTGCTGCGGTAGAGACAAATCAATCAGGTTGGACACAGTCCTGTCACACATGGGGCTCACAGTCTAAGTAGAAAGGAGAACAGGTATTGAATCTCTATTCAACAGTTGAGGAAACTGAAGCCCAGAAAAGTTAAGTGACTTGCCCAAGGTCACACAGCAGGCAACTGGCAGAGCTGGGATTAGCCCAGGTCCTCTGACTGCCAGGCCTGTGCTATTTCCACTAGGTCATGCTGCTTCCCATAGTTTTCCGAGTAGTTCTTCCCCTTCTTGCTAGCAAAACATAAGGGATGTCGACAATCTCCGAATATACAGATGAGAGAATAATGGAAAAAAAAGTTTCAGTACCCCAAATTATTTAGACTGTAAATGCCTAGAATGCAGGAACCTTATCTTTTCAATTCACCTTATTCAGCCGCTAGCACAAAACCACACATGGGGGGGTTTCTTTTTTCTTTTTTTATGGTATTTGTTAGATGTTTATTACGTGTCCAACATTGCTCTAAGCACTTGGGTAGAAACAAGTTAATTAAGTTGGACAAAGCCACTGTCCCAAATGGGGCTCACACTCTGAGTAGGATGGAGAACAGAAGAACTGAGGCACAGAGAAAGTAAGTGACTTGCCCGAGGTCACCTAGCACGCATTTGGCCGAACACGGATAGAACCCAGGACCTCTGACTCCCAGCTGTGCTATTTCCACTAGGACATGCTGCTTTTTAACTATAGATGACTACAATTGCTACTTTCATTCATTCAATCGTATTTATTGAGCGCTTACTGTGTGCAGAGCACTGTACTAAGCGCTTGGGAAGGACAAGTTGGCAAGATATAGAGACGGTCCCTATCCAACAACAGGCTCACAGTATAGAAGGGGGAAACAGACAACGAAACATACTTGATTTATAAATTTCAAAACTAAGCTTTTGTTCCCTTTCTTTTACTTCCCTGCTATTCTCTGTATTTTCTTCCTTCCTTCTAATTACAAGGACAAATTAAAGGGCCTGGGAGAGCTTCTTCAGTTGAGAAAAAAAAATCTACAGCATGTCTGGGATTAATAAAACAATTTTCTTCTGGCATAAGAATTCCCTACTTCACTTTTTTCTTGCCAACAAGAGTGAAAACTGGATGTTATCTTTCAGCTGCTGGGCAGAACATTCTTCTACGTGATTCTTTTCTGATTAAATTTTAATTGACTTTATAATGTCGTCCCCTTTGCCATCTTTAAAGAGACAGATTTGTACAACCTAGGGATGCCCCGAGACCAGTGAGCTGGCTTAGTATTGGAATTAGACCTTGTAGTATGCTTGGAATCTGGAATAGATCCCAATTCTGAATGGAGATTCTATTTCTCATGCTATTCATCCCTTCTCTAATGATAACACTTCTCCGGTTTAGGAACACTAGGAGACCCAGGACAATGCCCTTGTCACTTGAACAACAGCCTTTAAGATCAAAAAGGCTATGATTTAGGGACTCAGGAAACTAGCTTTGAAACCCAGGACTGAGTTTTCTTGAAGTGACGGGTTTGCTGGACTAGCTCCAGTTATATAAACGGTACCAGCAGCCAAGAAATTAATTTTATTTGTCTTTCTTCAATTAGGTCTTTTGAAACCATAAATATTCCAGGTTCCCCTAAAGCAACAGCTATGACTGATACAGTCATTTATCAAGATGTATACAGAAAATCAGCATACATAGAAGCCCACAAACAGCTGGGCATCAAAATTGGTCCAAGAAGGTAGCTGGAAAATCGAAGGAATGGAATATCCTAAAAGTGGACAATCAGGGACAATTAGGTGGAGTGTGTGTGAAATCTTTCAGTGGAAAGGGATTTAGCAGAAGATCATTTAGGAGTCAGAATGAATCCCCAAGAAAGGATTTATCAAGAATTTCCAAGGCAAATCTAATGTAACGTAAGGTAATTTAGATATTCGAGAAGTAGCATGACCAAATGAAAATAAGACAGGCTTGGGAGTCAGAGGACCTGGGTTCTAATCCTGGCTCTGCCACCTATGTGACCTGAGGCAATGCATTTAACAGCTCTTTGCCTCAGCTTCTTCATCATTTCATGCCTGTTCTTCCTCTGACAAGGATTGTGAGCCCAGTGTGGGATAGGGACTTATGACAGACTATCTAAGCTGCATTACTTGTCTGCTATGTGACCTTGGGCAAGTCACTTCACTTCTCTGGACTCAGTTCCCTCATCTGTAAAATGGGGATTGAGACTATGAGCCCCACAGGGGACAGAAACTGTGTCCAACCTGATTTGCTTGTATCCACCCCAGCGCTTAGTACAGTGCCTGGCACATAGTAAAGCACTTAACAAATGCCATAATTATTACCCCAGAGCTTGACACATAGCATGTGCTTCACCACCACCACAGTAGCTATTATTTTTATTACTAGGTATTAAAAGAGTTGTCCTTTGGTTAGAAAGCAATGCTGCTGGAAATTAGATTTGTACTCATGAGCTGCGTGGGACCTCTTTGAACACTTTATCTATGAAAATAGAGTTGTGCTCAATCTACAGCTATTACCTCCAGGGTCTCATAAGGATCTGGCTATGATTTCTCCTAACCTCCATGTAACAGAACTGCTGGATGGAAATTTAATCTTGAAATTACAGAAAGCTTTCAGAGTACCCTCTGCATACAGCTTTTTCAATCCATGTATTCCACTGCAATCTGTATCTAAATCTGTGAATATTCTTACACTCTATTATTTCCCTATCCTTAATCCATTTCTATGTCTGTCTCTCCCTGTAGACTGCAGGCTCCTTCCGGGTACCAAACGCTTGGTACAGTGCTCTGCACACAGTAACCACTCAATAAATACTACTGATTGATCTACGCTCAGAATGACAAGGAGTAGGAAATGTTACCAATGTAACATGAAAATAACTATTCAAAGTCACAAGGTGCTGTCAGAGGAAGGACCTCAAAATAGGCATGATAGCCACTCGGTAGATAAGAAAGTCTCATCACATTCAGCAGTAACAGTGTGAGGTGTCTCACCATGACAAGCCATCTCATACTGACATGCATTTTTATAAGATACATGTGTCCTGGTTGAAGGTACACTTGAAACTGAATGCATATATCTGTAATTTGTATAATCTGTAATCTGTAATGTATATCCGTGTATAGCCATAATTTAATCATTTATCTATTTAGTTATTTGTATTGTCTGTCTCCCCCTCTAGACTGTGAGTTCATGGTGGGCAGGGATGTCTCTGTTCTTATGATGTACTCTCTCAAGCACTTAGTACAGTGCTTTGCACACAGTAAGCGCTCAATAAATACAATTGAATGAATGAATTGAGTCCAAATTTGAAGAGGGGCTTACATAAATGAACCATGATCAGACTGGTGTTGGTATCCCCAACGAGTGGAGAATTCTTTCCACTCCACAAACATGACCGTGGCACCGAGTACATGTGAAATGTCATGAACATACACACCCACACACTGGAGGGAGCATGACTGGATGACCATCAAGGCCTATATCAAAACAGGGTGTACTTTACAGCTGACATTTTTAATGGTATTAAGTGCTTACTATGCTATGCATTCTAAGCGCTAGAATAGATACAGGTTTATCACATTGGACACATTACAGATGAGGAAACTGAAGCACAGAGAAGTTAACTGACTTGCCCAAAGTCACACAGTGGGCAAGTAGCAGAGTCGGAATTAGAACCCAGGTCCTCTGACTCCTAGGCTCATTGCTGTTTCCTCTAGGAATGGCTGCTGTTCCCATTTGTAGAGTTCTTCCTTCCCCACCGAGGAGTCATGGGTAGAAAGGTTACTCCTGGCTGGTGCTGTGTAGCTCAGAGTGCAACTCTCAAGTCCAAAACCACTTTTAGCCCCTGCATCCAAAGCTAAACCTGAAACTCAGGGAAAATGTAGGAAAGGGTAAAGCAGAATGAGTCTCTCTCTTCTGCCCTGGAATAACACACACTTCTTAGTGCATAAGGGAAAAAAGAGGCTAATATCCTGATGGGATTTTGGAGTTTCACATAAATAAAAAGAAATACTGTACTTGTTTTTCAAGAGTGCAGGGGAAAGAGACTGAGAAAAAGCATCTTGGTTCAGGATTACTGCTCAGAGGACTCCTGCTTCCCTCTTCAATTAAGTCCAGTTTATAAATATTGAAGTCTTATGTTAAGCTGCTCATTCAACCTTACCTCATACTCTGGACTGAGTTCAAAAGTTGCTGGCCCAAGTATTTTTTTTTTTTTGCCCATGACCCAAAAAAAACAAAACAAAACAAAAAAACTTTTACCAATACTTGGCGGAGAATGTAGCCCCCAAATAACTCAGGGATTCACTTTTTAGATTATGCTGATGAGAAACTGAAGAAACCTCTATTCCATATTACTGTCATGAGCCTTCCCAGACCCTCAAAACACGTGAGGTTATTGTTAAAACAACCTCCAAATTCAAAATTGTTATTTTAGCCTTAAATTTAGAAGCAAAATCACCTTCTCTGAATTCCCTAGAAACAGTATGGCCTAGTAAACAGAGCACAGGCTAGGGAGTCAGAAGGACCTGGGTTCTAATCCCAGCTCCACCATTTGTCTGCTGTGTGACCTTGGACAAGTCACTTCTCCTAGCCTCAGTTTCCTCATCTTTAAAATGAGGATTAAGACTGTGAGCCCCACATGGGACAGGGACTTCGTCCAACCTGATTAACATTTATCTACCCCAGCTGGCACATAGTAAGTACTTAACAAATACTATAAATATAATTATTATTATTATACCATACTTTTAAAACTTCGTATTTAGGATATTTTTCCCTATACCCCAGTTTTATCAACAATTTATAATATTGCTAATGATGGAAGAAGCTCTTGACTGGATTTAAAAGCAAAAAGTGTCCCTTATCTGTTTTACATATGTGGACATCAAGGGCATTGCTTGCATGGTTGAAATAAGATTGTTTATAAAAATAAGCTGGAATGACCAAATCACCCACTACATTGAAGAGTCTGTCAAGTTTAGAACAAGAATTGTATGAAGCCAACTGGCTTTAACAGGTGTTTTACATCCGATCAGAGGAGGTGGTGCTTCGTGGATCCAAAACATTTTTGTGTTGCCAAAACGACTGAGACTGTATCCAAATCTCTAAATGAAAAAGATAATGACAACTTTACTCTCTTGAGACTATTAGATAGTTACTTTGAAGGAGGGCCAAATTCATTTTTTCCTAATATGCAGGAGGGAACTATGTCAGCAGGATGGACAAGAGGCAGCCATGACTAAAGATAATGGTGTCTGGTCTAACTGCTCAATCAGCCAATAAATTGCATTTACTGAGTGTGTTTGGAGCAATGTGCTAAGTGCTTGGAAGAGTGTAATACAACAGAGTTGGTTGGCATGCTCCCTGCCCACCAAGGAGATAGACATTAAGATAAATTTCAGTAGTGCTATGAGGTTGAAGGTGAGGAGGGGTGCAGAAAGGGTACAAATCCAGGTTCAGAAGTGATGCAGATGAGAGAGTAGGGAAAAAGGACAGCTTAGTTAGAGAAGACCTCTTGGAGATGTGATTTTAAGAAGACTTTGAAGGTGGGGAGCATGGTGGACTGTCAGATGTGATGGGGGAGGGAGTTACAGGTCGGAGGGAGGATGTGAGCTTGGGGTCAGCATGATGAGAAAGATGAGATTGAGGTATGCTGAGTTGGCTGGCATTAGAGGAGCAAAGTGGACACGCTGGGTGTAGCAGGAAATCGGCGAGGTAAGGTGAGAATGGGTAAGCTGATCGAATATTCTAAGGTCTATGGTAAGGAGTTTCTGTTTGATGTGGAGGAGGATGGGCAACCACTGGAGGTTAGAAGTAGAAAGATGGTACAATTATAATAATGGTATTCACTAAGCATTTACTGTGTGTCAATCACTGTTTTAAGTGCTGGGTAGATACAGGCTAATCAGGTTGGACACAGTCCCTGTCCCACATGTGGCTCATTAGTACCCATTTTACAGATGAAGTAATTGAGGCACAGAGAAGTTAAGTGATTTGCCCAAGGTCATAGAGCAGACAAGTGAGGAATACAGGATTAGAAGTCCTTCTGACTCCCAAGCCCAAGGTCTATCCACTAGGCTTTGCTACATCTCCTCCAAGAGACCTTCCCTGACTAAGCCCTCATCACCTCTTTTCTCACTTCCTTCTGCATCACTCTTGCACTTGGATTTACTTCCTTTATTCACCTCTCCCTCAGCCCCACAGCACTTATGTACGTATTGAAAATTTATTCATATTAATGTATGTCTCTCTCTCTCTAGACTGTAAACTCTTTGTGGACAGGGAATGTGTATCAATTCTGCTATATTTGTCTTTCCCAAGTGCTTAGTACAGTGCTCTGCACACAGTAAGCACCCAATAAATATAACTGGTTGATAGGTAAGGGAAGCAATCAAGTATAAGGCTATATAAGAGCTGTGCGGGGGGCTGTGAATACCTAAAAGCTAAGACAGTCTATGGTTTGTTTGTCAAGACTCTTATTTGCCAAGCAGCCATTCTGGAATACTCCAGATATACCTTTGGGAGAGGCAGGGAGTAGGGAAGGTAACAGGGATGAGACACTTCAACAATCAAATCAGTACGCTGCTATGAACAGTGACAAAACTTCCTAAGTCAAGCTTCTAACGTCAGATTTCTAATTCCCACCCAATTGACGCCCACTCAATCTGGGAAGAGAATGGGAAGGGAAGGACAGATTATTAGTTAGCAAATAAAATAGATATGAACGCATGGTTATGAAAAGACCAAGAAAAAGGATATAGATAGATGCTCAAAATGCTAAAGTAGTTCAGCTTTCAATTCAAGCTATTCCTAGATGTAGGTAAAGATGGCAAACTCTTAGGTCAGGGATGGGTGTGCTTTACTTTTATTGCTGAGAAGCAGTGTGGCCTATCAATCAATCAATTAATCAGATTCATTGAGTGCTTACTGTGTGCAAAGCACTGTGGTAAAACCTTGTGAGATTACAATGCAAGGAAATTGATAGTGGGCCTGGAAGTTAGAGTACCTGGGTTCTAATCCCAGCTCTGCCAAATGCTCGCTGTGTGACTTTGGACAAGTCACTTAATTTCTCTCTGCCTCAGATCTCCTGTTCTCCCTCCTACTTAGAGGCCCATGAGGGACAGGGACTGTATCCAACCTAATTCACGTTTATCTCCTCCAATGCTTAGAATAGTACCTGACAACAAAGTAAGCGCTTAACAAATACCATTTTTAAAAAATTGTTCTCTCCCAAGAACTTTGTACCATACTCTTCACACGATAGGCACTTAATTCATACCAACTGAATGAATCCAAATAATTCTCTTCAAAAGTCTCAGCTGCTTGTTTTTTCCCCTAGTAATCAGCACATTCAAGTGGAGCTCCCAGAGATAAATGAGAGAAAGGGGCACTGATGGGGTTGATACCGAGAAAATGAAATGACATTATTAGAGAGCCAAACAATTCATATATCAATAACACATTTGAGATAAATCAAGGGCAACAATATAACTGTCCAGAACACTGATTTCAATGTTCATATGCCTAAGTATGCTTTTCAATTGCCCCTCACCCTTCATCAAATGGAAACCATCCCACATCACTTTTACTTCAATCCCTTTCATTTAGAGCCAGCTTCATTGCTTGAGTAGAGATAATAAAATGGGTGTCATTTTTGGAATGGCTTACCAGACATGGCTCAGTTGTTTAAATAATAATTGATACATGTGACTTTTACTATTGCCTTTAAAAAGAAACACTGAAAAAATGATTACTACCCAATGTCCTATTTTCTAGAAAACCATTTCAAAGACCATCCCACTGGCCAGATATAGTAAGAAGGATATCTTTCCTCACAAAAGGAGAAAAACGCTTTATTCAGTTAACCCACCTGATCTTCAACATTAGACCCTTCACTACCCAGTATTCTTGGAACTCACAAAGAGCAAATTAAATTGGATTGTACGCAACCTCCGAATTATAGAGTGATTTATTACCACCTGGAATCCCTGGCTTTTGTTGTGTATTACTACAGAAAAATCACGCACAGGAGTTATTTTACTGAGACTACCCAGTGACATTCAATACAAATAAAGCAACTGCTATAATAAAGTGATCTTCTGAATTCACATTCTCCTGACAAAGCACAGCCTATAAGCAAAACAGCCAGTGTTTTGCAAGGCAGAACTAAACAGTTCTTAAGTAAAATATTTCATGAAAATATGCATCTTTCCCACATACTAGTCCAGCCTTTAATAATCTAAGGTAAAGCATACTGTCTAAGGAGGAGGTAGAACAGTTGAGGAAACAGAGGCACACAGAAGTTTGGTGATTTGCCCAAGATCAAACAGCAAGCAATTGGCAGAGGCGGGATTGGAACCCAGGTCCATGCTTGGATGCATCCATTTTTCCCTTATGGAGTCTCTTATGAGATCACATAACTGAAGCCAGCTCCTTAATCCTACACTGAGAAGACAAAGACAGCACGAGGACTTACAGTTGGGTTACCTCCCAATGACTCTTGAATAACAACAACAACAAAAAGTAAAAACTTCCCCGGTAGACTTGGGCTTCTAGCTCCATATAACCATTCCTGAATGACTCTCGAAAACTTTTGATGATGCTCATAAACTGTTGAGGTGGAAGAATTTCCCAGTGGGAATCCTGTCTGAACATGTAAGGCAAATTGTGTCACACTATATTTGCGGAAAAGAAAAGGGAAAAGTAAATCCTACACAAGAAACTTAATTTTTGCATGTCTCCTACATTTTATGTCTAGCATTCTCAAGACACTCCCTCTCAAGAGCCTCATGCCTCTGTTATTTCATCGTCTCCGAGGGCTTAGTACAGTGCTCTGCACACAGTAAGCATTCAAGACAAATGATTGTTGATTAATGATTGCTTCCTTTGGGTGCTATTTTACCACACAGGAATTGTAACCGTAACACTACATCACAATTCACACTTTGGTGTCCGACCTCTATATGACTGTGTAGTAGGTCTAGGCCTACTACAGATGACACAGCCGTCTTCATGAACAGTTTCATCGGTATCATCTATCACTGATACTCAACATCAAATGGCTAGTCAAGATAACCCCAGTGGGGTCCTGAAACATAGCCAATTCACCAGCACTGGGGCAATTTTCTCAGCAACACAGCCCTAATGGGTGGGGACATGTGAAAAGAACGGATGACAGCAGGAGGCCAAACAGCTGCTGTTCGGGGAACCGAAAGACAGGACACGCCACCCTGGAGGGCAGAAATGTCACTTTAAAAACGTGGGGAAGCAACCAAACTGTGGATTGTTGGGAGATGACTGCAGATAGACCAGTCTAATGGACAGGAATTGGGAATGGGGTTGCTCTCCCAGAGCAGTGAGTTTATCATGATTGGGGTGAAAGGAGCCCAAGTTGAAAACAGAAATAGGCCTTATGTAGGATAAAGTTACTACTGTGACAAGGACCTGTCTTTCCCTGTGCACAATGCAGTAGGGTGTGTCAGTACCACATTTGTCTTTTTAGCCACATCTGCACTCAGGGTGGGATCTCAATGTTAGTAGCCATCATCTTTAAATACAAAGGGCACATGTACCTGCATGCACGCGTGCGCGCGCACACACACACACACACACACACACACACACAATCACAATTGAGATCTTCAGTTTCTTCAAGACTCAAAGATCAACTAAAGCAATGTTTTGTTGCTTTGTTTCCAAAAAAGAAATGTCAAATAATAACTGGTCAAGAGACTAATAGTTACTTTCAAACCGTATTCCTGTTCTGATAATACTACTATTCCTAATGAGAATGGTATTTATTATTAAGTGCTTACTAGGTGCCAAACACTGTACTAAGCGCTGGGCTAGATACACAATAATCAGATTAGACCCAGGCCCTGACCAACAACAGGATCACAGTCTAAGAATGAGAACGGGTATTTAATCCTCATTTTACAGATGAGGAAATTAATACCCAGAGAAGTGACATCTACTTGGATGCCTTGCCTACACCTCAAATTAAATATGTCTGAAATGCAACTCCTTATTTCCTCACTCAAACCCTGTTCTTCTGCTGTCTTTCACATCACTGCAGATGACAACTCTATCCTCCCTACCTCCCAAGCCCATAAACTTGGCGTTGTCTTCGACTCATCTCTCTCATTCCATCCACATATTTCACCTGTCACCAAATCCTGTGGGTTTTACTTTCACAAAATTGTTAAAATCCGCCCCTTCCTCTCCATCCAAACGGCTACCATGCTGATCCAAGCATTTATCCTACCCTCACTGACTAATGCATCTGTCTCCTTGCTGACCTCCTGGCCTCCTGTCTCTCCGCACTCCAATCCATAGTTCACACTGCTATATGAATCATGTATCAACAAAAACATTCGGTCCATGTCTCCCCACTCCTCAAGAACCTCCGATGGCTGCCCATCCACCTCTGCATCAAACAGAAATTCCTTACTATTGCCTTTAAAGCACTTGATCAGGTTGCCACACTCTACCTCACCTCACTATTCTAATACAGCCCAGCCCGCACACCCCACTACTCCAGTGCCAGTTTACTCACTGTGTCCTGATCTCATCTATCTCTCTGCCAAACCATTTCCCATGTCATCCAGGGACTCGTGGAACTCCCTCCCCTTCCATATATGCCAGACCACCACTCCCTCCATCTTCAGAGCCTTACTAAGGTCACATCTCCTTCAAGAAGCTTTCCCTGATTAAGCCCTGTTTTCTTCGGCTCCCTCTTCATTTCATTCATTCACTCATTCAATCGTATTTATTGTGTGCTTACTGTATGCAAAGTACTGTACTAAGCACTTGGGAAGTACAAGTTGGCAACATATAGAGATGGTCCCTATCCAACAATGGGCTCACAGTCTAAAAGGGGGAGAAAGACAACAAAACAAAACATGTGAACAGGTGTCAACAGAATAAATAGAAATAAAGCTAGATGCACATCATTAACAAAATAAATAGAATAGTAAATAAAATAAATAAAAGTAAAATAAATAGAGTAATAAATCTGTACAAACGTATATACAGGTACTGTGGGGAGGGGAAGGAATTAGGGTGGGGGGGATGAGGAGGAGGAGAGAAAAAAGGGGACTCACATCACCGATGGACTTAAACTTTGATGGACTTCAACTTCACTTGATATTCGCCCCACCCCCAACCCAACAGCACTTAAGTACATATCTGTATATTATATATTATAAATTATTTATTCATATTAGTGTCAGTTTCCGCCTCTAAACCTGTTATGGGCAGGGAATGTGTCTGCTAATTCTGGTGTATTGTACCCTCCTAAGCACTTAGTACCATGTTCTGCACATACTAAGCGCTCAGTAAATATGATTAATTACCCAAGGTCACACAGCAGGTAAATGATGGAGCCAGGGTTAAAACTCAGGTCCTCTCACTCCCAGGTCCACGCTCTTTCCACTAGGCCACACTGCTTCCCAAAAGGTAATAACCCAAAAGATGAATTTTCCACTTTACCTGGAGAGAAAATAAATGCAGAGACCCAAGATCTCATTCCTAAGTTCACTTAAAAGCAGGTAGCTGTTTACGCTTCCAGCTTCATAGCACAATAATTTATATTTCTCAGATCATTTGTGAACATACTTCAAGTTAAAATGCAAAGATCCTTAAATCTATCAAAAGTAGTATTTTCTGTAAGGCTCATTACTGTCACTTCTGGAAAGATCTAATAATTTCCCTTGTGGAAAGGAGTGAGTAGTAGCAGGAATAGTATCTACTGAGTGCCCACAGGGTGCAATGCACTGTACTAAGCACACGGGAAGCACAAATCAAGAGATACATTCCCTGCCCGTAATGAGCCGACACACAAATTTGGAGTGCATCCCGCTTCCTGATCTTAGAACTTGATTTCTGCAGTGCCCTAATAGGTGCCATCATCACCACCCCTACACCAGGCCAACAGACACTGGTTTGAAGAGAGCTGAAAACATATTTGCTCAAGCTTTTCTGGCATTATTTTTTATATGCTTTTACAATAACATTCCTCCTGACACACAGCTGATGGACACATTCCTCCCAGTGGCCTTTGAAACCAATAAATCATCCCCAAGGACCAACTAGCCAGCCGAAAGAATGTGTCATGCTCTCTCACACACTGGCAACTGTGGAAACAAATGTAGTTATATATTGCCTTTTGCCCCCACGCGCCCCCCCAAACTTCAACACTCCTGGATTCTCACACAGAGCTGAGCCTGCTCGCTTGCAGAAATGAACTGAACGCTGTTGCCAAGAATGACTGGACTGCCCCAACCTGGTCATTATATGAGCCTTGGCAAACAAACAGAAGACATGTGCTGCCCTTTAGACGCTCAATCCCTGTGTAAATGTCACTGCCCTTTTAGCAGTAGCTATGTCCTCTCTAGAATATATCATTAGTTCAGGCAGGCAGCAGAATGGCATGTAGAGAGGAAAGCCAGACTCATGTTCAGGGGTGTAAAATTTTTCACTTCTAAATTATGCTCAAAAACCCCAAGCAGTTTGCTCTTGTGATGTCTCTGCTCCATGTATCCAAGTGGCAAGGTAAAAGCAAGCATTGGCTACATACCCAAAGGGGATTGTGCACTGGCCAATTAAGCCTCAGGCTGAGAAGGGAGATTTTTAGGGGATGAAGAGTTTTGCGACTGTCCTTCTCCAAGCACAGTTCAGGTTCCCATTCTTCAAACACTTTTGGCAATAATTAATAATAACAGTGGTATTCATTAAGTGCTTACTATGTGCCAAGCTCTGTTCTAACCCCTGGGGTAGATACAAGGTTATCAGTTTGGACACAGTCCCTGTCCCAAATGGGGCTCACAGTATTAATTCCCCATTTTACAGATGAAGTAACTGAGGCACAGAGAAGTGATCTGTCCAAGGTCACACAGCGGGCTTGTGGCAGAGCTGGGATTAGAACCCATGTTCTGATTTTCAGGCCCTTGGTCTTTCCACTAGGCCACACAGCTTCTCATGGTCACATCTCCCCCTCTTGCTCTTACATTGAGGCACAAAGGAAGGGAAATGACTACACTGACAGCGGAAGGTAATTCAGTTCAAGGAGGCACAGAGAGAGAATATTTCTTTCCTTTGGACAGAAGGGAAATGTGGATGATTTCCCTGGGCTTTCATTTCCCTTAAAATTTCACATTTTCTCCTGTCTCCAGAACACCTTCATGTGGATGCTTGGCCAGCCATTTAAATCCAATATGCCAAAAAATGTCCTTTTTGCCTTCACCCGTCATGTCCTGCCAGTTTTTCCCACCCCAGTATCTCTTTGATCTATTCCTTGCTCCCCGGGATTATGGCCACTGCTCTGGCCCAAATCCTTATCACCTCCCAAATGCATTCCTTTATTGATCTCCTATTGATCTCCTTAACTCCAGCCTCTCTTCTCTTCAGACCTTCCTACACACAGCTGTCTGGAACATCTTCCTAAAATTCCATTCTGTACACATCAGTCCTCTTCAAGGACTGTGGTGCATTTTCAGTGATCTGTCCCTCAGAAATTGACCTTTCTATTAGTTAGGAAAAAAGCTACCAAATCTTATTTTTGCAAAAATCCCTTACAACCACAAATGCAATATGGCTTTTATCAGCTGTGTAATTTTCCCGGCACTTTTGTTCAGTGCTTTATATGATAGAAGCACTTGTGTTAAGAAATGCTCCCACATGCATAGGATAAATGCTGACTGAGAATGGGGAAGCCCAAAATGCTTTTCTGAGAAGCCAAAGCAGTTACAAAACCAGAGATGAACAGAAATTCTACTCTGGCAGATTGGATAAAGATCCACTTTCAAAGTCACTTCATGGTTTGCAACTATGAGAAGCAGCAAGGTTTGGTGGAGAAAGCACAGGCCTGCGAGTCAGAGGTCAGGAGTTCTAATCCTTACTCCGCCACTTGTCTGCTGTGTGACCTTGGCCAAAGCACCTAACTTCTCTGTGCCTTAGTTACCACATCTGTAAAACAGGGATTGAGACTGAGCCCATGTGCCCAACCTGATTTGTTTGTACCCACCCCAGTGCCCGGCACATAGTAAGTACTTAACAAATGCCATCATTATTATTATTATGCCACCTTAAGTGAGAATGCCACCATTCTTGAACACAAGGAGAAAATTTCATGAACTTAACTTGGATAAATTACAAAAACCAATCAAGGTACTAATTGAATGTTTACATAAATTGCTCTAGAGACAGTGCTGACCTAAACATGCTGATGAGCAACCTTACCAGCACCCAAAAGGCCAAGGGATTTTCCTCACCCAACAGAAAACCTTCCTCTGTTTTGTCACAGGTTAAGGAAAAGTACTACCAAAAAGCCTTCTAACCAGCGCTAGTTCTGCCTTTCCATTCAGGCCCCAGTTATGGAGGTGATGAGAAAAATCTTGGACCAATAGGAGTGGTGCTCCCCCTCTAAACTGTAAGCTCACTGTGGACAGGGAACGTCTAACTCTGTTGTATTGCACTTTTCCAAGCATTTAGTACAGTGGTCTCACACAGTAAGCGCTCCACAGATAAGACTGGTTGATTGATTCTGGAAGAGAAACACTTAGCAAGGGCTGTCCTGACTACTGAAAGTTTTGTTACAAATGCTTTACTGTTATTTAACATTAATACGAGTTTTCATTCTAGGCATCATTTTCTCCGTTAAACTGTATAAGTTCCTCAAAAGCAAAGACTATATCAATATCAGGTGTGTAATTCTCCCAGCACTTTGTTGTCTGCTTAATATGGTGAAAACACGTGTACTGAAAAATGTTCCCACATGCATGTAAACCTGTGTCATGGGGAAAATTTTCCTTGTGATGCATGTACTAAGCAATCAGTTAAACGTTTATTACTTTGTAATGCTTTCCTCAATTCTAGGAGCCGTGAGGAATGCAGATATGTCCCCATTCAGGAACTTCTAATCACACAGATTGTTCCTGTGACGTTACACATAACTATGCTTCTGTTGTCTTGAGGGAGAGAAATAGGATGCATTTAAAAATAGACGATTTTTAAAAACTCTACAAACATTTAAAGATTGGGTTAGAGTTACCTACAGCGTTGCCAGTTGTTATTAAATAGATTGTGCTACATTCTACACGATTAAACTTTGAACATGGGAGTTTTCATTCTCAAGTATACTTCTCGGGAAAGCAATTCTGTCAGACTGAATTTATGAGCTAGACTCTCTCACAGACAAAAGCAGGTGGTCTCAACCGAAGCTAAAGGAGCAACTGGGAATGCAATTACTGGCCACTACATTGCCCACTTTAAAATTTGCAAAAGCACAAAATTTGGTCACAAATAAAAGTGTGAATTTTTAGGTAAGGCAATGCTGATCACTGTTGATCTCAACCTCCATTACTGATCAAGAGCTGGGAAGAATGAACCTTTCCAAAAATTTGGAGAACTTCAACAGTTCATTTTTGCTTTAATTACTAATAGCACTTTTTGTTATGTATACAGACCCAATATACTGACACTAAATTTCCATTCACCAAGCACACAGTTTTACTTCTTTGATTGATTTTGTGTCCAAATAGTCTGGATTTCTGGGAAGGAAAATTATCAGAGTTATTTATTATATGAGCAAGGTAAACTGAACTAACATGCTGTTCTTGTTCCAAAGAGGAATGTGTATTCTTGTGGAAAAACAGAGGTGAGAACACTTTTTGAGGCAGCATGGCCTAGTGGAGAGAGCCCAGGCCTAGGAGTCAGGAGATCTGGGTTTAAATCCTGCCTATGTCACTTTCCTGTGGAGTGACCTTGGGTATGTCACTGAACTCGATTCCTCAGTTACCTCAGGTACAAAATGGGAATTAAATACCTGTTCCCTCTCCCCCTGAAGCTGCAACCCCATAAATGTCTGGGACTGTTTCTGATCTGACTATCTTAATTATCTCTACATTTAGCATAATGTTTGACACATAGTTAGCACTTAACATACCAAAATTAAAATTATTATTAGGTAGCAATGTGCTTATTCTTCGACACTGCTCTCTCGTTCACCCCTCACATCCAAGCTGTCACCAAAACCTGCCGGTCTCAGCTCCGCAACATTGCCAAGATCTGCCCTTTCCTCTCCATCCAAACTGCTACCCTGCTTGTTCAAGCTCTCATCCTATCCCGTCTGGACTACTGTATCAGCCTCCTCTCTGATCTCCCATCCTCTTGTCTCTCCCCACTTCAATCCATACTTCACGCCGCTGCCCGGATTATCTTTGTCCAGAAACGCTCTGGACATATTTTTCCCCTCCTCAAAAATCTCCAGTGGCTACCAATCAACCTACGCATCAGGCAGAAACTCCTCACCCTGGGCTTCAAGGCTGTCCATCACCTCGCCCCCTTCTACCTCACCTCCCTTCTCTCCTTCTCCACCCCAGCCCACACCCTCCACTCCTCTGCCGCTAATCTCCTCACCGTGCCTCGTTCTCACCTGTCCTGCCGTCGACCTCCGGCCCACATCATCCCCCTGGCCTGGAATGCCCTCCCTCCGCACATCCGTCAAGCTAGCTCTCTTCCTCCCTTCAAGGCCCTACTGAGAGCTCACCTCCTCCAGGAGGCCTTCCCAGACTGAGCCCCCTCATTCCTCTCCCTCTCCTCCCCCTCTCCATTCCCCCTGCCTTACCTCCTTCCCTTCCCCACAGCACCTGTATATATGTTTGTACATATTTATTACTCTATTTATTGATTTATTTTACTTGTACATATCTATTCTATTTATTTTATTTTGTTAATATGTTTGGTTTTGTTCTCTGTCTCCCCCTTCTAGACTGCGAGCCCACTGTTGGGTAGGAACCATCTCTATATGCTGCCAACCTGTACTTCCCAAGTGCTTAGTACAGTGCACTGCACACAGTAAGCACTCAATAAATACAATTGATTGATTGATGGACTGATTATGAAATATGACACATGTTAATTTGGGAGATTGGCTTATCAAAAGTTAGCCCATAATTAAGTCCAGGATTTTAATAAAACTAAACTATAAACTCCAGAGCAGTGATTTCTTCTTCCATATGGTTCATTCAGCCTCCTCAAAAGTACTGTAGAAGAGCATATATAAACATCATTAAATTAAAAATCATATTTAGAAGGCAGCTGTCATCAATTAAACATAATAGCTAAGTAATGCCCAGTCATGCTATGACTCATTATTATTATCTGTCAACAACCTAACAATTTATTTATTTTAAATTAAATCTGAAGAAAACCATGTGTTTTGTACCTATCCGGGAGAGCAGACCAGTCAAAATATACATGACCCCCGAGTAAATGCTATCAAAGAAACCTAGGTGTGAGAACCAATTAAAAAACTAGTTTATGTTCAAAGTGAAATGCCATAGGAAGAAGCAAATTATTTCCATGAGCCAAGATAATGGTCTCAAACCAATGCATTCAAGATAGAGTTTGCTTCATTTTGAAGTTCAGCTCGAGCTGGGAAACAAGAAGGAATGCATCCCTGGAAAATGTTAAAAAAAAATCCTACAACCAAGAACTATTCACAAAGAGAAAAATCCTACAACCTAAATGAATTCTAGGATTTCAGATTCTATTTATGTTTCTGATTTCCTCCCTTCATATTTTTCATCCTGTAAATCTAGATTTCAATAGAAAAGATGAGAACTCATTTTGGAGCTTAACACAGCATGAGTATTCCAACAGACTGAAGGCTTTTTTTTTTTTATGAAAATGGCCAACATCTCAAGTTTCTCTTCCCTTAAAGTTTCCCAGATAGACATAAAGGCATATAAATACAATCTCTTTCTTTCTCGGTCTCTCTCTGTCTGCTTCTGCCTGTCTGTCTGTCCCCCCCCGCCCCCCACTTTGTTTTCTATTGCCTGCAAGAGTCTATCTGTGCAGGCTGAAAAGACAGACAGGGGACTGACATTCCCTTTTGCATTGTGTGCTTGCAATTAAAAACCTTTATTGTGCTGATATGCATGTTCTCTACAGCATCTGTCTCTTTACGCTTACCTCATGGTATCCCAATTGTCATTAGGCTCAAGTACAGCAAACCCTCTTCAAATTGCTGCCTGGTTGCAGTGTTTTCCCAACTATTCCGAGTTATTTGCAGTGCAACCATTTGCTATGAGCTTTTTTTCTCAGTGCTGGTGAAATGACTTTGAGAACCATGTTTTCGATAAGCTTGCCTTGTTATCTGATGCTGACTGTGGTTCTTGGGTGACCCAGGAGAAACTGATGGAACCAGATGAATTTTTTGTACTAGGACTCGGCCAGTCAAACAAGAAAATATTAGCTTTTTACTTCTCTAAATTGATATGGATTTTGGTGTCCTGATAATAAGAATAATAATAGTGTTAATTGCTAAGCACTTACTTTTTGCCCTACACGGTACTAAACCCTGGGACAGATACAATATAATCAGATCGTACACAGTCCTTTTCCCACAAGGGGCTCACAGTCTAAATAGTAGGGAGAATAGGTATTGAATCCCCATTTTACAGATGAGACCCAGAAGTGACTTGCCCAAGATCACATAGCAAACTGAAGAGCTGGGATTAGCAATCAGGTTCTCTAATTTCTAGGCCCATATTCCTTCACTAGGCTACACTGCTTCTCCACAAAGCTTGGGAAAGTACAATTTACGGAAGAGATATGATCCCTGCCCTTGAAGAGCTTACAGTGTCACAATCTAACCGTACTATTGTACTATACTCTGTCAATCTGACAAAAGTCAGACTGGCCTTTTTATTCATCTTCATTATCCATGCATTAGATCCATTAGATCTAATGGATAGTCCTTCCTGGGTCATCCTCATCTTCAGAGTGAAGAGGAAGGGTTTGATAGGTTTAATCCTAGTCAATTTATTCTGTGCCCCTATGCTCTGGGTTGCAACAGGGGAACTGAAAGGTCAAGTTAGAATATGCTTCTGAGCAAAGAATGTATCAGCCAACTCTGTAAAACTGTGCTCTCCCAAGCGCTTAATAAAGTGCTCTGCACACAGGAAGAACTCAATAAATATGACTGATTGGCAGACTGATGGAGGCACTGAGAAATTCTTCCAGCTCTTCAGACTACCAGGATCATTGAAAGTTTTTGAGGCAGGAATTGCTGAATGCTGATGAGAGTGTCCTTGAGTCACAGTGCCAAGTCGGCTGCAAATGATAATGAATTCTGCTCTAGATTTGGTATAAAATTATGGCCTGACAATAAGTCTTTAGAAAACAAAGGTTACCTACCAGCACATACCTGAGAAACTCTACACAAAACCAAGGATTTTCATTAACCCCATAAAACTTCACCAACTGCTTACATACAGTGACTTAGTGCTTGAACAATTAGTATTGGTGTTAGGCCTCTTAATTTCCATTCCCAGTTTGTCACCAACCTGTATGACACTCACCATCTAAGTATGTACCTTTGCCTCTGAATAACCTTTCTTTAAAAAAGGCCACACTGGCCTATAAACAGCAAAATACAGAATTTGTGTGGAATTGGCTTTGACCAATTATTTTAATAGCTTTTCTTTTTTTAATGGTATTTGTTAAGCACTTACTATGTTCCAGATACTAAGGGCTATGGTAGATACAAGCTTATCAGGGTAATCAGTCCATATCCCATATGGAGCTCACAATATTAATCACCATTTTACAGATGAGGTAACTGAGGCATAGATAAGTTAAGTGACTTGCCCAAGGTCAGACAAGTGGCAGAACTGGGATTAATAATGATAAGCGCTTACTATGTGCCAAGCACTGGGTTCTTCTGACTCCCAAGTCAGTGCTCTATCCATTTGGCCACACTGTTTCTCATAAGGAAGGACATAAAAAATATCTTAAATTTAGGTAAAATAAATCAACCAGGTTGAGATTTTGTCAACTTGCTACGGTTCAGGACCTCGTCCAGGTAATCAGTCCCAGTTTATATTATACTTTGCAGAAGCCCTCCAATACATAATTGTTTATCAACCAAAAATGCTCCTAAGACCATGGAAGACTCTCTTGTAATTGGGCAGTCATACAAATAAGGGATTCCTAAAATTAGGAACATTCTTTAGGAGTGAAAATTACAGTGAATTACCATGAAAGGAACACAGACATTCTCGAAAATCTCCACGACATTCACATGGATTTACAACTAAACTGTTCTATTTGCCCATTTGATACTGTAATATACTGTCTAGGATACTGACTAGGAGATTCTAAACATCTCTCACCTCAGGCCATGTCCCTTCTTCTACCCAAAGTTGCCTCAGAAGTTATGAAAGCATGAGTAGGAAGGGTTCCAGGATTCAGTAATATCCCTAAGGACTGCCTCAAGTTTGGAGGATGCCTACAGTTGGACTGGCCCTAGCTCCCAGCAAGCACCAGTCTTTTGCTATTAGTACTGTTAAGTGTGTGTACAGTATGGACAAGATCTTGTCCTCCCATAGGTCTTTTCTGCCTCAAACACATGCCCAGGTGAATTTCACTGTTAGCAGCATCTTCAGGAGGGAAAGATACGTACACAGTTACAGGGTTATAGAACATTTCAGACCTTGCTCAATAGCAGGAGCTACAGCAACTGGAAGGATTGACCTAGGCTGGATTCAGTTCCTTTATGCTTGCAAGGTTCCTGGCTATCTTCATCCTTCAGCTATCTTCATGGATTCATCCTTTCGGAGCCTTCTCCCATCCTATGGGGAAAGCTGACAGCTCCAGAGACTACCCCCTCCCCATATCCCTCCTCTGATTCTAATAATAGTAATAATAATAGTCGTGGCATTTGTTATGTAATAAATGCTGGGGTGGATACAAGCCAATTGGGTTGGACATAGTCCCTGTTCTTCATGGGGATACAGTCTCAATCCCCACTTCACAGATGAGTTAACTGAGGACCAGAGAAGTGAAGTGACTTGCACAAGGTCACAGAGCAGATTTGTGGTGGAGCCAGGATTATAACCCATGACCTTCTGACTAGCAGGCACATGCTCTATCAACTAGGCCATGCTGCTTCTGCAGTAGTAGTAGTATTTATTAAATACTTATCAGTCAATTGTACTTATTAAGCACATTGTATTATAGTATTATTATATTGTGTGCAGAGTACTGTACTAAGCACTTGGGAGAGTGCAATATAACAGAGTGGGTTGACATTTCCTGTTTGTAGAGAATTGTAGTAAGCACTGGTGGCATTGTCTTTCCCATCTCTGTTGACGGCACTATCATCCTTCCCGTCTCACAAGCCCGCAACCTTGGTGTCATCCTCGACTCCGCTCTCTCATTCACCCCTCACATCCAAGCCGTCACCAAAACCTGCCGGTCTCAGCTCCGCAACATTGCCAAGATCCGCCCTTTCCTCTCCATCCAAACCGCTACCCTGCTAATTCAAGCTCTCATCCTATCCCGTCTGGACTACTGCACTAGCCTTCTCTCTGATCTCCCATCCTCGTGTCTCTCTCCACTTCAATCCATACTTCATGCTGCTGCCCGGATTATCTTTGTCCAGAAACGCTCTGGACATATCACTCCCCTCCTCAAAAACCTCCAATGGCTACCGATCAATCTGCGCATCAGGCAGAAACTCCTCACCCTGGGCTTCAAGGCTCTCCATCACCTCGCCCCCTCCTACCTCACCTCCCTTCTCTCCTTCTACTGCCCAGCCCGCACCCTCCGCTCCTCCACCACTAATCTCCTCACTGTACCTCGCTCTCGCCTGTCCCGCCATCGACCCCCGGCCCACGTCATCCCCCGGGCCTGGAATGCCCTCCCTCTGCCCATCCGCCAAGCTAGCTCTCTTCCTTCCTTCAAGGCCCTGCTGAGAGCTCACCTCCTCCAGGAGGCCTTCCCAGACTGAGCCCCTTCTTTCCTCTCCCCCTCGTCCCCCTCTCCATCCCCCCGCCTTACCGCCTTCCCCTCCCCACAGCACCTGTATATATGTATATATGGTTGTACATATTTATTACTCTGTTTATTTATTTATTTATTTATTTTACTTGTACATTTCTATCCTACTTATTTTATTTTGTTGGTATGTTTGGTTCTGTTCTCTGTCTCCCCCTTTTAGACTGTGAGCCCACTATCGGGTAGGGACTGTCTCTATGTGATGCCAATTTGTACTTCCCAAGCGCTTAGTACAGTGCTCTGCACATAGTAAGCGCTCAATAAATACGATTGATTGATTGATTGATTGATTGTGAAGGTAACTTGAGGGAAGCTGTGCAAGAACGGCAGGGATGTCAAGGAAGAAAGGGAGTTGCACAAATCAAAAAAACTATCTTGTGCTTGCCTTGTTATCTCTGGGATGACTCTCTTTTATTGCATTCTCCAAAGTGCTTAGTACTGTGCTGTGCACACAGTAAGCATTCAATAATAATAATAATAATGATGGTATTTGTTAAGCGCTTCTATGTGTGAAGCACTGTTCTAGGCACTGGGGGGGATACAAGGTGATCAGGTTGTCCACCATGGGGCTCACAGTCTTAATCCCCATTTTACAGATGAGGTAACTGAGGCACTGTGAAGTCAAGTGGCTTGCCCAAAGTCACACAACTGACAAGTGGCGGAGCTGGGATTAGAACCCATGACCTCCGACTCCCAAGCCTGTGCTCTTTCTTTTTATTTGAGAAGAGCCACGCTGCTTCTCAATAAATATCACTGGTTGATTGACTGACTGGGTACCCAGGACCACCTTCCACTGCTCCCAAGCAGAAAGAGTCAGCCTTTTACCCACTGGGTTTGTGCACTCTGAACAAGTGAAAGCATGAGATCCTTTCTGCATGTACTGTCCCATCTCTCTATCCATAAGGGCTCTGCAAGATTGAGGTCTCTGAGATGTTGCTCTTGCCACTGAGCACAACAAAATGATGTTTCCCCATTAATCCAAAGCACAGGTGAAAAATAATTCAATACTTTTGCTATTATCAAAAGAAAACATATCAACCATTTTGAGGACTAAACATTTCTAATATCTATTGGGCATCTAACACTGGCTAAGTGGAGAATGAAAAAGCATTAATTACAACCAATTTTCTACATACACCCACTTCCTGCCCATTTCTGGCTCTGACATTAAAATAGCTTTGAACTGAGCAAGAAATAGTAGTAATGTTACCAGGAGCTGTGAATGATCTCAGGGTCAGAAAGGCAGTGGGATGGGGAACACACTGGATAAGTAAATTGAGAAGGACAAATGGCCCTGGGAGAATATGGTTTATGGCCCTAAATGGTTTCTTTAATGCTTCAAAAAGATCATTGACTGCTGAAGAGGACAGAATTGAAAATTCCCATTTCTGGGATCCTGGACCATGATTTGTTTCATGACCCCAATGGGCAAATAATCATCTGTTCCTAGCCAAATGCTGGCACCAGGAGGGGCCCAGTGAATTGTCCCAAACAGCTAGAAAATGCTTGGGAGCAGATGGGAATCAATTTAATTACCAGGGGGCAGAAGTTTCTATTAGGGGTAGGGATGACTGAATGAATGAATGAATATAAACCCAGTTCTCTTATAATGCCAGGATTGAGTTTTTCAAGACCTCACATTAAGGAAAGGCTCACATTGTAGAAGTCGCCCATTCCAACACCATGTGCCTGCAAACAAGTAGGTTCATCGATAACATGGCACGCCAAGACCAAATAGACACCCTTTGTGTGACCCACTTGAAAGAGCACAGGCCTTGGGGTCAGAGGACTTAGGTTCTAATTCCATCTCTGCCACTTGTCTGCTGTGTGACCTTGGGTAAATCACTTAACTCCTCTGTGCCCCAGCTACCTCATCAGTAAAATGGGGATTAGGACTGTCCACGTGGGGCATGGATTATGTCCAAACTGATTAGCTTGTATCTCCCCCAGTACTTTAGTATGCTGCCTGGCACACAGTAAATGCTTAACAGATACTATTAAATAAAAAGAAAAAAAAAAAGAAAAAAAAAGGAGAACATTCCCCAAGTAGTGGTGGTAGGCTGTGCATGTCTAATTGGTATGCAGCCCTAAACTAGGACTTGGAAATTATGGAATAAAGTGGTACATTCCCTGCTCACACAGAGTTTACACTCCAATGCAGACAAATATATCATCATCATCATCAATCGTATTTATTGAGCGCTTACTGTGTGCAGAGCACTGTACCAAGCGCTTGGGAAGTACAAGTTGGCAACATATAGAGACAGTCCCTACCCAACAGTGGGCTCACAGTCTAAAAGGGGGAGACAGAGAACAAAACCAAACATACCAACAAAATAAAATAAATAGAATAGATATGTACAAGTAAAATAAATAGAGTAACAAATATGTACAAACATATATACATATATACAGGTGCTGTGGGGAAGGGAAGGAGGTAAGATGGGGGGCGGAGAGGGGAAAGAGGGGGAGAGGAAGGAAGGGGCTCAGTCTGGGAAGGCCTCCTGGAGGAGGTGAGCTCTCAGTAGGGCCTTGAAGGGAGGAAGAGAGCTAGCTTGGCGGATGGGCAGAGGGAGGGCATTCCAGGCCCAGGGGATGATGTGGGCCGGGGGTCGATGGCGAGACAGGCGAGAACGAGGCACGGTGAGGAGATTAGCGGCAGAGGAGCGGAGGGTGTGGGGTGGGCAGTAGAAGGAGAGAAGGGAGGTGAGGTAGGAGGGGGTGAGGTGATGGACAGCCTTGAAGCCCAGGGTGAGGAGTTTCTGCCTGATGCGCAGATTGATTGGTAGCCACGGGAGATTTTTGAGGAGGGGAGTAACATGCTCAGAGCGTTTCTGGACAAAGACAATCCGGGCAGCAGCATGAAGTATGGATTGAAGTGGGGAGAGACACGAGGATGGGAGATCAGAGAGAAGGCTGATGCAGTAGTCCAGACGGGATAGGATGAGAGCTTGAACGAGAAGGGTAGTGGTGTGGATGGAGAGGAAAGGGCGGATCTTGGCAATGTTGCGGAGCTGAGACCGGCAGGTTTTGGTGACAGCTTGGATGTGAGTGACGGCTTGGATGTGAATATATTTACAGATGTAGGGAATATAAACAATTGGATGTAAAACTGAATACAAATATACACACGTGGATTGAGGAAGGGTATAAATACGTTCACAGAGTGTTAGCACTGGCCACTTAGTTTACATGCCATATGGGTGCTGGGAAATTAATCAGGGAAGAGTGCTCTAGTCAAAACATGGAGTGAAAACACATATTATGGCAGAACTGGGTGTACATCTCTTAGTACAAGTTTCTGCAAGAAAAGTTGCAAGATCAGACTTTTCACTGCAGAACTGAGGATAGCTGTGGAAGTCTTGGAGAAGCTATCATTTTAGTGGCTTCTCTAGGTATTTTTGAGCTGCTTAGCTCCTTGGCAGTAAGATTTCTCTCACTAATCTAGAAGTTATTTTAGTAATGGTTCTGAGCAGAGCGAAGTCAGGAATGTGAGTACATAGCACACTCAGAACAACTGACTATTCTTGAGTGGCTCATCATCACAAGAATTTATTAAGCACCCACTTTGTGCACAGTATCATGCTAGGTCATTGGGGATTATAAGAAAGAAGGTCCCTGCCTTGAGAAGTACATTAGTAATAATCCATTATCATTTCACCAAAGGAGCTCATTTTGACTAATTTCTCCAGTTCCTTAAAGGCAGAAATGTAAATGAAGCTTGCCTAATCAAACAAAATCCTTGAGTTTGGAAGAAAGGGATCCCTTCAAAGATAAATCTGAAGTGCTTATTTTAATGCTTGCTGGCATCAAAAGCTAAGATATGAATAGAAAAATCTGCACCTAACTAGGAACTTTCAACTTATAGGTCTGATTTATGTGCTATGCTAATCCTGTCTTTGGTTTCCACAATACATTAGGAGAGCCGTTAGGGCCTGAAATTTAACAAAATGAATAATGCAATGGAACTCAGAAGTTCAGAATCTTAAAAATAAACTTAAAACATACTTGCATAGTTAATACAAACTGGAAGAGAGGCAAGATAAGGCTAAGATGTTAAGCTCAAGGACGGAGAAGCTAAACAGGAACATTATGTCTAAGTGGGCTGCACATATTCGTGGGAGGTAGCAGAGCTAGAGGGTTTGGTAGTTTAAAGTCTTCTAGACTGTGAGCCCACTGTTAGGTAGGGAACATCTCTATATGTTGCCAACTTGTACTTCCCAAGCGCTTAGTACAGTGCTCTGCACACAGTAAGTGCTCAATAAATATGATTGATTGATTGATTTAAAGCCATGGATTAGTGTATGAAAACTAGTGATGGAGTCACCACTCCACCGCAGTGTCTAAAAATAAGGATCAATCAATAGTGTCTGAGTGCTTTCTGTGCAAAGAACATGGTACTAAATGATGGGAGAGTAATAATAATAATAATTATGGTATTTATTAAGCACTTACTATATGCCAAGTACTGTGGTAGATACAAAGCAATCAGGTTGTCCCACGTGGGGCTCACAGTCTTAATCCCCATTTTACAGATGAGGTACCTGAGGCACAGAGAAGTTAAGTTGTTTGCCCAAGGTCACAAAGCAGAAAAGTGATTGAGCCGGAATTAGAACCCACGTCCACTGACTCCCAAGTCCATGCTCTTTCCACTAAGCCATGCTGCTTTTCAATAATTATGTTACTTGTTAAGCACTTGCAATGTGCCAAACACTATTCTAAGTGCTGTGGTAGATACAAGTTAATCAAGTTGTACACAGTCCCTGTCATATAGGGCTCACAATCTTAATCCCCATTTTACAGATGAGGTAACTGAGGCCCAGAGAAGTGAAGTGATTTGCCCAAGGTCACACAGCAGACTTGAGGCTGAGTGAGGATTAGAACCCATGACCTTCTGATTCCCAGACCCATGCTCTATCCACTATGTCATGGAGCCGCTTGGCCTAATGAATAGAGCACGGGCCTCGGAGTCAGAAGGACCTGGGTTCTAGTCCCAGCTCTGCCATTTGTCTGCTGTATGACCTTGGGCAAATCACTTAACTTCTCTGGGCCTCAGTTACCTCACCTGTAAAATGGGGATTACAACTGTGAGTCCCCTTTGGGACACGGACTGTGTCCAATCTGATTACCTTCTATCTACCCTAGTGCTTAGAACAATGCCTGGCACATAGTAAGTGCTTAACAAATATCATAAAGGACAGAAACCTGAGAGGAGAGCAGTAGAAGCTGTACAGGAAGAGCGGTGAATGCCTTGTGTCAGTTATTTAGGGAGGAGCAACTTCACTTGTTTGGGGGTTTGAGGTAAACAAGCTCTTACAATCCAGCATTCCTGGATTACACTCTCATGGGTCTGCTACTTGACGTCATCAGACTCTCCCCAAAATAAAAACCATACTGCCCCTTTCAGAGGCCTTTGGGGATATCTCAGAGGTCAACTGGGCAGGTTCAGTTTTTAAACCATTTTTAAAACCAACGAACATGTCCTGGGTAGGAAACCATGCCACTTTTATGGCTGGTCTCTGAAAGAGCTACCGTTTCTTTTTGCTTCAGAATCATACCACTTGGTCTTTTGTGCAGGAGGGAAAAGTTAGACACTTTCAGTTCAGATGCAGAAAGTGAAAGCACCCCCACAAAGAAAAATTGTCCCACGTCTGACATCCAGGGGGGCCCTGCCCTTCCCATGAAGGGGGACTCTGGCGGATTGCTTCTTCATGGGGAAAGGGGAGGCGGAGGATGGAGGGACCCTAAGGCACTCAAATAGCTCTCTTTCCCCTACATATTCTCCCTCTTTCTCCTCTACAACCCAGCCCATGACATACTTCACCTTCCTAACAGTAAATAATTCAATGGGCCTCGATTTCATCTCTCTAAATATTGGCCCCTCCCTCATGTTTTCCTTTCTGCCAGGACATCAATTCTCCCTCTTCCCCCTTTATGGTACTTCCTAAGCACTTACTATTCTAAGCACTGGAGTAGGTAAAAGTTAGTCAGGCTGGATACAGTCCTTGTCCTACATGGGACTCACAGGCAAGTAGGAGGGAAAATAGGTAATGGAGAAGCAGCGTGGCTTAGTGGATATACCACGGGCCTGGGAATCAGGAGGTCATGGGTTCTAATCCTGTCTCCGCCACATGTCTGCTCTGTGACCTTGGGCAAGTCACTTCTCTGGGCCTCAGTTACCGCATCTGAAAAATGGGGATTAAGAGTGAAAGCCTTATGTGGTACAGGCACTGTGTTCAATCAGACTAACTTGTATCTACCCCAGCTCTTAGGACAATGCTTGACACATAGTAATCACTTATCATAATTATTATTATTGAATCTCCATTTTGCAGGCAATGGAAATTGAACACATAGAAGTTGTGACTTGCCCAAGGTCACAGAGGAAGCAAGTGGAAGAGCTAGGATTAGAACACAGTGCTTTCCCTTCACATGCAGCAGACACTGGCCCCTTCATGTTTAAATCTCTGTTAATGTCACATTTTCCCAAGAGGCTAACTCATCTCCTCTCCTATGCACTTAAATGTTTACCTCCTGAGCACATGGGTACTCATACTCACCCTTCCCCTAACCCTGCCAGCACTTACATAGATAATAATAATAATAATGATAATGGTATTTGTTAAGCCCTTACTATGTGCCAAGTACTGTACTGAGCACTGGGGTGAACGCAAGCAAATCAGGTTGGATGCAGTCACTGTCCCACGTGGAGCTCACAATCTCAATTCCCATTTTATTGATGAGGTAACTGACGCACTGTCCCACGTGGAGCTCACAGTCTCAATTCCCATTTTATTGATGAGGTAACTGACGCACTGTCCCACGTGGAGCTCACAATCTCAACTGCCATTTTATTGATGAGGTAACTGATGCACTGCCCCACGTGGAGCTCACAATCTCAATTCCCATTTTCTTGATGAGGTAACTGAGGCACAGAGAAGTGAAGTGACTTGCCAAAGGTCACACAGCAGATATGTGGTGGAGCTGGAGTTAGAACTCATAACCTTCTGACTCTCAGGCCCGTTTTCTAAAGATAACTTTAAACTTTAAGGTGTTCTCTTACCTTATTATAGTGTCTGTCTCCACCATTCATTCAATCATATTACGCGTCTACTGTGTGTAAAGCACTGTTGAAAACCCCATGAGGGCCACCAGGATTTCACCTACTAACACTGTTTGCTCCCAAGCATTTAGCCTAGGGCTCAACACAGATTAAACTGATCAATGAACACAATGGACTAAGTGACTGATTGGTAAAAGTTGCCCACACAACCCAGACTATCACACTCCATCTCTTTGTTGCATACATCCACCATCTCTCTTGGGGATAAGGGAGTCGGCGGAAGGAAGCATAAGACCCTCGAGGTCACCAGGAGGTGGAAGGGAACTTTAGCGGTTCCCACTCCATTGGTTAGAGGTTGGTGGTGGGAGGGGACGAGCCTTTTAACTCTCCTCTCCTTTTCCATTGCTTCTCCTTTACCAGTCGATCAATCATAAGGGCATCATACTAGTAAACTGTCCCAGGCACCGAATCTGAGAATGCTCATGCCTTAATAATAATAAAAATGGCATTTACTAAGCGTTTACTATGTGCAAAGCACTGTTCTAAGTGCTGGGGAGGTTACAAGGTGATAAAGTTGTCCCACAGGGGGCTCACAGTCTTAATCCCCATTTTACAGATGAGGAAACTGAGGCCTAGAGAAGTTAAGTGACTTGCCCAAAGTCACACAGCTGACAATTGGCAGAGCTGGGATTCGAACCCACGACCTCTGACTCCAAAGCCCGGGCTCTTTCCACTGAGCCACGCTGCTTAACCACTGAACAACATGGCCTAGTGGAAAGAGCACAACCCCGGAAGGCAGTGAACCTGTGTTCTAATCCCAGCTCTGTCACATGGTCAAGTCATTTACCTTCTCTGTGCTTCAGTTAACTCATCTGTAAAATGGGGATTATGACAATGAGCCCCAAGTGGGACAGGGACTGTATCTGACCTGATTACCTTGTATCTACTCCAATGCCTAGAACAGTGCTTGGCACATAGTAAGCACTTAAAAATCAAAAATCATAGTAAGCACTTAAAAATTAAAAATTATTATTATTATTATCTTCTGAAATTTACAAATTTAAAACTTGACCCATCAAAATAGCTAAATGTCAGTTTTGTAAAGAGAGTTTGCTATGGACTATGACTGCTTTCTAATTTACCTGAGTCCAAAGCTAAATTGGGAGAAGCAGCCAACAGAGAAGATGCAATGGATTTCCATAATGTTTAATGAGCTTATTATGTTTAATGTTTTATTTCCTGAGCCACTGTGAAAGGTTACTTTAAAGGTTAGAATGGAATGGGTGTAAATGTCAGAGATGACAAATGTTGTATGTAAAAACTCATATTATCAGCACTTTTAATACCAAAAGTAATAATTGTGGAAAACGACTCATTTTTTTTTTAAGTTGATCAAGGCATGAAAGCCCACCACTGAACATGACGATGAGTCAAAAGAGTAAGTTCAGTTTCACATAATGTTACACCTCCTTCCAAGAGGCCTGCTCCAATTAAACCCTCTTTTCCTTGCTCCCTTCTCATCTACGCCATCTGTCTGGGACCCCACAGCACTAATGGGCATATCCTTAAATTATAGATTATAAATTATGCATTTATATTAATTTCTGTTTTCCTTCCTGTAAACTCACTGTGGGCAGGGAACGTCTTTGCTACCTGTTGTAGTGTACTCTCCCAAGTGCTTATACAGTGCTCTGCACATAGTAAGGGCTCTATAAATATCGTTTACTGATTGATCTAATTACACTTTTTACTGATTTATTCTGTAAGATACAGTTTATTCTTGGGCTAATATTGCACACTTTCTGTACACCTTTAAAGGGGTAAATGACTGATTATATAATCTCTCAGATTGTTAAAATCACTGTCTTTGACTATTACCTAAAACATGCTATAATGACCTAATATGCATCACTTAGGTACCATTGTCATTTGAAAAGAGAATATGTTGCCACTTGGAAAGATAATCTGTACCTTCAATTAGAAACCGGTCTGGCTAGTACACTTACTATATCAGTTCTAATACCACCAAGAGATCCAAATAAATTTCATAGCTAAGCTTCATAAAATCATTTTATTAAAAAATATGATGCAACCAGCTAATGAAGAAGCCAACTATGCAATTGTTCCTCGATTAAAAACATATTCTTATTGGTTATTTACAATATATTAATCAACTGGGCTTTGTTCAAGTGCTATTAGTGCAAGCACATTTTTTACTTTTATTCAGCAGATTCCTCTAAAATACTCACATGACTTAGCAGTGGATGAGAATCCTAGTGCATTTATATTTTAGGATCAATGATAATGACCTTAACCCTACTAACCTCAGAGAAGCAGCATGGCTCAGTGGAAACAGCACGGGCTTTGGAGTCAGGGGTCATGGGTTTGAATCCCAGTTCCGCCACATGTCTGCTGTGTGACCTTGGGCAAGTCACTTAACTTCTCTGAGCCTCAGTTACCTCATCTGTAAAATGGGGATTGACTGTGAGCCCCAAGTGGGACAACCTGATCACGTTGTATCCCCCCCCAGCACTTAGAACAGTGCTTTGCACATAGTAAGTGCTTAACAAATGCCATCATCATTATTACTATTATTATTAACCCTAAGGACAACTCCCAACAGTCAAGAAGAAATTTTTAAAAAATCGACGTGACTGTCCACCTTGTTTCATTGTAAACGTATAGGGGTAAAGAATCAATAATTAATCATATTGAGTGCTTACTGTGTGCAGAGCACAGTACTAAGTACTACAACACAACAATTGGCAGACACTTTCCAGTAATTTCCATATGTTCAAAAGCAATTAGGAAATACAAAAAAAAACCCCATCATTTCAGAACTTTAACAAAAATATTGATCAAACAGCTCTGGGACTAAAGAACATAATTTTCTGTTTTATTTTATGTTGCTTTCTCCAGCTATATATTATTACCGTAATTATATTATTATCGTAATTCAGAAAGTAAATGGAGCTGTATTCAGAAAATACAGTGTCATATTGTCTTCTCTTTGGTAATTCACTTCAATTATATTTATTAAGTGCTTATTCCTGTTTCTCCTCTTATCTCTCTGGTCCTTCATTCTCAGTCTCCTTTGTGGGCTTCTCCTCCTCCTCCCATCCCCTTACTGTAGGGGTTCCTCAAGGGTCAATTCTTGGTCCCCTTCTGTTCTCCATCTATACTCACTCCCTTGGTAAACTCATTCTCTCCCATGGATTCGGCTATCATCTCTGCACTGATGACACCCAAATCTACATCTCCTCCCCATTCTCTCTCCCTCCCTCTAGGCTCGTATATCCTCCTGCCTTCAGGACATCTCCATGTGGATGTCTGCCCACCATCTAAAACTCAACATGTCCAAGACTGAGCTCTTTATCTTCCCTCCCAAACCCTGTCCTCTCCCCGTCTTTTCAGTCACTGTGGACAGCACTACCATCCTTCCTGACTCACAAGCTTGCAACCTTGGTGTCATCCTTGACTCCGGTCTCTCATTCACCCCACACATCCAATCCGTCACCAAAACTTGCCGGTCTCACCTCCACAACATCGCCACGATCCACCCTTTCCTCTCCATCCAAACCGCTACCCTACTGGCTCAATCTCTCGTCCTATCCCGACTGGATTACTGCATCAGCCTCCTTTCTGATCTCCCATCCTCCTGTCTCTCCCCGCTTCAGTCTATACTTCACTCTGCTGCCCAGATTATCTTTGTACAGAAACACTCAGGGCATGTCATTCCCCTCCTCAAAAATCTCAAGTGGTTGCCTATCAAACTTCGAATAAAGCAAAAACTCCTCACTCTCGGCTGCAAGGCTCTCCATCACCTCTCTCCCTCCTACCTCACCTCCCTTCTCTCCTTTTATAGCCCAGCCCACACACTTTGCTCCTCTGCTGCTAACCTCCTCACTGTGCCTCGTTCTCGCCTGTTCCTCCGTTGACCCCTGTCCCACGTCCTACCTTTGGCCTGGAATGCCCTCCCTCCACACATCCGCCAAACAAAGCCCTACTGAGGCTCATCTCCCCCAGGAGGCCTTTCCAGACTGAGCCCCCCGCTTATACTTTACTCCTCCTCCCCTCCCCACCGCTCCCAGTCCCTCCCTCTGCCCCACCCTCTTCCCCTCCCCACAGCACGTGTGCATATTTGTACACATTTATTACTCTATTTTATTAATGATGCGCATATATCTACAATTCTATTTATTTTGATGATATTGACACCTGTCTACTTGTTCTGTTTTGCTGTCTCGCTCCCCCTTCTAGACTATGAGCCTGTTGTTGGGTAGGGACTGTCTCTAGATGTTGCTGAATTGTACTTTCCAAGAGCTTAGTACAGTGCTCTGCACATAGTAAGCACTCAATAAATATGATTGAATGAGTGGATACTAAGCGCCTATCCAAAATTGCTTTGTAGGGGTGCAAAATTTGGAATTTCAACACATTTTAGGCATTGAATCACAGCTGGGGTTTTTTGTAGGTATCAAGAGAGGTCCTTCTAATATCACTCACCATCAGGGAGAAACATAAGTAAATGCTTTTAATAATGAGCCCTCAGCTCCAGGAAGTCTGTCAGAATAGATTATGGCATTACCACCTAAACAGTTCTTAGGTAAGAAATGGCTCACCATTCTGGCTCCAACCACACCTAACCCAAGGACTGCTTTAAGGTAGAGTCATCAGTGTCAACACATAAAGGAGAAGTTAAATATTAACAGTGCTACTGGACATGTTTCTAGAGACATTTTGTGACTTTCTGAGGCTATTCCTGAGTTTGCTCGAAAATGAATGTCCAAAGCCATTCGACTCCGTTGTAAAAATGATCTTTCTTTACCACTTAGAAGTTCAAGACAGAGTTGACCACTCTGACCACCAAATTTTTCTATAGGAGATTTGCAGGTTTTACTCATAAAGCCCCAAATGTCTGGGGCTTAGATTTTTTCACTTTTCTTTGGTATTTGTTAAGTTCTTATTATGTGTCAAGCACTGTTCTAAGTCCTGAGGTAGATAGACCGTGAGCCACATGGGACTGTGAGGGTCGTGAGCCCGTTGTCGGGTAGGGACCATCTCTATACGTTGACAATTTGTACTTCCCAAGCACTTAGTACAGTGCTCTGTACACAGCAAGCGCTCAATAAATACGATCGAATGAATGAATGAATGACAGGGACTGTGTCTAGCCTGACACACTTCTAAGGGGGTAGGAGTAGGATTTAATCCCCATTTTACAGTTGAGAAAATTGTAGCATAGACAAGTTAAGTGACTTCCCAAGGTCACGCAGCAAGCAACTGGCAGAGTAGGAGTTAGAACCCAGGTCCTCTGACTCCCAGGACCTTTCCATTAGGCCATGCTGCTTCCCTCAAAAGCACTACCATTACAGAGCTGGAGTTAGCAAAATAATTCTTGGCCCTGAAACAAAAATTTCAAGACAACAGAAACCAATTTATCATATTTACTGATCACCTGTGTGCAGAGCACTGTACCAACTGCTTGGGAGAGTACAATATAACCGAGTTGGTAGACACATTCTCTGTCTACAATGAACAGGACTCGCTGCTAGAGAAGCAGCGTGGCTCAGTGGAAAGAGCAGGGGCTTTGGAGTCAGAGGTCATGGGTTCAAATCCCTGCTCTGCCAATTGTCAGCTGTGTGACTTTGGGCAAGTCACTTCACTTCTCTGGGCTTCAGTTACCTCATCTGTAAAATGGGGATTAAGACTGTGAGCCTCACGTGGGACAGCCTGATCACCTTGTAACCTCCCCAGTGCTTAGAACAGTGCTTTGCACATAGTAAGCGCTTAATAAATGCCACAATAATAATTATTATTATTAACAGGATGATTTAGCAAGCAAAAGAAATCACCAACAAGGTTTCAGACCCATAAACTTGCGTGGTTGAAATTAATGCTCAGGTTGAATACAACCAAATAGAATATTAATTTTTCTTTGCTTTGACTATTTGTCTAGGTTGGTATGGGCATATATATCTAGTTTACCGAACATCTAATTAGTACATTATTCTCAATAGGTGCTTGTTTATGGTTTCTTAAGAACCAGGGGCATATATATTCACTGAGCCCGATAAAGTTTGTTCATCTAATACAGAATTGTTGAAAACATAATAGCAACAAACATGATTCTACTGGTTAGAGAAATGTAAACTGTTTCATTTTCTTTGGCACTAGAGTTCTATTTAGCAATCAGTCAGTCAATCATATTTCCTCTCAGGGTCGCATGTGGGGAGTTTCCACTACTCTACCAGTATTGATTATGGGAGGGAGAGTCAAGCAGAGGCATACCCATTCCATTGCTAGTTTGGCCAGTGGCTAATGAGTGGAGGCAACCTGCTACCAGACAAAACTCACTTGCCCTGGGCAGCAGTGTCACGGGAGAGAGGTGAGGGTGGAGACTCAGGTTTACTGTGTGGATGGAGGTATTGTTAAACCACTTCTGTATTATTTTTTACCAAGAAAACTCTATGGATACACTACCAGAATGATTGCAGATGGAGGTGGGGTGTTCTGGGAGAGATGTGCCCATGACATAGCTATGGGTTGGAGACAACTCGACAGCATAAGACAATACAATCATATTTATTGAGTGCTTACTGTGTGCAGAGTACTATTCTAAGTGCTTGGGAGAGTACAGTAAACAATGCAAACAGATGTATTCCCTGCTCATAGCGAGTTTACAGTCTAGCGGGGAGACAGACATTAATATTAGATTAGTTCATTTCCTCCCACACAGCAACCCTGAAAAGTTTAATGCATTTCCCCAAAATGGACAATTTTCTTCTACCTGAAGACAGAGGCACAGGAATTGTAAATCTCAAAGGCACTTAATGAAGTTTAATTTCAAGATGCTCAATATTTTTGCTCCCAAAATTTACTGACCGGAGAATGGGATAGGAACAAATCCAATTGAATAGATTTCCTACACACTGGGATGAAATATAGACTCACATCACATCCAGCTTGAGTGCATTCACTGCAACATTCAGTAATAATGAACGATCTTCTGCTGAACATTTTAGCAAAGGAAAACAGGAGCCAGCATTCCACAGACATTTCCACTATGGCATTTGCTTCCACAAACACTTTGAGATTAGTACAGACATAGGTGCTTACCCAGCCCAGCATTTAGCTATCTTTATATATCACTTCATTGAACAAGCATCACAGCAAACAAGAGCATCTCATATGTCGCAAACACTTATTATAGCAGTGTCCGTTTATGTCACTTTGCTTGAGGGGCAGCTTTCTTATTATACACTTTCATTTCTAGTAGGCTCTATAAATGTTCAGCCAAAATAATCCACAACTGATTTTTTTTAAACCCAATTAGGTAAAATAACACAATTCTTAAAAGTCACCATTTACAAGGAGGGAAGATGAATTATTCTTAAATTTTGAAAATTTTAGTAATTGGAGAAGGAAACTGAGAAGAAAATTAGCAAAGCTGAGAAGAAAACTGAGAAGCAGCACAGCCTATTGGAAAGACAAAGGGCCTGAGAGTTGAGGATCTGGTTTCTAATCCTAGCTTTGCGACTTGAGTGCTGTGTGACCTTGGGCAAGTCACTTCGCTACTCTGTGCTTCAGTTTTCCTCATCTATAAACTAGGGATTAAATTCTACTCCCTTCGATTTACTCTGTGAACCGCGTTAGACAGGGATGGTGCCCAAACTAATTATCCTGTATCTACCAACACTTAGTACAGTGCCTGGCACATAATAAGTGCTTAACAAACACCATAATTTAAAGCTGTATGTTGGGCATGGAAAGGGGTGGTAGAAATGGGCTAGAATTTATTTCTCCCAAATATCAGTTTCCTTGCTTAAAAAAGAAAATATCTTTAAAAAGTGTAGTTTTATTTTCAATTGTCAGAACAATATCATTACAAGAATGGGAACTGTATTTTCTCGAACTTGACTTGTGATATTTAAGTGACAGATTACCTTGTATTTCAAAATATTGGACATAAGAATTTCAAGGAAACTATAAAACCTAAAACTATGGGCACGAAGTATTTATTAATGATCCTTGAATAAGTGTTACAGTAAAGACTAGTTACTGTTTCACTTCTTTCTAATGGAAATCCAAAGTTGCTATTTCTAAAGTGGGAGGGAACTCTGTGGTTTAACAAGTCGCTGATCCTTACTACCAAAACCATGATATTGGTTTTAATATATTGAATGAAATTAGGCACAATGTGACCGGAACTGTGAATCCCATTTTGGCTTTTTCAGCTGTACTTGACATACGTGAATTCCACTGCCAGTGGTGTCTCTGCAAACATGGATTATTATGTACATATATATGTATAAAGAGTACAGAAATTAAGCTTCCTGTAGTAAAAGCCCTGGCAACTCATTCTTTTACTAAGGTATTTCAATGTCTCTCTCAAACTGCACAAGAAATAGTGTCAACGGAGTTGCAATGGTTACCTTGAGGATAGGAGAAATGGCATTACTTGTCCAGACTAATGGTCTATCCAGATCATTATGTGATGTTTAAGAAACACTGTTACTACTACTTGGCAAAAAGTGTGATGGTGAACAGATTTTTTTTCTGCAGCCACAATTCCCTCAGCAGGAGGGAAGCTTGGCGCTAATGATGATAACCACACGTGAGATGAAAAGAATGAATACGGAATAAATGGGGCAACAGGTACGAGGGACTGGAGGAGTGGCAGGAATTCAGGGGGGAAAAACCTATGTAGGTGTGATGGGGATCGACTGACTCTGAGTTATTCAAGTCATGACTCCAAACCCCAAGAATGCAATTACTTTCTTTGTGGTATTTATGTAACTTGGTCTGCCATGGTTACTGGGAAAGGAACATGAGGAAGTTCACAGTGCCAGACATTTCCCAACCACACACAACTTAGAGAGTTTAGTTGAAAGCGCACCTAGAGAAAGGGGGGAAAGAACGATATGAATCAGTTGATGTATCTTTAAATTATTATAAATACAAGCAAATTTCTTTAGATATGCAGAAGTCCTGACTGTATACTCACAAGCAAAATGAGAGGTAGGATAGTCAGCTAGGATACCGGAGAATGTCCAACAAACAGGAAGGGAGAGAGAGCCTGGCAGGGTTCTTTCCTGACTTGTTGATTAGTAAGGATCTCCACATGATTGGGCAACGAACTAAGGACCTTTTGGGAATTCTGGGAAATGTAGTTCTCAGGCTGCAAGTGTTCAGGTTTCACACTTCTTCAGACTTCAAATTCAATTCTCAGTCCCTTAGGGGCCTGAACATAAGTCGGGAATTCAGGATCTATGCATCAATGAATCAAGCATATTTATTGATTGCTAACTGTGTGCAGGGCACAGTACTAGGAGCTTGGGTGAATACAACACAATAGTATAACAGACAATTTCCCTGTCCACAATGAGGTTAGTGTTACTTCATTAATTTTTTCATATGACAGTTATTTTGGGTGTTAGGGTGGGAGGATACTGTACCACCAGTTTCATCATTTAGTAGTCATACGATGCCATTTCATTCGTGTGTTTAACAGTCATGAATATGCTCATCTCTTTTCTCTCTCTTTTCTTAAATGCTCCTTTATACATACCAAACTGGCAGAAATCTCTTTTTCATGGGGGAGTTACAATACCTTCTCTCCTTATCACAGCTCTACTTATAGTCAAAGCCCATCTAAAGCGCTACCTCCTCCAGGAACTCATCTCTGATTAATTCCCAATACCCACAAGTCTCATCAAATGTCCATGGCTAGCACTCCTTAGTCTTTTATATGTGTGCATATTCTGCTCCACCTGCCTCCATGCCCCGCAGCACTTGTGTATATTTGTACATATTCATTATTCTATTTATTTTATTAATGATGTGTATATATTTATCATTTTATTCATTTATTTTGATGCTATTGATGCCTGTCTACTTGTTTTGTTGGCTGTCTCCCCGGTTCTAGACTGTTAGCCTGTTGTTGGGTAGGGATCATCTCTGTTGCCGAATTGTACTTCCCAAGTGTTTAGTGTAGTGCTCTGCTTACATGGTAAGCACTCTATAAATACAGTTGAATGAATGACTATTTAAAATGTCATGTTTATTTATGACTTTTTTATTCCAAATTTTCACCCTGATGTATTCATACTATTACCTATTACAGCTTAATTTTTCCTGTTCTTACTATTTGTAAGTAAATAATGTCTGCCTGTTTCAACCAATAAATTGCAAGCTTTTAGAAGGCAAGGAGTTTTTCTTCTGGTACTCTCCCAAGTACTTAGTATGGTGTGCTATAAACACCAATGATTGACAGGAGCTGAAGACAACCATAGGTCATATAAATAGGTAGGTTTTTCCTATATAATTATGTATCACTAGCATTATCATCAAATGCCATCATGTTGTTTCCATTTCATACTGACTCTGTGGAAATATTTTCTCCAGAGCATCCTATATTCTGCCATAATCGGTAACCTTGCTAATTGTTCTTCCATTATCGTGTTATGGTTTCTATCTATCTAGCTTCTGGTCTGCCTCTTTCATGTTTTCCCTGGACTTTTCCTAGCATTAGTGTCTCCTCCAGCAAATTAGTCATTCATTCATTCATTCAATTGTATTTATTGAGCGCTTATTGTGTGCAGAGCACTGTACTAAGCTCTTGGATAGTACAAGTCGGCAACATATAGAGACGGTCCCTACCCAACAACGGGCTCACAGTCTAGTCCTCCTGATAATCTGTCCAAAATTTGCTAATCTAAATCGAGTCATTTGGCCTTCCAAAGACCACATTGTATTGGGCACCTGTGTGCAGAATACCTATATTGGGCACTTGGATGTTAACAATAACAATGACAGTCGTGGTATTTGGTAAGCAATTACTATATATATGTCAAGCCCCAATCTAAGCGATGCAGTAGATACAAGTTACTTATGTTGGACAGAACCTGCCTCACATGGGGGACACAGAACCTGCCTCACATGGGGCTCACAGTCTAAGCAGAAGGGAGAACAGAGATTTAATCCTCATTTTACAGAGGAGGAAACTGAGGCACAGAGAAGTTAAGAAATTAACCCATGCTCTTTCCACTAGGTCACACTGCTCCTAAGAAACTAGTAGATACAGTCCCTGCCCTCCAAAAAGTTACTATTAAATGGGGATACCCAGGCAGACACAGATAGGATACTATAAAATGCAAAACAAAAGGAAAACAAATACAGTCGGCAACAACAAAAGCAAAGTAAAAACGGATTAGTGAATACATGCACGAAATAAATGAACTAATATGATTAAGCACTAAAGGTGATCAATCAATGGAATTTATTGAGTACTTACTATGTGCAGATCACTGTACTAAGTGCTTGGGAGAGTACAGCACAGCAGAATTAACATACACGTTTCCAGCCTATAATGAATTTGCAGTCTACAGACAAGCTTACATGCCCTGATCAGAAGGGGTTGGATTTAAACAGAAAAGACCTGGTTAGAGGAAGTGAAGTTTTTTAGGAGGGTTTTGCAGTTGGGGAGAGATGAATTTAGTGGATTTTAGGGTGGGACAGAGATCCACACAGGCAGAAGTGGCTGGAAAACAGGAGAAATGACAGCAAAGTATAGCTAGGAGTTAGCTTCAGAGGCATGAATGTTGCTTCACATATATATAGAGAGAGAGAGACAGAGAGAGAGAGATGATATATGTATATCATCATTAATGATAAATTTTGAGTGTTACTGTGTGCAGAGCACTGTACTAAGTGCTTGGGAGAGTGCAATCCACCAGAGTTGGTAGACCTGTTCCCTACCCACAATGAGCTTACAGTTTAGATGGGGAGTCGGACGTTAATATAAGTGAAATAATTTATGGTTATATAAAATATATGTGCAAAATACACAAGCTATGTTGAAATTACTTCATATACAATACCAACAATTATATTATGTTGCTGACTTGTACTTCCCAAGTGCTTAGTACAGTGCTCTGCACACAGTAAGCACTCAATAAATACAATTGAATGAATGAATGCACAATACCTATATTGTGCAATCACAATCACAATATCAGGAGAAGCAGTGTGGCTCAGTGGAAAGAGCCCGGGCTTTGGAGTCAGAGGTCATGGGTTCAAATCCCAGCTCCACCACTTGTTAGCTGTGGGACTTTGGGCAAGTCACTTCACTTCTCTGGGCCTCAGTTCCCTCATCTGTAAAATGGGGATGAAGACTGTGAGCCCCCCGTGGGACAACCTGATCACCTTGTATCCCCCCAATGCTTAGAACAGTGCTGTGCACATAGTAAGCGCTTAACAAATACCACTATTATTATTATTATTATCAATACATAATAATATGTGCTATTAATATACTAATTTATATTAAAGATTAAAGCGACTGGAGTTCTCCTTGGTTTGGTATGGTGAACTTGCTGTGGGCAGGAATGTGTCTGTTGTTATATTGTTCTTTCCCAAGCACTTAGCACAGTGCTTTGCAAGCCATAAGCATTCAATAAATACAATTGAATGAATGAATGAAAGTGGTATGATAATATCCACAAGGATATCAAAGTAACTGCGAGATCATTATTTCCAAACAAAAGCTCCATCTTTGGCTGCATGGTTTACATTTGCTATTTACAGTTCTCAGCACTAATTTCAGTCCTGTCTCCTGGTGGGTATCAACATGTTAGTGGGAAGGGCAAATAATTAAAAAACAAAGGCCTAGCTTGACACCCACCCCTAAATTACGGTCTGCATTTATGACCACCACATCTTAGAAACATCAGAAACATCACTGAAAAGGGAAATCAAGATGAACAAAGGAAATGTTTTCAAATGGAGAAAAGATTTGGATTCTCCACCATGACTGAGGGAAGCAACCATTCATTCATTCAATCGTATTTACTGAGCGCTTACTGTGTGCAGAGCACTGTACTAAGTGCTTGGGAAGTACAAGTTGGCAACACATAGAGTTGGTCCCTACCCAACAGTGGGCTCACAGTCTAGAAGGGGGAGACAGACAACAAAACAAAACATATTAACAAAATAAATAGAATAAATATGTACAAATAAAATAGAGTAATAAATACATACAAACATATATACAGATATACAGGTGCTGTGGGGAGGCGAAGGAGGTGTCTGTTGAATTTGAGGGGCGAAGGTATTCCAGGTCAGACTTCCCTGGCATCCATTTTGCCATGAGGGACCAGTATCTCTGTACAAATGTAGCAGCCTTATGGTATTTTAAACTAAATAGAGATATTTTCTTTCCACGGCACAGCTGCTCTCTGTTGAAGCTCAAACCAGAACGGTTAAATGGAGGACATAGCCAGGAGAGAGCAGGATTTGAGAGTTAGAGGATGAGTGTTCCAGTCTCTGGTCTGCCCCAGCATGCTGTGTGACCTTGGACAAGTCACCAACCCTCTCTGGGCCTCCAGTAACTCTGGCCTTGCCTCTCTGCACATTCTGGGACCCTCTCCACCGTGGCCAAGAGAAGCATCACGAACACTGCTATCTTCCTTCCCTTCTATCAAGGGCCTCCGCTTTCCAACATGTTATGTGCCCTGGGTTGTGGGGATAAAAGCCACTGTTGTCCGGCCTCGGAGTCCCCCCTCCACCGGCATTCCTCTGTGCCACTGAGGAATTGTCATCTCATCCTGTCTTGCACCATCCTAGCGGGAAAGAGCAAAGAACCTGCAACATGAGGTCTCCACAAAACCTGGGGAGAGCTGGCAGATGCTATAGCGGTTGCTGCGGTGTGCCTTTGATGAGGAGCCTGAAATTCTCTTCCAACCACAGCACCCTACTGATTTTGGAGTGCCTTTGTGGTGCATCTGTCTTTGTTTTAGTGTTTTACTGCTTCATCGCTCCTTATGTGTCTGTTTCCAGTCCCCTCTCCCCACATATTCTCAGACTGTGAACCATTCAAAGGCCAGGGACTGTGTATAATTCACACTTTCATATAGTTTTCCAGTGCTTTATGCAGTGCTCTGCCTACAGTAAGCACTTAATAAATATTACTAGTAATAATGGCATTTGTTAAGCCCTTATTATGTGCAAAGCACTGTTCTAAGCGCTGGGGAGGATACGAGGTGATCAGGTTGTCCCACGTGGGGCTCACAGTCTTAATCCCCCTTTTACAGATGAGGTAACTGAGGCACCACGAAGTTAATGACTTTCCCAAGGTCACACAGCTGACAATTGGTGTAGTTCTAATACTACAAAGATAAAGCTTACAAAATGATGAAAAAAGTTGGACAGAAAATGTTCAGTTGTTTTTAACCATATAATAATAATAATGGCATTTGTTAAGTGCTTACTATGTGTGAAGCACTGTTCTAAGCGCTGGGGGGGAGACAAGGTGATCAGGTTGTCCCACGTGGGGCTTACAGTCTTAATCCCCATTTTACAAATGAGGGAACTGAGGCTCAGAGAAGTTAAGTGACTTGCCCAAGGTCACACAGCTGACAAGTGGCGGAGCTGGGATTCGAACCCATATCCCACAATTCCATAGTAAGGAGCCACCCACTGAACTTTGAAAGTGACTTTCAACATTCAAACATTTCTTCATATGGCAGGTGGCAAATATATGGAATTCATTACCACAGAAAATTGTGGAAGCCAAACATATCAGTAGGTTCAAGGGAGATTTGGATGAATTCTTGGATGAGAAGTCCGTAATGGATTACTACAGAGAGAGTGACAGATGGAGGAAGGAAAAGTTAAAGGATCTGTACATCTGTGTCTCCATTTCTCCAGTATTCTTGGCTCCAAACCGTACTTAACTCTATTGCCCGGATCATTATTCTAAATTTCATTTGTGTCCAGCCCTCTCCCACTAGATAACAAGGTCTTTGAGGTGCAGGTATCTCATCTACCACTGATGTACTGTCAAAGATCTTAGAATAGTGTTCTATTCAAAGTATGTGCTCAAAAAATGCTGGTGATGATAACGATAACTTACACAAATGTCTGACAGTTGCCTCTGATCACAGGCGTTATTTCAAATCCATTAACTTTTGAAACAAAACAAAACTATAGCTAAAAGAAAAACTACCTTAAAATGCTAGCTTTAATACATTTATACATATTCTACTGCATATGAATGTTGATGCACCATTCCTCCCAAGACCCACAGCACATATGTACACACCTGTAATTTATTTATATTAATTTCCATCTCCCTCGCCAGACTGTAAGCTTGTCGTGGGCACGGTATGTCTGTTATATTGTTGTGCTGTGCTCTCCCAAGCACTTAGCACAGTGCTCTGAACACAGTAAACTTTCAATAAATATGACTGATTGATTGTATTCATATTTATGCTCCGGAACAATGTCTAGATATATTATAGGTATACTCATTTCTGCTGTATTATGATACTTTGTTTACTGTTGTATTGTACTGTCTCTAGAGCCTAGTACAGTGGTCTGCACACAGTAAGCACTCAATAAATATAACTGAATGAATGAATACCTGGGCTCTTGAAGAATATATTATGGGGAAAAAAATCAAGTCATATGATTCAGTAAACCTAGCTGAATGCCACCATGCTTACTGATAATTCTTATACTAATACTGTACTACCCACAAGCAGGATGCTCTATACTCTTGCTACTCATTTTTACTAAATACACCCAGTTCTTCTATAAGCGTTGCATTCTTGCCAACACTGCATGCTTTCAGATAAGCAATTGTTTTTCCAGTAGTGCAACACTGAGTCCAAACAGACTTGACTTGTCAGAAGAACATTCCTTCATTCCATAACAGTGCTATCCTCCAAAGAGCGCTTAAATTCCAAGTGTTAAACTGTTGCTTCTCCCTACCTGTAATTTATCTTAGTGCTTGCTCCACCCCGAGATCAAGAGGTCCTTGAGAGCAGGACTTGTGTCTATTATTAAATTGGACTCACCCAGCACTTAGTACCATAATTGCGTAGAGTAGGTGCTCAATGAATACTACTGATTGATTAAAAAAAAACTTAAATTAAAAAATACTACAGATGATTTTTAAAAATGCATATTATGGCATAAGTGAGTGCATTGGAAGCCGCAAAAACACAGAGAAACACAAATTATGGTACAGAAGGTTGAGGCAGAGTCTAGGAAGTGTAGAAGCATTTCATCTTGACTGTTACCACTTTCAGGACCAAGGTATTGTTTTTCCAACACTAAATCCATTGTGCCAACTACGCTCCCGAACACTTCTACAGTGCTATATCAAAGAGTGGTATTTATTGAGCACTTACTGTGTGCAAAGCAGTGTATTTCAAATCATCATCATCATAATAGTAATTATAATTATGGTACTTAAGCATTTGCTATTTGTCAAGAACTCGTCTAAGTACTGGGGTAGATACAAGTTCATCAGGGTGGACCCAGTCCCTGTCCCACCTGGGGCTCACACACTTAATCCCCATTTTACAGGTGAGGTGACTGAGGCACAGAGAAGTTAAGTAATTTGACTAAAGTCACACAGCAGACAGGTGGTGGAGCCAGACCTAGAACCCAGGTCCTTCTGATTCCCATGCCCATATTCTATCTACTAGACCATGAATGCACATGTTACAGCAGAAATGATGATATTAATAAATTACAGTCAGTCAATTGTATTTGTTGAGCACTTACTGTGTGCAAAGCATAGACTAAGCGCTTGGAAAAGTACAATATAACAGTATAACAAATATAACAAACACGCTGTTTCACAGAAGCAGCATGGCTCAGTGGAAAGAGCCCGGGCTTTGGAGTCAGAGGTCATGGGTTCTAATCCCGGATCCACTGCTTGTCTGCTGTGTGACCTTGGGTAAGTCACTTCACTTCTTTGTGCCTCAGTTTCCTCATCTGTAAAATGGGGATTAAGACTGTGAGCCCCCTGTGGGACAACCTGATCACCTTGTAACCTCCCCAGCACTTAGAACAGTGCTTTGCACATAGTAAGTGCTTAATAAATGCCATTGTTATTATACTTTGCTCATAATGAGCTCACCAACTTATTCTCAATATGGCTTCAGGGGCTAGGAAAGTCAATCTAATTAGTACATTTTGAGAATGCTAAATAAACAGTAAATCAGAAAATGATAAGGTTAGCCTATTTTGCAGATCATTTCTTATATTTATATAGAGACTAATATGGCACATGGCACTTCAATCAATCAATCATCTTTATTAAGCACTTACGGTGTACAGTGCACTGTATTAAGCACCGCTTAGTTTTTTATGAGCTTGTTGCCAGCAGTACTTGAAGAAACCCTTGAAATTTTCTGCATTGCACATAGTAATAAAAGCCATTGAGACTGGAACTCTCCAAGTAGTGAGTGCAATTGAATATTCTGAGAGATAATGGAGAAAACAGAGGGATTTTAGTTGGAACTACTGGGTAGGCTGATTAGTCAAGCTTGAATTAGTGAAGTTCTACCATAATTTGATTTCAAAGCTTATTTCCTTGTAATTTTCAAGACCATGCTTTTCTGTTAATGAATTCAGGGCCGGAACCAACCCCACAACACTGCCTCTTTTTTTCTTGTACAAGAGCCTTTTGAATTTTACCTTTTTTCTATTGAACTATTACTTGCATTTTGGAATGAATAAGCCAAGCTTTACCATTATGTTTTATCATCCCCAAAGCAAAGGCACAACAAAAACTGTTTTACTAACAAAAGAGTTAATTAAAATTTAAAGCATACTCAAAGTAACTTAATATAATCTCTTCACTCAGCTTTTTGTGCCTGCAAAATACAAAATGCGTAAAGAGGCATAGTGAAACGTCCATAATAAAGTCTCTCTGGAGAACTGGTGGTAAAAAAAATAAATTTCAAACCAATTCAAATGGCTCGAGGGCAAGATAATGGGAAAAAAACCCAACCAAGATGTTGATTCATTCTGTGCAAATTCTTTTGGCCTATTTTTTACTTTCCAATTTCCAATTTGTAGAGCAGACATCTGAAAAATGGTTTTCATGCTGTGCTTCTTCACAAAGTCCAGTTCCAACGGCACACGGCTGTTACCTTGTCAACTTTTGATCTCTTCCAAAACTGTTAAATGCAGCTGCATCCCTGATAGACTTCCTTATCAGGGAGTTAACACTTTGATAGGAGATTTACTAAGTTTTTTCAGGAAAATATTTTTTGTTTTACTTTTGAAAATAAATGATGTTTTCCCCCCTTCCCCATGCTCTGGTTTTTGGCAGTCATGAATTTAGCAATGAACAACTTTCATAGTTATCAATAAAAAGGCAAGTAAAAGAAACAAATTTTATTCCAAATGAAGAGATGACATTGACATGTTAGGAAACTAATTAGATTTGCTAGCACAATAAGGGAGCTTGAAGAGATGGAAATTCAAGAGTATAAGTGTGTGTGTGTGTGTGTGTGTGTGTTTGGGGGAGTCAGGGGAGGAAAGAGAGAGGGAGGGAAAGGGAGGGAAAAGAGTTGTGTACAAATTTAGAGACCTTCCTAAATTAAAGTTACCACTGGGATCACTGGACAGAAGTGGTGGATGTATTCCTCTCCTGGTTCTCCTCATCTCTCTGGCCGCTCATTCTCAGTCTCTTTCATGGCCTCTTCCTCTGCCTCCGCATACTTACTGTGGGGATCCCTCAAGGTTCAGTTCTGAATTCCCTTCTATTTTCCATATACACCCACTCCCTTGGAGAACTCATTCACTCCCACAGCTTCAGTTCACTCCCAAGGCTTCACTTCTTTGTGGATGATATCCAAATCTATATCTCCAGCCCAGTTCTTTCTCCCTCCCTACAGTCTTTCATTTCCTCCTGCCTTCAAGACATCTTTACTTGGATATCCTGCTGTCACCTCAAGCTTAACATATGAAAAACAGAACTCCTTAACTTCCCATCCAAACCCTGTCCTCCCCCTGACTTTCCGATCACTGTAGACAGCATCACCATCCTTCCTGTTTCACAAGCCCATAACCTCGGCATTATCCTTGAAACTTCTCTCTCATTCTCATCCTGTATATATGTATATATGTTTGTACATATTTATTACTCTATTTATTTATTTTACTTGTTCATATCTATTCTATTTATTTTATTTTGTTTGTATGTTTGGGTTTTGTTCTCTGTCTCCCCCTTTTAGACTGTGAGCCCACTGTTGGGTAGGGACTGTCTCTATATGTTGCCAACTTGTACTTCCCAAGCGCTTAGTACAGTGCTCTGCACACAGTAAGTGCTCAATAAATACGATTGATTGATTGATTCAACCCACATATGCAGTTTATCAATTGTATTTATTGTAGGGTAATAATAATAATAATACTGATGGCATTTATTAAGCACTTACTATGTGTGAAGCACTGTTCAAAGTGCTGGGGAGGTTACAAGTTGATCAGGTTGTCCTACGGGGGGCTCACAGTCTTAATCCCCATTTTACAGATGAGGTAACTGAGGCACAGAGAAGTTAAGTGACTTGCTCAAAGTCACACAGCTGACAATTGGTGGAGCCAGGATTTGAACCCATGACCTCTGACTCCAAAGCCCATGCTCTTTGCACTGAGCCACACTTGGTGACAGAAAATTCAGATGTACTTTCCCAAGAGCTTTGTAAAGTACACAGCACCCAGTGGGTGTTCAATACAGTCCTTTACTATAACTACTGTTAGGATGACAGTATGATAAAATGAATAATTAGAAGGAGAATGGCCTAGTGGATACAGCACAGGCTTGGAAGTCAGAAGGACCTGGGTTCTAATTTGACTCAATCACTTGTTTGCCGTGTGATCTTGGGAACTCACTTCACTTCTCAAATAATTATGGTATTTATTAAGCGATTACTATGTGCCAAGCACTGTTCTAAGAGCTGGGTAGATACAAGATAATCAGATATCCCATGTGGGGTTCACAGTCTTAATCCCCATTTTAAAGATGAGGTAAGTGAGGTACAGAGAAGTTGAGTGGTTTGCCAACAGTCACACAGCAGACAAGTGGCAGAGCCGGGATTAGAACCCACATCTTCAGACTCCCAAGCCTGTGCTTTTTCCACTAAGCCAAGCTGCTTCACAAATGGGGATTTAATACTGCGAGCCCCATGTGGAACATAGACTATGTCCATCTGTTTAGCTTGTATCTACCCCAGTTCTTAGAACAGTGCCTGGTACATAGAAGTGCTTAACAAATACGATGAAAATGTATAAATAGAAAAAGGGAAATGAAGAATAAGTGACTTTTTACCCAGGTATACAAGACTCAATTGGAGAAAAAGAATCACTTGAAATGAATATAGATCTCATGTTCTGAAACCTCAAAACCATATTTCAAAGCCTCAAATCTCAAAATGAAAAGCAGATCATGGCCACCAGAATTTCTGCAACCTACCCAACAACTTTTATGTAAAGGTTAAAAGTCAAATGACTAATTTAATTTGTTCCACTACCATTCTTAAACTGTAGGATAAACCAACAATTACCTTCTGCCTTAGCAGTAGTGACACTGCATATGAGCAACCTATTCATTCATTTTTTCATTCTTTCAATTGTATTTGAGCACTTACTGTGTGCAGAGTACTAAGCGCTTGGAAAAGTACAATACAACAATAACCAGCGACATCCCTGCCCACAATGAGTTTACTGTCTATACACTCACACTCACTTTTTGTAGAATTTAAAGGAAAACCAAAATGGATTAAAATAAAGAAACAATAAGGGTATCAAGGTAATCAGTTAGCCGTTACTTTATCATGAAAACCTAGGCCCCTCAAATTATCAATGGCTTTTAAATTTTATATCCGGCTGGAATAATGAATAAATCAAACTGATATTTCTCATCTGCAGAACCATCCGTCATAGGGAGGCTCATTTGGATTCTTCTGAATGAGAATCCCAACTTTAAATGGGTACACACAGGAGTGAACTGTAGCAACCCATACCATGGAATGACACTTCCCTAAATCTCTGGCATTCGATCAGATTAATAAAAGGCCATCCTTCTACATTCTAGGAATACAAATCTTGTCAATGTTTTTTTGTTTTTTAATGGTATTTGTTAAGCACTTACTAGGTGTCCGACACTGTTCTAAGTGCTGGGGGAGGTACAAGGTTAAACATAGTCCATGTCCCATACGGGGCTCACAGACTTAATCCCCATTTTTACAAACGAGGGAACTGAGGCACAGAAGTTAAGTGACTTACCCAAGGTCACAAAGCAGGCAAGTGGAAGAGCCGAGAATAGAACCCATGTCCTTCTGACGCTCAGGTCCATAATCTATTCACTAGGCCATGCTGCTTTTCTAAACTTAAAACAGGTATTAAAGAGGTATTGGACGGAAGGGTTCTAAGATCCAAAGTACACTTGGGTAGTCTTCATCATGACCAATGGCTTGAACCAAATTTAGAAGTGTCTGCAATCCAAATAAAGGACTTTGTAAATTAAGTCAGCAATAATTGCTAAATGCTAGGTCTTGGCAAAGAAGCAGTGCAACTGCTACAATGCATGGAGTATTCATTAATTGCAAATTACTTAATAGGCTTCAGTCCATCTGCTATAAAGCCATCCACATTTGCTTCCCACCAGTAACTTTGGTGTTTCATACTGGGTGATTTAGTTCATAAATTTGCATATATGTATATAGTTTAATTATGAGAGGTGAAAATGGAAATTATAATGACTGCTAGAGAACTTGTATATTCTAGGACTTGGGTAGGTTTGGCAAAATATAGCGAGGCTTTTCTACACAACACACAATAAAAATTTCACTTGATTTTAAAAATCGGTGACTGCATTTTTCGTAGACATAACCCACACATTTACTCTCTCTACTTCCTTTAATAATTCAGAACTAAAGATTCTGTGTGACTTTTTAAAATTTGGATAAAATAGTGTTAACTTTGCAATGACAATTTACTGAAAAGTTATCTCCCCAAACCATAATGCAGTGTGCTACGATTACACTATTGTTTGGTTAAGCATTTTTCCACATAATTTTTTTAAGATATAAGAAATGAATGCTATAAAATCAGCAGATTATATGGCATGCATGACTGCCAAAATCAAATGGTCTTTCAGGCAAAAATAGTTCACAAAAGTACCCATTGTCCTTATAGGTTTTTCCGTAAAGCCAGTTGTTTACTTAGATTGGAGAAAGTTTCACAAGACTAAAAATTAGTAAATAACTGATTAATGAGTCTTAAGCTCATTGGTCATTTTAATGGAAAATTTGCTCAGAACTATCATCCACACTTCCACTTACTTAAAGTTCCACCTTCAATGAGGCAAAGTTATAATCAAATTAAATGCATGAATAAATGACAGTTACAGGACAAAAAACTAATATAGTTCATTCCATTTTCAGAAGTATCATGACTGGAAAAACCAGCTGGAGTGCAACATTCTTAATATTAGCTATGAATTGCTTCTGGTTGTGACAGCACAATGTATACATGAAGCAACAAGTCACCATGGAATGTAAACTACTATGTTGAATATTTTGCTGGGAAAAAAATCAAATTAAATCCTATCCTCTTAATAGTCTTTAAAAGTTAATGTTAATCTATCGCCCAAGGGATTGAGGTCATACTGCTACCTTCTTCTGAATTAGTTTTTACAGTTTGGGCTTCAAGATAGATGATTTTGTGGAGTTATTAATTTTATATTGCCCTTTGCTTATTATCGTCTCCACCTAGGAAAGGTGGAGGAAAAGGCATTTTCCTCCAAGAAATTTTGGAGGAGGGCATATGAGGTTATCATAGAGGGATTTCACAGTACACTGGAGAGGTAATAGTCAAGCAATTAATCACTTGTATTTATTGAGCACTTACTATATGCAGAGCTCTTAAATTTGCACTTGGGAGAATGTAATACAATAGATAGGTGGACCCGGTTCCTGTCTACAAGGAGCTGTGGGCAGAAGAGACTAATAATAATTATGGTACTTGTTAAGCGCTTACTATGTGCCAGGCACTGTTCTAAGCCCTGGGGTAGATACAAGTTAATCAGGTTAATATCCACATATGCTCAATGAAGAAGAATTTCTTCTCACCAGTAAATGAGAAGTCTTTGTCCCACATGGGGCTCACAATCCCAATCCCCATTTTACAGATGAGATAACTCAGAGAAGCAGCTAAGTGGGAAAAGCCCAGAAGTCAGAGGCCCTAGATTCTAATTTTCATTCTTCCACTTGTCTGCTGTATGACTTTAAGCAAATCATTCCACTTCTGAGCTTCAGTTACCTCATCTGTAAAATGAGAATTAAATCTACTTTCTACTTGGACTGTGAGCCGCATGTTGGAAAGGGGCCCTAATTATCTTGCATCTACCCCAGTGCTTAGTACAGTGCTTGGCCCAGAGTAAATACCTAATTATCATTAGATAGCTTAAAGATTGGAGGGAAATGAGTGAAGCTCTAGGCTAAAGTTTAGAGGAGAGAAAAACAAAAGGTCAGATGAAAAGTTGACGGAGTTTAAATGAGAAAAGCAGAACACAGATATTCACAATATGGACATCAGGACAGGAGGCAAAAGCTAAGAAATATTATAATGGATTTGAAAGACCCATGTTACTCTTGTCAACAGCTAAATTATTTAGGGTGTATCTATTTCTCCTCCCTTATTGACACCCATGCCCATCACCCCCGCCAGCTCTTCCGTACATTCAACTCCCTTCTCAGGCCCCCGGTTCCTCCCCCTCCTCCTTCCCTCACCCCCAACGATCTGGCCTCCTACTTCATTAACAAAATTAAATCCATCAGGTCCGACCTCCCCAAAGTCTCTTCCCCCCTTTCTCCAACCCCCCGGCTCTCAACATTCTCTGCTACTCTCCCATCCTTCCCAGTGGTATCCTCAGAGGAACTCTCCTCCCTCCTCTCAAGTGCTACTCCGGCCACCTGTGCTTCTGACCCCATTCCCTCTCATCTTATGAAATCTCTCGCTCCATCCCTTCTCCCCTCCTTAACTTCCATCTTCAACCGCTCACTCTCCACTGGTTCCTT